>NC_135615.1:24423519-25698519 GCF_053574225.1 Canis aureus
ATTCCACTTGGTGGGACACATCCTACAACCTGAGCTGTTTTATATTGGTTGAGAGCTAGGGTTCCTGGTAAACTCCAGAGGTTTCAAAAAAAAGGAAAAAAAAAATTTCAGAAACCTTTTGTCTTGTTTTTAAAAACATTTAAATTGCCCATTTTCCTTACTGAAAATGAAGAAAAAGGCATAACCAAGTCTAACTGGACACGGGAAGAGCCGCTGTCTACTGGAGAGACAGGAGGAGATTGAGAAGATCTCACCGGGTCCACCAAGTTCACGTTCAAGGCCGTTTGTCCTCCTCTGTGGAAGTCTGAGTACCACTGCACTCAGCACCTCAGTTGACCACCTCCAGTGCGTGAAGGACAGGGTCACATTAGGAAGAGGGTGGCCTGGGATGGGAAGGAGCAGCCCTCAGTGCCAGAAACGGAAGCCCACAGCCCCGAACCACGGGGGCCTAGGCTGTGTTTCTTGCATTCTTCAATTGTTTACCAGCTTGGGTTCTGTTCCAGGCACTGGGCGTACGGTGTGAAGGAAGCTGACCCGGCCCCATCCACCTGAGTGCTGAGTGTGGACACGAGCCACAGAAGTCATGCCAGCCACAGCTGCCCTCCTAGGGGAGACGGTCAGACCAAGCTAGACAAGATCGTGGCAAGATTTTTAAAACTCTGAATAAAACTCTGAAAACACTGCACTTGCTCTAAATAAAACTCAAAAATATCTAGGAAGGGATATATTACCTCCAACAGTCAAACAGCGGGGAAGAAAGGCTGTCGCTAGTCTGTTGTGAGAATATGCCCTTGAGTTGTGCTCTAAGAATAAAGTAATTGGTTTAGAGATGAGTAGGAGAGGTACGGGGGCTTGTTTTCTCATTACACAGGGGGTAAGGATGTGAAATGGTTGCTCGGATGTAGGTGGTTTTAACTTCAAACAACTTTAGTTGTCTGTATTTACGAAGTTTTAAATAGGCCCACTGACTCTTCAGTAAAAGAAATCTGGGATCTGCCACTTACTCCACCTGTGGACTCAGGTGAGTCATTTGATCTTTTTGAGCCTCTAGTTTGTTCATCTGTAAAATGGGCACCTTCACAGAGCCCGACCTTCAGGACTGTAATGAAGCTTAGTGAAAATAATAAACATAATAAAGTTACAGATAGAGCCAATAGTGTATCATGTAAGGACAAAAGGTTGAGAGAACCACAGAAAGAGAGAACGGAGGTTCTATTATTTTGTAGAATTTAGAATTTAGAATAAAGGATGGACAGATCCTTGATTTCATTCGGTACCCTGCCTTCATTCTAGCTTTACCTAATGGAACTGATTCATAAATGGGAGATTTCCTTCCTTTGCATTAGAACCTTCAGAAATCAGAACAGAACGGGGACTACAAGCAATGGAAAGGCACAGCTGAAGATTTGAATCTTTGAGTTCGAGGGCAAACCTCAAACCCCCTATACCAACCTCCCGCCTCGCTGGTCCCTCTGTCCATTGAGTTACTGATCTTTTGTTCACTTATTCGCCAACACACTTCTACAGGCCCCTCTCGGTCCAGGCACGGTTCTAGACACTGCAACCCAAGAACTGGGTTGTCATCATTGCTGACAGCGCCATGGGCATGAGAACTGTCTGTCATAATATTAATGATGCCCACCATGGCCGAGGGGCACTGGCTCACTGTGACCCCTTCATGGCTTTGTATTTATGGAGAGAAGAGCGAGACTGTACTCCTCCTACGTTCTCTCTCCCTGGCCCTCGGCCCTCCCTCACCCCATCCCACCCTCTCCTACCTCCAGGCCAGGGGTATCAAGATTGCCTTTGCCATCACCCTGAGCTCTCTTCAGTCGTGTAATTAGCAGCAAGGGAGCAATGCCCAGCTCCAGCCCAATTCTTCTTTTCACTGGCCTCAATTATAATTCTTTCTTAAAGGGAGATTAGAAAAATTTGCTTCAGAAGTAAATATTAATGTATCGTAATTTTTTTTCTAATTCTTGGGAGTTTGCAAAAGTCCTGCCATTTCCCTTACCTGCAGAACAGAGATGACCAGACCCCAAGATTAACAGCACTCTACATTTCCTCGAATGAGCTTCTGTTTTTGAAAATGGCTTAAAAAAAAATTTTTTTTTAAAGATTTTAAGCAGGGAGCCTACTTCTCCCTCTGCCTATGTCTCTGCCTCTCTGTGTCTCTCTCATGAATAAATAAATCTTTTAAAAAATTGATGAGATTTTAAAAAATCTTTAAAAAAAAAAATGATGAGATTGGGATACCTGGGTGGCTCAGCGGTCAGGCGCCTGCCCTTGGCCCAGGGCATGATCCCGGGATCTGGGATCGAGTCCCGCATCAGGCTCCCTGCGAGGAGCCTGCTTCTCCCTCTACCTATGTCTCTGCTTCTCCCTCTCTCTTTCTCTCTGTGTGTCTCTCATGAATAAATAAATCTTTTAAAAAATTGATGAGGCTGTGCACACAGAGAGTGGCACTCTCACCTCCACCCCCTGAGATCTGGCAGGGAATCAGAGAACAGAATTACAGGCTGGGCCCAGGACCAGCGAATCTCAGAGAATTCATTAAATTTCTGTGCCTCAGTTTCCTGTCTCAAAGGGCACCTGCTACTCTGTCCTGAAGTTATGCCTTTGTGGTAAAGAATCTGAGCTCAAGTGAAGAGTTGCCCGTGACACCTCATGGGAAGGAATACGGCTAGGGATTTGTGTCCAGGGCTAGCCACTTGGATCCTAGTCTTCCTGTTTTTGAGGATTTCCACAGGTGGTGAGAAGGAGCAGCTTCCTTGCTGGTGGATGAGTAAACGAGGCCTTCAGTGAAACTGGAATCCGGCCCCAAAGAGTTAAGTGATGGCGCAGGTTGGAGAAGTGACAAGAGGGATTTCTTTTAAACACTGGGAGAGAGGGGATCCCTGGGTGGCTCGGCGGTTTGGCGTCTGCCTTTGGCCTGGGGCACGGTCCTGGGGTCCCGGGATCGAGTCCTGCGTCAGGCTCCCTGCATAGAGCCTGCTTCTCCCTCTGCTTGTGTCTCTGCTTCTCTCTCTCTATCATGAATAAATAAATAAAATCTTAAAAAAAAAACACTGGGAGAGAAATAGGACATATCAACCCAGTAGCTACCTGTGCAGGGATGATAGATAAAATTCTACAGATCAAGGAAAATAAATTTCAGGCATCCCTTTCAGGGGGGAGATTTGGTTTCAGGAAGAACCGATGACAAGGAGTAGGACTGACTGGAGGAGCCAGAAGTCTGTCGGTGGACGTTCCAGCAGCAGCAGGGGGATTACATGGGCAAAAGCCCAGATAACGAGGGGCTTTACCATGAGCGTCCTCACAAGCGGTGCTGCTTCCCCGAGGGTTAGAGGACCGCCACGGGGATTGCTGGCAAAGGATACAGCTGCAACACAGATTCATGCTTTGCCTGCCCTCTGCCTTGAGCCCAATGTCATGGGAGCTCCGAGGAGTAGCGTGTTCTTGGGACAGCCCTGTCCTGCCCATATGGGTTCCCTTGTACTTTCTCACGCTGCCCTTAGAATTGCCAGTTACTAAAAACACATCACAAAACAGCAGCTCGCCCTGGCTTTCCTGGAGCCCCTTGAACTCCACCACAGGCAGGCGAGGTCCCCACAGAAAGCGCCGTGCTGCTGTCTAACCCGGGCTGATGGGGGCTGCTTACCAGGCCTGCGCCACCCAAGCCACAGTGTGGCGGTGCCTGGAGGGGCGAAGCCGGGGAACGGGAAGGCAGTGGAAAAATCGGGGGGCAGCTGGTGGTTTAAAATATGGGGGATTATGAATCTGAAGCGCTACCTACTGTGCTAATGAGGCACCTACAACCCAGCAACTGCACTGGTGGGGATTTACTCCAAAGATACAGATGCAGTGAAAGACCGAGACACCTGCACCCCAATGCTTATAGCAGCAATGTCCACAATAGCCAAACTGTGGAAGGAGCCTCGGTGTCCATGGACAGATGAATGGATAAAGAAGATGTGGTCTGTCTATACAATGGAATATTCCTCAGCCATTAGAAATGACGAATACCCACCATTTGCTTCGACATGGATGGAACTGGAGGGTATGATGCTGAGTGAAATAAGTCAATCGGAGAAGGGCAATCATTATATGGTATCATTCGTTTGGGGAATATAAAAAATAGTGAAAGGGAATAAAGGGGAAAGGAGAGAAAATGAGTGGGAAAGATCAGTGAGGGTGACAGCACATGGGAGACTCCTAACTCTGGGAAACAAACAAGGGGTGGTGGAAGGGGAGATGGGCAGGGGGACGGGGTGACTGGGTGACAGGCACTGAGGAGGGCACTTGATGGGATGAGCACTGGGATGCTCTATGTTGGCAAATTGAACTCCAATTTAAAATAAATAAATAAATAAATAAATAAATAAATAAATAAATAAATAAAATAAAATAAAATAAAATAAAATAAAATAAAATAAAATAAAATAAAATGTGGGAGAGACCTGGAATTCAGTGGGAAGGAAGAAGCGAAACATTCAGAGCCATTCTGGCCATTCTGGTGTTTGGGGTTTTAATCATTAAAAGAGAGAGAGGGGAAAAAAAAAATAAGTTCCAAAGTGCCACAAGGCTTCCTTCTCTTCCTCACCACCCCAGCCCACCTCCACCCAGTGGAACCAGTTTAGAAACTTTGATACTCCATCCTAATATCCTCTCTGCCTCCTAAGGTTCCGGCAGGGAATCAGAGGACAGAATAACAGGCTGGGCCCGGGGCCAGCATATCTCAGAGAATTCGTTACCTTTCTGTGCCTCAGTTTCCTGTCTCGAAGGGCGCCTGCTAGTCTGTCCTTCTGCCATTCAGCAATCGCAGAAGGGTGAAGAGTGTGAAGAGTGAGTTAGGGTGCCTGGGCACGTGGGGGGGGTGCTCCTCCAAGGGTTTACTCTCTGCCCATGTGCTGACAGGGAGCTCCTGCCCCCTCAAGGCTAGCGTCCCCACTGAGGGGGGCCCTGTTCTCTCTGACAAACGGGGTCTGGCTGCAGCACTCCGTGTGGCAAAACACTCACTGCTGGTTGTCACCAGCTAGCTGCAGGGAGAGGAAGAAAGAGAAAATTCTTCTCTGGGTCCTCCGCTTACTCATCTGCACCCTGCATGGCCATTTACGAGTTCTAGAAACCCTGTTTTAACACCAACAGCCTAAGAGCATGAGAATGATGTGATATTTTTAGCCAAACACTAAAATGTGAAATTTCAAGTAGCAAATAGAGGCTCCTGGGTGGCTCAGTTGGTGAAGCATCTGCCTTCGGCTCAGGTCATGATCCCAGGGTCCTGGGATCGAGCCCCATGTCAGGCTCCCTGCTCAACGGGGGGGGCGGGGGGGGGCTGCTTCTCCCCTTCTTCCTCCCCCTGCTTATGCTCATTCTCTCTGTGTCAAATAAATACATAAAATAAAACAAATAAGGGAGCAAACTAAAAAATCAAGCTCTGTGGGAGAAACAGCCACACAGAAGAGTAGGGATGAAGGGCTAAGAGCAAGGGCCCACGGGGGAAAAGATGAGAGGAATCACCATGACAGGTTGCTGACCAGGACAAAAATGGTTGATAGCAACTTATTCTAGTCTTTTCTTATTCGTTCTGAGTGAAGGTGGGAAAAGTGGCAGTCAAGATCCTCCACACATGGATATTTGTATACTTAGAGGACCGTGAGTCACATGTCTCTAGAAATACAAGATGGCAGACCCAGAAAAAATCATGGAGCTCGGTTAGTCCAGCAGTTATTTTATATCCAAGAAACTGACAACCCAAGAGTTTAAAGAAGGGCTCTGGCCTCCCACATCTCTAACCAATGGCAGAGACATGCAGGCGACTCGCATGCAAGTCTCAGTGCTGTGACTGCCACCAACTAGAGGCTGGGTGGCTTGGAGAACAAGTTGGGTCCTTGTCCCAACACCATGCTGGCTGCAACCACCACTTTCCAAGATCTCATCGGAGCCACAGGGCCCAGATCAAGCTCTAAAGAGGCTGTGGTCTCATGAATTCAGGGCATTCCTCTATCAAAAAAAAAAAAAAAATGCCAAGAATATCGACCAGCCTTTCTTCATTCCATTTACAAGAGAACATGATGAAACTTGTTTCAACTATTTTAGGGAAGTTAAGCCAGAGCTAGACCAAAGATTTGTGCAGGCAGTACTACAAGTAAGTTAGGGAAGGGAACCAGGACTCCTTTCCCACCGAGTTAGGAATATGACAATCAGCCACCACGTACAGAACCATGGTGTGCTTCTGCTCCTAAACGCAGTGGTGGACTGGAGGTAAGTGCGCCTTCCTATTTTTGAGCAACATCCCACCATGAAACAGTGTGGTTGCTGGTGTGCACTCCAGAGGAAGCACTGCACAGCGGTGGATCATCGCTCGGTAGGGCTCGATGAGAAAAGAAAGTCTTGTTTAGCTCGGAAACATCACAAAGCAATGAAAGTCTCTACCACTCTTCTTGCCCTTTCTAAGGTGAAGTCTGGGACTCTCGAGTCACCCTGCTAGCAAGAGAACACCTGCGCGCCTTCCTCTGACGAGGCACCCCTGTCACTCAATCTACAGATGGTGGTTTGAAGTTCTTTGAAACTGTTTACTTTTCTTTCTGGAATCAGGAGAACCAGACCCACAGAACTGGGGAAATCGCATTAGTGCACAAAGAGCAACATCAAGAAATAAAACAACACGCTGTCCTCTACCAGTCGGAGGAGATTTGTCATCTTTAGTTTGACTAAAATGGGTGCTTTCCATGACTTACTGTTGTCTTTTTTAAGATTTTATTTATTTATTCATGAGAGACACAGAGAGAGGCAGAGACATAGGCAGGGGGAGAAGCAGCTCCCTGCGGGGAGCCTGATGAGGGACTCGATCCCAGGACCCCAGGATCACACCCTGAGCCGAAGGCAGATGCTCAACCACTGAGCCACCCAGGCATCCTCGTGATTTATTGTTTCCATTCAGTGATTCAAAAGAGAGCCCACTTAGATATCTTAATTTACATAGCAGAGCAAGTGACACAAGTAACTTTACTAACTTTCTAAGCTTGGACTTTTGCCTTATTGGTGACACCAAGGGGAACGTTTCACCTGGCTCAATCAAGTGGATTCCAAGTCCAGGTCAATACCATACTGACGGCCACCACGTTACCCCGAGGAGCTAATGACCACCGGATAGCCCCATCATTTCTTCTAAATTATCTCCAGGAACTTGTATATGCAAGTCCCCTCTCCAAGCCAAATGAGTCTGTTCATTTCTTCCACACCTGACCTGACTCTGGAACTTTGTTCTCCTGCTTGCCCACATCTGTCACTCTCTTCGTCTTGGCCCAGAATTCTACTCTTCCTTCCAATCACTCCTCCTCCATGAGTTTTCCCCTGTTCATTCCAGCCCTTGCTGATTCCTCTCTCACCTGCATTTGTGAGGCTGCTTGTGACACCTGTCCAGTGATGGCATACTGCAAACGCGCCACCTTCTATGGGTCTGCATCGCCCCCGGCCGGAGTCCGTTGGAGGGGCCCTAGGTGTGAGAGCGAGCTCTAGGAGCTGCCGGCAGCGATGGGAGATGCTCATGGTCTCCTGCCACCACTGACGTGATGCTCTGCAAGCACCCTGGTTCCTTATAGAGGACATGTAATATCTGACAGCTGCGAAGGGTGAAGGGTGAAGCTCAAGATGCTCAGATCCTTTCACCTTCTCAAGCACCGGGTGCACCGGGATATTTGGGATAAACAGCCCTTTCTTCCTCACTATTTCATCATTAGAGAGCTCATTTAAATTGAAGGTATCTTGATGCTGCCAAACTTCACTATTTAGCCGAATAGTCATGTAGACAAGAATAGTGAGAACAAGAACGCGATGGCCTTTACAAACTGAAATCAATACTCCTAGAAGGACCTAGAAGGAGTCTGGACCAAAGCTGAAAGCAGACAGTGGTGCTCTGTGCCTGGCTTGGGCTCCTGGACAGCACGGCCCCCAGAATCAGGAGGGCTGACTGCAGCTGGGCTCTGCTGTGTTCAAACTCAAACTGCCCAGTAGGGATGGGGCTGTGGCTTCTTTGTCCAAGATCCCAAATAGTGTCCCAGTCTCGCTGAGAGATAAGCCAGGAGTGGGGAGCAGGTGGAGGTGGGGGTGTCCAGAGCTAGGGTTGACAGCATGTTGGGGTCCCCTTACAGAGACCCACTTCATCTTCTGCCCACTGGCTGTCGGGATCCCGGGATCCCACTGGCTGGGACAGATCCATAATTCAAGGCCCCCAAAGCCAATGGCCAACACCCAGTCTTCATCTTCCTTGACTTAATAGCCACAATGGACACAGGTACTCTCTCCAACCCGAGGTACTTCCGAGGTAACCACAGCACCCTGGTTCTCTTTCTGCCTCACATGCTCCCCCCTCACTGTTCCTTGGCCTCCAGCCTCAGTCCTTCTTCGCCTCCATCTCTCCCTGTCCAACCCCCATAGCCATTTCATCTGGGTTCATGGCTTCAAAATACATCCAGAAGCTGTCAAGAACCCCGGTCCAGTCCATCCTCAAGTCCACACATGGATTCTGTCCTTTTTAATTTGCCTACTTGCTAAATTTGTAGCCCCCAAATCAATACTTGCCATGCTTTTAGGTCACTTGTGGACATGAGCAGAGAGGCTCAAACTGTGTTTCTGAGGCACACGTTCCCAGCTGAGGTCAAACAAGGCCACGCTCTGCCCTCCTGTTTCGACGCTCACACTATAAACAACTGTCATTTTCATGATCTAGTTAGGGTCATGTTTTTCCCATTTCTGTGCATTTTTGTAGATTCATGGTTTAAAACGGCCCCCAAGTGCCGTGATGAAGTGCCTTCTGGTGTTCCTGGCACCAGAGAGCAAAGATGTGCTTATAGAGAAAATATGCAGCTAGATAAGCCTCCTTTAGGGCTAAGTTATGGGGCTGCTGGCCATGAGTTCAACGTTCATGAATCAAGACTGTCCATAAAATAAGGTGCCATGGAACAGAAATACACATAAAACAAGGTCATTTATCGATCAGGAGGTGCAAATGTGGTGACCAGAGGTTCACAAGGAACCTGACCCTGTACCTCCCCTGGGAACGGCAGGTCAGTCTTTACTAGCTCAGCGTCGACAGTGATGTTACAGGACATAATTCCTGCGCATAATGAGAATCAGACCGGCTCTTTCCCCAGAACTCCAGACTCACGTTCCAACTGCCTCCTCGACCTTGCAAATTCAAACCCATCAAAATCTGAACCCCTGATAATATTTTTGCAACCTGCTCTTTCTACTGACTTTTACATCTCAAATAAAATTAAAGGAAACTGCACCCTTTCTGGGGCTTAGGCCAAAAAACCCCCTTAGAATCATCATGGATTTCTCTCTCAATCCCTACTTTTAGTTTTCCAGAAAACCTCCATGACATTACTTTCAAATTTTATCTGACAACTTCTCACCACTTCTACTCTGTCAACCCAGCCCAGACCCCACCATTTCTCCCCTCCTTCCACCCTGGCCCTGCACCCTGGCATCTCTCCTAATCCCCGGCCTGTCTCCTAGAGGAATCCTGGTAAAAGTCAGATCATGCCATGCCTTGCGTCAGAACGTTCCCATGGCTCCCCTACCACCCTGAGTAAGAGCCACCATCTTGACAATGACTTCTAAGTCCTGGCTGCACGTGCCCTGCCTGTTACTTCTCTGCCTTTATCCTCCACTGCTCTCCTCTTTGCTCACATGACTCCCGTTTCTCCCCCAAATACCCCTGCCTCAGGGCCTTTGCACTATCCTTGGAATGCTCTTCCTCCAAGTAACAACATGGCCAGCATCTTCACTTCTATCAAATCTTGACCTCACTGTCACCCTCATAGTGAGGGCTGCCTTGACTACTATGTTTAAAATCACAACCTCCTACACACACACACACACACACACACACCCCTCTCTTTCCTGCTTTATTTTTCTTCACAGCACTCATCAATCTAAGATACTAAAGAATAGACTTAGCTGTTTGCATACAGTCCGTCTCCCTCTCGCTCAAATGTAAGCCCCTTGATTGAGGGCAGGGATTTTTATCTGCCTTTCTTTTCCTTTCTACTGATGTGTCCCCAGTACCTAGAACAGCAGGTAGGCACTAAATAAATAATCCTTAGGTGATGAATAATGTAGCACTTACCAGATATTATTCAATTTGCCTGTTTGTCCTCTGTCTCTCACAATACTGTGAGCATTTTGAAGTCAGAAACCCTGTCCCTATATATTTATATTCCTAACACCAAGCCACCGAGCTCAGCATGTAACAGGGATCTAATAAATGCATGCTGAATGAACGGAAGAAGGGGAGAGAGAGAAAAATGCTAATTTTCAACAACCTTGGGTTTTTATCAATTTAACAAGTGTCTCTGCAAAGATGAGTGAGAGAATTCCTAAAGATGAATGTAGGAAACACCCGCAGTGCAGTGGGAAAGAGACACTGATACGTAGGGACCCTGATGCAATGTAATCAGAGCCATGATGAAGAAATGGTTAGGAAAATGAGTAGGATGACGAGAGAGAGAATGAGGGGCACCTGGGTGGCTCAGCAGTTGAGTGTCTGCCTTCAGCTCAGGTCGTGATCCCGGGATCCTGGGATCGAGTCCTGCATCGGGTTCCCCATGGGGAGCCTGCTTCTCCCTCTGCGTATGTCTCTGCCTCTCTCTGTGTGTCTCTCATAAATAAGTAAGTAAGTAAGTAAATACATAAATAAATAAATAAATAAATAAATAAATAAATAAATAAATAAATAAAATCTTTAAAAAGAGAGAGAGCGAGAGAGCGAGAATGGGTGTTGGTAAAGTGGCCAAAGTGGGGGCAACCTGTGAAGTGGACTTTGAGGGCTGAATAGGAGTTTGCATGCAGCCTGGGGAGTGGGGAGGAAACAGGCCAAGCTCTGCTGCTCCCTGCCCAAGATGTAGGTCTACAAGTCATGAGCTCCCCAGCGTGGCCCCTTCCCTGTTCTCAGAGGACTCCCCAGGCATCTCAGTGCTCACAAATGCAAATGCTTGGAGCTGCTACATTCCCACAGAGCTCCTCTTCTCCCTCCTCACCCAAAGAAAATTCCATATCTGGCAATGGAATTACTTGATGGCTCCACTTGCCACTATTTAGGGTGGTCACAGCAAGGGCCACATCTACATGGTGCTCTCGGTTCCCGGACTCGTCAGCGCCTGCACAGAACCAGACCTCCCAGATGACAGCCGCTTAGAAACCCAGAGAAAGTGCCACTTTGCATTTTCTGATTCACCTGGTGGAACAGGTTTCTCTCCTCTGGGCCTTTGACGAGAACTGAGAAGCGCACCTCCTTCATTTTTATTTGCCGCTCGCCTGGCCTGGAATGAACCGGAGAAATCCCATGCGCGCACCGCACACACCCCCACTCCCAGGCACACACATGTGCTCCCATGTGCATCTCACACCACAGCCGTGATGCCAAGTCCCCTCCACCCCACGGGGCCCAGATGGGTCCTGCTGTGTCATTTCCCAGGCCCAGGACAGGGACCGCTCGGGACACTGTCCATCTCATCGGGGCCTGGCCTGCGTGGCCTCTCCGTCCAGTGCACACCAACCGGGGACACCACGCCCGCCTTGGCCACACTGTCATTATCTCCTCCTGAGTCTGTGGCTTCCCTTCACCTTACCCCCCCCTCCCGGGGCCCCCAGCTGGCTCCTCTCTCCTGTCCTATGGGCACCTTCAAAGATGGGATGGCTGCGACCTAACGCCCTGACACCCCTGCCCGCGATGGAAGGACCAAGAAGGCCACTATGCACCAGGCCCCTGGCTCCTCAGGTGGGAGGCCCACTTCCCGCAGCCTGGCCTGGGAAGGCCGTGTGCTTGGACCTAAAATCAGACAGGAGTGATGCCCGTCAGAGAACATTCCCTCTTCTCTTTCAGGGTGGGCGTCCTGTTCTCATTAGGAAAGGCCATCATGGTTTGTACCACGGGAATCCAGGCCTGGTCTCTTGTTCTGCATCCGCATCCTCGGATATTCCCAGCTCGGACCGACTCCCCAGGCTTTTCCCACTTGGGGCTCTGGCACCAGCCGACGCTCCGCGCCCTTGCGTCCCAGGGCCGCCTGCTTCTCCACAAGCAGGCGAATAGGCCGCCCGCCCTGCTGCGCCCTCAGCCCCATCTCCCCGGCGCCCTGCCACTCTGCTGCCTGCTCCCACTTCTGTTCCTCGTAGCCCTCGCCATGGCCTGAAACGACCCTGCTCTTCACCTCTTTGGCTGTGGTCTGCCACCCCCGAGTAACATGTAAGCTCCTCGAGGGCAGGCGCCCTGCGTCTCGTGCCCTGCCTTCACCCCGGTGCCCAGCACCGCGGCTGGCACGTGGTGGGCACCTTCGTGTATACATTGGCTGCAGGAGTGAACACGTTCGTGTAAACCAAAGTCACGGACCCCTCGCCAACGGCGCCCGTGGCCTTTCTCCGGGTCCCCAGAAGGCAGACGATGACTCTGAGCGTGCAAGTGCTCTTGCCCTTTCTGCATTCCGAATGCTTGGTACAAAGGATCTGGGGCTCTGATTTTAGGAAGGACTTTCATTCTTGGCTTCTCCAGGACAGATCCGGACCGGCTACTTCAAAAGTGACTGTCAAGGTACAAAGCAGCTTCCTCCTATGGATGTTCTCTTTCTAGCAGCTTCTATCTCCATATTTTACATGTTCTGTGTGTGTCTGCACCTCACTGCTATGTCAGTGTCTCGCTGTCTCGCTGTAAATCATTTGAAAACACGGGTATGTATGCAATATTTCTGGCATCAGAACCCGGGAGCTCATCCAAATCAACTCCAGGCCTCCGCGCCCAGGCCCACACTTGAACTAGACAGGATTTCTCCCCAACTATTCAAAGGTTTCAGGGGAAAATGCTTCCCTTCTATCTTGTTCCAATGTCTCTCAGCCTTTTTATTCTCCCCTCGAGGGGAACGAAGGCAGCTGTGATCCCGCGCCAGGCTCGAGCGCTTTAAGACAGACAAAGCGGACACGGACACACACACACTGTGCTTACCAACGTAGCCCGGGGTCCCACAGGCTGTGGACATCACGTCTCCTTTGCCTTCCATTTTTGACAATCCGAAGTCACTGATCATTATTTTGGATTCCTCATCTTGACTGTAGTACAA
Organism: Canis aureus; assembly: GCF_053574225.1. Lineage (NCBI taxonomy): Eukaryota > Metazoa > Chordata > Mammalia > Carnivora > Canidae > Canis > Canis aureus. Next base: position 24,436,635 of record NC_135615.1, read on the forward strand.
GAGATTTTCCGGCTGGAGAGAAAATAAGAAGCAAAAAATCAACAAAGGGTGTTTAAAGCGGGGTTAATTGTGGGAGACTCACCAAGCCACATAATCTGGTCACAGTTTTTTTTTTAATTTTTATTTATTTATTCATGATAGAGAGAGAGAGAGAGAGAGGCAGAGGGAGAAGCAGACTCCACACCAGGAGCCCAACGCGGGACTCGATCCCGGGACTCCAGGATCACGCCCCAGGATCACGCCCCAGGCAGGCACTAAACCACTGAGCCACCCAGGGATCCCCTAATCTGGTCACAGTTTAAGCACATGCTTAAACTTCAGACAGAGTAAATGCACCAAGGAAAGCAGTGTTCAGTAAGAGCAATGTGGAGGGCCCTACGTAGCACTGGGCACTCAGGTTCTCAAGAAATGTGACTCCCTTTCACTTACCAGTATGTTCTCTGCTTTAAAAAAGTGAACCCTCTATTAGGGTGACCTCGAAATCCTCTCAGATCTGTCAGTGTATTTCTTGGGTTGAAGCAGGGGGGTCTCACAGAAATGAAATTCCTTCCGCAGGTGGAATTTCTTGTTCCCTTTCTCTGACCCTTGTCAGCAACCTCTCTGTAATCCCAGGCTCCCTCTCCTGGCCCTTGGTAACGTCCCATGTCCTGCCGTTCTGGCAGATGTGTCCCTCGTTCCCTTCTACTGAGCCAGCTGACCCCTGCTCCCCCACCTCCTGGGAAATAGAGGGATATCATCATGGTTGAATCAAATCTGAAGATCCAGCACCGTGTAGGCATGTGTCCTTAAAGATTCTGAGCTCTGTTTGCCTTCCTGGAAAACATGGGTTGCAGTGGTTCTTCATTTGCTTCCCGGAACAGTACATGATGGCGCTCAGAGAGTAGGAATGCTTGACACATGGCAGAGGTCCTGTCTCCCCAGAGCCCTGCAGTCAGGGGCACCTGCATGGCAGCTCCAAAGGGGGGGCCGAGGGAATGCAATCCAGGGGTAGAGTGGGAGACAACGAAGCGTTATTTGCATAGTGTTCTAGGAAAAATTGGGGTGTCACTCTTCACCAAAAGGGGGAGAGAGAGAGAAAGAGAAGCTCAAGGAGACAGAGGGAGATGTCTCAGCCTCGGGACTGGGCCAGTCCTTCCCCAGGCAGAGCCTGAACACAGATGGGCTGCCTCAATTAATGATGTTGTCCCTGAGGAGATAATGTTGAGGAATGACACCTCCCCTCTCCCCCCACTGGGAAAATTCTGAAGATTGACCCAGTGAATAAGCAATCGCTTCTCTCATTTGCATTTAACCTTAGAGGAAATGCAACAGGAAGGACGGGAGCTGGGCAGGCCCCTTCCCCACGCCATTTCCTGTCTGGCTCTTCTCCCATCCCTGAGAGTGAAGCGAGAGCATCTCTGGTCAGCACTGTGTGGTGAGTCTTTGGTTCCCGAGTATTGAATTTGAGGAACTATTCTCTCATCGAGTGACTAGGCCTGTGTCAAGAAGTGGTTCTGGGCCTGGCTGTGCAGCAGAATCCCCTCGGACAGCAGCAAATGTCTGCATGTCTTCTTCAGGAGATTTCAGAAAGGCCCAGGGCCTTTGGGTGTTAAAATCCATGGAGGTGGGGGTGGGATTCTGAGGTGCAACCGCTGCTGTGAGGAAATCCTGGGAACTGCTCAAGACACCCTTTGTGAAGAAACCGTAGTCAGGCCACTTTGAGCCCTCTTTTTTTTATTTTTTATTTTTTTTATAGGAGTTCAATTTGCCAACATATAGCACAACACCCATTGCTCATCCCGCCAAGTGCCCCCCTCAGTGCCTGTCACCCAATCACCGCAACCCCCTGCCCACCTCCCCTTCCACTATCCCTTGTTCATCTCCCAGAGTTAGGTGTCTCTCATGTTTTGTCACCCTCACTGATATTTTCACTCATTTTCTCTCCTTTCCCTTTATTCCCTTTCACTAAGCCCTCTTCTTGACGGGGCCTCCATCCTGGCCTTCTGTGTCCTTCCTGTCTTGCTGGGCTTGCACAGTCCAGTCTTAGCAAGAGTCCTGCTAAGTCAGGTAGAGAGAATCCCTCACCCTTGATATCTGGCCAAGCTGGTCACATCTCACCTTGGATGTTGTTCAAAAACATTTATTCAGACACTTGGTAAAGACAGTTGGCAGACTTAATTCGGGGGGGCCACTGCAGTGGGGTTCTACAGTAGGAGAGGAAGAGTGGGCTCATGTCCTAATGCAACAAAGACAAGTGGAGACCTATACCCAGGAGCAGGAGGAGGGTCAGTGGATGGGAAATCACTGAGAATATCATGAGTGGGAGGATGGGGGCTACACCGATCTCAGAGGATCCTTTTGAGGGCAGGCCAGGGTGGGCGGATACGGAGGGTGGAAGATAAGGAATCTGTTCAGACCCTCAAGTATGGGTGATGTTCACCAACGTGACTCAGTGGGATTCTTGCTCAGCCTGGAACACATGGCCAGAGCCAACTGACTAAGGACAGAGCCCACGGAGCCTAGTCAGAAAGAAGACTCAGGAGGGGCCAAACTCAAGTTTGGTCAAGGGAGAGAGTCTGCCAATGTCTAAATTCTTGGCCAGGCTTTTATCAAGAATCCCCCCATCCTTGATATTCTCTCTTGGCAATTTTCCATCCATGCCCCTCATTCTGTTTAATGGCTATAAACCCCCCACAGGTCCTTGAGGAATTTGGCGTTGAACCCAATTCTCTCCTCCATTGTCAACCCTTCCTGCAATAGCCTTAAATAAAGTCTCCTTTATTTTAACAAGTATCAGAATAATTTCTTTTTTTTAACAGAGCTCAAAAGAAAAAAAAAAATACTATCCTTCACCCCAAATCATACCCCGAGAAGGAATAACACTTAACATTCACAGTGACATGAATTCCACGGATGAAGCATGAGAGTAGAAGAAAATCAAATGTATGCTTGAGGGTGCTTTCACGGAGTTTGAAGAGAGAAGAAAATGGGCCAGTCAATAATCAAAATAAGAACAATGCTTAGAGTGGGGATTAAATAATCTAATTAAAAGGTGTGTGTGTGTGTGTGTGTGTGCGCGCGCGCGCGCGCATGTGCGTAGGTGCATATGTGGTTCATGATAAACAGGAAGGATCTGACCTTGGGGGTGGAGAGGACTTTTAAGTTTCTGATTTTTAATCTTTCTATCCCAAGCAAGGATTGCGAAGCCAGTGGCCTCATGCTCCTCAACAAGGCTGCATCTAGGCAAGAGATTGCCATGGAGACAAATATCCCCCTTACACATTCTTCCTCCAGGGGATACATTTGGGTCATAAAGCCCTCTTTTTGCGGGATGATTACCAAGGAGGGTTAAAGCCACTGGTCATTCACAACTTAGATCATTACTTGTCCGTAAGCATCTTCTGACTTAGTGAAGATATAGCTTTTCCTTGAGGGGAGTGGGGGGAACAGGAAAGTGGGAGAGAAGACAGGTTCCAGGGTAAACTGGAGGGAGGCTCCCAGTTGGCAATAGGAGGGCTCAATCAGGCAGACAGCCTGGCGCAGGTGGGGGGGATCCAGCAAATCTGCCTGGGGTCACAAGAGGCCCAGGATTCACCTGAAAAAACCTTGTTCCTTTGATGACATCTTTGCAAGAAAACGGATGGCTAACTGGGGAGTTGGAAGGTCAATGCCAACCCTTTAATAGTTTATATAACAAGCTTTTAAAACGTCTGAATCAACACTTCCTATTAAGTTAATGTTATACATAAACACACTCCTAATCCAGTGATTCTCAACTGGGGCAATTTGGCACCCCAGGGAGGCGCTTAGCAATGTCTTTGGCTGTGTCAAAACTGCAGGAGTGGTACCGGCATCTAGTGGGTAGAGGTCAGAGATGTTGCTCAATATCCTACAATGCACAGGACAGCCCCCCACCCCCGACAAAGAACATAGGGCTGAGAAGCCCTATCCTGATGTGAGGGGGCAGTACTGGACATTGCCCGTCTCAGTCCCTCATTTTGAAAAAAGGACAACTGGGATGCCTGGGTGGCTCAGTGAAGCATCTGGCTTTGGCTCGGGTCATGATCCCAAGGTCCCGGGATCAAGCCCCATGTAGGGCTCCTGCTCAGCGGGGAGTCTGCTTCTTTCTGCCTTCCTGCCCCTCTCTGCACTCATGCTCTCTCTCTCAAATAAATATAAAATCTTTTAAAGAGAGAGAGAAACACAGAGAAAGATAAAAGGGCAACTGATTGTCTCCAGTAGGCCCCTGGGGCAAGAAGACACAAGACCACCTTTCTGGAGGACGGAGGGGGTATATTCGCATGTGAGGGTGCCACGGTATCCCAGATGGTGCCCTAATCTTCAATGAACCTGATCATGTTCTCTATTGCTCTGACCTGGATCATCTAGTTTGTTTTCATTTTCTAAGATGTTTATGAAAATTTAATAACTCAATCCCAATTGCTGCCACGTAGATCAAATTCCTCTGTGACTCTGAAAAGCAGTGACGAGATCCCAACGTGGCACTGTTCTTTCCACAGCGATAAGCCTGGTAGTCTCACAGTTGCAGAGGCTGGGAGCTGCAAGTGCTTCTCTGAAAGTGCTATGTGGGCATAAAAAGCAGTCTCTCCTGTGCAGCCCATTTGCCTTTTGAAAGGGGAATAAACAGTGCCCCTCTAGGAAATGGTATCTGCGTAGGAATGATTTCTATGAAGTACAAACAACCCAGCCTATCACGTCACACCCCCATGGTCAGTTCCCACACTAACTTGTTCAGAGAGCTGCCTGCCTCCTCTGTTCTGGAAGCAGGGAATCGGCCTTTGGTGAGGGCACTGCTGCCTGGCAGAGAGAGGCTAAGTGGGCTTAGCACTTGAAAGGGCCTCGAGGTTCTGAAGATTAATGCTCACAGCCCATTTTAGCTGTCAAGAAGCCTGCCAGGGGCAAAGGCTGTAAGGACTCCATCAACATTTCCAAATACCCTTGTCCAGCAGTTCTCCAAGAATATTCCCAGGGTAACACCAGCATCACCTGTAAACCCCTTAGAAATGTGAGTTCCTGGGCCCCGCGGCAGACCTACAGATTCTGAACCTCTGGGCTAGGGCCAGCCTGATTGCACAAGTGCTCCAGACAATTCTATGTAGGCTAACATTTGGAAGCTACTACCCCAGCTCCTGGAAAATGCCACTGGGAAGAAGAGGAGAGAACTTCGAGTGAGACCTTATGAAAAGAAAAGCTATATTGTTTATTCACACCCAGTATTTAAAAATGGGCAGATGCTGAAATTCTGTTTTAAAAAATGCTTATGGTGGGCAGCCTGCGTGGCTCAGTGGTTTAGTGCTGCCTTCAGCCCAGGGTGTGGTCCTGGAGACCGGAGATCGAGTCCCACATCGGGCTCCCTGCATGGAGCCTGCTTCTCCCTCTGCCTGTGTCTCTGCCTCTCTCTCTCTGTGTCTCTCATGAATAGACAAATAAAATCTTAAAAAAAATGCTTATGGTTTGTTCTTTACATCGGTTTAGACTTCACATAGTCATGCAGAGCATGGCTCCAGTACGATATAATCCCTGTGTTTATGATGTGAGTGGCAGGTATGTGGGCTGGGGTGAAGCTTCTGCCCTGACTGGTGCAGTGAGCTCTGGGGTCTATACCTGTGGCCACTGTAGCATGAAGCCACATTACAGCCTTGGGTTAACAATGTTGCTTGTTACTGTTCCTCCAACCAGTATGTTCACCACCTGCACTTGGTAGCATATGATTGATATCTACCCTTCGGTATCTATACTGACCAGGAAGGGATGCCAAGCTGCCCAATGAAGGCTCCGATCCGTTAGTGCTATTGGGTGAAGGGTCAGTATGCCAAGTCTTCATCAAGAAAAGATCAGATTATAACCAACAGGACACTGGGGGAAGGCTGCGATTGTAGGGCATTTCTTTCTTTCTGCATAACCTTCCATTTTTCCTCTTCTGTCATGCCTTCTATAGACTTGTTCCATTTCTTTCATGCAGTGTGGTGCTGAAATGGGGTTGGACCTGTGGGAAGGCTGTGTAGAATTGCGCTGGGAGAAGGCTTTTCGTGGCCAATATATCCTGAACAAAACTACCTTTCAGGTAGGCTGAAAGCAATACACAACCTACCTCCCTGTGGCCCTTTGGCTGCACGTGATTATAAAATCTCCCAAATAATGGCTGGCCCTATTGATCTTAATCTTCCTTTGGGTCCCAAAGGCCCTGACAACTAACAGTACACAGATGCCCCCATTCATGCCAGCCATATATCCATCCAGGCAACCTCATCCGTCTTCTGGGGTTGATCCTCTAGGACAGGTGCATTGTGGGTGGGAGAGTGGTAGGAGGATGTTGCTAAGTGACGGCCTTACCTTGAGGTCCCTGTGGACAATGCCCATTCTGTGGAGATAGTAGACAGCATCCAAGACCTGGCGGATCAGAGTGCTGGCATCTTTCTCTGTGTAAAATCCTTTCTCCACTATCCGATCAAATAGCTCTCCACCGGATACACTATTTTTAAAAAAAAGAACAAATAAGAAATTTGAGAGGACCTGTGGAATTGTTCAGGGGAAGCCATCAATAAGAGATTTCAGTCTGACAAAAGAACCAAATTTTATCTCCAAAATAAATTCATTTTCAGATTTAAGTTTTGCCCCATCTTTTCCACAGACACTATGCCAGGGAAGTGTTTCTGTGTCATGATGGTATAATTATCTGGAATGAAATGAAGGGAATAAAAATAAACCAGGACTCATGGACTAGCCAGGCTTGAGAAGTCTCCTCTGGCCTTTGCTTCCATCCCGCTATGACAATGTAAAGTCAGAACAACTTTCCAGAATATTAGCATCATAAGATATAAGGAGATGATGGATAGGATGCTTCTTCTGCATAAGCGAGGTCTGCAAGGTCTTCAAGGTCTTCAAGGTCTGGAGGGGTAGAGAGCATGGGAGGAGCAGCGCTGTGGGCAAAGAATAGCCAACATGATGTTTGGGTTCTTGACCAAGTTCTGCCCCTAACATGGTGGGGGCACGGGCATTCCTTGAATCTCTGGACCCCAGTTTTTTATCTGTAAAATAAGGGGATTAATCTAGTCAACTATAACCAACAGAAGGTAGGGGCACACCCTCTGAGGCATGAGAACCTGAAAGCCAATTGCAATTTACAAAAAAAGAAAGAATGACACCCCACTACACTGTTTTCACTGTTTTTGGTGACAATGTTAAATTTTAATTTGCTTGAATTTCATACTGCACTAGATATTTTCTTGGTATTTATTATATTTATTGCCTAGGTTGGCAAAGGTCAAAAAGCCCTGGTGGACAGGCCCTCTAGCCCCTTTCAGCTCCGATATTTGGTGCTGCTCTGAGTTGAACAAAGTAACAGAGCTGTACAATTCTGCCTAGGAACAATTCAACCCTTAGTCTTCAAATTTGTAGAATTTATACTTCTCGAAGAAAAACAGTGCTTCGTTCAGATAATTAAGCCATCTTGGAAATTAGCTTCGAGGGATATATTAACATTATTCTCTTGCATAAAAAAAAACAATTTCCAAGACCAAAATGAAGACGATTTATTTGAGACACTAAAATCTTAAAGCAGTTTCACAAACAACTTTTACAGCTGTAATAGATATAGTAAAAGACATGCCCTGGCAGTAACACACACACACACAAACACACTCGGGGCTCTGATTCATTTTCTGCAAGTCACAGCAATTAATGCGCAATATCTGATCCATCAAAACCCTCCTTTTTAAAAAAAAACAATAAAGAAAACCAATTGTGGCTATAAAACGCCAAGGTGTTTGAGTTTCTCCCATTACCGAGAGTCATTCTAAGCGATGTTGTGCTTGGATAATGTCTTGTTTCCCAAGCAAACTGAACAATCAAGACAAGAAAAGGAAAGACGCTCTGAAGAAATAAGAAGTAATTCAGAGAGTGAAAAGAAATGGAAACATCAAGGAGAAACTACACCTTTTGATGACCAGGTTGTCTAAATGGCCCATCCTTATGTACACCAAAATCCCAAGACATCCCCTCTCAGCAGCTCAACATCAAGCTCTCACCAGTCTTCATGTTTCTAGACCCTTCTTGCAATGAGTTTCAGTGGAAGAGCTCTGCAGACCTTGAGGGTGTACTATGGAGCATGCCCTGCTGCCAAGGCTAGGGTGACCCTGCGTGTGCTCACTTCAGCTGAAGTGACCCCCCTTTGCCAGATTCTCTCCCTCCTTCACAACTGATCTTTCCTGCTTCCCATTCTCTCCAAGTCCTCCTTTCTCCTATGTAATATATTAGGTATTAATAGAACATCTGCACTCTGATTGGGCATCAGTGCAGTAAGAATTGAAGCATCAGGGGCTCCTGGGTGGCTCAGTTAAACATCTGCCCTTGGCTCAGGTCATGACCCCCATGGTCCTAGGATCAAGCTCTACGTGAGGTCCCTGCTTGATGGAGAGCCTGCTTCTCCCTTTTGCTCTGTCTGCCACTCCCTCTGCTTGTGCCCTCTCTCTTTCTCTCTCTTTCTCAGTCAAATAAATAAATAAAATCTTAAAAAAAAAAAAGAATTGAAGCAACAGAGTCGAAGTGTAAGACACTGTACCATGTTCTGTCACAGTCTCAATGCTCTGCACATTTATTTCACTTCTGAAATTTCAAATCACACCAAGGCTTTATTCTTCCGAACAGTGTTCAGAAAGTATATGGTTTCCTTAGAAACCAAGGCACAGAGAAGTCTAAAAACTCACCAAAAAAAACCCCCATAATAATACTCATAAAAATGCCTTAAAATTTGCAAATCACCATATATTTTTCAAAAATCTCCTTAAGCATACATTCCAAATGGCTACTGTTACGTACTACATGTTTGTGCTCCCTCCCATACTCATGTTGAAGCCCGAACCCCCAGGGTGATGGCATTTGGAGATGGGACCTTTGCCTCAACCTTTGGTATTTAGGTTGAGATGAGTTCGTGAAAGTGGGGCCCTCTGGCGGGATTAGTGTCCTTATACAAAGAGAAACCATTGAGTCCAGTCCAGTTCTCTCCTCTCCCTCCCCATCTCCTCCATGCCATGTGAGGACACATTGAGGAGAAGCCATCTGTAAGTCAGGAAGAGGCCTTAAAAGGAATCACATCAGTTGGCACCTTGGTTTTGGATATGCCAGATTCCCGAACGGTGAGAAATAAATGTCTGTCATTTAAGCTGCCCCGTTTCTGGTATTCTGTTGTGGCAACCTGAGCTAAGACACCTACTTCTTTTGAAAACCATTTGTGAACAACCAGAATCCTAGAATCACTAATGGGGAAATAAGTTTAGAATCGTGGTGAGGGGTGTATCTCATTTTTAAGCCCGCAGATCAGGAGTTAGGTCGGTTGGTTGGCTGCTGAGCTGACTGACTGGCTGCTTTCTTCAATCAATACCCTTTCTTTTTTTTTTTCAATACCCTTTCTACAGCAAATTTCCCAGGTGCATGGTTTATAGCTCCACGTTAGAAATGGAGTTCCCCAATGGGAGCACGTCAAGCATCAGAAGGAAGTTAGAAGGGTCAGGGGTCAGGTGATTGGGGAAAAGGAGTAGAATCATCATGACAGATCAACAAATAAAATTAACTAATGGTGGTTATGGGAGAGAGGTTCATTAGGGGAATGTGGACATAGAAAGAAACTGGCTATTGGGACTCCTGGGTGGCTCAGTTGGTTACACATCCGACTCTTGGCTTCAGTTCAGGTTGTGATTTCGCAGTCATGGGCTCAGGACTCAGTGCTCAGCACAGAGTCCACTTCAGATTTTCTCTTCCTCTGTCCCTTCCCCCACCTCAAATAAATTTTTAAAAATAAAATCTTAAAAAAAGAAAGAAACTGGCTATTAAAAATTAAGGGAGAGGACAGAGATCGTGCAAAAATTCTCTACTCTTCTCATTTGACATTCATTTAGAACAACCTGTCTTTGCATCGACCTTGGGTTTGCTCAGTTTCTTATCTTCTGTGTCTATTACATTTTACTGCTATCACTGCACGTGAATTTTATATCCGCAAATATGAAATGGTTCGATGTCAATCTCAACCAAATTTCAGTTTATTTGTAAAATTTTAAGTAGTGCAAATATCTTCAAATGAAAAAAATCATTGTCAAGAAACATAATGTTAAAGTTGTTGGATCAAGTTCTGATTTCACCACGGCACACTGCAACATACCCTAGTCAGTGTACCATGCACCCACTGTTAGTACTGGGTACACCGAGCCATTCTTTACACGCACTTGAACTTCTCCATGCGGTTTCCATAGGTGTTATACCGTTGTTTTAAAAGTCACTGTTAATTATAACTTAAAATGTTTTTAAAAATCTTATAACAATATCTACACATTCATTAAAACACAGCACTTGAGTGGCTGTACCTGGTGGCTCAGTGGTTGAGCATCTGCCTTTGGCTCAGGTCATGATCCTGGGGTCCTGGGATCGAGTCCGGCATCAGGCTCCCTGCATGGAGCCTGCTTCTGCCTCGGCTTATGTCTCTGTCTCTTTCTTTCTCTCTCTCTGTCTTTCATGAATAAATAAATAAAATCTTAAAAAAAAAAGAGACAGTACTTGTGGCTAATGCTGAAAAGTGGGCTCCAAAAACCTGTTCCTCTAGGAGTTAGGTATAATAAAATATGAAGAAGGCGGCAGGAAACCAGAATATGTCACCCCAAAATATGTCTCCTTGACATAAAATTTATTTTGAGTTCCAAGCAATTAAGAAGCAGTGAATGCAAGAAAAAAAGTCTCCCTCTTTTGTCTAAAGGCAAGAAATGAGTTCTCCTTTTCCTGGAGACAGACTCTATCAGCCCACAGACTGCACCAGAGGAATGTGCAAACAAACCTCCTTCAACTAATCTTTTATCTCTCTAGTCTCCTCACCATTTACTATCACCGGCCCAAACCCCTCTGCGTTGTCAATTCTTCACAAATTTATTGTTTGTGTAAAAGGTATAAAAGCTTCCAGCTCTGATCACTCCCCCAGGTCTTCATTCTCTGGGCAAGGATCCCAAGTAACTGCCAAACTTCATTAACATGTGTCTAGTTTCTTCCCGTTTAATGTGTCTTTGTCAGTTTGACCCTAAGAGCCAGCCAAGGACCCACAGACAGGGGTCAAGGAAGACTTTGTATCTCCCTAAAAAGCCAAGCAGTATAGGGCTGTGTGGTTAATTTTAGAGAGCACTCTGAGAAATATAAACAGTCATGCTGAGATAAAAAAAAAAAAAAAAAAAAGCAATGCTATAGCAAATATGCCTTGAAACTCACAAAGACCATCACCCAACTAGGGGGTGATAATGGAAAAGAGCCAGAGACCCGGCTACGGAGCAAGGTGGCCTCTCTGTGCCCCAGAGCAAGGCTGGTTACACATGTGTTTTCCCAGAACCATCTCCCCCATTCACATTTCATCCTAAGAGGAAGGTCCTCTTGAAATGTGCAGGATGTGAATCAGAGAGGCTACAAGCGAGGCATGTTTCATCCATGAGACCCCAAGGCCCAGATGGCAGAGGTGTGTATTTTTTCAGCCAGCCTGGAGAAAGAAAGGGCCCATCCTCTCAGTCCTTTCCTCAATGAAGTCCCAACTCGGCGGTCCTCGGGATTTCCCTCCTCCCACGCAGGGCAGTCGCCCAGCTCCCCAGCTCCCGGGCCTGTGCTCTTAATCCTCACAGCTTCCCTTGGCTTTGGCACCCACATCCCCTGCTCCCGAGGGGACTGTCTCGCCCGCTCTGGAAGGATTAAGGGTTTATTTCATGCAACCTCTAGCCTCCATGTTTCCTCCCTTGACAAATCCTACTTTAATAATAAAAATATCTTTTTTTCTTAGAATTCAGTTTCACAATATCTTCCTGGCTCAAGCTGTTCAGAAGATTCCAAAACGCAAAGGCATGCCTCTCCACCTCATGGACCAGATAGACCAGTTTAACTTCTGGCGTTCTGGTGTTGGGGGGTGGGGGTGAGGCCGATGAAGGCGCTTTGGAAAATCCCAGAAAGACACCGAGGAGGGTCTCCTGCCCTGCAGGAGAAGATGAGTCTTAGCTGTCTTAAAGGGGACTGATATTTAGTCAAGTAGACAAAAAGTGCGGGGGGTAGGCTGACACCAGTAATTTGAATTGTCATGAAAGGAGTCTTTTGGTGAACTGAATATCCTTAGGGAAGTATAGTCAGTGAAAGAAGTGTTGACTGCATGCCTTTTATAAGCCCAGCACTTGGCAGGCAGCGCTAGCCTGTATTTGGGGAGCTACTAAAGAAGCCCAAGTTGACAATTCAGACTACTAGCAAGCAAGGACTTGCCAAGCCATGACCCCAGCTCAGTATCACAGGACATCGCGGAGGGGAGACATCAGTGAGGAGAGGACGCTGCCTGCAGGACAGTTCCTAACTTCCCTTTTGCCTCCAGAGTCCAGCACAATGCTAACAGAAAGACGATTCCCGAAGGCAGGGGTCACGCTGTCTTCTAACGAAAGTCTCCCATTGCCATCCTGGAGGCCTACTGATTTCAGATTCCCGGTCCTGTAGCCTTCCTGCCACCCTCAGAAGTGCTCACAAGAGCAAACCCATTCCTCCAAATCCACGCTGGCCAGCTCTGCAGTGCACACTAATTTTCCACCCACCCAGGCAGCAACTTCCATTGCATTCCGTGGGGCCTCAGGGATTCCTTGGAATTGTCTTCTCTCCCGGTTTCCAACTACGCCCCTTCGGTTCCCAGCTGGCTGCCCCTCAAGGAGGGCCAGGGAAAGTGTGGTAATAGTCAAAACCATGGATAAGAAACAACTAAGGCATTTTAATTTTGTATGGGAAACTTGCTTGCTGAGACCCTCATAAAGAAATTCTACTTTTGTATTACTCATGAGAAAAGGGCCAAATGATTTGTTGAGAAATTATTAGCATGTTCAAGTTTTCAAGAGAAAACAACTCATCTGTTCTAAGTCCAAACACCTGCTCACGTTTCAAAAAAAAAAAAGATAATTACAAATTATTTTTAGTTTTTGGTATTCCAAGGGGGCAAAGCATATCTCATTCTTATTGAATCCCCAGTATCTATAACTGTTGTATTCCAGTGGGAAATGCAGAAAAAGAAAAGACATAAATCAACAAATGAAGAAATGTAAACCACTCAGAGAGTCCAAAATGCTGTGCAGAGAACTGAAACAAGCTGCATGGTGTCACCACTTGAGTGGGCTCCAGGATGGGCCCCTCTAGACGACAGGAAAGAGCCGGCCAAGTGTCCATGGAGGGGAAGAGTGTCTGGGTAAGCCAATCCTAAGATCCTCAGGACAGCAAAGGTCTTACAGAATTTGGGGACCAGAAAGAACTTCAGCAGTGAGTGGAATCTGCTGGGCAATGGGTAGAATGGAAGGCCCAGATCACATGGAGCCGCTTGTTACAGATTGAATGTTTGTGAGCTCCCCTGCCCATTGATTCAAATGTTGAAACCTAATCCCCAATGGGATGGTACTTGGGGGTGGGGTCTGTGGGAGGTAATAGGCCATGAGGGCAGAGCCCACACCAATGGGATTAGTACCCTTATGAGACACCCCAGAGGGCTAGCTTGCCCTATTTTTGCCAGACAAGGATCCAACAAGAAGTTGGCAATCTACAACCTAGAATGGGGCTTTCACTAGCACCTGGCTGTGCTGGCACTCTGATCTGGGACTTCCAGGCTCCAGAGACTGTGAGACATAAATTTCTGTTGTTTACAAGCCACCTGTCTATGGCACTTTGTACTGGCAGCCCAAATGGACTAGGGCATCATGCAAACTAATGTTCCAACTGTGGTGTGTTTATTCTGTTTGGTAAGAAATCATTAGGAGGATTTCAGTTGAGGGACAGGTGAAATCATTTTTTTGTTTTTAATGATCACGCTGGCTGCTCTGTGGAGAATGGGTTGTAGAGGCAAGAGTGGAAGCAGGCAGATCACCGAGGAGTTACTGCAGCCTTCCAGGTGAGAGAGGAGAGTGGCTCAGCCTGGGGAACACTGGAAATCGAGGTGGACACCCGTGGGATATATTTTGGAGACACAGTAGGCAAGATTCACTGATGAGGTTGACATGGGCATGCAGGAAGGAGAAGAATCAAGGATGCCTCCTGATTTTTTAATTGAAAAACACCTGGGGGTAGTGCCATTATTTGAAATAGGGATCTTGGTGAAAGAACAGATTTGGAAGGGTAAAAACAGCTGAGGCAGCACTGAACTTCCTATAACAATGGAATGTTCTCTACCTACAACGTCCAATCTGGCAGCCACGAGCTACAGGAGGCTGTTGTGCATTTGAAATATGCTAGCACTTTAATTAATGTAAGCAGCCACATGGCCCTACCACATTGGATAGCTCAGACCTAGAGCCTTGGGTAGGATATGTGAAATCTGAGGTGCCTTTTGGATGAAGATATCAAGCAACAGCCGTGGGTAGAAGTCTGAAGTTCAAGGACAAGATCAGGGCTAATGTTTAAAATTAGCAAGTCATCCACATGGAGGTGGTCCCCAGAGCCAAGAAGCTAGACGTGATTGACCACTGAGAGAGTGCAGCTGAATAAGAGAAAGACGTCTGGGGGTAGCCCGGGTGGCTCAGCGGTTTAGCACCTGCCTTTAGCCCAGGGTGTTATCCTGGAGACCGAGGATCGAGTCCCACGTCAGGCTCCCTGCATGGAGCCTGCTTCTCCCTCTGCCTGGTGTCTCTGCCTGTCTCTCAATCTGGGTCTCTCATGAATAAATAAATATAATCTTAAAAAAAAAGAAAAGAAAGATGCCTGACTCCTGGGAATGCCAATACACAGATAAAGAAGAGCCAGCAGGGATCCCTGGGTGGCGCAGCAGTTTGGCGCCTGCCTTTGGCCCAGGGCGCGATCCTGAAGACCTGGGATCAAATCCCACATCGGGCTTCCGGTGCATGGAGCCTGCTTCTCCCTCTGCCTATGTCTCTGCCTCTCTCTCTTTCTCTCTCTGTGACTATCATAAATAAATAAAAATTAAAAAAAATTAAAATCATCTTCTACCTCCATAAAAAAAAAAAAAAAGAAGAGCCAGCAAAGGACCAGAGGTAGGAAGCAAAAGAGGAGACTGTGGTACCATGGAAATCAAGGAGGGTCTGAGAGGTCAAGCATCATGAGGATAGAGAAACATCCATTGTACTGGGCAAGACGAAGCCCAGAACAGGAGGCAGAGAGCTGGGAGTCACTGACATATGAGACTGCATCTAGACTGTGGGACTGGAGATGTCTGAGGACACAGAGAAGAAATGGGTACCCAGGACTGAGCTCTCTGAGTCTCACTTTTCTCCTCTGTAAAAGGGGTAATTATATTTGCTTTAAGAATTAAAGCAAATGAAGGCAAGGGAAGTCCCTAGGTAGACTCCCGGCATTCCTCACTGTTCTGTGAAAGTCCATGCCTTCTCTCCTCCCACTGAGGACCTTGGGCAGGTGCAAACCACTGACAAGGCATCTGCGAGAGGGCTGCTAGGAACAGAACTGCCCCCAGAGGAAGGTGGCACAGAGTTTTTGGTTCTCTGGACAGGAGAGCCCCTGCATTTCTCTGCTCCCCACAGACATAAAGGGGATTTTGGAAAATATCCATGTCCTTGATTAGGATGGAGATTTGTGAAAATTTCAGCCTTATTACATAATCTCACAGTTTTGTATTGTGACTTCGTCTGCATTAATTAGTTATTTTTTTTATCTTTCTTTCTATAACCTTAATAATGAGGATTTAAGGGGGGTGGTGGTGGTCAGAATGCTATCAACCTAGTATGGCCTATTTCCTGAAATGTTCTACGTTAAACATGCCACAGCCCCACATAGTGACCTTCTGAAAGAACACGCACAGCAAGCGCTTTGTATGAACAAACAATCTTGAACGTTTTAAATACAATTTTGGGAAAAGTTCTGCAAAGAACCATTACACACTGGCTTTCCAGAATTAGTCTCAATTAGAAAGATTTTACTTGGCAACACATTGTTCTGTTATGATTTTTCTAATATTAGAGCAGCTTTGCATTCCTTGAGCAGATAACAACTGGAAGAGGCATGAAATGGCTCTGGAATAGGTCTAGGAATATGGCTTAGTTACAGATAGTCCATAAATTATAACTCCCATGTAGGGAGTTGCCACTGGGCTGTAAGCACGTCTTTGTCTATCTTGGGTAATGGGTTGTGTTCAAAACTGATAGAGAGCAACCGCATACTTTCATGCATGCTCAGAGATTCAGACTCTGAAGGCAACTGGCTAAGGCTCTAATTTTACAAGCTTAAAAACTGCATTTTTTATTTTTTAATTTTTTTTGGTTGAAATATCTATATAAATTTTTTATTGGTGTTCAATTTGCCAACATATAGAATAACACCCAGTGCTCATTTTAAATTCTTCTCTGTCCAGTTTTAATGAAGTTCATTATACGTATTTATATTAGTTCTAGTGTTTCTTGGCTAAAGGGGGTCTCTTCCAAAAAATCTTCCAGTAGATGTGTGGGAGAGCGTATGTATTTAGGGAACTGGAGAAAGATCTAACACTGCCCTCAAAAGAGCAAAAACAAAATAAAAATGGCCTGCCTACTGTTTAGGCTTGCAAAATGCTCAATGCTTTTGCTGATTAAGTCCGTGAACCTCCCAAGTTTACTTCCTATCAATAGCCCTGACCAAGGGCATGGTCACAGCTGCCCACTGCAGGGTTCCCTGGCTCCAAGCCACCTCTGTACCTGTTGAACCCTCAGATAATTTCTGAATCTGATTCCTGCTCATTGTTGGGGTTGTAGCTTGAATGTCACTACTTCAGAAAAGCCTTTTCTGTTCCCCAGACTAAATTAGGTGCCCCCCCTGCCAGCCAATACATTCTCTTAATGCCTCCATTTCTACACAACACTCACCTGTTAGAGTTAATTATTGGTATATTCATCTGTGTAATGCACTGTCCTCCTACCCTGCCCCGACCTATCCCAGACTGTGAACTCCATGTAGGCAGAGGCAAGGTCAGCTTTTTTGCTGCTTCTACCCAGGGCCTAGCATGGTACCTGCACAGACAAAAAGCTAACAAACTATTTGCTGAATAAAGAAAGATGTTGCACAAGAAATGCATAGTGAGTGGGGTCTGGGTCTTGCTGGGCATGGCATCGTTTAGCAATCATGCACATTGCCAAAGAATGTGCCACAGAGCACCAAACAAAAGAGACCCAAACAGGCTGCAAAACAAAAGCAGGTAAGCCATGGAGATTGTGGTCATTTGTACATCTTGACGGCTAAGTATTTTAAAGCACCCCCTTGTAACTGTACGAATACACATTATATGTCCACTGAAATGTTTTCTTCAATTAATGTGCTCTTTTAGGAGGAAGGTAACAAAACGAAGCAAGTGCCAGACATTCCAGGTAAACCAGCCGCTATACTTGCTCTTTCACTCTGCTCAAACTGCAACGAGTTGAGGATGTAACAAAACCTCCACTCAGGGCTATGTTGCCAGAAGCTCCTAGAACATATTTCTTAGGTGTCCTAGTCCCCATATTGGGCTAAGTAATGCTTGCTGGTGCATTTCTTCTTTTTTTCTTTATAGCACCCACACATTGACCTTCCCCACTTAGCATAGAGGGGAAATAAGATGCAACATGACATTGAATGTGATCCTTACAACATGTTCAGAGACAACAGGTAACAATCTCTAAAACCATATTATGTTTGTGTCTAACATGAGCCTTCATATAAAAAATTGGCAAAGGTTTCTTCCAAGTTGACAAGGCCCTTAAGAATGCACACCATTGTGGTGGCTGGGTGGCTCAGTGGCTGAGCATCTGCCTTTGGCTCAGTCATGATCCCAAGGCGTTGGGATCGAGTCTCTGCAAGGAGCCTGCTTCTCCCTCTGCCTATATCTCTGCCTCTCCCTGTGTGTCTCTCATGAATAAATAAATAAAATCTTAAAAAAAAAAAAAAAGAATGCATGCCACTAACCTCAAAGAGTGAACGGCAACCTTGTGAAAATTACCATCCTGAAATTTGAGTGATAATTTAGAATTACTGTCTCCTGGAAGCTGTGCACAAAACTTAGGAGCGGCTGTTGGGCAAAGTCTGTTGGTCATGGTATGAGTCACCGATAAGACCCCTAGTTCATACTTTTACAATGAAACTGTCTCTCTGTAAACATAGATTATTAAATAAGAGTGTAAAAAACCCCTTGAGTGACAATCAATAGAGAAAAAGAAGTCATGGAAATAATCTGAATCCCTATAGCCCAAACTTTGTTTTTTATCAATCACCATTAAGGAACATCAGGCCTTGCCCAACCATGTCCATTGGCAACCGGAGTTTGGGGACATGGCACAGTGAAGAGCCCCTCCTGATGGGCTGTGTAAGTAGCTGCTGTCCTACTGATGGAAGAGTCACTCTGGTCTGCCAATGATCCCCAAACCAGAGGCCTGGAGCAACTCTCAGTGGCTTTTCAGATTCCAAAAAGGAAGCTCTTGCCAAAAATGCTTTTCTTCCCTCCTTGAGTTTTTTGTTTGTTTTTAAAAAGATTTTATTTATTTATTTGAGAGAGTGTGAATCAGCATGCACAAGTTGGGGAATAGACAAGGGAGAGGGAAAAGCAGACTCCCCGTGGGCCTGCTGAGCAGGGAACCCAATGTGGGGCTTGATCCCAGGACTCTGGGATCATGACCTGAGCCAAAGGAGAACTCTGAGCCCTGCCCACCTGGTCCCTCTTCCAACACCAAGCATGTCTCTAGCACCCGAGGCCTGAGCCTCACAGGAGCTTCATGCATCATTCCCCTTCTTTCTTCCTGATGTTCTAAGCACAGAATGGGTCTTCATACTTCAGTTTGACAAGAGGACTTTGACAAAATATTTCTTACTCAAGATTTTTCTGAAAGACACACTAAATACGCTTGCTTTTGAACCATTTAAAATATATATATATATATGTTTTTAATAAATAACAACTGGAAAAGTTTAAATATAATGAGCTGTGAGGGGTGAAGAGTGGAGTAGTGCTGGCCAAACTAGACACCAGGATAGTTCCTTAGCTTCTCTTCTTTGTATCTCTGACTGGGGCTGATACGGTTAACTTTGTGTTTCAACTCTATGGGAACACAGGATGCCCTATTCTGTGTGTGTCTGTGAGGGTGGGGGTTTGGGGGCAAGATTAACATATGAATAGGTAGACTGGGTAAAGCAGATTGCTCTCCCCAATGTGGGTGGGCCCTATCCAATCAGTTGAAGGCCTGGATAGAACACAAGGGCTGAGGAGGAGGGATCTCCTTCTGCCTGAGTGCTTTAAAGCTGAGACATCTGTTTTTCCTTGCCTTTGCACTTGAGCCAAAACATCAGGTCTTTCTGAGTCTTGAGCTTATTGGTCTTTGGATGAGAACCACATCATCAGCAGTCCTGCATCTCCAGCTTGCTGACTCACCTGGCAGATCTTGGGACTTGTCAGCCTCTCTAAAATTGTAAGCCAGTTTCTTACAATAAACTCTTTATATGTATTTTATATAGGGGTGTGTGTGTGTGTGTGTGTGTGTGTGTGTGTGTATTCATCAAATATATTTATATTCATATAAAATATATAAAACATCATGTGTACACACACCCTATTGGCTCTGTTTCTCTAGGGAGCCTTAACTAATGCATGACAGGGACTTTCAGCTTCCAAGTTTCTGAAGCTTCTAGAACTCCTTGGCTCAACCCCAACCCCAATTAATGGCATCATCTGCGGTATTCAGGAAAATATCTGGCCTCCAAGATGTGGGTTCCTTTGAGGCCATCTGGTTAGGCCCTTCGTTCTGCTGATGAGTAAAGGGGGCCCTGGCTACAGTGTGATTCACCCACGGTCACACAGTTCTCAATGGCAGGGCCTCCTGGCTTTGCCTGGTGTTGCCTCCTGTGAAAGGACACTTTTCTCTGCAACCCTAGTCACCACTCTAGAAAAGAAACCAGAGAGCAGAAACAACAATGTAGCAAAAGAAGAGGAGATGAAGAAGACTGGAACAGAAGAGGCAGCAAAGAACACAAAAAGAGGAAGTCGTTTCAGGAGCTGTCTATTCAGAAACCATTGTGTCGCCCCCCCCCCTCCAACACAGACCCCCCTCCCCAAAAAACTTTCTCTATAATGAAATGGGAGTGTACAACATGGGAAATTCATATTTATAAATAATTCATCTACTACTCCAAATCCTCCCACGATTTCTGGCAAGCTCTTCTAAGGTACTTCAGCCTCAAGCAGACAGATCTAAGACTCAGTAAATTGTGTTTTTACTTTTACAGGTAATTGTAGGCACCCAGCCAAATACTAAATGTCCCTTTGATGACAAAAACCCTCCAAGGCCAACTACAGCCTAACATGCTGCCCAAGTGCCAAAGGGGCCCTGGAACATATTTTCAACAAAGTCACTATCCTTAATTCACAGTTTTCTAGAAGAAAGTTCTTATACCACCCTTCCTTATATTTGGGAAAAAAAAAAAAAAAACACAACCCTCCCCCCCCATATATGGCAATACTTAAAAAACTTACAAAAACCACCTAGGGCAGGGACACTTTCTTCAGTGAGACCGACCACAATGATTTACCTTTCCCATTCTCTTTAGCACATTCTGTTTCTAGTGTTTTATTTAGTTCAGGACGTGTGTTTACATGGACATTTATTTGAAATTAGCCATGAGCTTTGACACTCTGGCTGTTATAAAATAGAGCAGGCTCTGTTTAATGAGTGAGGCCAGAACAGGCATCGTCATGGTCCTGCAAGTGACAGGGTTCTCCACACCAGCGGCCACCAAACCCCCTCACCGAACACAGAACTGAGGGCCCCAAACACGGAACTCATGTTTCTAGCATTCACCTTTCTTCACTGTCAGAGTCTTTTAAAGTGTGCCCTTCCACTTTATGCATCCTGGGAAGGCTATAATTTAAAAACAAAGCAAAACGAAAAAGCAGAAATGACAAATGTCGGTGGGAATGTAGTTAAACTGGAATCCTTCCATATTGCTGGTGGGAGTGTAAAATGGTGCAACCCCTCTGGGGAAAACAGTATGGCAGTTCCTCAAAATTTAAACAGAGACTTACAATAGGACCCAGCAATTTCATTGGTTGGATGCAGTAAACATACAGATGCCTATAAAAACTTGTACATGAAGTTCACAGCAAAATTACTCATAATAGCCAAAAAGTGGAGATAACCCAATGGCCATCAGTTGATGAATGGATTAACAATGTGGTATATCCATATAATTCATATAAGAATATTATTCAGCCATAAAAAGGAATTCAGTACTGGTACATACTATATAATACTGCAAACATATTGAAAATATTATGCTAAGGGAAAGACATGAGACATGAGTACACATTGCGTGATTCCATTTATATGAAAAGTCCAGAATAGGCAAATCCATAGAGATGGAAAAAAGATCAGTGGTTGAAGGCTGAAGTGAGGGGAGGGAGTGCGGATGGAAGGCTGGGTAACCACTAATGGGTACAGAGTTTATTTTGGGGGTGATAAAAAGTTTCTGGAATTATATAGTGGTGATGTTTCCATAATCTAGTGAATATACTAAAAACCACTGAATTTTATACCTTAAAAGGGTGAATTTATGGTAGTGAATTATATTTTAGCTTAAAAATCCTCTCTTTTGGGTTTCCAGAACTTTTCTTTTATCAACAGGATGACACATGTACAAAGGCTTTATACAAATCCTAGAGAATGCCTTGTTTTCTGCCTTGGCCACTTGACAAATGGAATTTTCTCCCTTTGTCTTTTTACCACTTTATTCCCATCTTTTCCACATCTATTCCTTCTCCTCTTCATGATTCCATCTAAAGGTGGTTTCTCACTGGAGCTACTGTTTCCTATTTTAGAAAGCTGTCTTTGCCTGCTGTCTTGCACACACTAATACTTGAACAGTTCCCTGTCTCTGATAGAAGAGTTCTCTTGAGGAATGCCCTAGAACTTTAATGCACAGAGCCGTCTGTCAGATGTGTTATTCTTAGATGACCTCTGGGAATAACTCACTTAAAGGGAGGGACAGTCATTCTCTCTGGAAAGAGCCTTCTTTACATCTCCCAAGGTCTTACATGATGTGACCTTAAATAACTTGTAAATGGCACCTCACTCATATAAATGTAAGTCTTGTCTTTTTCCTATCAAGAGATCCCTTCAGTTAAGAACTTAATTGCATTAAAACTTCACTGAAGTGACTTGCTTCAAAATATACCAGGAATAATTTTTTTTAAAAGGGAGTGTGCTGTTAGAGTGATAAAGAGATTCTAAAGCCAGATGAGGGGTAGGGTTACATAACTTGGTGAAATGTACTGAAAAATCATTGAGTTGTACACTTAAGATGAGTGGATTTTATGGTATATAAATTATATCTCAATAAATTATCAAAAAAATAACCCACACCAAAAAATAAACAAACCATGGGGCTGGAAGGGTCAGAAGCGGGTAGAGGTGGACACAATGGATTCAAGGTGGACAATCGTGGAAGATGAGTGGTGGGTAAATGGAGTAGATACTGTTGGGCGGTGCCTAGTACTCTCTTTCAGGCCACTCCAGATGAGGGACTGGTGGCTGAGGAAGGTTCTTGGCTGGGTCCCTCCAAAGGTATTTCCCTTAGTGGAAGAGCACTGCTCGTCTGAGGCTGTGCCCTCCCTCTCTGGGCATAGCCCACATACAAAGAGGAGACATGTGTTTCAAGGAAGGAGAGATCCTTTAAGGGCCATGCTCATCCAGATGTCCCAGAGTTGGCTGAGGCTTTTGTTGAGACTTTCAGCTCAGCATCTCCCTCTGGCCTGGCCTGCTTCCTTTACTTCCTGCAGAAGCTGATCACGACTGCTCTCCCCAGAAAACCACCTGCACCCAAACCCCTGCGTCAGTCCGAGTCGGTCTCCAGTGAACCTGATTTAAGACTGAGGCTCATTATATATTCTTTCTGTGTTTGCAAGCATTTAAAATTTTTCATAATAAGAAGAAAACAACAACAACAACAACAAAACCACCCCAAAAAACAAACAAACAAAAAACAACCCAAACTAAAATACCACAAACTCTAGGAACAATATATCTGAAGTTTCCCAGACTGTGTAGCCAATACAAAATTAGTCATTCAATAAATTCTACATCAAAACCTAGGCTCATCTTTATCATCACTTCCTCGGTCTTTGTTAAGTACTGAGATGTATTTACTCATCTGTGTAGATGGGGTGTTGAACTCAGGTCTCCTTTTGCCCTGGCTGTCTGCAATCATTTTAAGAGTGTGCGGTCTCTGCCAAGCATGAAGAAAGAAAAACAAGGAATCTGAGAGTAATGAGACTTTCAGAAAGGCAATGAGATGCCAAGTAAGTCTGTACCCACACTTGAATTTAGAGTCCATTTGTTTCCTACATTTAATATAATTGCACTTTCTGCTAGAAAGCCCACAGGCAGAAGAATAATAAGATTTTGGCGATTAAATTATTTAAAGTCACTGATACTATAACATTTTAGGGAACATTCCACATATTCTTTCCGTTACATCAAAAGGATGATCTGGAAAATCCCCTTTCCTTAGGGAGCCCAGGAACCAATTGTCTGAAATTGCCTGGCTTAAAAAAAATCCCAAATCTTATTAGACATCTCTGGTTATCTAACCATCATTAACTCCCATTGGCCCATTTCATGAATGTTAGTACTATACTAACTGTCCTCAACCAAAGAGATATAAATTACTGCTTTGGTTGTGCTAGGTCCAATTCAGTACCCAGCATGATGGAATGTGTTGTTCTATGTGAAAACAGTTCTCTCCAGGGGAGGCACTGCCTTCCAAATTCTTACAAATTGCTACAGAACTGCCTTAGTTTACCTATTTCCACCTGGTTCGGTCTTAGCTCCTCCAGTTGTAAG
This sequence comes from Canis aureus, assembly GCF_053574225.1. NCBI lineage: Eukaryota > Metazoa > Chordata > Mammalia > Carnivora > Canidae > Canis > Canis aureus. The sequence continues at coordinate 24,460,454 of NC_135615.1, forward strand.
CCCATCCATGTTCATCCATTTGTCCTGCCCACCTTTCTGATTCCATCTCCTGCCTCTGATTTTGTCTTTCTCCCTTGACGTGGTACTTCCATGAATGAATCTCTTACTTATAACACAAAACCCTCTCCCATTTGTAAATTTCCCCAATAGGCTGTTCTTTGCACATACCTTTCTAAAACCAGTTTCAGGGAATACTGCCCAAGTGGAGAATAGAAGAGAGACCAGGGGATTTCTTGGGCACAGGCAGAGAAGCACACAGTGAGAAATCAGGAAAATGAAACCCCAAATGGTGGGATGAAATAGCAAGCAGCACTACTCCTTTACCATGCTATTTTAAAAAATTATTTATATTTATCTTATTTTTATTTTATTTTTACCTTTTCATGCCCTTCACTCATTTCTCCATCTCCCACCCCCTGTCTCTGGCAACCACCAATCTATTCTCTACATCTATGAGCTTGGTTTTTTAAATTAATTATTTTTAGATTCTATATATAAGAGAGATCTATGGTATTTGTCTTTCTCTGATCATGCTATTATATTTTTACAAGTTAGGAAACATTTGACACATTTCAACTCATAACTGTTGCCAGTCTTTTACTTTTTGAAAATATCAGTGAGATCAAAATGGCAAAATAGCAGTTTTCTATTATCTTCTTTCAAAGAGCACATATTTTGATAATCACCCACAATGAGGATGCCTTGTGAAAGCCTAACAGTCCAGAGAAGATGTTTCAGTGTACCAGTGGAGCCTAAAAAAATCTGAGATTGGAGTCATTGAAGAGGATAAGAGGAACTGTTTAGCTTTACCTGTGTCATCTTTCTCCCAATGTGGCATAGATCAGGGCCAAGGGAGACCTTCTTGGTCCAAGATTTCTCCCATTTGGGGATGTGAGAACATATGAGTGAGCATTTGGCTTCCCCAGATCTGCAGGACACCACCAAAGAGACCCACTTCTTTCTCACCCTACCAGAAAACTGTGGTATACTGTATAGCTGAAAGACAAGCAGATAATGGCAGACCAGTAGTCAGGTCTCTTTGATAGCCTCCAATGGACATGGATCCCACTAACTGCTTCACTGACTCTATCAGGAAGCCTACCATGAGCCTTCAGATGTGCTATCTGCAGATCCTCCCAACTAGCCCAAAAGCAACCCTAATGTTCTTTACACCTGAACCTCCCACCCTGAGGCCAGCTCCCTTATGCATATTCCGAATGGCAGCAAGAGTGAGCCTTTGCAGATGGCTAATAAGCACATAAAAAAAAAAAAAAACTGGGCCAGCTCCATGAGAGTGGGATAGAAGACACAGACTTGAGCATTTTCACCACTGCCTGTGGGAAAACAAGAAAACGAGAGGCTCTCGCACCTGGTATGACTTTGCAGAAATGATAGAAGACATATAATCTTAAGAATTTCTTCCCAAGAAAGAGCAGAAAGTGTGGAGGAAAACTATCCACAGAAAAGGTCTAAGAAAGCCTCAGAATCCCTAGCAGAGCTAATGGAAGGTATTTCTCTCTTGAAGCTAGTTAGTAAAGACTGGGCAAGGTGACTTCATTTTAAAGACAGCATAGCAAGACTTCAAGGAATATGAAATATCAAGGAAACATGACACCACCACAAGAACACAATAATTTTCAACAACTTACCCCAAAGAAACGAAGATCTATGATTTGCCTAATGAAGAATTCAAAATAGTTGTTTTAAGGAAGCTCAGTGAACTCATAAGAAAACATAGAAGGATGATTCAGCAAATTAGAAGAACAATACACAAAAAAAATGAAAAATTTAACAGAGAGACAGAAATCATAAAAAAGAAACAAACAAATTTGTACTGGAGACAAGGAATACAATGAATGAAATTTTACAATGCAATACAAAGTATCAACAGCAGACTGGATCAAGCAGAAGAAAGAATCTGGGAAGTAGATGACAGGTCATTTAAAATGATCCAGTCAGAGGAGAACAAAGCGAAAAAAAGGAATGAAAAATAGTGAAGAAAGCCTCTGTGAACTACTAAACATCATTATGAGAAACAACATATATGTATTATCAGAGTGCCACAAAAAGAAGAGAGGGAGAAAGGGACAGAAAGTTTATTTGAAGAAACGATGGTAGAGACCTTCCCAGATCTAGAGAGGCATTTGGACATTCAAGTTCATGAAGCTTATGAGTTTTCCAAAAATTTCAACCCAAAATGATATCCTCCAAGACACATTATAATAAAACTAAAACCAGAATTTTAAAAGCAGCAAACTAAAAGAGGAAAAAATTCTTCTCGTAGAAGCAAACTCCTATATGACTATCAGGGCATTTCTCAGCAGAGACCTCACAGGCCAGGAGAGAATGGAATGATAGATTCAAAGTGGTGAAAGAAAAAACAGCCACCCAAGAACACTTTACCTGGCAAAGTCATCCTTCTTAAATGAATGGGAGATAAACACTTTGCCAAACAAACAAAAATTGAGGAAGTTAATTACCATTTAGAGTTACCTTGCAAGAAATGCTTAAAGGTAGATTTCAAGCTGATATGAAAGGATGCTAATTTTACCATGAAAATATAAAACACGATGACAAAGGCAAATATATAGTCAAATTCAGAGTACTCTAATACTGTAATGTGCTAGGATGTTAAGCAACTCTAGTATAAATTTATAGTATAAACTTAAAGGATAAAAGTATTTAAAAAACATAGCTATGATAATTTGTCAGTGGAAATACCATATAGAAAAGAGGTAAATTGTGACATCAAAAAACATGATCTGTTTAGGGAGGGGACAAAAGGGTAGAGTTTTTGTGTGCAATTGGAATTAAGTAATTATTAGCTCAAAATAGATCATTAACTCTTTAAGATGTTTTCTGTAAGCTTTATGGTAACCACAAAGCAAAAAAACTACAGTTGATACACAAAATATAAAAAGAAAGGGATCAAAGTATATCACTATGAAAAATCAATTCATAAAGGAAGGCTGTAAGAGAGGAAGCCGGGAATACAGGAACTGCTAGCAAGAAAATAATACAATGGCATTAGTAAGTCCTTACCTATCAATAATTACTTTAAATATAAATTAATTAAATTCTCCAATCAAAAGGCATGGAGTAATTAAGTGTATAAGAAACAAGACCCAACTATATGCTGCCTACAAAAGGCCCACCTCAGTTTAAAGGACATATATAGGCTCAAAATAAAAGAATGGAATAAGATATTCCATACAAATGGAAAACAAAAGAGAGCAGGGGTAACCACACTTTCAGACAAAACTGATTTTAAGTAAAAAACTGTAACAAGAGACATAAAAAGTTATAATATATTAATAAGTGGGTCAAATCATCATGAAAATACAACACTTGTAAACATATATGCACCCTACATCGGAACATTAACTTATTTGAAGGGAGAAATAAACAATAATACACTAATAGTAGAGGACTTTAATATTCCACTTTTAATAAGGATTGATCATCAGAAAATCAATACAGAAATATTAAACTTAAACTATACTTTAGACCAAATGGACCTAACAGACATATACAGACATTCCATCCAACAGTAGCAGAATACGTATTTTTCTCAAGTACACATGAAATATTCTCCAGGATAGATCACATATTAGGTATTCACAAGTATTAGCAGACTTAAACCATTCCAAGTGTCTTTTCCAATTACAATGGTGTGAAATTAGAAAAACAGAAGGAAAACTAGAATACTCACAAATTACTAGATATTAAATGAAGCACTCCTGAATAACTAATAGGTCAAAATAAAAGCCAAAACAGAAATTTAAAAAATTTTGAAACAAGTGGAAATGGAAATATATACCAAAAATTATGGAACACAGTAAAAGCAGTTCTAAAGGGAAGTTTTAGAAATATGGAGATAAATGGTTATATTAAGAAAAAGAAAGAACAACACAGAAAACAACAGGTGTTGGCGAGGATGTGGAGAAAGGGGAACCCTCTTACACTGTTGCTGGGAATGCTAACTGGTGCAGCCGCTCTGGAAAACAGCATGGGGTTCCTCAAAAAGTTAAAAATAGAACTATCCTGTGATCCAGCAATTGCACTACTAGGTAGTGCATCAAAAGGACACAAAAATACTGGGATGCCTGGGTGGCTCAGTGGTTGAGCGTCTGCCTTTGGCTTAGGGCATGATCCTAGTCCCAGGATCGAGCCCCACGTCGGGCTTCCTGCATGGAGCCTGCTTCTCCCTCTGTCCGTGTCTCTGCCTCTCTCTCTGGGTCTCTCATGAGCAAATAAATAAAATCTTTAAAAAATATATTGATTCAAAGAGACACATGCACTCCAATGTTTACAGCAGCATTATCAACAATAGCCAAATTATGGAAAGAGCCCAATTGTCAACTGACTGATGAAAAGATAAAGAATATATATATATATATATAATGAAATCTTGCCATTTTCTTTTCTTTTGTATATATATATTTTTTATTGGAGTTCAATTTGCCAACATATACTATAACACCCAGTGCTGGGCAGCCCGGGTGGCTCAGCGGTTTAGCACTGCCTTCAGCCAAGGGTGTGATCCTGGAGACCTGTGATCAAATCTCACATCAGGCTCCTGCATGGAGCCTGCTTCTCTCTCTGTCTGTATCTCTGGCTCTCTCATTCTCTCTCTCTGTATTCTCATGAATAAATAAATAAAATCTTAAAAAAAGAAACACCCAGTGCTCATCCCGTCAAGTGTCCCCCTCAGTGCCTGACACCCAGTCGTCCGATCCTCCCACCCACCTCCCCTTCCACTTCTCCTTGTTCGTTTTCCAGAGTTAGGAGTCTTTCATGTTTTGTCACCCTCTCTAATTTTTCCCACTCATTTTCTCTCCTTCCCCTTGAATACCTTTCACTATTTTTTATATTCCCCGTATGAGTGAAACCATATGATTGTTCTTCTCTGACTGACTTACTTCACTCAGCATCATACTCTCCAGTTCCATCCACGTTGAAGCAAATGGTAGGTATTCGTCATTTCTGATGGCTGAGTAATATTCCATTGTATATATACCACATCTTCTTTATCCATTCATCTTTCGATGGACACCGAGGCTTCTTTCACAGCTTGGCTATTGTGGACATTGCTGCTATAAACATTGGGGTGCAGGTGTCTCGGCTTTTCACTGCATCTGTATCTTTGGGGTAAATCCCCAGCAGTGCAATTGCTGGGTCATAGGGTAGCTCTATTTTTAACTCTTTGAGGAACCTCCACATAGTTTTTCAGAGTGGCTGTACTAGTTCACATTCCCACCAACAGTACAAGACGCTTCCCCTTTCTCCACATCCTCACCCAGCATTTGTAATTTCCTGTCTTGTTAATTTTCACCATTTTCAAAGATGTGGATAGAGCTAGAGAGTATAGTGGTAAGCAAAATAAGTCAGAGAAAGACAAATACCATGTGATTTCACTAATATGTAGAATTTAAGCAACAAAACAGATGAAAATGGGGTAAAAAAGACAGGCAAACCATAATACAGACTCTTAACTATAGAGAACAAACTGAGGATTGCTGGGTGGGGTTGGAGGGTGGGGATTGGTCTAGATGGGTGATGGGCATGAAGAAGGGCACTTGCAAAGAGCACTGGATGTTTTATGTAAGTGATGGATCACAAAATTCCATTATTGAAACTAATATTACTATATGTTAACTAACTGGAATTTAAATAAAAACTTAAAAAATAGGGCAGCCCAGGTGGCTCAGAAGTTTAGCACCACCTTCAGCCCAGAGCCTGATCCTGGAGACCTGGGATTGAGTCTCACGTCAGGCTCCCTGCATGGAGCCTTGCTTCTCCCTCTGCCTGTCTCTCATGAATAAAAATAAAAATAAAATAAAAGTGGGAAAAAAAAGAAAAAAAGAAAGATCTTAAATAAACAATAATTTTACACTTCAAGGAACAAGGAAAAAAACTGCCAAATTAAGAGAAGGAAGGAAAATGATGGTAACAGAAATAACTGAAATAGAGATCAGGAAAACAAAAGATTAATGAAAACATGAGCTATTTTTTGAAAAGATAACCAAAATTGATAAGCCTTTAACTCACTAACTATAAAAAATGAAAAAAAATCAAATAAAGCCATAAATAAAAAAAAGGAGACATTACCACTGTTACCACAGGATCATAAGAGACTACTATGAGTGGTTATATACCAACAAATTGGATGACTTAAAAGAAACAGATAAATTCTTTGAAACATACAACCTACCAAGACTAGTTTAAGAAGAAATAGAAAATCAAAAAAAAAGAAAAAAAAAAAAGAAGAAGAAGAAGAAATAGAAAATCTGAACAGACAACAAGGAGAGTAAATTGTGATTAAAAACATCCCAGCAAAGAGAAGCTCATAGCAGATGATTTCCCTGGTGAATTCTACCAAACATTTAAAGAAGAATTAGTGTCAACCTTCTCAAACTCTTCCAAAATAAATGACGAGGATAGGGCACTACCAAGCTCAGATTATGTGGTCAGCCTTACTTTGATACCAAAACCAGAAAAGAACACAACAAGAAAACTACAGGCCCACCTGATGAACATAGAAGCAAAAATCCTCAACAAAATACTAGCAAATTCAACAGCATATTAAAAAGAACACATGCCATGATCAAGTCGAACTTATCCATGGTACATGAGGATAGTCCAACATTCACCAATCAATGTAACACACCACATTAACACAACGGTAGATAAAAATCATTCTATCTTCTTCTTGGAGAAAAACCACTTGGCAATTTCAGCATCTTTTCATGGAAACAAATTTCACCTTGCAACAAATTGTGAATAGGAGGAATACACCTGAACATAATAAAAGTCATATTTGACAAGCCTACAGAAATCATATACTTAATAGTGAAATATTGGAAGCTTCTCCTTTAAGATGAGGATTGAGACAAAGGTGCCCACTCCCACCACTAGCATTCAACCTAGTACTGGCAGTCCTAGCAAGAGCAATTAGGCAAGAAAAAGAAATACAAGGCATTTGAATAGGTAAGGAAGAAGTAAAATTGTCTCTGTTTGCTTGATAATACGATCTTATGTAAAGAAAACCCTAAAGACCTCACAAAAAACCTATTACAACTAATAAAAGAATGCAGTTGAGTCACAGGATATAAAAATCAACATAACAAAAGTCTGTTGTATTTCTTACACTAACAATGAGCTATTTAAAAGGAAATTAAGAAAATATTCTCATTTAAAATAATATCCAAAAATGAAATAAAATACTTAGAAATATACTTAACCAGGGAGGCAAAGATCTGTGCACTAAACTATAAGACACTGATAAAAGAAATTGAAGATGACACAAATAACTGGAAAGATATCCCATGTTCATGAATCAAAAGAATTAATGTTTTTAAAATGTCTATGCTACCTAAAATAATTGAATAGATTCAATACAATTCCCATCAAAATTCCAACTGAGTTTTTCATAGAAATAGAAAAAAAAATCTTAAAACTCTTATGAAACCACAAAAGACTCCATATAACCAAAGTAATCCTGGGAAGGAAAAAAAAAAAAAAAGCTGGAGGCATCACAATTCCTGACTTTGAACCATTCTGCAAAGTTACAGTAATCCAAATGGTATGGTACTGGCATAAAAATGGACACATTGACCAATGCAATGGAACAGCCTTGAGAGACCAGAAATAAGCCTATGAATATATATGGTCAACTGACATTTGACAAGAGAGCCAAGAATGCTCAATGGGAAAATGACAGTCTTTCGAATAGTGGTGCTGGGAAAACTGGATATTCAAAACAAAAGAATGAAACTGGACCTTTACCTTACACCACTCACAAAACTTCACTGGATATGGATTAAAGACTTAAATAAAAGACCTGAAATCACAAAACTCTAGAAGAAAAGCAGGGCAAAAACTTTGAGACACTGGTTCCAGCAATGAATTTTTGGATAGGACATCAAAAGCACAGGTGACAAAAGCAAAAATAAACAAGGGGAACATCAGACTAAAATGCTTCTTCACAGCAATGGAAATAATACGATGAAAAGGCATCCTACAAAGGGGAAGAAATCTGCAAACTGTGTGTCTGCAATATCCAAAATATGTAAGGAGCTCATACAACTCAACAGCAAAAAAACTGCAAATAATCCAATCAATATGTGGTCAGGGCACCTGAACAAACCTTTTTTCCAAAGTAGACACACAAATGGCTAATAAGTACATTAAAAGATGTTCAACATCACTAATCATCAAGGAAATGAAAGTCAAAACCACACTAGGTATCACTCAATATCTCTTAGAATGGCTGTCATCAAAACAATAAGAGATAACAAGTATTGGTGAGGTCATGAGGGAAGGGAACCCAGGAATACTGCTGTTGCAAATTAAATTGGCACAGCCACTACCGAAAATAGTATGGAGGGTTCCTCAAAAAATTAAAAGTAAAAATACCCTGTGATCCAGGAATTCCATTTCGGGACATATATCTGAAGGAAATGAAATTGCTTTCTCCAAGTGATAATGGCACCCCCGTGTCCATTGCAGCATTATTCACAATAGCCAAGACATGGAAACAACCTAAGTGTCCATGGAGAGATAGGTGGATGAAGAAAATGTGAAATAGATATAGATAGATAGAAGATAGATAGATAGATAGATAGATAGATAGATAGATAGATATAATGGGATATTATATATTCATAATATATATACACATATAATGGGATATTACATATTTATAATATTATATATATATAATGGGATATTATTCAGTTACAAAGAAGAAGGAAATCCTGCCATTTGTGACATAGTGAATCCTCCTTGAAGGCATAAAGCTAAGTGAAATAAGACAGAGAAAGGCAAGTCAAGTACTGTATGTTCTCACACGTGTAAACTAAAAAAGCCAAACTCGCAGAAATGAGAGTGGAATGGTGGTTTTCAGGTGCTGAGGTGTGAGGGAAAACAGACAAATGTTGGTCAAAGGGGGCAAATTTCCAGCGGAAAGATGAATAAGGGGGATGTAATGTACAGTGTGGTGATTACAGTTAATAATATTGTATTATACACTTGAAAGTGTCTAGGAGAGTAAATCTTAAATGTTCTCACCACACACAAGGAGAAATAATTATGTGAGCTGAGGGATGTGTTAACTAATGCTATTATAATCACTTCACAATTTATTCAGGTATCAAGTTACACCGTACACCTTAAATTTATACAATATCATATATTTATTATATGGCAATAACACTGGGGGAAAGGCATTTGTACAAATGTACAAATTTCAGTTGCTTCTCACAAGGCAAGCTATTCCTGGTGTTGTTTTAAGGATAAAGTAGCAGGGTTATGGAAAAGATAAATGATTCGGCTGGTTAGTAGCTGAGCTGAAATGAACACAAAGTCAGAGAGTACCACAAATTTGGAGGGCTTCCAAATTTCTGATTGTGAATAATACATGATTGTTATCAACAATATGGAAGGCACATAAGTACCACAAATTTGGAGGGCTTCCAAATTTCTGATTGTGAATAATACATGATTGTTATCAACAATATGGAAGGCACATAAAACATACAAAACTTTAAAATATCACCCAAAACTACCCGCAGTGGCAGCCACAATTAATACTTTGTCTTTAACCTCTCAATCTGTTATCTAAGTTATATGGAGACCAAATTACATCAATATATAACTTTGTATTGAGCTTTTCAAGTAATATGATATAACAAATGTTTCTTGACCTTAATAAAGATACTTCACAAAATAATTTCTGAGGTTTTCACAAAATGTGATTAAAAATAATTGAACAATATAGTCCTTGGGGATATTTTGGTTATTATAAATAATGAGAACAACTTGGTCTAAGCGCCTTTGTTTATATTTTGGATGATGCCTTTGGGGTCCATTGCTAGGAAGAACTATAGCCCACTGACAAGATAATAGGAGGAAAGAAAGTGCTCATTTTCACTCATACCAACAGTCTCTTATAGAATGTCTGGCGTCTTGCCAAAAGAGGTTAAAAATTTTTCCCATTCTGTAGGTCACACACATACGCTGCTGTAATTTGCGTGTCTTTAATTCCTGGTGAGTTGCAACATTTTACATGTTTATTCACCACATCTTATGCATCTATGTGACTATATCCTTTATTTACTCATTTCACCAGGTCAAGCATCTTTTTTTTGTTTTTATTTATTTATTCATGAGAGACACTGGGTCAGGCATCTTATGGTAGAAATTAGTATGGGCTCATAGTATGGTAAGGATATGAATCCTAGAGTCTATCAACTTTTGAAATATTTTTCACAGTTTAGTATTTTAATGTTATCCCTCCTCCATGCTTTGTCACTTATAGTTGCTGTCAATTTTATTAGGACATTAAATCTGTCCACATATTCTTTATTTCTTTTTTAAAGATTTTATTTATTTGAGAGAGAGAGCATGAGAAAACATGAACAGGAGGAGGGACAGAGGGAGAGGGAGAAGCAGATTACCCATTGAGCAAGAAGCCTGATGCAGGACTTGATCCCAGGACTCTGGGATCATGACCTGAGCTGAAGGCAGACAGTTAACCAACTGAGCCCCCCAGGCACCCCTATTCTTCATTTCTTTCACTGAAGAAAGGTCTTCTCTCTTTCAAAAATCTTGTAACTCCTTCTTCCCAGAGATTTTGTGATTTGGTTTGCTATTTTATGTTATTTAATCCACCTAGAGTTTGTTTTGATGTGTGATCTTAGTCTTGTGTAATATAACTGGCACATGAGGTCAATAAATCTCAATTGCTGTTATTTTTTGTTGACTTTGGATACTATAACTCTCATTCTTAGAGTATTTCTTATTAATCTGTGCTCATCTTGCAGTTCATGTTCCCTAAAAGTGAGTAGAAAGCTATAGAATCTAGGATGTGGTAATAAGTGACAATTATGAAAAATTTTGAATATACTATACTCAATACTCAGTACCTATATAAATCAACATTCACAAGATAAAGTGCTGATGGTAGCAGTATTATCTATCATCATAGATATTAGTGGAGTGGCCAAATCATGGAGAGAAGGCCTTGGGACTTTATTCTGCTAGCAGGAAAGACAGTGTTCTAAGCACAGAAATCTCATGTATAGGGTTATGCTCTAGAATGAGCATTCCAGAGCTGAGATGAGCTGAGGGGAAAAAATAACCAAGGTGCAGGAGTCGTCAAATGGCTTGGCAACAGGCCAGAAAGATGAGTGAAGTTGCCCAAAAGGAGCAACAGTACTAGGGGTAGGGAAAGGGGAGGGGTCGGGGGGTGGGGGTGACTGGGTGATGGGCACTGAGAGTGGCACTTGATGGGATGAGCACTGGGTGTTATTCTATATGTTAGCAAATTGAACACCAATAAAAAATAAATTTATAAAAAAAAAGGAGCAACAGTGATGCGAAGGGAGGAAAGAATTTAAGATTGCCAGGGAAAAGGATTGTCAGAACTCGATGGTTAATTGGCTGTTGGCAGGACGGAAGGATGGGGTGGGGAGAAGTTTTGAGAGCGAGTGGGGTGTGTGTCTAGCAGCCTTTGTACCAATAAGAGGACACTGTAAGCTCGTGTAATTAGTGAGCAGGAGATACAAAGAGTCACATGGATGACTTAGATAAGGCTAATAAACATTTAAAATGCTCAAACTCACAATTGAGAAAACACAGGTTTAAGCTTTGTGAGGGTCCTCCTGTGATTAGGCTAGGCCAGTGCATGTCCTCCTCAAAGCTGCATCTCCCGGACTTGTTCAGGGTTGCTCACTCCTCTCTTGGGGTGGTAAGCCAGAATGAGTCAAACCTTCGGCCACGGTCCCCACTGCAGGGGCAAAGGTCCTCCATGGCAGCAAAAATGAACCAACATACAGAGAGAATATGAAAGAAGAGACACTGAGAGTGGCCAGGAGAGAGAATGAATGAACATGAGAGAATCAGCACTGGCTAAAGGAGCTCCATTCTGGGGCTTGCTTCTGCTTGGGGTTGCTCTCGCTTGCAACCAAAGGAGTCTTTTTTGTAAGACTGATTATTCATTCATTCATTCATTCATTCATTCATTCATTCATTCATTCATTCATTTAGAGAGTGAGTAGGGGAAGGGGCAGATGGAGAGGGAGAGAGAGACTCCCAAGCAGACTCCATGCTGAACCCATGAGATCATGACCTCAGCTGAAATCAAGAGTCAGATGCTTAACCTACTGAGCCACTCAGGCGCCCCAACCAAAGGAATCTTAACTAAAAACAAATGTCATGCTGGCTTCTGGCCTGGACAACCAGGTAGACGATGGGGGCATTCATCTAGCGAAGCAATACAGGTGGAAGGAAATGTACTGGAAGGGAACAGAAAGTTTGAAATTAGAGCATGTGGATATATCCAAGTAGATGCATACAGCTTGTGCTTATACATAAGCATATAGCCTTGGCTTTCTTGTTATTCATTTGTCACAGTCTTTGAGTTTTGTACTGAAGTGTTTTTTCAAAATTGTAAACTACAAATCCTTATTTAAGAACTCCCAGAAAACTTTAAATGATAGAAGTTGCTTTGTTTCTAAAATTGAATTGTTTAAAGAAATTTTAAAAAAATTGTCAGTATTACTTTGACAAGAGTTTGGCAGTTAAATGAATAAAACTCTCCAGTCTAGCGCAAGGTTTATCCCTTCAACAGTGAGAGACCTGGGTCTTGTGGGTTGAGGCCACTCGCAGCACATGCACTTCTTGCACGCTCCCTGGGGACACAGAGGGGAGGGCAGTGGGGTGTGTGTGTGAAAGAGTGAAGGGTGGGACTGGGGCTCTCACTCAGAAGAGAAGGTGAGGGAGTGGGGGAGAGGAGAAAAGAGAAAGCATGGCTTGTCTTCTGTCATTGAGGAAGACACTTGTGGGGTGCTTGGGGCAAAGCAGACTCCACAGAAGTTTTGGCTTCTGGCACCATGATCGAAATCTCTGGATGAAAAAAGGGCAACATTTCAGGACTTGCTGCAGACCTGGCTGTCCTCCACAGTAGCTCCCCCTGGTAGCACAGCCTTCCAGCCAGTGCCAAATCTAAACAAAAGGATCCCACAGCATTCACCGGCTCAAAGATTCTTTAAAATTCCTCAAGATGCTTACAGTGGAATTTCAATCAAAATCAGCTTATCCTTCTTTTCCCCTTGCAATCTGAGCAACTGCCAGCCATCTATCAACCCTATAGCAGTTGGAGTCTGCTGGTCAAGAGTACAAGGGGTGCAGCTTTTTTTTAAACAGATTTTTTAGAGCAGTTTTAGGGTCACAGAAAAATTGAGAGGACAGTACGGAGATTTCCATATATCCCTTGCCACCACACATGGAGAGTATCTTCATTGTCAACATCTCTCACCAGAGTGCTACGTTTGTCACACCTGATGAACCTACACTGACACATTATTGTCATTCACAGTCCACAGTTTCCATTATGGTCACTCTTGGGGTTGTACAGCCTATGGGTTTGGATAAATGTCTAATGACATGGATCTACCATTTTAGTAGCATACAAAGTAGTTTCACTGCCCTAAAAATCCTCCCCGCGCTCCACGGATTCATCCCTCCCTTCTCAGTAACCCCTGGCAACCACTGTTTCTTTTATTATCCTCATAGTTTTGCTTTTTTTCCAGAATGTCATATAGTTGGAATCATACAGTATGCAGCCTTTTCAGATTGGCTTCTTCCACTTTACTAATATGCACTTAACTTTCTTCCATGTCTTTGCATGTAAGTACAGTTTCCTCATGTTTTTCTGTTTCTTTAAAAATAAATAAATAAAAATAAAAAACACCGGTTGACTCTGCTACCCTGTAACTCTACTGGGATTAGAACTAGCTAGGCTGTGGGCCCCACATCTTAGACTGCTGCTCCTGGCTCCCAGGTCAGAGCAGGTCAACCGACATGGACTTTGGTGACCTGAATCAAAGGGCTCCCTGAGAGTCCTAATTGCAGGACTACAATTTAACTCAATTCTGACGCTGTCTACCTGGAGATACCGTCAGATCCCACAGGTTAAGGCCTCCATCCTATAAGACTGTCCCCTCCCTACTTTAGATGCCAATCTCAAGTCCAGATTGTCACTGTGCTTCTGACCCACTGGCTATAAGGCAGAGAGTTCCACGACCTCCTCCTCTGGTTTGATTAATTTGCTAGAGTGGCTCACAGAAGTCAGAGAAACATTTTCCTTACTAGATCACTGGTTTATTATAAAAGGATAGGACTCAGAAATGGCCAGATGGAAGAGATGTGTAGGACAAGGTGTAGGGGAAAGGGCGCAGAACTTCTGTGCTCTTGGAGCATGCCACTCTCCCTAAATCTCCCTGTGTTCGCCAATCTGGAAGCTCCCTGAGCCTCATCCTTGTGGGGTTTTTTGGAAGCTTCGCTACACAGGCATGATTGATTAAATCCTTGGCCATCGGTGACTGAAAGTCTCCAGCCCTCCTCCCTTCCCAGAAGGTCTGGCGGGTATAACCTGCCAAGTTACAAAGCTCTAATCACCTGGTTGGTTCCCCCAGAGCTTTCCAGAAGTTGCCTCATTAACATAACAAAGACAACTTTGTGGTTGCTCTTGTCACTTAGAAAATTCCAATGGTTTTAGGAGCTCTGTGCCAGGAACAGGAAAAAGCCAAATGTCTATTTGCTGTCTCCTGTGATAAATTATAGTATTATAAGTTCCTTCTAGGGAGACACGCTACTGCCAGTTTATCACGTGGATGCTGCATTGCAGGGTAGTGCTACGATTCCAGGTGCTAGAGTTTCAATCCTCACTCCTCTACTTCTAGTTCCCTGAATTTGGATAAGATACCTTCCACTCCAGAACTCACAGAGGTAAAATGGGCATAAAAACTGTACTTATAAGGAGAAAAAATGAGTGGGAAATATCAGAAAGGGAGACAGAACATGAGAGACTCCTAACTCTGGGAAACGAACTAGGGGTGGTGGAAGGGGAGGTGGGCGGGGGGGTGGGGGTGACTGGGTGGCGGGCACTGAGGGGGGCACTTGACAGGATGAGCACTGGGTGTTATTCTGTATGTTGGCAAATTGAACACCAATAAAAAATAAATTTATAAAAAACCCTTTACTTATCTCACAGGACCATTAGGATGAAGATACTGTATGAAAAACAGACACAGAGTAAGCCCTCTATACATACTTGCCATTATTATTTTATTATTATTATTATTATTATTATTATTATTATTATTATTATTATTTATTTTAAGATGCTTCAAGCTAGACAAATGGTTGAGATCGAATCTCCATCACACAGATGGGGTCTAGTAAACTTGCACTGATTTAGCAAATGTTTACTGGATTCATGTTTTGTGACAGCCATTCTCTTAGGAGTGGGGAGGAACATGCCCAAACACTCCAATCCATCGAAAGGAACTACTTTTTATTCCCAACCCTATTCCAGAGAGCAGGTTGGAAAGGATGCAGGAAAGAAAGAAAGAGAAAGCATATGTACTATAAAAAAAATAAATAAAATTAAGGAACAGAATGAAGCTAAGGTGGGGCGGGGGAGAAGTGAGCATGCAAAGCCATGATGTTCTCCATACTTGGTGGAACCAGGTCACAATGTGGCTCTAAGATTTTCCTACAGCTAAGTGCAAGAGGCTTGTGTCCATAATTTCACACAAATCAATCGTGTGTAGGAAGCACAAGGGATGAGGATCTGAATGGAGGCCACTGCAGAAAGCTTAATCACACACAGTCTTGGCAAGGCTCAAGATTTCATCTTCTGGCCTTTGAACCTCTTGCCTTTCAAAAACTTTAAAATAATTCGGAAGCTGGGGCACCCGGGTGGCTCAGCCAGTTAAGCGTCCAACTCTTGATTTTGGCTCAGGTCATGATCTCAGGGTCATGAGATCCAGCCCCGTGTTGGACTCCGTGCTGAACATGGAGCCTGCTTAAGATTCTCTCACTCTCCCTCTCCTTCTCTCCCTCCCCCATGTGTATGTGAGCGCTCTCTCTCTCAAAAAAAAAAAATAATAATAAAATAATTTAGAAATTGAGCACATGTACAATGAGTGCATTTATAAGAGATACATATGGTTTTGAAAGTCACAATAAAATGAATGTCTGTTTTGAATTTATTGGCTAGAGAAACAAGTTCAATTCAGGAACCATGAAACCATTTGAGCCATATGGCTCAAGAAATACTACCATATATGATCATTACAAACAAACTGGACGGGTGTGTGTGCAGAACATAGGGAAATGTATGGAGTAAAGAGACACTGGTTGGCGTTGTAATTGTGATGTCTCTAAGACACTACCTTGTGTAATAATTCTTCTGTGGCTGTATACAGGGTTCCCAACACGGTGAGGATTTTGGAAATGGGTCCATGTCCTGATTATTGCCAAATCTGATGGAAACCCACTCAATCAACGAAGCAGCTGTTTGCCATGAAGTGTTCTAAGCCTTTCTTCCCATCTGTGTGGTCACCGGAGCCAGAAACCCGGGAGACCATCCATGACTCTCCACCCATCATTAATTCAGGTTTCAATTTCTGCTTATTTATGCTCTAGACATACTTCTCATCTCTCCTCTCGTCTTCATCTCCTCTCCTACTAAGGAAGGTGGCTTCTTCTCCTCCCTCAGCTCTTAGAATAATATTCGAGCTGCACTCCCTCTTTCTGGGCTATCCTTCTCAAAGTTGCCCTCCATACATTTATGGAGCAAAAGCTAAGAAATGGAGGCAAATGAACCCTATTTAGCAACTTGTTGCTGGTACATAAAAATAGAAAGAGAAACTGCCACAATGCTCCAAACTAGAGGCACAGGGTCTCACATGAAGATTCAAAGCAGGAGAGGGACATCATAGTGATATTTTAGGTAATTACTATCTACCAGGCACTGTGCTTAACATTTTATATGCACCATCTTATTTAACCATCACAAAATGCTTCATCTTTGGGGTACGTACTTTTATTGTCTCCATTGAGCAGATGAGGAAACAGAGACTGAGAGGGGTCAGTATTTGCCAGGCAGCAGTGGTGGAGTGGAGATTGGAAATGAGGTCCACTGTGGCACCAATGCCAATGCCTGTCAATCACATGACACAGATGATCCTGCCACCACCACTAGCTTGCACCACTGCTCCTCATTGCTGTTGGTGACTCTTGACCCCAGATCGCTTCCCCTCATGTATCAATGGTTTGAGCTCCCTGCTCATGGTCACACTCTTCAAGACCATTACTACTTAGTCATTTCAATATGCATGGAGATCACACTGCCCATGCATGGGACCCTCAGGTCTTGAACAGAGGTCCTCTCAGATCATCCAAGGATTTAGTCCTCCACCCAACCTCATCATCCATTCATGCTCGAAATCATAACTGAGACCTTGCTTGTCATCACCAATAACTGCAACCCTTCCATAATCTTAATATCAAGCATGTCTCCTCCTTTCTGAACTCTACCTTCAATCTTTCCAGCCCATTCCATCTCATACCAGGACTCCAATAATCCTTCAACCCATGGGGGCCTCTCATCCGTCTTTTCTACCCACCATCTTTTCACTGTCCTTAGCCAAATTCAGGTTCTCTCTTGCTCCCTTAACCAGATTAAATTTCACAGCCAGTCATTAAAATCACCCCTCCCATATGCCCTTGGTCCTCTCTCTAGCTTATTTACTTGGCAAAGCCATGACCCTGGTTGCAGCTAACCCTTTGCCTACTCCGTGCCTGCACCTGTGCAGCTGAACACAGAGGCAGAAAGACACACAAGCCTGCCAGCTGGTCCACTTTAGATTCCTGACCATGCTGACCTTTGACAATGCCTGGCAGTCATAGTCTATTTCCCCAGGCCATTTACTGTCTGACTCCTCCCCACAGATGACCATTTTGCAACTTTCCCCCTTCTCCAGTCTCTCTTGCTCAAGACTCTCAGCAGAAGACCTGGTTTCCTCCTTCCCTAGGAAAATCAGAGAAGAATTTCCACAGACTCTCACCACCTAAATAAAGCATCTGACCGAGTTACTCTGTCTTCTTCCTCTTTCACAGGCAACTACATCTGTCCTAATGCCAGTCCTTCTGGTCCTGCACCAGACCTCATCCCCTCTCCACATGCAAGGACCCATCTGAACGATTCTTACTTCCCTCCATGGTACCAACCTTCTCCTCTCTCTGCTGGATCACTGTCATCAAAACACGAACATACTGTATTTTTCCCCATTAAAACACACACACACAGAAACCTCCTAACTTGATCTCACTTCCCCCACCCTTGCTACTCCCCTATTTCTCTATTCTCCTTGGCAGTGAAACAGCTCAAACACACGTTCTACGCTCACATTTAAATCTTCTACCTACAATTCTCTCTTCACCTCCAATCAGGCTTTTGTTCTAACACTTCACTGAAAAGACTCTCATCAGGGTTTCCAAAGCAGTGGTCAAGGCTCAGTCCTAACTTAATTGACGCCCAGCAGCATCGGACATCAGTGGCCATGGCTATCCTTTGGAAACACTTCGTGACTCACCTTCCAAGGGATGGCTCTCATTTCCTGCCCACCTCACCAGTCATTCCTTTCCACTTTACTTTCTGACTCTTCGTCTTCTCCCAGCCTCTTCATGTTGGGGATCCCCAGTCTTTGTCTTCCTCTCTATCTATCCTCATACCTTGGTGAACTCATCCTGGGTCACAGATGAAAATTCAAATGGCAATGCCAATGACTCCCTACTTTCTATCTACAGCCCAGACCTCAAGCATAAATGCACAGAATTGCCTATTCAAACTGTCCACTTGGATAGGTCTCAGGCATTTCAGACTCAGCATTTCTAAGAGTGAACTCTTGACCTTTCCCTCAGATCTGCTCTAACTCTCATCTACCCCATCTCAGTTGATGGCAAGTCCATCCTTCCAATGTCTCAGGACAGAAATCCTGGTGTCACTCTTGAGTCCATTTTCCATGTCCACATCCAACCTGCCAGAGAATATTGACCCTCAAAACATCCAGTTCCTACTATATCTGCTTATCTCCCTTGCAACCATCCTGGTCTGAACCATCTTAAGTAGATCACTATAGCAGCCCTGTGATGGTCTGTGTCCACCATTGCCCCTACAGTCCATTCTCAACATAGCAGAACAACCAGAGTGATTTTTTTTTTAAAGATTTCATTGAGAGAGAGAGAGAGAGAGAGAGAGAAGGGCAGAGGGAGAGGGGAGAAAGAATTCCAAGCAACCTCCATGCTGATTGCGGAGCCCAATGCAGGGCTTGACAGGGCGCTTGATCTCAAGACTCTGAGATCACGATGTGAGCTGAAACCAAGAGTCTAATGCTTAACCAACTGTGTCACCCAGGTGCCCCTGGAGTGATTCTTTTAAAAGGAAAAACGGGCAGCCCGGGTGGCTCAGCGGTTTAGCGTCACCTTCAGCCCAGGACATGATCCTGGAGTCCTGGGATCAAGTCCCATGTCGAGTTCCCAGCATGGAGCCTGCTTCTCCCTCTGCCTGTGTCTCTCTGCCTCTCTCTCTCTCTCTCTCTCTCTCTCTCTCTCTCTCTGTGCTTCTCATGAATAAATAAAATCTTTAAAAAAAAAAGTAAAAAGAAACACATCACAATTTACCTCTGCTAAAAATCTTCCAGTAGCCCTGCATTCTCCTCAGAGTCAACCCAAAGTCCTAAAGTCCACATAAGGCTACACAGTCCTATAGTAGTAAGCCTCCTATTGCAGCTGGAGCCTTGTGTCTGTCTCTCATCCCCTCACCTCGCTCTGTCCCAACCACATTAGCCTCTCTGCAGTTCCCTGGCCATACTAGGCATATTCCTGCCTCAGGTCTTCCTCTACTCTTCCCTCTCCCTGCAATGCTCTTTCCCCCAATACCCACTATGTTAACCCCTCAGCTCCTGAAGTCTTTGCTCAGGTGTCACCTGCTCAATGAGGTTTATACCTGACCACCCATATCCTCCTGGAACCCTGATTAATTTTCTCTAGAATACTCAGCACCTTCCCCCATAGTAAAGACTATACTTAATTATTGGTTCTGTCCATCTACAGAGGCAGAGACTTTGTCTGTTTTGAAACTATAACCATCCCTGGCACTCACTGCATACACAATTCACAAGATTTGTTGAATGAAGGGTGCTTGAGTGGCAAAGCTGGTTTCGTGTCAGGCTCTCAGTTTTGGCTCAGGTCATGATCTCAGGGTCGTGAGGTAGAGCCTTGCATCGGGCTCTGTGCTTAGCAGGGGAGTCTGCTGGAGATGCTCTCTTTCTCTCTCCCTCTGTTCCTTCCCCCACTCTCTCTCTCTTTCTCTCTCTCTCTCAAAATAAATAAATCTTAAAAAAAAAATTTATTGAATGAAAAAACACACACAGAACTGCCCTGTCCCATGTTCCAAAGCCCCATTATGCTGGGAATCCTACTATCCCAACCACACTGACATGAAAGCATAAAGGATGGAATCAATCAAAATACTGAACTTTAGGGGCAGCTGGGTGGTTAAGCATCTGCCTTTGGCTCAGGTTGTGATCCCGGGGTCCTGGGATCAAGTCCTACATCAGGCCCCCTGCAGGGAGCCTGCTTCTCCCTCTGCCTATGTCTCTGTCTCTCTCTGTGTTTCCTAGGAATAAATAAATAAAATCTTTTTTAAAAATACCAAACTTTAGTAAGGAAATAAGAATTATTTCAGTTATTTTTTAGTTTTTTCACGTGTTGGAGTATCTTTTAAATTTTTTCCCCTTGTTAGAGAATTTGGAGAAGTTACTTCTTTTCTGAAGAGCTACTGTAAATTATCATCTCCAGGACTAACTACAATTTCTTCTAGACTTTTCTGTAAGCAGGCACCTGACTAAAGAGGACATGGACACATATACCAAAAGCCAAACAACAGTGGCGACCTCTATGGAATCATTGACTTTGGCAACCAAGGCAGCTCTGTGGCATGGGTCACTGAGGGGAATGAGGTGAGGTTAAAAAGGCAGGTAGAGAAACCAGGCTGCCTCATCTCGGCAGCCATCAAGAGCACAAAGATAGCATCTCCTTTAAAGGGACTGTGCAAGCAAAGTCTCCGGCTTGGTCTCGTTACCATACCAACAATGCAGTACTGGAGCACTTCTTCCAAGAGACTGTAACTCTTAGCCTACAGTTCTTAAAATGTGGGCCACGTCAAGCCACTTATCACTGCTCTGATGCCAATTCACAATCACACACTATCTCAGCCCTGCAGAGGCCATTACCATCAGACAGGAGCCCTGCTAATGGACTAAAATTGTAATGCATTTCAAATGCTTGCACCGTCATAGCCAGTGCTGCCCCAGGATCTCTACAAGCAGCCAACTGGAATCACAAAGCAGAAGGGCTGTCCCTGCAAGATGTTAGCACAAAATGGTTGCTAGAAAAACATGCAGTATTTCCTTAGGTCTTTAATTTTAAAAACTGCCACCACATTTATTAAGAAATGCAATGCCGTGACCCTATCAGCCCTCCAATGCGCGATGCAAGTCTGGAAATGTAGTTCAGTCCTATGGAGGCAGCATCTCTGCATCACTCACAGGGAGGCATTTGAGCACATTTTCCAGGCTAAATGGCCACCACGATCTACTTAGAAATATGCTACATTTGAAAAAGTCTGTGGCTCTTAGATTTATCTTATGATATATAGAGAGCAATGCACTAGAATCTGACCTTGAGTATAATCGAAGATTTTTTTTAAAGTCTAATTTCTTGGGGCACCTGGGTGGCTCAGTCGGGTGAGCATCTGCCTTCAGCTCAGGTCATGATCCCAGGGTTCTGGGATGGAGCCCCACATCGGGCTCTCTGCTCCACAGGGAGTCTGCTTCTCCCTCTCCCTCTGCCCCTCCCCTTGCTCGTGCTCTCTGTCTCTCTCTCTGTCAAGTAAATAAAATCTTTGAAAAAAAAAAAATGAAAGGCCTAATTTCTTTAATGCTGGTAGTTTCCAGGGGTCACCACCTGTATAGAAGAGCACCCAAAGACACCCTCTGTCTGTAACATAGACCCCTAAATTATTTATCATCTGGACACAGTGTATACAATCACAGTAAAAACGTCAAAAGGCAAATTGCTTAGGAATTCATATGCTGTCAGTAAAAATGCTACTTGAAGCAAGACGTTAAGAAATATTGTGAACAGGCACAGACCCATGATTACTTAACCCCGGATCACAAATACATCCTGGCTTGATGTTTTTGAGACATGACCTCTCTATTATTTCTGTACTTGAAAAGGATTGTTTAATGTCTGCGGAAGGCTTTAAGTTGTAGCCTACTGTAATCAAAATGAGCCTGATTTTCGCTTCCCTCACTTAGGTAATGAGTTTTCACAAGGCAGCAAAGCCTTAGCTGCCAGTTCTTCAGTCCCACCACCCACAAGGCCCACGCACGCTGCCAGGCGCCTGGGCAGAGCAGCTGGCAGATGGCAAGGGTGGCTCTGCCTGTGGTCACGGTCTCAGCTGCTAGAGGCATGGGTTTAATGTGATGGGCCTGGGTGCACAGCTCAGAAGAAATCTGGCTCCATGGAACATCTACCCAGATGCACAAAGGAGTGCAAAGAACTAGAGAGAGAGAAAGAGAGAGAAAGAGAGAGAGAGAGAGAGAGAGAGAGACTGCCCACAAGCGAGGAAGCAGGGCTATTCTGGTGGAAACAAAAGTGGGAACCCAAAGCCCTGCCCTGTATTTGAAAACCACAGTTGTTGCAGGTACAGCTTGGGAACTGGGAGACAGGACCACAAACCTAAGTTGTATCACTTTGACAAGTCACTTCTTTGTCCAGCTCTCTGCTCCTCAACCAGCACAGAGTGGGTGTGAGGACTTAATAAATAACCAGTGCTCAGCACGGTTTGCTCTATGAACTAAATGGTTTGCTCTAATTCTAAAATTACTAACAGTAACATGTTCTGATTGTAGCTTCCAGAAAACTATTTTCTGGGACATGGCTTTCTTAGTTCTGTAGCAGAAAAGCATCTAATTAAAGTCAACAAGATGCAAGTCTGTTTTGTATTTGACTTTAGTCTTCTCTTCGTAATATTAAATGTCATCAATCCTATTTTGTAAGCGAAGTAAGAATCCTGATAAAGTATGCATTAGCTAGAAAAAGCATTTGGTGTGTGCATAGTGATGAAACACTGGAAAGTTGTGCCACAGAATCCTTTTCCAATGTGTTTGTAATGTGTGGAGAAAGAGAGAGAAATTAGCATTTATTTTATTTTGAAAAATGTAAGTGCTGCCTGTAAATCCATTATGGAAACAACCAGATTTAAAGGAAAATAAGTGATAAAATGTTCCCTGTGGGGCAGGAGACATCAATTTTAAATATGCGCAGTATCCAATATCAAAATTTCATTCTGCGGTGGTCTTTGATGTAGAACGAAATTGGAAATCGTCTACAGCAAATGTTATGTTGGGTATATGTCTGTTACTAAAAGTACTCAGATGCACCTTAAAATGGTTTTGGCCTTAAATAAATAAAACAGAAAAAACCTCGTTCTGACCTTCAACACGTATGAACTAGGAATATTCCCTAAAAAGAGCAACAATCTATACAAGCCAACACCAGACTATTCCACAGTGTGTCTAATCTCCCAGGAAAACATGACCTGCTTTGGAATCCTTTACATTCCTTCCTTCTTGGGAACAGGTGCAGGCATGCCTCATGATACTAATCTCACCTGCCAGATTCCAAGATGAGAGACGAACATTGAGAAAATAAAGCATCACTTGACATTCCCAGCATGTACTTGGAACTTTTTAAGGGAGCTGTTAAAGGTTGTATGATTAGTAACAATTCTGGCTGAATAGTCATTCTCTGAAAGGATTTTTAAAAATCCTGTTTGGATTAATATTTCTGAGTTGAGGTTACATTCTACTTGCTATTTTCATGTCTTTTTTGTTTAGGAATAAAACAGACTATTTCTGAGTTTAGGTATAAAGGAGCTTCGAAATCCATTCACACATAGAAAAACATACCAATGCCTGACGTTGGTGAGGGTTTCCAAAGTTGTGACCACCAAGTACTTTCACATGCATGTTCTTATTCAGGCCTTTGGTGATCTGGAGTGGGGGGAGCAAGGACAGGAGTCTGCAAGCTGATTTCAGAGACAGAGGATCATGGATCTGGGGGTGCTCCCCAGACCCCCTCACCACATGGCTAAAGAGAGACACGTCAGGGACTCTCTTCTGCTGCAGATTGCTAGACAAACATGTTTAGTTATTATTTGAGACATTTATATTTTTAAAAAAGTTGGGTGGAAGGAAATGTGCCTGTAATACTTCCACAGTTACACCAAATACCTCTGGAGGCAGAAATCTGGACACAGATGGAGCATATTATGTTACCTGGTGAGACCCAAAGGAAGATTTAAAAAAGGAAGGCTGAGCAGGGCTTTATTTGACCACAGAAGGAGCATCTCCTTCCATTTAGATCCCAGGCAACAGGCTGCCTGCCATCAAGCTCTAAAATACGAACACTTCCACAAATAGCCTTCTAAATGCAGGGGCTTCTCTGCATTCACAACAATAGGAATGTAGGCAACTGCGTTCTTTAAAGCAGATTTACAAAATTTTGGTTTTGTCCAACAATGGCATTCCATTCTTACATCAGAAGACCCAGAGTTATAGCTGTAAGAAATCTGAGGAAGTGACAAGCCTCGGCAGTGAGGGGACTCCTTCCCTTGGTTAACTATACGACACTCTCAGGGAAATAAAAGCCCCAGAGTATAAACATCGAACCTTCTCCATTTCGGCTAGTGCCATTTTCCTTACCCTTTGAAGATACAACCAAAGATAAAGAGATATAAATCCAGAAGTACATTTTAAAAACCTGCTCATGTATATTAAAACTACTGCAGAAACTTGAACATGATCATTTAGGGTGTATTTTAATTGGAAAAAAATTTGGCTTACAAAGAAACTGCTGCCTCATGGGGGAGGCCTTGGTTTCATTTAATCTACAGGCTGGGGATCCCTGGGTGGCGCAGCGGTTTAGCGCCTGCCTTTGGCCCAGGGCGCGATCCTGGAGACCCGAGATCGAATCCCACGTCGGGCTCCCGGTGCATGGAGCCTGCTTCTCCCTCTGCCTGTGTCTCTGCCTCTCTCTCTCTCTCTCTGTGACTATCATAAATAAATAAAAATTAAAAAAAAAAAATCTACAGGCTGATTAGTGAGACGACTAGTAGAAGACTCACGTTCACCTGTGCAGGCTGCAATTCGGCATGCTTTCACATAAATTCTATGGTCTTTTTCATGATTTGTTTCCTTAAGTAGATAACCACTTCTTCTTTCTGAGGTGAGATGCCCTGAAAGTGATGCCAGGAAAGGCAGTCTTGCTTTAATTCTGTTACTCATCGGCTGCGTTAGGTTAAGAAAGTTCCTCAACCTCTCTGAGTTGTAGGTACCTCACTTTTTCCTTTTTTTGAGCTACAATTCTCCGATTCTCCTGCTTGGAGTGTTCAAAAAGTGAACAAATCTTCGTCCTCCCCAACTGCAGACTCTTTCTAAATAATTGTTAAGTTCTAAATTAGTTACGTGTGACTCAGTGAGATTGCTTGATTAAGATGTGTGGGCCCACGAGCGTGCACACCCACAGCCCGACGCCCTGGAGGCTTCAGTCTCTTCAGAAACACATGGATTCTTGTCTCCATGCCTGTGTGTATATTGTCTTCCTTCCGCCAGGGACTCTAAACCATCCTTCTTCTCCCTTCACCCCCCATCTACACTCTACTCCAGGTCCAGTCCACACAGCTTTCCAACATACTGCCATTAGAGATGGGCCGATTAGCACTTTCAGGATCCTGTCACTTGTTTATTAAATAGTATCTTGTGAACTGTGTACCTTGTTTTCTCATTTTTTACTCTTGTTTCAAGTGGTCTCAATGACACTGCATTCATCTCAATGATTATGTTTCTTTTGTTCCTGTCATAATATCAGAAACTCAGTAAGAATGGAGATTTTTATCTTTCATCAAATTTATTTTTTTACAGATTTTATTGATTTGCTTGGCAGAGAGAGCGAGTGAGCAAGCGCACAAGTGGGCAGAGGGAGAAGCAGACTTCCCGCTGAGTAGGGAGCCCAATGTGGGGCTCGATTCCAGGACCCCGGGATCATGCCCTGAGCTGAAGGCAGATGCTGAACTGACTGAGCCACCCAGGTGCCCCTCTTTCATCAAATTTAAATGGTAAGGCCCTTAGAGGTCACCTGGTCCAAATGCCCCCGTAGGCAATGGAAGAGGAGATCCACGTTTATTGAATGGAATGGCTATTGTCTTAGTTCAGGCTGCCTTAACAGATTACCATAGATCTGGTGGCTTTAACAAACCCTTATTTCTCACAATTCTTGAAGTCCAAGCTCCCAGTGCTGACCCCTCTTGGGTTTCCTGGTTTTCAAATGGCGCCATGCCCCACTGTGGTGGAGAGCAGAGAGAGAGAGAGCTTGTTGTCGCCTCTTCTTCCAAGGGCGCTAACCCCATCACAAGGTTCCACCCTCATGACCTAACGATCTCCCAAAGGGTCCACCTTCTAATACCATCGCCTTAGAGGTTAGGATTTCAACATGAATTTAGGGGGCACACAGTCCATAACAGCTACAGGGTGGCAAGCACTTGGCTACATAATCTTCACAACAGCTCCATAAAGAATGATTTTCTCTCTTTTCCACATGAGGATCCTGAAGGACACATTTCTATGACTTCCAGGGGATGACTTTACAGTCTGTGCTAATTTCAGACCTCTCTGGAATTATTTTAGAGTGCAGCCCAGGTGTTGACTCCTTTTGCCGATCTCCTACTTCCCACGGGCCGTGATGGGACTTCATGATGCGCCACACCTGCCTGGACACCCAACTCAACCCTGCTTTGAATTCACCAAAAAGGATCCAGCCACAGAATAGCATTAACGAGCAACGAAGGCCCTGCCGAGCTTTGCAGGCAGCACAGAGGACAGAGGTGGCCTCTCACTCTGCCCAGACGACAACGGGGACACACGTCATGATGAGCCAGCTCTGTTCTTGCTCTAAAATCCTTCCTTGCCCAAGCTCTCATCAGAGGCTCTAGTTTCCCCCAGCTCCCCCTTGGCATGTCTGGATCCAGGTTTCCCTCTCCTGGATCTCTCCCATTTCTCACTCTTTCCATGTACAGATCAATTTGCTCTGCCCTGCAGCTGCTTCTCCACTCACATCCCCTAATGCGCCTCTGTGATCAGTAAAACGGGGACTCTCCAGTTACAGACCCTGCCTCTCTTAGAAACCAGCAAGGGGTTTAAATAACTCCTACAAAAACTTCCGTTAGCAAATGTTATCAAATGTTACCAGTAATTCTGACTTCTAGAGACCAGCACTGTGTCCATAACCGGTACTTGCCTGCAGGCCGGAAACCAGCCAAACCTGTCTACCACCACTTTACTTCCAAAACCAAAACCTACTGTTTCCCACCAGTGATTCTTCATCAGGTTTTCACAGCACTACCTTATTTGGAAATATCTGTGATCATTTATGTGTATACCTGTTACTACAGGTCTCCCTCTCCTAGGTAATGAGCTCTGTGAGTTCAGGGCCCTTGACTATTTTGTTCTCTGCTATATTAATGATGCCTAGAAAGGGCCTGTCACCGAGGATGTGCTCAGTAAATATTTTTTGGATGCATGAACAAATATATGAATGAATAGTGGTCAGAGAAAGCAACGTGGAATGTTGAAGCTCTAAGCTCTCTCACACCAGAATCCCAGATTTGACCTGCCATCAACAGTGCAGCATTGAGTGATAAATGATCTCCTTAATACATCTCTTCTAAAGAAATTCCATTCTTTCTTACATGGAGTTCTATAAGGTCTTTTATTAAGCTGAATGTGGAGGGAGGCAGATGCAGAGAAACTGTTAGTTCTCATCAAGGCTGCCCACCCTGTAAAACAAAAATATATTGCAATCAGTCTCAAAATACTTATGGAGTGACTGAAATGTCCCAGAATTGGGCGTAGGCAATGAGACTACACACAAGTTACAACATGGACATTTCTTCATGTCCATATGTCTATGTTCTTCCAGACTCTGGCCACTTGGTCTTGAAATCCTGGTTCTGCCTCGCAAATCCTCCTTCCTTAAGGTTGTACCATCTGCACACTCCAGGCCAGTCCTTCCATCCCTGATGCTGCCCAAGCACACTGGGGGTGGCTGAATGTCTGCTACTCATGTAATGTAAATTAACAAGTCTGTCATTATTTGTGTGTATACATCTACACCTCACCCAAAGGCAGCAAGTCCAAGAGTCAGGGCCTGTGTTCTATCATCTCACAGAGTCTTACCAAAGGTCTCTGTTGAGTGAATTAATAAATTCCAGAAGATAGGTGCTCTATTGTTGGTTTCTGAGAACTACTCAAACACATGGTTTGATATATGTCCTTGGGTTGCAATTAATTCTAAGGCGGAAAAGGCTAAAGGATGATGGCACACACAATAGGTCCTCAGCATCATCTGCCAAGAGTAGCCACCTTTCCATGGATGAGAAAAGCCTAAATATGAATCCTTATTGATTCAGCAGGGCCATTCAAAAAATGAATTTTTTTCTCCAGAGTAGCAGTATCATTCTCAAAAAAAAGGCTTGAAAGGCTCTTATTTCATGTATACTCTCTGTCAAGAGAATCAGGGCTTTGTGCCAGTCACTGGTTTGGGACAATGGATCTCTGTTTACTTTAGTTGAGATTAGAGGATCCATCAGCAGTCATCTTATCTAAGATGTCACCTTTGGGTCTCATTGCCCGGAAGTAATGGTTGGGTTGAAAGATTGGTAAGAATGCCTTGCAGTGACTTGTTGGAGGAGGTTGGTCACAGACTTGCCACATTTCTCATCACTCATCATGTCTCCTCATGTTCAACAACTGGCATCAATCCCTCTGTGTTATTAATGGGATGATGTCTTGAGATATATCTCAATCATCTCTTCTAGATATAACTGAAGACATAAAACCAAGTAGGAACATTCTCTAGGTGATGTTCCAACATTCTTCCTCTTCTCACATTGATACCCCAAAAGTTCTCTTTGATAGGAATTCTGGAGATGGACCAAATTAGGTTTCTTTGCACCCTAATGAAAGTTAGAGTTCCAAGTCTCATAAAATCCTGTTTGGTTTGGACTTGCAAATGGTTTGATGTGGCTGCGGCCTGTTGTTTACCTACAAAGGCATCCCTCCCGACAGGTAACAAAAACTGAGTATTAAAAGCATGTTTTCAAAAGTCTTTCTGCTTGAAGGCTAGTTCCTGGACCACCAGCATCAGCATCACCAGAATCACCAGAATCACCAGGGAGCTCATTTGAAATGCAAATTTATACCTCTTTTCCTACCCCAATCTCTGAATGTGGGGCCCAGGAATCTTTGTTTTAACAAAATCTCTAGGTGATTCTTAATGTGTGCTAAAATCTGAGATCTACTGCTCTAAAACTTTCCCAAGATTTCTCACCCATCCTTCCTGGGGCCCCTACAGCTGCTAACAAAGTTATACACAGGTTTTGCCCTCAGATAACTGCAAAAGAAGCTTGCTATGTAAAAAGTGACTGAAGGAGGAGTAAGATTGGCAGGGAGACACAGGTTCACCAGCAGGAGTTAGTACTTTCTGAGTTCCTAGAGTTTTCTGGTGAGTGGTTTTGAGTGAGGCCAATACAAAGTGATTCTAACCCTAAAAAGAAAAGAGGATTATTGATGAAGGTCTGCTCAGTGCAGCCTGCCTCTTCCTCCTTGTCACCTAACATCTGGTGGTCACAAGAACATTGGGTGAATTTCTCCTCATGGATTTCTTTCATCATTATGATAACCTGCACCACGAGACCTAGAGTGGTGCATTTAAGAAAGGAGTGACACTCAACAGTTCCTGTGGTGAATCTTTAATGAGAAATTTTGCAAGAGAAATTACAATTGATGCCACAGAAATACAAAAGATTGTAAGAGACTACTATGAACAATGACACACCAACAAACTGAATAACCGAAAGAATTGGATAAGTTCCTAGAAACATACAACCTACCAGGACTGAATCATGAAGAAATAGAAAATCTGAACAGACCATGAACAAGTAAGGAGATTGAATTAGCAATCAAAAAGCTCCCAACAAAGAAAAGCCCAGGACCAGATGCTCTCCCGTGTGAATGTTACTAACCAGTTAAGGAAGAATTTGTGCCAATCCTTCTGAAGCTATGCCAAAAAGCTGAAGACAAGGGAACACTTCCACATTCATTCTATAAGGCTAGCATTACATTGATACCAAAGCCACCCAAAGATTCTACAAGAAAAGAAATCTATAGGCCAATATGCCTGATGAACAGAGAGGCAAAAAACCTCAACCAACTACTAGCAAACCTAATTCAACCACACATTAAAGGGGTCATATACCATGGCCAAGTGCAGTTGAATCGTGAGATGCAAGAATGGTTCAACAGATGTAAAATGATTAATATGATACACCACATTAACAGAATGGAGGATAAAAAAAAATCACATGATCCTCTTAATAGATGAAAAAAATTATTCAACAAAATTCACACCCCTTCATGATAAAAACCCTCAAGAAAGTAGGTCTGGAAGGAATTTCTCAATATTGTAAAGGCCATATCTAACAGATGACACAATCTTTTATGTAAAGAACTCAAAGACTCCACAAAACTATTAGTAATCAATAAGGTTGCAGGACAATCAACTTACAAGAATCAGTTGCATTTCTGTACACTTACAGTGAACTATCCAAAAAGGAAATTAGGAAAACAACCCCATTTCAATAGCATAAAAAAATACTTAAGAGTAAACTTAACTAAGGAGGTTAAAGACTTGTACACTGGGACGCCTGGGTGGCTCAGCAGTTGAGCATCTGCCTTCAGCTCAGGTCATGATCCCAGAGTCCAGGATCAAGTCCCATATCGGGCTCCCTGCGAGGAGCCTACTTCTCCCTCTGCCTATGTCTCTGCCTCTCTCTCTCTGTGTCTCTCATGCATAAATAAATAAAATATTAAAAGAAAAGACTTGTACACTGAAAACTACAAAACATTGATGAAATAAATTAAAGAAGATACAAGTAAATAGAACATCCTGTGTTCACGGATTAGAAGACATAATATTATTAAAATGTCAATATTACCTACCCAAAGCCATCAATATCACAATGACATTTTTAAAACAGAAACAAAGCAATCTCAAAATTTATAAGGAACCACAATCAACACCAAATAGCAAAAATAATCTTGAAGAAGACAAATAAAGCTGGAGGCATCACCCTTCCTGATTTTAAAATATATTTCAAAATGACTATAATTAAAGCTGCGTGGTATTGGCATAAGGGTAGAAATATAAGCCAATGAAACAGAATTAAGACCCCAGAAGTAAATGCACACACATATGGCCAACTGGTCAATCACAAGATTGACAAGAATACAAAATGGGGAAAGGATAATCTCTTTAACAAACAGTGCTGGGAAAACTGGACATCCACACACACAAAAATAAAACTGGACCACTCACTTATACCATACACAAAAATCAGCGTGAAATGGATAAAGCTTAAATATAAGACTTGAAACCATAAAACTCCTAGAACATATAGGGGAAAGCTCCTTGACATGGGTCTTGGCAATGGTTTCTCAGATAAAAGAACAGGTAAAGCACAGGAAACAAAAGCAAAAATGGACAAATGAGATGACATCAAACTAAAAAGTTTCTACACAGAAAAGGAAACAATCAACAGAACATAAAGGCAACCTCCTAAGGAATGGGTGAAAATATTTGCAAACCATATGTCTGATAAGGAGTCAATATCCAAAGTCTATAAGGAACTCTTACAACTCAACAGTAAAAACATCAAAGAAGCAGATTTTGAAAGGCAGCAAGGGTCTTGAATAAACATGTCCTTAAGAAGACAGACAAATGACCAGCAAGTATACGAAATGGTGCTTAGTGTCACTAATCCCCAGGGAAATGCAAAGCAAAACCACAGTGAGATATTACCTCGTACCTGTTAGAATGGCTATTACCAAAAACGCTAGAACTTCTTCAGCTGAAGATCTGCTGCATCACGTTGTACCTACAGCTAGTGATAACTATGCTGTGCACTTAAAAATTTAAGATGGTATATCTCATGTTGTATTCTTACTACAATGAGCAAACACTCCCATAATCCCTTGCTTTTGTTTCCTTTTAGTTAAAGATGCTCCCATTGGGTTTTGGAGAACTTTACAGATGGGAAGGTGCCCAGTAGTGAGAACTATGAGAAGTGAGTACACAAGATTAGCAGAGAATATTTATGTCAGATGAGCAACACACAACTTCTACATTCTGCTCTAGGTGTGAACTTCCAACCCTGTCTTTGGGAAGGTCATGCCCAGTAAGCAGACTTCTAAGGCACAGTGTAAAGAATAAGAAACAAGATGAGGCATTTCAACTTTGAGTAAAAAAAAAAAAAAAAAAAAAAAAAAAAAAATTAAAAAGAAAAGCCAGCGAAGATGGTAAGTCATGATGCATGTAGTAAAACCATCCTGATGATCTTGCATAGTAACCTCCTGCCAGCTCTAAACCTGTAAATTCACTTTGAAATCATGAAGATCTGCTCACATTACCACATTAGGGCATTATGCAAAATTTACTCAAGTAATGTTTTCAGAGAAAGCCAACTTATTTATCTAAGTGGAAATTCAAAAAACTAAGGGAGCCATCTGGTGGCTTGTGTGCCTACTAACTAACATTCTTCTCTTGGGCACAGGATTGATGTCCTATGAGCACTGTCACTGGAGCAAATGGCCCAAGACAAACCAGAACTGACAGAAAGCATTCTGATGTTGTATGAAAACCGAACAGTGCAATTTAGACACACTCAAACCAAAATTAAAGTTGGATACGATTAAGAGTAATCTGATCTTATCTGCCCTACCTGCTCTGAAAAAGAAACCAAATAATGGCTATGAGTAACAAAAAGTTGTGTTTTGTACTCCATTTCAAGATTGCATTTTTTACATAGAATATGGAGACAATTAATTCAATAATTACAAAACTTGAAATCTAACCAAAAACCATGAATCAATGGCTCACTGAAATGATGCATAGGTTTACTTAGCTTTATTATCTTGCTCCCACTTTGTAAGAGAAGCAGTAGAGTAGGGTGGGAAGATGCCGTTCCTGCTCAGAAAAATAAAAAAGTTCAGACTGAGCAATGTAATTAAAAATACCTTATGGGTTCCCGGGTGGCTCAGTCTCTGCCTTTGGTTCAGGTCATGATTTCAGGGTCCGGGGATGGAGCCCTGGGTGTGGGAGCCTACTTCTCCCTCTGCCCCTCCTCCTCTCGTGCTCTCTCTCTCAAATAAATAGATAAAATCTTTAAAAATAATAAAAAATTAAAACAAAAGTAGCATTATTTTTTATTAGTATTTAATGCGTACTTCCTTTCAGGACTACAAGGTCACACTAAAATCGCTAATGATTTCAGTGCAGTGTCTATTTCTTCAAATACTCTTTCTCTACACTACATTTTTTTCATGTTGAAAAATGTACATGTATCACTCTATGGAGGAAAGATCACTTCAAAATTTCAGATGATTGCCTTGAGTAAGAGATGGCTCTTCTGTACCAGCACACTTCATAAAGTTTTCTTCTAAAGCTTCTATCATTCCAATTTGCCCAGTCCCAAATAAGTTACCAGAAATGATTTTCTTCTTGCATGAACAAAACCCAGTTCCTTACATGAAAGCCTAATTATACCGATTTTACTGGCAACCATTAAGAACAAGCAGTGAAGAGTTCCTCATAATTGCCTTTATACCCCATTATTAAAGTATAAATTGGCTGTAAAAATGTACTAGAAAGTTGGCGTAAATGTTAAAAACCAAAATGCAATTTTCCAAATTACTTACAAAACCAATACAAGGACTACTTTTAAAAGAGATATGTCTTCTAAACTATAGTTTAAACCAAATATAATATTAAAACTGTGCAGTGTACTATGAAATACACCTTTTCACTGGACTATTCCTAAATTGATGGCATTCTGGGTCCTTTTTCAACTGAAGCCTAACATTTTTGTTTAGTTATTATCGTGGTTGTCTTGCATCTACTAAACATTTTCTGCGGTTCATAACTAGAAGTACAGAAATTCTTTATCTGTTAGTTCAAAACACTCTACTTACATTAATTGTGTGTTCCACTTTTTATTGAATTGTTTTCTTCAAGTCAGCTTACCTCCAATTGTTATTGCCATGTATGTTTATTTAGGTATTAAAAGTATAAGTTGTTTTGACTTTTACTGTTAGCTTATATTCATCTTTTTGTTATATTCAATATGAAACCTAGAGTCTGTTTTTTTTTTTTAAGATTTTATTTATTTATTCATGAGAGACACATAGAGAGAGGCAGAGACACAGGCAGAGGGAGAAGCAGGATCCCTGCAAGAAGCCCGATGCAGAACTCAATCCCTGTACCCTGGGATCATGACCCGAGCCGAAGGCAGATGCTCAACCACTGAGTCACCCACGTGTCCCTAGAGTCCAGTTTTTAAAACACAATGATTCCTTCATATATAAAGCACAAATTCAGTACTTTAATGAAATCCAGCCATTTTTGCTATAATACGTGCTTTGAAAATAGGAACTTTTTTCATCCACCATGATTGATATATTAGGGAATAATATATCACAACATTTCATATTTACTTCTATGCAATTCTGTCTGTCAGAAACACTAGATCAGTTCCAAATCGGGGTGGTTTTGCCCCTTCAGAGGACATCTGGTAATGTCTAGAGATATTCATGCCATGACTGAGGGATCTGCTACCAGCATCTACTGGGGTAGATGATGAACATCCTACAATGTGCAAGACAGCTTGCGCAACACAAAACTATGCAGTACAAAATGTCAGGAGTGAAAAGGGTGCAAAAGGTTGCGCTGAGTGGACACAGGGAACGAAGCTGAGCAGGAATCTGCAACGCACACACACCTACCCTTCCAGCACCTACCAGCCACCTTGGATTACCCCGTGTTGTGAGCCTTGCCTAGCCACACCTGCTGTCACAATTTACTAGATTTCAGGTAACCTTCCTTCCATTGCTTCACAATAACTCACAAGCTAGTCTATCCCTTCTTACGCCCACTTCCACAAATTTCAGGCGGTTTTTAAGGGAATTGTTCATTTCTTAATCACTTAACATGCATAAAACTGGGCTATTTTCATTAGGTTCTTATCTTTCCATCTTAACACATCACTGATGAATGGACTGAGTGTGGTGTGCCTAATACCATTTTCCCCATAAGTTCTGTGGGTTTGATGCATGATTTTGCATCACGCTGTGAGTCTTAGCAACACACATGATGTATTATCGCAGAACCAAATGCATGATTTTGTTCCTCCATTAAAAACACCTCTTCTCTGATTAAATTCCTTACTCTTAAAATGTTTTCAAGAAATGCCCAGAAAGCCTTTAACTGTTTATTATGTGCATTTTCAGGAGTTCAAGAGATCCAAAATCTTACAGAGAACACCGTAACAGGCACCCTAGGATTCACCACCGAATTGAACAAATTTAACATTTTTCTTCAGATTTCCTCCTAATGAAATCAATAGAACATGACAGAGGAAACTCAAGTTCCCCCGTTTCCATCTTCAATCCTGTTCTTATGTTCAGTCTCATTCTCTTTCTTCCCTGGAAACAAACACGATGAATGTAGTAACTTTTCAGTTCATGTTTTTAATTTTCTAGTCCATGTAGGTATCCACCCATACTATGTGGTATTGCTTCGTCTTTTATGGACAAGTGCTTTCTTACAGCGCAGCTTGCAGTTTTCATTTAACATCTTCAGATGTATACCTTGATATACACAGAACTGATTCATTTTAATTTTGTATAGCGTTCCCTTTTCCCAACAGATCAGTCTTTAACCCATTTTTATACACTGACCGTTTGTTTTCAGTTCTGTGAAGTGCTTGTTCATATCCTCCTGTGGTATTATTGGGTCACTTGTCCTTTCATTTCTAGGATTTCTTTATATAACATGTAAATTGATTATTTATGGACTACATTAGATTATGGATACTTTCTCCTAGTCTGTGGTTTACCTTTTAATTTTATTTGTGGTGTCTTATAGTGTATGGGAGTTTTCAATTTTCAAAAAATTTTTTATTTCAATTTCAATTTTTTTTAAGTAAACTCCATGCCCAGGATGGAGATCAAGACCTGGGCTGAGGTTAATAGTCTGACGCTCAACCAACTGAGCCACCCAGGCATCCCAGGAGTTTTCAATTTTGATGCAAATAGATAAATCTTCTCTTAGGTCATTTCACTTCTTGCATTTTAAGAAATTCTTTTCTACATTGAGGCTACAAAGATTTTCTACATTTTCTTCCAGAAGGCTGAAGGTTTGCTTTTCGTAGTTGGATTTTCAATTTAGCAAGAATGTGGCTTTTTGATAGCAGACAGTAGTGATCTACTACCTTCATGGGTTTTTTCCCAAATGGAAAAGTCAATTGTCCCAACACCTTTTTTGGCCTGTATATTAGTTTCCTAGGGCTGCTGTAACAAAAGGCCCCAAACTGGGAGGCTTAAAACAATAAAAATGTGGTATCTGCCAGTTTTGGTGGCCAAAAGTCTGAAGTCACGGTGTTGGCAGGGCCATGTTCCCTCTGAAGGCTGGCGGGGAGGATCTGTTCCATGCCGTTCACTTGGCTGCTGGTGGTGATTATCGATCCTTGGGGTTCCCTGGCTTGCAGCTGCGTACCCCCAGTCCTGGCCCTGCCCCAGTGGCTCTGCAGCACCTTCCCTGCCTTCTGCTGCCCAGACCCTCAGATCAAACCCAACTGCCCAAACCCCAGGGGCAGTCTTTTATTTGTAATGTGTATTTTCTTTTCTTAAAAAAAAAATGGAAGTATGACTAACATACAGTATGTTAATCTGAGGTGTACAATATAATAACCCAATAATTGTATACAATATTCAGTGCGCACAATGATAAGCATACTCTTAATCCCCTTTATTTCATCCATCCCCCTCAACTCTCCTCTGGCAACTGTCAGCTTATTCTCTGTTTTTAAGAATCTGGGGGCTTTGTTTTGTTGGTTTGTCTCTTTTTTTCTTTGATCATTTGTTTTATTTCTTAAATTCCATGTGAGCGAAATTGCTTGTTTTTCACTGACTGACTTACTTCACTTAGACCCCCTAGGTCTACCGGTGTGCTTGCAAATGGCAAGATCTCATTCTTTGTTATGGCTGAGTAATATTCCTGAGCGCGCGAGCATGCATGTTTTATTCAGTCCTCTATGGATAGACACTTGGGTTGCCTCCATATCTTCGCTATTACAAATAACACTGCAATAGACATAGGGGTGCATATATCTTTTCAAATCAGTGTTTTCATTTTCTTTGCATAAATACCCAGAAGCGGAATTACTGGATTATATGATAGTTCTATTTTTAATTTTTAATTATTTATTTTTTTAAAAGATTTAATTTATTTATTCATGAGCGTCACAGAGAGAGAGAGAGAGAGAGAGAGAGAAAGAGAGGTACAGACACAGGCAGAGGGAGAAGCAGGCTCCATGCAGGGAGCCTGACATGGGACTTGATCCCAAGTCTCCAGGACCACACCCTGGGCTGAAGGTGGCGCTAAACCGCTGAGCCACCCGGGCTGCCCTATTTTTAATTTTTTTAAAGGAACTTCCATACTGTTTTCCACAGTGGCTGCTCCAGTTTGCATTCCCACCAACAGTGCATAAGGTTTCCTCTTTCTCCACATTCTTGCCAACATTTGTCATCTCTTGTCTTTTTGATATTAGACAACCTAACAGGTGGGAGGTGATACCTCACTGTGATTTTGATTTGCATTTCCCTGATGATCAGTGATGTTGAGCATCTTTTCCTGTGTCTGCTGGGCATTTGTATGTCTTCTTTGGGAAAATGCCTATTCAGGTCCTCTGCCCATTGGATTATTAATATTTTTGGTGTTGAATCGTATGCATTCTTTATATATTTGGGATATTAACCCCTTATGGAATATATCATTTGCTAATATCTTCTCCCATTCAGTTGGTTGGTCTTGTTGTTTTGTTGATGGGTCTCTTTCCTGTTCCTTTTTATTTTAGTATCATCCCAACAGTTTAATTTTGCTTTGGTTTCCTTTGATTTAGGAGACATACCCAGAAAAATGTTTCTATAGCTGATGACAAAGAAATTACTGCCTATGTTTTTTTCTAGGACTTTTATGGTTTCAGGTCATACATTTAGATCTTTCATCTGTTTTGACTTTCTTTTTGTGTGTGGTACAAGAAGTGGTCCGGTTTCATTCTTTTCAATGTGGCTGTCCAGTTTTCCCAGCACCATTTGGAGACTGTATTTCTCCCATTGTATGTTCTTGCCTCCTTCGTCATAAATTAATTGACCATATAATTGTGTGTTTATATCCGGGCTCTTTACTCTGTTCCATTGATCTATTTTTATGATTGGCATTTTTTTAAATGTTAACCAATACACTCAAAATGAGAAATTATCAGTGTAGTCCCAGTGAATATATTCTCTGACTACTTCTGTGGCCAGCAGCACTGTTTATGGCACCTGGTATATGGAAGAGACTGCAGATCACTGTCCTTCTGCTCTCCTTTGTCCTCTGCTCTCTTTGTTGCTCCAGTAAGAGAGTCCCAACAGCTGGGCTGAGGATGATGGAGGTGGCCTGCCCTCTAATCAGTCTTGACTAGCCCCTCACTGTTGTCATTCCTTATGCTCCAGGGTACCAGAGGCCAAGACACGAGTTTAATTCTAGAAACGGAGTTCATGAAATATCTCACCAGTTTTCCAGGCGCACTGTCTGCATAATACCATAGTGTGAGTGTGGCGGAGTTGTCCAAATTGCACCGCATAGGCACAGGCCTCATCTTGTGTGGTGGGGAGCAGGCCAAGGAGGTAGGGTGCTGGGTGCACAGATTTGAGTGTGTGTGATACGAGTTTTCACTAAGTGATACATGTTCACTGGCACAGGATGAATGTGAGGCCTCTCCATACCCCTCCTGCCTCCCGTCTACAGCCCTGAAAGCTTTGTGAGCAAATGGACTCAAGAAGTAGAACACTTTGCTGGAGCAGTAGGGAGGCCCAATGCAAATTTTCCTGGCAGGGTCAACAAAGTTGGACAGTCTAATGCGGTGCTTCTCGACTGGGGGCAACTTTGTCCCCCAGGGAATATATGCCAATATCTGAAGATATTTTTTATTTCATGATTGGGGAGTGCCACTGGCATCTGGTGGGTAGAAGCCAGGTATGCTACTAAACATCCTCAAATGCACAGGACAGCCTCCTACAACAAAGAATTATCTAGCCCCAAATGTCTCTAGTGCTGAGGCTGAGGTTGAGAATCTCTGTTCTAAAGGGATATAAACACTACTTCAAAGGGCACCTGGGTGGCTCAGCGGTTGAGGGTCTGCCTTTGGCTCAGGGCGTGATCCTGGGGTCCTGGGATCGAGTCCCTACATCGGGCTCCCCGCAGGGAGCCTGCTTCTCCCTCTGCCTAGGTCTCTGCCTCTCTCTGGAATCAATAAAATTTTAAAAACAAATAAATAAATAGATAATGAAAATGATAAAATGTTAACTGAAACCACTAGAAGCAAGAAATGGAGAATTTACAACAGTAATGCAGTTGAGAGAAGACAAAGCCGGAACTCCCTAAATGGAGCGAAAGTGGCCAATAAGGAGCTTGTTGGACTCTAGCTTGCCCACTGTTTACATTTAGTTATGAAAACACAAAAATCAAAGAACTATATGGGAAGCTGGAAATATATAATCAGGAACTGTGGCTAAGGGATTAGGGGTAATGAGGGACCTCCTGTATTTTTATATGCTCATTCGTATAAATATTAATGTATTTTTTAATCTTCCTGGCATAGAAACATGTCAGCTCAGTGTCAGAGTTTTGCACATTAGCACGTGCACGTTTGGGGAAATACACTGTACATGCAAGTAAGAGGGTTGTCTGTATTAATCTTCTAGAGTGAGGACATGCCTCTGGGGCTCTGGTAGAGGCGGGAGGGGTCACCCCTCAAGGGCAGCCTACTGAAGAAGGTCGGAGAGGTCGGCCATCCCCAGGGCAGCAGCGCCTCCCCACACTGTTGGCAGAGGCAGTCTTGGCCCACTGCCCGTGGACTGTGGCCGGATTTGCCTGCAGGGGAGGGAAGACTTCACACTATGCCAGTCCAATGGCAGCAGCCATTAAAATAACCCCTCCTCCTACCTCTCACACTGATTCTATACATCCCAGCAATCTTCTGACCGTACTTTGCCTTTCCAGGTATTTTTGCATAAAGGGAAAGAATATGCTGCTTAGCAAACACAAGCCTGCTGGCTAATTATATATTTCATGAGAATTTACTAAAACTGTCATTCTCCCACTGTTGATTACTGGGACTCTGCTCTGACCAGAAGACCTGATCTTGGTGTGCTGACCCATCAGCTGAGGTCTAGACCTTGGACTGTAGGGAATTCATGGATCCAGGTAAATGCCACTCCTTGGGGGCTGCTTATGTGTGCAGCTGACGTTCCCAGGTCTTCCTCAATCCTAATGATCATCTGCAGCTCAATGAATTTCAAGCTTGGGGGTGGCCTAGCCTCTATTCCTCTCTCCCTCTCTCTCTTTCTCTCTCTCTCTCTCCTCTGGATTTTACAAACACGACCACATTCTCTCCTTGGTTTTGTTTTTTCCCAAACAAGCAGCAAGTGAGGATCTACTATACCAACAAGGTGCACCAGGCATTCATGTCACTGCTGCAAAAAACCTATTAGCACTGAGCACCCCAGGAAGTCTTGAGAGCCACCCTTCCACCAACATCTGGGCAAAAGGCAATTCATGGAGACCCCCAAGGCCAAAACAAGACCTACAACAAACCTGAGACGGCTCCCACATGTCTCCTGTGTTTTGATTTCTTAAAGGAGGCACCCACTTAGCAGAAGCCCTAAAAAGATCTGAAATAGGTTCAGTGCCTCCAGGAATCTCAAAAGGATCTTTTCTGCACAGAAATGTATTTTTCCACATGACGATGCTTCGCTCCTTTCACAGACAGT
The DNA here is from genome assembly GCF_053574225.1 of Canis aureus. Lineage (NCBI taxonomy): Eukaryota > Metazoa > Chordata > Mammalia > Carnivora > Canidae > Canis > Canis aureus. The sequence continues at coordinate 24,501,421 of NC_135615.1, forward strand.
GGTCTTTGAAGCTCCTCAAAGTGTCAGATTGACAATGTAGCCTGCTGTTGCTAAGCTCTGTGCCCTTTGTACTTTAGCCTTCTTGTCAGTAAAGGTGTGAATGTGTGCACCGGGGGACAGTGAGGGATATTAGATTCAAATAACCCGAAGCTGAACCTACTCCTCTTTTGCCCTGTGTACTCTATCCATGGCACTTCATGAGGTTGGCTTTGAATGATATTTAGGTACGTGATTATCCAAACTCCTACCCTCCATTCTAGAAACAAGGGCTACATCTTAACATCCCCAAATTGTCCACAACGACCACTACACTTGATACTTCAAAAAACGTCAGTTCTGGGGCACCTGGGTGGCAAAGTCGGTTGAGCATCTGACTCTTGGTTTCAGCTCAGGTCATGATCTCAGGGTTGTGAGATCGAGCCCTGAGTTGGGCTCCGTGCTCAGTGCAGAGTCTGCTTGAGTTTCTCTCTCCCTCTGCCCCTCCTGCTCACTCATTCTCTCTCTCTCTCTCTCAAATAAATAATCTTTTAAAACGAAACCAAAAAAAAAGAGTCAGTTCCTATTGAGTGTTTTTCTGAGGAGTTTCAGGTAAAGAAGAGTGGGTGTTCCATGGGAGGCATTGAAACTCTGACTCGAGCTTCTTGGCGACACTCTTAAAAGTCCCTTTTGTATCTGCTGTGTCCCCTGCTCTTGGCACAACAGCAGATGCTCCAGAGATAGATACTGACAAGATCTATAAATCTGCGAATAAACCCTACTCTGCCCCCTTGAAAGCAGCAATAAACAAAACTAAAAGAAGAACAGCTGATATGTGGCTGAGCATATGGGAAACATGATCAGATCACACGGCGCGCAGAATATTTGAAATTAGGTCTGTCCAAGAAAAATGTGTTCCCTTTATGAAAGTATACATTTAAACAGAAGAATTCTGGTGGAAATTTATTTTGGACGGACTGATTTTTCATGGCATGCAGAAAAGCGAATGTTTGATAGTCTCCATTACCAATGTTCCCTTAATTCTAGACTAGCACTGTTTCTGCGGAATAGGTGGGTGGCGCAGGGGGACTGGATATTTAGAGCTGCTGGAAAGGGCCGACACCCAGTTTGGGGACAGTGGGTTGAGGCCGAACACCCTTCCCTGACACATGTTAACCGAGTCTGCAATAACATCCCCTTTGTCTTACGAAAACAAAGAATGCTTTGCATGGTGTTGCTTTTTATTAAAACATCAGCCAGCAGCAGCATTAAGCAGCAAGTTCTCTGAAGGAAAATTAATGTCTTCCCAATCTGGGAAGGAAAAAAATAGAAAATACAGGAATGAAGGGCATTTGTCAGAAGTCTTGCAAGGATGTGTTGCCATATATATTTATCTGCAAGTGATCCTTCTGAGTTCTTTGCTTTCTTGGGCTTCTTTGCCTTTCCTTCTGCTTTTCCTGCCTTTCCTTATTTACTGGGTTTTTCTCTCTTGGCCCTGCAGGTGGCGCCTCTGGTCCAGCCTGGTCAGACTCCCCAGCTATTAATAGACCTTGATTCCTCAGAAGCAAGTACTCACCACATCACCTTATGTAACTAAAAGGGGCAGTTTTCTGTTTTGCTTTTAGCCAGAAACCAACTGTTCTGGGAAGCACGGGGCCATTAGACCTTATTAAGCTGAAATTAATATAAAGAGGCAGAGAAGAAAAAGAGCAGGCATCCATGACTGGGAGCTCAAGGCAACTGTTTTACGTGGGGGGTGGATTTTGACTTCATGATGAATCAGACCAGCAAAACACACAAAAACACATTCTGTCAAACAAAAACCCACGTTACGGCCTGAACACGATGAAAATTCCAACTCTGACTGAGCAAATGTCAAACACTACAGTAACTTTTTGCACACTGGTGGTGCCCATGGATTCCTCAGTTTACACTTGGTCATGGGCCATGTCCGTGATAGGGTTCTGTTCACCCCAGGTTTCTTGGTTGAACTGGAAGTAGGATGTGTGGTTGTTATCTGCTCTTAGTGGGATAGAGTTTGTTCTTTACCAAATCTCCCTCCGCCTGGGTCCTGTCTCTTGAAGTACTGCATATTCACTGGCTAAGGTTGGAAAGTGTTCTGGGCTGCAGCAGGTGGATGCATCCAAGCATTGCTGGCCCCACATTATTCCATCCTCCACCCTACAATTCGCAGGACCTGAGCCCCATACAAGTCTACGGCCCTGATCTCCCAGTCATTGTCCAGAGTGCTAATAACTATCATGTACGAAATCAAGAGCTGTTACACTGGGATGCCTGGGTGGTTCGGTGGTTGAATGTCTGCCTTTGGCTCAGGTCATGATCCTGGAGTCCTGGGATCGAGTCCTGCATCAGGTTCCCTGTAGGGAGCCTGCTTCTCCCTTTGCCTATGTGTCTGCTTCTCTCTGTGTGTCTCTCATGAATAAATAAAATCTTTAAAAAAAAAAAAAAAGAAGAGCTATTACACTGCAGCAGAAGTACTTGTTTGCTTTTTTTTTTTTTTTTTTGTCTTTGTCACTAATCTGCAAACTCTTTATTTTTCACCTGGGTATTTTCCACAGCTGGTGCTGTCCGTAGTCCTGGATAGGTGCTCACCATGCAGGTACAGAAGGAATTACAGGGAACAGCCCAACTACATGAAGCTGTCAACAGATTGTCCAAAGTGTCCTGGTGGAGGTGGCATAGCACTTACCTATAAGCCAATGCCATTCCATCTGGACCCAGCTACTACACCTATTTGTAGAAACACACCTTGAGTTCTAGGTGAGAAAACTAAGGAAGAATCTAAGTGTCTTTGACTCAGTGAGCTGCATGTGATAATAGTCAATATTTCTTTGAAAAATTATGTGACAGACCCTTTTAAGCACTGATATAATATGTCATTCAATGTTCACAATGATCTGTAAAGTAAGGTCTGGTTACCACATCTTAAAGAGAGGAAACCAAGGAATGGAGAAGTTGAGTGATCTGCCTGAGGTCACACAGTAAGTTGCAGAGTCAGGGTGCAAACCCATGTGGTCTGACTTGAGAGCTGTTTCTCTGAATCACTACATGTTCTGCCTCCCTGTACTGTGTGGGTGTCTCCAATTCCATTAATGGAAAGTCTTAAGCAGCACCCACACTAATACCAGTAACTTATTGCTGGGAGGTAGAAGGGATGGGGGAGGACGGGCTTTTGCAAATCTGACCTTACTCAACCTTATCAGTAGCTGATCATCCATGATTGCTCCTACACATACATCCATCATCCACCGGGGAAGTTTCTAGCACTTCGGTTCAGAATTTCCGTTGTTCTTGGAACTTACAAGCGCTTCTTGGAGATCCTATTGTCTAATCAGGATGAATGAAATCATCTAATGAAGCTCAGTTGGGACAAACAAACTAGTCCGGAGTGACTCCAGGACCCAAGATCCTTCCCTCAGGTTCTTTCATCTTCAACAAGAAGGGTGTGTAGCTTCATCAATTCAGTGGAAGGAGAAACAGTACGAAGAATTTTGAACGGGTGGTTACGATGGGCCAGGCCCAGAAGCGGCACACAGTACTTCCACTTACATACGTTTGGGCAGAGCACACCCGTGGGGCTGAATGTAGCTGCGCCACTGACTGGAAAAGTACAACGCAGCTCTGTGCCCAGGAAGAGAAAGAAATGGGTCTGATAAATAGCTAGCCAGCCTCTGCCACACAGGCTAATCTTAGAATTAACAGGAGATGCAATCAATAAAATAATTTCAAACCCCTACATTATTATAGTACATCCAGTATTTTTATTTTTATTTGTATTTGTATTTTTGGGGAAAGGGAGAGAACCATGACATTGGAACTTTCAGGTTCTTCATTTTACACAAATAATTCAATGGCTTTCATCACCCTCTCCAAACAGGATTGCCTATTCCATGGGGGGTTTATACAAAATGAGACAAAGGAAGAATCTGGAGCTTCTCAATGGCTAAGATGTTTTCTTCTGCATAAGGAGACCACTGCTAATCTCCTTCGATTTGCTCGTCCATCAGGGCTGCGCTGGCACGAGGAGGCTGCACCCAGCAGTCACTGACTTCTGTTTCTGCATTGTCATTATAGTGCACATAACCAGCATCTCACACCTTCCTCTGATGACAGTGCCACTGCAAGCGACAGATGGCAGAGGCAAAACGGCTGGTGGTGCCCACAGCAATCACAAAAAGGTGAACCTATTCTAGGGGAAGGAGGACTGGGGGACTGGTGCTACCCACTGGGCTCCATTCTCTCTCTCCACCCCGGGATCCCAGCATACCTTAGGGCTCCTGGGCATAAGTTTGAAAACTTCTGTTCAGAAGCCCTATCAGCTGCTGTAAAGAGCTGTGGACAGACTGATAAATAAATCTGTGCTATTATCCTGGGAGTATTTCTACAACCACAGCTCTGCTTTTCTTTTCTTATTTTTTTTAAAGATTTTATTTATTTATTCATGAGAGACACACAGAGAGAGGCAGAGACATAGGCAGAGGGAGAAGCAGGCTCCTCACAGGAAGCCCCATGCAGGACTCGATCTCAAGACCCCAGGATCATGCCCTGAGCCGAAGGCAGACGCTCAACCACTGAGCCACCCAGGCATCCCATGCTTTTCTAATTAATAGCAAATATATGATGCTCAGGGGCTCCTTTTCTAAGGCTAAATGCTTATTGAGTGAAAGATGATGGATGGGTTCCCGTCTGTTCCTGTAATCAGATCACCTCTTCCTGCATTACTGGAGTCTTTCAGGGGCTTATGCTCAGAGAAGCTCAAAGCCTGGGACCAACCACCGGGTGCCAATTGAAGCACCACTTTCTATCACAGAAAATGGAGAATGTCACACCACCTCTAGCAGAATCCTGAGATTAGGATTATAGTCCCACTCCACCCCCCTCCATCCCCCGGCCCTATCCCTTTTCAACTGGCCAAATCAACTTATTAAAGTAGGATCCCAAATCAGCTTCTGTCTAAAACTGAATATAGAGTGATTGGTAATATACGGGAGCAAAGAAATTTGACTAGGGAATTTTAATCATTCATAAGCCTTTATAATGAGCTAGCTACCTTAAAGGATTTATCTTTTAGAGGATACATATATTCTAATTCCAGAAGATAGAATGCCATTGCACTAATTTGGTTTTCCCCTCTTTCATATTATAAGAAGGACAATGGTGGACAATGGTGCCATCATGGTTATATCTATGTGTATGTGTGCATATATATGTATTCTGGTCTTCAGCACCATTCACAGTGGTCACAGAGGTATTTAAGAATAGCTGTAGAAGGAAGAAACTAATGAATGAATTTACAAAGGGAGGGAGAGAGGAAGCCATTGTGATATAATCTGAAATACTCTTTTTTTTTTTTTTTAATCTGAAATACTCTTAAAGCCCTGTTAGATTTTCCTAAGAAGATACTGCAATCAGATAAGGAGATATCTCTTTGCCCTTAACCTATTGATAAAATGAAAGCAAAACCAAGGGACATCTGGGTGGCTCAGTAGTTGAGCGTCTGCCTTTGGCTCAGGGCATGATCCTGGATTCCTCGGATCAAGTCCCACATTGGGCTTCTTGCATGGAGCCTGCTTCTCCTCCCTCTGCTTTTCTTTCTGTGTCTCTCATGAATAAATAAAATCTTAAAAAAAAAAAAAAAAAAAACAGAAAGCAAAACCACGCTCCGCAGACAGTAGGTTCCCTGGGCCTGGTTTAATGGCCTAAATCCCTGATTAAGAACCAAGAGATCTGGAATTGTCTTCTGTGCTAAATAGCCAAGGAGTTACAATTTGGATGGGATAATTTACATCTCTTCCCAGCCTCATATTAAACATTTTAAAATGAGAATACTTCTCGGTTTTTCTCAGGGAGAGTGGGTCAGGCCGGCAGGGGAGGGGCTGCCAACAGGCTGTGGGATAACCAAGTGGTAAACTACGGGGGAAGATACAAGGATTCCACAGATGTACAGTGTGGTTGATGTTGGGAATTTAGAAGACATATCTGTTCCACAGGCATCTGCAATTTTCAAAATGGAGTCTCCTGCATGTTCCAAGTTTTATTAAAACAAATAATAAGGGTGTCTACTTTTGCATCTGGGACAAAACCTCAAATAGCCAACACTGAGACAAGGAAACTGAAGGACTCCGCAAAAATCTGCTTTTCACTCCTTTCCATGCTTCTATTCTTGCTAGGACCTGCACTCCCACCCCACTCCACACATGCCTCAGAATGCAAATAGTGTCTGTCTTTCCTGTAAGGGACCAGGAGTGAAGGATTTCTCTAGAACAGGTGACATCTCAGGAAGCACCATGTGAGAATGACCAGAGGAAGCCATCATATGCGTATTCCAGACCACCTGTGCTAGACATCTCAATGCCAACACCCCCTAGTTCCAAGGAATAACACCTGGGCACTAGCCTTTGTTCCAACCCCTTCTGGATGCCTGAGGGGACACAGACACCAGACCACAATCTATACCTTCAGTAAACTCTGCTTTCATCGTCTGCAGGCTCCTATTTGATTTCTATCCTGTGCAGAGCCAAGGACCTTCTTGGCTGGTCCTATGGGATCCCCTCTGGGTCCTTAAACCCCAGCTGCCTGCCTCAAAACCAGTGATGACCTTATATGGTTTCCCAGGTGCAGGGGTCAACCAGCTGCTACCTGGCACCTGAGTCACTTTGAGGTGCTTCCCTTAATTCTACTCCACAGGCTTTTATTTTTTTTTATTTATTCATTTTTGTTTTATTTTTCAGAAGTGCCCTAAGTGGTCTCTATGTGAGTGTGACAAGCTTAAAAACAAAGACAAATCCCTCCCACAAAAAAAAAAAAAAAAAAAAAAAGAGAGAGAGAGAGAGAGAGAGTAATTATGGGCAACAGTATTTAAAGCAAGGAACTCCAGGCAACTAGTCCACTGCCTTGAATTCCTTTCCTGTTGGCTTCCTATCGAAAGTAACCTCTCCTTCGAAACATCCCACCTGCTAAATCGGCCTAAAGTCCACAAGCTACTAAAAAATTAAATTAGTGACAAAACTCTACCAAAATACCTTGAAACTGCCTGAATCATAAGTTCTTCTAATGTCTTTCCCAGGCAGTGGGTGACACAGATATTCTCTTGGATGCCGCTCTAGGCAGGACACGGAATGACCCAATCCTGCAGTTCCTGAAGCAAATGCTTCTTGCTGTTTCTGACTTAGCAGACTCTTAGCCTCCATTCTAGATATTTTTATCTCCCTAAGACTTAGGCCTGCATTCAAGTCTTTATATTCCTCATTCTTTCACTTTGCCTCCCCAGACTCTTAATTGCATTGCAAAGTCTCCCCGCCGCCCTTTGTCTGTTTGTTTCCACAATGGCAAAGGGAAGGGGGCCGGCTCACCCCCTTTTGAGCCAGCAACAGCAGAAACCCTCCAACAGAGGCCTGGGTGATCACCCCACATTTTCTCAGCCAAGAATGTTCTCAGATACAATGCATCCCATCTTTACAAACCCTCGCTGTCTTTTTTCTTTTTCTTTTTACTTTCCATTTATATCACTGTGGAGGCTCCAGGCTTCACGTGGGCTTTCCCCGAGCCTCTCCAATCAGGTTCTCAGCCGCCCCCCTAGACAGGGTGACTCACCCAGGAGGAAGGCTTAACAATGTGCAGGGCTGTCACCAGGGTCTCCTCCCCCGCCACAATGCAAGCCCCCGGAGAGTCAGGGCCACTCCCTTGGCAATGCAGGCACCAGGGAGGCTGGGACACTACCTCTGCCTCTGCCAGGCTCCTACCTCCAGCTCACAGCTACGCCCTTAAGGTCAGGCCAGCAGCCACCAGTGCAGCCCCACTCTCTCATAGACCCCTTCAGCCTCTAAGGCTCCCAGCCTCCAAATCTCCCAATGACTATTAGATCTGGATTTGAATCCAGGTTCAGTTCAAATCTCCAGCACCCAGGTCTTAAGCATCGCCCCCCATGGACTGCTCTTAGGTACTTCTGACAATGAATTTCACTTCACTGCCTCCACCCCTATCCAATCCTACGATCCCATAGTTTTCTGATGCCTGGCATGCAGGAGGCAGTCAGGGCTTACGGACTTGAACACTCAGATATTCCATTTTACATGGTGAGGCCCGGGGAACTTTAGTTATTTCTTTTGCTTCTTACAACACTCGAGCAAGGCAAGGCAGGTCCTGACAATTTTATAGGGTGGGAAACCTCTGCCTGGGAGCCAAGTTACCTGCTCAAGGGGTCACAGTGAGAAAGTCTGTTTTGTTTTTTAACTCCCCAAATTCTGCATGTCGAGGGTTTCTGACGAGGGCTTCAAAATTGCAAAGAAGTGTCCAAACGAATCATCCCCCAGGTTTTCTTAGCAGCTCCCCAGGCTCATGAATGAACAAAAGAGATGCCCCCAATTAGCCAGAGAAGTCATCCACAGCCTGCAGTTTGTGCAGGCACTTGCGTGGCCCCACTGAGGCCATGGGGAGAGGCCCAGCCAGCTCTGGCCTTGGGAGATTTTTTTTTTTACCATAATATTTTGGATTAATTATGTGATACAAGTTGTCACTCACCCTCTGCCTGGGAGAGTTCCATTTCCTTCAGGACTTAAAGGAAGAACGGAATTCACTTTAAGGATTTCAGAGAACCCTAGAGCCATGAACATTGGTTGCCCTTTCCCCCCCTACAATTAATAAGCCTTCCCCCAACTCAGCACCTTAACTGGACATGAAGGCCCAACTCTAATTTTACAAAGCAGGGTTTTGAAAGAATGTGCACCTGTACACAGCTGTATATAGAATATAGCTGTCTGTGTCACGTATTTCCAAATATCAAATATCTGGGGGCTAATGCCACCTAAGAAACTCCCACAAGAATGGAGAGAGGCAGGAGAAAACTCACACTGGAGTGTGGATTCCAGCTCAGCTTCTTACTGTGTACCTGAGAACTTAAGGACCCTCACATCCAAGTGGGATCATTTAAAATATGCTCCAGTACATCAAGCGAGTGGCCTGTATTTATTTAATCTCCGATGACCCCCTCGATCAGTAAAATGACACACAGACTCACTATAAAACAAAAAAGGAAAAGAAGTTAACAGCCTACCTGTCTGCAAGGCTGTAATGACTGAACTGTCTTGGGAGTTAATATGTATAAAATGATCCAAGGAAACCCGTGCTGTTAAAGAGCACAGACACATGCAAGATATTTTTAAATTATGGGCAAAGGAAAAGATGCCCAGTTCTTTTGCTGAGGTCATCCAAAGATTTTATAGAAATGAATAATGAAAGCATGCCACTGGGTTTAACAAAAAATCAATTTGCATCGATGCTACCTTGATCATCGCTACGCTGAGTTGAGAGATCTGATTGGGATCAGCAATGAGGCAAAGAGAAAGGAAGTAAAGATAGAGGCCACGCTGGTCACCCTTCCTACGCTTTTTGAATCTCCAAATGGAGTTAAATTGCTTCTTCTTACACCTTACCTCCCTACCACCCCCAAGTCCGTATGTTTCAACAACAGAGGGCGTAAGCACACGCAAACCCCCTGGCACTGAGCCCCCAGGCTTCCCCGGGGGTGGGGGGTGGGGGTGCGTCATCGGCTGGGCCAGGAGCCTGAGTCCCAGTGCAGAAGGCAGATAGTGCACACATGCGACTGAGGGGTGGCTTGCGGAGGCTGAAGCTAAAAGGACTGTACTCTGTGCTACTCTGACATTGGCTCTGTTGTAGAGATACATTCTGCATTTTAAACTAAATACAACGTGTGCCCTGGTTGTTGCAGTGACAGTCACCTGGATGACTCCTAGACAGGCTGACACAGGATTGCACGGGAGGTGAGGGGCAGCGGAGGAAAACCACCGAAGGAGCACCTCCAATGCCCTGGGCTTTGTACTGAAGCAGATGCACAGAATCTCCACCAAACACTGGCTTGAAGGGAGTCGTTTTGGGGGCTGATTTTGCAGCTAAGGACATAGGCTCAAAGAGATTCTAGGCCTGGACTTTGAAAGCAGATCTAGAACCCAGGCTCTTTGGGCTCTGCTATACCCCTCTGAACCTCCCCACTGTCCTCATCACACTCACAGAACAGAGTCCAGGAGAGGTCAGAGGCAGGAAGCAATGTTGAATCAACCCCATGGACCTTTGCCCTGCGTGTTCAGGAATTCCCCTGACAGCTGTCCTCACCTCATCTGTCTTTTGACCACGCCCAGCAGACACGTCCTGCTTCCTCCCTGGCTTTGGCCACCTTCCCTGCTAGCTATGCTTTATTTGGCCTTTTATCTCTCTTCCCTTGTCAAGAAACACTAAATTCTTGTTGGGAAGAAAATGTGAGATGACAAATTGGATTTGTAAGGGAGGACTCAGAATCGAAATTTCACACATGGACTTCCACCCCAGGCAAGACAAACAAAAAACCAGTGAAAAACTCTAGATAAATCCAATTAAAACAAAAAAAGGCATTATGATAAGCCTGCTTTCTGGTACACTGAAGTTATAGTGAAACCTTAACCAGCCAGACCTCCCTAACTGGTACTCCGAAAAACTAGAATTACTTTTTTTCTGAAATCAATTTTAATAGAAAGATCATCGATACTCAAAGCTCATCACGTGCTAAGCCGAACAGATCCTGCACTGTTTCTAGAGTCAGGTTACGTCTCCCACCCCTGACTTCTATCTTTCTCTAGCTGGAAAACTCTTATTCGCCTATCGGGTTTTATTTCGATGATTCTGTGATGTATCGGGTTTTATTTTGATGATTCTGTGATGGGCAATGTCTTCCCAAACTCAACAGTTCTGCTTCCTTTAAAATCCCAGATAACTTTACACCCCTCTCTCTCTCTTTCTCTCTCTAACTCTAGCACTTAGCATCCTGAATTGCCACTGTGGATCTACATGCATGTTTCTGAATCTGGACCAAGGGCCAAGGTGATCATCTGTGGGTTCCCAGAGCATAGCACATAAAAACTGTTCCCCAGAAATGCTTGCTTTAAAGAAAAATGAGGGCATGAATGAAAAAGAGATCTTTCCCACTTTCTATCTTCGCATCTACATTGCTGCACGGTTAGTTCCTGATTTCAGAACGATTATGCTGCAATTTCCTAAATCGATAAAGATGAAATGACTTTAGTTTAACTAAGTGCTAAATAAGGATGCCGAAGCATGCCAATGCATCTCATAGAGATGCTCAACTACTGCAGGAATCATGAAAGCATGAGTTTCTAGTTAACATCACTTTTAATTAATCCCACTGTCTCATTCATAAAAGCATTCCTATCCTCCGGGCAGTCCAGCTAAGGGAGAGATGGCTGCTCTTAGAGCAGCACACACCATATCTCACACTTCGGTGAGTCTCCACTCTTGGCACGAGAGCTGAAGAGAGGCAGTGGTCCAACTGGAAATGGACCGCCATCCTCACAACCAAAGACCAAGCTAGTCTTCCTAAACCAGAGTATATCATACACACACCCATGTTCACGTAAGTGAAACAAAAGTTGCAAAAAACAGTCTTTTCTTATCTTTACTGTGTATAGTATACTATTATTGCCCATTCTGTTCTGTTTTGTTTTTTCAAAGCCAGTTGCAATCCACTGAAGTGGTTTCGATATCCAATGGGTGTGTCAAGACCTGGGTATAAAGAAATCTCCACTGTATCCCAAAACCACCAATTAAACAGCACACAAGTCAGCTGCCTTAACTTATCCCTGATCCCCACTGGTCAAGAAAAACAGCTCTGAGAGACAGCATAGCCATTACCTCTATATTTTAATTCTAACAACCTTTACCAGGTCTTACCTCACGCTTCTGAAACCAAAATTACTACCAACACCACCACTGCAAAGGAGTAATTTACTAGAGCAAGAAGAGAAAGAAGTGATATTTAACTTCGTGTTATAAATATACACCAAAAAGTAGACTTTCCATGGGAGATGCAGAGAATGAATGCCATCGAATGTAAAGGAATGACACAAGCAATACTTAAATCTAACGATCACTATGTCCCATCCCACCCCCAACGCACAAAGTCTGACAAAAGCCATGTTATTCCCAGGTGTCATTTTATAGCTCGTTAATCATCCAGAAAATGCACTTCACCTGAGTTTTGATACTCGACGACTCATTGTTGGGGAAGTCTCTCTTCTTTTTTGAGTGTTAACACCTTAGATACAGAAAATGAGAGACTCTTGAAAATGTGACATCTTCTGGGAGGACTGTCTATGCAGACCAAGGTCTTAACTCAAAACCCCAATGGCCGAATGTAGGGTCTGTGGGTGGATGGCACCCTGCCTACATTTTCATCTGTCCCTAGCTATTGTCATTCAGTGTTTCACACAAGACTGAGATGATAATAATGTAATTATGAGAATGAGCTCGTGTTTGTATTCCAGCCATGGTGGGGGACTGCTGAGTGTAATCAGCCACATTTCTAAGAAACCCTGACACCAGCAAGGGGTTTTACATAAATAATGTTCTATTTTTTTAGCCTTGCCTAATGAGTCTACTTCTACTTAAACTTATATTTAAAAGACTGAAAAGGGATGAACACAGGATAGCTGTGAGCACACCCACAGGAGGGGCTCATTAATAACATAAGTTGTAGGGTCAGTACTTATCCCGCACACATCTACACACACACACACACACACACACACACACACACGGTTCAAAAACGCTGGGAAATAATTCAGAGAACAATATTGGTTTATTTTTGGCTCATCAAGAAAAGTGAATCACATACCATCTATGGAATGTGCACCTTTGGATAAACATGAGAGCTCACTTTGTGACAGCGATTCACTGTCTTGAACTCAAAATCAGCTTCAAACGGATCTGGGCGGTGTATAAAAGGCTGCTGTTTGACAAAGCAGCTAAATATGTATCATTTCCAGGTCGGTGGCACGGAAGTGCCTTTCCTGCAGCGTTATCGGTTCATTTAAGTCACTAGGAGATGAGACAACCTGGGGACCCCAATGCCCACCACCCCACGGGTCCAGAGTCTTCCATACTTGCTGTCCCCAGCCCCACCAGGGGGACCCTTTGAGCCTCTGCCACTTGCAATGTATAGAACGTCAACTCCAGGCCACCACATCCCTCACCTGCCACTGATTCTGGGGCTGAGCCCCTAAATCCAAGAGGGTTAGCACCATATTTGTGTCCCAGCTTGGGAAAGATCAATGTATTGGTACTGACTAAAATTGCTTATGAGACAGACAGCAATTTGCCAAATGAAAGCTTTATTTTTAAAAAATGGTGAAACTTGTGGAAGGAGTGCAATTGTCATGATGGGCACTGGGTGATGCATGGAATTATTCAATCACTATATTGTACACCTCAAACTAATATTACTCTATATGTTAAAAATTTTTTTGAATTAAAAATGGCTAGGGGCAGGGGCACCTGGGTGGTTGAGTGTCTGCCTTTGGCTCAGATCGTGATCCCAGGGTCCTGGAATCCAGTCCCACATCTGGCTCCCTGCATGGAGCCTGCTTCTCCCTCTGCCTGTGTCTCTGCCTCTCTCTCTCTCTCTGTTTCTCTCATGAATAAATAAATAAAATCTTTTAAAAAGAAAGAAAGAAAGAAAGAAAGAAAGAAAGAAAGAAAGAAAGAAAGAAAGAAAGAAAGAAGAAAGAAAGAGAAAGAAAGAAAGAAAGAAAGAAAGAAAGAAAGAAAGAAAGAAAGAAAGAAAGAAAGAAAGAAAGGAAGAAATGGCTAGGGGCACCTGAATGGCTCTGTTGTTAAGCACCAGACTTTTGATTTCAACTCAGGTCATGGTTTCAGGGTCGTGAGATCGAGCCCCACTTCCAGCTCTGTGCTGAGCATGGAGCCTGTTTAATAGTTTCTCTCTCTCTCTCTCTCTGTCTCTCTCCTGTCCCTCCCTGCCTCATGAGCATGTGCACTCTCTCTGAAAACTTAAAATAAAATAAAAATGGCTGAACTTCAGGAAAAATCTCAGGTTTATTTCACAACTGGTTATCTTCTTGATGGTGGTAAGTAAGCTATGCTCAGAAGGAATCCCCAAAACTGAATTAACTTTTTGGGAGACAATTCTGATCTACTATGTAGCCATGGACCAGGCATTTACTTACCAAGCCTCAGTTTCTCTGTCCTTAAAATAGGGATATAATTGTAACATTCCCATTAGTCCTAGTCTCTGGCCTCATGATCTGAAAGGAACAACAGCGCCTCCCTGGTAGGGATCTAAAATAATGCAGTTCCGGGGCGCCTGGGTGGCTTAGTCAGTTAAGCATCTGCCTTTGGCTCAGGTCATGATCCTGGGGTCCTGGGATCAATCCCCTAGTCAGGTTCCCTGCTCAGCAGAGAGCCTGCTTCTCCCCTGCCACCTCTGCTGTTAGCCTTGCTTGTGCTCTTTGTCTCTATCAGATAAATAAAATCTTAAAAAAAAAAAATGCAGTTCAATGACCTTCAGTCACCATGGAGCACACTATGTGAAACCCTCAGAAAGTACCAAACGGGACAACATGTCAGTCTCATTCATTCCCAGCACCATTCATTTTCTTCATCCATCCTCCCCTACCCTCCACGGGTGGTCTGGGCTCAAATCCTAGCTCTGCTATTTCTAGGCTGTGTGCTGTGAGCAAGCTACGTGCCTTGTCCACACGACTTCCTCTCTGTATAATCGGGGTCACACTAATAGAGGCTGTGTCGTAATGGGGATTTAGAGATTAAATGAGATAAGAGATGTTAAGTGCTCAGCACAAGCCCCGGCCACAGTACACATTAGCTCGTGTCATGTGTGTTCAACTCGCACGTACTGAGTGCCTTCTTTGTAGGAGGCTCAGATGGAGCCTGTCTGCCAGTAGCTCCAGTGAGTATCAAAATCAGATTCCTGGGACGCCTGGGGGGCTCAGGGGTTGATCTTCTGCCTTCAGCTCAGGTTGGCTCAGGGCGTGATCCTGGGGTCCTGGGATTGAGTCCCACATCAGGCTCCTCACAAGGAGCCTGCTTCTCCCTCTGCCTGTGTCTCTGCCCCTCTTTCTCTGTGTCTCTCATGAATGAATGAATGAATGAATGAATGAATGAATGAATGAATGAATAAATAAATAAATAAATAAATAAATAAGACATTTTCAAAAAAAGCAAAAGCAAAAACAAAATACCAGATTCCCATGCCTTATCCTGGATTTGCCTGGAATCTAAATGGAGAAAACAAGGCTTCTGTACCTTGAAGGTACGACACTAACAGAGCTCAGCTTGAACATGGGGACAATTTGATGGAAACATTGCCAACAAGCTCGTCTCCTCAATGTTGGCATCAGCTGTCCTATCGTTTCACTATGGTGCCCCAATAGCAGCGCCCCACACGGCCTTCTGCTGCGGGCCAGGGACAGCTAGCTGCCCGTGAACACTTCATGCTCCCCTTCCACAGCTCACAGCCCTGCCCCTGGGAGGTGGCTGCCCCGCCAGGGTGCACGATTCCAGCCCTCACCCTATTATACCCAAGGGGGAGGCCACACACACGAGTCTGAGCAAGGAATGTGGGGAGAAGCGATGCACACTGCTTCTAGGGCCTCATAAAAACCTCCTGCCTGGTTGTCTATTCATTTTCTTTTCCCTGCTACTGGCGGCATATCTTGTACCTGTGAGTCTCTGCCTGCCTGGGAGTATTAATGACAGCTGGAGGAGAACCCCTGGCCCAGCCAGGCTTCCAATTGGATATCACATGAATGAGAAATGTGCTTCTTATCATATTTAGCCCCTAAGATCTGGGATTTATCTGCTCTAGCAGGAAAGAACTCTAGATTTCCTTTCTAGGAGGAGCAAGTGAGCATGCACTGTGTGTCTGGAGAAAAAGAAAACTGCCTTTATTTAAACAAGGCTCCTACAGTAAATACGGGGGAATGACCAGAGGTTCACGGGAAGATGGACATTTAAGAAACATCTTACAGTGCAAAGCGCAGGATGGTTTATCACAGAGATGTCACTTAAGAAGCCACACTAACTTAAACAAAATTGAAGAGGCCATGTAGCCAGCGAGAAAGATCAGCAGCCTACTGTTCCTCTCCTGATCCCTGGCCCAGCTCCTACTGAAGCCTGCTAACTATGTATTTAAAAACAGAAATGAGGACAGTTAATTGCCATTCATTTATTAGTTAAAAACACTGTTTAGGTGTTTAATTTTGGTGGAGTTTTGTTTGTTTTTTGTTTTTGCAAGTCACTGTAGTTTAGAATTCTAATGAATAAGCCATCAGAAGTGAAAATTCTATGCACACTGAAGAATCAGCTACAGCCACTACAGAGTAGAAATGTCAGCTTTTAAATAACAGTATATTTTCAATCATACCCAAGGAGGGGTAACAATACTGAATCCAATATAATTTCTTGTTTTTTTTTAAAAAAAATGGCTAATCTAGGGGCAGTGTAAGGTAAAGCCCAAAGCAGGTAACAGGAATAAAACAGATTCACCCAGATTTTAGAAAAACAGATTGAAATCAGATTTGGGCTAAATTGTCCTAAAAACTCTCAAAATGGTTGTTACTTTCATATGTTCAAGAATCAGACCTAGAACTGGAAACAGAACTAGAATTTAGGATTCTAGTTTATTTATTTATAAATTTAGAATTTATCTCTAGGCTTTTACCCACTATAGCTTGCTACTCTGTTGCTAAATGGAAAGCAGGGAAGATGAAGAATATGAATCTGAGTTCAACTTCTGCAGTGTTGCCAAGCTTTTGGGGAATGTCAAAGACAAGGGAAAGATCCTTGACACAGATGTACTTCCTGTGTTTCCACTGCCCTTGACCTAGTCTATGGCTCTGGTCTGGATTTTGGATGGTATCAAAAGGGGGAAATGCCTAATTTTTATGCTTTATAAATTTGTAGAGAAAGGTATGTATATAGTAAGCTAAATTAAAATACGAGTACATCCAGTCCTCATTGTTTGTGAATTGCAGATTTGCAAATGCTCTACTTGCAAACATCTCTTTGTGACACCAAAATCAGTACTTGTGGCACTTCTGGGGTCATGCGTGGACATGAGCAGGGGGGAGAAAATGTGAACCCCAACTCACTCCAGCTTGGGTCAAACGAGGCGACAGCTTTGCCTTCTTGTTTCAGCTCTCATGCTGTAAATAAGTGTCTTTTTGAAGTCTATTTAATGCACATGCTTTTTGTTGGTGATTTTGTTGTTTAAAACGGCTCCCAGTCACAGGACTGAAGTGCTGCCTGGTTTCCCCGATTGTGATTTCGAGAAGGCTGGGATGTGCCTTCCGGCAAAAGCACATGTGCTAGATAAGCTTTGTTCAGGCCCGAGCTGATGGAGGCTGTGCGTTCAATGGCAATGAATCAATAGTACGTATTAAACAGAAACGCAAATAAATGAGGTTATGTACTGATGGGCTGATGAAAAAGTTGGGACCAGAGGCTCACAGGGCCCCTCATCCTGTTTTCCCCTGGGAGCGACCGCTCAGGATTTGCTAGTTCGGTGTTTGCGGTGACTTTTTACACCTAAGAATTGCAGTAGGTGAGCTGCAGAGGCATTTCCTATGCATTACACATCGCGCTAAACATTTTCACAAACATGTTTTTGCAACTTAAGCATACTTAAAAACCCCATCGGGCCTGACAATAGAGCCATATTTACAGAGTAAATACCTTGAGAAAACACAATTTCAATAAATAGCAGTCTTTCCAAGGCCATGTAAGCTTTCCTGTCCAACAGACAACCCTTGCCAAGTAAACTGAACAGCCTTTGTGAGATTTAGTAGTTTTGGAGATGACCAGAGCCACTTCCTGAGGATTGCCTACAAAGACCACTGACCTTTCACGCTGCATGGCTGCTAAGAGGAACACACCCCACCACCCCTATTCCAAACCCTGAGCAATGCCTGGCCCAAATCCAGACCAGAGCAGCAGGCTCGGTACCATCAGTGGAAACACAGGAAGTGCGTCCGTGTCAAGGGTCTTTCCTTTATCCTTGGATTTTTAAAACCATCATTGTACTCTCAAAAAAAAAAAAAAAAAACAAAACAAAAAAAAAACACACACACACAAAAACCTGGCAACACTGCAAAGGCCTAAGGCAGATTCTTAATTTTCCCTGCTTTACATTTAGCAATGGAGCAGCAAGCCAGGAGGTCATCACAAAGAAATCTCTTCTGGTGCCTACAAAAGCCCAAGCTCTAGTTCTGGTTCTCAGACATAGGAAAGGCCAGTAGGATTTTGAGAGTTTTTAGGACAGTTTAACCCAAATCTCAATCCACCGTTTCCTCTAAATTCTGGGTGAATTCGGGGATTATTCGTACAGCCTGCCCTTGGGCTTTACTTCACACTGCCCCTAAGGTAGGCTGCTCTTTAACCATCAACTATATTGAATTCAGTATCATTTCTTTTTCTTCAGATCAGTGAAAAGTACCCACGAGTGTGACAGCAAACAAACTGCTTAGCTGGGAACTCTGATCTACTTCGAAAGGATCCAGCTAGATAAATATCCTAGAACATCAAACAAGACGGCCAAAACGGAGCCATTCTGAACCCCAAACTGGTATTTACATAAAACTAACACAGCTTCATAAACGGTTTTCTTCGAAAGATCTGTTTTCCTATGAAAGCAAGATTTTGAAATTTATTTCTAGAACCACTTGTCCTACTGAGTGGAAAATTCTTAACGTTTCTGAACATAATGAAGAAGAACATCAAGAATTATAAGTAGAATTTAGTCCGTAAATGACAGCTTTTAGAGACTGACATTTTCATCTGTTGAGACAATTACTGTTGAACATGAATATGAATGTTTAACTTAGGTAGATGGATATTTCTGCAGGCATTCAGACTCCAGGGATCATCTTAAAGCAGTAATTTTCAAGCTTTTTCACCCCAGGACAATTATTGAAAAAAAAAAAATCTGGAAAACGTTCAAGCTCCACTTGTCTCTTCTCTAAGTCAAAGGTATGTCAGGATTTCCAAAGAGATAAAATATTCCTCTGTTTTTTAGTCAACTACATTGTTACATGGATTACATCCTAAACCCCTTCAATTTTAGAGCTGGGCATGGACACAGTGCCTCCACTGTGGGGCCATGGTCCCAATGGAAACCACGGCAGGTGCTCCATCCCAGGGCCTGGGCATTCAGGAGGGCTGCTAAGGGGCCACAGGCAGCCACTGCCTGGCCTGCTTTCTGCTGGAACTTCTAGGGACAAAAGGAGAGTTCTTTCTGCAGGGTGAAGGGGCTGTCTGCCGAAAAAAACACCTAAAAATAAAGAACCCAAGAGGATGCAGAACTAAAAGATGAAAACAGATTTGGACTGGAATCCAACTGTGTCAGAAGCAAGTTTTAGCCCCCACTGACTTTCAATTTTGCAGCAATATTTTTTTGCTCAAGCCAGGGTGAACTGGGTTGCTAATCCTGAATGAGCCCTGAATTCTATACACTCATTACAAAACCTCTCTTTCTTCTTCAAATAAAAATACTCATTCTCTACATTTTAAAGACGACAAATAAATTTGGGGGCATGGGGGGAAGAAGAGAAGAATAAAGCCCAGAACCTACTAGCCACATCTTTAGTTCAGCCAGTGCTACGCTTTAAAAACTCTCTTAAGTATTTTTTAAAAATTAAACAAATCATACATGGTAATTGTATGAAACTATATAGAGAGAAGAAAATAAACCACCTATTATGCCAAGATCCTAAGACAATTTCTGTGGATGCTTTAATTTATATACTTTCAAACTTTGGGGGAGGTGTATTTTTTAAATACATTTTTATTTAAAAAATTTATTTATTTGAGAAAGTAGGGTGAGGGAGATAAGGAGAAGGAGAGAAAGAGTCTCAAGTGGACTCCCTGCTGGGCACAGAACTCAACACAGAGCTCCATCCCACGACCCTGAGATCATGGCCAGGGCCGAAATCAAGAGTTGGACGCTTAACCCAGAAAAACTGCGAAGACAGTACAGCAAACTCCCAAAAATCTCACAACCAATTTCCCCTAATATTAATATCCGCAAACAGTTCAGAGAGGTTGCTCCCATCTCCATCCCACTCCTTATCATTAGCCAAAGGCGTTCTGTGTTATGTTTTTTCTTCAAGACTTTATTTATTTGAGACAGAGAGAGAGAGAGTGAGGGGGGTGGGCATGCGGGTGGAACAGGGACAGAGGGAGAAAGAAAGAGGTGGAGAGAATCCTAAGCAGATTCTGCACAGAGCGCAATGTGGGGCCCAATCCCACAACCCTGAGATCATGAACTGAGCTGAAACCAAGAGTCAGATGCTTACCCAAACGAGCCACCCAGGCACCCCTTGTGTCTGTTTTAAAATTTACTACACATCCATCCTACACAATTGATTGTGAAATACAAAATATACATAATATGCCCTCTTTCCCCTAAAAGGGGTATATGTATGTGTCTTTGTGTAGCATATGACCAATAAATACATATTTAAACAAATATTACATATGAATAATAAAGGTAGGCAATTTTTCATATCAGCGCACATCATCTGTGTACACTGCTGTGCTATGTTAGTGTTCCATAATTTATTTAACTAGTTTCTTATCAATAGCTTGTTTCCACTTCTGTTTGTTTTGTTTTGTGATCACAAATGAAGCAATAAATTGATTTGTTGGACAAATTTCCAGACTTGGAATTGCCGGGTTTAAGAATATGCACATTTATATATGAAGAACTGATACAACTCAACACCAAAAGCCAAACAATCCAATTTAAAAAATTGGCAGCGGTTAGGTGGGTGGGGAGTTGGGGTGACTGGGTGATGGGCACTGAGGGGGGCACTTGGCGGGATGAGCACTGGGTGTTATGCTATATGTTGGCAAATTGAACACCAATTAAAATAAATAAATAAATAAAAATAAAAATAAAAAATGGGCAGAGGACCTGAACAGATATTTCTCCAAAGAAGACACACAGATGGCCAGCAGGCACATGAAGAGATGCTCAATATCACTCATCAGAGAAATGCAAATCATAACTACCATAGGTTTCTTTTCTTTTTTCTTTTCTTTTTTTTTTTTTTTTTTTTACCATAGGTTTCACCTTACACCAGTCAGAATGAGAAGTATCAAAGACAAGAATAACCAGTGTTGGTGAGGATGTGGAGAAAAAAGAACACTTGTGCACTGCTGGTGGGAATGCAACTGGTGCAGCCACTGTGGAAAACTACAAGGAGGTTCCTCAAAAAATACCATATGACCCAATAATTAACTCCCCAAAACACTAATTTGAAAAGATGTGTTTATTACAGTATTATTTACGATAACCAAGATATGGAAGTGACCTAAGTGTCCATCAATAGATGAATGGATAAAGAAGATATGATATATATATATTTATGTATGTGTATATATATATCATATTGTCTCACAAATATATATCTATATATACTACAACTTATTTTATATATATATAAAGCTAATGTAACATTGTGTGCTGGCTATATTGTATATATATAAATATTAAATATTAAGCAGCCATAAAAAAGGATGGGATCTTGCCATTTGCAACAAGATGGGTTAACCTACAGGGTATTAAAGGTTAAGTAAAGACTGACAAAGACAAATATTATATGCTTTCACTCCTATGTGGAATCTAAAAAGCAAAACAAATGAATACACAAACAAAAAGCAGAATCGAAGACCTAAAAATACAGAGAACAAACTGATGGTTGCCAGAGGGAAGGGGCTGGGGGGATGGGCAAAACAGATGAAGGGGATTGGGAGATACAGGCTTCCAGCTATGGGATGAGTAAGTCGCCGGGATGAAGGTACAGCACAGGGAATATGGTCAATGGTGTTGTGATAGCCTTGTAAGGTGACGGATGGCAGCTACACTTGTGAGCACAGTGTAAGAGGTGGCGAATCACTATGTTGTACACCAGAAACTAATGTACCACTGTGTGCCAGCTAAACTCGAGATTTTTAAGAAGAGCATGTGCATTTAAAATCCTGAGCAAGGGCAGCCCGGGTGACTCAATGGTTTAGCACCTGCCTTCAGCCCAGGGCATGATACTGGAGACCCTGGATCGAGTCCCACATCAGGCTCCCTGCATGGAGCCTGCTTCTCCCTCTGCCTGTGTCTCTGCCTCTCTCTGTCTTTCATGAATAAATAAATAAATAAAATAAAATAAAAAATAAATAAAATCCTGAGCTATACAGCCACACTGTCCTCCATAAAGACCATACAAACGTCCCATCTCACAAACAGTGTACAGTAATGCTTATTGCCCCGCACTCTGAGCTCCATGGGTATTATCAACCTTTAACATCATTACCATGTGATCGATTTCTTTTCTTTTCTTTTTCTTTTTTTTTTTTTAAAGCTGTTTTGTTGATTTCATCTGCAGGCCCTTGTCTGCCTTTTCCACTTCCGATCTTACATTCTCTCCAATTCTGATTCTGCTCCAGCCACTGGGCCTTTCTTCTCTTCCTCATTTGCATCAAGCACATCCCCGCACAGGACCTCTGCAGGAGTTACTTCCTCTGGCTGGAATGCTTCCCCCAGTTCTTTGCCCAGCAGCCCCCTCCTTGTCTTAAAGATTTTTACATAAATGTCACTTCTTCTGAGAAGCCTTCTCTGATCAACAAACCTAAGGAAACGCCAAGTCACTCTTTGTTTTATTTTATTTGTTATTTTTAAAAAGATTTTATTTACTTATTTGAGAGAGAGAGAGAGAGAGGGAGAGAACGAGCAGGAAGAGGGGAGCAGAGGGAGAGGGAGAAGCAGACTCCCTGTTGAGTCTACATGGGGCTCAATCCCAGGATCCTGGGATAAGGCCCTGAGCTGAAGGCAGAGGCTTAACTGACTGAGCCACCCAGGTGCCCCCAAGCCACTCGTTGTTTTATTTTTTATTATTTTTAAAAGATTTTATTTATTTATTCATGAGAGACACAGAGAGAGAGACAGAGACACAGGCGGAGGGAGAAGCAGGCTCCATGCAGGGAGCCCAGTGTGGGACTCGATCCTGAGTCTCCAGGATCACGCCCTAGGCTCAAGGCAGTGCCAAACTGCTGAGCCACCGGGGCTGCCCAACCATTTGTTTTAAAATATACATCTTAATTTTATCCAGTAAAGTGAGACCAACAGATCGGGGGATGACTGGCACTGAAAAGACAGACAGCTACTGAGGATTTCCAAGAGAAGAAAGCACACGATGCTATGCAGGGCCGCATGAGGAAGCACCGGGCTCAGCTGGGAGGCAGAAAGAGTGGGAGAAATGGGGCAAGAGCCTTTACTGTGGTGTTCAGGAAGAAACAGGTCAGGCAGGGCAAGAGGGTGTAAGACTGACTGGTTTTAATAATTTCAGTCTGACTGATTTCTGGGGTGCAAGGGCTGTCTTCAATTGTCTGGTACGTGGCCCCAGGTGAGAAGAACAGCATTCCTGAGTGTAGGAGCCCTGCGGAGGAGGTGGTCAGGCTGTGGGCTAGAGGTTGGTTGGTGTGCATGTGTGATCACGGGTGAGGCATTTACTCTTTCTAGAAACTGGCTAACCAGGAGGGGCCGTCTCTCCAAGGCCACCAAGTCCCCAAGATGACAAACCATCAGAGACACATGGTTAATACTGTCATATTATCCCACAACACTTCCCCAATGTGCTGCTTCCTTGCTAATGTATTCATGAACTGTTTGCCATCTCTTAGCTCCACCAGGATGTAAGGGCCTTAGGGCGGGATCATTGTCAGGTTCACTGCTAATTCCCAGCCCTACTAAAACCTGCAGCAGTAGAAGACACTCCATCCATGTGTACTGAAAGAATGAATGACCCTTTCTTCTTAGAATTGCTTATGTTTGTTCTTTGCTTGCTTGCTTATTTATTTATTTATTTATTTGTTTGTTTGTTTATTACTAAAGATAAATTTATTCTTTTACAGTTCTGTAAGTCAGAAGTGCCCACTTTTTACTTACATGGCTTGTGCCTTTCTTGTTGATTTGCATTTTGATGAACACAAAAATTAAGACATGGTCCATTACATGTTTTGCAAATATTTTTCCTGTTTCCTTTTACTTTTTAACTTGCTTCTGGCTGTAAAAGAGTAATTTTTATTTTCCTGTAGTCAAAGCATCAGTATTATCTTAGTTTTATGTCAAGCTTAGAAATTTTTCACAGCCCAACATGATAAAAAAAAATAGGATGATATTTAGTATTTTATTATTTCCGTATTTTACAATTAGGTATTTGGTACATCTAGAGTTTATTTTGTATGAGTTAGTAAGGTAGGGAAGCCCTGGTGGCACAGCGGTTTGGCGCTGCCTGCAGCCTGGGTTGTGATCCTGGAGACCCGGGATCGAGTCCCACATCGGGCTCCCTGCATGGAGCCTGCTTCTCCCTCTGCCTGTGTCTCTGCCTCTCTCTCTCTCTGTGTCTATGAATAAATAAATAAAATCTTTAAAAAATTATTTAAAAAATGAGTTAGTAAGGTAGAGAACTTTTTCCCTAAATTACTAGCGTGATTTATTAAACAATCTACTTTCCCCACTGGTCTGAAATATTTTAACATATACCAAATTGTGTGTGTGTGTCTATTTTCTGAACTCTCTCCTCCATCCTTTTATCTGTCTTGCACCAACATCACATATTACATAAATCACTCAGTACCAACGACCTCTCCTCTATCGGTAAGAAATAGGCCACGCTCTATTATCAGATTACTGAATGGGCTAGTTTTGCTGCTAAATTGAAAAGCTGTATCAAAATACAGAAATACCTATGAAGGAGAAATAACATTCACGATGCGTGAAGCAAAACAGGTGTTAAAACAGCCCTTTGTGACAGGAGAAAATAGTTCAACCATGTGGTTTACATAACTTGGCCTTTTAAAGCAAAATGAGCAAAATAGAAATTGCCAGGTCTGTATCCTCTCTCTTTGGAATCAAAGGTGACACTACTAAACTATGCCAGTTGTAGGAGCCAAAGTGAACTGGGCAGGAAGGCCAGAGGTGGTCCCCCGGCTACAGAGAGGAGCCAGAGTCACTTTCACTTGTTGTCACTGGCAATCTCAACATCTACAGCCCCAGGATGTGAGAGTTGGTCTGGTTATGCAAGGCCTCCCTCTCCTCTTCATTTATTCACAGAATAGACACACTACATATGCTGCATATCACAGTACAGAGGAACTGGGGCCATGCCAGGTCTCCTACCTCTTTTGCCCAGAGTCCTCGAATGCCCATACTCAGTGCCAGCTCATACTGTTACTAGACCGCCTTCCTATCTGTTCAGCTGCTCTGCTTCCAACACTCTGCTAATCGTGCGTCAGTCCAACTTCTGGGAAGCCCTACCTCCCTTGGCATTTCTTCTACTTCAAGCATCACCTCAGGGATGGTCTTCAAGAATTTGGGGAAGAGGAAGAAAAAGTCTCTAGAGACTGTCTTTGTTATTTCAGGGACCAGTGGTTCAGCCATATGTGTGTGATCATCTATATTATGAAACAATGGGGTCAACCTTTTGTCAGTAGAAAATATGATTGGAGTTGACATCAGTGGGCACTGAAATATTAAGAGTCAAGGCACAAAGAGTGCATGGGCCGTGGTAGCTCTTCTGATTTTTTGCCATTCCTCCCTCTCACTCAGCAAGTCTGCGGTCACATGGCACATGTGGTCATTGCAAAGTTTGGGAGAAGCTCATGGGTCCATGTGGACATCAGAGGACCGGCCAGTCCTCAGCATACAGGACGGTGCTCTGATTAGAGGGTGGGGCTCCTGTCAAGACCAAATCACAAAACACTATAAATATTTATCACATCCACGATCTCGGCACATTGGAGACATCTCTGTATGCTGACGTCTTGCTCACTTTGTATACTTTTCAACACAATTGTGAATCAGAGTGAACTATAAAAATGAAATGACCAAATGTCAACCTTATTTTGTTTTCCACTTAATGATAAGCTGAATATAAATAGACATGGAATAGAACTTAAGTTATAAATAGTACACTCAGCTCAGTTTAAACCAATTCCTAATAGCTACACTTTTGTGAGAAAACCACTTTACCTATGTGTTTAAGTGGATTTTCTGTTCAAGTGGATTTTAAATTTTGGATGAGGGGTGAGAGACAAGCAAAGTCTCCTTATAAGGAGCACCTGGGTGGCCTAGTTGGTTAAGTATCCAACTTCCACTCAGGTCATGATCTCAGGCTCGAGCCCCACATTGGGCTCCCCACTCAGGGAGGAGTCTGCTTCTCCCTTTCCCTCTGCCTACACACCCCACCCCCCAGGTCGTGTTCTCTCTCTCTCTCTTTCTCAAGTGAATAAATAAAATCTTTAAAAAAAAAATCTCTTTATGAAGCAGGCTATCAAACTGCCAAAATGAGAAATAGGGTACTAGAGAGTATACTTGGTCTGGTTAATGAGTATACTTAACCAGTTAATAGGATTAAGTGGTGTTTGAAAGGGGAGGAGGTGGTAGGAGCAGAGAAGCGAGTAAGTTATTCAACTAGCTGCTAGGGAAGCCTTCTAGGTGAAAAAATGCAGTCACAACCTAGCGTGGTCATAACCTCTTTTCTTGCAGCTTATTCCAAATTGTAGGAAGGAGAAGGCAAAGGAGCACATCCCTCTCTCCCTTCTGGAGCCTCTGTGGGACCACTGAGAAGGGAACTCTGAGCTCCCTTTCTCAGAAGCATGAACAGCCTTCCCAAAACCCTGAAAGAAGAGACTCATTACAGAGATACCTGAGGATAAGCTGAAGCTGTGAGCATTTTGGAAATTAAAGGAATTTTAGGCTCTTTCTTGAAGGATCTATACCACTTCACTGACCTGCGGATCTCTAGGATCCTGGTTGAGTGCTCTACCCAAACTTGGCAGGGGGAAGGTGCCAATATTATAGTAAAACTGCAATATGAAGGCACCAAGTCCTATTGAGCTGTTTGTATTTCGTTAAGTCTTTCTCTTTCTTATTCATCTTTGAGAACAGAGGTTATTTATTAGTGATTGGGTTGTACCTGTTCTTATTTCAATAAATTATTATTATTTTTTTTTAGGATGAAAGAGGCCCAGGGTTTCCTGATGCCATGACACTATGATGCAGTCATCCATGCCAGATGGAGTTTTGTCAACTGACCCACATGGCCATTGCCAAAAGCCACTTGTTCGCCTGGTGGCCGGGAGAGATGTCAGACCTTGGAAGGAACCAAACAGCCCTGAAGAGCTATCGTGGCAAATGACAGGACTCAGACCACGAGGGTATTTTCTAACCTTGGAAAACAAAACGAGAATTTAGGAAGACTTTCTGAGCAGAGCCTGGATGAAAACGATTTGTCATTTTTACCTTCTTCCCCTGCTGCCTTTCATCGTGTCCATCTCTGGTGAGTGGGGATTCTTTGTTTTCAACAGATTTTTACAGTCAGAGGAAAGACCCACATGCATATAGATCATTCATCAACTGTATTTATGGTCACTCTCAAAGTCCTCGATGACAAAAACTGAAACACACTGTTCTGGAGCTTATGAGCCTTAATGTTCCTGAGAAACTGTGAGGAAAGAACATGGGATAATTGGTGGGGATGCACAACTCGTTATAGTCATAAGGCTCCTAGATGGGGCAGCCAAGCTTCCCCTGCAGCCCTTGGCAGCTGTTCACCTCAGTGCTCCCCTCTTTTTTATTCCTCTCTGGAATTAGGAGAAGTGGCCTTTATTCCAGCCAATGGCTCTCTTGCTTGCACTGCGGCAAACACTGCCTCCCG
The DNA here is from genome assembly GCF_053574225.1 of Canis aureus. Taxonomy (NCBI): domain Eukaryota; kingdom Metazoa; phylum Chordata; class Mammalia; order Carnivora; family Canidae; genus Canis; species Canis aureus. The sequence goes on from NC_135615.1 coordinate 24,529,005, forward strand.
TCCCAGTCTGGTGCGTGTGCCCTTTGGTTCAGACACTCCTATGCTGGGCACACAGGGGGCCTTTGGTTTAGTTTAGTGATTCGGTCGTGAGAAAGTACAATTTTGTTAGGATTTAGCCACCGTTCAAGATCATCCATCAACCAGCTCACATCACAACAAAACGAGAAGCTCATAAACTCACAAAGATTGCACAATCCTATATTAGAGTCCTCATAAAAATGAAACAGCAACTTTAATCTATTACAAGTGTAAAACCCAGTAGGGAGAGAACAGATGTAAAGATTTCTGGCGCACAGTCGTCGGGCCACAGCACAGGAGGCATTGTGTTAAAAGGCTCTTTGTCAAAACATACTGTGAAATATTTTTTTTTTCCTGAGCACAGAATCAATAAATCAGAGAGAATGGCTGATCTTGAATCAACATGAATTGCTCAGTGAGATAATTAACGACCCAAATCATTAAGGGCTCAAGTACAAAGGCTGATATTAAAAATGAATCTGTTCTGGAAACACACCACATCAGACTTTTTCCCATTTCGAGCCTGACATTACCCATCAATCCCCCTGCGTCGCTCTCTCCATCACATCCTTACACAGGAGGACTTGGGCTCTGATTACGCCAGCAAAATGAAATTGTTTGTCATACTGAACACTGATTCTCATTGTGACAATTCTTGGTGGCAACGAAATCATTAGTATTCAAAGTTGGCAGTGAAAAGTCCAGTCTTGCTTAAGTAACCGCAGTTCTTAAAGATCCAGTAAACAGTGTTCACAATAGGGTCTTAGAGCTCTGGGAGTAAGTGCAGAAGGAGGCTCTTTAAAGGCATTTTTAAAAGATATGGCCACATAAGAAATTTTATTTGTACAAAAGGGCACAGAGTAAAAACAGTTTACTTCCCACTCCAAACACCCAATCCTTCCTCTATGAATCAACCCCTAGCAATTTCCTAAACATGCCTCTGGATACTTCCTATGCATATAAGCATCTATGTGTCTATGGAATCTTATTTTTAAAACATAAATAAGAATGCACAGCCCTCAGTGTTAGTAGAGCGGTCATGCGTGAACATATCTTCACAACCATCCCAGATCAGTATATTACGAAGTAACCCCATCCAGGATCTAATATTTCCATGGATGCATGTAGCACAATGATGGGACTTTTCTAAGAATAAATAGTGTTAACTTCCCAATAAGCTGAACTGAGAACCAAAGAATCTGAGAAACAAACCGCCCCCGTGGAGCTACTATTGCTCAAAGTCACAGTTGCCACTTGATGGGACTCGTGGCTCCCACTGTTACTGCGATCGGGGAAATAGGGTCTGTTCCCAGCTCTCTGGGCAAGGTAGAGTTAGGGGATGATAGGAGGGCCTGAGATACACCTGTCGGGCAGAAACACGCAAGGCAGAGTCCAACCAAGCCTCATCATCTCCTGCAAAACTGGAAAAGTCTAGAGTTCCCACCACTGCCCACTCACCTGTTCCCAGGTGCCAGGCTGTCCATCTCCAGGCACCCACCAGTCCTCAATCCTCCATGACTTTCCACCACTCAAAACTGCCACCCCTTCTCCCTCTCAAGCCCAGATGATTGAGAACAGGGAGAGAGTGAATCACTGCCCAGAGGGGCCTCGGGTGACTTTCCTGAATAAAAATAGGCAGAATTCAGTGACTGAAGAACTATTCCTGGAGATGATGAACAACGCAGTCCTTTCATAAGGGGACCTGGTAAAGCTGCCATCACTGCAACAAGCTGCCCTTCGAGCAAAGTGAATATTGTACCTGTGACTGGCTTCTGGTGGCTCCTCCAGGGTGGGAGGGACAGTCCCTCAGCCCTGAGTCCTTGTAAAACATACTAAAACTCAGGCATGTCTCTTAGTTCTAACGTGTCTCTGCTCAAGGTCACAGTCCTGGTGGTGTGGAATCAAGAATGACAATTTTTAGATAACCTTTGGAAGACAAGGCTTCACCCTTTAGAAGCCCTTGGAAAACATCCCTCAGTTCCAGACCTTGCTGGGATCTCAGGGGGCAGCTACTCTTGTTCCCATTTCTATCTGGAGGATTTCCTATGAGCCACTGTTTGTTTTCTATAGTGAAAGGGAACCTGTTCCATGCTAACTCTACTCCTCAGTTTAGAGATCTCAATGCCAAAAAATAAATACCAAGCACAATGGTGGAAAGGGATTTTGCTCAACTCCCAACATCTTCCAGATGTAATCTCTTAGTTGTTTTTTTTCATTATAGGGATTATCATGGGATGTGTAATATAATTACACAAGAAGCTGACAGACCACATCATCTTTATATTTCATGGCTTCAAGAAGTTGTTTGATCTATACAGTGATGTGATTTTTTAAAATAAGCAATCATTTAAAAAATGTTTTAGGGGCACTTGGGTGGCTCAGGTCCTGATCCCAGGGTTCTGGGATGGAGCCCCCTCATTGGGCTCCCTGCTCAACGGGAAGTCTGCTCCTCCCCTTCCCTCAGCTCCTCCCCCCACCCCCCTGGTGCTCTCTCTCTCTCTCTCTAATAAATAAATAAAATCTTAAAAAAAAAACATTTCAGAACAATCCCATTATTTGCATTTATTTAGACATGGGAATCAATAATCTTCTACTATACTTAGAGATGTCTTTAAAAAATTCAGTTACCTCCCTCTGGGATCCTTATCAAGGACTCATAACTTAAAATGTCTCGAGTCCTTTCTTCCAAAGAACTTGGCTTCAATCAGTGGGAACTACCCTGGCTGGGACTGCTTCTGAGATACTCGCTTCTCTAATGCACTGACCCCATGTCTGACCCAAGACAGTTTCTCCACTTCCCCTCATCCCATCTGACCCTCCAGAGAGGCAGTGGGAGGTCACTGATCCATCCACAGCCCTTCCTAACTCAAAGTACTCCACTCTCCCAGGAGGAACAACAGCTTCTTAAAATACCAAGATGTTACAAATTTCCTGCTGGGGCTGAGTCCCCGCACAGGAGCTCTCTGACTTGCTGTAAGCCACCCCAAAGGGCCCCTGGGCTCTGTGGTGTGTGTACTAAGGGCATCTGTGCACACCACTCTCTTCACAGACAAGAAATTCCCCTTCCTTAATGTCCTGTCTTCCTTACGGCTTAATTTGCTTGCCTTAAAAAGGCATCAGATGCCACATCTGTATGCAATGCACCCTCACGCCTATGAGAGCACACTTGTACATCCATTATGAGTGAAATATCAGGTTTAGTTGCCCAGTAATATCTCTGTCTCATTTGCTTAGTCACTAGGGGTCTGAATAAATGGCTATCACAGGGGTAATGAAAAGAAAGGCGTAGTGTTGAATACAAATGTTTACCGATGGATTCATTTATTAGGGAGTTCTACTGAAAAAAAAAAAAAAAAAGAAAAGAAAAACCCTCAATCCCTAAATTCATTTACTTAATAATCATTATGACAGACCTATTATGTTCCAGGCATTGGGCTAGACCTTAAGGGTGCAAAAATAGTAAGATGAGATCCTGTTCTCAAGGAGCTTAGTTAGATGAGACACATATGAGCAAATAAGAACAGGAAAAAAAATCATAAAATCATGTGTGAGCACAGGTGCAACAGCCATGAAGGGCAGGCTTCATTCTCAGGGAGAAGGCAGCTTAGAAAGAGCATCGCAGGGCACCTGGGTCGCTCAGTTGGTTAAGCGCCTGCCTTTGGCTCAGGTCTTGATCCCGGGGTCCAGGGATCGAGCCCCACATTGGGCTCCCTGCTCAGCGGGGAGTCTGTTTCTCCCTCTCCTGTTACCCCTGCTCATTCCCTCTCTTCTCTCTCTCTCTGTCAAATAAATAAAAATCTTTAAAAAAGAAAAAAAGAGCATCACAGAGAGAACTACTATATAATTTAGTATCCAATCAGTCCATTTTCAGACTAATAAAACCCTATAATGTCTGAAATTTTTACTTATGGACTGACAAACTGATTTACCGCATTAGTAAGGCCCATAAAAGGAATTGTTTGACAACTATTTTTTAAAGCAAAATTATTACCAAAAAATTAAAATAACATATCCGTGTATAATTAAAAAAAAACCCTTTTAACTTCTTTCTGTTGTCTGAAAATCAGAAAATAATCTCAACATAATAATTACTCTTGGCACATATTCACATATTTTAGTCAATTTTTATCCATATCCGTATCTAAATGCATTTATCTGAAGAATTCACTTTGTTCCAAGGTGGATTTATCACTTTGAATTTTTTCATAAGATTGCTTACAACTGTCTTACAATCGCCCTCACAGTCGTATTTTATGATCACTAAGTTTGAACCTGTCAACACCTTCGGTGAATTCGTCTCTAATGACTATAATGTTTTAACTTGGAAAACACTGCAAGGGCTCTGATGTCTGCAATCCTGCTAAACGGACAGATTCTTAATCAAAATGTATAAATATTTCAGCCCCAATTTTTTTTTTACAGGTACTGTCATTTTGCTACCCTCCTTCAACAAATCATACCTTCCTTGGATAAATATTTTTAAAAGATAAACTTCGTCAAACTGTCTCTATTAATGGTTTTTTAAGTGCTTCTCCAAATTTGGATGCTGCAAAATAATCAGCCTTCTCAATCTCATTCCATTGCAGCACAGATATAAAATTATCCAATTAAAAATAGGAGCTCCAACCAAGACACTTCCCACAGATTGAGTTATTCCAAAGCACAATTCTAGAATTTCAAAACTAACTCTGATACACTATCAAGCTCTCATCACCTAATTTGTTCAGCTTCTTTCTTTCTTTCGTAGGGATGTCTTTCAAGTTTTGTTTTCAATAATTGCAATTTGCTAGAAGCTTCAAAAGTTGCTGTCTTTCACACTTCACCCATTGAACACTTTGATTAAAGATTTCCAACTGTCTTTTCACCAATGCCATCAAAATATGGGGAATTTATTTTTTTATTTTTTTGGGGGGGTAATTTATATACAGAGAAGTTTGGTACTATTTAGTATACTTAAATTGAAGTACAAAGTACCGCCCTCAAAGGCTCAGACCATTCTAATAGGCAACTGGTGGAGTAGGTAGTTTGGAAGAATAACAGAAGTCTGGAATAAATGGAATATAAGAGAATGAAGAATCTAACCAGAAGCATGTGACAGGGGAGTTGAGTGGTGCTGAGGGCTGAGAAGAAGTGGTTATCACAGAGGTGATGCTGCTTCTGAAGTGAGCATCATCTAATTTGCAGCAGTTCCAAGCCACCAGGCTGTGTGCTACCCTCCAGGAGTACCCAGCAGCCCTGTGTTGGAGCAGAGGATGCAGACAGGTGCACTGATATCCAGTTTTGCATCTGCTGGGTGGATGCAGCAGGCACACTGGCCGGGGGAATGCCAGTGGCCCTCCAAGGGGTGAGGCTGGGTAGGGAAGCCCAGAGGGAGGGAGGCATTGGTTTCCAGCAATGTCAAAGAATTGGTAAGAAGGACAGCATTAGGGGTAGTTGTCAACTGGGCTGAAGGCAGACAGAGGGTGGTGGAGACTAAACTGACAGAGCCACAGCAGCTCTGGGGACCATCATTCTAGAGAGAGGCCGTGAGCAGGAGAAGAGCAAGGAAGGCTGGCCGGAATAGAGCGTGAGAGCCTAAGCTATGAAGGAAGCAAGGATTTTTTATTTCCAGATGTAAAATTAATCATCTGGATGCAGCATAGGGGGATCCAGCAGGATTCTAAATGCCTGCTTCCAAACAGGAACCAGAGACCCTCTCTATAACCCAGCCATTCCCGCGCCAGCCTCCCTCTCTCACCATGTCAAATAACAAATTGCATACATTCATCAGGCTGCCAAGCCAGCTTCAGCACTACATGCCTTATTTATAAAGCCACAGAGTCAGAGGTAAGACATGGTTTTGGAAACAACATCTTGGGAAATGGAGAGACTTAGCTAGCAAATGCTGAAAAATCCAACAGATTTCTAACATCTGTGCTTGTTCCATGGGGATTTACAATGAGAAAATGGAGAGTACCAAAAAATGACAAGACCATGGGATTTTAGACCAGAGGCCATAGGCTTGTCTTAAACAAATGAACAAACAACAAGAAGGACCCTTCACGTTACAGATAGACCCAGGGAGACCAGGCACAGTGCTATCATATAGACCAAGGGCAGAAGGGAGCCTGGAATCCACAGCTTGTGTGTCCAGTCCAGTGATCTTCCCACTGCATAGCATTTCTAAATAAATTTCTCAAATAATCCCTTTGAGATCTCCCTCCAATCTCCTTCCATATGCCTGACATCATGTCCCAAACAGGAACATGAGGGGATTTGCACCTAATAATCCCACCTTTCCGCATGAAACAATCTGAAAACCATTTGAATTTCCATGATACTAATGAAGGGGCAGTTATTTCCTCAGAAGGACCAGAAAAACAAATATTGTTAAAATGTCTATACTACCCAAAGCAATCTACACATTTAATGCCATCCCTGTCAAAATACCAACAGCATTTTTCACAGAAATGGAACAAACTCCTAAAATTCATATGGAACCAAAAAAGACCCTGAGGACAAAACAATCTTGAAAAAGAAAAGCAAAAAGCTGTAGATCTCAGAATACTGGATTTCAAGTTATGTACAAAGCAGAAGTAATCAAAACAGTATGGTACTGGCACAAAAACAGACACACAGATCAAGAGATCAGAATAGAAAACCCAGAGACGAACCCATAATTATATGGTCAATTAATCTTTGACAAAGCAGGAAAGATATCATTGGAGATGTCCAATATTCCAATATCCAATGGGAAAAAGACAAATGGTGTTTTCTTCAACAGATGGTGTTGGGAAAACTGGACAGGCACATGCAAAAGAAAATGAAACTGGACCACTTTCTGATACCATAGACAAAAATAAGTCCAGAATGGGTTAAAGACCTCAATATGAGATCTGAAATCATAAAAATCCTAGGAGAGAACATAGGTAGTAACCTCTTTGAAATCAGCCTTTGCAACGTCTCTCTAGATATGTCTCCTGAAATAGGGGAAACAAAAGCAAAATTCAAACATGAGATTCATCAAAATAAAAAGCTTCTGCACAGTGAAGGAAACAATCCACAAAACTAAAAGGCAACCTACAGAATGGGAGAAGATATTTGCAAATGATATATCAGATAAAGGATTAGTATTCAAAATATATAAAGAACTTACACAACTCAACACACACACACACACACACACAAATAATCGAATTAAAAATGGGCAGAAGACATGAACAACATTTCTCCAGAGCAGATATACAGATGGCCAAAAGACATATGAAAAGATGCTCAATATCACTCATCATCAGGGAAATGCAAATCATAACTACAATGAGATACCACCTTGCACCTGTCAGAATGGCTAAAATCAACCACACAAGAAACAACAGGTGTTGGTGAGAATCTGGAGAAAGGGAACCCTTGTTCACTGCTGGTGGGAATGCAAACTGGTGCAGCCACTGTGGAAAACACAATGGAGGTTCCTCAAAATTTAAAAATAGAACTACCTTATGATTCAGCAATTGCCCTACTGGGTATTTACCCAAAGAATACAAAAACACTAATTCAAAGAGATACCTGTGCCTCTAAGTGTTTGCAGCAGTATTTGAAGTAGCAAGATATGAAGCAGCCCACATGTCCATGGATTGATGAACAGATAAAGAAGTAGTGGCATACATACACGATGGAACACGACTCAGCCATAAAAAGAATGAAATCTTGCCATTTGCAATGACATGGATGGAGCTAGAGAGTATAATGCTAAGTGACACAAGGCAGAGATACCACATGACTTTATTTACATGTGGAATTTAAGAAACAACTGCTATTTCTCCTCCTGAACCCAGGGCCCACCCATGGGGCCCTCCCCTGCTCTGAGAGTCCCTCTGCTGCACCCACTCCCCGACTCCCTTGGGGCACTGAGCTTCCTTTAGCACAGGGGTGTGGGGGCTCATACCCATCCTACTGTTTCACTGCCAGGATGTGCTTTTTCTGACAATCACATGCAGGGCTGGCCACATAATCCACTGGGCCCAGTGCAGAGTAAAAATGTATATTCTTTATACAAAAAAATAGGAAAAAAATTGCTTCCTTTCTTGTGCTCTCATTCTACCTGTCATGGTGTTTTTTTATCTGTTATTTAATGTCATGCTTTCTTGGTCATGCAGATACTCGTCTGCATGCAGACCCCTGTGGCTCCGGGGTTCCAGCCCACGTTGGTGAGCTGCGTTCATGCATCTCATTCCACCCCCCACATGGGTGCCCAGGTCCCCACCGGGCTGGGACTAGGGGAGTGGGCAGCCAAGAACCTATCCAGGGAAGGTGACAGAAGAAGCTGGGGACCTGGGGGTGGGGTGGGGGACGACTGTGCTCCAGGATGAAGGGCTGGTACAAAGACCAGCATTGTAAGGAGCCTGGGTGGGATGGTGAGGGGGTTTACCCTGATGCTCTGAAAGGAAAGAAAGGATCTAGATGCCTGACAAGAGTAAAAAGAGCATTATCGAGATTGGAAAAACATGAGAGCAAACCTGGAGGTTGGAATGTACACATCCCATTTGAAGGGCGTGAGGAAATTGGTTTAGCTGAAGCAGAGAGCCTGTTTCTTTTAATAAGTTATCAGATAGAACTGCAGTTCAGGAGCATCTCAAACCAAAAGGTATAATCTGATATATTCAGAAATGGATTACTGCATAGGCAGGTTTTGTACAAGCCCTGTTTTTATCTACTTAGGAAATTAGAAGCAAAGAAGTTCATGGTGATACCGTCTGGATTTTTAATTTTACAAGCCTCGGCTTGCTGGCTTTTAGAGTATTACATATTTCCTCAAATCAAATAAATATTTGTACAACATATAAGTTAATAAATGGATAATTTCTGAAATTGATGCTGTATATTCTAAACATGACTTTACTCTTTATGAACTTTTATGGATTCTCAAATTTGAGTATTAATAACCAATTATTACCTATGAAAATTTTTACAACTGTAGGGGGGATGGGTGAAACAGGTAAAGGGGATTAATGATAACATGATGAGCACTGGATAATGCATAGAATTACTAATCACTAAATTGTGCACCTGAAACTAATATAACACTGTATGGCAACTCTACTGAAATTAAAATAAACTGTTAAAAAAAAAAAACACAACAAAAGTTTTTTTACAATTGTTCTATAATGTATGGGATATTTAAATCCCATTAAAGAACTTTAAAGAACTCATTAGAAATTTAATGAAATATGTTAAGTTTCATTTGAATGGGAAAGAATGGAAAAGATGATGTTTAGAAAAGTAGTGTGAAAATCTTTAAGTCAAAAATGATTGTAATAAGAATGTGGTTATAAAAAGTAAAAACTGGGGACACCTGGGTGGCTCCGTGGGTTAAGCATCTGAATCTTGGTTTCTGCTCAAATCATGATCTCAGGGTCATGACACTGAGCCCCTCATAGGGCTCCGTGCTTAGCATAGAGTCTGCCTAAGATTCTCTCCCTCTCTCCTCTCTCTCTCTCTCCAAACAGAAGGAAAAACTATTACAAGAGACGAAGGAGAACATTATACAATGATAAGAGGGTCAACTACCAAGAAGATACAAGCATCAAACAAGCGCAGAATAGCAGAGTTCCAAAATACACGAAGCAATCTTCGACAGGATTGCAGGGAGGAAAAGATAGCTCTATAAAAATAGTAGGAGCCTTCCATACCCTACCTTTCATAGCAGATAGAACCACCAGACGGAACGTTAAGTTAGGAAACTGAGGACATGAACACCACCAAAGACCAGTTGGACCTAACAGACACACACAGAATGCCATCCAACAACAGCAAAACACATATTTTTCCCGAGTTTGCACAGAACATTCTCCACCATATAAGGCAAAACAAAACAAAATAAAAAAAACCCACCAAAGCTTAATAAATTTTAAAAAACTGAAATCATACAAAGTATCTTTTCTAAGCACAGCAGAAGGAAACTAGAAGATCAGCCATGGAAAGAAAACTGGAAAATTCACAGAAACGTAGAAATTAAACAATGCATTCTCAAACAGCCCCAGGGTCAAAGAAGAAATCACAGAGAAATGAGGAAATATCTTAAGACAAGTGAAAATGAAAGCACAGCATCCCAAAACTCATGGGATGCAGCAAAAGCAGTGCTAAGAGGAAAATTTATAGTTATAACAGCTTACATTAAAAGAGAAGACAGTTCAAACCTGCTCACAGACTGGACCCCTTCACGGACTAAACCGCCTCACAGATTGGACCCCCTCACAGACTAAACTCCCCCCCCCTCAGACTAGACCCCTCACAGACTGGACCCCCTCACACATTAAACCCTTCATGTCCCACCCAGGCTCCTTAATATTTCTCCTTGTATCAGGCTGAAGGGCTGAAGGAACAGGCCCCACCCCACCTATTCCAAGCGCATTCATCTGGCTTGTCCCAATCACCCTATATCCAAGTGTATCTCCTCCACACAGCTTTCCCTGTGACCCACAGTCCCCACACAAACCCCAAGGGGTACAGAGGTTGTGCATCATGATGGCTCCTCCACAAAGAAAACCATTGCAGAGACCAGCTGTGCCCCCAACCTGTTCCCATTCACCTAGTACTAAACAAAAGTCATCAGACCCTAGATTCTCAATTACAGTCATATTATGAACAAAGATAAGACTTTGGAAATTTATATGTAAATATATTAAGGTATCATAGGCAGAAACACTTTTGTCTTCATTATAACTCTTGCCTGTTTGAAAAGACTTTCTCTTGGGAGTAATAATTTGTGTTCTAATTAAAACTGTTTCTGGGAACACACTGCATGAATTATGAATACAATATGCACATGAAGCTACCACTGGCAACCCCCACAAACAGGTTCATGCAGAAGCCAATGGGGTAGATAAGCCACACTTTTCTCTTGAAGGCTGTATATATTTTCATGTCTTAGACTATTCAGGAATCTAAAATTCTTTAGAGAAAGTGCATTCAATTATTAGCATTTCTAGTTCAGCAGGTAACTTCTACATATCTTAATACTATCACAAAATGAAAGAAATATTAGACATATTTGTATCTTATGTGGAATATACGTAATGCAACCTATCATAATATTGGTAAAACATGCTCATCTATTCCTTCATTAATTGACAAAATTATCTAAGAAAGAAACATGATCATTGCTATGTATGTGGAGATTAGTTTAGTGATTTCCTGTGATAATATTTAGTAAACTTTTCCCCCCACACAAACCATGACAAAATACAGGGCATTTTCTAGTTAGCTCTGCTTTTAAAATCCTTATTTAATCACAAATAATATATATTTTTCCAAGTAAACTATTCACATTAGTGTTACCTACTAGATTTATTCCTAGAAAATATCAGCAGTGTATTGTATTATGCTGGTTAAGGGCATTCACTGGGCCACTTGCTGGCTTGGGGAAACAATCCAACCCCTCTGCTCAGGTTCTCCTTGTAAAATTGGGATAAAAGTGGCTCCTGGGGCTCCTGGGTAGCTCAGTCGGTTAAGCATCTGCTTTTGGCCCAGGACATGAACCCGCGGTTCTGGGATGGAGCCCCACATCTGCATCTGGCTCTCTGCTCAGAAGGGAATCTGCTTCTCCCTCAACCTCTGCCTAGCTCTCTTGCTCACACTCTCTTGCTCACCTTCTCTCAAATAAATAAAATCTTTAAAAAAAAAAAAAAGTGGCTCCTAAGTTTTTTGTCAGGGTTGTGACTGTTAACCATTATCCTTCTTATATGTAATTCTATTAATTGAACAAATACATGTTAAATGCCTACCATACCATTCAAGCACTGCTCTAGCAGAGAACAGAAGTGAGAAAAATTTTCTGAGGGTGACAAGTGCTATAGAAAAAAACCAAGTTGGGGAAGGGGACAGGGAATGAAGATGAGTGTGGCAGGAGGTGGTGGGGGAGTAGCTATCTCACATAGGGGATCTGGGGAATATCTCAATGAGAAAGTGTTATCTGGCAAAATTTTGAATATTTCCTTCATTCCACGATAGCATTAAGATCTCTAAGGGAAAGTGCTCCAAGCAGAAAGAATAACAGGAACAAAGGCCCACAGTCATGCAGGCCTTTTGAGGAACAGCAAGGCCAGTGTGGCTGCAGATGAATGAAATCATGAGAGAGAGAGAAGGGGAAGCTGAGGTCAGAGAGGTTACCAGGGACCCAGGACACACAGTGCCCTGGAGGTCGCTCTAAGGACTTGGTCTTTTACTGAGATGGGAAGCAAATGGGAGCTCTCAACAGAGGAACAGCAAAGCCTGGCTGATCTGCTAAGAAAGAACAGTGCAGTGGGAAAGGTTGTGGGGACAAAGATACGTTTCATAAATGATGGTGGCTTGAATCAGAGTGGTAGCTGCAGAGATGATGGCGAAGGGGTTGGATTACCAATAGTCCCAAGCTGGGACCATGGGATTTGCCAATGGATAGGATGGTGGGGCGGAAGAGCAGAAGATGAGTCAAGGATGACTGAGGGTTTTGGCCTGAGCAACTAGAAGAACAAAGTTGCCATTTGCGGAGAGGAGATAGACAGCAGGAGAAGCAGATTTTGTGTAAAATTCAGGAGTTTATTTTGGATCTGGTAAGTGAGCGATGCTTATTACACAGCCAAGTGGAACTCTCGAGCAGAAAGTTGGATATACATGCACGGTTTCAGGGGAGGAGTCCAGGCTGATGATAGAAATTTGAGAGTGACCCATATATAGAAATTTAAGTCTTACTGAAAACATGATATAATTCAATAGGGAATAAAATACTTTTATAAGAAAAAAAATAGTCATCCCGATATGTCCTTTGAATTATACCAGCCTGAAGTATATGTTACATCCCATGCTGGTATAGACGTCAAAGGGGAGGAGTTGGGGGGGGGGGGCCTTTATCATCACCAAATATATGGGCTGATACGCCACAACCAAAGCAGATGAGGAATAAACTCTAAATAAACTGACTTCTCAATGGCATCTTATCTCAATGTCGTATTGACCTTATACTATCTAAAGAAGAATGGTTCAAAAATTAGCATTCTGGAAAAAAAAAGATAATTCTCTCAAAACCCAAATAAAACTGTAAATATAGACCACTATAAACAATCAAGTCTCTGCTGTAGCTTGCAAAGGAACAAATATGCTACAGTACTCAGAATCGAAATAGCAATTAGCTAAGTAATAAAATTAGGGTGCTGAGCAGCCCCTGTTATATTTGAGCATCAGTGCCCAAGATGATGTTTCCTAGGAAACCAAAAACCTCCCAGGCACAAATAATGTGAAATAAGTCCCCCCAAATGTTGCGCTCTAGACACTCCCCAAGTATTTAGAAACAAAATCAATCAAATCAAATCAGTCAAAAAAAGAAAATATTTCAGAACAAATTTAACAAAAATATAGAAGGGTCACACATTGAAAACTATATAACATTAAGAGAAATGAAAGATCTAAATAAATGAGGGATTGACTGACCATGTTTGTGGACTGAAACACTTGATTTTTTAAGCTACTGGTTGTTTCCAAACTAATATACAAGACTCAATGCAATCCCAAATTCCCACAAGCCCTTCTGCAAAATAAATAAATAAATAAATAAATAAATAAATAAATAAATAAATAAATAAATAGTAGATAAACTGCCTCTGATATTCATGTGAAAATGCAAACAATCTAGAATACCCAAAGCAATTTTTAAGATTTTTAAAAAAATTTATGACAGGATAGACAGAGAAAGAGAGAGAGAGAGAGAGAGAGAGGCAGAGACACAGGCAGAGGCATAAGCAGGCTCCATGCCGGGAACCCGACGCAGGACTCGATCCCAGGAACTGGACTCCAGGAACAGGCCCCGGGGCAAAGGCAGGCGCCAAACCGCTGAGCCACCCAGGGATCCCCCCAAAGCAATTTTTAAAAAGATTTACTTACTTATTTGAGAGAGAGACATATACACAGAGAGAAGCAGGCTCCCTGCTGAGTGGAGAACCCGACACGGGACTCAATCTCAGGACCCTGAGATCGTGACCTGAGCTTAACCACCTGAGCTACCCAGGCACCTCTCTAGAATTTTAAGAATTATAAGAATTTTAAGAAAATAGGGCAGCCCCGGTGATGCAGCGGTTTAGCGCCACCTGCAACCCAGGGCGTGATCTGGAGACCCTGGATCGAGTCCCACGTCAGGCTCTCTGCATGGAGCCTGCTTCTCCCTCTGCCTGGGTCTCTGCCTCTCTCTCTATCTCTCTCTCTCTCTCTCTCTCTCTCTCTCTGCATCTCTATGAATAAATAAATAAAATCTTAAAAAAAAAAGAATTTTAAGAAAATAATAACAAAGTTAGAGGACTCTGATACCTGATTTCAAGACTTACTAGAAAGCTACAGTAAATGAGATGGTATCATATTGACAAAAGACAGATATATAGAGTAATGGAATAGAATGAGTCCAGAAATTAAGTCAGCCTTATATGGTCTAAGGTACCAAGGCAATTAATTGAGAAAAGAAAAGACGTTTTAATGAATGGTGCTGAAAATTGGATATCCCAATGGAAAAATTAAAAAGTATCCTCCTTACTTCACACCATGTATTAAAATTAATTTGAAGTTGGTCTTATAATAGACCTAAGTGGAAAACTAAAACTATACAACTTCTAGAAGAAAAGAACATTTGCAAACTTACAGTAGGCAAAGACACAAAAAGCACAAATCATAAAAGGAAACAAACTGATGAGTTGAATTTTATCATCATTAAAACTTCTCCTGTTCCAAAGGTACCATTAAGCATTAGGTGTTGGTTTCTTGGGTATGACACCAAAAGCATAAGTGACAAAAGAACGAATAAGCTGAACTACACCAAGACAAAAACCTTTGGTGCTACATGTGATACCACTGAGAAAGTAAAAGGACAACCCACAGGATAGGAGAAAACATTCTAATGCATGTCTAATAAGGGACTTCTACTAGAATACATAAAGAAGTCTTAAGCTCAAAAACAAAAGGCAAAAACCCAATTTAAAAATGCATAAGGTATTTGAATAGATACTGCTCTATAGGAGATACACAGGTGTCCAATAAGCACAGGAAAAGATGATCAACATCACTGGTCATCAGGGAAATGTAAATCAAAACTGCAATGAGATATCACTTCACACCCACAAAAATGGCTATCACCAAAAAGACAAATAATTAACAAGTCCTGGAGAGGGTGTGGAGACGATGGAATTCTGATATAGTGCTCGTGAGATTGTAAAATGGTGCAGCCACTTTGGAACACAGTTCAAAAGTTCCTTAAAATGTTAGACATAGAGTTACCATTTGACCCAGCCATTCCACTCCTAGGTATACACCCAAGGGAAATAAAAACATAGGGTCACACAAAACTCTGTACATGGAATGTCTAGCATCTTTATCGTTAATAGCTGAAAAGTATAAACAATGTAAATGTCCATCAACCGATGAATGGATAAATAAAATGTAATATAGCCTTATAATGGAATATTATTTGGCCATAAAAGGGAATAAAGTATTGACACATGCTACATCATGGATAAATCCTGAAAAGATTAAGCCACATGAATGAAGACAATCACCAAAGGCCACATATCATATGATCTAGAATAGGCAAATCCTTGGGAATAGAAAGTAAGAGGTTGGGGAAGGAAGAACTGAGAGTGATAATGGGTATGAATCTCTTTTATTTGTTCTCCTCTAGAATATAAAATGTTCTAAAATTAGATTGTGTGATGGCTGTACGATTCTGTGGCTAAAACAAAAACCACTGAATTGTACACTCTAAATGCATAAATTGTATGGCATGAAATTATATTGTATGTATATTGTATGGAATTATAGCTCAAAAAGGGGAGTTTTTAAAAAGGCTTCATTAAGAAAACAATAAAAAGCTACGGAATGGGAGAAAAATTCATATTACGTATATTTGACAGAAGATAAAATAGATAAAGAACACTCACAACCCAATAATATGATAAACCATCCAATAAAAAGTGAGCAAAAGATTTGAAGAGACATTTTACCAAAGGAGATATGCAAATGGCCCATTAAGACATAAAAAAAGTGATCACCATCATTTATCAGCAGGAAAATGCAAATTAAAACTACTGTGGGATATGACTACAAACCCATTAAAATGGCTAAAATTGAAAAGATAAAGTATGAAGCACTGATGGGAATGTGTATTAACAAGAACTTACATATGCTGTTGACAAAAATGTATAATGGTAAAAACCACTTTGGAAAACTGACAGTTTCTTAAAAAGTTCAACCTAACCCCCATTGTATGGCCCACTCACTCTGCTCCTAGCTCTTCACCCAAACATATATATACACACCATATATATCCACACCAATGCTGTACCTGAATGTTCCCAGAAGCTTGGTTTCTAACATCCAAACTGGAAATAATCCAAATATTTCAGCAACAGCAAATGGCTAAAATGTGGACTCATCTGTAACTATAGAATACTAATCAGCAATGAAAAAGAACATGCTACCACACGAACCAATGTCAGTAAGTATGATGAGTAAAATAAGCCAGACAAAAAAATGGACTTCTATATAATTCCATGTACATAATATTTTAGAAAATTCAAAATCAACTCTAATGATTGAAAATAGTTGTCTCCAAGGTCAGGGGTAAGGAAGCGAGCATGTCAAAGGGGCCAAAGGCATCTTTAGGGTGATGAAAATTTTCTGTTCTTGATTATGGTGGTGGTTTCACCAGTATGATTCGCTCCCACATTCATCACTGAATTGTTCAGTTTATTTATTTTTTTAAAGATTTTATTTATTTATTAATGATAGACAGAGAGAGAGAGAGAGAGAGGCAGAGACACAGGCAGAGGGAGAAGCAGGCTCCATGCAGGGAGCACAATGTGGGACTCGATCCCGGGACTCCAGGATCACACCCTGGGTCAAAGGCAGGTGCCAAACCGCTGAGCCACCCAGGGATCCCCTGAGTTGTTCAGTTTAAATGGGTGCAGTTAATTGGATGTAAATTATACCTCAACAAAGTTGAATTTTTAAAAAGTAATGAGAACCAAAAAAAATAAATAAATAAAGTAATGAGAACCAATGGAAAAAGAATTTATATACAAGTTAACAGCTTGCAATTAGCAAATCCAACATTTGTGTAAATAGCGCCTCTAAACTCCTCAACGGTGCACATAAATCGTGTCCTCCTTAAGCACTTCAAACATTCCTTGCCTCTAGATCTGGATTCTATCACCAACTTGCCTGACAAACCTCATCTGGGATCCCCAAAAGTTCATTCTAGCCCGACTCCTCTGTGTTATTACAAATCCTGAACGAATGTGATCCATATTGAGGAGGTTTTAGAATGATTGTGAAAGGGGATAAAGCCCTGATAGAAAAGCTCAGTGAAGGAGTGGGGACAGCTGTGCCCCAAGAAGATTTCCAAAGTCTGTCCCTAGGTTTGTTCCATTCCAGACACTTTTATACTCTCAATGCCGACCCATCTTTACATAAACTCCTGCTGGTAAGGAGACAATCAAGTTGCTTAGAAAGTTAGAATTCAAATCCACTTGAACTTCATCTCATAAAATGAAAAGACCATCTGCAGAGATACTGATGAAACAATACAGATGTCCATAAAGAGACAGTCTGTATTGGGGACCTTCTATTTATGACATTATTTATATTTAATACATTTTTATACATTTTTCTCATTCAGGACTCACTAAGACCTTCTAATATAAATATTATGATGATGAAGATGTCAATATTATTATTTCTTTCCATTAAGGAAACTGATACTCAGAGAGACCCAGTTATTTGCCCATATTTACCTAGCTAATAAGAGGCAGAGCTGAGATTTACATAAGGAGATGCTTTCGACTGATTTATTTAGTGACAGATCCATAAACAGAGATCTTAAAGCAAGGGAATACATAGAGCAATAGATTCAAATATTAATGCATTTTTTTCACATCACCAATAAAAAAGCACACATTTAAATATACTACCGACATTTTTGTGGGGCTTTTTCCTGTCATTAAAATGCCATATTCTTCCTACTGGGAAGTTAATGTTTGGGGAGAAAGTGGTTCACCTGCGTAAGAGTAGCCTCTATTAAAAAAAAAAAAAAAAAAAGAGTAGTCTCTATTGTTCAAAAGAAAGCCACAGGCCCAAAATGGCACCATTTAGGTTAAGGACCCAAGTCAATAAACCAAGACTTAATACCTAACCTAACTGCAGTTTCAATTTTCCAGGAATGTATTTTTTAATCAGTCAGTATAGCATTTCCTGGTCAATACTAGGAAATTTACTGATAGACCCTTTCTATCCCCTTTAGGATGGCAAGCTTGCCTCAACAATGCATTCCTGCTAATAAGTTCCTTTCTTTTTCTTTTCCAGTGCTCTCTTTTTGCCTTAAAAAACCTTTCTTTTGTTTAGCTCATCTCTACTTGCTAGATGGGATGCTGCCCAACTCATGAATCATTTAATAAAGCCAACTAGATCTTCACATTTACTCGGCTGAATTCTGGGGGTTTTTTTTTAACACGATATAAAACAAAGTCACATGAACTTCTAGGGAGTATCCCAAATCTGGGGAGAGCTACTGCTCTCAAGGAAGAACCAGAATGTGGCGAATTACGAAACAAACAGTATAGCAAGGAACTAGGAAAGATTACATTTAGGTAACCAGGAATAAATGAGGAGCCAGCAGTTGAAACTGCTTAAGCCACCAGTCTCATGGCAGACAGTAACAGCCAAAGCTGTAAAACTTCTGGTCACTGATGTGGGAAGCAAAGGCAAAAGAAAAAGTTATATTTTCATACTACTTACTGCCCATTGACACATCCTTAAAACAGGCAGTGACATTCCCCAAGGAACTCAGCTGCCTGGATGTTAATACTTTGCTAAGGGCAAGAGGCAATCTTAGCCCGGCCCTCAGAATCCTGTAAGTTTACTTTAACATATAAAAATTCCTTTGGAAGCTTCCTTTTGCTCTACCCCTCTAAGATCCATGCTGGCAATCACTCCCCAAGCATATGGCCCACTGATACACATCTGAAGAGTCTCATGACAGAGTTTTTTTCCATACAGTAATAAATAACCTTTTTTTCTAAAAAAAAAAAAAAAAAAAAAAAAAGATTTTTATTTATTTATTCATGAGAGACAGAGAGAGAGAGACAGAGACACAGGCAGAGGGAGAAGCAGGCTCCCTAAGGGAGCCCGATGCAGGACTCAATCCCAGGATCTTGGGATCACGACCTGAGCAAGACAGATGCTCAACCACTGAGCCACCCAGGCATCCCATAAATAACCTTTTCCTAACAACAGCTAGCCCCCTCAGGATTCTGGAACTCTTGTTTCCAAAATACCTTGGAGGCTTGTGCTGTCCGTAACCTCCTCCCAACTTGAAAGTATATAATCAACCGCCCATCACAACCCCAGTACAGCTCTTTCTGCCCACAGGTTCTGTCCCAGTGCTTTAATAGAACCACGTTTTTGCACTGACATCTCAAGAAATCTTTCTTGGCCGTCAGCTCTGAACCCCAACATTTTCCTACATCCGTCGCCAGCTAGGACAGAGAAAAATTGTCCATGTGCTTCCAGACTGGATGCTTTTAAAAATGTTGGTACAAAAAAGGCCTACAGTGTCCTATAAAAATGTTAAGGCAAAAAAAAAAACCCAACAACCCTACTAATGCAGAGACTAATTTCATTGAACAGTGGACATGTTACATTTACGTGTGCCTTATAGGTTCGAGTCAAGTTTCGACCTGAATATTCAGCTTTTTTATTTCTCCCCTCTTCTGATAATCTCCAGCCTCACTGGCAAGCAGAAATAATCCGCCGGGGGTGACAGTGTCATGGTGTGACCCATCTATACTTGTCTTAGGCCTGGCACAAGTTCCAGTTCACTTACATGTGCATTTATCTGCCGGCAGAGTCGATGGCAGGACAGAGCCCACAGGGACCATCTGCTGCCCTCCCCCAGCATCCCTCGAAATGAAGACAAGGTGGGAGTTTCTCCTAGAGACGGGAGCAGAGTGTACTTCTCGGTGGGCCCACTGGAGTGTTTTCAGGAAGCACCATTTGGACCTCGTGCATGAAAAAGCAAAAGAGGCACCCCGAATACAGGCACCCTGCAATGGCAGCATCGGGTTCCACTGTGAGGATGGAGATGCTCAGTCTGGTGCCATGGCTGCCCGAGTCCCCAGTCCCACCCCCCATGGCTCACCTGGCCCGCCACCACCCCCGCTTCCTAGACCACAGGCGGACCTTCATGTTAGCCTGCGATCCCCACTCCCCTCACCCCCTTCCTCACCCATCAGGCACTCGAGGTACTCACAGCTGCATGACCAAGTACAAGTGATTGGGGCTTTCGTAAATGTCTTCCAGGGCAACGATGTTTTCATGCTTGATCCTGAAAGGGGAAAAAAAAAACCACAAACAGAAGAGTGAGTATGATCAGACACGAAGGCTTTTTAAAAACAGATGTTGTTATAGCAAAAAAAAAGTTCTAAGGATCCAAACTTCCTAAGGTGACACTGGAGACTCCGCTCAGTCTTGGCCCCAAACTCCCTTCCAGACCCCTGTCATGTGCGGGACTCCGGTGCAGGCAGAGGAAACCTCCACTGACCCCTCACTGGGGACCTAGTCACCACCACCACCAAAGGCCATCCTCAAGGACCCCAGCAAACTGGACTGCTTCTAATCAAAATGTGGTTCCCGAACATGGTGACAGCATCTCCCGGGAGCCTGTTAGAAACGCAAATTCTCAGGCCCTACCCTGGTCGAACAGATTCTGAATCCCTGAGGGGCAGAGCCCAGGAACTGGTTTTGTAAGTTCCTCAGATGATCCGTATGCACAAAGCAGAAATTCTATAGTCAACTCATGCTTTTCTTTTTTTTTTTTTAAGATTGTATTTATTTATTTATTCATGAGAGACACAGAGAGAGAGGCAGAGACACAGGCAGAGGGAGAAGCAGGCTCCCTGCAGGGAGTCCAATGTGGGACTTGATCCCAGGACCCCCGGATCACACCTTGAGCCAAAAGCAGACGCTCAACCACTGAGCCACCCAGGGGCCCCAATCCATGCTTTTCAAGCTTCAGTGTACATGTGAGTCACCAGGGATCCTGGTTGCACTGCCCATTTTGATTCAGTGGAGCCAGGGCAGGCCTGAGCATCTGCATTTCTTTTTTTTTTTTTTAAAGATTTTATTTATTTATTTGACAGAAAGAGCACAGCAGGGGGAGCGACAGAGGCAGAGGGAGAAGCAGACTCCCCACCGAGCAGAGAGCCCGATGCAGGACTCGATCCCAGGACCCTGAGATCATGACCTGAGCTGAAGGCAGACGCTTAACCAACTGAGCCACCCAGGCCCTGGAGCATCTGCATTTCTAAGAGTAGCAAAGTCCTAACTACAGAACCAAGAGAGAAGGACACAGCCTCACGCCGGCCCCTGGCATTACCCATTAGAGTCGCTTTCGCTCAGAATATAAGGCTTGCTAGTTATTTAAAGCATTTGCAAGAAGAATCATTTCATTACTCTACAAGCTAATGAACTCTTTCCAGAAGACTTTCACTGAAATGACTACTGAATCCCAGAAAAGCAAGTGTGTCATGTGCAGATTCCCCTGAACACCTGAAAGCAGGGACCGCGTCTCACTTATTTCGTTTCCCCTCCTACCCAGCATCCACCTGCTTAATAAATATCTCCTGGGTGAATGAATGATGCTCAAAAGCTGTCCCTACTGAACAGCAAGAACCATTATTCAGGGGAAATGGAGGCAATTTTCCCAAGTGTGAGCTGTCTTTCCCTCAAACGGAAGCTTATAAGGTGCAACAAATCAGAATATCATCTTTCCTCTGAGCAGATGAGAGAAGAGAACAAAACACTTCGTTGAGGGTGGCTATGGTTTGTTCTGATTTCTACAGCTCTGAGTAGTCAGTGCGGTTGTCTGGAGGAGCAGAGAGGAAAGAGTGTATGCGATTCACATTCATCTGACTCCCGTGCACAGAGCGACAGCCCAATATTTATTTGTTAGCGGTGGTTACTCTGATACCTGAGCAAAATAATATCCACATTATAGAAATTACTTTTATAACATAGTATTATTATAGAAATAGTAATATAAACATATTATATATAATAATATATAAATAATAGTATATTATAGGAACCAACTAAATATGCTACCAAGGAAACAATGACGAATTAAGTTAGAACTGCTGAGGTCCTGGATGTTTATGGAATGATCATTACTGGATATCCTGAAAGAATGATGACCACAAAAAGTATACAGCATATGGATGCTCCTGGTTTAATTTTTAAAGATTCACAATTAGAATCCCCCCAACCCAGGGGCACAAGCATTTTCTTTCAGTGAAGAAAGAATTTGGGGGTGTGCTAAAAGCATAGGCTCATGGGGATATGAAATAGTAGGGTTTACATGAAGGGTTGCCAGATAAAATGCAGGGGACCCCTGGGTTATGTTTCATTCTAGATAAACAACACTTTTTTTTTGGTGTAAGATGTCCTGAATATATTGCATTGTTGTTTATCTGAAATTCAAAAGTGACTGGGCACCCTGCATTTTCACGTGCTAAATCTGGCCACCCTAGTACATGAATCCCTGTCAATGGGTCTCTCAACTGAGCTTCAAGATTTGTACCTGCTGTCCCACCTCCCCTCAGAGGTTGAGCCAGGAAGGCTGTTTGAGCTCTGAAACAGCCATTAATACAGATTCCACTACATACAAAGACTCAACTATGTGCAAAGCACAGGCCCAGCCAACACTGGAGACTCCAATAAATTAAGAATATAATCCCTTCTTTGGATGCAAGGGATAGAGAAATTAAAGTCTACTTAACCTGCCATGTCTTACATGACTTCTTGCAGTGGCTCAGATGATACTGCTCCTGACTCTCCCACTCAACTAATAAATCTCCCCCCTCAACTAATAAAAATAAATCAAGCAGTCAACCCGATCGTCATTTCCTGAGTTTTGCTATGTCTCTGAAAGAATATAAGAAAAAAATAAAATAAAATTTTGCCCTCAAAAAACCTAGCATCTAGCTGGAGAGACCCACGGAGCAGTTAGGAAAAAATTAAATGCTAAACTGTAGCATTGCTGTTAAGTTCAGAAAAAGCAAGGCTACAGACCCGGAAGTACAGTGAAGGCCTCAAAAAGTGATGAGCATAGTGCTGGATGAGTGATGTTTGAAGAGTATACTTCAGAAATTTCAAAAAAATCCTCAAATGGCCTCTTAAATGTCTCTTAAGTGGCTTTAACTAACTTGTAGATGTTGGAACGTGATAGAAGAAAAAAACATTCTGGCCCCCAACAGCTGTTCATAGGTACTTTATTCCACCCTCAGACTCTTAAGACATACAGAAATCGAGCTTGAAGTTTTAACAATGGGTACCTAGGTTACCTTCACAAACGTCATAGGAATATCCACCTACATATGTCTGGGCACCCACCACATACCAGGCACCGCACAAGGAATCCCCAAAGTACCAGGGCAGCCCTCACGGAGCTCCCACAGGTGGGTTTCCAGGTGCAGCAAGGATACTCCACAATAAGCCTCTCTTTATCACCAGGAATCAGCCTCCTTGTACTTATTAGTGACTCCTGAGCATGACACAGAACAAGCTTAATACCTTCTTGTCATACTCCTACAAGTATTTGACTTAGTGTTTCTCCCTGGGGCCAACCAATCCTCCTCCAACGTGGTTTGCGTTCCTCTCGCCTTGCTATTATCACTCTCCTTTGTCCAGAACTGAGAGCAGTGATCTCAGTATAAATGAGACCACCAAGAATGAGGTATTATATAAGAGAGATGAACTCTTAACCATCATGAGTGGATGTTACACTTTTATAAATAAGGCCTAATATTAGGTTCATCTTATTTAAAGCAGTTGCACAAACTATGGGCATATGGAACATAAGCTCCATGGAGGTAGGGCTTTTTAAACTATTTTGTTCACTACCATCTCCCTACTGCCAAGAGAAGTGCACGGCAGCTGATACTTTCATACATACTTGTTGAATGAATGAATGAATGAATATTAAGTGTTGGGTCAATAAAATGACCAGATCAGTTTTACCTAAACTTCTACTAAACAAGATCTCTTTTCCTATCCAGTCGAGTTTTTGAGCTTCAAGTCTTCACCTTCAGATTCATTAAATTCAATCTCTTAGGTTCCCATGCAGTGTTTCAGATCATCAAGACTATTCTGAGAATTTATCCTCCTGTCTATTATATTTACTATCCCTCTCAACTTTGGGCCATCTACATATCGGGTTGGTTGGTACACATCCGTCTCCTCTTTTTTTTTTTTTTTTTTTTGGAGTGAGACAGAGCATATGCGCATGCGTGTGCATGTGCACAGGTGGGGAGGGGGAGAGAGAGAATTTTAAGCAGGCTCCATGTCCAGCACAGAGCTTGATCTCACAACCCTAAGATCCTGACATTAGCCAAAATTAAGAGTCAGAGACTTAACCAACTGAGCTACTCAGGTGCCCTTCATCCCATATGTCTTGATCCAAATTCCTAAAGTCTTAAATGGGAAGGTTACATGTCAGAGCTGGCCTCTGGTATCACACTAGAGACCCCCATCAAGATAACCATGACATGAATCAGCTGGCTTCGACTGCTACCAAGCTGTAAACCCAGCAGGACTATCATCTAGCCTATATTTCACCATCTTACCCATAAGGAGACAATTAGACTCCTTGCTGAAATGGCATTCCTCAGATTTACACACCACGTAATACTATTTAAAAGGGAAATGGAACGTTTGGGAAGATTTGTTCTTAGTAAACCCATGGTGGCTCCTAGCAACCACTACAGTCTTTACTAAATGATCACAAACCATCTGCTTAATTTACTGTTCCAGACTTGTGCTGAGCACTGAAGTCAAACTTCCCAATCTATACATCTCATAGCTTACCTGTTTTATGTTTGGAAATTTTGCCAACATCTTTTATATTCTTTTCTCAAACATTTCACCCGTGACTCTTTTGTGATAAGTACAACTTCCTCAGTCTCTTGGAATGTGAGACATCTAAATCTAGGGACGAACTAATATTAACACTTTCTTTAGGCCCTACTTACATAGCTGTTTTATTTTTTATTTTATTTATTTATTTTTTTATTTATTTATGTATGATAGTCACAGAGAGAGAGAGAGGCAGAGACACAGGCAGAGGGAGAAGCAGGCTCCATATACCGGGAGCCTGATGTGGGATTCGATCCTGGGTCTCCAGGATCGCGCCCTGGGCCAAAGGCAGGCGCCAAACCACTGCGCCACCCAGGGATCCCACATAGCTGTTTTATATGAGCCATTTCCTGAGTGTTAACTAAAGGCACACCTTGGAGATATTGCTGGTTTGGTTCCAGATCACCACAATATAGTGAATAGTACAACAAAGAGAATCAAATGAATTTTTTGGTTTCCCAGTACATATAAAAGTTAAGTTTATACTATATTGCAGTCCAGTAAGTGTGAAATAGCATTATGTCCAAAAAATAACGTACGTACATTAGTTTAAAAAATACCTATTGCTAGGTGATAGCTGGCTCAGTCAGTAAAGCATGCAACTCATGATCTTGGGGTCGTGAGTTCAAGCCCCATGTTGGGCCTAGAGTTTACTTACAAAAATACGTGATTGTTAAAAAAATATGTTAGCCATCACCTGAGCTTTCAACAAGTCATAATTTTGTTGCTGGTGGAGGGTCTCACCTCAATGTTAAAGGTGGCTGACTGATCAGGGTGGTGATTGCTGAAGGTTGGGTTGGCTATGGTAATTTCTTAAAATAAAACAACAAAGAAATTTGTTGTGATTGACTCTTCTTTTCATGAATGATTTCTCTGTAGTATGTGATGCTGTTGGATAGCATTTTTACCCACAGTAGAACGTCTTTCAAAAGAGGAGTCAGTTCTCTCAAACCCTACTGCTGCTTTACCAACTAGATTCATATAATATCTAAATCCTTTGCTGTCATTTCAACAACCCTCACAGTATGTTCCTTAGGAGTAGAGTCCATCTCAAGGAAATATTTTCTTTGCTCGTCCATAAGAAGCAATGCCTCATCCATGAAAATTTTATCATAAAATTGACATAAGTCAGTCATGTCTTCAGGCTTCAATTCAAATTCTGATTTTCTTGCTATTTCCACCATATCTGCAGTAACTTCCTCCACTGTTGTCTTAAGGCCCTCAAAGTTATTCAAGATAGTTAAAATCACTTCTTCCAAACTCCTGTTTTTGTTTATGCTCTGACTTCTTTCCAGAATCAGAAATGTTCTTCATGGCATTTAGAATGGTGAATCCTTTTTCCAGAAGGTTTTCAATTTACTTTGCCCAAATCCATGAGAGGAATCACTGTTTATGGGAGCTATACCCTTACATAAAAATGTTTTTCTTAAATAATAAGACTTGAAAGTCAAAATGACTCCTTGATCCATGGGCTACAGAACGATGTTGTATTAACAGGCATGAAAACACCATTAATCTCACAGTGCACATCTCCATCAGAGCTTTTGGGAGACCAGGTGCATTGCCAATGAGCAGTCATATTTTGAAAGGAATCCTTTTGTCAGGTCTCAACAGCAGGATTAAAATAGTCAATAACTATGTTGTAAACAAATGTGCTGTCATTCAGGCTTTGTTGTTCCATTGAAAGAACACAGAGTATGGGGTGCCCAGGTGGCTCAGTGGTTGAGCGTCTGCCTTTGGCTCAGGTCGGGATCCTGGGGTCCTGGGATAGAGTTCCGCATCGGGCTCCCTGCATGGAGCCTGCTTCTCCCTCTGCCTGTGTCTCTGCCTCTCTCTCTGTGCCTCTCATGAATAAATAAATAAAACCTCAAAAAAAAAAAAAAAAAGGAAGGAAGGAAGGACACAGAGAATATTTAGGATAATTCTTAAAAGCCTCAGATTTTTGAAATGATAAGGGCTTCATGTGAAAGTCACCAGCTGCATGATACCCTAACAAAGGAGTCAGCCTATTCTTTGAAACTTTGAAGCCAGGCACTGATTTCTCCTCTCCAACTATGACAGTCCTGGGTGGCATATTCTTCCAATAGAAGCCTGTTTCATCTACACTGAAACTCTTGTTTAATGCATCCATCTTCATCCATTATCTCAGTTGGATCTTCTGGATAACTTGCTGCAGCTTCTACATCAGCACCTGCTGCCTCACCTCATGCTTTGCTGTCATGGAGATGGCTTCTTTCCTTAAATGCCATGATGCAATCTCTACTAGCTTCAAACTTTTCTTCTGCAGTTTCCTCATCCTTCTCAGCCTTCAGAGAATTGAAGAGCATAAGGACCTGGCTCCGGGTGAGGCTGTGGCTTGAGGGAATGTTGTGTCTGGTTTATTCTTCTCTCCAAACCACTAAAACTTTCTCCCCATCAGCAAATCAGGCTCTTTCGCTTTCTTAGCATTTGTGTGTTCACTGGAGTAGCACCTTTAATTTCCTTCAAGAACTTTTCCTTTGCATTTATAACTTGGCTAATTGTTTGGCCTGAGGGACCTCGCTTTCAGACTCTCTCAGCTTCCGGCCTAAGTTTAATCATTTCTAGCTTGTGATTTATAGTGAGAGAGCTGCAATTCTTCCTTTCACTTGAAGACTGAGAGGCCATTCCATGATTATTAATTGACCTAACTTCAGGACTGTTGTGTTTCATGGAACAGGACAGCCTGAGGAGCAGAGAGGTGGGGGAAGGGCAAGTCAAGGATGGAGCAGTCAGGACACACATGACATTAAGGATCAAGCTTGCCGTTTTGTACGGCGTGATTTGTGGTGCTCCCAAAACAATTACAATAGTAACAGCAAAGATCACTGATCACAGATCACCGTAACAAATATAACAATAATGGAAAAGATTGAAATACTGCAGGAAATATGAAAAAGTGATCCAGAGACACAAAGCAAGCAAATGCTGGTGGAAAAATGGTACGGTTAGACTTTCTCCACATGTGGTTGCCACACGTCTTCAGTTTTGTTAGTAAAAAACAAACAGAAAACACAATAAATGCAAAC
The DNA here is from genome assembly GCF_053574225.1 of Canis aureus. Lineage (NCBI taxonomy): Eukaryota > Metazoa > Chordata > Mammalia > Carnivora > Canidae > Canis > Canis aureus. The sequence continues at coordinate 24,557,024 of NC_135615.1, forward strand.
TGTAATAAAATGAGTTATGCCCTGAGGCACTTAGTAGCTCAGTCGGTTGAGCATCTCACTCTTGATGTTGTGAGTTCAAGGCCTATGTTGGGCTCCACTCTGGGTATGGAGCCTAATTTAAAAAAAAAAAAAAAAAAGAAGTATGCTATAGGTATTAAGACCATAACTAAGTATTTTTCATTATTGTGTTTAATACACCAATCCTATCAAGCAGCTGTGAGACAATACTGGTCTCTACCCCTGGTTGCTGGCACAGAGCTCCTGAACTCCTTGTAATTTCCTAAGTGATAAGAATACTAGGAGCATCACTTATTCTAATATTTGGTCTTTCACTGCACCCCTGACACAGGGATTCTAAAACTTGTAAATTTCTGGGTAACAGGAGTGTCTTTTGCTCTAATGAAACTACCTGACTGGGGTCCTGGATGGCTGCTTGGTCAGAGCTGGTCACTGGAAAAACCAGGGTCATGACTGGAATACTCAGCCCTATCCCCCTCTTCTCTGGAGAGGAGAGAAGGGCTGAAACAGTTAATGATCCATCATATCTACATGATGAAACTTCCATGATATCCCAAAAGTATAGGCCTCAGAGAGTTTCCAAGTGGGCAAACACATGCATTCTGGGAGGATGACACACCCCAAATCCATAGAGACAGAAGGTTCTATGCTTGGGACTCTCCCAGATCTCACCCTGTGTCTCTCGTCATCTGACTGTTGATCTGTATCCTTTACCATATCCTTTAATGAACTGGTAAAAATAGACCTGAGCTCGGTGAGCCACTCTAGCAAACTAATGGAATCCAAGGAAGGGGTTGTTGGAACCTCCACTCTGGAGGTTGGTCTTCCAGAGCTGGTTGGTCAGAAACACAAAATGACAACCTGGGCTTGCACCAGTGTATGTTTGTGTGCTGGGGGCATTCCTGTGGGACTGCGCCTCGACCTATGGGATCTGACTCTACCTCTGGGAAGACACAGTTAGAACGGAGTTAAATTGTAGGACACCCAGATGGTGTCCAAGAATTGCTTGATGTGGGGGAAACCCACACACATTTAGTAACGAGAAACAGACCTTTGCAGTGTTCCATGTAAATAATAAAGGAAGATACAGAGAGAAGAATCACAAAATGGGGAAGAACTGGGACAGGAGAGAGTAAAATGGAAAAACTTAGTTTAGTCTATTATTCCCCCTCATTTGTAAAAGAGGAACACTAGGATTCCAAGATATTAAGTACATATTTCAAGGTCACACAACTGGGGATAGAAATCACTAAGAGTCTAACTCCCAAGCCCATGTTAAAGCACTTATACTATAACTTTCCAGTAACTATGTTATACTGAGAATATGGAAGAGCCCATATAAATTCAGTTATTTGTATGAAATCCTGACACCTAAAGTCAGGGTATTAAATTTCATTACTAAGGATATAATATCCAACTTCTGGAGGTATGGAGATTGGAACTATTCTGAACACTACTGGAAGCTCTCAAGATATTTGGTTATAAATATCCTCACATATGAAATCCCAGGGGGTCAAAGTGAACTAGAGGAAGAGATACTCAGAAGCAGAAGGAATAGTTAGGAGTCCAGAAATTATTATAATTAGAAAAGGCCTAGGGGCGCCTGGATGGCTCAGTCATTGAGTGACGGACTCTTAGTTTTGGTTCAGGTCATGATCTCATGGGTCGTGGGACTGAGCCCCCGTGTCAGCCTCTGCACTCAGTGGGGAGTCTGCTTGAGGATTCTCCCCTCTGCCCCTCCCCTAGCTTGCGTGTGCTCTTTCTCTCTCTCTCTCTCTCTCATAAATAAATAAATATTTTTAAAAAAAGAAAGAAAGGGCCTTTCATCAGCCCAGATCTGCTAGTGTCATCAAAAAGAAGAATAAAGTGGAGAGAAGAGGCGGGGATGTCAGCTATAAGCAAATGGAAAATCAAGGTACCATTAACCTTGCAGAGCTTATGTTGCTAAATCCTATAGATCAGCATTCAGTCTTTCTAAAATACGACCAAGAGGACCTTCATGCATAAGGAATGTTCATCTCCAAACAACAAACCTTTCTAAAATGCTCATATTTCAAAGAAGCAATGTCATGAAAAACAACTGTAGGTATGAAAATAACCTCACTTAATTTTAATCACTTAGTATTTACCAGGCCCCAATTAAACATTAGCTAGTACAACCACGTACAGAATGTAGATGGTTTATATGGCAATCTATGCTAAAGTCTCCATAATCCCCAATAAAAGACAGATGAGCTGGATAGAGGGAAGTGGCTCAGGCTGAGAGAGAGAGGGAAGCTGAATGGGATCACAGCATATATGGACATTGATGCAGACGCCTGCGTGCATGGCAACTGACAGCCAAGCAAGAAATCCCCAGAAAAAGCCAGGAAAACATTTAAAAGTTAATTCATGCAACAAATCGTACCAAATGCACAAGCAGGCCCTGTTCCAAAGCCCCCAAGCTGGAGGGAACATCAAGACCCAGAGAACAGGCTCTCTATTGAACACACATGCCTCTTTGAAACAGCCACACCATTTCTCCCTCCAGTTAATTCTTCACAGTTCAAGAATCCCCAAATTTTGAACTTCATGTAAAACAAGGAATGTTAGAAAAACACAGAAGAGGAGAGAAAGGAAAGTTCAGCATATTGTTTCTCTCATCCTATCATGGCTCATTGAGCTGGATGGGGGTAGATTGCGGCAGCAATAATGAGTATAATGAAAATTATCAGAAGAAAGAAAAGGCAACAAAACACCTTTCTCTTGTGTGGTCACTGGAAATGGTCGCTTATCTACTCAGATTAAAGGAGTCGCTGGAGGGCAAGAGATGGACAGGAGACAAGGTGATTATTAATGATGATAGATGAGAGGATGGGAGGACCAGATCCCCCAGCAGGGGCTCAACACAGAAGTTATGACAATGAGCTGTGACTGATTTCCTGTCCTCTCTCAACACTTCTGCATTAATTGTCCAGTCAGGAAAACGCCCCTCTCAGGAGAAAAGCAAGCACCTCTTTTAGACAAAGATTGTAAAGGACTAGGCCTTTCACTTTCCACCATGACGTTTTTCTAAATGGTCTGGAAAATTTAAATGTTATTCACAAAAAAGATGCTATGGTTCTCTGGCACGGGCAAATTGCCTCAAAAACATTCGAAGAATATTCTCATGTCTTGGCAAACACTCTTTGTCTAAGTAAACACTATGCTTTTTGGAAATAAAGCAAACCATTTCCTCCTTTCCTGGGTCAGATTATCGCCACCCCTCCTCCCGTTAAAAGCAGTACAGGAAATAATGCTGAGAAAAATCAGGATACCATCAGTCACAAGGGAAAGTGGTAGAGTTGAAATATTTGCCAGATGGTATTAAAAAATAATACCTTTCCTTTTTTTAACTTAACAGGCACATTCACAGATGTTTCTTCATTTCATTCTCACAACAGCTCCATGCAGTAGGTATTATTATTCCTATTTTATAGATGATCAGCCCCAGTTTATAATCACGTAATTGTTCTCCCTCCATCGCTCTTGCTGTCTCACTACTCTCCATGCTGTCTCCTGAGCCATCATTCCACAAAACAGAAGTATCTAAACTTCTTAGCTTGAAATCTTCCATAGCTCCTCATAGTCCAAGATAAGATCCAAAAGACTTGACATGACTTACAAGGACCCCGTCGCTTGGTCCTTACCTACCCCTCCCACCTTCCACCATTGCCCCATACCAAAACTTTCCTAGGCCCAGGGCAGCTCTCGTACACCTGTGCACACCTTCTTTTCCGGCCACATAGGTGTGCTCATCCCTCTCGTATCTTCTCACCAAACTACACATGATACAAGACTCATTCTACATCATCCACTGAGAACCCTTTGCTATTCCTCATCTCCTGTAGGATGGATTCTCTTCTGGGCCAGCCCAATTCTTTTATCACTTTGCTGTTGTACTGCATTGTATCCACTGTCTGCATGGACATGTGAGTACATATTTAGATGCTTTTATATGCAGAGAAAAAAGTCTAGAAGGATACATATCAAACCAGTTACAAATACCTCAGAACATGTGCTAGAGGATTTTCATCTTGCAGTTTTACTGAACTGAGATTCTTCCTCTGAGCCAAAAAACAGAAGAAAAATTATTTGAGTGACTATTTTCTCAGTTTTCCCAAGGAAAGTACCCTTCTAGTTGCATAGGAGAGAAAGTTAATTCCGAACATACAACAAACACCTTAGGGCATCAGGGCTCCATTCTCTCACTGAACCCAAGTAGAGAAAGGTTGTCAGACTGTTGTACTGCCAGATTTTTACAAAGAAGTGCTTTTTTAAAAGTTCTTGATCAAAATCATTAAAGCTTGGTTCACCAAAATACATAATGCTGGACTAAAGAAATTCATACTAATTAGTCTAACTGCTCAAGACATCAAAAGATGAGGTTGGGTCTCAGTTCTCACACATCTAGCTGCAGGATTTTAGATGGGTCATTAAATACTTTCTGACCTGAATTCCTCATCTGTTGAATGAACATTAAAATATGTGGTCTCATCATCTATCAATAGAAATACACACATGTAGAGGTAAAATATGCTATGTGTACACATGTATGTACCATATTACATATAGAGAGAGATCGTGTCTAATAAGAATATAGGCTGGGGTACCTGGATGGCTCAGTCGGCTGAATGGCACTCTTAGTTTTGACTCCAACCATGATCCTGGTGATGTGGGATCAAGCCCAGCATAGGGCTTTGTGCTCAGCGTGGAGTCGGCTTGGGATTCTCTCCCTCCACCCCTGCCCCCGCTTGTGTGTGCTCTCTCTCTCAAATAAAATAAACAAAATCTTAAAAAGAAAGAAGGAAGGAAAGAGAGAGGGAGAAGAAAGAGGGAAAGAGGGGAAGGAAGGAAAGGCAGGCAGGCAGACAGACAAGAAAGAAAGAAATGAAGGAAGGCAGACAAGGAAGGAAGGAAGGAAAAAAAGAAGAAAGAAAGAAAGAAAGAAAGAAAGAAAGAAAGAAAGAAAGAAAGAAAGAAAGAGAGAGAAAGAAAGAGAGAGAGAGAGAGAGAAAATATATAAAAATATATAGGCTGCCTTGGGAAAGACGAGAATTCAAAATCCAAATCTTCAATCACTTCTGTTTGCTGCCAGCAGATGGAGCTGTAATCAATGGGAGACTAAGGAGCAAAGACTGGTAAGTAAATAAACTACATCTTAAAAATGCAAGGCAGTGTTGTTGTTAAGGAGTAAGTACCACATGTGATAGTCTCTCATTGTGAAATAAGTTTTGCTTTGAATTCTTAAAAACAAACAAACAAATAACAATTAAAACCCTTGTGCGCAGCTGATGATGTTTTTGTTTTTGTTTTTAAAAAAAGCATCTCAGGCATCCTTAGCACACTGTAGAACGCACAGGGTGGGGGGCAGGGGGGCGCCTGGCCAGCATTCCCTGATGGCCCTAGGGAGGCAGGGCTGGGGTCTGTAAGGGTACCCTGGGAGGGGCACCAACTTGGCTGACTCTGTCTCTATGGGATGGTTCGCTGGTCATGTCCCTTCCCAGGGTCTCAGTTTTCTCATCTAGAAATGAACTTGTCAAACAGGATCCTCGCTGAGGCCCTCTCTAATAATCAATGAATTTAAAATTATAATGAGGTAGAGTGTACTAAAGTATACATGGGTCCCCAAAGCTTGACCCTAAACCAGTATTCAGGGGTCCCTAGGATAGAGCTTGCTGCATGGAAGCATGGATGACAACACATGCGTCAACAGGCTCTTCTGCATTGGTAACTTTGTCAAGTTAGACGTGGAATAGAATTCCTTAAGACAGGAAGCCATTTACACGGGAAAAAACCTCCTTTTCCTTCTCTTGCAGCCAGCCTTGACAATGCTATGGATGGACAAAGAAACGGCCAACTAATTTGCTTATGTCCAGAATAGCTCCAGCCAAGGCCTAGTGGTCTTTAGTCCAAAAGAGAAATAAGTTAGGTCCAATCAGTGGGCGAAGCCCAGTGCTTGGCACATACCAGCATTCAGTGAATGTTCTGAAGAACAAATAAATGAATGAACAGCTAATTCTGGCCTTACCAAAGTCTTACATGCCAAAGATACTCAAAAGCCGGATACCTGAGTACATTTACTTCAGAGGTCAGATTTAAAGGTAAGGTGTCCTGAGGACAAAGGTTCAAGTCTACTTGTCCAATACGTTAGCTTTCTCTGGAAAAGAGTATGAAAAATGAAGAAATGTCACCTGGTCACATTAGCTTCTATTATTTCTCAATCAGGCCTTACAACACTAAGACATTTAAGACGTTATCATTTCTTTCTCCTAATTTTTTGGTAACCTCTTGCCAAAGGGTAATATACATTTTCTGGATGTTTCCACATGAGAATAGCTGTCTGGAGCCTTAGAGGCTGTCAAGGGGCTCGCCTGTCTCAGAACAGAGATGAGGCCTTGTAACTCTGATTTATTAGCTCTGCTGATATGCAAATACAGCATGCAAAGGTGTTCCAGGGTCACTGCAGAGAATGATAATGCGAATTTAGAAGCCATGCCCACATGAAATACTGCTGACATACATAAGCAGGCTCTGACCGCCTGGATCGCACCCGGCAGCTTCATCACACACAGTCTACGCCCCAGACGGAAGACTCTGGGCTGGAATTCAAGAAGCATCTTAGATGCTTCCAGCTCTGAACACTTGGATTTATGTGAGCAAAAAGGAAAGGGGATCAAAACAATGCGTTAGAATCTTGGAGAAAGGCATCATTTCCCTTTTCTTTCCTCCCATGAAAGCCCCATGCTTTCCCCATGCTGATCCCCAGACCGTGAGGCTGGGTTTCACAACTTGAACCCAGAACCATGCTGAGGCAATAGGTACCCTGACTGGCAGGCTCAGACACAGCCTTCTCGCTGACACAGAGACCCAGGGATGCAGCTAAGGGCTGTGGCCTGTGTCTGCTCTGGATAAAGAAGCATTAAAGGCCGGGTGAGCATCTCACTAAGTCTGCTGGAATACCATGCCATTTATTTATACGGTGAGAAGCAAATTGTAAAAGAATAAGATGGGGTGGAAAGGAGTAAGAAGCAAAATAGAAAAGGAAGGAAGGTGGTTTGGGACAACTATCTAATATCAATCCATTTTCAGGCTGCAGAGGGTTGACCACACACCGTAAAGCATTCCTTGCTGTTCTAGGAAAGTACCCAGGTTCAGAGATAATGGTGCAGAACTGAGTGTTCTTTAGTTTTTACACATCAGTAATTAATGCTGTCACATAATGTGTTCAGGGCAGACCCTGGCTTCACCAAGTCAGATGCATTCAAATAGAAACACCACTTTTTTCAAGGACTCACATGTTGGGAATTCAAAAGGGTGTTTGTGGTTGGTTGTGTATAATATATACATCTTGTTTTATTTTATTTTTTTTAAAGATTTATTTTATTTGAGAGAGAGAGAGTATGTGCACACAAGTATGGGAAGGGGCAAAGGGAGAGAATTTTCAAGCAGACCCTCCGCTGAGTGCAGAGCCCCACGTGGGGCTTGATCCCACAACCTGTGAGATCATGACCTGAGCTGATCCAAGAGTCAGAGGCTTAACCGACTGAGCCAGCCGAGTGCCCCAATATATGCATTTTAAAAACACAAGAGATCATTTCTGTGAATGTGTGTAGTTAAGTGCAACTCTGTATTCTTCTCTCGAAAAAGCAAGGGCAGTCTCTTCATAACTGAGATTGGAGACCTGATTAGAAAGAACAGCATGTTTTGCTTTGTTGATGATTTTTTGAGAAGGTGTGTGATACACACATCGCCTTTCCAACGTACAGTTTTATGGGAGATGGGTCTTAAATGCTGAGGCAGTTCAGGATTTACAGTTTTATTATGTCCTGCTCATAAAACATGATGATAACCCAAGGGATGTCGGTTCTTAAGAAACTTGCCAGGGTGAGCTCCAGGGCTACGTGCAAATTCTCAAGAATGCTAGTACTAATTGAGGATCGTGAATAAACAGTTGCCAGATCACCCAAACAGTTGCCAGATCACCATTTCCGAGTTTGCAAGGGAATTAAGGACAGCAATTGCACCATGAGGGATAAGGGATGGGAGAAACTCAGCCTTGTGGATTGGCCCTGCTGATCACACAAAGGTAGCCAGACAGGGGGGTGGGTGGTAGCAGTGGCTGCCCTCCTCTGCCTAAGCAGAGCATCTGGTATGTCCAGGTGGTGGCCACAGTCCAAAAGCCACAGAGCAGGGCCGGCTGGGCCAGGCTGAGGTCATACACAGGCCATCGGGGGCATTTTAGGTGATTCTGCTGTTTTTTCCGAACAAGGCATAGGGATATTTTTCCTCTAAGCATCAGAGCATTTTAGGCCAATGGCTAGACTTCACTGAGGTCACTTTTGGCTGCTGCTTTTCAATCTGGTTTCCTCCAGAGCCTCCAGGTTCTCAATAAATATTTTAGAAAGTGCAATGAAATACAACTGCACAGCCCCAAGTGCAACAGATACCAGATGTGAACACACCGCAGAGAGTGCCAGCGTGTTCGCGGGTGTCCTTGTTGACAGGATTCGTCATAACATCATAAAAGTAAACGTATAAGTTCACGCTGATAAAATACCGACCTGTGTATGTTTGGGGGTTCTATGTAAGAATTTACTTTTTTTTTTTTTTAAGATTTTATTTATTTATTAGAGACAGAGAGAGAGAGAGAGAGAGAGAGGCAGAGACAGGCAGAGGGAGAAGCAGGCTCCATGCAGGGAGCCTGACATGGGACCCGATCCCAGGACCCTGGGATCACGGCCCGGGCCGAAGGCAGTGCTAAACCGCTGAGCCACCCGGGCTGCCCAAAATTTACTTTTTAAAAAGGGTTCTGCTAGTCAGCAATGATAAAGGAAAGAAGACAATAAAATGGGGGTGGGGGAAGGGAAGGAGACACAAAATCAGTGCAATAAATAGTGCAGAAGTGAAGGAAAAAGTTTCCTCCCTAGAAGAAGACAATATTAATCTATCTTCAGATACAAAGGGAAGTCTTGCTGCTCAGAAAGGCATCCTCAGAGGTGCTAATGTATTTCTTTTTCTGCAAACTTTGGCCTCATTATTTTTTTTTAATTTTTTTTTTTTTGATAGTCACACACAGAGAGAGAGAGAGAGAGAGACAGAGAGAGAGAGAGAGGCAGAGACACAGGCAGAGGGAGAAGCAGGCTCCATGCACCGGGAGCCTGACGTGGGATTCGATCCCGGGTCTCCAGGATCGCGCCCTGGGCCAAAGGCAGGCGCTAAACCACTGCGCCACCCAGGGATCCCAACTTTGGCCTCTTTAGATCTTTTCTTTTCTTTCTTTCTTTTTTTTTTTTTTTAATTAGGCTACAATCAGGAAGAAACTGTCTGTTCTTTTGTGCCCTATGAATTACATACCATGTGCTTCACTAGTGAAGAGTAGATAAGTACAATTTAATTTTTTTTAAAGATTTTTAAAATTTATTTATGAGAGACAGAGAGAGAGAGAGAGGCAGAGACACAGGCAGAGGGAGAAGCAGGCTCCCTGCAGGGAGCCGGATGCGGGACTGGATTCCAGGACCCCAGGATCACGACCTGAGCCAAAGGCAGATGCTCAACCACTGAGCCACCCAGGCGTCCCTACACTTTAATTTTTTTTTTTTTTAATTAGGAAGAAACTAACAATGCCAGTAGAGACAGGCAGGGTGGTGAAGAGTGAAATACATACACATACGTGCACACACACATACATGCATACATGCGTGCATGTACATGCAGACATGCACACTCACATACATGCACACTCACATACATGCACACGTGCACACGCACATACATGCACACAGTTTGGAAGCCACTGTCTGTAAGCCCAGTCTCAAGTCACAGTGTTGTGTCCACAGCACTAGAGTTCCTCACCCGAGGCTGGGGAACAACCAGGACTGTGTAATCCACTCCGCAGGCAGACAACCTGGCAGACTGATTTATCTCAGGGAGAGGGTGCCAAGAACATTTGAGGGGCAAAGAAACAGAAAGAAGGGTGTGTGTGGAGGAAGGAGCAAAGCGTGTGCCTTCTGAAAAGCACACACAAGCCTGAGTCAGGATTATTTCCCAGTCTCCTGATGCAAAAGCAGAAGGCAGCCGCAGGCCTGGCGTGGATGCGTGTTGCTAGATCCCAGGACCTTTAGGGGAGGCAAGCTCTCCTTGAAGGAATGAAGAATGGCAGTTCTAAGATCTTGCAGTAAGGAGGTGGAGTTAGAAGGACCATCTGGTGGCTTTTCCTCTTTTCTCTTGTTCTTTCTCTTTTTTCTTGGGGGGTGAGGAACGGGGCTGGTGGTGGATGTAGCATTTAGAGGCCTAACATGGTTTGATGATGAATAAACACAGAGAAGTTCTGCTTAATAAGATGGTCCATCCGGTGTCATGATGGGACACATTGCACACGATGAACACTATCGCACGAGGGCTGAAGCGTGTGCAGGGAGAAGGGCAAGGAAGGGGAGAGGCATGACCTCTCACTATTGCCGTGGTCCTTTCCCATGCTCGCAGCATCCCTTGGTGAAGCATCATGGCACATGATTTGCAGAAAACTTGCATAAAACTCACAGACCTACTAGACTTCATCAAACATCTAGAGAGTACCTACAAGAGCCAGACATGAGGCTAAGCAGCGGGGACATAAAGACAAATAAAACCCAGTCCCTGAAACCCAGTAGTTCCCAGGCCATTGTGGGAAGACAGATGTACTTATAAACATTACGATACAGGACGCCCCATGTCCTGCCAGGAAGCTGGCCATGAGCTGGGGAAACACGGCCTGTGCCCTGTCTTACTGGGCCTGAGCACTCTGGGCAGGCCACACGCACTCTGGGTGTTGGCAAGTTTGTAGGGTAAAGGAAGACAAGGAAGAGAGCATACCAGAGGGAAGGAACAGCATGTGCAAAGGCACAGAAAAGTGAGGTGAGGTGTGCTGTGTTGGGACATAAGAGTCCTCAGGTGGGTGGGGGTCAGGGGAGATGAGTCGATGAGTGTGCACCAGGGAACATCATGAGGGGCTTTGGAGCCGAGTTCAACAGTGTGGGTTTTATGCTAAGAGAACTAAGAAGCAATTTGCAAGTGTTGAGACCCAGTTCTGAGAAAAAGGAAATAGAGTGGTTTTTTTGCAGGGATGTTTAACGTGAGCAACGTGCTAGAGTCCCTCAGAAATCGTGCTTGATGACCTACGCCAACTCTCCTACAAATGGTGTAACTTTAAACATGAAATTCACTTTGCTCCACTCCGCTTTTAATTTCCCAAGTGGAAAGTTCATATACGTGTTTCTCTTTCGTCACGAACAAGTATAAGGAGTCAACTGGACCATAGTGTAAATGCCTCGATTTCTTTGGGGATGGAGGCTAATTTGGGAGTTCTTAGTATGTAGTGATGGGAAGACTAGAATCTTGCAAAATGTCAAGTTCATGACTCTTTGCACTGGTTTCTTTTTTCCCTCGAAAGGAAAAGGGGACTGTGAGAAAGAAAACATAACTGTCATTATCTGGGTCTCGTTCTTCAGAGTTTTCCTACATCTCCAAAACTGGAATGCCATTGACTCATTGTCCCCAGAAAACACACTGTACATATTGGAAAGACTTTTTTTTTTTTTTATCTTTGGCAACCACAAACACTTTGAATAGAGAAAATGCCAATTACTACATGGAATTTCTGATAATCCAGAAACCCACCTAATGTTCCTTGGGCTTCTAGCACACAGCCTCTGGCCATTTATTGGTCTGGCCTCTCTCTCCTTTCAGAGGTATGTCTATCTTCTTTTTTTCTTCTTAATTGTCACTCCAACTTGGTTCCTACTAAAAACACTGACTGCAAGTCAAGGCCGTGGACCTCACGGCTGCCTCTCTGTATTGGTGTGTGTTCTAACAGGCAAAGCAACGCACAGATCTTAAGAGATACCAAATAGACAGTGTCTCCCAATGAACACATGCCCCTGATCTCCACATATGGTGGAAAAGAAGCTTCGAAGTGGAGAATAAATAAAGTAAACGGAATAACCCTAACGTCTGTCTAGTAGAGTGGCAGGGAGAGCCAACTGATCAGCAAGCTCCTGCATGAAATATATAAATACATACATTTCCAGGACTTACTCAACTCTACTAAAATACCACTGCTAGGCCGGTGGAACCTGGGAACTATGGATATTTTTTAAAGTCCTCGGTGATTGTGCTGATTAGCCAAATTTGGGAACCCATGTTCTAGCCAGCCCTCCATTTACAGATGGAGAAATTAGGGGATTATCCAATAAACTCTGACCCAGTTATAATGACAATATGTCCCAGTGTATGATTTCTTTATATCCTAAGGAGGAAGATTTTTTTTTTTTTATAAAGCGATAAATCAAGACAACAAAGTATTAAGTGGAACATGCTCTACCTCCTACCAGGTTTGAATTTTGGATTTTCAGATTCCTCTCAAGGTGGTGGCATGGGTAGGATCTCTGGGGTCAAGGTGGAGGGTACGCACACTGGGCGGGAGCATGCCCTTGGCCCTCTGTCCTTGATGCTGCAGACACCTCACTCAGGAGAAGGGCATGGCTGGCATGGGGCTGGATGGGACCACGAACCAGGGCTCTTCTTCTTGCCTGGGACCAGGACAGAGCCTCTTGTGGAGACAGAACCTGCCCTGATGAAAGCCAGCCTCTTTCTCGCTCACATATGCAGCTATGCGTATAGGTTTCTATGTCAATAGCTTTTCTACTAAGTGTTGGCATACAGAACGTTTTGAAGGAAATTGTTATGTTTCTAAAGAAAAAGAATCCAATATGACAAAGAATAGAGAATTTCTAAAGTTTCTAGGTAATAGAATAATTTTCTACAACTCAGTCGGAGGTTGGCATTTGTTTTCTTGTTCAGTCTCATATTTTTCGAAATCACCATCATGTGCTTAGAGTTCTCCCCATGCAGGACACTGGGTTAATCACCCTTAATTTCAATATCTTATTGGAACAATTAAAAAGCCTGGAGAGGGGTCTATTATCCCCTATTTTACAAGGAAGAAAACTGAGATTCCAGTTAGTAATCGGCCTGAGATCACTTATGTGGCTTATTCTGGATTCAAAACCATGACTGTTTTATTTCTTTCTACTACAGGAATTGCCTTTGCAAAGAATGTGTGTATGCATTTCTTCATGTCTCTTTAAGAAAAGTCCATTTTTCCAGAAGGGGAAAAAATTTTTTCCAGAGAAACACGTTTTACTATTTTTGTAACAGCATAACAATATTAGTTATATTAGTTACATAACAAGATTTTTTTCACGTTTCTACTCTATCTGTAACTGTAGTCAGAGAGGGTTCTTGAAAGCTACGCAAGCCAGACAAGAAGAAACTATGAACTATTAAAATGAAAGAATATTAAAAAGCCTTACTGACATTTCAGGAAATTACTATCCTTATATCCTTGAAAAAACTATTTTAAAATCGATTACAGGGATGCTTTACTTCAGAAATCACCTCTCATACTAAGATTTAAGGTTTTATCCAGTTTCTGGATAAAAATACTTAACGGGATAAAAAAGAAGAGTAAGTAATTCTTTTCATAGAAATTTATTTTCTGTTTAGTGGAAGATTCTAAACAGAAGCTATTTATGATGTTTCAAGTTCTTAAAAATAAAAACTAAGCATGTGTGAGAATTTACAGAAATTCTCTCAATAATATGAAAATAATCAAAATGAAGTCAGATAGCCTCAAAATGAAAATGGACAGATTAACTGTAACATTTCTTTAGTCCTATTTGCAACACAGGCAAATAGGCAGTATTTTTAGATGAACTGCCCACAGATGCTGTGGTGGATATGGATACTAGGTTGCCTCTCATTAGCCGCGTACCCTTTCCTTTGTTAAGTTCTTGATTTTTCAGTGGGTCCTCATTGCTGACTCACAACTTGTACTTTGGGGAAAATGACCTCTACTCCTGGCAGTAAGATCCAGGGCATCTGGCTCAGGCCTGGAGCAAGGACACCATTGTTCTAGAAGATGCTGGCAGTCATCTTTGTGAGCAAAGAAGAAACTCTAGAATGGAGCTATGGACAATAGAGCAAAGAAATGGGTAGAAGCCAAGGTCTTGATCTCAGTATTGTTTTACTGAATCAAACCACATGCAATCCATCCTGTCTTTGAAGGACCAGACACATCAACCAATGGTTGGTAGATGCCAACTTGAGCTTTGTTTTCTGTTGCTAACAATCAAATGCATCCCAATTGATACAGATAGACCAACAACTAAAGGAGTTTGTATATTTCTAAGTTGTTCTAGAAATGCAAACTAAAATAGAGGTATATTTCATATCTAGGTTTAGAAATCCAGTTGAGGGGCACCTGCATGGCCCAGTTGGTTAAGCGTCTGACTCTTGATTTGGCTTAAGTCATGACCTCAGGGTTCTGAGACAGAGCCCTATGTTGGGCTCCATGCTCAGCAGGGAATCTGCTTGAGATTCTCTCTCTCCCTCTGCCCCTCATCCTACTTATGCTCTGTCTCTCTCCTCTCTCTTTCTCTCTCTCTCTCAAATAAACAAATCTAAAAAAAAGAAAGAAAGAAAGAAAGAAAGAAATCCAGTTGGAAACCATAGTGTTAGTGCAATAATGAATATGTCATTACCATTGATCCTGGCCATAAACAGTGGGGAGTAAATGGTTGCCCCTGTCAAACAGAAAGTGTGGGAAGCTCTTAACTGCTCCTCATACACTTCAAGAAAATGTTCAGGCACTTAAACACATGAAAAGAACAAGACAGAAGAGGATATGAACTTTGGAATGATTTCTGAGAGACCTGAGACACATGGTAAAGGTCAGATGCTAAGAAAAGTCAGCTCTGCAGAAGAAAGAAGCGCATTTAAACCATTTGTGGAGATTGTCTAACCTTCAAACAATCCCACTTGGGTTTCTGCATATCAGAAATCTAATCCTAACACGCGAAACTTCTGTGTGAGCAATCTGACACATATTTCTGCTTTCTTCAGCGATAAGGAAAAGATCCACTGAGTACAGCCTTTTGGAATGTTAACAGGAGATTAATATTAACTTGTAATGGCTTATGAAAAAATAATGGAGAAAGTTACACAAGATACAAATCAGAGCTTGCACTGCCGGTAAGGAAAATGTATAATTTAGTATGAAAGGCCTAGAGCCCTTTTGGAATCAGAAAGGGCTCAGAATCAGAAGAAAGGCTCTACATTTGAGGTTACTGAAATTCCAGGGGAAGCTCCAAAGCCCAGGTGGCTGAGAAGAGCCAGGAACTCTGAGGGAAAAGTGAAGGTAAGCCAAGCACTGAGGCGAGAGCAACAACATCTCGAAAGAAGGGAAAGAAGACAAGCCAGCTTCTGAGAAGGGTCATGGAGGCTTCCAGTGACGAGGCAAAAGCTTTAGGTAAGGAAATATTAAATTTGCTGGTGTATTAAGATGTTGACTTATCTGATTTGTCACAAACATGAAAGGGATTGAATTTTGGTGTTAAATGTTTAGTCACTTGGCACAATCCTTGGGTTTGGCTTGTCTTTATTTTGTTGACTCACACTAATGGAAAAGGAGACATTTATTTTTGTTGAGACATTCCAAGAGGTAACTCCGTCCTGTTTTACTCAGGCAGCTCTAGCGCAAGAGGCAAGTGGGTGAGAGGCCTGGGTAGGGGGCTCTTACACCCCCAAGAAGCGTGGCTCGTACCAACCACATGAAACGAACATGTCATTTGCCAAGGAGAATAAATAAGTTACCCCGAGCTTTTATAGTCATTTGGAAAAGGAAAAGTTATGTAACTCACTCTTCTAAGACTACTTTTGACTCATCGTGTTGGTTTTTGTTTTTTTTTTTTTAAACCTCGTATATACTAGGAAAAACTCTGAAGTTTTCTTCACAGAATATTCCCCTACACTCCCTGGAAATGACTACAGAGCATTCATCTATCTTCTTCCATATTGTCAAAATCCAATCATCACTAGAAACCCTAAAATAAACTAAAGAGAGTGGGTGGAAAATTAAATTAAAAGCACAAAAAAACATTCAAAAAAGGGTAAATGTAATTTATTGTGTCATCTATTATTGGTAGAATTATTTTTGAATCTAGCTTCTGGCCATATGTAAATTTAATAAGTATGCTTTCCATGCCTTCTTCTAAATTATTTCCTTTTTGCAGTATTGGAAAAAATATGTTCTGAGCCAGCCCTGGGGAAAATCCCTAGAAATTTCCTTTCAGGTTCTACTGCCCAGTGATCAACAGCTTTGGGACATGACAGCTCAACCAGTCATCCCTCCATTTAAGTGTGATATTATGTAGCTCACACTTTTTCTATCTCACCTAGAAGGATATTCATTAATTCATTCACAATAATTTATTGAAACATAGAATGCTCCAGGCCCTACAAGGGCTGTACTCAGTGATTCTCAGCCCTGGCCTCCAAGAAATCACAGTCTTGTCTGTAGATGGGCCAGTTAGTAATTACAACACACGGTGACAGGTATGACATCTCTGGCACATGAAATTTCATCTAGGTCAAAATTTTACGGAAGATTCAATGCTGGCTCAAAGCTATCTCTGCTTCTTTATCTTAAGGTGCTCACGACCTATCTCTTCCATAATGTGTTTTATAGTCTATGCAGAATCAACTTACTTCTTAGAGTCCTAGATTTAAATGTTTCTATTATTTAAATATTTACTTATTTTTACACCAAGGTAGCTTATGAGAATTGTATTTTAAGACAAAGGATATCTATGATGACTGATAATTTTTTTATTTTATATTTTTTATTTATTCATGATAGACACACAGAGAGAGGCAGAGACACAGGGAGAGGGAGAAGCAGGCTCCAGGCAGAGAGCCTGATGGGGGACTCGATCCCGGGACTCCAGG
Source organism: Canis aureus (assembly GCF_053574225.1). Lineage (NCBI taxonomy): Eukaryota > Metazoa > Chordata > Mammalia > Carnivora > Canidae > Canis > Canis aureus. Next base: position 24,573,887 of record NC_135615.1, read on the forward strand.
ATTGCGCCCTGGGCCAAAGGCAGGCGCTAAACTGCCGAGCCACCTAGGGATCCCCGATAATTTTTTTTAAAGAATATTTTATTTATTTTTTTGCTGTATTTTGAAGTCTCCTCTACACCCAACATGGGGCTCAAACTCACGCCCAAGATCAAGAGTCACATGCTCTAGTAACCGAGTCAGCCAGGTGCCCCTGATAAAGCATTCTTTAAAATCAACTCAAAAGAAAGAATTTATCTAGAAAATGTGGTTTAGGAAGAGGTTCCCCGTCTTCTTCATCTCTTTTCCCCAGGCTGAAAAGAGACCTTATTTGTAGAGCACTGCAGTAAAAACAGAGCTAGGCCTCACCCAGCAAAGTCAGTTGTCGCAGGACACACTGACCAGTACACAGGAGAGCTTTGGTCAGGAATATTCTCTGAGAATGTATAAAAAGCATGCTTAATCTTCTTTTTACTAATTATAGAGAGATGCAAATAGCCTGATTTTTCTCTCGTGAAACAACAACAAAAAACATTTTTTTGGGTCCATTTCTAATGTTCTCATGGTTTCCACAGAGAAAATAAAGTACCCTTTCCTACTAGGATTTTGTAGCTGATGTGTCCAACCGGTTTGCACCTAATAAGCTCCCCAAATGAAGCTCAATGCCACTGATACGACATTTGTTCACAGAGAAGTGACATGGAAAGCTGTGTGCTAGCAGGTGCAGGCCCCTCCTGCAGGACAGCCAGCAGGATCCCCATGTCTACAGCCAGGGGGCCTGGGAACAGGGAGGCTGGCTGGCTGCTGAATGCCAGAGTGCCAGGTTTTCGGAATCTGAAATCCTTTCACTTTCCCCCACCCCACTGGCAAAACCTGTAACTTCCACAAAGCCTGGCCTAATTGAATGGGACGAAGGCAAGCTGACAGCAAACAAAAATCCCAAAGCAGGAGAAACATTCTCACGAGCAGAGTGAACGGAAAGAGTTTTCGAGGAGCAGAAACCGTTGAGTCTAGGAACACAGATTCTCCTCGGTGAGAGAAAGGAGCTGTTCTGTGGAATAATAATAAGGACATCTGTCGGTTTCTATCATCCAATACAGTTTTTTCCCCCCTCTCATTAAAGTCACACAGAGTTTGAGGGACTAGTGCTATTAGAAATCATCAATGATTTCAGCAGATCTACCGAGGGAGTTTTCACATAAAAATTTCAGGTGCATCGAAGTCTCCAGTTGAACACCAGGGATGCAGAGAGAATCTCCAATTAAGGAATGCATATCCACAAGTCATCAGATTGTTATATAATAACCCTTTCCCACGGAGCCCTGGGATGAGAAACACCTAAGGGCTTAAATGATCCGGTAATGAATGCAGTAATATGCAAATCAATGTAACTAAACACATAATAAACAGATGGACAGTGAAAAACAAAATGTTAATGAAAAAGTAAATAAACATTACATCTCCTTTAAAACAGGTTTCACATGAGCATGTCCTGGAGCAAATGGAGAGGAACACTCTCCTGGGGGCTCCTGGGAGCAGAGGATGAGCTGGATGGACTAACCCCCAAAGCCCCTTCTGGTTCTGACCCTGTCTCTTGAAAAATTTTTCTTCGATATTTGAAGGCAAATAAAGGGAAAGAGGCCTTCTTCCTTCACTGCCATCTGAATTAATGAATTCAGCGCATAGATACTGAACAGCTTGTGTGCTGCAGGGGGATGCTGAGGGATGAGGCTCCCACCCCGGGAGGAGAACAACAGACAGCTGAGATGGCTCCTCATGGACCTAAGCACTGGGAAGGAAGTGGCGGCGAGAGGGACAGTCATGGAGACGAGGGTGGCCACACAATGTGTCTCTGAGAGGCTTCCCTAGCACGGTGGCAGGAAGGGAGGGTCCCACCACCTTCCCCCTCCCGCCCTCTTCCACATTTACAGATCTGATGATCCAAAATGAGGCGGGGCAGGGCCTGAGGGAATGCACCTGTTCCTTCCGCAGACGTTCAGGCATCTGAGGACAGAGCTGACCCCAACCCCGCCGCCAGGTTGTCTGATGGGACTTGGGGAGACCCTAGTGGCTGTGGGTCAACACGTCAACTGGGGCTTGTGGGATCATGCAGGAGGGGAGCCTGGCCAGTTATAGGGGCTTGGAACAGACTTTCTGATGGGAATAAAGGGCATAGATCAAAGACCAGTAGACTTTACTCCAGCAAAGTGGGGTGGGGTGGGAGTAAGGGAGACAGAGGCCTCCAGGCAGAGAAGAGCCTTTGCAAGGGGCAGGGGTGGCGAGAGAGCACAGTGCATGGCCAACAGCATGCAGTGGTTGGATTATAAAGGGCTGGGGGTGGGGAGGGGGAAGGCTGGTGGAGGCACAAGGATGAAGCCAAGAACAAGGGCTAGATCATGGACAGCAGCCAGGCCAGGAGCTTGGATTTCATCCAGATGGCAATGCAGAGCCATTAAAAGTCGACCTGAGGAGGGTCATATGACAAAAACTATAGATCTGCAAATGAAAAAAAAAAAACTGAAAAATTAGCTGGGAGCTTGGCCTCTGTCAATCCCTAGCCCTTCACATTGACCTTTGGGTCATTCAATGAGGGAGGCACTGCAGTGTGTGTCAGAGGAAGGGGCGGAGGGAGGCAGAGATGAGGGGTGGGGAGACAGGGGGTGGGGGGCTCCTACACACATGGCAGGTGCCACTGCCTTCCTTTCCCTGAGGACCTTCTTGCCAGAGGATCTCAGGAGCCCTGCAGGCTTCCCCCCATCATTCTGCTGCCTGTGGCCACTGGAGGCACCGGCCTGTGGGAGGGGCCGCCGTGGGGAGGTTTGGGGAGGGGGTGTCACAGGGTTCCCGGGTTGGGGCGTTGGGTGGCCATCCCCTAGTCTCTAATATTAGAAGCCATCTTCTGCCTTTGCAGTGTTTTCCCTCTTATTTGCATGTCAAACTAGAGAAAGAACATGTTTCTTTCCTTCTTTTACCATATGTTTGATGTTACCATCTGAGTGATATGCCTTAATATAGCACCGCAGCCTCATAAAGGGGAAGGAGCCAAGGATGCTTTACTGCTAATTCCTAGCCCTGTTCTCTAACAGACTGTTTCTTCCAAGAATAAAAAAGATTGCTAACATTTGCACGATTTTATGCAACTGACTTGCACGTGCCCCCTCCCCCACATCAAAATGAGGGCACCTATACATTCGCAGGTCCAGGAACACCAACACCGGGACCTGCCCTGGACCTTCTATGGTACTAATGTTTCCACCACCTACCTCTGCAGGCATCCCGGCCAGTAATGAGATTAAGGACATTTATGTCGTAGGTCCACGTGTTTTCACAAAAGAAAGACACAGATGCCACCGTCAATGGGTAGAAAATTACATATAACAGTGACAACATTCATGGCCTCGCATTAGTTAAAAAAAAAAAAAAGAAAGAAAAAAAAAAAAGAAAGAAAGAAAGAAAGAAAAAAGAAACACCAATGGCGTGGGTTTTTAGAGGGGGAATATTCTCAACAGAGGTACCCGGTCGTCACACTGCAGGAGTATGTTTCCACATCGTCTTCAACAAGAAAGTATGGTTTTAATTTTTAGCTGCTTTTGCAGATGCCTGTTGTGTTGGCACTCACATTTATTGATCAGGAAAATCTGAGCACAAAGGAAAGATGCCTAGCATTCTGAGAAGATGCAAACCGTGCTCTGGTCTGCGCTGGAGACAGTGATGGAGAGAAGGCAAGATGCCAGAATCAAAATTTCAAGCTGAAAATCACCGGGAAAAAAAAAAAAAACAGGGCTTCGGAGGCAGCTGAGTCCAAATTCACATCCCCATGTCTCCTGGCAGGTTAACCCCCTAGGCCTGGCTTCTCAACGGTGAAAATAGGGTGTAGAATGTCCCCGTATGGGATTACGGTGACAATTACATCATATAATATGTGTAAAAACCTGGCGATTTGGCTAAATAAAACATGTCTATTAGCAAGAGAAGCTGTACAAACTCCAAGGCCTTTGAACAAGATGAAGAGTCTGTGGATGGACGGTGGTGATGGGTGCACAGCAACGTGATGTACTTCATGCCACTGAACGGTACTTAGGCACAGTGAAGATGGTAAATTTTATGTATATTGTACTACATTAAAAAAAAAAAAAAAAAAGCCAAGTGTGCACCTGGGTGGCTCAGTCAGTTAAGTGGCTGTCTTTGGCTCAGGTCATGAGCTCAGGGTCCTGGGAATCCTTGCTCAGTGGGGAGCCTGCTTCACGGTCTCCCCTCTGCTCATGCTCTCTCTCACTATCTCCCCCTCTCTCAAATAAAAAAATGAAATCTTAAAAAAAAAAAAAAAACGCCAAGGACAATTTGGAAAGTATTTAAAATGTGTGGATGGAGAAACTCACAGGAGATTTCTTCCACTTTAAATAGGCTAGTTTTCTTTCCAGCCTAATGGATTGTTTCTCATTACTGAAATATGCATTTTAAATAGTGAATTGGTACTAATAAAATGTTCAATGGAGCATCGTTGAACTATAAAATGAAAACGCTGGCTTTCATCAGGAATCACCTATCTTAGGAGAGAAGGAGGAAAAGAATCAATTGTCATTAGAATGAAGACAAAGAGCGCTAGTTCTCCAGATCATTGCCCCTGCTCTGAATTTGGGTTTAACATTTATAAATAAAAACCGGTTTTGCTGCATTAAAATATGTAGGCCTCAGTCCTCCTGACTGTGGACCTTCGCAGGACTGTGTATGTGTAGCCCTGAATTGTAGGCAGCCTCTTCCATCCCTGGGCAGGCCCACTGGGTCCTCCTGTCTCTCAGCAGTGGTCTGTCCCTCCACCCAGCTCCAGACTGGAGCTCCTGTGGGCAGGACCCCTCTGCATGCTCCTGCAGGATGCCATGGGCTCCGGGGCACTTGGTAAGCAACCAGTGAGTGAATACAACGTTAAACTTACTCCAAATGGTGAAGTCTGGACAGTTTTGCACTCGTTCAGATGTTTCCATGATTATGTTCATTAGAACAAACTAACAGCTGCGAGGGTCGGTGAGCTGCTAGGGAAGGGAGGAAGCAGACAGTTCAGCTGGGCTGGGAGTCACAGGGGCGGGCAGTTCTCTGTACTGCTGTGGCCACAAGTGGATCGGACCCCGCCTGCACAGGCCTGGTGTCAGGATGTGGGGCTCCCCGTGCATGCTCTACACAGGGCCCTCCGGCCCCCAAGCCCTCATTCTCCACCACTGACCCCCACAGCATCCTAGCTCATGCCCTCACCTGTGCACGTCAACTTCTGAAATCATCTGGTTTACTGTCTACCTCCCCCATCCCTACCCCTGCCCTATTAACTCCATCAAAATTAAGACTTTGTCTTGATCACTATTGTATCCCATCTCCTAGCCTGGTACTGGCGCATGCTGAATGAATGAGGGAACAAATGAATGAACGAATAGAAGATTGAACAAAACAAATCCCAATCCTCTCCTTATGCTGTCACCCCAGCCCCACTGAACATGGTCACCACCACGACCTCACAATGCCTGGCTTGTGTTATGATGAGGCTCCCTCCCTCCCCTGGGAACCCTGGGACGCTGCATCTCCATGACAGGGACAGTGACAGTGACCGGGAATGGGCTGGTAGGAAGAACAGTTGAACCAGACTCTAGCTGCAAGGACATGGCACACTGGCACCACAAAAAAGTCAGGAATCGTGCTGAGACTCAGGGGGGAAAGTATTAGGCTGCTCCCGAGGCCTGGGCACAGTGTTGAACAGAATGCACACAGAAGAAAAAAAGGTTGTGCTGGCTACACCAGCTGGACAGGGAACAAGAGTTCCTTGGGCCCCCATGCCGCTCAGTTATGGATGAGCCTCAAAATCCACCCCCCCCCCATCTGTCCCTATAGAACCAGGGCCTGGAGAACAGTTGGTGGAACAATGTGATGGTCACTTGGGGGCTGACTTATGGCTGAAAACACCTGCCGAAAGGGTCCAAGAAGGCATCTGTTTGGAGGTGACTCCTGACAGCAGATGGGGGGTTTCGTTATTATGTTTTATTCTCTCTTTTCCAAATGAATCATTGCACATTCTACACTGCACAGCATGAGAAGAGGAAGGTGCAGATAAGAGGGTGGGTGCTCCCACACAAGAACCTGCCAAAGGATTGCTCCAGCCTCGTGGAAAACACTTGTTTTTAACCAGGACAAGGCTGAAAGTCAGCCTTTAAAAAACAAACAGCTGGGCAGCCCGGGTGGCTCAGTGGTTTAGCGCTGCCTTCAGCCCAGGGTGTGATCCTGGGGACCTGGGATCGAGTCCCCCATCGGGCTCCCTGCATGGAGCCTGCTTCTCCCTCTGCCTGTGTCTCTGCCTCTCTCTCTGTGTCTCTCATGAATAAAAAAATAAAATCTTTAAAACAAAAACAAACAAAAAAACAGCTCCTCTGAGTGGTGACGGAGACTCTCCCCAGTAGGCCTCAGCCTCACTGCCCGTCACCCACAGCGCCCCTGCTAGGCCGGAGGGGATCTTCTGTCCAGGGGCAGGTTGTGCCAGACCTGGAAACTCTTCTTTCAGTGTGAATGTCACACTTACTGGGATCACAGCCTCCAAGAGTCAAGTGATTGTAAAAGGTCAGAGCGTCCCTGACGAAAGCCCATGCTAACCTTTCCAGAAGAACAGCTCTGCGATTTCCTTGGAACCAAGTTTCTAGAAGTGCCCTGTGTGGGCTGCGTAGGTATCCAATGTTGCTTATTGCTAGGAAGCTCACTATGCCTCATCGCTCTGTATGGCTACACTTGAAGTTGACCTTCTCTAGTTTAATCTTCTGTGCAGATGGAAGTAACTGGACAGAAACCTCAGTCACTTGGAGACCACTGTTGCCGCATCTCAGTTTTGCCTCCTGGCATCTCTTCCATTCCCCCACCTTCTCCCAAAGTGGGGCAGCCAAAACTGAATCTGCCACTGCAAGGACAGGACCAAGAAAAAGGGGTGGCTTCTCTCGGCTCCTGCTCAGCAACCAACACATACATCACAGCCTTTTTCCCTATCAGAGCAGGGGCACGATGGACTTGCTGTGGCTCAGCCTCTTGGGGCCTCCCGAGGGGAGGCTCACAGTCTGGGGGACACTCCACCTTTCAGGCAAACAGTGAGAACTCCTATGGGCCGTCGAAGGTCTGAGTTCCAGCCTGTGAACTTCTCAGAGTCCCATTTCCTTCATCTCTACAATGGGAATAACTGCATCTAATGGATTTACTCCAGGCTGCTGTGAGGTTCAAATACATATAAAGACACTTATATCGGGCACTAGCCCAGGGTAGCCTCCCCATGCAATTAGGATACAATCCAGTCTCCCCAGAATGGCCCACAAGGCCACCGCATTGGGCCCACAAGCCCTTCTGACCACTCAGTGCACTGTCACCAGTCATGTGGATCTTCCTGCTGTCTGTCAACACTCCAAGATCACCCTCCCTCTTCCGGGCTTTCACATTCTTATTTCCCCGCCTGGAATTCTCATCCTCAGATTCTCCATGGCTGGCTCCTCACACTTACTGTTTTTGCACAAAAACGTGACATTCTCTGATCCCCTATCCAAAATAGTCACATGTGAAATGGGGAAGGGGTCGGGGGCAGGTTCTTTCAGGAGGGAGGTGAATCTTAGCTACAGAGTCTGCAAATCACAGAGAAGCCTGAAATAGAGTTCAGTGTGGCCTTAATCAAATAGAGACCTCATCCATCAGTCAGGGGGTAGGGCCATCAGCAGCAGCCAGAGACAGATCAGTTCTGCTGGATTGGCAACAACCAACCTTGGCGTAGTGCTTTAGAGTTTTTATTCATTTACTCATTCATTCAACAAATATTTACCGATATTTACAAATATTTGATAGGCACCTCCTGCATGCCAGGGTCAGGATAGAGACGGAGTTTCTGCTCTCATGGTATTTGTATCCTACTAGATAAGCTTTCCCAGAGTGGCAAATGCATATCCTCCAGCCACTCTCTGCCTTCACGTGCTTGTATTTTCTTCATAGCACATGATCTGAATCATTTATTATTCTGAACAAAGGCCCCTGAACAATGATGGCCAATGTCTTGACTTTTTGTGTCCATGTTCAATGTACTGAAGCCCTTCTGACTAAGATTCACCACTGCCCTTAAAGCACCTACTCAATCCTTTACCAACAAAAATTTTGCACCTTTTGCAAAATTTTGCAAAAATTGCCATGAAAACAGCAATACAGAGCTTCAGAGGGTCTGTGCTGACCTCTGGAGATTTAAATTGCTCCTCGCTTTCAAAATAAAGTTTTGGGGTGCCTGGGTGGCTCAGTTGGTTACTTGACTCACAATTTCAGCTCAGATTATGTCTCAGGGTCATGAGATCAAGCCTGCCCCACCCACCCTTTCCAGTGTTGAGCCCTGCATCAGGCTGGGAGCTCAGCGTGGATTCCACTTGAGATTCCCTCTGCCTTTACCCCCTCCTTGTGCATGTACACTGTCTCTCAAATAAATAAATAACATCTTTAAAAAGAGATAAAGTCTTGACTGCAACCTCAAAACAGCTCCTCTACCATTTTGTTTGTGTTGTAAAATAATGAATCATCAAGTACTAAGACGGAAGATTATAAGGTGTAGTTTCTTCTTCTAAGGAATGTTCGTGGAGACATGGGGTGGAGGGGACACTGCTTCCTCATCTACCCATCTTTACACATAAGTCCTGAAGGCTCTACCAACTCCCACCCTAAAAACATAATTTATAATGTGCTTGAGATCGTGCTGCGCAGGAAGTAGCTACAATTAGGTCTCAAAGAAGGGAAATTTGGAGGGATGCTTCAGTCATGAGGGAAAGCTCACTGGCAAGATGAAAAAAAGAAATCTCACTGGGCAGAACATAGATAAGGAAAGAAGAGAAGCGGGGTCCTACCTGTGGTCATGATGGGGGGGGGGCAGGGAGTGGTGCAGGGTTCACAAGGAAAAGCAAGATGGAAGTTCCAGAGGCAGAAGTGAGCCTGCCAGTGAGGAAAAGATGTGGGGAAGAAGTATAACAGTTCTATAACAGATCCCCAGGTGACAAATGGCTTCAAGTAGCAAGGTGAGGAATTTGGCCTTCATTGTTCAAATTCTACATCTTCAGGGTTAGAAAGGATTTTGGAGGTCATTTGTCCAAACTATACCCAGAAGGAAGAGAAAAGCCCACTTTGGGAGCTGCCCTGAGGTCCAGCGGAGCTCACCAAGGGCCAGGTCATCAGCCCTGCCTCTGTGACCTTCCTTCTAGGTCCATGCCATGGAGCTCCTAACAATCTCAGTGTCCTTTTCCTTCAGTACCTGGAGCCCCTCACTTACATGATGCTACCCAGCAACATTTGTTCGAGCCCAGAGAAATGGAACATCACAAGAAAATCAAGAGCTCTAATATTTTCAAAAACAACTGTTCGGATATTGTAAGAGTTACCGTTTGACACTTTTCTGCAAGATAGTGTGGAGGTTGAAACAAAACCAGAGGTAGAGAACATGTCCCCATCCATAATGACTATAATCAAGATCTTCCCACACAATGAGCTCTTCACTTGAGAGCCACACAGAAGGCCTCTAACTTTGCTCCGTGTGATATTCTGACAACCTCGACGTGGGAACAACACACAAGAGCTCGGGAAGAAAGGACAAGCTTTTAGCTCTGTTTCCTTACTGGTTTGTTTATTATCATCCTGGGCTTTCAGTGCCTTGGAACAAGATGTTTCCATGGCATCAGGTGGAGTGCAAAGTTTATTGCATAAAGTCACAGCTTTTGAAATCACAATGAAATCAACCCCTTGGTAAAATCAAATGGAAAGGTAATACATGCTGTAGGCTTTTTGTTAACAAATAAGAACTCAGCATCTAATAAAACTATCCCCTTTCAAGTGCAGACCATTATTTGCCCTGTTGCTTTATCCTTGTTCCCTAACACCTTATAGGGGAACTGAGTTACCGTGAGACCAAGGAAGCGCGCTGGATTCCCAAATAGCTGATGCTTAACATTTCACCTCTTCCAAGGCTAAGTGCATTTCACTATCCTAACGCCAGGATGCTCAGATGGGGGAATACATCAGAACCAAGCAGAGAGAGCTTTTCTAATGACAAATTCCAGAACTCCACCCCAGGCTTCGTGAGTCAATCTCTGGAGGGGAGCCCACAGGTTTTCCTCAGTTACACCTACGGTTAAGAAGTATTCCTCATCAAAAAAAAAAAAAAAAAAGTATTCCTCAAGACAAAGAACTTATTTTCTAACTGTGAATTTTAGCCTTTAATAAGCTCTATGAAGAAAATGCAAAATATGGAAAACATTCTAGTATTCCTGGAAAGAAACCAGCATAGGTTTCTGTACATGAAGCTCTCCTCTCTGAACAGAAGATCTCTATCAGTTTACTCCAAAGGGCAGAAAGGTCCCAGACTCTGAGAAAGAAGACAGGAGATTGGTACAGTAAGTGGTTTTCCATAAGGGTCTAGATGAGTCCACCCTTGCTGCAATGTGTTCATTTCCTCCAACTAAAGTGGCACAGGGCTGTGCCTCAATCTAGTTCTCCCATAGCAGGTGGTGAGGACAGTCCTCAGTATGTCCTGGAAAATCCACTGCCCATGCCCTAAATCAAACACGCAGGAGGAACATCAAGGTGCCGGAGCCCAGACTCTGTAGTAAGGTAGACGAGATAGATGAGGAGCTAAAGGGGCAGCGACTGAAGCTGTTTCCTGGAGATGAGGCAGGAGCAAGTAAACTGGAGAACAATTCTGAAGGGTTTTGAAGGGTTCCGTCGGCCAGGGCAAAGGATCCAAACACCTCTCAATTAACAAGCATGTCGCTACCAAAGACTTTTGCTGGTGCAGAAGCTGCTACAAGAACGAGGAGATGGACTCTGAAGCCAGGCCGCCTGGATGTGAATCACAGCTCCACACATTCCAGCCGTGGGCTCTCGAGGTGGCTTGCCCTCTCTGTGCCTGGACTTCTCACCTATAAGGTGGGGATGATCATAGTGCCCACCCCATGGGGCTGCTCTGATGCCCAGTGGGGTTTGTGCAGATGAAGCATCTGGGACACAGTAATACAGTGGAATCTGAGTCTGTTTAACTGCATTTGGTTTGTTAAATGGATTCATACATCAACTGGCATTGTCCTAATACATGACCCAGGAGAAGCCTCTCAGGAGACTGCGATGCCCTCGTGAGGGGACACTGAGGGAAAGGATGTGGGGGCAGCATTGCCAAGAGAGCAAGTTGCCATCGGGCGTGAAGGTGAGGAGCTCAGCTCTGGGTCTGAATCCCAGCTGAGGTGTGCCAGGCTGTTCTTAACCCCTTTCTGTTCTGGGTCAAATGGGGGCACTTTTAGGACACACCTTGCAGAGCTGCTATGAGGGTCACATAAATGATATATAAATAATCCTAATTATTTATGAAGCATAATAAAATTATATAATAATAACACAATATATATTGTTGCCCGTAACATAGCAATGTCAGGTGCTTAGAAGGGTTTCTGGCAGGGAGCAAACGGGTCTGCAACACTGAGGTTGTTGTGATGATGGTGAAAGTCAGGTATTCTGTAGTTTTTCAAAAGTCACAGAGGGTGACAGGGAGCTAGCTACTTGTGTTTTTATTTACTCACTCATTCACTCGGGCAATGCTGTGTAGGTGCTAGTGAGCCAGTGGTAAGCAAAGGGCAGCCTGTCTTTGGCCTGTGGAGACACGAGTGGCGCTCCACTGACCACCGTGAGGAAGGTATCGCCTGGGGAGGGGCCGGGGAGGAAAGTCACAGGGAGATTGGCAGGGCCCTAAGCCAGTGTGTGGGTTTACTGTTACAGCCATCATCTGGCATCCTCCCTCCTGCCTGGTGGAGAAGACAGTCGAGATGTCATCACTGCTCTAAGGATGACCCATCTGATACTTGAGAAGCTGGGATGCCCTTGGCCAATGCAGAAAACTCTGCATTACACCTAGAACCCGGTCCTTCCAACGCTCAGCTCGGAGCTACTGCTCTGCCCCTGGCAGGCTAATGAAGCTGCCGTGCTCTGTCCCCCTCCAATGCCTTCCTGGAGCTTCCAACTCTGGGAGACACACCGTCCCTGGGAGCAGTCCCCATGCACACCCTGTGCAGGGGGCCTGGGACTGTGTGGCATCTGCTTCCACTGTCCACATACATAGACTCATTAGTTGTAGGGAGGTTAAAATCAGAACCGTGAAAAAGCCAATGGGAAGGGTCACAATGCCTAAAAAGACCAGTTTGGGTCCTTTCCTCATGACCCAGAGAAGGAAGAACTGCTTTGGGCCTCTAAGGGCCACAAGAACAGAATGCTTTGTTCTTAAAAGAAAAAACTATCTGAGATCAGTCAGGTGAGCAACACCCGCAGCCCTCCTCCTTTCTTTTTTTTTTTTTTTTTTAAGATTTATTTATTCATTCATGAGAGACACAGAGAGGCAGAGACATAGGCAGAGGGAGAAGCAGGCTCCCTGCAGGGAGCCTGATGCGGGACTTGATCCCAGGACCCTGGGATCATGACCTGAGCCAAAGGCAGACGCTCAACCACTGAGCCACCCAGATACCCCACACCCTCCTTTTCAATGCGGTGAACAGTGTCCCTGCTGAGACTCCTGCAGGGTGTGCATGGATGGCCACAGCCCGTCACCAAGGAAACAATGACCTCCTCAAGGAGGAGTATAGAGGTTGTCCATTCAAGTTCCAACTGAAGCCATCATCGCCACGTGGAATATCACACAGGGAATGTTCCTTTGCCAACCTGAGAAGCCTTTGCTTATATTCCCATTAACCTTCTTCACTTTAAAAATAATTTGGCAGCATTTATCAAAACTTACTATTGAAAAAAAAAAAGCAATCAGCTAATCTCAAGTCCACTGCTTAAAATAATGCTGCATGCTCAGCCCTCCTGGGACCCTAATTTTCTCACTTGGAAAGTGAAACGGAATCCAGTGCTGATGGGAGTGTAAATTGCAACCAACTTCTGGAAAATTAACCTGACAATATCTATTAAAATGTAAAACATACACACCTCTGGTCCTACAATCCCACGCAGAGGAGACTTTCTACAGAATTAAAAGAACCCAGTGAGAAAGGATATGGGCGGGAGGATGTTTATCCAAGCATTATGGGTAGAGCCAAGAATAATAATAATAAAAATACAGAAACCAAACTGAAAGTCCATCAACAGCAATATGGCTGAATAAATGATGGTATGTTCATATTATAGTATCCAATAAGGATCTTTGTAAGAAGAATGAGTTGGGGGTTTTCATTAAGCACAGCAGAAAAGGTAGAGGAGGGGAAAAAATGACTCATCAAGGTTATGACTCATCAAAATTATGGCAGTAGAAGCAGATGGACAAGTTGCAACTGACTTGATGGACCAGCAGATCCAAATCGAAGGCCAAGGGTGGGCCAGGGAGGGCAGTGTGGGAAGTAAACCAAACCAGGGTCGGTTTGCATCACTGAGCCCTGGCAGACTCAGGAGCTGAAGGTACCAGATACCTCAGATGGTTGGTTTAAAAACAAGGGGATGGATCGGTCCTTAGAAGGACCATATAGACCCTCTCCAATCCCAGATTGTCTCTCTTACCCTCAAGCAAGCCAAGGGGGAAAGCTGGAGGAGGCTCGCTCTCCAGGGAAGCTGACTCAGGCAGGCTCAGTGGCTGAGGGGGAGACAGAAGCACTCCAGGAGGACAAGAGTCCTGTCCCTGTCCCACTCAGCTCCCAGATGCTGGCATCCGACCTCCATGTCCACCAAAGACCAGTGGATGTTTCTAGCAGCTTCATTCGTAACTGTCAAACCCAGAAAGCAACGAAGGTGTTCTTCAGTAGGCAAATGGAAAAACCAGCTGTGGTCCCTCCAGACAATATAACACTATTCAGTACTAACGAGAAACGAGCTATCAAGCCACAAAAAAGACATGGAGGAGGCTAAGTGAAGGAAGCCCATCTGGAAAGGCTATATACTGGGTGATTCCAACTAGAGGACTTTCTGGAAGAGGCAAAACTATGCAGGCAATAAAGAGGTCAGGGACTAAGGGGAGGGGGAGGGAAGGAGAAGAAGGGGAAGAGAACAATGAACAGGCGCAAGATGGGATTTTAAGGCAGCGAAACTATTCTATGTGATATTGTATCAGCAGACACATGTCATCACACATTTGTTAAAATCCACAAAATACAATAAGATTTAACCCTAATGTAAACTTTAGAGTCTAGCTAACCATCAATTGTAATAAATGTATCACACTAGTGTGAGACAATAGCTATTAAAATGTAAAACATACACACCTCTGATCCTATAATCCTATTAATAACAGGAGACACTGTCACCTGAAACTAATGTAACATTGTGTGTCACCTGTACTCAAACAAGATTTTTTTAAAAAATAGGGAAAACTGGAGGTGACAGTTTATAGAAGCTCTTTGTATTTTGCACTCGATTTTTCTGGAAACTGCTTAAACAAACAAATAAAATCTACTGATTTAAAAAAAAAACCCACAGTGAGTCATAACTACATATGCACTAAAATGGCTAAAATTAAAAATACTGACAGCACCAACTATTAATGCACAATCAGAATTCTCTTCATTACTAGAGGGAATGAAAATGGTGCAACCACTTTGGAAAACAAGCACACCACCTACCAAGTTACCCAGTGGTGCTCCTCCTCAAGATTTACCCCAGAGAAGTGAAAACACATCTACACAAAGACTTGAATGCAAATGTTTATTACGGCTTTAGTATAAGAGCCCCAAACTGGAAGGAACCCAAGTATTCACCAACAAGTGAATGAGTAAACACTGTGTGATATGTTTATACAGTGAAATACTAGCCAGCAGTAAAGAACAAATACAGTAGCATGAATGAAGCCCAATAACATTATGCTGAGGGGAAGAGACCAAACCAAAGGCGTACATGATGTATGATTTCATTTACATGAAGTTCTAGAACAGGCAAAATAATTTATAGCAGGGGCGCCTGGCTGGCTCTGTCGGTAGAGCCTGCGACTCTTAATCTCAGGCTCGTGAGTACAAGCCTCATGTTGAGCGTAGAGCCAACTTTATTTTTTTAAGATTTATTTACTTATTTGAGAGAGAGCACAAGTGGGGAGGGGCAGAGAGAGAGAGAGAGAGAGAAGCAGATTCCCCATGGGGCAGGGAGCCCAATGCTGTGCTCGATCCCAGGACCCTGGGATCATGACCTTGATGAAGGCAGATGCTTAACCAACTGAGCTACCCAGGCTCCCCAAGAGCTTAGAGCCTACCCTAAAAAAAATGTATATAGTGAAAAAAATTAAAAATAGAAAAAAGAATCTTAGATCAGTGGTTGCCTGAGACAGAAGGTGAAGGGGATTAACAGGGAAGGGACACAGGGCATTTTCTTGAGGCTATGGAAATATTCTCTATATTGATCGGGCTGGTGATCGATTACCTGCATGTATACACTAGCCAAAAACTCATAGAACTGTGTGTTTTAAATGGATGTTTTTTATTGTATATAAATTAAACTCCAATAGAGGTCATTAAAATGAAAAACATAAACAAGGTAATTAGGGTAATTAGTAAATCCAAGGGAAACAAAATAAGTATAAGAAAGGAAATGTAATCCTAATACACTTTTATGATTTTGCTGTGAATATTATTTACATAGTCACATAATATAAGCGCTGATCTTTGACATAAGCACTGATCGTTTAAGACAAACGTGTGTGTGTGAGCATATCTTTTGTGTGGTTAGATAAAAAAGCTAAATCCTCTTGTTGGTATGACATCAACAGATGATGTTCTAAAACAGATGAATTGAGGAACCATAGTAGAAACATATTGTTTAGAAATTTGGAGGTAAATACCCAAAGAAAGAGTTTAAGGAGTTCACAGCGTGTCTCTTTGGGAAGAGAGAATCCAAGAGTAGGGAGGACTGGGGTAAGTGGCCGCAATTATTCAGTTGACGTCTAGTGATACTATTGAATTTTAAAACAATATACAAGGGTCTTGCTTTGACAAAAGTAAAGTTAAATTTTAAAAGAATGTAGAGGCGCCTGGATGGCTCAGTGGTTGAACATCTGCCTTTGACTCAGGTCATGATCGCCGGGTCCTGGGATCGAGTCCCACATCAGGCTTCGAGTGAGGAGGCTGCTTCGCCCTCTGCCTATGTCTCTGACTCTCTCTCTCTGTGTCTCTTATGAATAAATAAATAAATCTTTAAAAAAATTTTTTAATTATATAAAGACCTAAAGAATATTCGTGACATACTGTTAAGTGCAGAAACATGATTTTGGTAAGAGTATAATATAGCTTTCACTTAAAAACAAAAACTAACGATAGAGGTAAAGGAATTTTTGAATATAAAGTAAAGAATGGTGAACAACAAAGTTACCGTTAGCCACCTCAGAGGGGAGGAATTAAAGATTACAGAGGTGGTGTAATAGATTATTGACTTTTTCCACATACATTTCTGAGTCATTTATGTGTTATAATAAGTGTATATTAGTTTTGCTATTAAAAACTCAAATAAATAAATAAATAAATAAATAAATAAATAAATAAAAAAAAACTCAACAAAAAGGGATCCCTGGGTGGCTCAGTGGTTTGGCGCCTGCCTTCGGCCCAGGGCATGATCTTGGAGACCCGCGATCAAGTCCTGCGTCGGGCTCCCTGCATGGAGCCTGCTTCCCCCTCTGCCTGTGTCTCTGCCTCTCTCTCTCTCTCTCTCTCTGTCTCTCATGAATGAATAAATAAAATCTTAAAAAAAAAAACCCTCAACAACAGCAAAAATTGAGTAAAAACAATTAAGCTGGATGATCTCTAAGATTCCTACAGATCTAATATCATAAAAATATGGGACCCCTGCCTAAACTCTACCAAAAGTCCAGACTTACTAAAACATGAATTTTATCCCAGATATGCCCACATGTAATCTTGGCAAATTGTTTAAAACTTCAAGCAAAGACATCTATGGAGTCTACTATAATTTGACATACTGACTCCAAGCAATCAGAAATCTAGCCCTTCACAGATTTCCAGGAGGTGAGAGATAGCTGAAGCAGAGCATATGCCAGCATGCAGGGAGTGCCGGGGAAGGGAAGGATGGTTCTGGCAACCAGGGTCATGTGCCCATGTAGCATGGTTCCGGATACTTTGCCTGCTATGTCCTTTAATTCTTACAACAACCATAAAAAGAGTATGATGAAGAAATTAAGGCTTAGAGGGTTCCAGATAAATGGGAAGCATCTGTCACTCTGACCTTTCAGCAGAAATCACTACCAGCTGAATAGTCTTACCTGGACCAAGGCATTTGTTTTTCTAAATGAGAAGGGCCCTCCCTCCTGTATAAAAGGAAGGAAGGGGAAGGCTGAGGGGCTCAGTCAGTGAAGCAGCTGCCTTCAGCTCTGGCCATGATCTTAGGGTCCTGGAATCGAGCCCTGTATCAGGCTGCCTGATCAGTAGGGAGTCTGCTTCTCCCTCTCCCTCTGCTCCTTCCCCTGCTTGTGCTCTCATTCTCACTCTCTCTCTCTCAAATGAATAAATAAAATCTTTAAAAAATATAAAAGGGAGGGAAAAATTAAAAACTTTTGCTTCTTTAAAAAATCCTGCTTGGGGGGCAGCCCCGGTGGCTCAACAGTTTAGCGCCGCCTTCAGCCCAGGGCATGATCCTGGAGTCACGGGATCGAGTCCTGCGTTGGGCTTCCTGCATGGAGCCTGCTTCTCCCTCTGCCTGTGTCTCTGCCTCTCTCTCTCTCTCATGATAAATAAATAAAATCTTTAAAAAAAAATCCTGCTTGGGGATGGAAAGACAAGCTACAGAGTGGAGAAACTATTTGCAAACCACATATCCAACAAAGGATGACTCTACTCAGACTGTATACTATATACTTGGCCTATATAAAGAACTTTCAAAACTCAACACTAAAAAAGCAACCAATCCAAATAGAACCTGGGCACGAATCAACATTTCACCGGAGAAGGTAAACCGATGGCCCTGTTGGTCATTCGAGAAATACAAATTAAAACCACAAAAAGATGTCATTACATGCCTATCAGGATGGCTAAAATAAAAAATAGTGACAGCACCGGATCACTCATACTTTGCTGGTGGGAAAGTAAAAGGGTCCACCAACTCTGGGAAACAGTTTGGGCAATTTCTTAAAAAACCAAACATGCGACCACTATATAACCCAGCAATTGAACTTCTGGGCATTTATCCCAGAGAAATAAAAATTTATACTCACTCAAAAACCTGTATACAGAAGTTTATAGCAGTTTTATTTTTAATGGCTTAAAAAATGGAAACAAGCCAGATGTCCTTCAACTGGTGAGTAGTTACACAAACTGTGATCCACCCAATTCCATGTAATACTTCTCAGCAATAAAATGGAATGAACTACTGATACATAGTTCATGTATGACATACTGACATACTGAACATGTCACTGATACATGTGACAACCTAGAAGAACCTCCAGAGATGGCTGAGTGACAAAGACAATCCCAGGTTTACATCTGTATGTATAACATCATAACGTTAATTTACAGCATATAGGTACATGTTAAGTACATGTATAATTTCATGACATTATTTTTAAAAATAAAACTCTAGAAACAGAGAGCAGGGGTGCCTGGTGGCTCAAAGTCTGCCTCTGGCTCAGGTCATGATTTTCCCTGCTTGTGATCTCTCTCTGTGTCTGAAATAAATAAATGAAAGAAAAGAAGAAGAAAGGAAAGGAAAGGAAAGGAAAGGAAAGGAAAGGAAAGGAAAGGAAAGGAAAGGAAAGGAAAGGAAAGGAAAGGAAAGGAGAAAGGAAAGGAGAAAGGAAAGGAGAAAGGAGAAAGGAGAAAGGAGAGGAAAGGAGAGGAAAGGAGAGGAGAAAGGAAAGGAGAAAAGAAAGGAGAAAAGAAAGGAGAAAAGAAAGGAGAAAAGAGAAAGGAGAAAGGAGAGAGGAGAGAGGAGAGAGGAGAGAGGAAAGGAAAGGAAAGGAAAGGAAAGGAAAGGAAAGGAAAGGAAAGGAAAGGAAAGGAAAGGAAAGGAAAGGAAGAGAGAGAGAGAAAGAAAAAGAAAGAAAGAAAGAAAGGAGGGAGGAAGAAAGAAAAGAAAGAAAGAAAGAAAGAAAGAAGAAAGAAAGAAAGAAAGAAAGAAAGAAAGAAAGAAAGAAAGAAGAAAGAAAGAAAGAAAGAAAGAAAGAAAGAAAGAAAGAAAGAAAGAAAGGAGGAAGAAAGAAAAGAAAGAAAGAAAGAAAGAAAGAAAGAAAGAAAGAAAGAAAGAAAAAAGAAAGAAAGAAAGAAGAAAGAAAGAAAGAAGAAAGAAAGAAAGAAAGAAAGAAAGAAAGAAAGAAAGAAAGAAAGAAAGAAAGAAAGAAAGAAAAGGAAAACAGAATACAGGTTGCTAGGAGTGAAGGAGGGGGTGGGAGCAGAGAGAACTGGGTGTGTTACAAAAGGACATCATGAGGGATGCTGGAACCTTCTGTATCTTGACTGTATCCTTGCCAATATCCTGGTTATGACACTGTACTTCAGTTTTGCAAGATGTTACCAATGGCAGAAACTGGGTAGAGGTTTATGGGATTGCTCTGTATTATTTCCTGCAATTGCATTTAATCTATAATCCTCTCAAATAAAATGTTGGGAGTTTTTAAGAAATCCAGCTCTGTGTAGATTTGGTCAATTATTCTATGCCTCTCTGTGCCTTAGTCTCCTCGAGAGTAAAACAGAGATAATAGTAATAACACCAACCTCATAAAATTATTGTGATATTGGAGAGTTTACTAGACATTAAATATTTAAACGGAGCTTAGCAGGTATTACTCAAAAAATACTAGCCACTCTTATTTCAAGCAGTAATTCAGAAGTATTTATTGAGCACCTGCTATAGGCCAAGACTCAGTAATTTCATTAGAAATCAGCATCTCAGGATGCCTGGTGGCTCAGTGGTTGAGCGTCTGCCTTCGGCTCAGGTCGTGATCCTCGGGTCCTGGGATTGAGTCCCATATCGGGCTCCCCGCAGGGAGCCTGCTTCTCCCTCTGCTTAGGTCTCTGCCTCGCTCTGTATCTCTCATAAATAAATAAATAAAATATTTTTAAAAAATAAAAATAAGCATCTCATTTTGGGATAAGCAAGAGACCTGGATTCAGGACCCCAGCACTACCACCATTCTTGCTGTGCCTCCTTGGACAACTAACTTAACCACTCTGAACTGCTTTCTCTTAAACAGCAAAAAGGAGTGAATAATACACACACATCCCATAAGGCTAGGAGGACTGAAATGATGCATATAAATGCCTGCCACGTAGCAAATCGTCAATAAATGGTAACTAACTGTAAGGCGCCGGGGTGGCTCAGTCAGTTGAACATCTAACTCTTGATCTCAGCTCAGGTCTTGATCTCAGGGTTGTGAGTTCAAGCCCTGTGTTAGGCTCCACCTTGGGCATGAAGCTTACTGAAAAAAAAAGAAGGATAACTATTATGATTACTTATGTATTCTCTTTATTGTTACCTTCTTCCCACTTGAGTTTTAAGCTTCTTGAGAACATAGTCCTCTGCTTTTTTCTCAGGAATCCGTCTTGACACCAAGGATAATGTAATAAACACATAAAGGACTCCACAAATACGTACTAAAAAAATAGAATAATCTGGCAATCCCTAATGAAATCATGTATGCCTTCTGATTATAAGGCCTGAGAAAATTCCCCTATAAGCCTAAGACGGGGCTTGCACAAGGGCGTGCATTATGATACTCTTCATGGAGGCAGGAAAGCCTGGCAACCCACATATCTATCTCTGGGGAGATGGAGAGTAGAATGGATGGAGCAAAAGCAGCTAAAATCAACAGACTGGAGGGAAATATAGTTGTAAGGCCAGATGTTAAAAACAGTGTGAATTAAAAATAGTAAGCCACAGAATGGAGTTTATTTAAGAACAGCACTCATGAAAATAAAAACACAAACTCGGCACGCCCGGCTGGCTCAGGCGGAAGAGCGTGCGACTTTTGATCTTGGGGTCGTGAGTTTGAGCCCCATGTTGAGTGCTGAGATGACTAAAAAATGAATATAAAATAAACTTAAAAAGATAAAACAATAAAAACACAAATTCGCCCCCCCCACACACACACACATACACCACAAAATGACAAATTTGAGGAGGATGCTCATGTCTTCAGGAGATATATGGAATCCATTGTGGTGGATGCCAGGTGACAGGAAAGACAGAGGTCAAAGATGATAAAGATTTAAAAAAAAAAAAAAAAAAGCAAAAAATCCCGAAGAGCCTGGAATCCACTGCTGCTGACAAACTAGACTGGATGACATACTCCAATCATATACCTGAATCCAAAACAAATATGAATTCATACAAAATAAATAATTACGTAAATGGTGACAGTGGGACCCCAGACCTTGTGGGAGAGGGGCAGGAGCTAAAGAGACAACTGTGAATTGTCATTTCAAAAAAATATAAACTTCTCTATTCCAATTATGGATGTTATGCAACAAAATCAATGCTTTGAAAAACGCCTATTGCTTCTTCTTCTCTTTGGAAAAGTCACTGGGAGGAATTTCAAGAATGTCGCTGGTGGAAACAGCATTGCAGCGCCCTGGTATGAGCTTCTCATTTCTGTCTCTCCTGAACATTCAATATTTTTATCGCTAGTGAATCAGAGACACACAACCCAGAGGAGTGAAAACAATGCGGCAAGAATCTCAGCATCTGGAAAAGCTGAAGAACGGTGTGTGCGCCACTCGCGGTCCTTTGCGTTTGGTCCCCAAGGTCAGAATCCAGATGCATGTGGAACAGAAAATTACTTTTTTCCTTGAAGTTTAATGAACAGCTCTCTCACGAGCAGGAAATACAAATCACCATGCCCTGGGCCACCTCCTTTTCTGGCCCTACCTGCCTACCACACACACAGTGGCTCCTTCTCCCACTCCAAGGAAAGGCTGATCCGGATTCATATATTGGGGTGGAAAGAGGTTAGGGTGACTGGCAGTCCCTAATGTATATGTGATGTGAAGAGCGGGATTTCTGGAATGTGGGATTCTGAATGTTTTTCATCTTTCTGCTTAGACACTTTTCCTAATTTATCTTCCATGAGCACACATTGCTTTGGTCGCTGTGGGAGAAAAAAAAAATTTCAAAATGGAATAATAGCACCAGTTAATCAGTTAGAAGGCTTAAAAATCATGTTTCCTTTGGTGCACTGGTAACTGTATTGCAAAGCATAAATGCATTTTCAACGATTGATTATTCTGAAACCCACTGGCCCTGTGTGTCCTTGAGGGAAAAAACCTACCACTCACCTTGCTTATGAGATGATCGTGGTGTGTTGGATTACCATAAGATGTCTTGAGCTCCTGTGACTGGACATGGCCAAACGCTGAGAAAGCAATCCCACAGCTAAATCTCCTGCTACCACTTCTTCCTACCTTACCCCCAAAACACACAGTCAATTTACTTTAAAAATACCATGAAGTGGGTGTCATATGACTTAGCAGCTAAGAATGTGAACTCAGGAGGCATATTTGCCTGGGTCCCCCACACTGGCTCCTCTACTTCCTCACTGTCAAGCTTCAGTCTTGACAAAAAAGACAAAGATATTTGCTCTTTTAGGTTTTTCTGTGACGGGTGGGTAAAAACAATACCTATGTGAGGGGCTCGTATGAGAATTAAAGGAGCTAATGCATAGAAAAGATGTAGAATAGTCCAGAGAACCAGAAGCATCACTAAATGTTAACTTCTGTAATTACTTGTCAAGATGATTAAGTTCTGTTATTCATTCAATTTTAAAACATCATATAACAAATACAGTATCTGTTTGCCCATAATCCTACTTCGCCAACATGGAAACTAATTTCTTTGTATTTCCTTATCAAATTTAACTATACATTAAAGACACACACACACATACACACACACACACACATACATTCATTTCCTCAGTTCCATTTCCAAAGAGGGGCAAAGAACTGAAACAATTCTCTTTTAGAAACTATACTTGATGGAATTACTCAAATATATTTCCATATTTAGATTGAAATGGAATCTAAGAACCCCATCAAGAGTCAAAAGCAGGGAGTTGAGCTTCTTCTATCAATGGCTCTCAGTGACCTGAGGACATCTTGCCTGGTCCCATTTGGCCTCCTCCCTCGCACCCTCCAGTCACAGGCTCCTGGCTCACCCCCAAATACCCCTCCACGCTCTTGGGCTTCCTATAGGCCACTCTTTCTCCATCCTCCCTCTCAGCTGCTTCTACCAACCCTTAAAACTCACCTTAAAAAAAAAAAAAAACTCACCTCAAATGCTGCTTCCCCTGGGGATCCCCAGGTTTGGGTGCCCATGGCATGGATGATTAGTTGGGAATGTGTTTCCCTCACCACACTGTGTTGTAATTATTACGGCACGTGGCTTTAAGATTGGAGACTTTCTGCTGGTCAGCAGTTTCTAACACATGGTGGTCTGGCTGGAACTCAAAGAATCAGAGGACGTGAGACACAGCCATCTTTCTGTATTTTTAACAGCCTGTAGCCCTGCAACACTTCTCTGTTGGTTTCTGCATGGTGAACGGGCTGTACGGGGCAGGAGGAGCATGCTAGTAGGTAACTAGTTAACTTCGGGAAGGCTGGATGGAGGCTCCAGTGGTTTATCACAGACTTCCCTACGCAGGCTCAGTTCAAACACAGTCTAAAGTCAGCCAGAAAGGCAAAAATTATGTACATGGTAATCAAAATTTCCCTTAGAAATTCCTTCCATTGCCCAGAAAGTATGGTGCACACATTTTTAAACATTTAGCCCAATACCCTACTACATATTTAGAGCTTAGTAATATACAAAAACTCTAGATATTGTGTAGTAGAGAGCACTCACTATGTGCAAAAAATAACTTTACAGTATTTTTTTAAAGATTTTATTTGTTTGAGACAGAAAGGATGAGTAGGGGCTAGGGGCACCAAGGGAGAGGGAGAAGCAGACACCCCACTGACCTGCTGAGCAGGGAGCCCAACGTGGGGACTCGATCCCAAGACCCTGAGGACTGTAACTTGAGCCAAAGGCAGACGCTTAACTGACTGAGCCACCCAGGCACCCCACTTTACAGTATTTTTAATCACATGAAAGAGAGATGCAGCTGATGGAATTTGCTCGAATTAAATGTATATGTAATGTAAATCCACAGTTCAATTTTTTTTCATCACTGATCTGAGAGCAACAGCAACAGTTTGGGCATAACAACAATGACATTTACCGAACACTTGCTACCTGCCTTGCTTTGGGCTAAGTGCCTACAAGTTATTAATTCAATTTTCACAACCCAGTGAACTAATAAGCACTATTATGATGCCACTTTACAGATGAGGGAGCTGAGACATAGAGAGGCCAAGTCACAGCTCAAGGTGACAGGGCTACCAAGTGGTCTGAGGACCAAAGCAGTCCAGCCACCTAACCATGCCCTACCCTGACTGCCCCCCTTAGCAGCTGTACATTGGCAAAGACTGTATGTGTGGTGGTGGTGGGGGGGAGATCCCGTGGATTTCAGTCGAAAACAAACTCAAGTAAGGCAAAAATGTGATGTGGCTGTGCCCAAAAGTGTGATTCTTGGACCACGTCAACACTTGCTCCAGAAACGGCCAGGAGAGGTCCCATTGTACGTTTGTTAGAAAGATCGGCTCGCATCTGAAGTACTGGGAGCCAACTCCTGTGATATTTCTAAACCAAAAGCTTTAAGAGACAGGCAGGGGTGTGGAATAATATATTTGATGGGGGAATGAAGGGACGAAGGGAGTGGGGGCGAAAGATGGGAGAGAAACCAAAGGAGGGCAGAAGAACCCAGAGTTCCAGCACAGATTCTGGACTCAGCCTCTGCGCTTACTGGGCGAGTCACATTTTCCTTTTACCTGTTGGTCTTCTTCCCTGCAAAATAGGAATATTATGGCTTACCTTGAAAAATCCTTACAAAGATTAAATGAGCTGGTACATTAAGTCCTACGTGGAGTACTCGACCCATAGTTAGGACTCAATAAAATTATCCATCACTGTCAGCGTTATTACATAATAACAACGGGGGGAGTCTACAAAGCCAGAGATTCAAACATAAGAATCCATTTCCTAATAGTTAAATTGTCCCAAAATAAAGGGCACTGCCTTATAAGGTAGTAACCTCTGTACTATGGGCCATCCTGTCTGTGACTTAACAGATAATATCCCAACATTGGAGGGTGTTACTCAGATGGTGGTCTAGGAACTTCTCATCTGACATTTTTATGAACCAATGATTCCACAACATCACAAGTAGAGTCACATATCCAGACCAAGAACAGAAATAACAGAGGAATAAAATAAGTAAAATTTATGCCTTTAGCTTCAGTTCAGTTTAGGTAAATGCCCTTAAATCTTACCATGCTTCTAATGGCTTTTCACTTGACTTTGTATTCCTTAAAAAAAAAAAAAAATAGCCAGTGGATTTATAAGAAAGACAGTTAACAAAGCTAAGTGGTCATCATGCCTGGATGATACATTAGCTAAGCATCCGACTCTTGGTTTCGGCTCACCTCATGATCTCAGGGTCCTGGGATCAAGCCCCACATTGGGCTCCCCATTTAGCAGGGAGCCTGCTTAAGTTTCTCTCTCCCTCTCCCTACCCCCTGCTCACACACTCTCTCTCTTTCATAAAAAAAAATAAATCATAAAAAAAAATTTAAGGAAAATTTGCCCTTGACCCTCCACAACCATTCGGTTTAAAGTGCTGAAGGGGATTCTAAGGTTTCAAAATAGAAAAAGTTTATAGTTTCCATGGCCACTTCACACATTATAGATGATGGAAATGCAGATCAGGATTCTGATCAACACTGCCCTGGGTTCTTTACGGCTTTCCATCATCTCGTATGATGGCCATGACTGTGACATTCCCACCAAGTGGGCTGCTGTCAGGAGCACCAGCCGCCCAGGTCCGGGAGCCACCTGCTACACTCAGAGACCAGTTTGGAAGGGACACGTTTCTGCACATAGATTCCCAAACTCTTGTCTGCGGAAAGAGCTTTTAGCAAGTTTCCCAAAGCCTTGGGGTTGCAAGAGGCAGGGCTTAAGGATGCTGAAAACTGAGTCCTTGGAGAAGGCTGGGATTAATTATGCATAAACGGGAGGAGGGGACGTGGGTGTTCAACCACCAGCTTTACCTACTGTGATTCCTGCCACCAAGGACGGAGGCACCACGCCACACCATCTAGTCAGTTCTTGAGATGGAAGTGGGGACATGCATTCTATTAGGGAATCAGAGCCCCTACAGATACCATCTCCCAAATGAACTGCTGTCACGCATCTGCCTTGGAGGACTCACGTTCCATGACTACATTGATCAGATTTTTCTTTTTTTTAAGTACAACAATGCTCACGATAAGAGTCTCTATGAGAACTTTCCACTGTCATCAAAATCATGAAAATTCTAAGTGTATTGAAGCACAGAGCTTCAGCCTTTCATTGTCTAAGCAACGACACCAAATGCTCAAAGAATGACGCTGACCTGCCGGGGCTGTACCAGGAGAGACACACTACCTCCCCTTCTCTCTCTGCAAAGGTCCTCTCCTCCACTTAGGACGACTGGGGGAAAATCAGCTGTTTTTTCCCCGGATCCAGAGAACTTTCTGATACAGCCAGGGTACCCTTAAAGCCGCATTATAAAAACCAGACCTCAGACCACAGACACAGAGAAATGCCAAGGGACATCATTCCATCCCTCTGCCTTGAGACTTTGTTTTTCAGTGAGGCCTCTTTATAAACCTTGAAGGTGACCTGTCATCTCTTCTCCAGCTCGGAGTGTTGAAGCTCTCGAAGGGCGGCTCGCAGGGGCATCTGCTGGAGGCCCAAGGAGAAGGGAATGGGGAAGGCAGAGGCCTCTCATCTTCTCAGAAGGTACTAAAGAGCCAAGGAGAGGCTTAGGAGGAATAACTTTTTAGCTACTGCATCCCAGTTCCCTTTTAATTAGCTTCTTAGTGGTCTAGCCTCAGACACAAAGTGCCCAGCCAAGCAGGGCAACGAGGCATTATCAGGATAACGTGGGGGCAAAGAGAAACTCAGGCGGCATCCTCCTGAAGTATCCAGGGAATTGGGGATACAGGAAGGGTAGGGTCCATTAGTTGGGCAGGTAGTCAGACATGTGATCCCAGGGCCAGGGTTGAGCCTTCTCACCAGGAAGCAGATGTCTGGGGCAAGAATGATCACAGAGTAAGTCTCCAGAAACCAAAAGAACCAGATGAGGGCATTACAGCTGCAGAAGCAGAGACAGTAGAGCTTCCTGTTGGAAGGAGGCTCTTATGGTCCTGGGATGGTCTCTGTTGCATCCTTTCCAGGACAGACAGAGATCTTGTGTTTTGCAGTGTAAATGGAATCTTCCAGGTTCTCTGCAACAGTTCAGGGTCTCATTCTAAGTTCTGGAACTCACCAGTTAGGAACCAGCCTATGGTAGTGGTTAGACCATTGGGAACCAAAGGTCTACATTCAAATCCTGGTTCTGATCCTTGTGTGACCCTGGACAAATTACTAAATATCTCTGTGCCTTAGGTTCCTGTTCAATAAAATGGAGACCTAGAGGGTTCTTGTTTAGATTGACATGTAAAATACTTATAGGAGTGCCTTGTGTGTCATAAGTGCTTTGTAAGTACTTGCTGTTATTTTCATTTACCCCTGGGGTTTTCGGGTCTTGAATCCTGTTAACCAAACTGACAGGAAACTGATGTATCAGTCAGAAAGTCTATGCATAATTTTGAATTGAGACTTATAACCACCACATAGACAGAAAAAGTGGGGTCAGTTGGACAGTATATTTTCATTCACATAACAGAAGTGTACTTGAGAAGCCACATTAAGATCAAAAGATTGCTTTCTGAGTCCAAAGTCGGATCATCCTTCCGGGCTGCCACACAAAGCAAGACTGAGTCATTTTTCCACTGCCGATCATCCCTGCCAAGTGGACCCAAAGACTGGCGTCAGTGGATCGGGACACACTCTGCCTTGAAATGTGTTAGAGACAGACGGACCGGCTCTTATCCCCAAACTCTTCCATTTGCAATGATATGTTTAGGATTTGGGAGAGGCAGCAGGTTTTTCTGAGCGGCGGATGACAGAAGGAGGTCTGCTGAGAACATGGGAAGCCTCCTAGAATCCGGGGTGTGCCCAGAGAGAAGGGATCAGGGCCACATGTCAGTACCCAGACTCAGTGAAGGCAGGAGCACTGACACAGCATACGTACCACCGCCTCGTTTATATCCATTCTACACAAAGCGCATGAACTTGAAAATGAAAGCCATCTGCTGCCCATCTCCACCTTGAGGTCAGGATTGTGAACATCTCTTTCCAGTCTGGATCCAGCGACCTCAAGCTTTCAATCAGCCATGCTGGGAGTCTACACCTTGACGTTGGTAGATACTAGAAGAGAGCCCCTTGTTGGGCATTCACCAGCACACCACGGGCTGTGTCCCCACCCGTTCACTAAAATGGCTCATATGGGGACCAGATGATTTTGCTGTCCCTAAATTCAACTGGCACTGTCTAGTTTTAATTTTTCTCAAACTCTCCAGAGCGTCTGACGGGTGAACATTTCCTCCCTCTTGAACCTTTAAGATACCTCTGGTCTGGTCTTCCCTGACATGCCCATTTCTCTGGTCTTCCCTGACATGCCCATTTCTAGAACACTTCTGACCTTATCTCCATCACAAATAAATGTCTGTCTACTGGTGAGCTCCCTCGGCTAGAGGGCAAGGGCCTGGAACACCAGGACTTGGAAGTAAAGCAACAATAATAAAAACAATAATGATAAACAGCTGCTACTGGCACTTACACACTCCAGGCATTGTCCCAAGCGCCTTGCAGAGATTATTCCATTTTACTCTTTACACCAACCCTGTGATTTCTCCCATGAGACACTTGACACTAGCAGAGCTGAAATAACTTGCCCAAGATTACACACTGATATGAACTCCAGAGGGCAGGCACTGAAGCCAACACATGTAATCATTGCTCCGTGATGCCTTTTCCAGTTGGCGTAGCCCAAAAACTTGATTTATCCTATGTTTGAAGGGGAAAAGAAAGGAACAGAGAGGCAGGGACATCTTGAATCAGTAAATGTTTTGCAATCTTAACACAAGATCTTGTCTATGACATTGTTAAATAAATGGAATAATTCCTAACTCTGATTTACTTGGTTCTTGACAGCTGCCATTCAGGCCCGGGGGCTGGATTTTTGTTGTAAAACACAACTTACCAGTTTAGTGAAAATATTAATGAGGCATGGAAGAAGAAAAAAAAATACTATTTAAAACCTGATGATCTTAAATCTCTCCACACAAATAGCAAAATGCTGTAAACTATGTAAATCTGCTATTAGTTCCATGGGTTCCATGGACTTATCAGTGTCTGTATATTACCTCTCATAGATCTGTTCCGTTTTGCTATGAAATCTCAGGTTCCCCCCTACCCAAAAAATAAAATACAAAGCGTCCTCTGGGTTTGCATTCCTGTCAGTTGTAAAAGCAGAAGTATCCTTGTATTTGGGTAGGAAAGTGCCATGATACATTTGAGCAATCTGCAAAGCTGTGACTTGCTCCGGATCCTCAGAGTAATTAGAGCATGCCAGGCATTTGCTGGAAGGTTTATGCTTTTGTGTCTGTGGTGGAGGCAGCACATGCTCAGGGATGCTCAGTGAATGTGAAGAGTGCAGGGGAGATATTCCTGGAAAATTAACACATCACTAAATGGCCTAGGAGGTTTTCTGAATTCCTCTCATTGCAAAACCCATAATTCTCAAGAGCAGCTTACCCTTTACAGTGTGTTGGGTAGTTTATTAGAAGGTTCTCGTACCGTCAGCCTTGGGGTATCCTCACTGATGAGGGAATGGGACATGTGGGGGATAAATGTGTGCTTGGCTTTAAAGCCCAGTAGGAAAGAAAGGGAGAGAGGGAGGGTGGGAAGAAAAGAAGGAAGGAAGAGAGAAAGCCTCGGAGATAGGGAAGAAAGGAAGGGAAGGGAAGGGAAGGGAAGGGAAGGGAAGGGAAGGGAAGGGAAGGGAAGGGAAGGGAAGGGAAGGGAAGGGAAGGGAAGGGAAGGGAAGGGAAGGGAAGGAAGGAAGGAAGGAAGGAAGGAAGGAAGGAAGGAAGGAAGGAAGGAGAAAGACTAGGAGACAGGGAAGAAAGGAAGGGAGAGAAGGAGAAAGAAAGAAGGAAGGAAGAGAAGTAGGAAAGATAGAAGGAAAAGAGGGAGGCAGGGAGGGAGGAAAGAAGGAAAGAAAGAGAAATGCAAGAAAAGAAATGTTCATTAGAAACCTGTTCTTCCCCATCTGAAGACATTCCTACACCAATCAGGTGTTGGGGGCCGAGGAATGGGGAGCCCTGATATGACCCCCAAAGTATAATTCACCAGAGATTTGACTCCATTCCCTTCTTTTAAGGGTAGAATGACTGCATACACATTTTCTCCCTCACTACCACTCACTGGGTGGAGCCAATTCTTTGGCTGCATGATCGCTAAGAGTTTGTTCCCTCATCTACTTGGGAAGACCCAGCTCTTGGGGATAATGACAAAAGCAGATGAGAAGTGTCATGTCACAAATATGAGGGAGGACGCAGCTGGTACGGATGGCAGCTGTAAGCACCATCACCATGATTCCAAGTCCAGTCCTCTGCCACCACTGCTATCTTGGATGTCAACCACTGTATGCCAAGTGCTGCCTAAGTGTTCCTGGGCTTGGGGGCACCCATACAAACGTCCCTTTCCTCTCCTGCTGAGTTTAGAAACAATAGAAAATTGAGTCAGAGAAGCCACACACAGAGGACGGAGATGAAAATGTGAGCTTCGTTCCTGAGAAGCCAACCAGGGAACTTGGCTTTACACCTTTGAGTGGGTTACATGGACCCCTAAATTCCTTTTTGTTTTTATTTTTGGTTTTTTGTTTTAATTCCAGTATAATTAACATACAGTGCTATATTAGGTTCAGGTGTGCAATACAGTGATTCAACACTTCTATACATTACTCATTGCTCACCAAGGTAAGTATACTCTTCATCCTCATCACCTGTTTCACCCCCACCCCACCTGCCCTCTGGTGACCATCAATTTGTTCTCTAGAGTTAAATGTCTGTTTCTTGGTTTCTCACTCTCTCTTTGTTTTTTACCCTCTGTCCATTTGTTTTGTTTCTTAAAATCCCCCAAGTGAAATCATATGGCATTTGTTTTTCTCTGAACTGACTTATTTCACTTAGCATTATGCTCTCTAAATCCATCCATGCTGTTGTAAAAAGCAAGATTTAATTCTTTAAAGATTTTATTTATTTATTTATTTATTTATTTATTTATTTATTTATTTATTTTATTAATTTAAAGAGAGGGAAAGAGAGAGGATGGGCAGAGGCAAAGGGAGAGGGAGTCTCAAGCAGACTCCATGTTTAGTGTGGAGCCCAATGCAGGGCTCAATCTCGCGACCCTGAGATCATGACCTAAACTGAAATCAAGAGTTGGCCACTTAACCAATTGAGCTACCCAGGTTCCCCAAGATTTAATTCTTTTTTATGGTAAGTAATATTCCATTATGTATATATACCACTTCTTCTTTATCTATTCATCTATTGATGGACACGGGCTGCTTTCATAATTTGGCTTTTGTAAATAACGCTGCAATAAATACAGAGGTGCATATATCCTTCCAAATCAGTGTTTTCTTTTTTTTAATTTTTATTTATTTATGATAGTCACACAGAGAGAGAGAGAGAGAGGCAGAGACATAGGCAGAGGGAGAAGCAGGCTCCATGTACCGGGAGCCCGACGCGGGATTCAATCCCGGGTCTCCAGGATCGCGCCCTGGGCCAAAGGCAGGCGCCAAACCGCTGCGCCACCCAGGGATCCCCAAATCAGTGTTTTCACATTCTTTGGGTATATACCCAGTAGTGCAATTACTGGATTGTAGTAATTTTTTTTATTTTTAATTTTTGAGAGAAAGTCCATACTGTTTTCCACAGTGGCTGCACCTGTTTACACTCCCACCAACAGCGCAAGAGGATTCCTTTTTCTCCATGTCCTTGCCAACAGCTGTTGTTTCCTGTGTTGCTGATTTTAGCCATTCTGACAGGTGTGAAGTGATACCTCATTGTGGTTTTGATTTGCATTTCCCTGATGCTGAGTGATGAGGAGCATGTTTCTGTTGGCCATCTGGATGTCTGCTTTGGAGAAATGTCTGCTCCATTTTATAACTGGACGATTTGGGTTTTGGGTGTCAAGTTCTATAAGGTTCTTTATATATTTTGGATACTGACCCTTTATCAGATATATCATTTGCAAGTATCTTCTCCCATTCAGTAGGTTGTATGTTAGTTTTGTTGATTGTTTCCTTCGCTGTGCAGAAGCTTTTTATTTTTATATAGTCTCAAGTTTATTTTTGCTTTTGTTTCCCTTGCCTCAGGAGACATATCTCAAAATAAGTTGCTATGGTTGATGCCACAGAAGTTGTTACTTGCCCTGTGTTCTCTTCTAGGATTTTTATGGCCTCAGGTCTCACATTTAGGTCCTTTTTGAGGTCCTTTTTTAAGATTTTATTTATTTATTCATGAGAGACAGAGAGAAAGAGAGAGAGAGAGAGGCAGGCAGAGACACAGGCAGAGGGAGAAGCAGGCTCCATGCAGGGCACCCGATGTGGGACTCGATCTTCGGACTCTGGGATCATGCCTTGGGCCGAAGGCAGGCGCTAAACCCCTGAGCCACCCAGGCGTCCCATCACATTTAGCTCCTTAATCCATTTTAAGTTTATTTTTGTGTATGGTGTAAGAAAGTGGTCCACTTTCATTCTTTTGTATGTAGTTGTCCAGTTTTCCCAGCATCATATGTCGAGGAGACTGTCTTTTCCCATTGCATATTCTTGCCTCCTTTGCTGAAGATTAATTGATCATATAATTGGGGGTTTATTTCTGGGTTCTTTGTTCTGTTTATCTGTGTATCTGTTTTGTGCCAATATCATACTGTTTTGGTTACTACAGCTTTGTAGTATAACTTGAAATCAGAATTGTGATAGCTCCAGCTTTGTTTTTCTTTTTCAAGATTTCTTTGACTCTTCAGGGTCTTTTGTGGTTCTATACAAATTTTAGGATTGTTTGTTCTAGCTCTATAAAAAATGCTGTCAGTATTTTGACAGAGATTGCATTAAATGTGTAGATTGCTTTGCGTAGGATAGACATTTTAAAAATATTTGATCTTCTAATCCATGGGCATGGAATGTCTTTCCAGTTCTCTGTGTCCCCTTCAATTTCTCTCATCAGTATTTTAGTTTTAAGAGTACAGGTCTTTCCCCTCTTGGTTAAGTTTACTCCTAGGTATTTTATTCGTTTCGGTGCAATTATAAATGAGATTATTTTCTTAATTTCTCTTTTTGCTCCTTCATTATCACTGTATAGAAATCCAACAAATTTCTGTGCATTGGCTTCTGAATCCTGCGATCTTACTAAATTAATTTATCAGTTCTAGTAGTTTTTGGTTGATCCCTGAATTCTGTAGCCCAATCTGCAACCTCTAGCCCTGAAGGACAGCTGCAGGTCTTGGCTGCAGATGGATCAGAATGCACTTGCCAAGGAAACAAGAGCCCCATCTGGGGTTAAGCTGTGTGCTCAGGTCCATCTCCCAGGTCCTCTGTTGCTGCATGGCTGCTCCGCCTACTGTGCAGTAGTGTGGAGAAAGGCCAATGAGGAGCTTCTGCTGAATGAGCTCCTGGAAGTCTGAGGCCAAGAGAATGCAATTTTTATTCTGAGTGATGTTCTCATGTCAGTTTGATAGCATCTCTGACTCCCAGATCTCCACATTACTACTGACAAGAAAGTGAGGTTCAGCAAGGTGGGGACCAGGGCCCAAGGTCACCCAGGGAGGAAGGACAGCAGGATTAGCACCAACCCTGCCAGCTTGTGCTGTCAGCACACAATTGGCATCCTGGTTGGCAAGTGATCTGGCCAAGCACTGCACATAGGGATGGACAGGAGAGACTAAACAGGGCACTATTTTCTCATTAATCCCACAGACCTCGTCACTACAATAATGTCTTTAACACACATCTTCCAAAGATAGATACAAACCCTGATGATGTCTTGGAAGATTTCATTTGCAAAATGATTCTGCTGACCTTAGGAACCATTGCAAATAGCTATGACCTCTGGGCACATCCTCTGCTGCAGAGGTCAGAGGTTAGAGTTGTCAAGGATGCAAAATAGTGGAAGAGCTCCCACATATCCAATCACAGCACAGAGCTTTTGATTCCTCATTTTAAACTCCCCCTCCCTGAATAGAGCACCTGAGTGGCTCAGTTGGTTAAGTGTCCAAACTCTTGATTTCGGCTCAGGTCATGATCTCAGGGTCAAGCCCTGTCCTGGACTCTTTGCTGAGCATGGAGCCTGCTTAAAATTCTCTCTCTCACTCTCTCTCTGTCCCTTCCCCCACTTGCATTCTCACTCTCTCTCTCTTTCTTTCTAAAAAAAAAATAAAATAAACTCCCTCTCTCCAAAAATCATCAGCTCATAAGATTTCACATTTGCTGGTTCCAGTGGTACAGGATATTAGCAGAAGAACTAGTGATTTTCTAGAACTATTTAAAGAAGTATTGGAGCACAGAAACATGGGAGAAAAAAAAAAAACAAAGGATAATATGCAGAAAATGCCAACTAATGCAAGTAGATAACATTAATTGAGCATGCACAAGGCAAGCACTGTTGTTGGTGTTTCATGAGTATCAATCCATTTAATCTCACACTAGTCATCAAGAGAAGCACTAGTTTCCTTGTACAGATGGAGAAACTGAGGCACAGAGAGAAGAACTAAACTGATCCCTCAGTTTATGTATCCAGGCAGATTGAGACCCTCCCCTTGACCACCATGTCATATCGCCTGACCCCGCAAAATGGGCACTGCATCAGCCTTTCAAGGGGGAAGGCAACCTCCCCCCTCAACCATCCCTCCCTTTTGCTTTAAGGAAAGGAAAACAAGTGAATTCATTTCTCCTAGTCAAGCAGTGGACAGCAAGGCTCTCTGTTATGGCTGAGTTTCAGGTATTTCTTCTCCCCTTCATCAGTGGTCAGATGGATAAGGAGGAACTGGCCCAGCCAACAGGTACATGACATGCTGCTTGACATCACAGGTCATCAGGGAAATGCAAATCAAAACCACAGTGAGATATTGCCTCACATCTGAAAGAATGGCTAGTAAGTATAAAAAAAGATAAGAGATAACAAGCATTGGTGAGGATGTGGAAAAAAGGGAACCCTCATGCACTGTTGATGGGAATGTAAATTGGACGGCCATTATGGAAAACAGTATGGAGGTTCCTCAAAAAGTTAAAACTAAGAACTACCATATGATCCAGTGATCCTACTCCCAAATATATAACAAGAGAAAATGAACTCAGGAGCCTGAGAAAGTATCTGTAGTCTTGTGTTCACTGCATTATTCACAATAGCCAAGACATGGAAACAACCTAAGTGTCCATCCATGGATGAATGGGTAAAAGAAATGGTGGTATATGTGTATAGTGGAATATTATTCGGCCACCAAAAAAGATAAAGAAATGCTGCCATTGCAACAACATGGATGAAACCCAAGGTCATTATGCTAAGTGACACAAGTCAGTCAGAGAAAAACAAAATACTGGATGATCTCACTGACATGAAGCATCTAAAAGAGCCAGAGAAACAGAGTGTAGAGTGGTGATTGCCAGGGACTAGAGGGTGGGAGAAATGGAAAGATGCTGGTTAGAGCACACATGCTGCTGGTCGTAAGATGACTAAGTCCTAGGGATGTAACATACAGCGTGATGACTACAGTTTATAATGCCGTATCCTTGAAATTTGCTTAGAGGGTTAGTTAATTCTTGAGTGTTCTGACCACCACCACCACAACATGGTAATTATAGGAGGTGAGAGAGGTATTGGTCTTACTGTGGTGATGATTTCACAATATATACGTGTATTAAACCATCATGTCATACACCTTCAACTTGTTACATGTCACTTATATTTCCATAAAGCTAGGGGGAACAAAGAACTGGTTCATTCTGACCAGCCCTGGTGGCTCAGCAGTTTAGCGCCACCTTCAGCCCAGGTTGTGATCCTGGAGACCCAGGATCGAGTCCCACATCGGGCTCCCTACATGGAGCCTGCTTCTCCCTCTGCCTGTGTCTCTGCCCCTCTTTCTGTGTGTGTCTCTCATGAATAAATAAATAACATCTTAAAAAAAAAAAAAAAGAACTGGTCCATTCTAAGGGGTATTGGTTCTATGGGGAGGTAGGTATGAGTCTGGGCTACAGGGACTCAACTGGGCTTGAGTATTTGCCATTTCTTTAATTCCTTCCTTGCCAGACCACTGGCAAGATGAGCCTCAGGTTCCTCTTCCATGAAATGAGTATGATAACATCTAACCCCCAGCATCCTTGCAGTGGTTTAAAAAGCTCTTATCCACAAGGTGCTTGGCGTGGTGCTTGACACCCCATAGGGAATCAGAAAATGGAAGCCATGGTCATGCACACCACAGTCATGAAATAGAACAATGTGAGTCCTCTGAGCCGGCCTGGATCGAGGAGTAGCACGAAGACCTGGCAGGAAAGGATGTTTCCCGCACTCAAAATCATCAGGGAGCCAAGAGTTAAAATCCCTGCCTTCCTTGTTAGGATGAGCACTGGGTGTTGCATGGAAGTGATGAATCACTAAATTCTACTCTTGAAACCAACATCATACTCTACGTTAACTAGCTAGAATTTAAATTAAAATCTGGAAGAAAAAGAAAAAAACCCTGCCTTCCACTAGCAACTCCGCCCTGTGAGGACAGCCCAGGGTTCGCACCACTGTCCAGTAAATCTGGGAGTGAAGCCCGAATCTACTGAGGTTGCTGTCTGGAGAACCTCAGGGCAAGCTGAGCTGAGCCTAAGTGCAGAGGAGAGCTTGGCCTGTTCATAGTCATCCAGGGTCCCAGCCTCTCGGAGACCTGGATTCTCCGCCTCTCGATGGGGCTCTGGGGGGTAGGGGGGTCGAGGCAGAGAGAAGGCAACACGTGGGTCAGAGGGCCCGGGGTCTGAAATCTAGTGGTCCCTCTCCTGCGGGACACTGGTCAGTCACACCCTCTAGGCTCAGGTGGAAATGAGGACGGAGCTGCTGCTTTCACTTGGAGGAAGAGCTAGTCTGGTGACTTCGCACCTTGAGGTACACAGCTGAGAAACCAGCAGAGGTCTCTCTCTCTGACCTCAGTTGGTCCCTGGCAGTCAGGACAGGGGTTACCAGGCAAGGCCCGATCCTGCCCTGTGGCTCCCAGAGCCTGCATCCACGCACAGCCCCTCCATGCCCAGGGCCTCGGGGAGAGGCTGGCCTGTTTACTCTGATTTCCCAATAACTCCTGTTTCCAAGAGCTCCCTGCCAACTGGCGAGGGAGGGAGTTGGCCACAAACAGCCATGTCCAGGGGCGGCCAAAGCCTGAGGCAGAAGCACAGGCCACACGGGCTGTGGGCTCTGAGGACCGTGGTCATGGTACATCTGCCCCAGTGGCAGCCGCTCCCTCGTGCCCACCTTCACCAGCTGACTCCTGACAGCATCCCTCTTTTGGATCATTCCTTAGAAGGCAGTGAACAGGAATTTGACTGTAGAAGCTCCGCTTGGGTCACAGAATAAAGGAGAGAGAAGAGCCACGGGGGTCACAGTGGACCCCTGATGGCCTGAAATCACCAGGTGCTGGGAAGCATGGGTAGCCGAGGGTGAAATGCCATTGATAAGTGGGCAGAATAAGTTCCTGCCCAGGGCCAGCTCTGGCCAAAGTGTGTGTGTGTTTTGCCCTCCTCTCTCTTACACACACACACACACACACACACACACACACACACACACACTCTCTCTCTTCTCTCCACCCTCTCACCCTACGTGGGAAGCCGTGCGGTTCACAGGGAGGTACCCAGACCTAGGAGCCAGGAGACCTGGACTCAGGTCCCAGCACTATCACTTCTTAGTCTCACGGCCTTCATCTGTCTGGGCCCCACCTGTTTTCTCTGCAAAATGAAAATATCACATTGGGTCAGCGTTTCCCAAAGTGTGGTTCTGTGGTGCACTAGTGTACAGGGAAGAGGATTCTGGGATCAACCAAGTCTGGAAACACCTGGCACTAGCAGCATAGGCACATCCCTCTCCCATTCTTAAATATTTCCATTGCAACTAGGACTCACCCCCTGCACATTTTCAGCACCCCTAGATACACAACAGATCAACAGCGCGCCTCCTGACACTTCACTGGAACCGGAAACGTTTGAAGCAATCCCTAGGAATGCTCAAAGTACTACTCGCAAGCAACAGGTGGTAAATTATTTCTATTCTCAGGAATGAATCAACTCGAGATAATTAAGACTGACCCTCAAATTCCTGAAATCCTTTGAATAGCATCAAATAAGAGTTTCCAGAAAGTTCCCCAGAGAAGCCAAGCACACTGATTACACCTTGGAGGAGACAGAAATTCAGTTTCCCTCGTGCCGCTGCCACACAAGCACTTTTGCTAATGCATCAAAGATTTACCACATATGTTTCATCTCATTATTTTTTACCGTCCATCATCTTCAAAGACGCTGGTGCTTGTACTGCTTCCCGTGCCCAGTTTCTACCAGCCTCGGGATTTTTGCCTGACTTGTTTGTGCACACCCATCTCCTTCTGTTGTCTCTCTTGCTGCATGTGTCCACCCTGAGAAATGATCCTGCGCCAGACACTGGCTTGGTTGGTTGGGTGCTAAGAATTTGAACATAACGTGAGAAATGATCCCAGGCCCACGTGGTACACCTCCCACCTGAGAAGGCAGGCAGGTAGGTAGATAAGGGATTCGTGATGGCTTATGATGGAAAGTGACCGGAGCGAAGGCCACCATGAGAAGCACTTACGGACACTCCCGGGGGCACAGGGAAAGGTCTCACCGGTGCTGCCTGCAGACTTGGCCAACTGTGCCAAAGGCCATGTAAGGAGAGTTGTGAAGCAGAAAGTGACTCTGAGGGCAGGTGGGAGCACTCTAGGCACCAAGGTAATGCAAAGCCCCAGGGGACTCCAGGCACAGGGTATTTTGGGAATGGAAGGTGCAGCCGGTAAGCCACAGCAAGAATGTGTATTCCAGGGCAGGCGGGGCTAAACAACAGGACTAGAAAGGCAGTTTGGGGCCACTTTATGACTGGTTTGACGTGCAAAAGTAAGGAGTTCAGCCTTTATTCCAGACACGGAGGAGGAACACGTGAAAACTGTGTCCAGAAGGGGGTGGCGTAATCAGGTCTGAGTGTGAGAATATTCACGCAGAAAAGACGGGAGAATGAGTTCAGAGAGGTGGAGCCCACACATTGGCTGGGCCCTCAGGGAAAGTTCTACATGGGTGAAAACGTGAAGGAGGAGTTGGAGAAGGAAGGCAAGGCAGCTAGGGGACCTGTTTCAATCGTTCACATCAGGGATGATGATGGTGCTGGGTGGGGAAAGTAGGCTGACAAACCTAAGACACTTCGAAGGCTGAAGCCAGGTGCCCTAAGGATCATGTCCATGGCTGCACCAGTGGGCAGGGGGCAGAGTTGTGACTTCTTCTGTTGGAAGCACCAAACGTGATTCCCAGGTTTTCTTGGCCTTGACAACTGTGCAAGTGGCATCAACCCCCCACCACCACAACTGAGACTTGCACACAGCAGGAAAAGCCAAGGCTGGGTGGGGGATAAGGCATTTGGACATGCTGAGCTTGAGGTAATCGCAGGACATATATTGGGGGATACCAAGCCAGCAGTGAGAGATATGCATGGGTACAGTTCACAGGCGGAATCAGGGCTGGAGCTGCAGCACGAGTCTGTATTCAGACATCCTGAACTTCCAAATCTCTGCACGGCAGAGGGTGTGCAGTGGACAGCCTCCACACGTGTGTGCAGGCCCAGCACCCACCCAGCCATCAGCGAGCTGGACACAGATGATGCAGGTGCCCCACAAAGAAATGTCTACTAAGTGCTCAAAAAATAGGCAACACTTTTGATTCCGACTTCCATTCACATAGAGGTGTTTCTGGGGTTCCAGGAATTCACAACATAAGATGGACCTGCTATCCAGGAGGATGAAGCTCTAACTCCAAGGGTCCCCCACGAACCCACCCTGTGTTCGGAAGGACACTCTCTCTTGTACAACATAAAGAATTTCTGTCATGCAGGGATCTTCCTGTCACTGGGGTTGTTTTCACACCTTTTCTGGCTTCGGAAAATAGTTGGCTGAGGAGATTCCCGTTACCTTGGACTGCTTTTGCTAGTGAAGTAAACAAGAGATTGTGAATGATGATGACAAGGGAGCTCATAATGAGCTTTCCAGTTATTTTATTATTATCAGACTTTGCTCAGATAAAGAACTGGTCACATGAAAGAGGAGTTTCACACAAGTATGGAAAGGCAGACAGGATCATGGGAGAGGTCCTTCAAATCATAGGTAGGCATTTCCCTAGTTCTGGAAGATTCTGAAGTCCTACCTCCTGTGAGCAGTCCCATTCCTCTGGCAGGGCCCAGGGGCAGGGGGACTTCTTATTCTGTCCTAAGAGCTGTGTTCCCAGGCCACAGGCGCCTGATGTCCACCAGCTGGGCTGAAATGACCTAAGGAGGTTGTGGGAAGAAAGCCCTTCTAAGACTTCAAGACCTCAACCTGTATCTTCAAGGACTGAATGGAGACCCCCATGGAAGAGGCCCCATCACTCCACACACCTGCCAGGTCAGGGACCATGTGAGACTCAAGGGAGCGTCAGAGCCTGTGCATTCCCACGTGTTGTCAGATAAGAATCAGCCAGAACAAAATGGAACAAAATGGGT
Organism: Canis aureus; assembly: GCF_053574225.1. Taxonomy (NCBI): domain Eukaryota; kingdom Metazoa; phylum Chordata; class Mammalia; order Carnivora; family Canidae; genus Canis; species Canis aureus. The sequence goes on from NC_135615.1 coordinate 24,614,644, forward strand.
CATAAAAGAAAAACTTGTTCACACCATTTACTATTTACAGGACATAGAATGTTTGTGGGTAGAAGTTCATGCCGGAAAAGACTAATAAAGGACTTGAAGATTTTGGAGCAAACAGCTTGTATGGCTCAGGGAATCAGGGGGAAAATTCTTTCATTATCATACACTGTGGTTGCTAAAAGGGAGAGGCTACCACATTTCACGAGATCAGCATTTGCTAAACACAGGAGCTTGGAATTTCCTCCGAATCAAAACACAGGTTCATCAACCCTTCTATATTTTGTTTAAAAAAAAACTAAATTAAAAACAGAATATGAATGCATTGCAGAGACTCTTTCTAAGTTTTCCTTGAGTTACATAAAGCATCTGAGTGAAAATGTAGGATCCATTGTTTTGAAAGTCTCTTTTTGAGTTGAATTCATCACAAAGGGAACATTTACTCACTTGGGGGCACCTTCCTAGCTTCCTGCTTATTCAGCAGGTGGGAACTACAATCAAATCTACTTTAGTAATTCTTTTTTTTTTCCCCTAGACCTAATACTTTTACAGCCTTCTATTGTCCTCTATTTTCTTACAAAATCAGGCCACTCATTTGCCTTTATGCATGCATTCAAGCATCTTCTGGTGGATAATAGGGAATTTATACAATTTTGACATTCTTCTCCTCTCCAGAGGCTGACATGGGGGATCTTACTGGAGGGACTGCAGCCCTCTCCCTGGAGCCCATGTGGAAACTGTGTTAATATTTCTGGGCAGAGAGCTATATCATTAAAGGCAAGAGCTCACAAGTGCTCATCAAATGTGAGCATCTCTAATTGGAGAGACAAAGCCAAAGTGGCGACATTGCCCGACCTCTCCTGATCCCGTTCTTGTCTTTACCATGGAAGGCTTGTTGGGAAAGGGACTCCACAGGAAGGAAACACTGAAGAGTTGCAGAGTGAAAGGTTGGGGCTTTTCTTCTTACTTTGTATATGTCTTGGTCAGAGGATTTCTCCTACTCCTGTGATGCCAGTTGGGTACAATGAAGTCATGCAACCTCCCAGGATCCAGTGAGCCAGATGCTTGTGTCTTCTCTGCAGCCCCATGCCACCCCATCTGGGCTCTAGGAGACCACAACTGTTTTGGTTTGGTTTTTTAAAGATTTTATATATTTATTTGACAGAGGGAGACAGAGAGAGAGAGTAGGTGGAGCAACAGGCAGAGGCAGAGGGACAAGTAGATTCCCCGCTGAGCGGGGAGCCCAATGTGGGGCTCAATCTCAGGACCCCGGGGATCATGACCTGAGCAGAAGGCAGATGCTCAACTGACCGAGCCACCCAGGGGCCCCAAGACCACAACTGTTAAACAAGGATCTAGGGAACAGCAGTATCTTACCTGAATTGACTGAAGCTTCCCTAATCAACTCTTAAAATAGGGCAAAGGATAGGGAGGCCCTTCTATTTCCAACACTTTAACCCAAAACCTGACCCATAATCTTACAACTCAAGAAAACAGAATGATTTGCCCAACTAATCCAAAAAAGATACTAAGTCACCACTATTTCTCAATAAATGATGATGATAAACATTTATCATTAGCCATGGGACCATGTGGACCAAGAGAATCCCCAGACACATCTATCGCCTTCTTTAATTTACGGGGAGGTTGCATCCCCTTTCTCAATCCTATGAATACTGGTACATTCTTTTGCTGATCCCAAGGTAGCTGTCTTCCCTATACTCTGCTTACTCAACTCCCACCCTAAATACAGAGATTACATCACATCACATATATTGCGATATTTTGGTCTTTGTAGACCTAATGAAAAGGGATTTGCTATATCCAGTTACTGCACATAGAGCAGATAGTATGTCTGTCATTTACAAGCCCCTCGTTCAAAGATTAATCTGCCTTGGCCTAATCTTGCTTCTGTCCCTGGACAAAAGCAAGAAGTTCAGTTGACAAAGAAAAGTTTCAGGAACCTGACAGTATAGTATCTTTCTCCTCCGTCAGTCCTTCCATCTAGCCTTCATCCCTACAACCCAGACAGTATTCCAAAGATCATTTGCTTTCAGTGTTACTCTATGACATAAGCATTTATCAGACTATGCCAAACTCAAAAAAGAGTATCCAGGGACTTGGCTTCTCAGTGGGGTGTTCTAAATCTGCAGGAAGTAGACTAGCCTGAAACACACTCCATTTTCTTCTGAAAACAAGTTTGCTTCCTTAGATACACAGAAGGGTGCCCAGCACATAGCAGGTACTCAAGAAATATTAGCTAAGATTCCTCAGGTTCTCTAGGTCATCTGTTTCCTTCGGTTCCCTCTTTGGATGAAGCACAAATTGATGCATCTTGGGAGCTCTTTATGGGCAAAATGTCTGCATCATTCAAATTTTATCATGCTGGAGAACAGCTGTAGGAAATGAAACAATCTCAGCTGAAGTGGGAGCCCACACATAATCACATGCTTTGAGCAGATGCGCTACCATGATGGTCTACCACGGATGCACATGAATAATGGAAAAGCAATCGAATATCCTCGAGTATTTTCATTTTCACAGCAGGGACCCAGGTTTAGCTATTGCTTTCATGTGGCAACACTGAAAATCAAGCATGAATGAGGTCCTTCTGGAGCTAATAAGCGATTATCCTTCACCAAAGAAATGGAACTGCAGTGCTCGCATAGCAAGACTTTGCGTAACTTGCAATCCATTTGGTCTATAGTGTTGATGTGAGCTCCTGAGAGACTGGACTGTGCCCATGCTTCTCTTCTACAGAGTCTAGCATGGCAACATACGCACTTGGTGCTGGCAAATGTTCGTTGCTATTGTTCAATGATGGCAGCACCAATTTTATGTCCAGGTAACTGCCCCAGGTGTTTTGATAGAATATAGGCATACCTCATTTTACTGCACATCTCTTTATTATGCTTTGCAGATATCACATATTTTATGAATTAAAGGTTTGTGGCAACGTCGGAGCAAGCAGGTCCACTGGCATCATTTTTCCAAAAGCTTTTGCTCACTTCATGTCTCTGTGTTACATTTTAATAATTCTCACAGTATTTCACTTTTTCAATGTTATTCTGTTACAGGAATCTGCAATCTGTGATTACAGCTCATTGAAAGCTCAGATGTTGGTTAGCCTTTTTCAGCAATAAAGTCTTTTTAATTAAGGTATGTATATTGTTTTTTTAAGATTTATTTATTTGAGAGAGAGAGACAGCATGGGTGGGTGGGGCAGAAGGAGAGAGAGAGAGAGAGAGAGAGAGAGAGAGAGAGAGTCTTAAGCAGACTCCTCGCTGAGTGCAGAGCCTGATGTGGGGCTTGATCTCACGACCCTGACATCACGACCTGAGCCAAAATACCAAGAGTCAGACACTTGGTTGACTGTGCCACCCTGGCGCCCCTGTATATTGTTTTTTTTGACATAATGCTATTCACATTTAATAGACTACAGTACAGTATAAATTCCACTTCTCTATGCACTAGGAAACCAAAACATTCATTTATCTCACTTTACTGGAATATTCACTTCATTGTCGTGCTCTGGAACCAAACCTGCAATATCTCCAGTCTGCCTGTGCACCTCCCAGAGATCTGGTTAGAGCACAGATATCAGCAAATATCAAGCTTCCTTTCTCTTTGGAGAGAGAGAGAACAGCTGATAATAGGTGGTGAATACCCACCGATGGCAGCCCAAGAGAACTGGCAAATTGGTACAGAACTGGCCAAGGATATGAAGGAATCAAGGATCTAAAGTTGGCATAGCTACAATTTACAAGCAGCTGGCTCTCTCCACACACCGTCAATTAGCGAACACCTGGGTCACAGACATGCCTCTCTGTCACCAGAAAGACACCTGTCTGTGCTCGGAGTGTAGGTCACAGCTGCCCCCTTCTATGGCTGTTACTCTGAACCACCCCCTCATTTACTGAAGTACCTCCCAGAAAGGGAAATCCTGTTCCCTCCAGATGGTAAATGTTTCTGTGGGAGGAGACTTTCAACCCCACAGGCCAACGACCTTGAGTTAGCAGAGCTGTGAACTGCAGGATGCCACCAGGAGAATGGCCTGGCCTCAATTCCTGGAAGTTCAAAGTGAAGTCTCCTGAGCTGGAACAGCTGGAACATCACATCACAGCTGAATTCTGTTCTCAAGGGGAGCAGGGGTGTGACAGATGTTCTCCCAATTCTCCCAACCATGGACGTTATTACAGATTCAGCTCAACTCCTTGTATTCAGGAAATTAAGAGCAGTCACCACAGAGCCCAAGTGTGATCTGCAGAAGTGTTTGTTTTTGTACAAATAAATACTGTTCTCCCCACTGTTGGAACCGAGAAAGGGGATCAGTGCTAAGGTTCCCCCCCTGAAGTTGCAAAGCACGAGCTGTGTATTTAGAATTCAACATCCCCACTAACTGGGACATTGTAGGGGCCCAATAAATGTTGAATGCATTCAACCCCCGACCCCACGGATAGCTTCACAGCCTCCTCTCAACATTTATCTTTCAACATGCTAAGTTTGCTGTAATACTCCCAGGAAAGAAAATACTCTGCTTTCCTTGACCATGGAGGAACTTCATAAAGACAAAGACAACAGCCACGAGAAAAAAATGTAGAAAAGAAAAAAGAAAGTCAGGTCTGGACAAAAAAAAAAAAAAATTGCAAGTGGTGAGTGGGACAGGAGGCCTGGCCTGAAGGCCCAGAGTCCAGGGAACTAGTGATTGGCGTGAATGATGCCTTAGACAGGGTCTCCAGACAACCCCCACCTCCACCGCCCACCCCCAATTAAATTCTGAACTGCACCACAGGATTTCAACATCACACTTTTTAGGAGTAAGGATCCACACAGCTTCATTTTTAGATACTCTCCCCCTACTGCTTCTTAAGTTTGAGCAACACTAATCTACAGGCTACAGAGGGAAGTTTTGGGGATAAATTCAACCCCACTCCCAAATTTCTCCACACTCTCCCCACTCCCTGCTCCCCCTTTCTGGGGTCTTACTGGATCATCCCCCTTTTTAGGACTGCTGGCTCCCTCGTCCCCATCCTGCACAGGTGGTCTTAGGCCTGCCAAGGAGGAGCCCTACCCAGACTACATTTCCCAGACTCCCCTGCGGCTGGTTCTGCCCAACAGGTACTGAGCCCTAGAGGACAAGGAAGGTGGATGAAGTGAGGTGGAGGCTGCTACTCACAGCCACCGAGATATGACATTCATCCAGGGCCAGCCATGAAATTTGCAGAGACCAGTGCAAAATAAAAAGCAGGGCCCCTTGTGCAAAAAGCAGGGAGGAAAGTTTCCCCTTGTTTCCACAGTCTCTTTCTCAATCTGCCATCCATGGTATTTGTCATCTGCTTCTTATTGTCATAAATATCCTAGGCCAGTGACCCCCTTCCGCCTCCACTGTAGGCCCTGATTCTCCCTCCCCTCCCCATAGCCATGCCTGAGCCAGCATAGGGGTGTGGGGGGCGAGGGAGTGGGGTGGGGATGGGAGCTGCAGAGGGTGATGGGAGAGAGCAGAACCCACCCTGGAGAGGCAGCTGGATGGTAGAGGGGAACCCCTGTGAGCTGAGGCTCCAAGCCCCTGGCATATGCTGGCTGGACTTGATTCACAAAACACAAACGCAAACAGAAAGCGATTTAAAAATTTCAAAATGGTCCTTGATGTACTGGCCACCATAGCTGCAGGTCCTGGGGAGCAGGCCCTAATTCATGAGGCAAGGGGCAGGGCTGATGCCACAGCCTCAGCATCTTAGGAAATCCCCAGATTTGGATCATTCTCTGTGTTCCTGATCCTTCCCCGCCTCCTGGCCTTGGCAAACAGGGACTCTCCCTGGAATCATTCCGAGAATCATTCCTGGCAGTTCTGCTTCCCTAACACTTCCAACTGTGCCAGTACCTGAACCTCTCTGGTATAGGCTGGCTGTGCCCCCTACATTCACATCCTGAAGCCCTGAACCCCTCCCCCATGTGATGGTACTGGAGGTGGTGCCGCTTGGAGGCAAGCAGGTATAGGTAGGGGCATCAGGGTCCTCATGACGGGACTAGGGCCCTTATAAGAAGAGGAAGAGACGTGTTCTCTTGTATGGTTGCCTCCCTCTCCCTCTCTCTCTCTCTCTCTCTCTCTCTCTCTCTCTCTCGGCCATGTGAGGACACAGCAAGAAGGTCTGTAAGCCAGAGAGCTCTCCTAGACACCAGACACCAAATCTGTTAACCTGGATCTTGGACCTCCAGCATCTAGAACTATGAGAAATAAATGTCTGTTACTTAAGCCCCCCCAGACTGTGGTATTTTGTGACAGCAGCCCCAGCTAAGACACCCTGTGGTGTTCACTCTGTGCATATTCAGGAGTTTCTGCTTTCTGCAGTGGAAACCAGTAGAATCTCCTCCCAGAGTCCTGGGGCCCCGGGCCCCTGGGCGTGGCTACATCGGCTGCCTAGGCACCTAAGTCAGCCACTTCCTGGGACCCCATGAATGCTAAGCAGGCTGGTGCAGATGAGGATCACAGGATCAACCTCCTGGAAATTGTTTTTGTACCAGGAAAGTGAGTGTTTGAAAAACTATGCATTTCCCAAACTGCTAATAACCTAAAAGTAGCCTTTGACCTCCTGATCATAGGAAACATTTCTACATCTGAGACATTGAGAAATGCCTGAGTTCACTGCCTCCCTGCAAATTTACCATCAGGAAAGTCCATCCTCACTGGCTCTGTTGGTGGGTGGTTCCACGTTCCTCCAACTTTTGGTTCTATGGAGACTCAGAAGCGTTGACAGCCTCAACTGAAGGCATTTATAAAGCAAGAAAAATACAACTGAGATCAGCACGTCTAAAAATGTCACTTTTCAATTAGTCGCCTATAAAAATAAGGATCACACCTATAGACTTACGCATGGTTGAGCAAAACAAACTCATCTGGTATAAAAGAAATAGCTGCATCTTGGAATGCTTGGCGTAGACCCGAAATGCTTGGTGGCTGTTTTTTTTTCTCCTTCCCCCCAAATCATACTAATGACAGTCTGACACGGCCAAGCGTTCCTCCCCGTATATGGATGCCATAAGACTCTTAAGATGAGCTCATCTCTCATGATGGCATACACATAACTTCACTCAGGTTTTAATTAGAGAAGGGATCACAAACCCCCATCTGGCACCACAACTGCCTGACCAAAGGTAATTACCAATTGAGTGGCTTGAGCTTGGGAAGACAGAGAAGTCCGGAAGGATCTAGGCTTGGAGGGGAGGCGAATCAAGCCCAAAGACCACAGAGGATTTTATTCTGAAGAAATATTCAGAGCTCGGAGATACAGGAAAGGGTTGGCAGACAGACCGAGGACAGTGTATTGCTGACAGATAGGAAGCAGAAGGCGCACCTCAACGCCTGCTGCACGTCTACTGCATCAGTCATTCAGCAAATGCTTATTAAGTGCCTGCTGGGTGCCCAGCACTATGCTTGTCCTACAGGCGCAGAATGGACATCAGTCAGCACTTGGATCTAACAAGCTCCAGTCCACAGGGAGGAGAGAGATAATAAGCAAATAATCACATGATCCTATTGTGCAGAGAAATTACACAGTGCTCTTAAACGCGTTGGTAAACGATGGCCAGCTATCTACTACTTGTTTCTATAAATGAAGTTTTACTGGAACTCAGCCCACCTCCTCATTTACATATTATCTATGGCAGCCCTTGCCTTACAACTGAAGAGTTGAGCAGATGTCTGCATGGCCTGCAAGGCTGAACACTGACTACTGGTTTGTTGTTTTTTTTTTTTTTTTTTTTTCCAGAAAACAGTTACTGACCCCCAGTCTAAGGAAATAAAATGAGGCTCTAACTTAGACGGGGGTTTAGGAAGGCTTCCTGCAGGAAGTGGCATTTCAGAGAGATCTGAGACACAGGGGAGAATGAGTCAGCCAGAAAGAAGAGAGTGAGGTCTCAAGCAGAGGGAACTGTGTGAGTGGAGGCCAGAGGCAGGAAAGAGCTCCGTGTGTTCAAGGAAGGGAAGGGGCGAAGCAAACTGGACTTAGAGACGGTACCAGCCCCCGACATCGACTGATAACAGCAGTAGCAGCTGCAAACCTTGAGCCACGGCTACGGACCAGGCCATGCACTAAGCACCTTATACATGGTAACTCTCTATCCCTGTTACAGGGGCTCATGGCATCAACATGTTTACAACTGAGGGCCTGACAACCGCATGCACACTTCATGCAACATTGACAAAATGCCAAGAGGACTAGGGGGATAGGGCTGGGCTGACAGACACCTGGGAGGCCCGATTCCTGCCCCCCCAACCCTGGCCAAGTACCCCCTTCGCGATGTCACTACTTACAGAGAACTGACACGCAAGATGGTCCTGAAAAATAAGATAATTTTCTCTCTTTAATTATTGACATTCAAAAGAAGGAGACCCCTGGCTGGTAAACTGTCAACCTGATTTGTGATTTCAGACTTTTAAATCTATACTGGGAAATACTGGAGAATAAGAAAAGTCCTGATTCCCAAAATAAGAGAAAAGGATGGATTCCAGAAAAGGATCAATGATGCCTGTTATCATCCTCCTTGAAAATTCTCGAGAGATTATTAAATGGAAGTTTTAGGAGCATCCAGAAAACCTGGAGGTAATGACTCTGAGCCACATCAACCTCCTTTCCTATCTTGGCAGGGTCACCACATTGACAGGTCAGAGGAATGCCACATGTAGAGTGTATGTTCATTTTGGCCAAATGATCCACCAAGGCTTTTACACCCATTCTTTGGGCAAGGAAAGAAACAAATGGGCTTTAAAACAAAACAAAACAAAACAAACCTATTATGCAGATGTATTACTGGTTCCCCAATCATAACCAGAGAGAACACTGAGGAGTTGGCAGGGCTGGTGTTCTTTCTCCATCTTTCTCCAGGTGGGGGAAGCCCTCCCAAATGAGGAAAGCTGAGGCTACTCAGAGCTTGCCAGAGCAAGAGACTCAGCCACCATCGGTTGAGTTTGGCAGAGACTCAAAGGCAGGCAGAGGAGTGGAAGGCTCCACTCTGGGTTGGAGGCTGCCGGCATGTTGAGGCTGTAGTCGGCCTAACTAGAAGCAGGGCATCCTCTGTGGCTGGTTTAGGGGAGCACATTGGGCTGAGGTCTCAGGCTGGCCCTACCCTGGGTACAAAGACAAAAGTTAGAGAAGTGCTAATAACTAATCAAGTCTTGACCACTCAGGGCCAACTGCCCCAAGGGTTTTTGATTTGCTCCCTGGCCTGATGCTGCAGATTAGAGGTCAGAGTCCTAGAGTCACATATGGTCTGGCCACTGTCTACCTGCATAATGTCCCTAATCCACCACCCTTCTACATCTCATATAGGGAGAATAATAGACTGCGGGGGGGGGGGGGGGGGGGATTTCCTTGAAGGTGGCATGAAGACAGTTGACCAAGTAGACAAAGAAAACATGCGATTCATTAGCCCCAAATTCACAGGAGATAAAATTAAAAATCAATTAAATATCTTCCCCGAGGAAATCAGGGCCATAAAGAAATTTAAGTGCACCAGAGGAGTAGCTAAAACAATCGCCAGCAAAGTCAGTTTATAGGAGACCCAAGTAGAGCAAGGGGCTGACTCGCCTACTACTTGGCTCTGCAACCTTGGGCAAGGCACTTGGTCTCCATCAGCCATAGCTGCTCAACTGTAAGATAAATAGGCTGAATTAAAATCACTCAGGTCCTTTATGGTTGCAAAATGTTCCGGTCCTACGATTCTCATCACTTGGAGAGTTCTTTTATTCTACAAATGGCAGCTTTATGTCTGCCCAGCTAGATATATTAATTCATTAGGAGCTGAATTTGAAAAAACAAAACAAATCATACCCATGTTTTGTAAAAGTGCATTCATTCAACAGTAATAATGGAACAATAACTATGAATAAAGCACTCTCCTTGATGCCATGGGAGAAACAAAGAGAAAAGATCCAGCACCAAAGGACTGTAGCTGAGAAGTTAAGTATGCACATAATTAACTCTAAGCAAGAAACAAAGTATTCAGTGCCCTAATATGATACAGAAAGTGCTGCAGAAAATGACAAATACTCTGTACAAGCTGAGAGGCTTCCCTAAAGGTGGTAAAAAAAGAATCAGCAAGTAATTGCAATTTTTTAGCCTATTATAATTTGCAAAGAATTTTCATTTGCTCCCATTGCTTCTCATCCCCTCCCCTCCCCCCCTCCCCTGCCCTCCCCTCACCCCTGGCTATGGGATTTGGCACATCAGAGTCCTACAGCAGATCTCTATTGCAAAAGGGCATTTTATCTTACTTTTTATTTATTTATTTGTTTATTTTTGCAAAGGGCATTTTAAAAGAAGGTTTATGCCAGAATATTGGTTGGCAACTCTACATTTTACAGGATGTTCTGGCCAGAGAAAACCCAGTCTCAGAAATTACTAAGTAATTGCAAAGAAGGGGCACAAATGTTCCCACGAGCCTGATTTTCCTTAAAGTCTCTGGTTCCTCCTCGGAAGCGGTAAATGCTGAAAATTGCCATTTCCTGCTGCCCTCCACCCCCATCTGAAGCTACTTGCAGTTGGGAGGGGTGGGTTTAAAAAAAAAATGTACCTCTCTAACACTCAGGATGCCTTTCATTTCATTTCCACTGGCAGGAGAGGGTTAGGGGAGATTTTTCACTTGCCCCTTCCTGCCTGGGGAAGCCAGACTTTAATGTCAGCAGCTCTCCTGTTGCTGCCCCCAAATGCTTCAGTTTTCTCCCATTTAAGAGAAACATGCAAATCACAAAATACAAAGTGCCCTCTGCCCAGGAGGCACAGCCACTCCCTGCAGTGATGCTCTTCAGCTGGCCTCCAGCCACAGTGCACAAGTCTCTTAAACAACAGCTCTGGGTCACATTTAACACACCCCCTTCCCTGTGACAAAAATGACACACGAGAGGCACCTTAAATCGATAGCACCGTCTCTCCTTTAATGCGGAGCATTAGTTACTTCTTGAGCAGCCTTGGCAAATGGCAAATTGATTGTCCTGTTTGGGGTGGGAGGCAGGGATGCCCAGAGCAGTGGAGAGGCTTGCTTTCTCTATTACTTCCTTTTCGGGGTGACAGGGAGGCTGAGCAGGTGCACTGTGGCCAGGAGAGAGACCCGCATGAAAGAAACAGGAAGTTCTCAGAGACCAAGGGCTCCTGGTTTGTCAATTAGTAAAAACAAGCGCCCCAATACTGACTCAATATTTACTAAATCTGGCAAGGGATTCGGAGGTCCCTGCTGATGTTTTGCATATCTTCACAAATTCCCCCCAAACAATTAGCGGGTGGCTTTTTGAGAGTAGGGTTTCTCTTTGTTTTCCTGCAAACTCTCATGGGTGTGCCTATTTAAATTCTGTGACTAAAAGCCCTTGGGGATGATGCTAAATCTGTAGAGTGCCTAATCATTATTCTTAACAAGTTCACCAGCTACATGTGGCCAAACCAGCTAGGGGACTCTCCCCACCCAGTCACTAGTGGATACATCTGGCGAGCTCTGGGCCTTGCAGGTGGCTAACCCATGCAAAGGGACAAAAGGAGCTGCGATCCCCAAATGCCCTGCCAATTATAAGTACTGAACTACCCAGGTTTGTATTTGTTTGGCTGCTTGGTTTTGCCCTCTTTGGAATATTCACTTATGTTATACTGACTTGCAATAAACTAACTCATTTCATCAGTAGATAGATGTGAATTCCTTTTTTTTTTAATTCCTTTACTTAATATTCTCCTGCAAAGCTGCAAGTAAATATATCCTAAAAAATAAAAAATAAAAAAGCAACTAAGAAAGTCGCTGTTGTCAAAAGCTTGAAGGCAAAAATCTTTGATAACAGTACATCCTTTTACAGCCAGCCAGCCAGCCATTCCTCGTTTCTCTCTTGGGTTTATTGATGACAGGCTCATGCATCTACAGAACAATCCAGAGAGATGCAAAAGCAAACCCAAATATTCTCTCTTAAGCCCTGAAAAAGAAGAGGAGGGGGAGAAATAGTTTCCTAAAATATGGAAAGATGAATTGTTTTCTTACAAGAAGAAAATAAATTCCTTGGCAGCCTCCCCGGATCATCCCACCTGCACATTCCTGGGGGACCCTCTCTGCTCTGGTCCTTCCTGCCGCATTAGTCAGGTCCAAGGGTTCTCAACCCTGATTCCACATTAGAATCATCAGGGGTTTTTTTGTTTTTGTTTTTTTTTTTTAAATACTCATGTCCTGACCCTAATCCCAGAGATTCTGATTTAATTGATCTGGAATGGGTGATTTTAACATGCAGCCAGAGTCCAGAACCACAGGCTGTAATCAAAGCCGATAAATCACTGCAATCCACCACCTAACCCTGAACAAATGTAGACATCTAGAAAGTCAATACGCTGCTAGCTCCGGATCTCTCCGAATTTTGTATCCAGGATATCGTTAGGGGGGCTACACACTGTTGTCTGTGCCCACTTATGCTGGAGGTCAAAGTGCATTTTAGGACCGGAGAGGGGGATGGCTCCCCTCGAGTGATCACTCAGTAATTTTAGATTCTATACCACAGAGAACCTCTCTCGATGCTGCAGGGAAGTCTATTTTCCTTTAAAAAGGAAAGGAAACTATAAAATCAGAGCACGGTACTCCGAGATCATGTGTACCTAGACAATTTGCAAAGCAGGAAACTGAAGCCAAGAAGAAATAAAATGAAAACTGCTAAAGGGAAGTTGCCCCAAGTGAGAGGAAGCCAAGTAAAGTAGATGGTGGTCCAAATTTTCTTGCAGCAGATGAGGCTTAAGAGTAGGGCTCTGCGCACTAGGTGGGTAGCTAGCAGCCTCTCTGTGGCTCACATTCCTTAGCAGCACAGTTCTCCAAAGCTGCTCCCAGGGCCGGGGCCCAGCAAGCCCTTACCTGTCAGTTATGGCCTCAGAAAAGCCGGTTTAGCAAGAGGAGGGTTTGGGGGTATTTTTCTCATTTTTTCATTAAGAGATTAGATTGTTCTTTGTTCTGAGGGTCCATCGTTCCTGTATTTTTTTAATACCCTTAAGTTCTTCTGTGAAATGACTCTCAGGGCAGATTCAGTTGGTGTGGATGTGTGTATACAAAGTAGCAGCCCCAGAAATGTCTCCTGAACAACCGAAGGGAGGAGTAGAAAGCTCCTGTACACCCTAAGTAACTGTGTCCCGGGTGAGGCACAGGGTGCATTTTTATTTTAGCCACAAGGGCACAGGTTGCTCTTTGGCAACCAGCAACTGATTGGTATCTCGAGAAGGACAGATGCCTTCGCTTCATCCACGATGCGCTGCAGTTGGTTATATGGGATCAATGGACCAGGCGGGGTGGTCATGAAGGGGGGTTGAGGGGAAGGGCACCTCTTCCAAAACTCTCGGGGACTACCTCTTGTTTGAATGCCCTAGCTCTCCTTTTACATTCTGATACGGGCCTGTCTAGAGGAGATGGGCAGCAAGGTCTCGCCAGAAAAGTGGAGTTATTTTGGGTGCCCCTCACCCAGGGCATGGGAGGGGGCCCTCCAGAGATAGGAAAGTGAGCTTATAGAAGGGAACGAGAGCAGCAGAAGGGGAACCCAGACCTTCTCTATTGGCCCAGAGTTGTTAAGGGATCCGTAAATCCAGCATTTTCCTTCCAGATGGCAGGTGAGAGATTGTAGAAACAACCTGGGAACCAGGAAAGCAGGTTCCTGACCTACATATATGGAACCCACATGTTCCAAAACCCACATGTACGGAGAGAACCCCTGGGCAATAGATAGCAAAATCTACCCCATGCCTTGATTTATGGAACTTGCCATGTTTCATTCTGCCTCTGTGATGATCCAAAGTGCCACCGGGAACCAGAGGAAGAGACACTGGAGAAAGCCCGTCTGCCTGTGTCTGAGCCCACGTGTCAAGGGACAGCAGTGGGTGGCCACGCTCCCAGGCATGAAACACCAAACTGAGATTACCTTGGGCTCAAGGGAGGCTGCGGGTCACTCTCTCTCTCTAGTGGGGTCTTCCCTCAGAACCAGCTTCGAAGAACAGGTGTTGTTTTTCATAAAGGAAGTCAGACTACCCAACCACTGAACTGAACCTTGGCTGCCTTCCTTTTTAGTACGTTCCACTTGCTACTGTACAAAACATGCTGACTTTTCAGACGCATAGTTGGTCTTGTTTTCAGAATCATCTCGAGCTCTCCCCTCCACGCCATGGAGTCCCAGAAGATGGCACACGTCAGGGGCACTCCCAGCTTCCTCTGACCCTGACTCACTGTTTCCTTCCCTTGGAACATAGAGACCTAGACAATGGCTTTCTCAAATTGAGCACAGCCTCCGGGCTCAAGGAAGTCCTTAGCTCTTGAGGAATTAGGAGCCGGTTGGAAAGTGAGTGCTCTGCGGGAGGGCGGAAAGGGAGCCATCTGGAGCCCCAACTCCTTGCTCAGCCCCTGCAACCCACGGCACCAGACAGCTCTGGTAGCAGCAGGCTTCAGGAGGAAACGTCAGTGCCAGAGTGTTCAGGCCATGAGACTGTCACATGTTTATGTGTGTATTTTACTCTGTTGGATTCAAAACTATCTGAGCTTTCATAGCATTAAAAACAGAAATGAAGGCAAATCTTTCTTGCTAAAAGTCAACTATCAGAATGCTCTGAAGCTCTCTGGAGGCTGAGTCTCTCCTTACAAGGCACCCTGTAAGAGTAGCAGTGAGGACAGAATTTTATTGCAGGCGGGGCAAGTTCCACACACCTCTCCTATGGCCCTAGAGATGCTCCTCTTCAGAGGAATACAACTAAGCTTCTTTAATTCCCTGACTGCCATTTAAGTTCGAACACCTTGGACAACTCTGGGTGGGGTGCTGGGTTGACAAGATGCCACTCTTTTCTGGCCATAGCTCCTAATATACCAAGAGGAGTCACCAAGGGCCACGGTTATGCCACATGAGTCTCACTTTAGCTGCTTGATCCAAGGATAACTCTTAAGCCAAGACAGGTCTATGCTGTCCCAGGATTCTGAGGTTTGGGAAAGGGGAGAGAGTGAGAGGGAGAGGGAGAGGAAGGAGGAGGAGGAGAAAAGAGGAGAGGAGGGAAAGGGAGAGAGGGGAGGGGTGAGAAGAGGGGTGGGGAGTAGAAGAGGGGAGGGGCGAGGAGAGGGGAGGGGAGGGGAGGGGAGGGGAGGGGAGGGGAGGGGATGAGAGGGGAGAGGGATGAGAATTAGGTTGAGTTTTACCAGTGGTTATATCCTATGAAGAGGACTGTGAATTCCTAAAATGACATTCCAGAAACAGACCTGATTGCCCCTCCAGGAGGGTCTTGGTTATTCATTTTTCTCTTCAATTAGCTAAGATAAACCAGTATTCTGCTAATAAACAGCTTTTACTTGAGCTAACCAGAAGCAGTTTTCTCTAATACAAAAATGCTATAGGTCTATGTTAGGCAGCTAGTATTGAAAAACACAACAGAAACAATTAAATACGTTGAAAATCTTTTTTCAAAATCTTGTGAAAGACTTTATGTAGGTTTGGTGGGAGAAAGCCATTGTGTGCCAGAAGCTACGAATATTCATGAATACTCAGGTTCTGAGGTGCCATATCTAAGAGACCACCTATCAGAGCAGTGTCCCTAGCAAGCCTCTTGTTTCAAAAGGCTGGAAGAAGCCAAAGGCATTAGTGGCTTACCTGCCACAGCGGACTCTGTTAAAACTCGTACCAGGCATACTTCAGATTGCTCCATGTACTGAGGGGGAGATGCTCTCTTGAACAGGGCAGATGTTGCTGTCCTGAAGCCTCCGGTAGGCCCTAGATTGAGCCAGCTGGCAAGTCACTGAAGACCAGCGTTGGCTGTCCAGGCTGAGCCCCAAGGCCCTCACAGGCTCTTGTGCTTGGTCACCACATTGGAGAAACAACTGCAGGATCAGAGTGCAGACCTTGGGCTGAGACAGCCAAGTGAGTGCTTTTCAAAGTGTGGTCTCCACACCAGCAGGATCAGCATCCCTGGGTAGCAGAAATGCAGCACCTCGGGCCACAATCTCGGGCTGAGCCCCGCAATCGGTATAGTTACCATCCCTTCAGGTGATTCCGATACCTCTTGAATTGGGAGAATCACCAGCCTAAATCTCTAATTAATCCCACTAAAGACTGGCCAAGTTGTAAAAAAATATCTCAGCAAGGATATCTCCTCAACTTTACTTCTTTGGAGGGAAGGGCAGCCCATGTGGTCTGAATATGGCTCCCAGCTCACTACCTGGTGGTCCACAAACTTTACAGGTAGCCTTCCGAGCTCTGTGTGATTTCCCTTATTCCAATTGGTTGGCTTACACACACACACACACACACACACACACACACACAAGGCTTAGATTTAAGAAACACTTAGATTTTCATCTCAGTTTTGGCAAGCAACTGACCTCCCTGAGCTTCCTCCTCCGTAACATGGAGATTCAACACCTGCCCTATGGTGGTGTTACACGGTCCCGCGATAATGCGTGTGCTCAACACCAGAGATGCTATCACCACCACCAGTACCACCACCAGCACCAGCGCCAGCACCCTCACCTTTATCATCATCATCTCTCTCCCACCAAATCATATTTATGTCTTACTTCTTGGGACTGTGGCCTCCTTGGTTTTGCAGAAGGAAGTCTACTTTTTTCCCCCCTGGAGAATCACATTACTCGTCCTTAGTTAACACTTAAATTTTATTGCCATTCTTCCAAATAAGTGCAATATACCTGTACAAGCCCCTTAGCCTTGTTAGATTTTATTTACTTACTTATATAAATCTTAGGGTTCAGGCATCATTTCACGAATCTATACTCACATTAACCAAAACCTGAGAGATTCAGGTCCAGCTTTCTGCTCTCCAAGCATGCAAAGACAAAAAGAAAAATAGATGTCCCCAGGAGCGCAGAAATTGCTTCCACTGAAAACAGCGCCAGAGTGCTGACAGCCACTTTGCCATCATAATGTTCTGATTACTCTAAATCTGCTTAGTACAATCACACTCGGGCAGTCCTTGAAAAGATAAGAACTCAAAGTGGAAACACCACCTAAATGAGAAAGCCTAAATCCTGGAATACATCATGAATACCCAAACGGATTCAGCTATTGGCAACATCAGATAAAAACTAAGGACCCTGATGGAAAACAGTGTCATCCCTGTTGTTTGTCTTAAAGCAAACCTGGCTGAAAATAGGAGATTAAAAATGTTACTTTAACAAACATAAAAATAGACAAACAAACAAAAACCAGACTCTTCAATAGACTCTTAACTCTAGAGAACAAACAGATGGTCACCAGAGAGGAGGTGGCAGGGGGCAGAGCTTGAATGAAATAGGCACTGGGGATGAAGAGCACACTTGCCACAATGAGCCCTGAGTAACCTACAGAATTGCTGAATCACTATACTGTACACCTGAAACTAAGGTAACACTGTATGTTAACTCTCTTGGAATTAGCATTTTTAAAATGCTATTTTAACAATGTCAGGTATCAAACTACATGTTTGCCAGGATAATTTCTCTTACATATGTGCCAAAGAACGACCAACTCCTATAATTGGAGCCCTCATACTACAGAGTCACTGAGAAATCAGCTCCCTCTTTCCTCCTCTGGGCAGAACTGTAACTGTCCCTGTAGAAACTGCACTTTTTAAATTCTCCAGATAAAATACTATAGTCTCCTTCATTTGAATATTAGATAAGCTTCTCCAACAGAAGACTGGTCTTTTTGTTTTGTTTGAAGATTTTATCTGTTTATTCACGAGAGACACAGAGAAGTAGGCAGGGGGAGAAGCAGGCTCCCTGCGGGGTGCCCGATGCAGGATTCGATCCCAGGACCCTGGGATCATGACCTGAGCCAAAGGCAGACACTCAACCACTGAGCCACCCAGGCATCCCCAGAAGATTGTCTTTATGCAACCTCAATTTCATCTAGGACTTTTGGAGTTCAAAACATGCCCCCCGCCAAATCTGCCATTCTGACATATTGAGTATTTTGAGTTTAAAATGGCAAAAATGAGCAAAACATGCTGACTTTCCTTCTTTTTCTCAAAGGCAGAAGAGGAAATTCCCATGTGAAAGATCTCCTTCCTCTACCAAAAGAAAAGGAACACTCTTATCAGCAAGGACAACAAGTTGAGACCAGGAGAATTCTGAAAAAGTGGACCTTGTTAAAATTATTCCTATTTACCTTTAACTCCCCCATGGAGTTGAGTCATTTATCCACAAGCCTGTCTTTGTGGCAGCCAGGGCAAAAGCAAGTTGGTTTCCCCATGTCTTTGAGTCTCTCTTCATCACAAAGGTTTCTGTACCACACAAAACTGGTGATCAGTGCATCGGTATGCTTTTTTCCCATTGATCCATCTTATATCAATTCAATTCAAGGGCCAGCCTAAAAGTTCCCCTAGGAGGGTAAAGAAGTCTGCCCCGTACACTTCTGTGTCCTCAAGTCCCACATCCTGCCCCTCCCCCAGCCCATGACAAATGGTGACCTGTGGTGGTTTAATTTCTCTGGGATAATCCTTACTCTAAAATAAGAGCTGGGCTGGGGGTGGGTAGGGGTGGGCAAATGTGAGAGCTCAGTCAGTTAGGAGTGTGACTCTTGGTTTTGGCTCAGGTCATGGTCTTGGGGTCATGGGATCGAGCCCTGCATCAGGCTCCATAGAGTCTTCAGATTCTCCCTCCCTCCCCATTTCTCCCCCAGCTCTTTTGAGAATATGTGTTCTTTCACTCATGTGTACACACTCTCTCTCTAAAATAAATAAAATCTACAAACTTTTTAAAAAATGAAGTAAGAGATGGATTATTATGTCCACATGTTATGATTCTAAATCTTCAAGGATTTTTTTTAAAAAGTATAGTGCCCCCCACCCCCCACCCCGAATGCTGGCCACTCAAATATAATCATAAATATATGTGAAATGATGCCAGTTGTCATACTTCTCCAGGTTAACTAATGCCAGTTGCTTCTGGCTCTCCTCCCAGAACGTAATTTCCAACCTTTGGCCATTCTTGTGGCTCCTCATGGAAACTTCTCGAAGTGCTCTCCTATTCTTAGGCTGGTTCCAGAACAGCGGGATGCAGTATCCCATGACTCTTGCTTTTTTTCTCTCTTTCTAATGCGGCTTCAATGATACATCACTTAGTTAGGATTTATGTACTATTTTTCAAATACAAAGTGGAATTTCAGTGGGTTAACAAACCTTGTTTGAACAGTAACGTTGCGCATACAAAGTGTATTTCCCACTGTCATCCGAAACAGAGTCTCAGAGGAGTTAATCTGTAGCTAACTCAATACTCTCAGAGTCACTAGCTTTGACACCAAGTCCTATGGCCCAGGAGACAAGCCACCAGTCCCAGCAGGCTCCAATCTCCCATTGAAGAGATACAGATTCAGAGAGAGAGAGAGACAAAGAGAGAAAGATTATATATCTCTATATTTAAGCATATATTTTAGTCTGACTACGTTGGTACAGCCTAGATTTCCAGTTCAAAGGCATCTGTTAATCAAATTGCTTTCAGATCATGTTGACAAGCAAACTGTAGCCTTCAGGAATATCTAGAGATGGGGGAGGCCTAGCTCATACAGCCAGGTTTGGATAACTAAATCTTTGGGATATTGGTCACTGGGGAATTCTGGCTCTGTCCAAAGACCCGATGAGGCCTCACAAGGCAATCTTTCCCTCCAAAGAAGACATCAGGTCACTGAGTTCTCTGCTCAGGGGAAAATGCCCAAGGAGACACACAAGAAAGAAAGCTTAGAGTGCACACCTTTTTAAATGATTCCACCTAAGTAAGGGGGTTTTCAGGCACCTTCGAAACTGAAAGTCACTCCCTGAATTTCTGGGTTACATTGATGGGAAGGATGTGGACGGATATGGAAAACAGAACCCAGCCGCTGCCTTAAGGATTGTAAACAAGGACAAGAGAAGAGGCGGCCCAAGGTGATGGCAACAGCACCTTTGAGAGGGGAGAGAGGATTCTGGCCAGATGGTCAGGAAAGGCGTCATATTTGAACCTGGGAGATGGCCTTCAAGATGGCTAAGATTTGTCAGGGGCAGAGAGAGAAAGGGTAAGGGGATTATGGAACTGCCAAGACGAGGGCATGGAGATAGGCAATTGGGCACAGTCTATCGAGAGAGCAGACAAGAATTCTTCTTGTTTGCCCAGTGGCAAGAGAGGGACAAGTCATGCAAGACACAGCAGGAAACAGACAGACACCCAAATATGGAGGGTATCTGAATGCCAGATTAAATGGTTTGGCCACTGAAGAGCCATTCTTTAATTGAGAAAGAGAGTGAGATAACGAAACAGTGCTGTAAGACTGGTTGGCTTTCGTGACACACAGATCAGAAGAGGTAGAGAGTAAAGGCTGTCATGACCGTCCCGGTTTAAGGCAACGGGAGCCCAGCACAGGAAGGCAGAAGGAGGAAAAGAAAGGAAGAGAAAGACATCAGAGTGGGCTTATCAGCACAAGCCCAGGGGTAGAAACAGGAGAGCAGGTCTCCATCTCATCATGCTTCCCCAGGGCTGTTCCCTGTTCATGCTTGTCCCATCACTCTGGCTGTTTCTTCCCTCTTCCAAGGGGAGGATGTCCATGAACATGTGTATCCGCTGCTGCATCTTTCATCTGTCATCTCCTTCACTGCCTTCAACAACTCTAGAATTAGTGTCTTCTTCATGATTTCTTTTTTTTTTTTTAAGATTTTATTTATTTATTCATGGGGGTTGAGGGGAGCAGAGACACAGGCAGAGGGAGAAGCAGGCTCCAGGCAGGGAGCCTGTAGAGGGACTCGATCCCAGGACTCCAGGATCACACCCCGGGCGGCGCAGAACAACTAAACCACCCGGGTTGCCCTTCTTTATGATTTCTATTGAACGTCTCATTTTGTTCATGTATTATTTCTGTGATTTCATTGAGTTTTCCATCTGTGTGCTCTTATACCTCTCTGAGTGTCCTAAAACAATTATTCAAAATTCCTTGATCAGTAATTCTTAGATCTCCATTTCTTTGGGGTTGGTTATTGGAAAATTATTATGTTTCTTTGGTGGTACCAGGTTTCCTTGATTTTTCACATCCTTCAAAGCCTTGCATTGCTGTGTGTCTTCTCATTCGAAGAGAGAGTCATTTTTTCTGGTTCTTACTGACTGGCTCCATAAGAGAGATACCTTCATCATCTGTCATTTTGGCTAGAGATTTTGGGATTTTCTCAGATTTTTTCTATGGAGGCACCACACTTCTTGTTCCTCTTGGGGGGGTGGTGGTAATTCCTATGATGGTATGCGTTCTCTCCACCCCACAGAGCCATGCTAGGTGCTGAGAGCCTCCCACTTATCTTCCCTAGGGCAGTGCTTTCAAACCCTCAGGTTTCCTTTCTGCACTTGCTCATGAGTCATCTACAAAGGCTCCCTCTCACCATGTGCAGAACCATGTGTTGGAGCCAGCCACGAGTGAGAAGGGCAGGAAGCCCTACCGCCCAGTATCAAGGTATTAGGTGGTGGGGTCTTTGGAGGGTGCTTACCCCCCAAAGGTAGAACCTTCATGAATGTGGGATTAGTGCCCTTATAAAGGAGACCCTCCCCCCCACCTCTGAGTCCCCTAGCCAGACTCCTGCCACATGAGGACACTGCAAAAGCATGTCATCCATGAACCAGGAAGTGGTACCTTGTTCTTGGATTTCCCAGCTTCCAGAACTATGAGAAAGAAGTTTCTGTTGTTTATAAGGTATCCAACCTCTGTTTTTCTGTTAGAGCAGAGCCCAAATACTAATATAGGAAGCAGGAGTACTTAAACAATGTCATAATTAAGCAATCTAGAGTTTAAAGAACAGAGCACTGGTCAAATATAGGTCAACAGGGTCTACCATTTCAGAAAAATTGAAAGGAATCTATACATGGGCTGTGATGCTCGGCAACTCAAAATTATTGGTGATCTTTGAGGAAACAATCGCAGTGCCACGGTTGGGCAGAAACTAGGTCTTAAGAGGTTAGTGACTGAGCTGGTGAGTGAGGACGTACAGCAGTAGATGCAGAAACATTAAAGAAGTTTGGTAGTGAATGAAGGCCAGAGGAAGGAAGGAAGAAAGAAATGAAGGAAGGAAGGAGGGAGGGAGGGACAGAGGGAAGGGAAAACAAGATTCTGAAACCTTCAGTGATGAAAACCACTAACCTGTAAGTCAGAACTTCAGAAGATGAATCCTCCCACTCTATACTACCAATAATAATAAGTGTTTGGTCCATTTGGTCCATCTTAAAAATCCAAGCTATAATCATGACCTACCTCATGGGCCTAAACATTCATCCTAATGAATATAATGCATCTCGGCAGTGCTAACTGTAATACACCACCATGATACACAACCTCTTCTTCATCTGTGTCTGTGCACACCAGTCCTGAATATGGGGGAAACTGCTCCATTTCCAGCATGCCCCCTCTCTCCTACACTGCGTGACGTGCCTATCACAGCACACCTCTACCAACTGTCGCCAACTATAACAAGCACTGTGGGTTTTTCTTTAAGGTTTTATGTATTTATTTGAGAGAGAGAGAGAGAATGCGTAGGGGTGGGGAGCAGAGGAAGAAGAACAAGCAGACTTCACAGTGAGTGTGGAGCCCAACACAGGACTCAATCCCAGGACCTTGAGATCATGACCTGAACTAAAGTCAGATTCTAAACCAACTGAGCCACCCAGGAGCACCTGAAGCACTGTGTTCTTATGTAGGCTGCAGGGTTGTAGCCTGATGGATTTCTGTGCTGGCCTCATTTCTCTCAGGCCTATGGGGTCATGGTAATTAATTCTGTCATCAGACATCCTATTGGAAGGAGAGAAAAATGCCCCATGCTGTGTACTGCCATTGGCTTGGCTCCTCTATTCCTGTGCATGCCCCAGCACATTCCCAAACACTCAGACTTAAGGACCCGCTTCCCTCATGTCTTACCTCCCTATGCTTGCAGAGCTCCATTGATCCTTCTACCTCACATCCCTGGTGAAGTCTGTGTGGCCCCATGCCTTGGCCAGGACTTCCCCCAATCCTATGCCAGGTCATCTCCAGCCTCTACCCAACCGCTGCATGGCTCTGATCAGCCTTCATCCCTCCCACCACCTCAGGAGCCATCTTCATTTCCCCAGCATGCCCTCCCAGTCACCTCCTTCCATGAAAAACACTGCAGAGGCTACCTCACCTCTAGTCTCACCCTCAGGCATCTCCACGCTCTGACCTGGCTTCCCCACACTTGCTCCCATGCACCTTCTCCATCATTTCAGCGCCTCTTCCACACTCAGCCCACACATTGCATATGTCTCTGCCTATGTAAGCGTCCCAGCTGTTCCATCCACTGAGATCTCCCTTCCCCCTGCCTCCACCCCAGAAAAGCCTACCCTCCTTCAAGGTGACTACAATACTAACCAGGTGCCTCTTCAGCACCTCTCTGCCAAGCACCTGTGCCCCTTCTGCAGTGTGCTCGGGCCACCCGATGCACACCTGTCAGCTGTTCCAGGAAGGCTGCCTGTCTCAACACATCAGTTCCTTGAGATGTGGACTGCATTTCATTTGTTTGTGAAAAAGTGTGTCCAGGGATCAGTAAGGCTCAAGAAATGAAATCTAGGAATTCAGCTCAAATTAATGCCAATTTCTTTCCAGAAGGTGATTTTCTCATTGGAACTTTAGAGCCATGAATATAGTTTTTTTCTTTCATATTTAAAATGCTGGACAAAGTTGCAAACATGAGAGGCAAATCTCAACCAGAACTGTTTTAAACAGTAGGGGTATGTCATTGGTGTGCCATTCACACATTTCCCTCAGCCTGCATTTTAAAAGAGAGTATTATGTGTCCCATCTGAAAAGAACTGACAACAAAAGTAGAAATTCTATGCCAATTCTGATGGGGATTCACATATTATATTGAAACAGGGTTTTTTGTTGTTGTTGTTGTTGTTGTTTTTAGTGTCAGTTTCC
Organism: Canis aureus; assembly: GCF_053574225.1. Classification (NCBI taxonomy): domain Eukaryota; kingdom Metazoa; phylum Chordata; class Mammalia; order Carnivora; family Canidae; genus Canis; species Canis aureus. The sequence continues at coordinate 24,638,531 of NC_135615.1, forward strand.
ATCTTTGAAAAGAATACAAATTTGTCACTCTCAAACATTTTGTTGAGATACGCATGGTTACGTTTTTCAAAGCGCCTGAAGATTCTATTCACTCAAAGAAATAAAGCACTTTGAATTTTTTTTTTTTTTTTAGAGAGAAGGGAATACGTTATCATCTTCCTCAACCCTCTCTCATGTAAAACTGGTATCATTTTATTCAACAAAATGTACAAAGCACCTACTATGTCGCAGGGACTCTGGAAGGTACTAGAAGTATGTTTGGATCTCAGAGATCACCCCTGTCTTCAAGGAGCTTTCAATGCAGGGGGAAAGAAAGACACGGACACGGTTAATTACTCTATATTGTAGTGAGTGGGTACAAGGGAGAAGAATCCAGACATGACTGGATCTCACAGAAGGGGCAGCTAAGTCATTTTGCTTTCTGCAGGGAAGTTTCCTCTGTCAGAGCATCTCAAAGACAAATGTGCAAACAAATCACTTGGGCTTCTGGTTACACCACACATTCTAAGCACATTCTGATTCAGAGATGCTGCCCAGGGCGGGGGCCCAAGAGTCTGCGTCTCTAACAAGCTCTGGGCTGCAGATGGTGGTCCTGGACCACACTCTTGAGGAGCAAAGCACCAGACCAGCCCAGTGCTGAGGAGGAAGTGCATTCCAGCAGAAGAGGGGATGTGAAAACAGCCCAGCTGGAGGAGAGACCCCAGAGCAAACCACCCCTTTTCTCTCTATCTTAAAGAGGTAAATGAAGGGAGACAAGAATTTGGAAGCTAGGAAAGTATTTGCAATCCTGGAAGGGTGATCCGGCCTTCTTAAGTAGATCTGAGAGCTCTCCAACTCAGAGTAATTAGAAGACACATCTAAATAATTTAAAAGTCTGAGCTATAAAAAATTGCTAAAGGGAACAGAGTTATTTCAAGTACTTGTAGGCTCTTGAACCTACGGCCACCCAGGGTCACTGCCGTATCACTTTAGGTGAAAAGGTAATTACCAACGTTTAGCACACTAGTTTCAAGAACACACAACTATTTATTTCTCTAGGTAGGTTTCCTTTATAATAGAAAAGACAAATTTCAACCGGATCTGTATCCTGATAAACTAAATTCAAAATAACAAGATTTTATATACTAAATGTAGCGTCTAACACCATCCAGAAAGAGACACAATGAAAAACATTCTATATGATATATTGATAGTATGGGTGAGGGCATCCAAAAAATTATGGTTTAAGCACACAGGTGAATGCAGGTCAGTATTGTAAAAGGAGATGAAAAACTGTCCACACTAAGAAAACTCTTCAGTACAGAGAATCCGGGAGTCTGAAATACGTTCTCTGCAAAGTCTCACTGCCATCTGGTCATCTGACTCAGCAACAACAGTGTGGAAATATCACGCATATTTCTTGCTTAAGTAGTTTCTTCAGAACAGAATTTCCATTCAGAAGCTTGTGCTGTGCTGCTTGACATTATTGTATTTATAAAGGAAAAAACATTCATTCTAAATTGGTTTTTTAAGTAGGAATGTTATCTTTTTGGAAAAGTTATATTGACTGAATGTTAATAATAATGGACTTCATAATAACTTACTAACAATTGCCTCCAAAGCGCCTAAATGAGCTAAAGCACCGAAGCTTGCATAATAAAATACTGTTGTCACTTCATTAAATGACTATGTTTTGGAAAGTAAAAACCATTTGCTATATTCCCCCAGGAAATTATATCAATAAGCAACTTCGGGTTTTTTTTTTTTTTTCAGCTTTACTATGGAATAAATGACAATCAGCAACTTACTCCTGAATACTTTTGGTAGGTCAGATCAAGGCGTATTAGCTTACTCTCCTATCCCTACAATCCTCTATGAGGTATTTAAAAATGAAGCACTCGAGAAAGAAAGGAAGAAAGAGAGAGAGAGAGAGAGAGAGAGAGAGAGAGGAAGACAGAGAAAGGCAAACAAGGAAGGAAGGAATGAACTCTGGTCCCAAGAACAAATTCATCAAAATTTCAACCACTGTATTGATATCATTCAAGAAAACCTGAGTAGCAGCAGGTGTAGGAGTCTCCAGGGGTGGATCAGTGCCTTTGTCCTGGAGGCACCCTATCGGGATTAAACAAAGCATGAATGCAAGAACAACACCAGGCATTCCCAGCTAGGGAACGGGGTTTGTAATTGGGCAAATACAGTCCAGATCCACCAACTTAACCCAGGGAAACCTTCATTTCAAAGAAATAATTGCATTATCCCTTTGCTCTCCAGCTAGGAGACTCACAAGAAAGAACATCTCATGCTTAAGTGAAAACTTCTTCCTGTAGGTTTGCCTTTAGACCTAGAAAGGGTTACATACTGTTGTATAAAAATTTACCACTAATGAACAATTTTGCAGCTTCTGGAACAGGTACACTTACCCCCCAAACAGTACCTTTTGACTCAGATCTGCTCAGTAGCTTCCCCTGCCCTGCTCCACCTACACTGGGCTGCCCTCAGCTGACCCAGTGTCCCTCACACCCACTCTGGTGTCCAGGACACTGTGTGAGAAGGCAGCTCTCTCTGTTTCTAGAACATCCTGGAAAGGATCAAACAGAGCAAAGAAGGAATAGGAGCTGGGCTCAGGTGTTCAGCACGCCTCCCTGGCCTGTGGCCGGATGGGGACAGTGGAGAAGGTTTTCTGGATTACAACTGCACCCCACAGTAGCACTGTCCACATTTTCTGAATTCTTCCCCATCCTGCAGCGGGCTTCCTCGTACTGCACTTCTGAGAGGTACTATCTTCATTCTGTGGACAAGAAACTGGCACAGAGGCCCAACGTCATCAAATATACCTGAAGTAAGGGCAAAGCAGTCCCATGTTTCATCTTTCACAGGGGCCCTGAGCCCATTTATGGTGAATTCCAGAGAAGCAGAGGTAGTATGGGGCAGGACACAACAGCAATCACAGCAGCCCACAGCACTGCTGCATCACCACAGAGGGGGAAGCGGAAAGAACGGCATATCTAATTGAAATCACCAGGAGACTTTCTGAAACCAGATTCAATATCCCATACTAGCATCAGGCCAGGCTGGTGGGACAGAGGCCTCAGTCTGTGCCAAATACACCGAGGGGCTTTTTTTTTTTTTTTTTTTTTAAGATTTTACTTATTTATCCATGAGAGACACAGAGAGAGAGAGAGAGGCAGAGGCACAGGCAGAGGGAGAAGCAGGCCCCAAGCAGGAAACCCGAGGTGGGACTCGATCCCGGGTCTCCAGGGTCATCCCCTGGACTGCAGGCGGCGCTAAACCGCTGAGCCACCCAGGTGTCCCCACCAAGGGGCTTTTAAAGATGAGGAAAGATAGATAGATAGATAGATAGATAGATAGATAGATAGATAGATAGATAGAAAATTAATTAATTAATTAATTAATTAATTAATTAATTAATAAAAGGAAGAGCTACTTCTTTCATTCTCCTAAGAGACGCTCTCCAAGGGAGCCAGCGGGGTTATGTGGAGAGAGTTCTGAATTGGGAGGCCAGAAACCACCATTCTGAACACACACCTGCTCAAGTTAGTTTGGTGACCTTGGCCCAGTCACTTAACCTCACTGGGCCTGTCTCCTTACTTGGACATCAACAGAACTGGACCCAGATCTCTAGGCTCCTTTTCTGGTTCTAATGCCCTCTGACTAACAATAGCAGAAGTAGACCAGAACACAGACAAAGAGAAGAGCAGTTTTCATGCCTGTTTTCTGCAAGAAAAAACAGCAAAGCTGACAGAGTCTCAGCAACACTGCAGCTACACCAGGTATCCAGGCACCTCCTGCTGTTGGCGCTGTTTCCTCTGCCAGCAGGGCTTCCTTGGGCTCCATCAGGGCACCTTACAGACCTGTGTGATGTAACTTCTGGAAAGGCATCTACTCCCACCATCCTATCGCCACTATTCCCACTGTCTAGCAAGATGGCCCCTGTACCTGTGATAAGAATATAAACAGAAAGCATTTGGAGAGCCCATACCATGTGCCAGTCACTGTTCTAAGCGCCTTATGTGCATTGATTCTTCAATCTCTACAACAACTATGTGAGGAAAACTCTAATGTTATTCTCCTTTTCCCAACAATGGAGGCACAGAGCTGAAATAATCTGCCTGAGGTCACAGAGCTTCTAAGTTGTAGTTGGGTGAAAACTTAGATAGGCTTGTTCTCAGGCTTTCACCAATATTTTGTACTGCCCCTCTGATGACAGTACAAAATAGACAATTAGAGATTTATTCTTTCACCATTGATGAGCACCCCCCACATGCAGTGTTGCCTACATCAAGAATATATGGCCTTGTTTGGGGGCACCTGGGTGGCTCAGTCAGTTGGCCATTTGACTCTTGACTTTGGCTCAGGTCATGATCTTAGGGTCGTGGGATCAAGCCCTGCATCAAATCCCACAATAGGCTCTGTGCTTGGTGGGGAGTCTGCTTGAGATTCTCTCTTTCCTTCTCCCTCTATCCCTATCCCCACTTACACTGTCTGTCTCTTAAAAAAGCAACAAACAATACATGGCCCTATCTTAAAGAGACAACATGGAGACACCAGATGGATCAAATCATAATGGGAAAGAAAGACAGATTTGGGTCTGATTTCCTGCTCTACCTGTTACTACTTACATAGCCTCTGGAAATTTCTCATAAGGAACCCATTCCTCATCTGTAAGATGTGCTACCTCATAGGATTACATTAAAATAGTTCTCGTGGAAGTCCCAGCTAGTTTCTAAGTTTGACAAACGGAGAATATCCATATTTAAAATTTTTATTTACTTTAGAGAGAGACAGGGAAAGTGGGAGGAGGAGCAGAGGGAGAGAGTCTCAAGCAGACTCCCCACTGAGCACAGAGCCAGACACAGCGCTCCATCTCACGACCTGAGATCATGACCTGAGCTGAAATCAAGAGTCAGTCGCTTAACCAACTGAGCCACCCAGGCACCCTGAGAATATCTGTATTTAAATTTTTTTTTTCAATTTTTTTATTTATTTATGATAGTCACAGAGAGAGAGAGAGAGAGGCAGAGACACAGGCCGAGGGAGAAGCAGGCTCCATGCACCGGGAGCCCGACGTGGGATTCGATCCCGGGTCTCCAGGATCGCGCCCTGGGCCAAAGGCAGGCGCCAAACCGCTGCGCCACCCAGGGATCCCAGAATATCTGTATTTAAAATCTCAAAGGAGGGGCACCTGGGTGGTTCAGTTGGTTAAGCATCTGCCTTTGGTTCTGGTCATGATCCCAGGGTCCTGGGATGGAGCCCCATGTTGGGCTCCCTGCGCTCAGTGGGGAGTCTGCTTCTCCCTCTCACTCTGCCCCTCCCCCTGCTCATCTCTCTCTCTCTCTCCAACTCACACTCTCTCTCACTCTCTCTCTCTCAAATAAATCTAAAGAAAAAAAAATCTCAAAAGATAGGTATAAATTTCTCCAGACTTTTTTTTTTCTTAAAGATTTCATTTATTTATTCATGAGAGTCGGAGAGAGAGAAGGCAGAGGGAGAAGCAGGCTCCATGCAGGGAGCCCGACATGGGACTCAATCCTGGGTCTCCAGGATCATGTCCTGGGCTAAACCACTGAGCCACCTGGGCTGCCCCAGACTTTTTTTTCCTTAAATATTTTATTTATTTATTCATGAGAGACCTAGAGAGAGAGAGGCAGAGACACAGGCAGAGGGAGAAGCAGGCTTCAATCCCAGATCCCAGGATCATGCCCCAAGCCAAAGGCAGATGCTCAACCCCTGAGCTACCCAGGTGTCCCTAAACTGCTCTAGACTTCAGTGGACTAGGATGAGACAAAATCTGAATTCTGGTTTTAGAGTTCTCAGTGTCTTAATTTAATTAATTCACATCTATTTCAATTAATCTATTGACTACATTATCATCAATTGAAATCTATCGATATTTATGTCTTAGTACAAGCACTAAGATTCCTACCAGTTGTTTCTAGTTGTTTCATCCAAAGCACCAATGGTAGTTTCCTAACACTGGCTACCTTAAAACATGGAAGGCAGCTCCACAAGTGAGAAGCTCTCTGGCGCCTCCCCAGCTCCATCACCTGCTCAAATTATATACCGGGCACCTCAGGTTCTCCTTCCGTGAAATTGATGCAATAGTTTCCACTCTCACCTCTCCCACAGAGATATTCCCAACTTTTATCATATTACGATGAGCGTAGTAATGCCTCACATTATATCATCCCTAACACCCGAACATTTCAAAGTTTCAAAATGCTTTTCCTATGTCTTATTACCTTACTTAGGTACCTAGACAGCAGATGTTTAACAGTCTCGGTATTTTACTAAATTTACTATTATTTATTAAATATTTGCTAAATTCAGCAAAAATAATTTTCTGCTCTTCAGTAGAAATAAAAACACTGAAATGTATTTAAAGTGTGAGTATATGCATATATGCACATGTATGAATATATATATTATATATGTATATATATGCACAGAGAGACACACATGCACGCATTTAGCACATTAGTTCTGCAGCCTTCAGGAACAACGAAGACAGCCCATCTATCATACCATAGTACTTGTTCACAATTACCCTTGCATATGTTCTGGATTCCCCATTGATACCTACCACATGTCTGAATCCTATAGTCAACACTATTTTTAAAGTATTTCTAAAAGAAAATGCACATGGCCAAAAATGGGATACTGAATCCCATTTATCAAATCCCATGCAACTACTGTTTTAGACATGATTTCTTTAGTTACATACTTCCTAAAGACTTCAGACCAGTCACCTAAGACCTCAGTTTCAAGCTTGACTTCAAGAAGTCAGTCCAGCAACTTTAAAATGGTGACGGTTTAAGCCACTCAAGTGATAGCCTTGCACTTCAGGTACGTAAAGTAAAATTTACTCACCAAGTCATGCATAGTTTAACTAGATGATCAATCATAAATAAAACTTCACTAAAATCATTTCTCTGTCCATATAAATATGCCAAAACCATGCAGAGAACAGAATTTACAAAGCATAAAGTTTAACAGAAAAGTAACAGCAAACCATTGGTGTATATTTATTTCTTTTTCTGTCTTTGCCATCCTCCTCTATCTCAGGACTCCTGTACTTAATTGTTCCTGCTGTGTGATCCTCCACTATTAAGCTATTCTGACTTTTTAGGAATATTAGGTTGCAAAATCTATATATGTTTCTGTTGGAACCATATAAGTGAAATTTGTATAAATCATTAGCTAAGTCAATTCACAAAAGAAGGGGGGAAAACATTTGCCAAGATATATTATTAGAGGAATTTAAACCACCAAGCAGCCCACGCAAGGTTGACTCCCCCAGCACCAGATTAGGTGGCAGGGAAGCAGTGCGTGGAAACGAGCCTGCCAGTAACTGACACTGCCTCTAAAGTGTGATAAAACACATTGTTTCTTCAACTACTCTAAATATCTGTGGAGTCATATATATAGTATAAAAGGTGGTAAGAACAGCCAGACTGGATTTAAGTCTGCTCTGTTGCCATAGGAAAATCACCTTCCCCTCAAACCTGCCTCCTCTCTAGAATCCCTATGTGGGCTGATGCACCTGTCACGCTCTGGGTCACAGAGCCAGAGAGGGCTGTAAATCAGCACAGATTCTTTGCTTACCCTGGTCCCTCTTCCCTTCAGTACCCAAGCTCAGGGCTTCTAACCTCCTTCTATCTCTTGAATCTCCCACCCAGCCCTGGCCTCCATCCTTACAGTCATGTCTTTGGTTCAGGAAGCAGATCTCACTGGCAGAGGCAGGAGGGACAGAGGGTCAATATTGATGCCATAGGGTCTCAGAGAGAGAGAACAATCAAGGGGTGATCTTCAAGGGAGAGAGGCAGGGAGAGGTAGAGGCTGAATCATCTGTTCAGGAATCATCTGTTCCTTTTGGGGGGGGCCTAAACTATGATATGGGGTGTTGGGGCAGGGAGGTATACACTAGGCAGCAAGATCACAAAGCAAGGGGCTTGTTCACAAAGGAGTTTGGATTCCATCATGCAGGTGACTTTGTGGAATTAACATCAGACATGCATTTAAGCTTTCATTTCATGGTGCAAAGGGAGCAAGCACTGAGGAAAGAAGACCGGTCAGTCCATATAACCCACACTAAAGGTAGTATTTGGGAAGCAGAAACCATAGGCAGGGAGAGGCTCCAGAGGTTCATGGTCACTGAACAGATAGACCAACACGCCTGCTCAGGCTGGTTTGAACATCCCTGTTTTCTAGTAAGGGATCCCACCAATCCTATCTGCGTCCATCCTTTGAGTTCTGTAAGCAATAACCAAGAAATTGATAATACAATAAAATATACTGATAATAAAACCACTATAACAATAAGAATACAGTGATTCTGGATCTCAAATCAAATAAAAAATGTTCCTGGATTATCTGTTATGGACAAAGTACCAGAGGAAGGCCACTAGGAAGTACAAAATGTAGCTTCTCTGGCTGTACAGTTGTGTTGGCATCAGACCATTTTTATTACTTACGTACACACATGATGCTAAGATGAAATGAAACAATGACTACCAAAGGGTGGTCTGACCAAAGCTGAGTGTGCTATCTCCCTGGCAGGGACGGACGCCTCACTCAGGAGGCAGACCCACAGGACTCTCAGAAATAGAGAAGCCTGGGCCTAGAGCAAAAGAAGGGGAAGCACACAGAATCAGGCAAGACTGAGGTCAGGTCTCTGGCAAGGCCATAGGGAAGAGAGTCTGCTCTTTCACAGAGCCTGGTTTGACCGGATCCCCCACTGGGTTGTATCCACATCCCAGCAGGCATGGGGTCATTCAGCAGACACACCCACACAGCCTGCTCCAAGCTTGGCACAATGGTGTCTTCAATTACACAACAACAACAGCGATCAAACCACAAACCACCTCCCTCAACTTTGGTTTTCATTGAATGATATGTTTTTTTCCTACCTCAAGGAAATTTCACTAAGGGTTTTCCAGGGTCCTCAAGGGTTCTAGGATCATAAAAGATATACCTCCTTCTCTACGGGCTCATCGCATGGCCTTTGCCATTACTTCCCACACTTGCTGCCTGTGTCCTTAATTCCAAAATTACACTTCCAAAGAAAAGGTCTCTGTGTTAGAATATAATCTTCTAAACAGATCAGTTAGATCCTTAAAAAGCTATCCTGGTGCCTGAGAAACGCAAGTATCAGCTTTACTAGCTTAGCCATTTTCAGTAGCTGGAAAAGTGATTTTGTTCACCCCAAATCGATGAATTTCTATTGAAGCGTATGTTTCTCTAACACACACAATAAACTGGCATTTGGCAGTGATTTAAACAAGTGAACGGGGCCAGCCTGCCATGAGAACAAAGCTGCAGGAACAGAAGCGAGCCAGATCTAAATGAGTTAATCTATGGGGAAACCTTTCTCTGAAGGCTATTGCTTAATACAAAACCAGCTGTCCTTGCCTTTGGGTGCTCAAGATGCCTTCCCTCTAGTTAGTCTGCACTGAGAGAAATGGGTCTGGCCTAAAAAAAACAGAGAACCAAGCTACTGCAAGGAGCACCCAGGCCCTTAGAGTCCTGCTGGTACCTGGTTAAGTGCCCTTTCTCTCTGGAAGGCCCAGCCTCCCCATGCTTCCTGCAGCCCATCCTGACCCTGGCCACAGGGAATCCTGGGCTTTGATATTTGCCACCCTTCACAGCCCTGATCCCCCTTCTGACAGCATACCTGTCACCAAGTCATGCTAACTTGACCAACCTGGACCCCAGGCTCTTCCAACCACCAATGACCACTACTACCCCTACTTGGTCGTTCCTACGCATCTCAAACTCAGCCAGCAGCTGAGGCCTGCTCCCCACTAATGGGATGATGGGCTCCTGTCAATTCCCCTTGTTTACAATGAAATCCAACTCAAATATGGACCATATTTGAGTTCCCTCCTCTAAGTGAAACCGCTCACCTAAAGGAAGCATCATCTGGCATGTTTGTGTGTGGACATCTTTCCATGCTGCTGGCCACAGAAGAGCACTTTCATTGCTGGGCGGTGAGACTTGAAGGCAAGGGCCCTAAGCTGCTCTTCTCAACACTGAGTCGGCTGCGTGTCCGCATCCCTAGGTGGGGAGCAGGGGAAGTGCCCATCATAATCTCCAACACAGTGGGACTAGGATGGAGTCTGTGCATCTGATATTCCAAAAAGCATCCCTAGTGATTTTAATGTGGGTGGAGCACCACTGATTCAGAGAGAAAATGACAGACGGTCAGCCGAGACTCTCCAGTGTACCCAGATGGAGGACATCCACTTTAAAGGCCTTTCCTACTGAGATCCCTGCCCTCTGCCCACCGCCTCCACCCCACCCCCCCCCCGCCCACATCCACTGCAAGATAATCACTGTAGCCTACAAAGCATGCATTGGAACAACATCTTGAACCCTGGGACCTTGCTTCATTCAGATGGTGCCTCTGCATCCCAGCTGAGCCTCAGTCTCCCCCCTCTTAGGAAAAGGGATCCTCTAGATACATTTGTTTTCCTTCTCCTTCTTTCTTCATCTCTCATTTAAATGCAGCCTGGTTAAATGCTTGCCTTTCTGCTTCTCTAAAAATGCCTTATGTGTTGCCTTGAAATTTGATTTGGGTAGTGCCTGCCCTCTAAGTAAATAACAGCACAAAAACTAGAAGCTCTATAATGCGATCAGGGGATGTAACACTGATGACATGATATTCCATAAGGCACGAAACACTCCATTCTGCTGCAGAGACTCACATGGAACCATAGAGGACTTGCCCCCTGAACGCCAAAGTAAGACCAGCAGCTCTCTACGACATGACAACTGTCCACTCTGATGCTTGTCGCTTGTTATTCCCTCTGAGCCTGGCTTAATATCTACTTATCAAGTAGAAAATTCACTTTAGATCTATTTTCAGAGCAAGTATGAAGACAGTCTTAAGGATAAATTAGCTACATTCCTTCAGTTCAATGAAAGACATAAATCTCTCACCCCACAATAAGCTCTGCACATGGGACGACAAGCCATCCTCTGACGGGCCTGCTTGGATGAAAAATGACACTGAAATACACAAATGACTAGTATATGGCACAATCTGGAACAAAGCAGGTCTCTTTGGGACCCCGTCTACAATGATTTAGCTATGGAAAGTGCCAAGAGGCGTTTTGTTCTATGTTGTTTCAGAAAGCTTGAACATACAGCAAGCCCAGATCATGACTATGTTCCAGACCTAGCTGGTCAACTGGCCATCCCTACCTGGCCATCCCAAGACGCTCAAACTCAGTGTGCCTAAATCAGAACTCACCACCTGCCCTCCAGGGCTTGCATTTCTGATCTCAGTTAAGGGAAGTGCTATCCACCCCAGTCAGCCAGTCAGAAACCTGATAGTTACCCTAGAACCCTATCTCCTCTCCACCTTCTCCCCACCCCTCCCATATCCCTAAGTCCTGGACATTCCAGGCTCATAGCTCCTGTTTCAATGTGTTGCTTTCCAGACTCCTCTGACTGTCCCCCAACTGCTCCCCTACACGGAGTCTTGCCCCCTCCAGTCCATCCTATGCTCCACCATAATAATCTTTTTTTTTTTTTTTTTAAGATTTTATTTATTGGGATCCCTTGGTGGTGCAGCGGTTTGGCACCTGCCTTTGGCCCAGGGCGCGATCCTGGAGACCCGGGATCGAGTCCCACGTCGGGCTCCAGGTACATGGAGCTTGCTTCTCCCTCTGCCTGTGTCTCTGCCTTTCTCTCTCTATGTGACTATCATAAATAAATAAAAAAAAATTTAAAAAAAGAAATATTTAAGATAAAAAAATTTTTATTTATTTATTCATGAGAGACACACAGAGAGAGGCAGAGACACAGGCAGAGGGAGAAGCTCCGTGCAGGAAACCCAACGCAGAACTCGATCCTGGGTCTCCAGAATCAGGCCCTGGGCCAAGGGCAGGCGCTAAACCGCTGTGCCACCCAGGGATCCCCCCACCATAATAATCTTAACAAAACAATCCTGATCACGTCGTTCTTCCATTAAAATCCTTCAGTGGCTACACCCACTGTCTACGGAATGATGTTCAAAGTCCAAAGCAGGGTATGTGATCCAATCTCCAATCCAACCTCTCCAAACTCAGGCCTCCGTGTGTCACCTCGAACCCTCTGCCCCAGTCACATGAGCCACGTGCAGTTCCCAGCACACCAACCTGCCTTCCATCCTCTTACCTCTGTGGGGGCGGCTCCCTTCTGGTTGGAATATCCCTGTCTTTCTGCCGCCCTCCCAAGCAAAATACACTCCTTGTCTGGACCCACCTCCTCCATGAAACCTTTGCTCACACCGCTCCCCAAAAGAAGAGCTGGGCAGCCCACACCTTGAGCCCCTGGTCAGTCTCCTGTCATGGCATCTACATCATTATCACCCTTATTTTTAACACAACAATAAGCTCCTGGAAGGCAAGAACTGCATCTCTTATCTTTCCAACCTCGGTGCCTAGCAGTGCCACCTGACGCACAGGAGTTTCATAAATATTGGTTATTACACTGAATGTTTATCGCTGGATTGTTGCGATGGTGGCATTCCAACAGTTCCAAAACTGCTTTCTTTACCACTCACACACTTTGCTTTCAGCTGCTTATGACGTGGGCCCGTCTCTTATTCCCCCTTGGAAGTCATTTGCAGGGGACCAAAAATAAATAAATAAATCAGCACAGGAGATTTATCACCTTCTTATCCCTTGAGAAATTATTTCTTTGTTCTTTATTCCTGAAATAAGGGTCACACATCAAGGCCCTTCAACAGCAGATGGTGAGAAATGACCAAATGAGTTATTCCAAATTCCGGCCCTCCCTCCAGTTCAAAGCCCTCTCCCTGGAAGTGATTATTGACTCAGGCACAGGGTTGAGACACTAATTAAAGCAGAATGAGCACGGCCTAAAGCGAGACTGGCTTAGGAAATCTCTATCTGTGACCCCTGCCCATGCAGATACAGAATAACTCTGAGAATAAAAACAGACTTCCCTGGCTTTGTGGCTTCTTCTAAGCCTACGAGGGAGTCATCTAAATATAAAGGTGCCATTCCCAATTCAGCAGTGGGCAGCCCCTGTGCCCAAACAAGGTAAAAGCTCTGGAAGGTTCTAGGCGCACCCAGAATTCCAACTGAAATGTCAAGTACCTGCAACGTGGCTGCCATACCCTCTTCCCCAAGGGCTGACTTCATATTGGAAAATGAGCAATTTAAATAAATGTTTCATTAACCTAGTGTTTTCCTGCTTGATGCTAATGTACTTAAGAGTAATTTGTTTGCCCAATTTCTTTTCCATAGGATCATTTCATACAATCCTCCCCAGGACAATCTGAAACTCTTTGGGTCCCTAGTACACAATCCAGAGAACCTAGAAACCAACCAAACAACCAAACAAATAAGTGAAAACCCTTCCGCTAAAAAGCTGTCGAGACCTATTTGTTCCGGAACACCGATCACATATAATGCAGAACAGGACAGACCATCCTGACCACTTTGGTGGCCTTGGGTTTGTACCAATGGCAACACAGCATCCTTCAGCAGCCACCGCTGGTCCCAGAGAGACAAGAGGGAGACGCTGATTATTCAGAAAGAATGTGAGCATGTAACATTTTGTTTTGAGCCCCTAGAAGGCCTGTTTCCACACTGCTTTGCTTATCTGTACACAGATTCCTGCTGTGTGCTGACTCCAAACCCCCAAAATTTCAAGGATATTTCTAATATCCTTTATTAATAGAAGCTCTTAAGAATCTCATAGCATAAGGCTCAGATACACTCTCCCAACATGCAAAAGCAGGTACCGCTTAAGAGTTTCTTCCTCCAAATCTGTGAGACGTGGAGAAATGGCTTGATTGTGATGATGTGGGGAACAGGCTAGACAGCACACCAATAAGACATCATCTTTTGGGTGGATCCAGCCACATCAGAATGGTTGTGTGTGTGCCATTATGCTAGAGGCCAGATTTTGGTCTGGGGAACAAAATTAAGACCCAACGAAGAAGGGAAGCACATGAACAGTGGAACTCGGTGGAACTTGCTGGGTGCCAGGTGCCATGTGTGTGGCAGGAAGTAGAAGACCCATTAAAGAGTGTGACTCCGGTGGCGTTGGCACTCCAGGCTCTGCCACACGCAAGCCACGAGGCATTGGACAAGTGACTTTATTTTGAGCTTCATCCGCTTCTTGTAAAATAAAGACAACAACAAGGAAACAGAAATAGTACTAACAGCAGGGCCGGACGGCACCAGCTACCCTGTTGAAAATGCTCTAGAGACACTTGTTAAGCACCACCTCCCTTACTCCTGAGGACCCCTGTGAGGGAGAGATTATTAACTCCAGCTCATGGAGAAGGCCCTGAGTTGAGTGACCAGCCCAAGGTCACCGAGCTACAATGAGTTCAAAGCCAAGTCTCCCTGACCGCTGTGTTCTTTGGAAATAGTAACTCCAACAACTGCCACCAAGGTTGTGAGATTTTAAATATACAAATATGTATATATGCAAAATGCTCTGAATGCATCCGAAGAACATCAGTTAGGTAACAGCACCCACCCCCTCCAGCATTCGGATTGGCCTCTTTGACCTCCAGGCGCCCAGCTCCTGGCAATCTCTCCTTCCCCTGGATGGAGACCCAAACATCAGAAGGTGGTGGGACAGGTGGGGGGGGCGGGGAGGGCCATCCCCCGGGGGCACTTACTTTCTCAGAACCGCTATCTCGTTCTCTATGCTGCTCTCCTTGCCCTTCAGCGCCTTCTTCGGAATGCACTTGACCGCAAAGAGTCTTCCACTTGCCTTCTCTTCGGCTAAGACCACTTCAGAAAACGCCCCGCTGTGAACAAAGAGGGAGAAAAAGAGGCGGCTTAGATTCAGGAATTAGGGGTTCCCCAGTGGCTCCTCCAATCCCATTACCAAGGTTTAAGGAAAAATAACAATAATCGCCAGCATTACTATTACGTTTTTAGCCAACATCACTCCCCATTGGACTTCTTTATGCAAACAAGTACACACACACAAGGATGCCCTCATGCAAGGGGACACATGGATATCGCCCTGGGTTTGGCCGGCTCCCAGTGCCACCTGCCACCCTACAGACCAATGCAGTGGCAGTTATTTTGGAGCAAACAGAATGGTTCCTAAAAAGAAAGTACCTGTCCATCTCCGTTGCCAGTACCCCACCCCAAGTAAATGAGAAAGTGATGCTAAAATTTCTAGATTCCTCACAGGCCCCTCCACTCCAAGGAAATTTCGGAGCATGCAGCAAACATTAATTAATTCTCACAGATACGTAAGAATGTGATTGAAGTGTGAGTTGGTGCGACACGTGGTATTGACACGGGGTTAATTAATTGGTAGGGACACGCAAGTTTTCAGTAAGTTGTCTTTTCAAACAAACAAAACCATGATGCCTTGATTTGGGGAGACTTTTCTGCCTGAAAATGTAAACTGAACTCTGCAAAGGCAGAGCCACAAACTGAAAATATGACCAGGACATTTGGGGTCAGAGAGTTCATTTTTCCAGAGAAGACCACTGTGGTCAGTGAGCCCCAGAGCCAGCCCCTCAGGAACCACCATGTCCCCCAGTCTTGTCACCTCCTCTCTCTGCCAGCAGGCAGTGCCTGGGTGCCACACTCGGGCTGGGGGTGCAGAACTCCCCTAAGGACTGAGACAGAAGTAGGCTTCTCCATTGCCCACTCGGGGCCCCAGTAACTTGAGCTCTGTGTATGCAGGCCAAGGAAAAGCCACGGTCCACTGAGTCATTCCCTGTCTCTAGACTTCAAGGAGCAGCAATTCTTTCCTCAGAGAGACACCACACGTGACTTCTACCCAGTTATAATTAGAGACAAACCCTCCTGCATCAAAAGAAACCACTAGAAGGACCAAGGTCGTTCCAATCCCAGGGCCTCCGGGCTCTTTTCTTCAACATCAAAAAGATGCTTAAGCAAGGAAAATGTACTTTTGTCTCCCTCTCCTTACCCATCTGACAAGGGTACACATCTATCACAGACCAAAGAACATATAAATATACATATATTCTTCAAAATCTCTTCCAGTGAGAGGAGTTCACTCTACTTAGTGCAATTAACCATGAATCTTCAGACAGCGTTCCTTCTGGAACATAAACTCGAGAGAAGAAGTTCAGCTACCTCCATGTCTGTATCTAATTATATAAAACCCGAGGGGCAGAAAACAGACATTCCACCAAAGAACCAAATGGAAACTACTGGAACAAAGATCTTCTGCCCAAGTCCACAAATCACGGTCGAGCAGGATTTTCCCTCACAGTATCACATGCCTCACATAGACAGTAATATTCTAGAACCAACCAGAATGACGATTATGAACTATAAATACAAAAAGAAAACCCACAATAGATTTATCACAGAGGGATAAATAGACTCAGACATTCCCAGGGACACTTGATCACCACCAACAGATTTCGCCCAAGGAAACCAATTCTTGACAACTTGAAGGAATCCCCCCAAACCCAGCTGTCTCTCCTCCTCACCTCTATCTCTGGGATGGACTGACATGGAATCACTTCACGGGAAAGGGTCTGAGATGGACAAAATCAGGGATACCTGTGCATATGCTCCCTTTCGCTCCCCTCCAGGAGGTAGAAGAAGAGTATAAGAATAAGAGATGAGAAAAATCAGGGAGGAAAGACCAGGATTCTAGCCCCATGGGTGATTTTATGCCAGGGATTCCATGCATTTGTTTCCAGCGTCCCTATTTGCCACCTGAGTCCCTGACGCTAATGACACCACAGTGGTTTCTCTTCTAAGTCTGTTGGGTTTACTATCCCCATTTTCCAGAAGGAAGCTCTTTAGCAGCAGTAACCAAGCTGCCAGAGTTTGGGCTGGGACCTGCTAGACCTCTCAGCTGCCCCCTGCCCCCTCCACACCCACCATGCTCCTTCCTCTCCAGAATCTGCATGGAGAGTAACAGACTATGGTCAATGCAGAAGAGGTACTCTGCTTAGTGGTAGCTATCAAGAGCTTATGGGAGAAAACGCCCCTTTATCCTGTGGATCATTCCCTGCCTGGAAAACAGAGTGGGAAGTGAAGCTTCTGTGTGAATTGACCCCTGGACCCACAACAGAAGAAGGAGGGGACTTGGTTCTCCATGGGAGCCAGGGCTGGTGGGCTGCTGCAGGGAGCAGAGGTCAAGGTGAGTAGTGCTGCTGGATCAAGGGCTCTCTGCCTTTGTCCCTGACTTCATGAGGGATGGACTATCTGCAACCCTGGGTGAGGACAGGGTGGTGGGACATAAATACATAAGGGGCTTCAGAAGAGGCTGGGGCTTGACCCCAAGTTACCTATGAAAGGACACAAGGCAGGCCCCCAATGGCCAAGCACGCCCGCCATGCCTCCAGGAGTTTCCATCCACAGTTCCCCAGCAAAGTCACCCAGCCAAGGCTACACAGTCCCATCCTCTCAGGCTGAAACTCAGTCTGCAATCCCATTCCTGAGCAAGCTACCAAAAGAATCGACAGCAGAGACGGGAACAGATATCTGTGCACCCATGCTCGTGGCCGCATTATTCACAACAGCAGCCAAGGGGTGGAAACGGCCCAGATATGCATTAGTGGATGGATGGATAAACAAGATGCGGTCTACCCACACAATGGACTCTTATTCAGCCATAAAAAAGGATGGAATTCTAGTACCTGCTGCAACATGGATGAACCCTGAAGACATGATACTGTTTAGGCCAGAATCAAAAGGACAAATACTGTATGATCCCACTTATACAAAGGACCCTGAGTAGTCAAATTCATACGCAGAAAGAGAGACGGCGGCTGCCGGATTTGGGGGAGCAGAGAATGGAGAGTCCGTGTTTAAGGGAGACAGGGTTTCCCTTTGGGAAGATAAAAAACATCTGAGATGGATGGTGGTGATGGTATATAACAGTGCAAATTGACTTAACGCCACTACGCTTCACTCTTAAAAAATGGTTAGAGTGACACATTTTACTTTATGTATGTTTTACTGTAAGAAAGAATTAAAAGTCATCCTGGTTCTATCCATGGCAATCACCTGGGGATGGATGTGCGGAAAAAATTCAACAACCCTTTTCTCTCACTACCTTCCTAAAGGAGAAAGAAATAAAAAACAGCAGGGGCTGTGTTCCCCTTGACACTCCCAGAGTGCCTGGCACATGTCAACGAGTCCCATGCTCACAGCAACCTCAAGAAGTGTACAGGGCGGGATGTCTGGGTGGCTCAGCAGTTGAGCATCTGCCTTTGGCTCAGGATGTGATCCTGGGGTCCCGGGATCGAGTCCCACATCGGGCTCCCCTGCATGGAGCCTGCTTCTCCCTCTGCCTGTGTCTCTGCCTCTCTCCTGTGTCTCTCATGAATAAATAAATAAAATCTTTAAAAAAAAAAAAGAAAAAAGAAGTGTACAGGGCGTGACTGCCACCTCCACTCTGCAGATGAAAAAACTGAGGTCCCAGTCGCACAGGCAGGAAGTTCCAAAAAGAAAATTTAGGTTTCCCAACCCGTCCGATGTCCTTTTCCATACACTATGCTGGGCTGATGCGCGCTGCTGGCAGGAAGCCTGCCTCTCAAGCACGGAGGGTGACAGTCATGGAGGGTCACCCTGCCCCTCTTTGCGTGACCTGCCAACCCTCCCAGAGTGTGCGAATCCACCTCGCGGCCTCCTCATTTAAGCAAGCAGTGTGCATTTACCTTCTTCAAGCTTCCCAAAGACAAAGCTCTCTGGTCTTTTAGGGGATGTAAGATTAGCATAAATTGTTATTGTTCCTGCAATAAATAGAAATCACTTGAAGACACTTCCCCCGTTGCAGGAAAGCTAATTAAAACCATCAGAAACAGAAACACATGAATGAAGAGTTTGGGCACTTTCAAGGTAATTGCACAACAAAGTGATGTGTGTGTCTGGGCTGGCGGGGGGAGGTGTTGGAGGGAGAGGAGGCGGGCAGGGAGGGGGCTGGTGGCAGGAAGGAAGCCGGCAGGAAAAGTGATCCGAAAGTCCTTAAAGGTTTCAGACAACCCAATGAAACAAATTCCTAGGAACACAAGCAGGGGACAGAGAGTAACGGAGCTTTAAAAATCAGGAAAGATAAATAAAATAAATAAAATAAAATAAAATAAAATAAAATAAAATAAAATAAAATAAAATAAAATAAAATAAAATAAAATAAAATAAAATAAAATAAAATAAAATAAAATATAAAATAAATAAAATAAAATAAATAAAATAATAAAATAAAATAAAATAAAATAAAATAAAATAAAATAAAAATAAGGAGAGATCATAGGAGGTTCTTCCATCAGCTGCACCTTCAAAACAGAACAGTAGAGACTTGCAGCCGGATTGAGTGCACCTGTGTCTTGAAATGGCAGTCGGCTTCTGCGGGGGCCCAGGGCCTCCAGGGCCCCCTGCTGTCTGCAGTCTCCCCCTACCCCCCACCCCCCACTACCACTTGCCTGGAACCAGGTGATCTGGGCCCCAGGGGAGGGGCAGCCTCCCAACAGCTCAGATCCAATGGCTTCTTGCTGCTCATCCCCCTGGGTTCTCGTGTGGGCCCCTTCCTAAAACTCACTTCTTCTTGGATCTACGACACAGTTTTCACCATCTCCCTTGTGTCCCATTGTGTCTCCACCTCCACCTGTTCCTCTTCCTCCCCTAAAGCGGCAATGCCCCCTCTCCAGGCTGCATCCTTGGCTCTCCCTCCATCCCACCCCACACACCTGCCCCCTAGAAAATCTCTTCTTTCCAGTTTCAGCCCCCTGTCCCCTCGTGGCCCCCTCACCTTCACCTGAATTTTAACCTGGCTCACGTGCAACCTCATCTCTCCAGCTGCTTTCGAGGGCCTCCTGGCTGAATGTCCCGACCGCCTCTGAAGAGCACCAGAAACAAAGTAAGAAACAGTATCTTTATCCCCAAAGTTCCTTCTCTGTTCTCTCATTTCTACCAATTCGATAGCGCAGCCCGGAACCCATCTACTTCGCTCCTCCCTGGCTCATCTCCATCACCAAGTATGCTCGGGCTCCCACCAAAGCTCTCAGATGCCCTCTGTCCAGCCCTACTGCGCTGACTCCGGGTCTGGTTATCTCACCCTGCACTTCTTTCAGGATCCCCTTGGCCCCTTGGCCCCCCCCAGCCCACCTCCCACCTGCTTGCTCCTACCTGCTACCGGTGATACTTTTCTAAAGCCAAGATCTGGTTATGTTGCTGCCCCCCAACACCCCCCCCCAAAAAAACCCTGAGGTTTCGTGTCTACAACATCAAGTTGAAACTCCTTTGCAAGGCATCTGTGGCGCTCAAAGTGCTCCTCAAGCTGACCCCAGCTTTGCAGGCTCATCCGCTCTGGAGCCAACCTTCCCCAGCGCAAACACACCCCCGCCATACACACAGGGCCTCCACCCACCACATCAGTCACCTGGCTGCTTCCCAAACACGCCCATGCCCTTTCATACCCCTGGCCTTGCTTGAGTCCTGCCCACCTCCCCACTTCCTTTGAACGCCATTCCTTTTTCTTTCTGCTTGGCAAAATTCCATTTGTATTTTAAAGGACCCAGTTGGTCTACTTCTCCTCTCTTTGAAGGCTTTCTCAATTGCCTTCCCACCCAAACAGAATGAGGACCTCTTTCTGGGACTCCTACGGCTGGCGATCCCTGCATTACCCACTTACACGTTCCACCGTGGGCCTTGATGTGCTTGTCTCCATGACAGCAGGCGTCCTAAGCCACTCTCTGTGTCTCCAGGTCTAACAATACTGGCACCAACTGGTGCCCAAGGCAGTGCTGATGATCCTCATCACTTGAGGCTCTGTGTCTCCTCTGGCTTTCTACAGCTTCCCTGTATGGTAGACCCACAAAATAAATGACATCCACTAATGACCTTCCATTGCGTGTTGAGGAAAATAATCTGGTCCTCCTTCACAACATTTTTCTCCACATTTCTATGCAAGTGTGTGCAGAAAGAACCACAAAGGTTTCCCTTGAAGCATAAAAATTCTTTGAGGGGGATCCCTGGGTGGCGCAGCGGTTTGGCGCCTGCCTTTGGCCCGGGGCGCAATCCTGGAGACCTGGGATCGAATCCCACGTTGGGCTCCCGGTGCATGGAGCCTGCTTCTCCCTCTGCCTGTGTCTCTGCCTCTCTGTCTCTCTCTCTCTCTGTGACTATCATAAATAAATAAAAATTTAAAAAAAAATTCTTTGAGGCTTTCTGGATAGATTTTAGACCATGCATTTGTATGCCTGAACACTTGAGAGATATTCTCCAGCTGAAGAACCCCAAGATCACTGTTTGACCTGCCTGGGGAAAATATTAAATTTGTGACATTGTAATATGATGATCTCTCTCCCATAAACCTTCATCCTGGTTAAGTAAGTCAAATTTGGTAGGAAAGAGGAGAGGGGCAGATTTTTAGATGGTTGGAAGGACTTTGGAAAAGCCTAGGAGAAATAAAAATCTTGGTGTTTCAAAGATTGCATTTCTTTGACTTGTAAAAACATATTTATTTGATTTTTAAAGAACACTAACTTTCCATTTAAAATTTACAAAACCAAAACACCAATTTTCCATCTAAATTAAATCTCTGTGACAAATTACTGAAAGGTCAAACAAAAAGTTATTCTTGAAATGCTACATATTTCCAGCTCCTGAAGATAAAACTGTACAAATTACAAGAGTTGAATCCTTCCTCTTTCTCTTTCACATTTCAAAGAAAATCAAATCTCATCACCTAGAGGCAGCTTACGCTGATTGTAAGCCAGGTACCCGGGAGGAAATAAACGATGTTTTGCTAGCTGAATTTCCAAGATTTGGGGAAAGGTCACATTTTCTACGCTGACTAAAGAATTCTAAACAGCTACTTCTGCTTTTAACTTCGTAAATCATGGCTCTGGAAAAGGTTGTTTCTTTTTGCTTTATCTAGTCAGCTGTGAGAAGGGAATCCTACTGTCCTAATGGTGGACCATCCATGCCTTAGACTCTGCATGCTATAAAGTACTACCCTGAGTACTTTACTGGAGGTACCCATTCCTCCCTGAGGGAAAAAGATTCCCTTCCAATGGACCAATGGAAGGACACAGAAAATAAGGCTGGGATCTGGGAATTCCTTACATTCCTGAGTTTCCTAAAAATGCAACAGTTATGGTTTTGTGAACTACAGATAGACTTTACCTGCCCTTTGTTAAAAAAAAAAAAAAAGTCACAGAGACATTCAAAAAAAGTCACCTCACCTCCATAACTGCTTCTGTAGACAGTAGACCCTCTAACCCTGGGTTCACTCCCAGTTTCATTGACCCACAGCCAACCAAGCCCTGGAAGCAGATGGTTCTCTTCTAAGCCTCACGCTCTGTCACAATGCCTACATCATTCACCTACTCCATCTCATCACATATGCATTTTATCATCTCACATCATCACAAGGATGAGTACAGCAAGGTATTTTGGGAAAGACTATACTCTTGTAACTTTCATTACAGTATATTGTTTCAATTGTTCTATTTTATGGTTACTGTTGACTCATCTCTTACTGTGCCTAATTTATAAATTACACTTAATCATAGGCATGCATTTATAGGCAAAAACATTGTTGTGCAGCATTTGGTATTATCTGCGATTTCAGGCAGCACTGGGGGGCCCTCCATGATAAAGGGGACCAGAACTCAGAGCTAAGCCACGCCCAGAGCTATGCTGGCTAACCCACCTACTCACTATTATTGCCATAAAAAGCAAAAACAAGGATCTATGAATTCTGCTTTCCCAATTTCTAATGATCTTTAACCTGAGGTTGTTAAGAACATACATGAGATAGTATTTAAAAAGGATAGTAGGGATCCCTGGGTGGCTCAGCAGTTTGGCGTGGTCCTGGAGTCCTGAGATCGAGTCCCACATTGGGATCCCTGCATGGGATCTGCTTCTCCCTCTGCCTGTGTCTCTGCCTCTCTCTCTCTCTGTGTCTCTCATGAATAAATAAATAAAAGATTTTAATAATAAAAAAAGAATAGTGCATATGCTGGCTACTTTAAGCGCATATAGTTTAAAAACAAATTCTTTTCTCATACAATAGCAATTTAATCACAAAACACACATGTAGCCTCCAACAACCTATAGTGACTTGCACATTTTAGATGTTCCACCAATGTCCATCCAATTGAACTGGTGACACCTTAGAAAAAGATGTCTCTGATTTTCAACAAGAATCAGAATTCCAGAGTTGCCTCTTTGATTCATGACAGTTCACTAAACCAATCACTCGGTAAAATTATATCCATCCCAAATTAGACCAAGAAATAATCAGATGGTGCTGAAATGATCTGCCCTATTAGCTTAGAGTCAGCTATTATTGGATCATTGCCTTCTCATTCTTTTTAATCATTCTACATACAAATCAGATTGATTGTGTTATTAACTGTATTAACACCATCATCTCTGGCCTATGACCATCACTGTGCCATGTGACTGGGCTGTCAGACATTACCCTCGGCCCTCAGGCTATAAATTAAAATGTTCTTTTCCACTAAGCATAGTATTTTCCACTAAGCATACGATTTTCCTCAGTGTCAGACCAGGACAATATTAACGGCTGAAGGGAGGAGAAGTGGGGGAAAAAACTGCACAGGAAAAATGAAGTTGGTGATCTTTCACTTTAGAGCATCGAAAAAAACAGACAGGTGGCTTTTAGACCTATTGTTCCAGACCAGAATCAATTCTTAAAATAAGAACACCTGTCTGCTAACTCTAACAATAATCTTACTGACCCCAAAGGATCCAAACAGATATAAAACAGTAGCGGAGTCAGATGGTCTAAGCAACTCTCCAGGCAGACATTAGAGAAATTAGACAATTTTCAGAAGTGGCATTAACTCTTGCTGGTCAGATCTTCGGTCTAAAATCCCCACTAATCCACACACCCCTGATGACATTGTGTCATGCTAATTCAGCCCACTGAACTAAAGAAAGCCATGCCCAGGCGGACAAAGAAAACAAAGCAAAAGGAAAAGTTTTGCCGTCACATGCTTCAAGAATAAATACGCACCCATAAAAATTGGTATCCCATTTAGACAGAACATCTATTCATTAGAGTGTGTCCTCTAAAACCTCTGCTTGGCAATTACATAGAAAGCCATATGTGAGTTTATGTTAATGCTTGAGCTAAATGTATCAAAATTCCATTTCTTAAAAAAATAATCTATAAGTCAGGCCCTTATTAATTTGGACCCGCGCCTCACCAACCAGTTCAAATTAGAGACGTATCCTTGACTTTAGTAAGTTATGCATACAAATAGGGAGGGTCCTACTGAAAATAGCTATTTTTTTTTTCACTCCGAAATCCCATTTTCCTCTTTGACTTGGTAAATCCCACAATGACTAGCAAGTTTCCCTAATAGCTTCAAGAACCATGACGGAATGTTCTTAAATATTCATACCATTAGCCTGATTTTTGCCCAGATCAATTCTTATTCTGAATATGTCCCTGTGTCTAAAACCACTGGAGCAGTTTGGGTGGTGACAATGCCTGTCACAGGGGAAGGCATCAAAATGCCGGCATAGTCATTGCATGTGACATCTCTGGGTTCTTAAGGTTTTTCTGTGGCACTACATCTTTGCTGTTAATTGCTTCACTGATCCAAATGCAGA
This sequence comes from Canis aureus, assembly GCF_053574225.1. Lineage (NCBI taxonomy): Eukaryota > Metazoa > Chordata > Mammalia > Carnivora > Canidae > Canis > Canis aureus. Next base: position 24,663,100 of record NC_135615.1, read on the forward strand.
AGACAAATAAATTCCAAATGAATGCACACCACCATATTTGAAGGCACCAGTTTCATTTAATACCACAACTTTTTCCCCCTCACTTCTCTGATAGGGCCTCACATTTTATCTCTGCCCTTTTTCCAGTCACTTGTGAAAGGTTGATATGGAGCCCGACTACGTCAGTCATTTTTCCTTAGCTCACCAACAGGGAGCATTAATGGAAGCCTGGTTCACGGAGGCAGTGACAAGACAAAAGATTCGGTTCTTCTGAGACTACAAAGTCTCCTATAGCCACAGCTAAAAGGCTCGTAACACTGAAAGGCACATAAAGTGTGTGGGCCACATGGGTATTTGTTGCAAGGGTATATTTCACTTGGATGACACAGGTTGAAGGGGTTCAGGACAGCTGCCCTACACCCCCCCAAATGGGCCACTTTGACATGTGGATTATTTTGAGCTGAAGGCATTTGACACCCTGCAGTCTCAAGAGAAACTTCTGTCCCTCCCTTAATCACATGGACAAATCTAAATTGGGGGTCTTTCCCAAAATAAGAGTTACTAAAAGAGATAAATTTTATCTGAGTGACCCATCTATATGGCAGGGCAACCATTGACTTACCAAATATCTGTTCCTCTCATCACCCTGTGAAGTTCATTCTTTTCCTCTGAAGTCCCAGACTCCTACCCCCTTCTCCTTTGTTCAGAATGACATACACACCTCATTTTGCCTCTTTGGAATTCCCATGTCTATGTGGATTCCCTGTATGTATGCCTAATACATTTTATTTTCTCAGTGGAAAAAAATATTCTCTCTTGTTAATCTATCACATGTCAATCTGATTCTTTGTCCAGCTAGAAGGACTTCTGCGGGGACAGGAAATCTTGCTCCTCGACAAGGCAATGACTCAGATGAAACTGGAACATCCAGTATATATTCCATTTTTCTTTGTTGACTGTGTAGACTTCTCAGGTGGTACATCTTGTTGTGGGCTACACAGATCTCCTGTTTGACAAAGATTCTCCCCACAGAAGTTGCTCTTCAGTGTGGCCCTCTTTTTCACTCTCCATTATGGTAAGGGACCAGAACTAGAAGGCTCTCATGTCCTCCTGCTCCTGTGACAGCTACAAAGATTCAAGGTCCTCCTAATGCCAAATGCATATTCCTTTATAGAGGCTGGTGGACATCATCATAAATGATGGGCAACACCTTCACAGCAAAGCTGGCGTGGCTGTTTTAAGATAATCCCAGCTGGCCCACCCTCACAAGGCTTCCTACTCCTTGGGACCTGCTGGAAAGCTCTGATTTTAAGTACTTTTTAAAATCTATTTTAATTTTGGTTAAGGGCAGATGGATCAAAAGGTAACTTGTAGGAAAAATCTTTCAAGTTCCATGCCAGCCAAACTCACACATCAATATCCTTTCTAATTAGTTTTTCAAGGTCTCACATTAAAAAAAGAGTCCTTATTAGTATAATAATTACTACATTAGGGGCACCTGGGTGGCTCTGTTGGTTAAGTGTCTGACTTCTGATTTCAGCTCAGGTCTTGATCTCAGGGTCATGAATTCAAGCCCCACATTGGACTCCACCCTGGGCATGGAGCCTACATAAAAAAAAAATAATAATAATAATAATAATAGCAATTACTACATTAAAGGGACATTGGCTATATCTACATTAAAAAAACAAACAGGAAATCTATCAATAATCTGGTAAAAAAAAAATCAAAAGCTTAAGTGGCACCTGCCTGGCTCAGTTGGGTGGAATGTGAGACTCTTGATCTCAGGGTCATGAGATCCAGCTCCATGCTCGGTGCACAAGTTACTTAAAAAAAAAAAAAATCCAAAGTTTAAAATAGCAAATCACTGGAAATATTCAAAATATCTATAATAGAGGACTGGTTAAGTAAATTACGATCTAAAAATACAATGAAGTACTAAGCAGCCATTTAAAATAATCAAGTAGATTTATGTGTGCTGATATAGAATTATCCCCAAGATATACTGTCAAGTGCAGAAAGTGAAGGTGCAAAGTGTCTATTATGTTCCTATTTGCATAACACACGTGCACACATCAGACACACACACACACACACACACACACACACACACAATCTCTGGAAAGAGACAAGAAGCAAGTTACACTGTTGCCTCTGGGAAGAGGCCTAAGAATGATAGGAGTTACTTTTTATCCATTTTACTATGTGCATATATGTGCACTATTTTTCCATGAAAAGTTATTTAATGAAGTACAGATAATGTTAGGAAAAGGCAGTGGAAGCAATCGATAATCATCTATACAAAATGACTATCCACTCACTAAAGCCTCTTACTAGGTCCAACTAGCTATACCCTACTGATATGAAATGTCAGTAACAACCCCATTATACAGTGAAGTTTACCCTTTATGATACCTGGATATCTAAATGTGGCTGGTATTCACCGGTATGAATCAGCCTTGTATACCTGGTTCACATTTAGCCTTGACACCTTCACCAATGAAGCTATTTTTTAAGAGGGACTTTTCTTCATAGAGATCATTCATATAAGACATCGGGGAACTTATTCGTGGGGAAATGCAACTTGACATGGGCTCTGAAGGATGAGTTTGTTTCAACAAAAACATCAAGGTAGAAGGAAGGAAGTCAAGAAAGGCAGGTTGACAGAAGGAGAACATAATCCAGAGCCAGCGCCCTCAATAGGGCAGATCATAAACACATGAGGGGACTGTGGGAAGACAGCATGGTTTTTTGTGCAGAGCATATAGCTAAGAACAAACTGTATGCATGAGTGTGTAAAACTATAAAACATATCATTGATGTACACAGCACTCGGACAGACTAATGGCCCCCTAAAGATATCCATGTTCTAATCCCTGGGATCTAAGAATGGCAGTTGACATGGCAAAAGGGACTCTGCAGCTGTGATTAGATTAAGGGCCTTAAAATGGGGCTATTACACTGGATAACCCAGGTGGCCCATTTTAATCACAAGAGTCCTTATAAGAGAGAGGCAGGAAGACCGGAATCAGAGGAGACGGGATGCTGGAAGCAGGGTTCAGAGTGATGCTGTTGCAGGAGGATGTGAGTTAAGGAATGCTGGAAATTTCTAGAACCTTAAAAAAGCTAAGAACAAGTTCTCCCAAGACCCCCTAGAAGGGACACAGTCATGCCAACATGTTTATTTTAGCCTGTAAGACCCACTTCTGGATTTCTGACTGGAACTGTAAGATAAATGTGTGTGGTCTTAGTCCACTAAGTCTGCGGCAAATTGTCACAGCAGCAATAAGAAGCTAGATCTACATCCGTATGACTGGCAGGTATCCCTATCTTATAGATGAGGAAACTGACCTCATCAAGGTGCAAGTACTTGTCCAAATCTCGAAGCCAGTGCCTGGAGGTACCAGAACTCAAACCCAGTTGAGAGGGGTTGATGGAATGCTGCCACTGGAGAAGTAGCTTGAGAGACGCCATGGACATTGTAAAGATCAGATGGATAATATCACTCGGTGCAGCAGGCAGTAACAAGACATGAGGTTTTGGACAAATGAAGGAAATGAACAGAGCTGATTCATATAAGGTATTCTCAATATGACCAAACTTGTTGTAGGCAATTGTGTTCTTTTACATCATTTGAACAGAAACAGGTAAGTGTCTTCCTTGGCAAGGTGATATGGCTTTGCCATCTAAGAAATTCATTTATGGCAAACATTTTCCCCAGTGATGCTACTGAGTAATATATAAAAGATGCTTCTTTACTTTCAACTTGAAAATTCTCTTCTCTTTATTCTTGGTTTGGTAAGTGATTACTCCACATTTGGCTGAATCTCCCTACACTAACCAATGAAATGCTCTGCTCATCTTTTCATAACTGAGCTGTACTGTGGGCAGTTCCATAAACAAGGCTGTAGTCAGAACTTGGTCAAGATGCAAGTTATTCTGTGCTTTCCTTGCGTGTGTGCTTTTCACTGTGAGGAACAATTCCCTTTGCCAGGTAGATAGGCTATTGTGCAAACAATGAAACTTCCCAAATCTAGGTAATCACCACCACTACCACCATCACCACCATCACCACCACCATTACCACCATCACCATCACCACCACTACCATGACCACCACCACCATGACCACCACCACCACCACCACCACTACCACCACCATCACCACCACCATCACCACCACCACCATCTATCCTGCTTATTTAAGCCATATTAGAAGCTTATTTTGATAACTATATGCCAATAATCTTCTAATTCCACCAATAACCTTGCATGACAACATTAGGCCCCACTTAACACCTGAGGAAATCTAAGTTCAACAAGGTTAAAATTTTTACAAATGAGATAAAAAAAAAAAGGATTTCTAACTCTGGCTTGTTGCAAGAATCATGCTACTTCATTTTTAAACCATGCCACCTCTTCAGGTAGAGTTAATTTCATAATTAAGAAAAAGTTAAAAAAAAAAAAAAAGTTAACAAGAGTGCATAGGATGCAGAGGGGGTTTTTTGCTATACTTTGCTCCAAAAAAGAAAGTTGAAATTCTCACCCATGCTACATCAACAGCAACCTGGGCTCTGAGGAGTAAAAATCACTGAAATTTTCTTAACCAGAGAACCCTCTGGCTAATAACTTTGGCCTCTTTCTAAGTTTCTGACAGTGTTTGCCCATGTCAATCCCAAGGACTGAAGACAGAAGGTTCTCTTGCCTCGGATTTCCAGGTACCCACGCTCTCCATTAAAGGAGAGTGGAAGAATTTTCAGTTTGAAATTTTATGTTTGTGTTCCTAATCTACTCCTCGCTGTTTTAAAATTAGGCCCCCTCCTTATTGCCTTTATGTCTTAAAATTCTACATAATAATTTTTATTCTTTTCAAAAAGACAAAAATTCAGTAGACTCAAGATGAACCCCTAACTTCCCCACCTGCTAATTTCTCTTTCTCAACTGCCCACGCATCTCGATATTCATGTCTCGATTACCAGAGTGGACTTAATCTCCAAGCACAATTGACAAGCTCTCCCATTTCCCAAAATATGATCACATGAACATTGTCCCAGCTGAAAGAAAAGTTTGCATGTCCATGGGCATTAGTGACTTGGTGCAAAGCTTTAATCACCACTCAATCATGCACAACACAAACCACCAATCAATTTGTTGTGAGGTGCTGATTACATTACTTCTGGGTGAAAGTAAGAATAAGCCTGCCTAGTGGCTACCCACAAAAACAAAAGATCACTCCCTGAGATACCACTGCACACAAAATGGAGGCAGACGCACGGGGATATTGTTCTTTGGGCTTTTCTCATGACCGGGTCACGGAAATTATAACACATCAGAGATGATGGAAATAATGTACGGGCTGCTCCACCTCTACTGGCCCTGGCAATTCTCAAATGGTAAGAATGGTGCCCAGAATGCTCTGACCCCTGCAGAGGCCACCAGCCCCAGGCACAGGCTGCTTGGCTTCTTCCGTTAGGACAGAGAAACATGCTGGCCCAGCAGCACATCTGTCTCTTTCGCCGTGTAAGGCAGAAGGCATCCATTAAAAACTCCCTGGCTCTCCTTTCTTGACGGTGCACTAGCTGATGGTCAGGTTGCTCTGAGATTTATGAGATTCCCCAGGGAGGTGAATTTGAGGGGTTCCAAAAGGCTTGCTTGCTCAGAGATATCTCCCCAAATTGGCCCATTGAGGAGCTTGAGCCAATTCTCTGGGTCAAGGGACACAGCTATGGACATAGCTATGACTTCTCTGGGTCAACGGACATAGCTATCGACATCTCCCCTGAAGCCCAAGTGTGTTTCTTGGGAGCCACACAAGCACCCATTCGCAACAAGCCCTACTGACAGTAGTAACAATCCACAGTTTAAACTTAGTTAGCTCCAGCCCTGGGAAGACAGACTCCACTTTCACAGAAACCTGAATTACAAGCTGGTGCCAACCACCGTATGTGGCACAGTCGCCTTGCACTGCTTTCCGCAGGTGGTGAGGTATAGTGGCAATGTCCCCTGGCCCTGCTGGCTGCCTCGGGGAGCAGGTCACACATCCATGAGCGGGCAGGGAGTAAAGAGCACAGGCCGCCTGGTCCCCAGAGAAGTGGTGAGCACTCTCGCATGGCAGGCCCTGGGGAGATGGAGGGGAATGGAAAGCACATTCTGCCCCAGGAAGCTCCCATGCCAGCGAGAGAGAGGGAGACTGTAAACATATCTGTGCCAGGTGTTGGTTAGAGCTGGAAACAAAGACAAAGCAGGCAGGGGAAAGAGTAGGCCTTGATGGATGGGGTGCCTGGGACAGGCCTCTTTGCTGAGAACTGAACAGCACAAGGAGGAGATCACGGCGTATCTAGAAGACTTCCAGGATGGCGAAGCACACACGAAGGGCCCCGCCAGGTTGCAGAACAAGCAGCCAGGCTGCCGCAGCTGCGAAAAGGAAAAAGGAGACAGGATCATGAGATCCAGAAACAGCGTTAGCGCCTGTGGACCATGACAAGGGTTTGGTGGGGTGTGGAGTATTTTTCCTGAAAGATGTCAATCCATCGGTCATGGGACACATTTTTCTTCTGCGTGAGAGTTTTATTTTTTTTTAAGGTTTTATTTATTTATTCATGAGAGGCACAGAGAGAGAGAGGCAGAGACACAGGCAGAGGGAGAAGCAGGCTCCATGCAGAGAGCCTGATGCGGGACTCGATCCCAGGACCCTGGGATCATGCCCTGAGCCAAAGGCAGATGCCCAACCACTGAGCCACCCAGGTGCCCCCTGTGTGAGCTCTTTTTGAAAAAGCACAAAGAGGGGCACCCCAGGTGGCTGAGGGGTTTGGCGCCGCCTTCGGCCCAGGGCGTGATCCTGGAGTCCCGGGATTGAGTCCTGAGTCAGGCTTCCTGCATGGAGCCTGCTTCTCCCTCTGCCTGTGTCTCTGCCTCTCTCTCTCTGTCTCATGAACAAATAAAATCTTAAAATAAATAAATAAAAAATAAAAAGCACAAAGACTCAAGCCACGCACTGGCTTACAAATGCCATCATTTTAGCTAAATTAACTAATACTCTTAAGCTCCCTAAAAAAGTGGAATTGATACTGATTTAGCCCCAGTTCCTTGAGAAGCTGGTAAGGCCCTCAGTTCTAGCCTGAGTGGTCTCATGGAGGTGCTTAAACTCGCCCTCTTTAGGCCTCTGTTTTGCCACCTGCAAAAGGGAGACTGTGCTCTGCCTTCCACTCCAGGGAGAGCTGCAGAGGCGCAGGCCAGGCCCGCCTTCCCACCCACCGTGAGCAGAGGCCTGAACCCCAGGGGTTCGCCTCCCACCCTCAGTCTGGGTCTTCTGCTCCACGCTGGCTGCATGGAGGATCATAATTCTGCTGGATGCCTTGCAACTGGTCTGCACCTCCTCAGGACCTTCCTGGAACTGGCACTTCATCCTCATCATGGCCAAAGGCGCTTCATATACTTACCGACAAAAGGAGGCAACGGAAATTTATCTAAACCACACACACACACACACACACACAAATATAACACTAAAACGATTTAACTTTTTTTTTTTCATTTGCCACACACTTTAATGCTTCTGAAGAGTACGCTTAAAAATAGAAACTGGAGCCACAAATTGTTTTCACCATTAAATTAGATCTACCTCACCAGCAGCAGCAGCAAAATGAACCCCTTTCTCACTGTGGCCTGCCTTCTCCTCTACGGGGGAAAAAAAAAATCACTATGTCTCAACCCTGGTAAATGGCAGGAGCTGAAGACATCATCTGCCAGTTTCCAGGATGCTTCAGTCCTGGCATCTTTCCTGAGGGTAAATATCAGGGACAATTACAATGGCCTTGTTTCTTTATTTGGTTTTTAAACAAAAATACCAGTCCAGGTCTTCCTTCCAAGTGTGCGGAACCACCAGCTGGCCACCCTCTCCCTGTGTGAGCTCCACAGTACTCGAACAGGAAAGATCATAGTGGAAATTTTTAAATGGAAAAGATGAGAACACATGTCACATCATTGTTCCCTGGCAGAGCATTTGATACAGCACCCAGGCGAATGATATTTAGTAAATGGGTTCCAATGCCTTCGCCGCACTGTAATAACAATACCTAGAAAACCTGGGTTCTCTGAAGACGTTGCTTAAGTTTCCAAGTAAAAGCTACAGTAAAAATACTGGAAACATTTTAGGAGGAAAGAATGAAAAGGTCTGCAAAAGTTAATGTCACAAGTGAAAGACACAAATGTCATAAGTTAAAGACACAAAATCCAAGAATCATGTTGGAAGAGAGAAAGTAGTCAAGTCTTTCAAGTAAGAAATTGGGGCATAGTAAAAGATGCTGTAAGCAAAGTATAAAAAATAACAGGCTCAGATAGGAGTGAAGAAATAATTGCAAGCCGTAGGACCAAGAGTTAATATCCCAGGGACAACAAGGGCTTCCCACTGAGGCTGCCACACACACCTGCAGGAGGGCAGTGCTCACAGATACTATGCCCAGCAGAGATGCTCCAGTCCGGCAATTCGATGTGGGCAAGGATACAATCACACAGTTCACAGGATGGCCAATGAACATATTAACTGATGCCCAACCTTACTAGTGGTCCAGGAAATGCCAAACAAAACCTCAACAGGATGCCTTCCTTCCCAACAGGTTGGGAAAAGGTCAATTTACATGGGAAAGTTCCTGCCTGGAAACTGCTATAACATTTTTGGAAACTAATCTGGCTGTTCCTGTTAACTTTCATCTTAGGAAATCTAACCTATAGAAGTAAACACACGATAGAATGATGGATGTATGAAAATGCTTATTGCAGAGCTCTAAGAAATGGAATATAATGAAAACACTATGAATGGCCAGGAATGGTGGAATAGTGACTATCATGGAATACTATATGGCTAATGAAAAGAGTTAGAGTTACATGTATTTATCTAAAGGGATGTAACATCCCAATTAATCTAGAGGGATGCAAATACCCCAAATGACAAAACTAAGCTAAGCTATAGCCATTCAGTGGAATACTTTAGCAGTTAAATTAAATGATGAGATCTATCATTAATCAACAGGGATAAGTCTCCAAAACATAATAGGTGAGCAAAAGCGGGTTACTAAGAGATACCTACAGGATTGACTCCACTTAGGTCCCTCTATAAAATGCACACACATATGCACCGATAATCCTAAAGCCCTACATTGCTAGGACATATGGTACAGACATATGTGGTAGAAGCCTGAAAACACATAACAAGAATGCACAGGAGTTTCAGATACAAGTTGCCTCTGGGGAGGAAGAGAATGGGATGTGTATCCATAACTGGATCCTATAACATTTTTGAGAGAGGAATCTGAAGCAAATATGGCAAAATGTTATTCAACATTTGCTCAATCTGGGTGGTGGTTACATAGTAATCTGTTCATTTATTTTTCTGTACTTCTTGGTAAATTTGAATATTTCATGATTTTTTTTAAATTTAACCCAAGGCAGAACAGCCAGCAGTGCTTCAGGAAACTGCAGAGCTGAGGGCATGTAAGGAGAGAGGCCCCAGATCCTGGTTTCCTTAGAACAGTGCCAGTTTTTACCCGTGCCAACACACCATGGTAAATCACAGACCTGATTTTCGCTCACGAGGCGCATTTGCTGAACCTCTTTTCCTCTTTAGTACATGGGGGTAAGTGAGACCATATACTTCATGGGGCTGTTGTAAGGATTAAGTAGAAACATTATACTCACTCCGTAGTATGATCAGAAAACACTAATCAGGGATCCCTGGGTGGCACAGCGGTTTGGCGCCCGCCTTTGGCCCAGGGCGCGATCCTGGAGACCCGGGATCGAATCCCACATCGGGCTCCCGGTGCATGGAGCCTGCTTCTCCCTCTGCCTGTGTCTCTGCCTCTCTCTCTCTCTCTCTCTCTGTGTGTGTGACTATCATAAATAAATAAATTTTTAAAAAAAATTAAAAAAAAAAAAAAAGAAAACACTAATCATTTTGATGAGGAAATAGGCCCTACAACAGAGATATTCACAAAACATTGTAAGAACTCAGAAAAAAGAACAAAACCTGCCTGGCCAAAACTGAGCACTGAACCTTTGCAAAGCAAAGGCAAATGAGTAGCCTTTTAGGAGGAGGAATTTTCTATAGTAAACTTCAACCTAGGAAAGAGAGGGCCCTGTCCAGGTTCAGATCAACAAAGGACAGTTAGCACGCAACCACAGAAGCCTGGTGGTCCTTCGAATGGCCTCTGGATGTTGCCCAACAGTGTCAGTCACTATTTAACTCCTGGCCTCGTTATCTCTTTGAACGGATTTCATCGAGGACTTCTTGGCCATTCTCATGAAAAGGACACATGGCTGACTAGGGCATAGTTAACAGTAAATGATAATGGAAGAAGAGAATAAAGTCCCTGCTTTCACCTGGCTAGGGTGCAAAACCCAAGACCCAGGAAACACTGAACAAATAGAAATAAGTCACTATGGAATCAGGAGCTAAAGTTGGCAGTATGGACAAGAAGTTGGAGAATAGAGAACACAGTGAGGGCTGGTGTCACCACATAGACCCAGGAGGGATAAGGCCCGACCTGGGGGAACCAGGAACAGAAGGAGGATCCATGGGGAAAATGAGCAGAAGCTGCAGCTGAGACTGTTCCTCACTTCACATGTCTCAATGTGTCTGAACGTCTTTTCTAGGAACAGAATCGTGGCAGTACTGGGGCAGCACTTTGCCCGGTGGCTGGCCATTCTGCAAGCCCATTTCCCTCTCATCAGAGGCACAGAGCTAGATGCTGAGTATCAGTCTTTCAGGGATATGTGGCCCGCCATGTCACTGAGCTCTGGCCAATGGAACATAAGCCAATGATATGGGCCCTTGCAGGTTGGCCCAGAAACACCTCCCAGGCATGACTCTCCATTCTTGCTCACCATGTGTCCACTCAATGAAAAAATTCAGGTCCTAGAGGAGGGTATAGCCACAGGTGCAGGGAGCCTGAGTCTCAGTCCCCATGTGGGAGGCCTACTGGCAACAAAGGACAACTTTCTTTTTCTCCGATGAGAGAAAAATAAAGGCCTATCATGTGAAGCCACTACATTCAGAGGTCTATTTGTTACCATCGCTAACCTCACTCTCCTATGCCAATCTGCCAAGTTACATTTCCGAACTGCTCTTTCAGCTAGAGGTGGCCGATGAGATTGAGGCCAAAGTCACCATGTGAGGCTTATGTAGGAACTCTTTCAAAGGAGAACTGATTTGTCCCTTGCTTTTTCTTTTCTTCTAGAACAAGGACATGATGGCTGAGTCTCCGGTGGTCAGGCTGTGACCATGAGGATAGAAGTTCCTCACTTGTGGTTATGGAATAGAAAAACAGAAAGAACCCAGGTTCCTTGTGTCTTCCAAGAACCACGTTAGCCCTGGATCCCTGAATTTTTAAATTCTGTTACCTGAGATAAAAAATGCATAACCTGTTCATGCCATATTAATATGAACTCCATTTACTATCAGCCAAACTCACCTCCTTACTAGTAAAATAGCCATAAAAACTACCCAGTTAGAGTGGAGGTTCTGTGTCACACCAAAGAGTTAGCGGCAGGAAGGATCGATAGTGGTGATAATACAGAGCCATTAAAATAATGACAACGCAGACTGAAGAAGCATGGAAAACCATATCCAGAAAGCACAGTACAAAAAAGTACATGGTGGTCACAGAGTAAGCACAATTGGTGGTTTATGGCATGAAAATGAGGCTTTAAAAAGATAAACTCATGACTGTCAGTCAGTCCATGAAGGAGTATGGCATGCCATTATGGAATGATGACCGGGAGATGGCACATGGAGCAGTGCATGAGACACTTCCTTCCATTCAAATTATCTCACAACCAGACAAACAATGCAAGAGGGAGATGGTTCAGAACAGTGACGCATTCTCAAAGACCAGTCATGAAAATGAGAAGAGTTAAACATGACTCTTTGGGCCAAGTGATCAATCTTCAGCTGTAGAATGAATGAATGAATGGAGACAACACGTATTTTTTTTCAAAGCCTAAAAAAAAAACAAAGAAGAAAAAGGGCAAGGTGTCCTGTCAAATTAAAAAAGGAAACCCAATTACGAATGGAAAACATGAAGATTTTTTCCCATTCTAGGGATGATTTAATTGCTCAATAACCTTCCCAGGGAGAGTGTGGTCAAGTAAGTGGTCAGCTAGCCCGGCCAAAGGTCTCCACTGGGTAGTGTTTGGAATATCCCTTACTGGGAAGAGCTGGATTAGGTCTCTTTTAGAATTGAACTGAGAGAGTTCTCAGATTCCTAGATTATAAATCTTTGTAACTAGAGACAGAAAATCTTCGCCTTTATTAGCAATTCCCCGGCCTCTGTAACAATACCCAGATTCATCATTTAATAGTTATTTGCTGCATCAAACACCCCATGAGGAAAACAGCAAAAAGTCATTTTTCAGTTTGTGACAGACCCAGATAGAACATTATGAGAAAATTATTGCTAGGAAACAAAGAAAGGGAATGTAATGTCAGGTGACAGCAATTTTGAGTCTTGTTTCTTATTTATAATTACTCTGCATTCTCTAATTTATCACTTCAGCATGGAAGATGAATCTTGAACGAGTGCCCCCCACCATGCTATTCTGTGCCAGACGTGTTTTGTTTTGTTTTTTTTCAATTCTGACGATTCCCGGTAGCCCCCGCCACCACCCCACTCCATGGCAGTGTACAATGACAGACACTGTAGTCATTATGTTTATCATTAGTAACTTGGTTCCAAATAATTGGACTTTGCCCGCAGACAATATGTTTAAGCAAATGTGATGCATACAGATTAGGAAGGGCCAGGGCACGAGAAATCTTCTGATGTTGGTAATTTCCATGCGTCCCTGGCAACCATTATCTCATTTCAGCACAAGGCAGAAGGGAGAATGAAGGCACCCTGGGCAGGTTTCTGGGTAGAGCCTTGCTTTGTGCCTGACTGGGTCCCTAAGTATACTACATACTTCTGGAAACCGAAACACAAACAAGTACCAGCAGTTCATCATCGAAACGTGATGGTCTCACCAGTAATGTCCAAAAAGCAAGAATGCTGACGTTGAATGTAAACTTCATGTAGTTTCCACCCATTTTACTTGCCACAGGGGAACCCTCACATTTAGAGTCCTTGAAAGCCTGTGCTCTAATTGGCTTATCCTGGACAATTAGACGTCGGATCACATTGGCCTCCAGACTAACGATGCAAGAGAAGGAAGGAAGCTTGGAATGGCAACATGGAAAGATGGAAAGGATCTCCGAAAGTAATACCCAAAACAGTCCTTGGCAAAATGCACATGATACCAACTGCCTACCCCATACAAAATAGGGAGATCATTCCTTTCTTTGGAATTACAATCAGTATTATATGCTTATGTATACTGAGGTATTACCAAGCTTGACAAATCATGACCAGATAGTTGATTAGCTATCTTTTTCACAAGTATGTAAGAAAAAATTCATATTTAAGTCATTCGTATTTCCAAAGCCCTACCTCCATGAAGCACAAGACAATGGATTTTCCTTCATCTCAGTGTTAATAGAGGGGAAAACATATCTATTCTCACTCATATTTAATCATACTCATCCTGAAAGGTTCATGAGTACTCAGCCCTAGAGAAAAAAAAATCTATAAAATATATATTGGTTTAAGGGCTTTCTTCATGACTTTGCACACCAGTCATATTTTAAAACTGCACTTGCTAAAAGGATGTCCTTTCTCACTCAGCAACAATGAGCAATATATCTAAGTGACCTCTGTCCACACATTAAGGAATACCTAGCTCTGTGTGGTTCATCTCTGACAAACCTGGAAAACAGACTGGCAGATCCATTAAAATAAATACTTATGAACACTGGCCCTCTGGAACATTTTATATCATCTAAATCAAACAAACTAAGGCAAATAGAAATTATGCAATCAAGAAACAAAGGTACATAGCTAAGGTGACCCTCTGTCTCAATTTGCCCAGGACAGTCCCAGTATAATTACTACTAGTACTCACACTCCCCCCCCCCCCCCAGAAAAAGTACCCTAACTGGAACCAAACATTACATGGTAATTACATGGATGATGAGTATATGGCAAATACTCATAGGTAGAAAGTACTCAGGAAAGAAGTGTGAATGATTCTTGACCCAAGTATGTTACTGTGCTTGAGTAAGTTACCTACAAGTTACTACCTATCATCTCCAAGCATCCATTTTCTCCTATGAAAGGCATGGATTATAACAGCTATTTTGAAGGTTATTTTAAACATCAGAGCTGTGTCCTGCAGAGTGCCTGGAACATTTGTGTTCTATAAATGCAGCTACGAAGATGGTAATGAAGATGAGAATTTCATCACTTTAGCTCTTCTAGAACTGTCTCCTTATCTATAACTAATGGTCACATATCACTTTACCTTTTACAAGGCGCTTTCCGATACATCATGGTATGTGATTTATAAAATTTGGGGTAAACTTAGACCCTGTGTGTCACTTCCAACTCTAATCGCCTATGATACTATTATTCCAAAATACACTGGCTAGAAATGTACTGTACTGTCCAGAGGGGCAGCAATAGTCATTGAAAAGACCTCTCGTCTGCACTAGAGAATCCTGCTGACATCTCTCCAGCTAGTCACCTGACTTTTTTCAAATTTCCTACACGTAGAATGAATATACTTGCTCCCTGAGAATGATACACGTGATGGGCTAACAAATACACTTCGTTCTAAAGATTATTTGTACATTTATTTCTATAGTAATTCTCTGGCTAGCATGTACTAATATGTGCTAGTTATATGTTAGATATTATTATCACTGCCATTATTATTATTATATAATTTTTGTTATATGTATGGACTCTGGAACCAGACTGCCTAGGTAGCTCCTCCACTGACTAGCTATGCGACCTTAGACAAGTTTCTTAATTTCTCTCATGAGGTATCATCATCTGTAAAATGGGAATAATACTATCTAACTAATAGGATTGCTGCGAGGATCTCATGAGTTAATATACATATAGTGCTTAGAACAGTGCCTAGAACTTAAAGCATTTGAAAATTGTTGTTTTATTGTCACTGTTAATAGCATTATCAAAATCTCCAAAATATATTATTAAGTAAAAGAAAAAGAAGCAAGCACTAAACAATATGTTAAATGGTATACCAAATACTGTGCCACTGTTTATTTTTTAAAAGGAGGATATAACACTTACAGGACTGGTCCACCTGGAGCAAGCCCCATAAAAGCCTACATCTCCCACTGATTACAAGTGAATTGTCTATACAGAATACAAATATCAACTTCCTGATGACTCCGAAAAGTAAATAATACCAGACAGATTGAGAGAGAAGTTGAAACTTGAAGAAATGTACATTGGTAAATTTCCTGTATTAAATTTCCCTCTTTTAATTCTTAGCTTTGATCCAAAAATGGGTCAAATCAAGGAACTGTACAGGAGGAAGAACATGGGAACTCCAAGAAAAATCTCCCCTTTCTGCCCAGAGAACTGGGAAAAGGAGCCCTTGAAAGCCAAAGAGTGTGATGAGATATCCCTGGCATTTTTTCCTCTTCTCTCTGCCCTGATCTGAGGCCAGTCCTGGCCAACATGAGCAGCTAGGACCCCAGGAAACAACCCATGCCTCTGGCCAAAGGACTGGAAAGGAGGAATCCTGTGTGGTCTGAAGAGTGGAAGATGCTGGTTATTTTTGTTCTCTTTCTTCTCTCACTGCTTTGCCCTCTGGACATCAGCACAAAGCTACACAAAAGTGTTTGTGGTGTGAGGATAAAACTCTGAGACATATCCACCTGTCTGATAAGAACTGGGAAAAGGGGCCCCTGAGAGAGAGTGTGAAGAAAATCCCAGAGAGGGGAGAGTCAGAGAAAGAAATCTTGAAAAACTGTATATGAATCAAAACAAGTTCCAGACTATTAATGAGCTGTGCACGTGTGAAACACACCCAAAGAAGCAATGGCCTCAAGAAGTAAATTATGATATAAAGAACTACATAAATCCCAAACTAATCCAGAACAGCACATGCAAACCACATAGCAAACTAAATGGACATTGTTGCCACGACCCATGAAAGGTAAGACAGACTTGTCATCTGAGCCTAATCTCGTTGGCTCTGTTAAAACAAAACAAAAAAAATAAGAAGATGAAGATGAAGATGAAGAAAACGAAAGAAAGAAACAAAACCATTCTCTAGCAGATTTTAATTAGGACCCAGAGTCTCACAACACAATATTCAAAATATCCAGGATACAATCTAAAACTTTTCAACATGCCAAAGAAAGGAAAAATACAATCAAGAGATGCCAACCCCAAGATGATCCAGTTGGAGTTATCAGACAAAAACTTTAAAGCACTTAGTATACTTATGCTCTAGGAGTAAGTGTGAATACTGTTGAAACTAATGGAAAGATAGAAGCCTTCAGGGGAAAATTAAAAATATTGAAAAGAACGGAATGGAAATTTTAGGCTTGAAAAGTACAATAATTGAATTCTTTTGAAAATTCACTAGATGCATGAAATAACAGATGCAAGAAAGGGTCAACAAATTTGAAAACAGAACAATCAAAATTATTGAATTAAGGATGGGGAAAAACAAATTGAGAAAAAAAAATTATCAGAGCCTTAGGGATTTGTGGAGCAATATCAAAAGATCTAATATTGATGTCACTGCTATCCCAAAATGAGAAAAGAAAGTGATTAGTGCAGAAAAGGATGTTTGAAGAAAGAATAATATTATTCTTTATTAAATATGGTAAAGGACATAAATTTACAGATTCAGAAAGTCTGTCAAACTGTAAACAAAATAAATTCAAATAAAAGAATACATTCAATAATCAAATTGCTAAAAACCCAAAAATAAAAAATCTTGAAAGCAATCAAAGAAAATCATCATATAGAGAGAAAACAGTAATCTCATCAGAAATAACAAAAGGTAGAAGACAATGGAAAAAATCTTTAAAGATTTTAAAATTCTATATCCAGTGAAAGTCAATAGCCAATAAAATACCATTTAGGAATAAAAGTAAAATAAAGACATTCTCAGTGAAGTTAAAAAAAGAGAAAAATCATCACCCAAAGACGTGGACTAAAATAAGTGCTACAGTAAGCTCTTCAAACTGAAGGAAAATAATACTAAAATAACTTCAAACTTTAAGAATAAAGGAAAAGCTAAAGAAATGGTAAAGATCTCTGTAACTATGATAGATTGTCTCTGCTTAAGTTCTTTATAATTAGGATGACTGCTGAAAGCAAAAATTGAGTTTTTAATGTATGTAGACAACTGTACTATAACAAAGATACAGTAAAGAAATCTATTTGTAGAGCTTTTAAATTTTATTCAATTAATAAAATACCACCTCAAAATAGATTATGAAAAAGTAGACATGTATATTGTAATCCCCAGAGCAAACACACACACACACTATATATATATATATATATATATATATATATATATATATATATATATATAACCAAAAGTCCAAGTGAGAGATTTTAATGGACTCTTCAAAATATCAAATAATCCCCCAAAAGGGAGGAAGTGGTAATGAGAGGTACCAAAAGAAGAAAAAACAGAGAGCAAATCATAAAATGGTAGACCTATATACAACTATATGAATACTTACATTAAATGTAAATGATCCAAGCAAACCAATTAAAAGACAGAGATGGTAAGATTGTATAAAAAAACAGAACCTAAGTATAGGCTGTCTACAAGAAACATCTAAAAATATAAAGATATAGATGGAGTAAAATTAAAGGGATCGAGAAAGATATACTATGGAAACACCAAAAGACAGTTGTTTATTAATATTAGACAAAATAAACTCCAGAACAAGGACAATAAGGAACAAATAGGATTGTTACATTAGGGTAAAAGAATAAACTTACCAAGAATAAATAACAATATTAAATGTGTATGTATCTAAAAATAGGGCTTCAAAATATATGAAGCAAATATTTATAAAACTAAAAGGAAAAATAGAACAAAATCAATGTTATACCAGGATAGGTACATCAACAATCCTCTCTAAGTAATCAACAGAACAAGTAGACAAAAAAATCAGCAAGGATCTAGAAGTCCTAAATAATACTATCAAATAATTTGACCTGACATTTATAGAACACTGTACCCACCACCAACAGAACACACAGTCTTTTCAAGTGCACATGGTGAAACACAGCTGAGCTTGGGCCTCATGAGTGACCAAGAAAAGCATGAACTAGTGACCTCAAGTGCATATGGACTATTCACCAAAATAGACTACATTGTGAATCATGAAACAAACCTTAAAGTTTTTAAAGAACTGAAATCATACAAAGTATATTAACTAACTATAATGGAATTCAATCAGAAACCAATATCAGATTATCTAGAAAATCTCCCAAACATTTGGAAAGTAAACAACACGCTTCTAAATAACCCAGGAGGCAAAAGAGACAAATTAGAAAATGTCCTAAATTGATTGAAACAAAACTGCAACAAATCAAAAATTTGTGACAAATTAGTAATATGTAGTATTAAACACTTGTAATAGAAAAAAGAAAGATCTCAGGGCACCTGAATAGCTCAGTCGGTTAGGTGTCTGACTCTTGGTTTCTGCTCAGGTCACAGTCTCAGGGTCGTGGGATCAAGCCCTGCATCTGACTCTGTGCTCCCTCTTCCCCTGTCCCTCCCCCGATCACATGCTCTCTCTCTAAAGCAAATAAATAAATCTTTTTAAATTTTTTAAAAAAGAAGTAAGAAAGATTTCAAGTCAATAATCAAAGATTTCACTTCAAGAAACTAGAAATAGAAGAGCAAATTAAACCCAAATTTGGCATAAGGAAGGAACATAAAAGGATAAGAGCAAGAATTGATGAAATTGAAAACAGAAAAACAAAAGAGAAAAGTCAATAGAACCAGCTTTGGCTGGTTCTTTAAAAAGATCTATAGAATTGATAAACCTCTAGCCAGGCTGGCCAAAGGGAAAAAAGAGAGAATACAAATTATTAATATCAAGAATGAATGAGGAAATAACACTACAGACCCTATAGACATTGAAAGGCTATAAAAATATTATAAACAACTCAGCTTGTGTATTTGACAACTCAGAGTAGGTGTGAGCAAACATTTTTGTAAATGGACAGTCAGTAAATATTTAAAGCTTGTTGGCCATATGGTCTCTGTCACAATTACTTTACTCTGCTATTATAGTGCAAAGTAGCCATAGACATTAGGTAAATAAATAGGCTATGCTCTAATAGAACTTTATTTATAGGAATAAATGGCCGGCCTGTGGGCCCTATCTTATTGATGACTGGCTTAGATGGAATCGACCAATTCCTTTAAACAAAAACTATCACTCAAGGAAAAACAGATAACCTGAACATAGTCCCATATCTATTAAGAAAATTGGTGGTGGTACATTATGCTTAGTATATATTGCTAGACTCAATTTGCTAATAGTTTGTTAAGGATTTTTGTGTCTATGTTCATGAAATTTATTTTTACCATTTTATATTCTCACCAACACTGTATAACTGGCTTTGATACCAGAGAAATCCTTGACTCATAAAATGAGTTGGAAAATGTTTCCTTCCCTTCATTTTTCTGGAAAGGATTGTTTAGGATTGGTATTATTTCTTCCTTAGATATTTGGTAGAATTCATCAGTGAAACTGTCTGGACCTTGAGTTCTTTTTTTCGGAAGGATTTTAACTTTGACTATAAAACACTGAAAAAAGAAATCAAGAAAATCACACTTAAGGAAAGAAGCCTGAATGTTTTTCCCCTCAGGTCAGAAACAAGTCAAGGATGTCAGATCTCACCACTCCTATCTCTCATTATACATCATACTGAACACTCAAGCAAGTGCAATAAGGCAACACAAAGAAATCAAAGGGGCACAGATTGAAAAAGTAGAAGTAATCTACCTCCATTTGTAGATGACATAATTGTTTAGGTAGAAAATCCCAAAGAATCTATTACCAAAAAAGCATCTAGAACTACTAAATGAATTTAGCAAGATCTAAAGGATTCAAGATCAATATTTAAAAACCAACTATATTTCTAAATCTTAACAATGAAAAACTGACAATAAAGATTTTAAAAATAATGCCATTTACAATAGCTGCCCCCAAAAATGAAACACTTGGCTACAAGGACAACAAAATATGTACAGGATCTATGTACCAAAAAATATAAAACACTGAAGAAAGAAATCAGGAAAATCTAAATAGAAAGGCAGATCATGTTCATGGATTGGAAGATTAACATTGTTCAGATATTAGTTTTTCCCAAATTGATATACAGATTCAATGCAATCCCAATCCAAATACCAGTTTTGTGTTTTTGTGGAAATTGACAAAATAATTCTAAAATCTTTACAGAAAGGCAAAAGAAATACAATAGCTGGGATCCCTGGGTGGCGCAGTGGTTTAGCGCCTGCCTTTGGCCCAGGGCGCGATCCTGGAGACCCGGGATCGAATCCCACGTCAGGCTCCCGGTGCATGGAGCCTGCTTCTCCCTCTGCCTGTGTCTCTGCCTCTCTCTCTCTCTCTCTGTGACTATCATAAATAAATAAAAATTTAAAAAAAAAAAAAGAAATACAATAGCTATAAACATTCTGAACAATAAGCAAAATATTGGAGGACTCACACCAACTGATTTCAAGATTTAGTATGAAACCACAATAATCAAAACAGTGTGGTACTGGCAGAGGTAGTAACACATAAGTCAGTGAGACACAGAGTACTTAGTCTATCAATAGACCCACACGAATACGGTCAAATTTTGACAAAGGTGCATGGCAGAAAGAATAGTCTTTTGAACAAATATTAACAGGACAATCCTTATGTAGAAAGAAGAATGGCAACACACAACTCCTACCTTAAACAAAAATTAATCCAAAATGGATCGTCCACGTTGAAGTAAACTACAAAACTATTAAATTGTTGGTTTAATCCAAGAGTTCCTAACTATGACATCAGAAGTACAATCCCAGAAAAGAAAAAACTGGAATATTGGACTTTATCAGAATTAAAAGTTTGTGCTCTCAAGAGGGTGAAAAGAAAACCCAGAGACCAAGAGAAAATACTGGAAAATAAAACCGACAAAGAAATTGTATCCAAAATGTATAAAGAACTCTTAAAAGCTTGATAAGAAAAACAATCCAATTTTTGAAAAACCAGATTTAAACACTACAGATTGTAAACGAGCACATGAAAATGATGCTCAAAATCATGAGTTATTAGGGAACTATAGACTACAGTGAGATATCTCTATGTAACTATTAATATGGCTAATTTTCTTAAAAACCTGACAATACCAAGAGACACTGAGAACACAGAGCACTTTAGGACCATCATCTGCTGCGAAGGGAACTGTAAAATGGTACAGACACTTTGGAGAAGACCTTAGCAGTTTCTGACAAAGTTGAACATATACTTACCTTATCACCCAGTAATCCACTCTCAAGTACTTACAAGATAAATGAAAATCTATTGACACAAAAACCTATATGCAAATGCTTATAACAGCTATATTCATAATTGCAGAAACGGGAAACAATCCAAAAGTCCTTCCACTGGAGGATGGTGCAAATGGTCTGTTGGACATCTGTACAACAGCCTGATACTCAGAAATAAAAAGTAGCAAATTACTGATACGTGCAACAATGTGGATGATTCTCAAATGAATTGTGCTGACAGAAGCCCGATGCAGAAGGTTACACACTGTAGGCTCCCATTTATATTACATTCTGGCAAAGAAAAATTAGAGAAATAGAGAACTAGGTTGCCAAGGATTAGGGCCAGAGGGGGTACATCCGACTACAAAGGGGCAACATGAGGGAGTCTGGGGGAGTGATGGAAATGTTCTGTATCTTGATTGTGATGCTAATGATCTGATTCTCTGCATGTGTCAGAACTTATGGCACGCTACACCAAAACAGCAATTTTTACAGTATAAAAATTAAAAAGCATTTTTTAAAAGGGTATATAAATATACACCGATAAATACACGGCATTGGCTGTGTCCCAGGCCCTGTCTTAAGCACCTCCTATTGGGTGGGGAAAATAAATAATGAAGCTTCATCCCTCGAGTGGCAGCCCTGCTTTGACCAAAGCCCAGCTTGGACCAGTATTCTTTGTTAATTCCACGCTAGGGAGCCAACTGAACAAAATTATTATTAAAACCTAATTACAAACAGTACAGACCTGGAAGGAAGGCAGGCCTGTGACTTGAAATCCTGCCTGCCCCTCATGCTTCCTATATGACTTGAGATAAGTCGGTTCATTTTGCTTAACTGCAAAAAGGAAACAGCACCCTGACCTTACTGTGTCAGTGTGGGAATTAAATGAGATGGTGGAAGCCTGCAGTGCAGCACCTAGCGTACGGCAGACTAGAGTCGAAGGGAGGTTATTCTTTTTCTCGTAAGTTTTTGTTTACTGATGCAAACGCTGCAGCGGTGGTCCAAGGTGGACCTAAATTATTGCAAAATTTGCCTAACCATGAATAAGGTGCTGAATATAAACAACATATGTGTGGGAGGGGGTTACCCCGTGCTAATAACCCACAATGTGTCATATCCTCCTATTGTCTCCTAATGGGACCAATCTGATCAAACAACTAATGAGTATGAGCATTAATGAAATCTTAATATCTCTGTACCACTCTCCAGCTAAAAAGCACACTGGGATCCATTAATGTCCTTACCCCACTGCAGCAAGCCAAGGAAGCTCTGTTCTTTCCAGCACAGCACAGTGACAAACGCCTACATGGGGAAGGTGTAATTTATAACGCTATTAGAACCAAGCACTGCCCAGCTCTGCAGTCGGGTACACTAAGAGGGGAACAAATGTTTGATTTAAACACAGAGACAAATGTGGAGATACGACCCCATCCATCACTTAGGCTTTCACTACTTTGAGACTTCACTTTAAATAGAGAATAAGGCATAATCAGCTCACCAAATATCGATTAGACACTTTCTATGAAGAAGTCCCAGGCCCTGCCTTCAAGAAGCTCACATATCCCTAACAGGCCTTCCTTAGTGGGCCTGCTACGCATTATAATGACTCGATTAGCTAGCGGGTTAGTGCTGAAATCCAGAAAGCCCACGTATTTATAATAATGCTGCTTCCTTCTGCAGAGGCTCACATGATTTATGTATGTCCCACCCCAAGAACTCAAAAGCCTGACATAATGACTTCCCTGAGGCTGCCCGAGTCCAATTATTCCACTGGCTGTCCTAACACCTCTTGTAGAGTGTTCAGAAAGGCCAGGAAAAAAGACCCTTGGAGAGGTTAAAAAAAAAAAAAAAAAAAAAAAGTAAAGGCCAGTCAATGAAGCCAGCAAAAGCCCCAGCTAGACAGCTGCAGCCAGAAACACTCAGCTGGGGAACAGATGATCATGAGTCCCCATCAGAATTTCCTCATTGGGGCTGGACTGGGCAGTAAATCCAAACCTTTGCTATTCGTGATGGGTTAACACAATCCTGACTGCATGCTCTGAGGTCAGGGTTGTCGATCCCGTTCAGAAGAAGAAAAGAGCCGAAGCAGTTAAACCAAGTGTGTTCGCCTTGGTCCTTCTATTATGGGAATTGTCAACATCAGCCACATACGGTTTGCTTGTTTTTCCCTTGCGCTCTTTGAGCACAATGAAGTCACCTGAACCACGAAAATCTTTCCTTCGGAAATAAGCAAAGGCCCATAGGAGCTTTAGCGAGCTTTCATAAACACAACCTTTCTCCTGGGTTTAACAAAACACAGCGAGAGTCAGTCCACCGCATCACACCCACTTCCAGACTCCAAGACATCGACTAAGGGACTACTGGAAATGACGAAAACAATACCCCAGTGGCAACCAAGGGGTCTAAATCCTGAAAGCCAAAATGAAGGCGTATCTATGAAAATAAAGGCATGCTCTATTTCATCAGAGCCCCAGATCTCCCTATGGGCAGGTGCCAAGACAGTGGGCTTTTGGCGGAGCAGGTGGTCTGCAAACAGAGGCAGGTTAAGGCATTGCCTTCTTGAGCCTGGACCGACCCCAACTGAACCACAGAGGTGTCTGGCTCCATCCATCCCTGGGCCTCTTTTAGAAAGAGTGTTATGAACATTTTGATGAGGGGACACATATTGATACTTCTCTGCACTCAAGCCACATGCTAAGGCTTTAGACAAGGTTACAGGGCATTGAGCTTTTCATTACACTGAAATATGCCAGGGAATAATGAAGGCTTCCTTTAGCAAAGTGCTTTGCTAGATTCTTCCATGGGTGTGCTTTCCCACACCTGAACGATTTCATCAGCTTCTTTCTAACATCCCAGAGTAGGGATCATTATCCCCATCTCACAGATGAGGAAACTGAGACAAACACATATATGGGGAGTGAACTCGTGCAGCTTGTTAACAGCACAGGCTCTAGAATCTCCAGGGCCGTAGGTTGCACGTCCTGCCCCGACTGCTCAGAGATGCTGCTGAGCCTGATGAGAAACTATGGACAGTCCATTCTTATGATCTGTGTGGTAGGATCAAGTCTTTGTTGTCCATCCTTCTGTAGGGCCCTGGGGTTCTGGATCCTGTCGCACATTCACATCAGCCAAAAAGTTGCTTTTTAAAAATACCAATGCCTAGGCACCACCCAGAGATCCTGATCCAACTGGACTGGGACAGGGCCCAGGTAGGTGTATTTTCTTTTTCTTAAAGTTCCTCCCAGAGCATCTATTTTTCATCTACAGATGGAAACCACTAGTCTTGAGGTCCTACTAGGTAATAAATATCTGAGCTGCCTCCAGCATTGCAGCGATGATCCCTAAAACCCAACGGAACCAAGGTTCAATTCCAAAACTGAGAATCTCTACGGCATTGAAGTCGGGAGACAGGGCCGGTACCTGAGAAGAAAACCGTGAGCCCCTTTGTGACAGAGCAGACCACCGACTGCACGCTAAAATCACACACACTAGAAGTGCCGGAAAAAATGAAAAGTGAAGGTCAAACCATCCTGCTTGGGGAGCAGAAGCCAGCTCTTTTGCAAAGCCTAGCTGCCAGGGCCCTTCTCTCCTTCGCACCCCATTTCTTAGCAGAGCGCAGGGACCGCCTTCGAGAATGAGAAATCAATGATGTACACGCTGCTGAATTAAGGCTTCTCGCCGCTCCTCGGGGCCGCCGCTCTGCATTCATTTGCATTCATTTCCACTGTCTTCCCTGCAGAATGGATGCATAGAAATCCAGAAAATGCCACGCTTGTACATTTGTGTCCTCGCCGCATCCTGCAGAAGGCACTCCTCAGATTCATTCAGGGGAGGCCAGAATGAAATTTCGTGTCATTTGGTGACTCTGGGCAAGGGCTGAATTACTGTGTGGCCCGGGAGGCTGACTGGGAGCTGGCATGAGGACCAGGACCACACTGCCCTCAGCAAAATGGTACAATTCTGATGCACTCGTGTGTGTGGCCACCTTAGAATATTCCATTCTCAGACATGCTTGTCAATGAAGGAACATTTTGGGGTGGAAAAAAAGGAAATGATTACATGAGATCTTAAGACAGTTTGGGAAAAGGTTTCAAAAAGCCAACACAGGTCTCCAACCCACCTAGAACTGAGTAGCACAGCTCTTTGAGCAAAGCCCCTCCCCACCCACCCCCAGCACACCGATGCTGAGGACTAGTGTCTGAATTTACATTCGGGTTTTTATTTTTATTTTTTTAGAGGTTGTGTTTATTTGACAGAGAGAGAGCAAGTAAGTATAATAAGCAGGGGAAATGGCAGAGAGAGAAGCAGAAGCAGGCTCCCCACTGAACAGGGAGCCCAATAGCAGAGCTTGATCCCAGGACCCTGAGATAATGACCTGAGCTGAAGGCAGACGCTTAACCCACTGAGCCACGCAGGCGCCCCTACATTCAGGTTTTTACTTGCCCACAACCTGGTATCCATTTGAAAATCTAAGAGCTACAATAATGAAAGCAGGCAACAACACAGAATGTTATTATCTGCAATCCCAGCCCATAAAATGGAAATACTCATCCAGCCGGGGAGCCTAGAAATTGGCTGCGTCACCCAGGCCGTGACGGAATTCACCTGCTGCCACCTGGCTACTTCTGCACCATAGTCATTGCCAACGCTCCACGCGAACACAGGAAAAACTACTGTGTGTTGAGCACAATGGCAGGCCCTTTGCTAGAGCTGTTTCCAAACAAGGATCACTGAGACTTCACCTTCTAAAACTTCAACTTTCTCAAAGACCCATCCCCCCACCCACGTCGAAATGTGCACATTCACATCCAAGGGAAGCTGAGGATTCGTGCTCACGCATGTGATGAGAACTCACACTGGTTTGGTCAAATACTGGTCTCTACTCAGTTTTCCTCCTGGAACAGGATTCCAGGGCAGGAAACGGCTGTGGTGTGCCCAAGCTCAGGGTCGCCAGGGCACACCCACGAAAGGCAAGTGATGCCTCTGGCCTGCGGCCCTTCCCACAAGCAGCTGCTAAAAGGAAAGACATGCAATTATCCAAATGATGGCTCTCTCCAGCCACTGAATTTTGGCACGTGCCGCTTCCTCTTCTGAGATGCCTTCCTGCATCTCAGAAAATTTAATAAGATGTGATGGTCACAGCAGCCTGTGTGTCCCCACATCCCTCTCTCGCAGATGACTTCATACATCCTCAGAACTTGCCAGCCCCATCATCCAGGTCAGGGAGGTAATTTTCCAGAGGTCTTGATTTGCCTATATAAACCCATTTTCGGGATGCCTGGGTGGCTCAGCGGTTGGACACCTACCTGCCTTCAGCCCAGGGCATTATCCTGGAGTCCCGGGATCGAGTCCCATATCAGGCTCCCTGCATAGAGCCTGCTTTTCTCTCTGCCTGTGTCTCTGCCTCTGTGTGTGTGTGTGTCTCATGGATAAATAAATAAAATTAAAAAAAAATTTTCCTTTACAATCTTAAAGAGAATCTAAGGACAGAGGACACTCCTTTTTTATTGCTTTGGCTTAAATGCAAAAACTAACTCCAGAGGGTTCTCCAAGCTTTATTAAAGTTCTATCAACTCAAGATGGACCTCAAGATGAGACGTTAGTAGGGAAGGTAGAAGAGAAGGGGACTGATGTATTTGTTTTTTCTTTTCACTGTGATAAAATACATAGAACATAAAAGTTATCATCATATTCATTTTTAAGTGTACAGGTCGGTGGCATTGGGCCCACCCACAGTGCTATGCAACCGTCACTACCATCCATCTCTAGGATTTTCTCATCCTCCCAAACTGCAACTCTGTCCGCATTACACACTAATGGGGACACTCTGTCCCTATTTCCCTCCTCTCTGCATCCCTGGCACCCACCAGTCTGCTTCCTGTCTCTGAGAATTTGACGGCTCCAGACACCTCATATAAGCGGAATCACACAGTATTTGTCCTTCCGTGTCTGGCTGATTTCTTTCATTCAGCATTATGTCCTCAAAGTTCATCCATGCCCTACCATGGATCAGAATTCCCTTCCTTTTTAAGACTGAGTAATATCCCACTGTATGGATTACCACCTTTTTGCTCATCCATTCATCTGTCGGGGGACATCTGGGTTGTTTCCACCTTTTGGCTATCGCAAATAATGATGTGTTTGCTTTTTGGAAGGATTAGTCTGAGTTATCAAAGAAATCTAGAGGGAAATAGCCAGCACAGAGCAGGAAATGAGGATTTCTCACTGACAGCAGGCAGCAAACCAGAAACTGGAGTCTCGGAATCATCATCCGAGGGCTGTTTCTCAAAGTGTCTTGGGATGCACATTAAATGTGCAAATGGCTCAATTCTACCCCAGGCCTCCTGGATCAGATGGGCTAGACACAGGACCCAGGACTCTGCATTTTGTAAGCTGTCTAGGAGATACTGAGGTCTGAGAACAATTTGGCCTAGACATGATGGCTGAGCCCTAGGGGAAGAAGAGGTGAAGAGCCAGACTGTATAAAGAGGGACGGTGCAAGGACACCTGGGTGGTTTTAATGGTTGAACATCTGCCTTTGGCTAGGGTGTGATCCAGGGGTCCTGGAATCAAGTCCAGCATCGGGCTCCCCACAGGGAGCCTGCTTTTCCCTCTGTCTATGTCTCTGCCTCTCTCTCTGTGTGTCTCTCATGAATAAATAAATAAAATTAAAAAAAAAAAAAAGAGGGGTGGTGCACTTCTAGAACACAATCTTGAGAAGCATCTACATTCACAGGAAGGAAGGATCAAAATGAGCCATGACTGGAGACAGGAAAGATGAATTAGTCATGTGGCAATGCAGTAGGGAATCAATCAATAAGAGATGTATAAAAAGAATCAGGAATGGCAACAAGGGCCCAGCTGAGGGTAAACAATGTGAGTCAGGGGGAGCTGGTCAGCCATTTCCTAGGAAGTGGATTCTCGGGGTGTCACTAACCTGCACGGAGTACCTCGGTGCAAATTTGAAAAAGCTTCCTTTCCCCTAGGCACCCCTCAGCCAGCAAGCTACAGAAATCAAAGCAGCTGAGGGGCTACTGTCCCTGCTCCCCCATCACTCCTAGAAATGGAACACGATGTCCTGACGTCAGTGGGAAGTCACTCTATCCACGGAATCCAGAAGTGGAGATACTACTTCTCTCAGCTCAGCTTAAGTGCTCCCCACCTACTTAACAGAAATTCAGAAGAGAAGAGAGAGACACCCCACCGATGCTGGGTGTCCCCCGTCTCTAAGGCCAGAACCCTCAAAGCTACCACCAGTAGCAGAGAGATGCACGCTAAGCTTATCCAGGAGACTATTTCCTCAGGTCCAGAGCTTCCAGGGCTTTCTTAGCCTCTTTGTTTTCAGTACTGTGCTTGCCAGCTTTGGGGATGGATTACACACAGTACCCAGCGGAAGGAAGAGTCATGGGGAAATGAGAAAACCCAGGTTGCACCCTTCCTGTAGACAGCAAGGTGTATTCAAACAGGAGCTGTAAAGTTTTCAAAATCCTTCAGAAATTCATCTTCACCCATCCTCAAGAACAGTTTTTCCTTTTAAACAATTTTTTTATCCTCTACAAGTAATACAAGCAGGATATTTACTGCCACATTTTCGGGTCAGACTGGTCTGATGATGGAGAAAGACTTTTCCTCCCCTTGTGTTTTGGGGTGGAGTTTTTTTGGTTTGGTTTGGGAAGCACACTCCCCATGAGATCCATCCCCTTAATATAATGAAAACATTCAATACCATATGGTTAACTATAGGAACTCAGGCGTACTGTAGGTCTCTAGCACTTCTTCATCTAACACAACCCCTATGCCCACTGAAAAACAATCCCCTCCTCCCCCTCCCCCCAGGCCCCTCGCAGCCACCATCTTATTCTCCAATTCCATGAGTTTGACTATTGTGAATACAGCATGTAAAGTGGAAATCATGCCGTTTTTGTCTGTCTGTGGCTGGCTTAGCACAATGTCCTCTAGGTTCACCCATGTTGTCACAAATGGCAGGATTTCCTTCTTCAGTAAGGCTGAACCATACTCCATTGTGTGCGTATCCCACATTTTCTTTACCCGTTCATCTGCTGATGGACATCTGGACTGTTTCCACATCTTGGCTATTATAACTATCACTGCCATGAACGTGGGGTGCAGCTAGCTCTTTGAGATCCCAGTTTCAATTCTTTTGCTACCCTTAAAATTTTTAATGAGGCGCTCGGCATTGTAACAAACAACCCAATAAATCAACTCCTCTAGTAATTAGAACAGTTCATTTGAAAAATGTTCCCAGCTCTGCCTTTACAAAAGGAATATTAAAGACCGTTATCTTGCCCCCAAAACATTTCTTGAGCACTGTGCTAGAAACCAAGGATATAATGGGACCCAAGGACAGAGGGTCCCCACCCTAGTGGTTCAGTGGTACCAAGCACTGGGCGAACATGAGAGAAAGAAAGAGCCTGAGTCCCTCCAGTTACTCCTTCACAGTACGTAGAGAATCGTAAGCTTCCCAACACTGACTCACACATTATCTCTTCTGATGCTCACAGGAGCCCCCAAAAACAAGCCAGACAGGCATACTACACCCATTATACAGATAAGAAAATAAAGATCTGGGGAGTTGAGTGACTTGTCAGTCCTCGCACATTTAGTATGTGACAGAGCCTGGAGCCCTCCTAGGTTCTCCATTCCTCTAACTTATGACTCTCATACAAAAGAATGAATTCTGGGGAGCCCCTGCTTTGGGAGGAAATGACAGATTTTCATATACATGGAAAGGGTTGGGGGCTGGAGCAGGGGAGGAGGAGGAGGAGCGGGGAGGAGAAAGGCACCTGTCTGAAATCACTTGTTTCATCTGAGCAGCTCTTCTTGGGCCCGCGCTGTTAGTATGTGGTACACGCCAGAGCATGTAATGCTGGCCTTAATGAAGACCAAACAGTGATAAAGCCACAAGGCAAAGAAGAGATCCAACTTTGCCAAGAGAGGCGTAATTAAATTCTCGTAAACCAGACACTGATGCTGGCCCATTTGCTTTCACTGTTATTTATTCCTGGTTGTGCAATTGTGCTGAATAAGCAATAAAGGACAGACAGGGCTTGTGAAGAAGGCAGCGTAAACGCCATCCGTGTAAGGGAAGTGGCCAGGAGGACCACTCCATCAGGAACGTCCCCTCCAGAAAGCAGAGGCCAGTCTTCACTGGCATTGTAATGACATTTGGAAGCTTTTGATCCACCTTTGAGAAGCTTTCTACATCCCACTTTTATTGCCTTTAAAATTCCAGAGCGGGCCTCAGGGTCTCTGCAGGCCTGAGCCACACTGGGTTTTGCAGAAGAATGTGGGTTTCCCTGGCACCCGTGAGAGAAAAGAGGTTCAGAAGCTCTCTCCTCACAAACATGTTCAGTTCTTGAAGACTCTCAGGAGGCCACCTGCTCTCAGGCTCAGAGGGACACCCAGCAAGTGGCCAGCACTGCCGTCAAGTTTCCCCGTAGCGCCACTGCCACCATACACCTCTTTCCACTGGGACTTGCTGCACTAGCACTGCTTCTGCACCAATCTGGACATGATAGAGGCAAGCATGATCGTAAAACAGCTCGAAAATAAACTTCTGTCCACAGTAACAACAACACCCCAGAGACTAAGGGGCCGTGGCTGCCCTGGTGCCCGTCAGAAACAGAAGGAGGTGAAACCCTGGGCTCACACATACCCCCGCCTTGCTGCCTTCGACAGAAAGGTCCTGCCTGGGGCAGCTGCTGCCCTGCCTCCAAGAACAGGGCCCATACCTCAGGACGGGGTCCGCACTAACCCAGGGCTGTGCACAGAAGGTCCCAGAGGCAACGTTGGGAGAGCAGCCACCTCCTGGGAGGAACCAAGAAGGGGCCACAGGGGCCACCAGGGCCTTTGACAGGACTGGTTCCCAGAGGACTGCAAAGCCAGCCTTTCTGACTCTGGCTGACACACTCCAGGTCTCTGCCAGGGAGACAGGCTTCAGCTAACACAGGAAATCAGGGACACTTGTGGGATATTTTTCCATATCCGTGCCAGACAGATGCCCTCGGACAGCAAGTCCAAGTCTCCTTGAGAAACACTGACTATCCACAGGCCAGTATCATGCCCGCCTACGAACCAGGGCTTTTAAACCTGGTGACTTTAACATCACCACAAAGCAGGACCCTAAGAGAAGATACTCTAATATGGTCTTCCATCCCAGCAGATGACCCTGCAGGAGTCCGCAGACCCAACTCTGAAAGGCTGGCCTAACAACATGGGGAAGGAGATAGGACCCATTAGGAAGCACAACACAAAAATATCAGAGCAAATGGCACCTGGGTGGCTCAGCACCTGCCTTCAGCTCAGGTCGTGATCTCGGGGTCCTGGGATCGAGTCCCACATCAGGGGACTGCTTCTCCCTCTGCCTGTGTCTCTGCCTCTCTCTCTCTGTGTCTCTCATGAATAAATAAATAAAAGCTTAAAATATGTATACATATGTCAGATCAAGTCATCTCTCTCAGTTAATTCTCCCTCAAACGTATCTACTCACAAAAGGTGGAGCCAGCCTGATGAAGGGGGGGCCTCGCCTGAACTTCCCATCTCACAATAAGATCTCCACTCACAAGTAGGCCCACGCACGTGCATGTGCACACACATGGGTACACACACGTGCACGCACGCATACACACCAGAGCACACGCACGCACACCCGTCCCCCCATCAGCCCGCTGCTGCCAATGTCCCCTCTCCCCCTCCCTGACTCCCCCTCTCTCCTCTCCTTCTGCCCAGCCACCACCCTCCCCAGCCCACCCTCTCCTCCGTTGTTAAAAGTAGCCCAGGCTGCCAGACGGCGGTGACACACGCCGGGAGGGACCTGCTACTCTGCTGTAAGCGGGCTCCCAGGAGTTGTTTTTGGTTCACGCATCTCATTGAATGTATTTGAATATATTATATGCAGCCACCTGGCTACACAGGCAGGCAAGGAAGCAAGAGCTCCTCCCGCGATCCCAGCAGCACATGCACGCACACACGCGCAGCACACACAGAGACACGCATGGGCACGTGTGTGCGCGGACACGTATGTGCACACATAACACATGCGTACTCGCACAGGCACAGGTGCACACATACACGTGTACTCACACACATACGTATGCAGACACACATGCATACATGCATGCACACCCACACGTGCACATTCACATGCAAACATAGGCACACGCGCACACACACGCATTACTACATGGGATGAGCATCAGTGCAGGACTGACGAAGCCTGTGCCATGGGCACGAGGGTGGAGGCACTCGCATGAAGAAAGCTAGAAGGGCCACCAAGGCCGCTCCGGCCCACACCAAAGACGGGCTCCAAGGAGGAAGGGAGGAAGCCGACGGCGGCAGGGGACCTGGGGTGCACACAGACGTGCAAGTACCAGGCAGGCCGGGCTGCATGCTCGCCCCACTCCAGCCCCCCCGGGGCAGGTGCACGGCCCCCTGAGCCCGGCTGCCAGCGCAGAGC
This sequence comes from Canis aureus, assembly GCF_053574225.1. Lineage (NCBI taxonomy): Eukaryota > Metazoa > Chordata > Mammalia > Carnivora > Canidae > Canis > Canis aureus. Next base: position 24,695,993 of record NC_135615.1, read on the forward strand.
CAGGCCCAGGCCGCGGAGGCCCGCCCTGCACTACTGCTGCACGCCTGTGTGCACCCTGTGCCCTGGGCGTGCGGCTCCCAAGGGGTCTGGAGCACACACCTCCTGGGGTGCAGCCCCTGCCTCGCCCCCGCTAAGCCGAGGACCCAGGACATGAATCTGCCTGCCCCGGGTTCTCTTAGGGGAAACTGAGGACCAGCTGGGTTATGGCCCGTGTTCCCTCCAGCTTGCAGTGCATAGTGCCATCTGTTTCTCCATCTGCTGCCAGGCACCCCTTTCTCCCTTCTGGAGACTCCTTCCTTCAGACAAGGCACTCCTACCACCGCCCCAAAAGCCTCCCTTGTCCACCAGGGCGGCACCCCGGCCCACGCTCCACCTGCACCCTGCTCCTGGCACTAAGCCTCTGCCAGCTGCCTAAATGCGACCCCAGCTCCCGGGCAGTGGGGCTCTCTGCCACAGGCTCGGATAGGGACCGCTCTCCTCAGCAACCATCACAGACCGCCCCCTGAGCACCACACGGCTCCAGGAAGGCACCCTCGGGACACCAGGGTTTCTTGATCTCAGCATCACTGACATTTTGGTGGGACCATTCCTCATTGTGGGGGCCCTTCTGTGCACTGTAGGCTGCTAAGCAGCGTGCTTGGTTTCTACCCACTAGATTCCAGGAGAAGCATGGGCAACCCCCAAATGTCTCCAGACAGTGCTAAATGTCCCACTGGGGGATGTGCAAAATCTCCCCCAGTTGAGTATGACTCTTCTTTTTTTTTAATTTATTTTTTTTTAAGATTTTGTTTATGCATGAGAGACACAGAGAGAGAGGCAGAGATACAGGCAGAGGGAGAAGAAGGTGCCCCATGGGATGTTTCTTTTAGAAGAATCATGGTCTGTAGGGGCTTATCATGAAGCACAGCACTGTGCTCTGCACCTAACATCTGTTGATTAGAAATCACACTGTCGAATTCTCTGGCTGGCCCAAAGAAGAGGAATTTGTACTGTTATGGAAAGCCTACTATGGAAAGACTTTCCCACACTTGCCTCCGTTAAGCCTCACATAACCCTCTGTGGTTGGCGTTCTATTTCTCCTTTTACAGATGAGGAAAGTGGAGCTCCCAGAGGCAGCTCGCCAGCAATGTCTGAGCTCCTAATGGATGTATCTGGCGTCCAGATCTGTGCCCACCTGCCTGCCAAGCCCTTCTCTACATGCTGCCATGGTTTCTCAGCTCACAGCCATTCTGCTTCTACAGCAAGGAAGGGAAATAGGGAAAATGGGAATATGCTTGTCCCACTCTACCTGGGTAGTAGAATTTCCTGTTAATTTTAGTTCCTAACTTTTGTTATAAATAGTGCTCTGGGAAGGGTTGGGGGGGAGGTTACTCATTCTTCAGACTTTTATTGAGCCCTGCTATATTCGAAGCACTATCTCCTGGCTGGAATTGACTACAGGGTGCAGTGATTCAGAAAATCTCATTCTTGTTTATGATATAGTAAAGGGCATGGGGGGCCTCATGTATGTTCAGGCGTTGGTTTACCTGGAGATATAGGTTCCTCTGTGCTAAATGCTTTCCTGAGCCACTGCCCTGCTCTGTGGCTACTCACATAGTCATTCATTTGTCTGTTTATTCCAGTAGGAATTGGACAGCGCTGTGCTTGGTGCTGGGGAGGAAATAAAAATCAATAAATAACATGGACCCTGTTCTCCAAGGGCTCATGGTTTATTTAGAGAAATAAGTGTATTGTGGGCCACCCAGGAAGGCGGCTCAGTCAGTTGAGCATCTGACTCTCGGCTCTGGCTCAGGTCATGATCTTGGGGTTCTGGGATTGAGTCCTGCATCAGACATCGTACTCTGTGGGGCATCTGCTTGGAGATTCTCTATTTCCCCATAAAATACATAAATAAATCTTAAAAGGGCACCTGGGTGGCTCAGTGGTTAAGCATCTGCCTTTGGCTCAGGTCGTGATCCCAGGGTCCTGGGATCGGGTCCCACATCGGGCTCCCTGCAGGGCACCTGCTTCTCCCTCTGCCCATGTCTCTGCCTCTCTGTCTCTCTCATGAATAAATAAATAGAATCTTTAAAAAAGAAAAAGAAATATGGATTAGATGACAAAGTGGTGGAATATCGAAGCCACTTTTGACAGCTAATTGTCTCTGCATGGAGGTCCAGAAAGGTAAAATAACTTGCCTAAAGTCACAAGGCAAACAGTAGTATCAGGCTTCAAAATCCAGTCTTTTCTCCTCTATCCTAGGTATATTCTTGATCACTAGGCAAGGCAAGTCACACTAACAATAGCAGTGACAGCAAAGGCTTCTCCAGTCCTACAAGAAAAAGGCTCCCGCTGCTGGTTACCTATACCCCCTCCAGAGCAGATTCACACTGGATGATGCCTTTGTCCTCCATGAGGTCTAAAAGCAGGTAAGTCCAGCCCAGGACAGGTGCAGGCACTGAATGATTCTGCCCCAGGAGGGCAAGGAAGAAGGAGGAAAGCTTTCCTCCCCTTCCTGATCATCTGCACAGTCAAAATCACACCCTCTCTGGGCATCCGGCTCTGCCACGGCCCCATCCAATGACCGACAGAGGGTTCTTCTTCCTAGGATTCCTTCTCTCCAATGGACCATGGAGAATGTCAGTCTGTCCCATTGCATCTATTAGGGGTTCTGGAACTCTACACAGGCTGTGACAGAGACACCCCGTTAAGTAATGGGGCTGCTAACTCCCATCAACATCCTGTAAAAGAGCCTTCTCAAAACCTCACAGCTAAGTGGCAGACAATCCACCAGTGATTCTATGCTCTGCTCTTCTTGGTCTGCATTAAGGTGAAAATCTCCCCATTTCAAGCCCATCTGTTGAAAACAGGAGAAAAATAGCCCTTCTTTGCTTTGTTCTAGGCAAATCCTATCATAAAGCCCCATGTGTGCCACCCCCTATATAGAATCTCCTGGTGAGAGATTCAGATTTGGGGGGAAAATTGATCCTAATGCCCCAGGGCCAGCTACATGAAAGTGTTTATTTTTGCCTTTGCTCTCCCATGTCCTTTTTTCATTTTTTTTCTTCAGAAGCAACTGGAAGGTAAGAAAATCATGAAATATGCATGCAGATATGGATTGTGGGCAGCAAAGATAAAGCAGAACAGTTCTTATCAGAATGAGAAAAAAGGTATAGTCTCCTGGCAGTGAAACAAGACCTAGAATCATCCATCCGCATCTTACCCAAGGTTACTGGTCACCCTAAGTGGCCTCATCAGGGCAGCTCTAAGGACTGAGATTGATCAAAAAGAAAATATAAGGAAAAACCACCCAGGAAGCTTTTACTTACCCCACATCCTTTCCATCCCTTGTGGCTCTTTAATCAATAAGATAAATGGTATTAGAGTACTAAGTTTGATATGGATGTAAAAAAAAAAAAAAAAAAAAAAAGCAACAAACAAAACAAAACAAAACAAAAAAACCCACTAGTCCAGAGGCCAAGAAAGTAGATTTCAGGTATGACCCAAGGCAAGTCATGCACAATTGATGTCTTACCATAGCCACTGCTAGAAGTGTGCATGAATATCTGCCACCTAAATTCTATTGAGAAAACTGACAGAAATTCTTAACTTAGATGACATTTGGGAATCCCTGGGTGGCTTAGCGGATTGGTGCCTGCCTTCAGCCCAGGACGTGATCCTGGAGACCCGGGATCAAGTCCCACATTGGGCTCCCTGCATGGAGTCTGCTTTTCCTCTGCCTGTATCTCTGCCTCTCTCTCAATCTGTGTCTCTCATGAATAAATAAAATCTACAAAAAAAAAAAAAACAAAAAAAAACTTGGATGACATTCTGTGAAAGAAAAGGCTGCAGCATAGAAGTCCAGGCAACACCGGCATTGTTCCTCTTCAAGATTTCCTGAAGTGGGACTTCCCAGGACTGAAGGCACACCACCAGGTCGTAGCATGAGAAAGCATGTTCAGGCAACAACGACTTTGATGTTTTCTAAAATCCAAGATCAGCGTGGGGTCTTAAGATCAGCCAGTTTCCCATCATCCCCATCCACCTCGAAGGTCACTTTCCACCTTCGTTCCTCACCACCCATCTCGAATCTGGAAGCCAGAGTCTCTTTTCTGTTACCAAACCTCTCTTGGTGACATCCAAACATGAGAATTAACTCAATGCTTCCAGAAATGGTCCCTTGCTTCAGAATCCAGGTTTTATACCAGTTGGAAGTTGGGCACATCAATGATTCTGGAGTTTAGCCATATCTCAGCCAAGGAGCTCCTGGAGAACTCTGTTACCCAAACCCATCTACCCTGGCCTACATAAGGTCTTCCCTACCTGGATAACTCGGAAGTCTTTTTTTTTTTCTTTTTTGTTTGTTTGTTTGTCTTGTTGGCACCAAATGCCAAGACTCTAAGATCTGGCCATGGGACACATCAGTTCCTCCAGCCTGGTTCGGGCTATCTCAGCACTCAGGCCTAGGTTCCCCATCATCACATCTGTCTGGCTTTCCTCTATCACAGCCTCCTCTTACCCCAACATCTCTCTTGCCTCCGGTTCCTCCCCACCCTCACTCAAACAAACAGGTTCCTGCCACATCCTTTATTGCTTGCTTCTGGCCTCAGTACTTTCCATTCTAATCACACAGTTCATACTCTCTAGCCAATTTGTAGGCCTAAGTTTAGTCAATTTTCACAAACCAGGCTTTTGTGAATTATTGTGTACTTTTCAGCCCCAGTCATTTGGGGTACAGGTAATAAAAAATTTAAATAAAATGTATTAACGTGTGAACAAGTGCATTTTGCCATTTTAAACAAATAATGTTTACCACGGGTCTTTATACACAAGGGCAAACCAAATCTTAAAACTAATAGAATGTAAGTAAGCCCATAACAACCATAAAAAGAAATTCAACTTGTTTTCAAATGTCATGAATAGATTGTTTCCACTGTAATGCAGCTAAAGTCTGTTACTGCAGCAGAGATGGCTAGCCATCCGCTACTAGCTATGCTCTCTTTCTTCTATGGGGAGGAGGCCCCTGATTTCCAGCTTGACCCACACACCCCAAAATGGACAATTTATTTCCCATCCTCCCTTGCAGTCAGGCATGCCCAGCTGTCTAAGCTCTGGATAGTTCACATGTTCCCTTTGCCCCTACTATCTCTCTGTCCCTTCTTCCATTCTGCTGCCTGAAGCAAGGCTGTCCCCAATTCACATCTGGAGATTAAGGCCACACAAGGCAGAGCAACAAGCCAGAAGGAGCCCAGGTCTCTCACACCAAGAAAATCATGCCAGCCCTACACCACCCACCAACACTCGTGCTAGAGAAACAGCCCTTATTCTGTTTGACTTACAGTTATCTATAGCTTTCTATGACTTGCAGCCAATCTAATCACAACTTATACAATCATTAAAGAGTAAGAATTGAAAGTTGTAAAACTGGACGTGAACTTCATAAAGACATCAACAACCAAAATAATTTACAAAGACACTTGTCCACATCCCTTAGAGAACAAAGGGATATTTGATATTGTTTAAAAGAATGTTTTAGGAAGAAAAAGAAGTTTTTCCTACAGTAGATGTATATATTTCCAATTTTTTCAACATTTCACATCATCAAATCCTTGACAGATAATACAATAAATCCCCTTGTGCATTCTTCCAACATTCTACTAGCCTAACACATTGGAATGTTTTCATCCTTTTAAAATTCCTGTAAATTTTGTGTAAATGTTTATTCCTCAACTTTCCCAAGAACATAAAACCTTGAATGAGCAATATACCCAGATGAACCATTCTGGCATTCTGCATTTCTTAGAGAGCTAAATCTTTTGCTGCCTTAACTGGCAAAAAAAAAAAGTCTTTGAGTCTTAAAATTAAGATAAAATTTTTTTTTTAATTGGGAAGATGGACCCATTAAAAGAGAGAACCTTGGGCGTCATGAGGGTGGCTCAGTCGGTTGAGTGTCTGACTCTTGATTTCAGCTCAGGTCATGATCTCAGGGTTATGGGATGGAGACCCAAGCTGGACTCTGCACTCAGTGGGGAGTCTGCTTGTCTCCCCCTCTCTTTGCCCCCTCCCTGCTCACCCTCCCCTCTGAAATAAATAAATAAATCTTAAAAAAGTATCTTGGAAATTGAAAAAGGAATATTATTGTTTGAACCAATTGGAACATTCCTTGATAACAACTGGAAATATTCCTTGATAACATTTAGCTCATTCTACACAGTCACTAAAATTGACATCATTGTGATGTCCTGCATCATTAGAAGGTCTTACGTACAGGTTGCAGAAGAAACAACTATTGGTTCTCATCTGGGAACTTTGTGGCTGCAAACAAGTCAAAGGCATCTTCCTTTTTCATAAATGTCATGGGTGTAACTGGGCCAGTGAATTTTGCACCATGAAATTCACAAAAGTGAAAAAAATGTGCTTGCTTTGGAAGTAACCAGAATCTGAAGTTTTCAATCCACAAAAGTTCACAGTTGACTTTTTTCTTCTGAAGGATTTTGACAGTGGTGCTTTTAATTCTAAATAAGAAGATTTTCCCCTGAAATAGAAATTCCACCTCTGAGTGACTCTTACCTGACAGATTTCCAGTTTATGTTTACAATCAGTTTTATTGCTGGATCTCAAATTGAGAACAGTGAGATTGTCAGCTCTTCACCGACCAAACCAGTGAAGGTGAAGAGTGACAGGAAAATTCAAGACAACGGTGAATACGAAAGTGAACCCAAAAATATCTGGCTTTGTGACATACTAGGTGACAGTGGTGGGGAAGGGAGGAGATCAAGGAGGCAGCAAATCTCCCTTCCTGTCTATGACTTTGGAATATAATATATGTGAAAGAGAGAAGCTCTAATGTTAGAAATTAGCATGTATTCCCTAACACAAACCAGCTAAGAAGAAAAAAATGGCTCAAAAATAAGCTGCATGCCAAAAATATACAGAGTGAAGCTAGCCCAGGATGCAACATTCCCCATAGATAATCCACCCTAGATAATCTGGTTCTATAACAGAATTTAAGCTGCAAGCTGCTTCTAGTATTTACCTACATCTGATGTACTGTACTATAAATGGCTGAGATTTGTCTTGTCAGGACTGACTTGACACCTGCCAGTCCTGAGATACCCCCATCTTGCTGGGCACTTCCTAGCTTCCCCTGGAGACCACCAGCAAGCCTGTATTACCCCCTCCCACAAGCTCTGTGCTGAAGAAATGTCTATTACCTTAACCCAGGTCTCAGGTCCAAGGCTAAATCCCCTATAACATCCCTTCAATTATCCTCACCACCATATTTCCCCTCACTGTCTCCAAATTGCAACCCCCACATTTTAAAACAACATGCATTTTCTACTTTCCTTCAACAGCTCAGAAGAAGAGAGGGGTTTCTACCAAAAACACAAGTGTAACCTCAATCCACTTGAACCCATCCCATATAAACTGAGTAACTTAAATCAGGTACACAAACAGGTTGGGGTCATGGACACTATTCTGGACTACAGCACATAATTAATATTTCCTCCATGTGGATTAGAATGTACTTATAAACTCCTCATCGATTTACATTGGTGGTGGTTTCTTTAATCTGGTTCTGCATTCATTCTCTGGGAGTATGATTTCTCCACTACTAAAGAAATGCAACTGACAAAAAAAAAAAAAGAAATGCAACCGACACCATTTATAAAAATACCATTCCGATGGTAAATTCATTCTCAATGACCGTCGCACAACGGGGATTAGGTCTGAGCAGTGAGACTCTTGAAAGCCAAGATACAAGATTCTTCCAAACCCAACCTCATTGGCTCGAGCAGGAAAATCATAACCACCCAATGAATGTGTTTATTTCCCTCCACCCTGACTTCCAAGCAAATGTGTTATTGACGCAGGATAGGTGGTCAGCGTACTTGCCAAGTGGGCCAGTAAAATCAAGAGTTTTCTCCAACATTTCCAAGATCTGTCTTGTCACTTTCTACAGGAAATGTATGTAAATGGAGTCTCAATAAATGAGGCGCTATATATTGCGAAATGGAAAAGCATGTTGGACGAGGTCAAGCTTGGGCCACTGAGGTGTCTTACCAAGACCTGCCAATCAGGAAATGCCTTCCATTATGAGGTGAATTGTGTCCCCTCAAAATTCATATGCTAAAGTCTTAATCCTCAGTGTTTTAGAAATGCAACCTTATTTGGAAACAAGGTCTTTATAGAGGTGATCAAGGGAGGGTAGGCCCTAATTTTCTACATGACTCGCATCCTTTCAAAAAAGAAAAACTTGGACAGACAGACAACACACAGAGGGGAGATGATATCAAGAGACACAGGGAAAACAAGGCCACCTGAAGCCAAAGACAGAGGCCTGGAAGAGATCCCTCACTCACAGCCCCGAAAGAATCACGCTGTCAGCCTTGCAGCCCCCAGAACTTTGACATAATCCATTTCTGTTAAGTTCCCCGGTTGAACCATCCCAGCAAACTAGCACACCTTGTGATCTAAAATGATCCTATTCGCTATTCCAAACTACTGCTTAATAAGAGGGCATAGGGTAAAGGGGGATAGAAGCCCCCATGGCCAGCAGTGATGTCACAGACTCTCCTTCCCAGAACTAGCTGTAAATTCTCAGGTTGGGTGGCGGGGGGGCGGGAAGCAGACAGTCAAGACACACAGGGCTCCCCTCTACTTAGCTGGGTTGGGAAAACAACTGAAATAAACAGTCTACACTGAGATGCAAGAAGATGAGTCGTTTTCGTGTGAACGTCACTGAGAGCAGTCAAGGAGAGAGGTTAAGGTGAAAGCATCATAGGGTTATATAAAAAGCACTGGATCAAGAGTCTAGACACATTCTGTGAGCTCTTGGGCCTGGCTTTGCTGCTAATCGGATAGGCGGTGGGAAATAAATCTAGACATAATCTTTTCACCAGTGAATCAAGGAATGGGGGGGATCCAGAGTATCTGGCTCCATTGCCCCTTAGCTATGGTCCATAAGTACATTTCTGGTAGTCAGTGAACTGAGCAGAAATCGAGAGTCGGCTGCTTAACCAACTGAGCCACCCAGGCACCCGTGTGTGTGTATTCCTGTCACTCTAGTGAATCAGATCCATGGTCAAGGTGTTCTAGGCTCTCTGCTGTGAACCTCCCACCTTGGAGAAGAGCCTTGGAGCAGTGAGCACGGGCCCTGGGGCTGCAGTCACAAAATCCCCACTATTTTATCTCAGCTAACCCTGTGACATGCTTCACAGGTGAGGATGAAGACCCGCCTGGTTCTCAGAGCTGGTAAGCGACAGAGAGAGGATCTAGCCAGGACTGCCTCACTTTGCAGTCAGACGTCACCTGCTACCCAGTATCCCGTGGTGGATCTGGGGATCTTTTATTCTGGCAGGATTTTCTTTTAGACACAGGAATTTCTTCTCCTGACCCTCACACAGAAAAAGAAGAAAATATATATATATATGTATCTCCTTATCCTTGCATCTGCTCAAAAAGTAAATTTAACGTGACCTTTGCCCAAGGGGGTGGATGAATGTTATAGCAGAAAACAAGTTAATAAGATAAATAGAAGTATTCCTGACAAAAGCAGCATCACCCCAAGTCTGGCAACTACTTTGTCCAGCCTAATGAGTGATTAGCCACCATCACTTACACAGCAGCACAGCGCAGCCCAGACATTCCCAGACATTTTCTTTCAAAGCTTGAGACACCTGGCACTGGGTCTTTGGTCCGTTCAGGGTGTTGTAAGGAGATACCATGGGCCGGCAGGCTTCTAAACAACAGGTACTCATTTCTCAGGGGTCTGAAGGTACGAAACCCAAGATCAAGGGCTGCTGAGAGCCCCCTTCCTGGTTCAGAGTAGGCCTCCGAGGTCTCCTCCCGAAGGGCACTAACCCCATCATGAGGGTTCCACCTGTGACCTAAGAGCCCCACCTACAGACACCATCACACTGGGGTTAGGTTCAACCTTTGATGCTTAGGGGGACACATCCAATGCTTGGGGGGACACGCACACTCACAACCTCCAGTGACCCGCAGTTACAACCGAATGTGCACGGGGCAGGAGGATTCTGGGAAAGGCCAGGGAATGGGCCATGGACATGTGATGTGCCCAACCCAATGCACATGCATCAAATCTCCAGGGGCCACACAGCCTCATTTTCCTTTTCATTACCTGGCCAGTGAAGCCGGTGAGCCCAACCTGCCTCTGTCCTAAGCACGCCAACTGAGGGGCAGTGGGGCTGGCAGCCTGACATTCTTCTTCATCACCATCCTGTCTCTTCCCTCCATCTGTAAAGCCTCTACCCCGCCCCTGCTACCCCACCACCACCACTTCCCTGTCTTCTGATTAAGCTGAGCCAGGTCCCTGGATGCCCTTTCCACACCACAGGAACCTAAAAGCCACAGGTGGTAGAAGAATCTAGCAAGTCAAGTGTGTCCCAGCGCCCTGCAAGCAGCTGGCTTTGATGACAGTTCCAAGGGCAGTATTGCTGTTTCCCGACACTTATCACACTGTAATTAATTTCAAAACAATGTCTCTCGAGTCTTGTGCCTTGGTGCACCAGGCGGGAGGGGACAACCCCTCAAGTGGTTTCCCAAGCCAATTAAGGTTTCACAGCGATGGCTGTGGTGCAAGGAGTGCTGCTGTCGTGCAGGAGGCTACAAGAGATTGCACCCAGACAAACTTAGAGACACACCAGAGTGGCACCAGCCTGTCCCCTCCCCTGGCCTGGCCACGTGACACTGACACCTTTAGTGCCTGGAGGGAGGCGCCTACAAGGGTGGCGGCCCCCTCACAGCGGCCCCCTGCTATCTGGGGCAGGGATCGTGGTGTCCAGCAACACGTTCCCCTCGTGCTAAGGGCGCCGAGCTCCTGGCCACACATGGCTCTCTGCCCGGGCTGGCCTTGCCTGTAAACAGCCGCTGGTGCACGTGGTCAAGCCAAGGCAACCCAAGGGAAAAGCACAGAATGGAACACGGATGGATACAAGGAAGGCAGACAGCTCCCCCCTATAGTAAGTACCCTGGGAGGGGATGGTGGGAAAGCAATGCATTCATTTAGGTCATGCAGATGGCCTCCTCAAGTTAAAAGTGGACTCTGGCACCTGCATCATATGGTCACTATTGCTCACTGCTGTGGCCTGATACATCAACCCTACATTTGGGTGGGGCTTGGTAGGGGACACTGAAGGTAAAGGCATTTCCCCGTAGGATACAGATCCAGGGCACAGGAAGCATCACTGGGTGTATCTCACCACCATCACTTACATGATTTGAGCACCCACTTCTGTAGTTTCAGGGAGCTTGGAAGCTTTCCATCCTCAGAAAACAATCAGCACCCTTCAAAGGCTTAACCTTGGAAACCTCACCTCAGACCTGCTTCTCTAGGAAGCATGACACTAGGCTCCTGATACTCCTACCTTAGAGTGAATGATGGGGTCAGAATGGGAGCAGGCCACATCTGGGAAGGCAGGGGACTTAGCAAAGAGAAGGGGGTATTTCTCATGCTTGTGCTCATCAGAAGTCACCCTGACAAGATCCTGAAATGCCCAGATTGTTTTTTTGTTTTGTTTTTTAAAGATTTTATTTATTTATTCATGAGAGACACAGAGAGAGAGGCAGAGGGAGAAGTAGACTCCCTGCGGGGAACCCGATGCGGGACTCGATCCCAGGACCTCAGGATCACAACCTGAGCTGAAGGCAGATGCTCAACCACTGAGCCACCCAGGCATCCCAATGCCCAGATTGTTAAAACAAGAATGGACGGGCCATGAACCCACAAGCTCAACACACATTAATAAATACTTTTACAGTATGGGTAATACACTGTCCCAAATTCACATTCTCCATTTCAGATCTCAGTATTTGCCAAACACCACTGAGGGTCTGTGTAGAACACAGTGTTCTGCTGTAGGAACAGAAAAATCTCAGTCCCAATGATTCTTCAGAGCCTGATACCATCTTTCTGATGACAGGAGTCCCTTTTAAGTAAGACCTATCAGAAATGATTGCAGTTACCTGATGCCTTCCTTCTGGGATCTGTGTCATTATGGGGCTGAGCTGAGGCTTGCTGCAGGCGTTGAAGATTTACAAAGGACTCAAGGATTGACTTAAAGTCAATCCAATGAAATCAAACCCAAATAAACAAAAGAAGTACAAATCGACCAATGCTCGCTGTGTCACAGGGTCACTCCCAGGGCCACACCAGTCATTGGAGAACAGCCTCTGAGATAAATCAAATGTAAACCTTGTGAATCGATCAACAAGATTGCTCAATATTATGCAGTAGATGCTGATAGTAGAGGGGTAGTTCATTTGAGGTAATCTATGCACAAATCAGAATTTTCCAAATAAAACAGAAAACTTGTTCATCAAAGGGACCTCAGAAGAATCCTATTTCAATGTGAAAAGTTAGCCTCTAATTTCTCCTTTTGCACAGGTTTAAATTTTGTGCATTGAGTTTCTTGAAAGCGGGGGCCATGTGACAGCCACATGCAGAAGAATGAAACTAGATCACTTTCTGACACTATACACAAAAATAAACTCAAAATGGATGAAAGAGCTAAATATGAGACAGGAATCCATCAAAATCCCAGAGGAGAACAGGCAGAAACCTCTCTGACCTCGGCTGCAGCAACTTCTCACCAGTCACATCTCCAGAGGCAAGAGAAACAAAAGCAAAAATGAACTACTGGGACATCATCAAGATTAAAAGCTTTTTGCACAGCAAAGGAAGCAATCAACAAAACTAAAAGGCAACCTACAGAATGGGAGAAGATATTTGCAAATGACATATCCAGATAAAGGGCTAGTATCCAAAATCTATAAAAAACGTAGCAAACTCAACACCCAAAAAACCAAAAAATCCACTCAAGAAATGGGCAGAAGACATGGACATTTCACCAAAGAAGACATACAAGTGGCTGACGGACACATGAAAAAATGCTCCACATCACTTGGCACCAGGGAAATATAAATCAAAACCACAATGAGATACCACCTCACATGGGTCAGAATGGCTAAAATTAACAAGACCAGAAACAACAGATGTTGGCGAGGATGTGGAGAAAGGGGAACCCTCTTGCACTGTCGGTGAGAACACAAGCCGGTGCAGCCAATCTGGAAAACAGTCTAGAGGTTCCTCAAAAAGTCAGAAATAGAACTTCCCTATGACCCAGCAATTGCACTACTAGGTATTTATCCAAAGGATATAAGCATAGTGATCCAAATGGGCACCTGCACCCCAATGTTTATAGCAGCAGTGTCCACAATAGCCAAACTATGGAAAGAACCCAGATGTCCATCGACGGATGAATGGATAAAGAAGATGTGGTCTATGCACAATGGAATATTACTCAGCCGTGAAAAAGAATGATATCTTGCTATGTGCAACAACGTGGATGGAACTAGAGGGTATTATGCTAAGTGAAGTGAGTCAGAGAAAGACAAACACTATATGATTTCACTCATGTGGAATTTAAGAAACAAAACAGATGAACATAGGGGGAAGGGAAGGAAACTAAAATAAGATAAAAACAGGGAAGGAGACAAACCATAAGAGACTCTTAACTATAGGAAACAAACTGAAGGTCGCTGGAGGGGAGATGGATGGGGGGAATGGGGTAACTGGGTGACGGGCATGAAGGAGGAGGGCATGTGACAGAATGAGCACTGGGTGTTGTATGCAACTGATGGATCACTAAATTCTACCCCTGAAACTAGTAATACGCTACATGTTAACTAAGCTGAATTTAAATTTAAAAATTACTTTAAAAAAGTAGAACCCCTGTGGCTCTAAGTCTTTGACCCACTGCCTGCTACACAAAGACTAAATGCTGAAAGAACTCAAGTTTGACTCTTCTGCTCACTCCCTGCCTTTTCATGAAATCCTGTCATTGAGAAGAAGGCGTTTTGGATGGGCCACAAAGTATGCTTTTATTTGGCAGATGGTTGTATTAGTTGGGGTTCTACAGAGAAACCAAAGCAACAGAACCAGAAACAGAACCAATAAAGAGTTTTATTATAGTTATAATTGCTGCACATGATTATGGAGGCAGACAAGTCCCAAGATCTACAGCGTGAGTCAGCAAGCTGAAGACCCGAGAACCGGTGGTGTAGTTCAGTCTGAAGGTTGGCAGGTTCAAGTCCCCAGAAGAGCCAATGTTTCAACTGGAATCCAAAGGCAGGAAAAGGCCAATGTCCCAGTTAAAAGGCCAAGAGGCAGGAGGACTTCCCTTTGGAAGCTGGGGGAGGGTCTGCCTTTTGATCTACTTGGGCTCCAACTGATTGGTTAAGGCCCACTCACATGAGGCAGAGCAATCTGCTTTACTCAGTCCGCTGATTTTTAAAGGTGAATCTGATCCAAAAACACCCTCACAGAAACACCCAGAATAATGTTTGACCAAATGTCTGGGCACCCAACAGCCTAGTCAAGCCGACACATAAAATTAACCATGACAACGGTGATGGCCACCTTCTGAAGGGAGAACACAGGAGTAGGTGAACCGGACCCCCATGAATCTGAGGATCCCAGAGTGAAGTCGGCCAACAGAGAGAGACCAGACTACAGAGGTGGAGCCCAGCCATGGGAACCCTGGGTGGGCAACTGCGTTAGCACCAGGCGGTCGGGGCAATCCGGTACCCAGAACTTCAGATGGACTCCAGGAGGACTCGCCTGGGGTTTAACTTTATTCTACTGTGAATAGTGCCCTTGCAAGACTCCTGTCGCTCTCGGGTGTTACACCCTAGCTAATCTGCAGGGAAACAAGTAATGTTACATCTTGGCATTTCGAACAATTTTCTGCTCAAAGTTCTAACTTTCCCTTCTCTGTGACCTTGTTTGGACTCCTGACTCCCTGAGAATGTATTAACACTCTGTCCACTGAAAGAGAGAGTCTGGGGAGGTGTGGCCCTCACAACCTGAGCCCCTAGGATTCCTGCGGTGCTCACAGCCCGCCAACCAGGGCCTTGGCGTCCTGCAGCTCTCTGGCCTTCCTCTCACAGGCCTTCACAGGCCTCCCCCAAGGGAGGCAGCTGGCGGCAGCCAAGTCTGGGTGGGCGAGCCTCCCCCCATCTGGTGGGCTTGCCAAGCTGGTCCCCCGGGGCCCCCTCCCCTGGGATCACCACGATCACACCGCCACCATGGCCAGAAGCAGGAGCATGAGGGGCTCTAGAACCAGCACAGTGCCCCCAAGAAGCCTCGCCCCCCCCCCCAGGAGCCCCGACATCCTCAGGCCCCACCGGTCTTCCAGTGCAGGGGGCGGCCCCCAGGCAGCCGAGCATCGGGCCAGCTCCCACCCTTCCCTTGCACCCATCTCTCACCGCACCCCTCAGCTTCAGCCGTATTTGCTAAAAATACACTTCGTCTCCCTGTTACGCTTACTAATACGTTCTATTTCCGGCCTGTTTGCATTCTTACTTAGAAATACCCGCATGGGTGGCGGCGAAAACACGCAGGGCGCTGTAGGTTTTCCTTCGGGAAGGTTCCCGGCGCCTCTGCTCTGCTCAGCACGCAAATCCAAAGGGGAATTAGTGATTTCCTCACTGGGTGGGAATGAGTGATGCAAAAGAAAAAAGGCTGCATCGGAGCGGGAAGGAGGGAAGGAGCCACCAAGGGACTGGGCTGGGCACACACAGTGGAGCCGCCCGCGCCTTGGCACACCCGCCGGCCGTGGGCACACGCGGGCCCAGAGCAGCTGCGGAGTGGCCTCTCGCTGAAGCCGCACAGCCCAAGCCAGGCCCTGGAAGTGGTTTTGTGCATTGGCGGCCGGGGAGGTGACTGTTGGCACCGCAGTGGTCCCCTCGAGGGAGATCATCCTCCCCAAGCTCAGGTCCCCACCGGCTTCCCTGGGCCGCCTTTGAAGAGCCCCCTGACTTCCCTGGCGTTTCCAAGAACTTGGGCTGGCCCCTGTAATTATGTGGAGGATAATGACAGCTCTCCGGCTCCGATCTTTGCCTTCCTGAAGGGAAGGAGGTGGAAGGACTGTAGGACCAATTTCAGAGGCCTTAATTCATGCATCCCTCTTCCTGTTTTGTCCTGGGATCCCCTTTATTGGCCTTCCTTTCTCCTAACCCACATTTTACACATGTTCCTCCACCTGGAGATGTACCATGAAGGGACACAGTGGGTACTGCTGGCTGCAGAGAAGGCAGGCAAGGAGGGGACAGGTGAAGGGATGGCTGGACTGGGGCCAGACCAGGGAGGAGGCCGGAGTCTTGGGGTGTGGGTGCGGGGTGTAAGCCAGAGCTCGGAACACAGCTGGTGCGACAGTTGTCTTTCCGATGGCCAAGCTCATGGGTGACAGGCTCGTGGATGAGCACAGAAGGAAGCATTCGGGATGCTAACTCTGCCCTGCCTCCTTCTGGCCTCAGGTTGTTGGCTGGGTGCCAACACGTTCCCCAGAACCACCTCCTTAAAAATACAAAAACAATATTACAACTAAGCAGGAGCCTAGGGAGTCCCTCAAATAAGATAGATGGGAGTCTCCCAAAGTGCAGGATCTGGGAGCTCCAGGCCGCGTGAAGTGGCCAGGCGGAGAGGCTTAAGGGCAGGTAGGAGAAGCTGATCCAGCCAGATGTGATCGTGAAGGATCACGAGGTACAAGGAACAGAGAGCTAAGAGCACACATTTCTCTAACTACATTACCTCTTTTGCACACTTAGCTAGCCCCGTGATCTGGCCAGGGAAATGATTATTGACAACCCTGAAACAGGAGATCATACTGTCTGAAAATCTCCCAAATACCAAGCAAGAACAGATCTTATTCATCCACGCTTGATTCGACCCTTAGTACCAGAAAATATTGGTATAATGGGGGACCCCTCCACATCCATCACCATCAGGGCAGCTCATCAATGAGGTCAGGTGATCAAAATAAGCTTGATGGCCTCACAGTATATCCTCAGGTGCTGCCACTCAATTCGATTACATTCCCATAACAAAAGACAGTCACAATCTCGGGCTGTTTATCATGCACGCCCAGTAGGCTGCCGCTCCAAGCAGGCAAGGATGCAAATATGTGTGTAATATATATGCGCATATGGAAAAAACCCACTCACACTGAAAAGAAGTTTCCCAGAACCTCATCCCCTTTCATTTTCTCGGCTATTCCTCTGAATAGCTTGTCTTGAACACTGTAGCTGCCAAGACACAAGAATTCACTGCTGAGAAGAAGAAAAAAAAAAATTCTATTATTCAAACTTTCTTTCCCTGAGCGGAAGGCGAATAGTGAAAGGGGCTGGTGAGCTTTCTTTAGCAGGAAGAAGGTTATTTCTCCATTTAGCTATTAGGCAGTACGAAGGAAGTGGGATGCAGGTGAGCTGCCCTGAGCCCTCCTCCAGGAGGCCCCCGCTTTCCCCAGCTCTGCCCCGGGAACTCCAAGAAATGACTCCCTCCCCCTCAAGGCCCCTCCCCTTCCCACCTCGATGCAGAGCTTTCTGGAGCCTGGGGCAGGCTGTGCCAGTTCACTTCCCTCCCTTCAGAGATGCTAAGAGGATTACAGAGGTAATTGTTGCTTCTGGAGCTCTTCAGCTATAAGACGCTCTATAAATACCCGTAACCACCCCCTCCAGGGAAAACACATTTCATTACAGTGGAGGTGAGCACTGCAGAGCCCGTGAGAACGACGTGATGCCCCGTGGAAGGATTTTCCACCAGCCTGAGTGGACCCAGAGCAATCAACCACCTTAGAGAGTGAGTGGTCCTCGCAGCATCCCACCCCAATGGGCATCTAACACACCTGCTCCCGTGCGGCTCTCCCTTGTGCACTTATGAAGCACCGACTGTCTGCCCAAGGAGCCCCAGGGCACAGTGGTGAAGCCCACGGGGCACTGGCGCAGGGCTGCCTGGCGGGAATCCTGGCTGTGCACGCTCACTAGCTGTCTGACCTTGGCAAGTCCCTTCGCTAACCTCTGTGCACCTCCGTGTCCTCGCCCGTGACACAGGGACGAGGACAGAGCCCACCTCACAAGGTCATTGTGAGAATTCAAAGGGTTCGCCTTTGTCTGGGGGTCAGACCACTGTCTGATGGGGGGGAGGGCTGCTACAGAGGCACTGCTGTGAAACATGCCTACCAAAGGCATGGCTCTGCCTGTCTTTTCTGTCTTCCTGGAGTATTTTCAAGTAGGTTATTGGCCTTAAAATCGAGGTAAAGGAAGGATTGACCATGGCCTTAAAATCCAGGTGAAGGAAGAAGGATTGACCAATCAGATGTGGCCTGAGGACTCAGTCCTGTGGAAGACAGGGATGGGAAGACAGGTCCCAGAGCCCCAACAATGAAGGGTGTTCAGGTGTTTTTACCTTTAGCTGCCAGGCAATGGATACAAGGCAGTGGGGAGAAGAGTATTTATCGCAGGCACCGCTTAGAATTGCCAGGACAGGGTGATACTAAAGCAGACCGACTTTTAGTTGATGTTTCTACTGTTCTAAGTCCTGGGGAGACAAGGCCTTCCCTTAGCTCCTGCTGCCAAATGTTCCTTTGCCTCAGGACACCTGCCTACACGGGGCAGCAGCTCCCCTGAAAGAGAAATAACTCCTCCCCTTGAATCTTCTAGGATGCCCTTAGTCCATCCCGGGCAGTGAGAGGGCTTCCCTCCTTGCAGGTTCCCAGAGTGCACTTCCCATAAAGTGGAGAGCACACCTGCAGTCAGCCCGGCCCTGGTGTGAATTCCCGTCCTACATCCAGTCCTGCATCCAGCAAAGTGTGGTCCTTAAGGCCCACAGCCGCAGCACCTGGGAACTCGTGAGAAAGGCAACTTCTCTGGCTCCATCACGGACGGAGCTCCTGAATCCGAAGCGCTGGGGATGGGTCCCAGCAGCCAGTGTTTTAACAAACCTTCCAGGAGATTCTAGCGGCCACTCAAATTTGAGGACCACTGGCTTCAAGAAACTTACTTCTATTTTCCAGAATCATAGTTTTTTTCATTCAGTAAAAGGGGTTAACAACACTATAGTCCATCAGGCTGTAGTGCAAGAATTAAATGAGATGATATACATCAAGCGCTTGGAACAGTGCCCCAAATATAGTCGGCACTCCGTACACTGCACCTGTTATTACCAACAGTCAGTGGAACAGATTCAGAAACAGCTAGAGTGAGCGTGAATCCATGACAGATCTGATGCCCAGGGATGTGGTTTAAAGGACAGTGGGATAAGAGAAGTTGGAGGAAACCAGCAGATAATACTGCGCATTATCCCAGGTTCTCCGGGGCCTTGGGGTCACCATCTCATGCCACCTGTGACCCTACAAACTCCAGCTCCTCGAGCATCTTGCAGGTTGGGAGTCTCAGAGAATAAAAGTGTACCCCACTGTATTGTTAAAATAAGGATAGTATGAGTTTTGAGGAATTGCCTCCAGAGAGGACTAGATGTGTCTGAGTTCAAATGGTGGTATTTAAAACATGTAACGGAAGTGTTTAGAACATGTTCTAAATTGCTGAAGGGTATTTTTGGTAAGGAACGGTGATAAGAAGCATCATGTGCTGACTGACAGAGCTTCTGGACTTCAAGACCTAAGGGGAGAGCACGTTGGAAGGATCCCATCTTGGATTGTAAACCACCATGACCTGAAACAATTCTAGAAGAGATGATGAGGGCCTCCTAACAGCCAAGTGGACACTTGTCAAGCATGTGGTCCCTCCCACCTCCCTCAACCTCCTCCCTCTGGCTTCCAATGCACCACGTGCCTAGGATCACCAGTCAGACCCCAGGCCCACTCCACCCCAGCCTCTTCTGTAGGCTCCTCTCCTGCCACCCATGTGGCTGCCACACCTCAGCCAGTCTCTCCAGCGTTTCTCCTGAAACCCTACTCTTCCCCTCTGGAGTCTGTGCCCATGAAGACAGAGGAATGGGACACGGCTCCAGGCTGGAGGCCACCTCTGACACTTGGCCTATTGTTCACTCTGTCCCTCAAAATGGAACAGGAGTAGACAAAGAAGAGGATGGTCTTCCCCTCTCTGCCTTCTTTCTGAACTCGGGCAATCTCATCCCCCTGGGCTCTAGGATGGTGTCCATAGCTATGTCAGCTTCTGGTCAATCCTGAGCACCAGATCTTCATAACCACCCACCTACATACTTCTGCCAAATGGTCCACCAGCATCTCAAGATCAAGACACCTGAAAGTGAACCCATTAGCCTTCCCCTAAGTCCATCCTCCTCCTGCGTGGTCCCTTCCGATTCTAAAGTAACAGGATGTGGAGCAAAGGAAATGAAGAGCCAGGTCTGTTAGGAACGAGGACTTTATTAAGAAAATATTAACCTTCATGACAGACACCCAAAATAAAAAGTCCTGACCTGACAAGAGAATTTCTGTAAAGAAATGTAACCATCTTTGAATAAGAAGTTGTGATGTATATGTACACAATGAAATATTCAGCCCTAAAAAACAGGAAGTCCTATCATTTGCTATAACATGGATAGAACCTGAAGGCATTACACAAATTGAAATAAGTGAGACATTTATAAGGTACTGTATGTTCTCACTTTTATGTGGAATCTTAAAAAAAAAAAAAAAAAAAAAAGATTAGACCCGTGACTATCAGAAGCAGAGGGTGGGGAGGGGGAACAGGAGGAAAGTGGTCAAAAGATACAAACTTCCAGTTACAAGTTAAGTAACTGTTACAAGTTAAGTTAAACTTCCAGTTAAGTCCTAGGGATGGATGTACAGCCTGGAGACCATGGTGAACACAGATAACGGCATATGGAGAAATTGTTCAGAGAGCAAATCCTAAGAGTTCTCATCACAAGAAAAACATTTTTTCCTTTTCTCTGTTTTGTTTTGTTTTTTAATTCTTATCATGTCTATATGAGAAGACGGATGTTAGCTGAACCTACTGTGGTCATCACTTCACAATATATGTAAATCAAACCTTATGCCCTAAACTTACACATTTGGTTATAACAATTATCTTCAATGTAACTGGAAAAAAATAAGTTCACACTAATTTACTATAATTTAATAATAATTTCACAATAATTTACTATATAGTAACTTCACTATATTTTTCCAGTTTCACTATATGGTCCCATTGTAATGATCCTTACCCTGCACATCATCTGCAGGCCCATGAAACTTCTTCCCCTATTTTGTAGCAGTCCAAAATAGATGTATGCTCTATGATCTCCCAGGACTCCCCTGCCTTTGCCAGTCATCCTAGTTCTGGGGACCATTTAGCCACCCAAACTAGAAATATGGGGTTCACCCCAGACTCTTCTCTCTTCCTCATGCCCTACAATGAAATGCAAACTCATGAATGCCCTAAATTCTACTTCCTAGACTGGGCCCCCAATCAGCACTGCCCCTCAGCCATGTCCCTCCCTCACTCCTCACCTTCCCTTGATCTTCTACAGCTCAGAGAGTCACCTCCTACTTGAGATTTGTCAGGGAATGCTTCCTGTTTAATGCCTACTAGGCTTCCTGTTCCATAAAAGTGGGAAAGAGGACCCACTCTAAAACATACTATTCCTGAAATCTACCTCTACTACTATATTAAGTATGATTCATTTGACATGGTAGCAAAAGTAGGGAGAAGGCAATGTCTATCCCCATGAGCACAGCTATGTTACAGTTCCCAAGGTGAGGCCTAGGAGGGAACAAAACCTCATGAAATACCCAAAAGAACTAAAAGCAGGGACCTAAACAGAAGATACTGACCTATGTTCACAGCAGTACTGAGCACAACAGCCAAAACATGGAGGCAGTCCAAGCACCCATTGATGGTTAAATGGTTAAACAAAATGTGGCCTATCCATACAGTGGAGTATTATTCAGCCTTAAAAAGGAAGGAAACTCTGACACCTGCTACAACATGGATGAACCTCAAGGATATTATTATAAGTGAAACAAGCCAGACACAAAAGGTCAATTACCTGAGGTACCTATGGGAGTCAAATCCATTGAGACAGAATGTAGAATGTGGGTTCCAAGGGCTGGAGGGTGAGGCAATATGGGAGTTGTTGCTTCATTCATCAGTTCTGGATGACAAAAAGAATAGGGATGGATGGTGGTGATATTTGCAAACATGGTACATGTATTTAATCCCACTGAACTGTGCATTTAAAAATGGTTAAAATGGTAACATGTGTGGTATGTATATTTTACTACAATTTCCTTTAAGATTTTATTTATTTATGTATTTATTTGAGAGAGATACACAGAGAGAGAGAGAGAGAGAGCACACAATCAGAGGGAGAGGTAGAAGAAAAGGGAGAGGGAGAGAAAATGTCAAGCAGATTCCCCACTAAGCGTGGAGCCCGATGCGGGGCTTGATCTCATGACCTCCAGAACATAACCTGAGCCAAGACCACGAGTCGGATGCTTAACCAACTGAGCCACCCAGGCGCCCCATACTACAATATAAATAACTGTTTAAAAAAAAAAAAAACCTCCTGGAAGAGGTACCAGTTAGGGACACCATCACAGAGGAGCCAGCTGCTTCCCGAGGGGTACTGTTAATGAAACTGCCAGCCTCCCATCAGACCGAGAAGTGGAAGGAAGATCCAAAGGGTCTTCAAGAAAAGTGCCTAATAAAAAAAAAATTGTTCCTTTTTATTGTACAGCAAAATATTTAAAATCACATAAACATATTGATTATTAAATTCACACATTAAATTCTATCAGCATATAGGGCATGTTTCGTTATAAACTAGCACTGGTTTAAAAATAGGCTGCAGAGCTGCCTTTTCAGGATATAGAATTCTGAGAAAGCCATTCTAAAAGACGTTCCACCAGATTCCCACACAACAACGGCAGGGACTTCTAAGCAGCCTTCCTGGATCAAATCTCCATCTGTCTCTAAAGAACTATCTGAACAAATTTCAGATCTGTTTCCCCACGAGTTAACCCCTTCCCATCACTCCCCGAGGCCCATGTGATGAAGTAACTGGAGTGTGAGATGTGGCCGCTGGGCCACGAGGACAGCCAGCTCTGGGCCATGCAGTCCCACAGCAGACTCCCTGGCCCGAAGCCCAGATCCACCCCTGCTGTCCGGAGAACCTTCTGTCCATCCCAGTCTCTCTGGTCTTAGTTTTTTCATCTGTAAAATGGAGACAGCAACAGTTGCTACCTCTTAGAGTTGGTATGAGGAATACATGAACCCATGTCTATAAAATGCTCAGTGTCTTGTCCATAATAAGGACCATGGAAGTGTTAACTGGGTTGCTATCATTCCGATATAAAAGGGCCTTTGTGATGTGGCCACAACCTTTCTCCCAGTGTCACTTCTAATCTGGCTTTCCGCATGGCTCATTTTCATGAACGTGCCACACTGTCAATGCCTCCAACCTCCACATGTGTTATTCTTTCTGCCTGCCTGTCCTCTTCCTTTTGCCCCACATTGGCCTCACAAACCCTTTGAGGGGTGTCACTTCACCACTGATGGCTTTCCTGACTCCAGCACAGACTTAGGCCCACTTTCTTGTGTTTCTGCTGGACCCTGTGACCCCTACCTTGCATAGTCATCAGCTTACCTGACTCCCCAGGTAATGAGCAGCAGGCTCCTGGGGAGGCAGGAACTGTGCTGCGTATCGTTAGGCACTGAGACTCAAGCAACAGGCTGGCACAATCACAGATGAATGAGTGAATGAATGAATGAATGCTGTGCAACAGAAGTGTGAGACTAAGCCCAGGAATGAAGGGAGGAAGGAAGGAGACAGGTGGGGCAGCCGGAATAGAGTTGCATGAGGCCTCCATGGAGGAAGAGGGGTGCACTTAGGAAAGAGGAGCAGGAGAAGCAAGGTTTTTAATCACAGGAAAGAGAGGAGACCAAGCAAGCACGGATGCTGTGTACAGGCTCCCAAGGTTCCCGGCTCCTGCCAGGGCCTGCACCATCAATGCACGTGACAGACTTAGACCTAAAGAGAGCAACGGTGGGGAACCCCACGGACAGCATGTTGTCTGTATCTCAACAGGCCTTCACGCCTCAGTAAAGGGCGTGACACGTCCAGAGTGGCTGCATCCTGACAAAGGGGAGACTAAGAAAGGCAGAGACCTCTCATGTTAAATGGGGAATTGCAGTCAAGCTCCAAACCATGCCTTTCCAACGTATCTGTCCTCGTTCTACACTAGCAATAAAGGAAAAAATCAGACACCCATCCGGCAGGTGGAGAGAGGAGTGGAGAGCCCAGGCTGTGGGGAGGAGTGCTCCAGCCCTGTCTTTCCTGATTCTCAGGAACTTACAGGTTAAGGGGCCCTTGGTCTGTACCCTGGCAATGAGGTTGGCTCCTGACCTGTGCATCCTCAGGCTTTGGGTTGCTAAGCTCTAGTCAAAGAGCCAGGCCACATTTCACAGGGTCACCTGATATGCAAAGCCAGCCCCACACCAGCCACTAAAATACGGGTTCACCATGTTTAGTGAGGGGCTGTCTCCAGTTAGAAGTCAACAAGGAGAATGAATGATCATGGGCTCAGAAGGAAACATGACCAAATATCATAAAGGCAGCCACCCCCGTGTGCAGTGAACAACTCGGATGCAGGCCGGGGCTAACTCCCACTTCCCAGGAGGAGCAAGCCTGCAGCGGGCACGCCCGTGGGCAGAGAAGCATGGCCAGAGGACCACCACTCGGCCCCCAGCTTCTGATCAATACTGGCGAGTGAGAAGGAACTAAAAATACGCATAGGAAAATGCACATGGGGACAAAGAGGAGAAGGAATGGAGAGAAATGAGAGGATGCTTATGGCACTCTGACTTCAGGAAGGCAAGGGGACCCCCTCCTCCCCTACACACACCCTGGGGCCCTGGTCAATACAGAAGTGGGGGCGCAGCAGGCCATGGTGCACACTTCAAGCTAGGCCTGGGTTTCCTGGGATTCAAACGGCATATACAGCATTTGGGGAAAAGATTTACAATGTGAGAAAATGCCCAGGATATGTCATTTAATGATAAATGAAAGAAACAATACACAACAAGGAAAGTAATCGTGTTAACTATGCATAGAAAAAGCCTGGAAAAATACATTTTTGTAATTTAACAGTGGTTATGGCTGAGGATGAGAGCCAATTTTCATATTTTTCTCCAAGTCGTTATCATATAAGGGATGGGGGCGCAGACGCACTCTTTCTTTAATTTACAAAGCGAGCCTATGTGTACTATATAGTTAAAGTTTTCAAAAGCATTCCAGAAAGTCGTCATAAAATCCGGGAGGCAAATGTAGCCCTCAAGGCTAGCTGTATCTATATAATAATGGACATTCTGCAATAATTCGAAGAAACTCATTATCTGGTTGCTTACTGAGATGTGAACATTTGGAATCATTGAGACATATCTTTGGATCCAAAGAAACATCCAAAGCAATGAAGCAGAAATTTACCATTCTTTCTTTCTGGTATTCATCCATTTACTGAAATATCAGAATATGCTCCGAAGAAAATGTTCAATACTTAAAAAGAAGAATAACCTGGTAAACCAAAAAAGCGGGAACAGAGGGGCGGGGGGAATCTGCCAGGAATAACAAGGTTCTGTGAGAACCGGTTATATAAAAAGGCTTAGAAGAATAACTGAACACGTGCATTTTCCAAATCCCTTGCAAGGGTCATTTCAACTAAATTGTTCTCCAAGTAAAATAAAACGTGATTTCCTCCAGAAGCTGCAAATTTAAAAACCGGATTCTTAAAACCTTATTAAATAATATTATACTATAAGCACGTTTGCCAAAGTATTTTATTATATTAGCTTTTCCTGGAAAAAGTTCTCAGGGTTCCCACATAGTAAGCAGTTGTTATGTAGTTATTTGTTGGACAACTAGTAATTCCTGGGGAAGGTGTGTCTTTTATTTTCTAGATCTATGGCAGAAGGTGGCCAGCCAAATAAGGGAATATTATGCAAATGTTGCCTTCCTTGGCTCTGCCCCAGGAAAAGCAGTGATGGTAAAGCCAGCAAGCAGCCTGCCCACCCCTAAGGGAAGGCCTGGCTCAGACGCAAGAGTTAACTGTGAGTTAGCTACTCACACAGGCTGAAACCCAGACACTTTTAAGTCAGAAAAGAAGATGGTAGGGGGGACCTCTATCTTCTAACCTAGAAGGCTGGATTCAATTCGGGAGCGTAAAAAATACTGGGTGGTTTTTCTCTCCCTAAATAGAAACAAGGCCACGTTCCCACTTCAGAGAAGCTCCTTCAGCTCTGTGGGACCCTGGGCTTCAAGGGTCCCAGAAACATAATGGGCTCCTGCCCTCTGCACCATTACCCTCTGCTCACCCCACCTCCTCCGCATCAGGGGAGTTGCAGGTCCTCGTTCCCTGGAAATGTCTCCCTAGGGAGAAGCTGACTTCATTTCCATCAGCATTAATGACCCACCTTTCCAGCACAATGCTGTGCGGGCTGCACAGGGCAGATGAGATTTGGTTAAGAGACTGCTCAATAATGAATAAAAAGAGGCACCATCAGCCCTCTAATACCTCATTATTTGTTCGCCTGAATCCAATGAGAAAAACAACCACAGGAAAGGAAAGAATGACAGAGACTGGGGCTAATTCTCAAGGCTTCTGGAAATTCTGGTTCAGAAGGGGGCGGGTGTGGTCTGGGATTTGGGTGTAGACCAGACTTCGGGCCCCTGTAAGCCCAAACCATGGCATGTGTTCCCGCCGCGTGGCTGGAGCAAGGAGGTCACTAGTGGGAAGGGCACCCACTGGCGGCAGCCTCAGCCCTGGAAAATGCAGAACAAGGCTCCCTCCTTTCCTCTGGGCTGCCAAACAGACGCCTACTGCTCTCAGCCCCAAGGCTCACTGCCCTGAGAAGCCTCTGCTCCCCGACAGGGGACCCCCTGAGTCGTCCCACACTCAGCTCTCCTCTGGACTGGAAACCAGCCTCGCCCCAACATACGTTCACAAAGTTCTAGTTCCACCTTTGCCACAGGAGCCTACAGTCTGGCTTTTTTCCCTCCCCAATCATACTTCACCATTTTAAAAGCACACTAAAAAAATATTTGAACAGCGTTGTCTGGGTGGCTCAGTTGGTTGAGCTTCCGACTCTTGGTTTTGTCTCAGGATCGTGGGATCAAGCCCTGTGACAGGCTCCACACTCAGCACGGAGTCTGCTTAAGATTCTCTCTCTCCTGGGGATCCCCGGGTGGCTCAGCGGTTTAGTGCCTGCCTTTCACCCAGGGCGTGATCCTGGAGTCCCAAGGATCAAGTCCCACGTTGGGCTCCCTGCATTGAGTCTGCTTTCCCTCTGCCTGTGTCTCTGCTTCTCATGAATAAATAAATAAAATCTCTAAAAAAAAAAAAAAAAAAAACTTTCTCTCCCTCTCCCCATGCCCCTCCCTCTGTTCTCTCTCTCTCTCTAAAAATAAATAAATCTTTAAAAAAATACATTTGAACAAAATCAGCAGATCATATGAGCGACATGGGTGGACTGTCTTGATGCCAACATCCTAATTTTGATACTGTGTTGTGTTTTTGTCAGAAAAATTTCCCCCATTGGGGAAAACTATATAAAAGGTACACAGGATCTCTCTATATTATTCCTTACAGCTTCATGTAAATCTACAATCAAATTTGACCTCAATCAAATTTCAATTTAAAAAAACCTAAAGAATGTATTTTATAAGCTTCGTGTGAATAAAGACCAATCAAGAGGTCACCCTACTCACGGATGCTCAAACTGAGCCTGACTTCCAGGAGATGCTTCTGCAGTACACATATTCAAGAAGTATGTATGTCATCCCTCAACGTGCCAGTTACTGTACCAGGCACTACAACGTCTGTCTCAACTGATGTTCTTAGAAGATGAACAGGGATGAGAGAAAAGTCATTGAGGCAGCCCTTGTGTAACTGGCCATTCTCAACAGAGGTGAGAGGTTTAGGTACACACTAGGCAACTGCACTGTCTGGGTGAAGACTATTGCTCAAGCAACAATTCATCTGTGACAAGAGTTCCACCAGTCAAGGCACCATGACGGTGGGTTCCCAACCACCGACTCACTGCTTGCTACGCGCTTAAACATGGCAGCGTCTTTCCATTCCTTCTGCTCCGCATATATTTTTGAGCAAGTTTCTCAAGTGGCTGAGGGAGAACACAGTACTTGGTTTGCTTTCAAATGAGTTATCCAAACCTTGTCTGCCTTTTAGCAGGAAAGTTCCAGAGATCTTAAACAAGAAAATGGGCTCCTGGCCATGACAATCCTCGTTCAACACGTTGCTTTGTTTGGCAGCTCTCATTTGTCTAGACCAGATGTAGGTCTCAACTAGTGTAAACAGCCGTGCTGAGCTATCACAGTGACCAACCTGTAACTCAGAGGGGCTGAAGGCACCGTCCCAGGCACCGATTCTTCTCAAAGGGCAGAGGTTTAAGGGACTGACAATCCGCCTTAGTATGTGTAGGGCTGGTTGTACTGACCAGTGCATTTCTAATCCATTATCTCATTTGCTCCTTATAATGCTTGTCAATACTTTGGTATGAAGAAACCCAAGCTAACTCTCTCAAATGTTCGTCAATTCTTGGTTACTCAGGAATTGATGATTCATGATTATGTTAGCCCTTTTTGGGCCTCCTCCAATCTTACAGGACATTTTACCATATTTCTACCAGTGGAGAGGCAGTAGTTTGAGAGAGAGATAATGAGTCTTGAGTCAGAGAGGTGAGGTTAGGGCCCAGCTCCATGACTCAGTGGGTGGTCCTGCATTAGCTTCCCTGAACCTCTGTCTCTTCATCCATCACTGGGGGGAGTAACACCCACATTGCAGGATTAAAGCAATGATTAAATGAGACACCTAGATAGAACAAGTGGTGATTGCTCACAATGTTGCGTCTTCTGTCAAAAGTTGGTTTCAAAATAAGACTGGTTCCAAAGAAACAAGAACTAGGAACGCCTGGGTGGCTCAGAGGTTGAGCGCCTGCCTTCGGCCCAGGGCGTGATCCTGGAGATCTGGGATCGAGCCCCACATCGGGCTCCCTGCATGGAGCCTGTTTCTCCCTCTGCCTGGGTCTCTGCCTCTCTCTCTCCGTGTCTCTCATGGATAAATAAATAAAATCTTAAAAAAAAAAAAAAAAGAAAAGAAAAGAAAAGAAAAGAAAAGAAAAGAAAAGAAAAGAAAAGAAAAGAAAGAAAAGAAAAGAAAAAAACAAGAAACAAGAACTAACAGGGGCGCCTGGGTGGCTCAGTTGGTTAAGCATCTGCCTTTGGCTCAGGTCATGGTCCTGGGACTGGAGCCCCACATCTCCCTCTGCCCTTCCCCCTGCTCATGCTTTCTCACTCACTTTCTCTCTCTCAAATAAATAATAACTTTAAAAAAAAAGAAGGAAATAAGAACTAACAACCAAAGTGAAATTTTTTGATTATCAAAGAATGCATATTATCTATAAGAATCCCTGAATTCATGGGCAATTGAGGATCATCTGTAATTAGCAGCTGCTACAGAAATGCCCAAATGATCAGAAGGATTTCTTTCTTATTTTCATGTATCTGAGTTAGTAAAAAAATATTGTCCTATTATCTTACCCTCCAATAAGAAACCCACCATTAAAACTCTGCATGTAACTAAAATCCACAGGACACTAAGTACAAATGTATTCTCAGCAGATTTCCACATTTTAGCTGTACGAGC
Organism: Canis aureus; assembly: GCF_053574225.1. NCBI lineage: Eukaryota > Metazoa > Chordata > Mammalia > Carnivora > Canidae > Canis > Canis aureus. The sequence continues at coordinate 24,725,476 of NC_135615.1, forward strand.
AAATGCAAATTTGAGGAAAAATGGTTCCCTGCCCGATGTCCAGAATGACTGGGGAACAGGTGGGCTGTTCTAATCTACCTAAGAGAATGGCTTTTTTTTTTTTTCTAAAGATTTTATTTATTCATGAGAAACAGAGAGAGAGAGAGAGAGAGGCAGAGACACAGGCAGAAGGAGAAGCAGGCTCCATGCAGGGAGCCCGATGTAGGACTCAATCCCAGGACCCTAGGATCACGCCCTAAGCTGAAGGCAGTTGCTCAACCGCTGAGCCACCCAGCATGTCCCAAGAGAATGGCCTTATAAACCACACAAATATGACCAAATTTCAAAGGATATCAAACATGACAAAACATATTTGTGGTGAATACACTGACCACTCCCTTCTGTCTTTCCAACATTAGCTGCTAACACCAAACTTCTCAAATTATAGTATGTGTGCCAAGGGGTAGAGAGAGCCCTTGGGTTACAAGGGCCCATCTTCCAAGAACATCAGTAGTCCTCAATGGGAGTCCGTGAGACACCCAGAGATACCTAAGCTCATGCGTCTACCACTCTCTGCACTTGAGAGTACTCAGAAGAAGGATGAAAAGCACTATTGAGGGGCGCCTGGCTGGCTCAGGTTGTAAAGCATGCAACTCTCGATCTCAGGGTTGTGAGTTCAAGCCCCACATTGGGTATGGAGATGGACGGAAGGAAGAAAGGCAGGAAGGCAGGAAGGCAGGAAGGCAGGAAGGCAGGAAGGCAGGAAGGCAGGAAGGAAAGGAGGGAGGAAGGAAAGGAGGGAGGAAGGGAGGGAGGGAGGAAGGGAGGGAGGGAGGGGGAAGGGGGAAAGGAGAAAAAAAAGAAAGAAAAGCACTATTGAGGGTGAGGCAAAATACTAATTTACTGAACACTCATCTGCCAAGGCCAGTGCTCGGTGTTTGCACATTAATCATCTTAATTCCTCACTTACTCGTTCAATAATCATGGGAAGAAGAAAGGGAACAGCCAGTGACTTTTATTATTGTTTTGAGATACATTTTAACTAGGCTCTCAGAGTCCAGCTCAACATTAATATCAAATCTTTCAAGTCACTGGCTCTAAGTGAAAAGAAAAAAAAAAGGGCACAAGGAACTTGGTAGTGAAAACATTGGCAACAAAATCAGACATGAGAAAACTGGTTGATAGAGACACAATACGCTAGCAGGGGACACGTGGGTGGCTCAGCGGTTAAGCGCCTGGCTTTGGCCCAGGGCGTGATCCTGGGGTCCCGGAATCGAGTCCCACGTCAGGCTCCCTGCATGGAGCCTGCTTGTCCCTCTGCCTGTCTCTCTCTCTCTCTCTCTCTCTCTCTCTCTCTGTCTGTCTGTCTGTCTCTCATGAATAAATAAATAAAATCTTTTTAAAAAAAACACACATACGCTAGCGGGTTAAGAATTTTGTTTACTTAAAAAGGGCAACTTCTGAATATAAACATATGAGTGAATCGACTAATAAATACTAATAAGCACCAACATGTGACACGTGTATATACATGTAATAATTTGCTAAAAACCTCTTAGAGGGGCGTCTGGGTGGCTTAGTCATTAAGCATTTGACTTTGGCTCAGCTTATGATCTTGGGGTCCTGAGATCGAGCCCTGTGCTAGATGCCAGGCTCTGCGCTCTGGGGGGATGTCTGCTTCTCCCTCTCCCTCTCCCTCCGCCTCTCCCTCTCCCTCTACTTACGCTCACTCACTCTCATCTCTCTCAAAAAAAAAAATAAAGAAAATCTTAAAAAAAAAAAAAAAACCTCTTAGAGTTTATTTTCTTTTCCTAACCCAATCAGGCAGGAAATAGGTTGTTACTGACACCAATTTCAGCCATTGTTTGCTCAACAGAACCTTGCCAAGAGATGCACCTTCTCTGGCGTAACGTGCACCCCCCCTTCCCTCCAGCCCACTCAGAATGTTCCCTTGTCCCTGCTGCTGTTAAGTGCTGCCCTCTGAGTTCTCACCAACATGAAAGGACCCCATTACCACCACTGGTTAGAAATAAAAGCTCCTTGACTCAAATTGGCCTGTTGAGCCTGTTGGCTCTGTCCTCTGATCCATCTCCTGTTGAGTAACACACACGACACAGAAATTGCATGTCATGAACTCCAATGCACTGTACAAATGCCAGTTATTTTTTTTTTTGTCCTTATGACTATATTTTACACCCATTCTGCTGGACTGCTTTGAGGCTCCCACAGATATGGTCAAATGCTTAGCAGCAGTTAAAAAAACTCTTAACAGGCCAGATACACAAATTGTTAATTCGGTAAAATATGAAAAATTTTTAATGAAATTAACAGAATTTGGGCTTTGGAGGAACATTACAACTACTGTAAACATACATTCATCCTCTTTCCCTGACTCACCAAGGAGCCAAGGATCATGCTGTGTGCAGAAGATAGAAGAAGCGATGGCTGAGAATATTCGGCCAAAGTGGACACCGGAGAACAGTTTACTGTGTGGTTTAGAAACCAGGGAGTTGCTTCCAAGAAAAGCAATCCTTTGGTTTCTGTAACGAGCAATAAACTTCTTCCTCCAAAGTTGCTGTGGCGAAGCAACGCAGTCTCCACTCAGTGTGGCTGGTCCACTACTACTAGAAGCATGAAGGGACCACAAAGAAGAACACCCCCAAATGATGAGAGATTTCACAGGCCAAGGTACCCCTTTTGGATATGCTAACTCTACAAACATCCCCCCAAACAGCAAAAGGCATCAGAGAACTCGCTCCATCGTCCTTTCTCACCTTTGCATCCCTGTTGTTCTACTGTCCTCTCTGGAAATGACATTCGGAAAGAAAACACAACCTAGTGTGAGCCCCAGACATACACCCTCACTGTGCCCAAATGCCTGGCACCACGCATGTGCGGAACTGCTTAATGCACCTCACTCTCTGCAAGGCTGCCTTGCTGTGCTAGTGATGGACATTGTGAACAGTCACCCCATCAGGGGGCAGCTCCGGTGACTCCCACCGCCAGGCCCAGGGATGTCACACCTTCCTGTGAGGCCCAAGTCTCTCAAGCAGCAAGCAACAGGTAAGCATGCTGGCCAGCTTCCACGGCCATCACCTTTCTGAGCATCCCCTAGGATGACAGAGGATCCCTGGGACCCTGAGCGGTTCTTACTATTCCATAGAAAGCACTTTGTTGTGATTATAAAATAAGGATCTGCATTACTCTGCTTTTTTTCTTTTTTAACTTAAATCTGACTTCTGGTGCTTTCTTAACTAAGTCACAAACCTCCGATCGTTTATGAATATGCTGGCTCCAGAGAGATCTGTATTTTGGGCTTTGGTTGCCAGGAAGATTCCAGACTCCCAACTCTGGCTGCCAGTCTGTGTTTTTTATTCCGTCAAATCTGAGCAATTCTTAAGTGGCTGGAGAAGTGGAGATGCGAAAAAGCATGCTGACCGTCACAATCTCCTATGGCCTTTGATCTGTTTCTCAAGTTTCACCGAAGCTTAATGGAATCGAAAGAAACAGAGGAAAAAATATCTCTCCCTTTTAAAAAATCATGTCATCGTAGAAACTTTTAAAAATAACCATATTAATATTTCATCTGATTCAGAAACGGTGAAGGAGAAATCTGCCAGTAAAAGACCAGAATGAGAAAAAAATAAACAGAGGAGAAATGTTGCAAATGTCTACACCATCTACCATGAGAACATCTCCATAGTATTTTCAGAAAATAATTGTCTTGAAGATACGAGGAATGTGAGCCTCGTATCTGGGTTGGGGGGGTTGGGGGGGTGGGAGGGAGAAGAGCACGTGTTTGAATTTTCTATAGCTAATATGTCACAGTAAAGGGACAATTTACATTTAACTGCTTCCAGAGTGGAGCAACAGATTGTCAGACTAATATCTTGTCTGTTTAATAACCTATGGTTATAGTCACACAAATCATAGAGATAATATAATCCCCAATACAGCCCCACTGTTGTGAAAAAAACTGTAATGGTCAACTCAACTTTGACTTATTCACCTAAATTCTGGTCTTCTGTGCAACACAGTAGTAGACTGGGGTGCAGTGACCTCTATTCTGTGTTTATTTCTTTATTTGAAACTTAACTAAAGGGATAATGAGATTATGGTAAAAAATGACATTCTGAGCGCAGTGGTGAAAAGAATAAAAGTGAGAATTTACCCCCAATTTATTGCTCACAAACTCGGCTCGACATGAGGAATACAGTTCAGCAGTTAACCTCCCTTTTGACCTCAGCAAGGACTGCTCTCACCTCCTTCCCTGGGGCCCAGCAGAATAAGCCTCCTGCTTGCTCATCATTTCCTCGTGGTCTGTCCCTTCAAGTAGCTCCATGAAAGCTGGACCTAAGGCCCCCAATGACAGCACCTAAGCCAGTGCCTGGCACATCAGATTGGCAGACCGGTTGAGTAAGCACCTGCTTTGAATGTCTGAATTTGAGAGCTTCTGAGAATGGATATGGAGTGGATGACCTCACCCTTTCGTGATGCATTCAACCGGCTTCGCTCTCTGCCACCCGCTCTTGGTCTAGTTCAATGTCAAGGGGCACACCTGGACAGAATCACTTTTGTTGGTTGGTTGTCTACTGCGTGATTCCAAAAGTCAACACAATATAAACAGGCGGACGAGCCATTCCCACCCTACTGCCAGTCCCTATGCTCACCGCTGCCTGCTATCTATCCACATCTACCTTCGTTTCTTGTTATCTCTCCAGGGCTTCTCTATGCAAATATAAACAAACCTCCCTACATATTTCCAGATCCTCACCTTCCTTGCATAAAGGTAATATAGTCTATACACTCGTCCCCAGCTTGTTTCCTTCACTTGGCCGTGTATCTGGACACCATTCCATGTCACAACACACATCATCACTCTCATCAACAACTACACAGCATCCACTGCCCACAGACGCCATCCTTCAACCACTCCCTCATAGACCACCGTACATCCAGTGGCTTCTGGTGCTCTGGTGTTACACACAAAGCTTGTACCGGTGTCCCCTCAGTATGGGTGCAGGTGTGCATGTAGGAAAAGATTCCCGGAACAGGACATTTGTAATGTTGGTTTACACCATAGGGTTGCTAAGAAATATTGTTAGGTGCTATAAATAGGGGGTGATAGCATCCAGGTACATGTGTGCTACAGGGCACTAGAATTTTTTTCCACTCTTGTCAAGGGGAGTGCTAACCGAATTCCTCACTTTCATAAAACACAGACCCTTTGAAATTTTAAATTGATGCAGCATCCCCCAATGGTAGCCAGAGTTCAGCTCCCCTATTCTACTTCCACCCATCAATTTCCTAGGCTGACAGATTTTTCCTCTAGAAACCTATTAGAGGAAAACAGGCCCTCTAAAAAAGCCTTGAAAGCCTAGTTAATATGGGTGGAATTAAATTTTTATAAGAGTATTCAGGGATTCTAAATCAGCAGCAAATGCTTTCTTTTCATCACAATACCCAAAATGACATGGAAAGAAAAACATAAATGAATATTTAAAAACCCTATTCATTCCAATGCAGGGGACCCCCAAAAGTAGTTGATATTCTCAGAGTTTTTCAGTAATTCATGACTTTTTTTCACAGTGACAATCTAAAATTAGAAAATGATGCCTATTTGCAGAATCAATGAAAAGGTCCTTTTCCCACCCATTCTAGAGAAGGCATGAGGAAACAAAATACTTTCACATGAGAATCTCAGCTCTCAGGAAACGCACCCTCTGGCTTAGAGTATTTATTAAAGTCAAGGAACACAAAAGCAATGATTTCCTTTTGTTCCAGCATATACTTTGGTAAATACCAACATACCAGACTGTATCCCTTTCTTTGATACAGTTTTGTATGATCTGTTCAATATACTTAAAAAAACATGTGTCATGGCCAACATTATGTTCTGTGTTGATGAATATAAACCGATTTTACAGACAATCACCTTAATCAGTAACTCATAGTCCATCCACCAAAGACATGCACCAGAATGTTTTTAGCTGTTTTATTCACAATAGCCCCAAACTGGAAATAATCAAATGTCTACCAAGTATAGAATGGATATCTAAATCTCATACAATGAAATACTGCACAGCAATGGGAAAAAATGAGCAATTATACAACATGAATGAATGTCACAAAACTTAAATATGATCCCATTATACGGAATTCAAATAGGCAAAACTAATTTACGGTGACAGAGGTCAGAATAGTAATTACCTTTGGGAAGGAAGGGCATTGTTCTCACGGGGAAAACGGTACCAGAAGGACTTCAAGGGTGCTGGAAATGTTCTTCATCTTGATCTAGGTGGTCCTTACATGGGTTAAAAAATTCTGAGATTTGTTATCTTTACTATATGTAAAGTGTATCTCAGCATCCTGAGCTAGTCAGCTAGCATCCTCAGCCAAGAAGTCCTTACCCCAGAAGCAGCCAACTAGAACCCCTTCTGTTACCTATATTTGAGTCATATTAGCCCCTCTGCTAACTAGCAAAATGAATGTGAGGAATGATTTTTTTTTCTTGATGAAATCAGTGGTTAATTAGCATGATGAGCATTAAGAATGGGGAAAATATTTTAGATAATCTCTATCCTTGAATAGGCAGGGATAAGGCTCAGGACCTGTACCCTTCGACTTGATCCCTAAATGGTCTATCTATTGGTTTGAGGGATTTCTGGCTGCCTGATGCCTATCCTAACGGAAATGTAATCCTGCTTTTGGAATATTGGCAGCTTTGCTTCAAGGGAAGCTTTCATCCTAAGTGGTGGTCGGAGTACCTAAGAGGACACAGAGCTGGGATTTCAGGATACAGCACAGAACGTATGAACTACATTCTGCTAATACCCATTTAAGAAGCGTCCTGATGCTGAATTTGTTCTGAAATTTGCTTTCATTATAAGCTGGTCATGAGGCTGTAAGAGAACAGCTAATCCTCATTCAACTACAACTTTCTGGTGGTTACCATCCCCTACCTCAAAACACTTAAGAGCATGTATGACCAGTCTGGCTAATTTCCATTGTCAAGTCTGGAGACTGTTAGAGCATGAAAATGTGCAGACATGCATGCTGGAGGGTAACATGTTTCCTTATGAACAAAATGAAGAATGGAACCAGAGGTGAGAAAAGCAGGATAAATGGGCATAGAACAGCACAGTGACACCCAGAGAATGAAGCCAATCAGGGGGAGGTTTCCAGCAGTACTCACAACTCTTGGAGGCTTGCACAGAGATACACAGGATACGATCATATTTGTGAATGACCCAAAATTAAACAAGATGAAAGACTCAGAATTCTAAAAGGTCTTGTCAGGCAATTTGGTGAACTAGATCTAACAAGATTAAACATACAGTTAGGTGTACAAAAATTAACAACTCAAGACAAAAGGGGCAGAGATCAATGACAAAATCCATTATCATTGTGACATTTAAAACTTTAGGGGTTTTGGATAAGAAGCTCAGGCTCAGTGTGAATTGGAAGTATGCAATGGTCACCAAAAATGTAATGCATATATTACATTTCAAAAAGAAAGTTTACTTTGAAAAGATATAACGCAGATATTTGTACATCAATGTCCATATCAGCATTATTCACAAAAGCCAAAAGGGGGAAGCAATCCAACAGCCCCTTGACAGATGAATGTAGAAACAAAATGGTGCATATCCCCATACAGTGGAATATCGTTCAGTTCTAAAAAGGAAGGAAATTCTGGCACCTGCTACAATGTGGGTGAACCTTGGGGACATTATGCTAAGTCAAATAATCCAGACACAAAAAGCCAAATGCTGTATGATGCTACTTATTTGAGGTCCCTAGATTTAGTCTAATTCATAGACAGAAAATAGAATGGTGATTATTAGGGGCTGGTTACTGGTGGTGGTTAGTGGGTAGATTTTCAATTAGGGAAGATGAAAATGTCCTGGAGACGGACAGGGGAGGCACACTATGAATGAATTTATGCCACTGAGAAAGTTGTTAAAATAGTAAATTTTTATGTTATATATGTTTTACCACAGTTTTTTTAAAAAGATGGTATTTATTTATTATTTATTTATTTATTTATTTATTTATTTATTTAGAGAGCGCGCGCGCACAGGGAGGAACAGAGGGAGAGAATCTCAAGCAGACTCCCCACTGAGCAAAGACCCCCCCACACACACCAACTTGGGGCTCAATCTTGTGACTCTGAGATCATGACCTGAGCCAAAATCAAGGGTCGGATGCTTAACCAACTGAGCCACCAAGACATCCCTGTTCTACCAGTTAAATGTCATGCAATCTTTGGCTCCATCAATCTGAACAAAGTTTGTTGTCCTGCTCTATGCTTAAATCTCAGAATATGCCTGAAAACAAAGTATGGTGTCCATACGTTGTAAGGTCAGTAAATGCTGCCTACCCAATCCGCCTGCTCGACCAGCCCCTGTTCCTCCTCCCCTGTCACACCAACTTCTTGGGACCCAAATGGATCATCTTCCTCTGTGACGGGACTGCTGGTCACTTGTGAAAGGAGGGTGCTCCCAAAAGAAGTGCCACATCAAGTCCCCAATGTCTCTGCCCTGGTTCCTGGCACGCAGGGGCAAAAGGTCCGTCAGTTAAGGGAGCTGACTTCCAGGACACTCAGGGCATGGGCACCCCTTCAGAGCAGCCTGGAATTCCTCCAGGTAATTTCAGAAAGCCTTGGCTCTTCCTCCCACTTCCTCTCTGCTCCTGCCCCAACACACACACACACACACACATACACACACACACACACACACACACACACACATCCATCCTGAGTCTCTGCCCCTCAAATCCAAATAGGTGACTGGTATATTCATTCACGCAATAAACATTCAGACTTTGGGGGAAATTCTGAAGTTGAATTTTTTTTAAGACTTATCTATTCATGGAGTATGTATCACACAAATGACAATATTTATTGAATACTACTATTATCAGAACTTATCTCATTTCTCTCTCTCTCTCCTCAAATAATTTAGTCTACGAAGCTGAGACAGTGGGAAGGAGCCCACAAGGCATCCATGACACTGAGGAATGCTAGATCCCAAGAGGAAGGTTAACTGTAAGGGGGAAGGTTTCCCCCTCCCCTTCTCCTCCACGGAGCGGCAGAGACTTGCCTGGCTGGCCAGAGGAATGGGAGGGCTGGATGCTTAGCCCCTTCTTCCTCTGTCCCTTAGGAGCCTGCTAGAAGGATCTGCCTGGGGAGGGTGCCTGTAGTGGGCAGTGCCCCAGATTTGGAGGTTCCGAATTAAGAAGCTTCTCTACTGTCACATACTACAGCCTCCAACTTAACTTTGATCAGAAATAGTTATTACCTTGACCTCCACCTGCCTGACCCCTCAGCCATACTTCTCATATGGTTCAGAGCACAGATGGGAAGAGCATGTTCCTAATTGGCCCTCATACCTCACACACATAACAGTGTGGCCCCAGGCAGGTGTTTGTCAGGAGAAGGCTAAGATGCTGGGAAGTGGCTTCATAGGGACATCCACCCAATGCAGAGAATGTGCCAACAGGCTGGTGATCCCTGGGGCTGAAGCACCCAACATCCCCTAGGCTGTTACTATATGACTTTTTCACTCTTCTGTTCTGGAATAATGGGACTTTCCCTAGACAGGCAACCAGAGAGAGAGACCCAACATTTAGTGTCTCTGAAGAAAATACCAGAGTCTCAGATAACAAAATGAAAACAGAAGGCCTGTCCAAGTCCTCCTTGTAACTGTATATGGCACTCAAAATTTATGGAGCACAAAATGCAAGCCGCTCTTGGGCCTCAAACTCTTTCTCTCTGGCATGTGCACCACCTACCTAACACAGGTCTGCCCAACCCAGTGTGACACCCGCAAACCTGTCTTGACTGATCCCATGAGTCAAAATAATTTTCACATTCCATCTCATCATGCTATAGAGCCATGGTCAATATCTATAAGTTTTGTATCCTCCTTCTCCAAGAACAAGAGAGAAGTGAACAGAATCAGAGCAGCGCTTGCTTGAAGGTATTAAAACATGAACACTGAAAAGAAAAAACAAAAACAAAAACATGAACACTGAGCCTTAGAGACCATTTACTCGGTACTACCCCTCATCCCCCATTCAAAGCAACTGCACTAACATAAAGCACATTCAGTGTATGACCTGATCATACCTAGGGAAGCCTGAACATGAACTGGATATGAGAGGATATTAAAGACCTATTATTAACTGTGTTAGTTATGTTAATGGTATTTGGGGTACATTGGGAAATTTCATTTCTTCCTTCCTCCTTTCCTTCCTTTCTTGGGGGGCTGGGGGAGGACAGAAAGCCATATTATATTACGGGTGGCATGTCAAGATATCTTTTTTTAATTTAGATATAACTGACATACAATGAACATTAAAGGTGCACAATGTGTTGATTTGGTACCATCCCAGTGTCAGCTAACACCTCCACTGGTGTTACCACTTTTTTTGTGTGCTGAGAATATTTATGATCTAGTTTCCCAGCAACTTTCAAGTATGTAATACAGTATGTTAACTCTAATCACCGTGCTGTGCATTGGATTCCCCAGAACTTACTCAGCTTCTAACTGTAAGCTTGCTTCCTTTGACCAATAATATCTCCCCAATTCCCCCACCCGCTGGCCCTGGTAACCACCACTCTATACTCTGCTTCTACAAGGTCTGCTTTTTTAGATTCCACATGTAAGTTGTATCATGCACTATTTGTCTTTCTCTGACTTATCTCACTTAGCATAATGCCCTAGAGGTCCATCCATGTGGTCACATACGGCAGGATTTTCTTCTTTCTCATGGCTGAATAATATTCCATTGAACCGCATCTTATATATCCAATCATATGTTGACACTTAGGTGGTTTCCATGTCTTGGCTATTGTTCAATTGTGCAATAAGATGTCTTAATTTACTTTAAAATATTTTAGCGTTTTTTACAAATGGAGGGCATGAATGAATGAATAGTTGGCCTGACCCAGAGTTCACACAGCTGGTTAGTGGTGGGGCTGGTTAACAGTCCAGTGTCCTTCCTCTAATGTTTTACAAAAGACCACCATTTGTGATGTTTTATATCCTCTACACCAGAGCAGCTACTCAAGATGACTGCAAACATGTAGAGGGCCATTTGGACTCTGCCCATTCAGCTCTGGAGAGGTCCTGCAGGCTCCCAATCAGCGTGGTAAACTGAGTTTCGATGACAAAAAGTTGCTAGATTGGCTTTCTCCTCTCATCCAAATAACCAAGCAATGGCCACACAGTCATTAAACATTGGCGTGGGTGGACATTTGTTGAAAGTTTCTAAGACCACATCAGCATACCAAGAAACTCAATTCTTTCATAATATAATAACATGACCTAACAGAATTAGTGTATAATCGTACATAATAACCATGAACTGCTTACTGTGTACCAAGGAATATTCTAAGCATTTGACAAGAATGATCCTGGTTAATCGCCACAACATCCAAGAGCTTATTGTCTCCATCATGTAGATGCAGTGAGTGGGACACAGAGTTTAAGAAAATTGCCAAGCCCACAGAGCCCTGAGGGACAGAGGCAGCATTTTGGATGACTCCACCATACATTCTCCTCATGGCCACATGCCATTTCTTCATAGTCACACCTAATGTTTTCACTGGGAGAAATGGTCCAGGGATAATTCTTTCTCATTGTTGTGTTTAAAAATACTACCGAAGAATTGGGGCGCCTGAATGGCTCAATCAGGGATCTGACTCTTGGTTTCGGCTCAGGTCATGATCTCATAGGTCATGGAATTGAGCCCTGCATCAGGCTCTGCACTCAGCAGAGTCTGCTTGTCCCTCTCCCTCTGCTCCTCCCCACCACCCGCCTCAATCTCTCTAAAATAAATAAATCTTAAAAAAAAAAAAAAAAAACCTACAGATTAAAAACCAAAAGTGAAAAATAAAATCTGCCCCATAGGCCAAAAAAATAGTCTGATTTCATAAAAATATTTCACTGTGTTTTCCTTATAAAAAAATCAAATTATTCACATGCTGTTTAACTTTCTTCCTCAAACATGAGTAAGAAGTCCAGGCAGCTCTGCAATTTCTCCTCTAGAAAACTATCTGGAGGCTGCCCAGTGGGCAACAGAGGCCTTAGGCTACCCATTCAGCCTCTGATCATGATGTGATAGAAAGCTGCCAGTCATTCCCTTGAAGGGTTCTGAATGACTTTCTGTAGAAAAGTCTTTACACACACACACACACACACACACACACACACGAAATAAAGGACAATGCAGTCAACCTTCCAGTACCTGCACTATCTCTCAGTACTGACAATAACTTTGAATGATTCAATTCCTTCTTTAACGTTGTGCCATCAAAGCTAAAATAAGACAAAAGCCCCCCAAAATCAGATTCAAATCCTAGAAAAGGGGAGGTGTCTTAGGATAAACTGGAGAAACTACCACCTTGGGATGGTGTTCAGCTCTATTCCAGAGCTCCTCCCTCCATTAGCCCAATTATCCCAACAGGAATAAATGAAGGGTGGCTCATGTCATCATAGAAGTCAGAATTCTCAACAGAAGTAAAGTCAAATGAAGATACGGCAAAGGTAGCATGTGAAGGCACAGACGGAAGGGGAGCCTAAAAACCAGATCAACACCAACTGAGTGGCCTAACTCTGAAGGGTTTGGTGATTACTGGCATGGAGGTTGCCACAAAGGGTCCTGATTACAAGAAGAGAAAGGATTCGTATTGTGGCTACTGTCCCTACTGGAAAAAGCTGAGCTTCCTCAAATATAAGCAGGCTGAATGACAAAGTTAATAATCGAGGCCAAGAAGCCATATTTCCTGTTGCAATAGAAATGAACACTGCTATTGCTGAAGGACAAGCGTCTCTCCACAGAGGAACTTCTCGTTCCTCCCCAGAATTTATTATCATTAAAACTAGTATTTGACATTCACCAAATGCCAACAACATGCCTATATCTGCTATTATGACTACATCATTAGTTCACCTCTGAACTGACTTTCCAAACACAGTTAACTTTGTCCCGGAAAACAACAGGCAGGCACAAAGATAAGGAAGGCAATTAAGAGTTATGCTAACAATAAAAATAAAGTAGTGATAAAATTTTCTGCATTGTCCAGGCATGGTTTATGACTTTCACATTAAAAAGACTGGGAACCTTTTTTCTTGTTGCGACTACGTAGATACAGCATATGTGGTGATTATAAATGGCTAAAGGCAAGTCAAAAAAAGATCTTGGGGCAATCTCCTGTCTAAAACTGTGTGTTACTCTGTAATCAGATGTGAACAGAGACAACAAAGAAGACATCATTCAAGTCACAAAATTTTGACTATCCCCCTTCTCCAAGCCAGTATGACAACTGCTGCTTTTTTCTTGACTACAGCTATAGTTTTGTTCTGGGATTACCTATCTAGAGATGAAATTACCAATCATAAAAGTATACCTGATTACTGATACACATCACCCTGAGTAAAATTCTGCTTATTTTAACCCACCCCCAAAATCAACTAACATAAGTGCAAAGTCTATATATAATAAGGCTCTTCTAACAATTCTTTTGAAAATGGCCCAAGGAGCTCCAGTGGCACAATCAGTTAGCACACGGTACTTAAACGAAAATGGCCCACAGTTCCCATGGTACATTTTTCTCTTAATGAATGGAGGAATCCAGGTTCTATTTTTTTTAAGATTTTATTTATTTGTTCATGAAAGACAGGGAGAGGGAGGCAGAGGGAGAAACAGGTTCCATCCAGGAAGCCTGACGTGGGACCTGATCCCGAGACTCCAGAATCACACCCTGGACTGAAGGCCACACTAAACCGCTGAGCCACCCAGGCTGCCCTTCCAAGTTGTATTTAACTATATATATATGTTCCAAGTGGTCTTTCACTTGGAGGTCATTGACCTGTCTATAAAATATGAATGTATACATGAATATTAAGATATAGATATCATTTTATTCTATAGACCTGAATCTGTGTTCACAAAATTTTAAACACATTTTCAAAAAAGAATATACATAAAAAAATAAAACTGTGTGTTAACATTGTAAGGTAATGCTACTTTGAATACCCAAAGGAGAATGTGTCTACTCTGCAGCCAATCATGTCTATCCCCTTCTGGGCCATATTTCTTGAGCTCTGCATCTCACACTCAGGACAACAACACTGACACAGAAGACAGTCGAATCCCAAGAGGAGGGAAGCTGAAGGAAGCCAAAACAAAGATGGCAGAACCAGAGCTAGGTCTAACTCAACTCTAGTCCTCAAGAGCTCAAACCTCCAGGATGGTTTCATTCCAGAACTCTCACGTTGCCTCATTTCACAGTTTTCTCTTCCAAGTCTCTGAGACCAGGAGAATGGATGTTTCCATGGTTGTTCTCACATCTAACTATGTGAACACAACACGTGGTTCATGCCTCCAGGAAGGCAGTTACAATACTATATGGTAACTACTAATTTCTATGTTGTCTGTCCCTTCCCCTGCCATTGCAGGGTCCTCAGAATGTGAGGGACATCATTTATCCACCTGTGTGTTTGACAGCAGCACCTGGCACACAGTGGGCATCCATCACCTCTGTCCCATAAATAGTGAACAGATCTTATAAACAGACAATTCCTGAGAAGACCTTCTGCTCATAAATATCCCTCCCATTAAAGCCAAAGTTTCCTTATTAAGGATTAATGTCTTTGGTTCTGTCGTCCAGAGTCCTCAACAAAGCAGATCTCTGTGACACGGGTGCCCCTGTTTTCTCTACTACTGTGAGATAATACATAAAAGGAGTAAAAGAAACTGGCTCAAAATAGAATGGAAGTAAAAAAGGAGAGAAATAGTGGGGAGAAAAAGAAAGAGTAAAGAATTGAGAGGAAAGATAAGGTGGAAAGGAGGCAAAGACATTCTCCTCCTTCCTCAGAGGTTTGCCTGGAATCTGCGATCACCGCCTCCTCCCCCCAGCATTGTGGATGCTTCCAAGTATACTTGATTCTAAGGTGCTTCTCCTTGCAAATGAAGTGGAGGAAGCAGGTTTTCATTTCCCCCAAAATGCGTAACAATGGCGGATCATTCCCTTTTGATCTTCTCCTTGTTACAAAAAAAAAAAAAAAGGAAGAGAAAAGGATGCCACATATAACCTTCCTCTATCTAAAAGAACAGAATGGGAGTGCCTGACTTGCTCTGTTGATGTAGGACCCAAATCTCCATCTCCGGGTTGTGAGTTCAAGCTCATATTGGGTTTAGAGATTACTTAAAATCTTTAAAATGAATGAATGAATGAATGAATGAATGAATGAATGAATGAATGAAAAGAGCGGAATAATTAGACTTTATACATATGAAAACTCTGAAGGTGAACATTCAAGGTCTGGGGTGGCAGCTACAAGGGTGACAAATCTCGGCAGGGCTTTGCAGGTCCATCTGAATTTAACTATTAGCAGAACAAAGTTCCATTTTTGTATAACATTTAAGAGGAACCAAAGTTGGTTTTTTGTTTATTTTTTTAAGTAATCTCTACACTCAATGTGGAGCTCTAACTCACGACTCCGAGATCAAGAATTGGATGCTCTTCCAGCTGAGCCAGCCAGGCACCCCAGGAACCAAACAACTAGTTAAGACTCCTGTAATAATTCTTTGAGCCTTTGGTTTAAATTTTATGGAGCCTTAGTCCATTCTAATTCATTAATAAGACCTGAAGAATTATTACTGGCCGCATTTGTATGCCACCAGAGATTCTCTTTCATAAATTTAAAAATAGCTTGTGAGGGAGGCCTGGGTGGCTCAGTGGTTGAGCATCTGCCTTTGGCTCAGGTCATGATCCTGAGGTTCTGGGATCGGTCCCACATCAGGCTCCCCGCATGGAGCCTGCTTCTCCCTCTGCCGCTGTCTCTGCCTCTCCCTATGTCTCTGGTGAATAAATAATAAAATCTTTAAAAAATAATAGCTTGTGAACTTCCATTTTTTTTTCCACCTTTTTGAGCAAGAAAATTCATTTTATATAATTTCCAATCCATTCTATGTTCTGGAAACTTCACTGAGATGAACTCTTACCAAGTTCTTCCCAGGTTATGGGGGGGGTTAGTCCCCATCTTTGGGAGGAATGTATAAAGTTTAGACTGAGGGTCAAAAAAAAAGTTTGGCTTTTGTCACACAAATTAAACAAACAACAACAATCAAACATTATAAATGTATCCAAAAGGGCTAATTATAACAAGAATGGCAGGAGGGGAAAAAAGAAAAAGATCAAGAGATATACTAGCTCATAAATACCAGGTGACCCAAAAGCAACTCTTCTAAAGAATTGCAAGACATTGAACCCCAGGCCAGGGCAGCCCCAGCTCCACCTGTCCCCAGATACAAAGAGATGTTCCTGCTAGAAAGCAACACAAATCAGGCCACCAAATTTCTTCCTTTTTTTTTTTTTTTTTTTTTTGGAAAAAAAAAAATCTCCTCAGCCTCTTTAGTGACAAAGACACAGCAGAAAAACGAAGCAAGTTCTTGCCCCCTGTCAGGAATGTGGGACAATCAGATTCAAGTGCAAACCACTCAGGGGTGCAGCTTTGCAGCCTCACCTAGCAGATGTTCACACTGACCATGCTAATGGAAAAGGGGAGGACAAAATATCCACAGCCGTTACCACAATGAAGCCCGAAAATGCAGGCAAATAATAAAACACACAATATTTCTGTCCTATCAATCCAATCTCCACAGCTCAACTAAAGGGTGATAAAGCTTAATGCAAACATAAAGGGATGCGCATTCACAGAATAATTTTGAAAACGTGTGGCTCTTGCTAGCTGGGCTCCAGTCAATAAATGCACTAGACAAATACTTTCAATAAATAGTAAAACAGAACAGACAACCATTCTGGTCTCGGAGACACACGCAGTGTTTTTACCCCAGAAAGCACCTGTCATAATAACTTCAAAAATGAGTTGTGGAAAAGAAAAATAATTTTACCCTGTGCTACACAGAACAATAGTCCTCAGACAGCCAGGCACTGGGCCTGGATAATAGATCCTGTAGACACAGACAAGAGTGCCTGACATCTGGCCTGCCCAGACTACGGTCTCCCACGCACCAAGAGTGTATGGCTTCGTTATAATAATTGGGAGCAGAAAATGGGAAAGAATCCTGCAGCAGAAGGCTGAAGTCTTGGGAAAATATTGTGAAAAGTCAACATTAATTAGAAGTAGTATGTCTTTCTAAAAAAACTAAAAATAAAAAAAAATAAAAAAAGATATAGTGCTATCCAAGGGTGTGGTTTGTATTCAGTGTCTAAACCACTTTATTGTTAAACTAAAGTCAAACTATTAACTATTCACTACTTGGTAGAATGGAACCAGACAAGAAGGAGAGAACAAATGTTGTTCTATGTTACAGAGAACAAATCTAACACATCTCTACCACAATCCCTCAAAACTTCAGAAGGGATGGTGAGAATTTTAAATCTCAGGGTTAATAATCCCTAGCAAACATCAAAAATGTAGACTCAGCACCCTGAGAGGTTAGTAGCCTTAGGCAAATTTCATTAAAATGTTTAACTCTAAGATGAGTGAAAAGGGGTCATGACAGACAGTAATGGCCCACAAGGAACAGACATGCCCAGGGACCTCTCCTCGTGGAACAATCGGTGCTTAGAAAACAGACTTTTCATTCTGGAAAGTAGTATGGAGGTTCCTCAAAAAGTTAAAAACGGAGCTACCCTACAACCCAACAATTGCACTACTAGGTGTTTATACAAAGAATACAAACATAGTGATCCAAAGGGGCACCTGCACCCCAATGTTCATAGCAGCAATATCCACAATAGCCAAACTATGGAAAGAGCCCAGATGTCCACCAACAGATGAATGGATAAAGGTGTGATGTATATATACAGTGGAATATTAGCCATCAAAAAGTATGAAATCTTCCCATTTGCAATGACGTGAATGGAACTAAAGGGTGTCATGCTAAGTGAAGTAAGTCACAAGAAGTAAGACAAATACTGTACGATTTCACTCATATGTGGAATTTAAGAAACAAAACAAATGGACAAAGGGGAAAAAAAGAGACAAACCAAAAACACTCTTAACTATACAAAACAAAGAGATGGTCACCAGAGGGGAGGTGACTGGGTGGGGAACAAGTAAAACAGGTGAAAGGGATGAAGAACACACTTGTGATGAGCACTGAGTAACGTACAGAATTGTAGATTCACCACACTGTACACCTGAAACCAACCTGACGCTCTGTTAATGATGCTGGAATTAAAATTTGAAAAAAGAAAAGAAAAAGAAGTGAAAAATATATATATAAATAAATAAATAATCAAACCTTCCTGTCTGAAAAAGGAAAAAAAAAAAAAAAAGCTACACACCTGGAGAGGGAAATGAGGGCAAAAAGAAAACTAGAAATTGTTAGTAATTAAATCCTTTGGTTTGCAGAAGGGCACTTGGTAGTGATGAGAATCTCCAGGAAAGTGTTAGGCATTAAAGTGGCTGAGCTGAGAAAGGGTTTTCATCTGGGAGACCGGCGGGGGGGGGGGGCGGGGGGGCATCTCCATGCCCCTGTCTAATCTCTAAGAAAACAGTATAAATAGGGTCATTCTGAGGTTGGCTGAGATGAAATCTGCCCTAGCACCTGGTGTGTGGTCTGTCCGTTGTTCCCTGGCAGGATGATGTAACTCATGCTCTATCTGCCCCCTGCGCAGCATGCACCTGGGCAGTCTGTGGTTCTCTGCAGCTCTTCGGTGACACAGTTCAGAGATTGCTAGATCACTGCGGAACCATTTGTATTTACTTTAATTCTGTGGCCCTTGTATAAGACTCTCAAGAAAAAAAAAAGAAAGAAAAGGAAAGAAAACAAGTCAGGGGCTATAAGAAGTTGCAAAGAAGGTCTCCAAATCCTCAACTGAAGCAAGGAGGTTTGTCAATCTTCAAATGTCATATAGGGAAATGGATAAAAGCCATTACTTCAAACTTTCCTTGTTAATCCCTGGAGGGAATCAGCAGAAGTGGTCATGCAGGCAAGATGAGAGTCCTGGAGAGCATGGCCAGCTCCCCACCTCACCGCCCCTGGGGTAAGAGAGGACACTCTCATTCCACCCACAGCCACTTGGTTTGCTTCTTGCTAGCCAGGCTGGTGCTCCGGACAGCCACACTGGTTTTTCTTGAAGATTAGAGTATCTTTTAAACAAATCACTCCTTGGGGAAGTGAGAGGGTCATTTATCACCTCTTGGTAGTATGTGATTACTTGGGTTTCCTGGGGGTGTCCAAGAACCAGCCCTGCACCCACTCAATCTCTCCATCTCCCATTTCCCTCGCTGCTCCCCGTCCCTGACCCAGTGATCAGAGCCTTGCATACTTCCAGACCAACCGCTGCCCTGGTTCCCTCTAGCAACTGAACCTTCTAGCATTCGGTGTGGGTGAGCTCAGAGCAGGTCTCGGTTTCCACTCCCGCCCTCACCAAGCAGGGATTACGCTGCTGCTGTGAACAATAGCTCCTGCCTCCAAGTGGCAAATGTGGGTGAAATATGGGTTTGATCAACTTTGCCACGAAACTGCCTTTAACGTTTTGGTTTATTGTTTTAATTTTGCTTTGTCCTTTCTCTACGACAATAACCAGGCAATAAGAGCAAGGTGGAGAAAGCTTCTATTTTTTAAAAATAAGAAAATGAGGCAAATCTCCTGATTTGTTATTCAAAACACAGCAAAAAAAAAATTGAAAAATACTAATCACATCGATGCATAAAAGCTCCGAGAGAGAAACAATAGAGAGATCCAGTGCTCAAGACTCTAGCTCCAGCTCTGTCCCTAAGGAACTCTGTGATCTTCAGAGTCTGGGCAGGTGTCTGGTCTCAGTTTCTTCATTTGCAAAGTCAACCACATACTGCCTCATTCTCAGACTACAGCATGTGGCCCACATGCCACAAGTAGGACACGGGGAAGGTTGCGTAGTTAATTCAAATGACCTGGGGTAATGGCTAATTTGATTTAGGGGGAGCTGAAGGGCCTTGATCCCTTTCACCCTTGTGAGAAGCAAGAGCTCAGAGCTGCAGCCCTGGCATTAATCACCCACCAATGGGGTAAGTGTCCCAAGATGCTTTCTTCTCTCAGAGAGGAGGGCTCCCCGCAGGTGCTTCTATTGCTTCTATTGCTCCGCTGAGCAAAGCCTCTTTTGTGGCGGGTACAGAGGTCAACATCAGCTTATCCATCCAAGCACTCGCAAATTCCCAAAGAGCGGATCTGAAGTGATAAGGGTTTTCAATGACTATCCTGGCTGCTGACTTCTGTCCCAGAGAGCAGCAGCAAGAGAGACAGGGCGGGGGGCACATGTGGGTCTTCATCATTATGTATGGCAATGAAAATGAGGCCAGAAGGTCAGACAGAGGCTGAAAAAACAGGAGAAAGCCAGCCGGGTAGAATGTGGGAGACAAAATAGATGGGTGGTTGACCCAGGGCCACCACCTAAAAGACACCCACACTTGGGGGATGAAGGGGGTGGCCTGTACTTCTACGGGCTCCCTTCGCTCTGTCCTGTGGCCCACAAGATCCTAAACCAGCAAATTAAATTCATGGAAGCATTCGTACCTATACAGCCCAGGGACTCCCCAGAAGTGAAGCCTCAGGAGGAGTGTGGCTGGAGGTGCATCCTCTGCCCAGATCTCCCACACGCACCTTCCTCAGATCCGAACTGGTGCCAACGTGTACCAGCTCCTGTCCCAAGTGCAGGCACATCAAGATGGGCGAGCGGGGTCACAAGTGTTACAGGAGAGACGAGGGGGCAGGAAAGGACCATTTTGACCTTCAGGAGTCGGGAGACAAGGCCCTGAGGGGTAACATATAAACTGGTAGGTGAAGCATGAGAAGAAGCCGGCCCGGCAGAGGAAGAAGGTGGGGAGGTAGAGGCAGCTAAGGGGGAGCATGGGCACAGGGCAAGGTGAGAAAGGCCTGGAGAACTGGGGAGCTCAGGGATGCCAGTGCGGCTGAAAGGACAGTGATGCAGGGTGCCTGCAGGGGAGTGAGAGGCACACAGAGCCCCCCAGTCTGGCCTCTCAGCCCAGGTAAGGAGGCTGGGGTGCACTTGGCTGCGGCAGGAAGGCGACGTTGGCACAGGGCACCTGGATCTGCCTCCCCTTTCTCAGGATTGCTCTGGGTCCCAGAGAGGGGCCAAACTGAGGAGGGACAAAACAAGAGGGAGGAAGCCACTGGAAACCACTTCATCTGCCAGGAGAGGGAGATGGTGCCTCCGTCTAGGACAAAGGTAGACATGGAGGGAAGTAGATACCCTGAGGAATGACACCAGGCAGGATTTTGAAAATGGGATAAAGAAAGAAACCCTGATGAGAGGGAACTAGGAGGCTTGCGTCTTTAATAGGTGTGTACCTGCAGCAGGTCACGCCTGATCCAGCACTTGTCTGTCAAGGAAGGATAAGCTCCATAAAGCTAGAAGAATATTTCCAGCCCTGTGACATTCCCCATGGAATAAAATGGATGAAACCAAAAGAAGGGCAACAGCTTCAGCCTCCAGGATCACTGGTTATTCCCTGCCCTCTTGGGTCTATTGTCCACCCTGTGTCCTGCTCTGTGTCCCAGAGGCCAACCTGTTGATGGCATCACCCAGGCCCTCTGGCTTTGGGTTGGCCAGGGGGGTACCCATCAGAAGGACAGAGAGGCCAAGAGGAGAGAGATCAGGGTATTTCCTCTCTATCCCCTCCAGGCCTTGGTCCAGGGTTCCAGCAATGACTGTGTCCCCAAGCCATTCACTCTGGCACCATTCTCCGTGGCTCCCTGGGTTGGTGCCCAGGGGCAGCACAAGCTCTGGGCACCCAAACAGCTATCACTGACTTCCTTCACTCTGCCTATACTTCTGCCATTAGCCCCTCTAGTAAATTCTCTTCACCAGAACCCTCTGGAATGAGCTCCCTTTCCTGCTAGGACACCATCTAAAACACCAGGGGTGCCCAGTGGTCCTGAGAACTCTCTGGAGCCCAGCAAGCAATGGGAGGTGTCTTCCTAGTATCAGCGGGTTGACTCCATATCTGGCCCAACTATTCCAAAGCTCACAAATGTCTCATTAAAGAGGAATCACTGTAGTGCTCAAAATAACAGCTTATCACAAGCAGTGCGCTACAGAGGAAATTGTAAAATAATACCAGGATCAGCTAACGTAGCTGAAGAGGTGACATACACCTGGCATGCTCTGTTCTCCCACACCATCACCGCAGGCCTGAATTATTCAACAGCAGGGTGAGAATCTTTGGATCTCTCTTCCCAGTGTTTCCAGCAACACAATCGAAACAGTTCCCAGGGCTGGGGTTTAAAGGGTTCCTCTTGGCACCTAAGAGTTGGGATAACTGATACAGTTTCTCAGTTGGGAGGAATCCTACTTTAATCTTAACCTTTTATTCCCCAGTTAAACAATATTGATCACTACTTTTTGCTACTTGGCGGGCACTGAGCAAACCTTAGAGAGCAGTGACCATCACACAGCCCTTGCCCCTGAAGGAGATGAGCATCTAGCTGAGGAGAGGAGGAAACATGTGCAATTAAACACAAGGCCAGAGGCAGCGCCCAGAGCTAACCAAGTACAGGAGCTTGGGGAGCCCACGGGAGGGGACATCCTGTCTAGTGAGGAGGAGATTACACGGAGGTTTCCTGGAAGAAATGCAATCTAAGCAGAACCCAGGAGAAGTGCAGGGGCCAGCTGAGAGAGGAGGCAGAGGGTCAGGCTCCAGGCAGATGGCCCCACGTGTGTACAGGCTGGAGGGAGGAGAGGAAACATCCCATACAGCTGATGCAGAATGTGACCAGAGGGCAGAGGTGAGGTGCAGGAGATGCATGGCACCCCTCGAAAGTCCTTATAAGTCGGGAGCCCCTACGGTTTATCATCCAAACTGGGGACATGAAGAGAGACATACCTGTCCTAGGAAAAGAGACACAGCAGACCACAGTCACTATGCTTATATCACTTTGTGGGCAATGGGAAGTCCCTGATGGGCCAGAGCAGAGGAGTAACACCATCGGAAAGTCACTCTGGGCCCTCCATTGACAATAAGCTGGAGAGGAGCCAAGACTGAAGAACAAGAGAGTGAGCAGTGAAGATGTTACTGGAGAAGTTCAGGAAAGAGACAAGGGCTCCCTGCATTTGGGAAGGGGGCGGGTGGAAGGGTCATGGTTCGCAGAGAAATTCAAGAGGTTGACAATGAAATAGATGATGCAGGGCAGTGGCTGGAAATGGGGGCAGGGAGGACATATGAGAGGTGGAGGAGGGAGCCCAAATCTGAACCAGATGCCTTGGCGGAGGGGGCAGGTGGAGGACGTCAGCCCTTGGGAAATGGGAGATGGAGGAGCCCATGGGGGAGAGCAGTGAGATGGAGGGAGAGTACATTTGAGCCATGCCAGGCTGCATCATTTAGGGACATCCAGGGAGCCACTGGATAGAGGGGCAGGGGCTCGGGAAGGAGACTGGGGGGTGGGGGGGGGAGGGACCAGGACTCGACTTAGCAGCATATGCATGACAATGCAAATGGCCCTGGAGCAGGTGGCAGTGACCTTGAGAAGTCCTCATGGAAGACTGGGGGATACAGGCTGCAGTGAGCGCACAAGTGAAGGAATGAAGAAGTAAATCTGACAAGACATTTGGCCTTAGAGGGTGTCATCTGATTGGCACTAATAAGACAGCAAGATTTTGAACAGGAAGCACTGACTAGGGGCAGCTGGGTGGCTCAGTGGTGGAGCGTCTGCCTTCAGCTCAGGGCATGATCCCGGAGTCCTGGGATCGAGTCCCACATTGGGCTCCCCGCAGGGAGCCTGCTTTCCCTCTGCCTGTGTCTCTGCCTCTCTCCCTGTATCTCTCATGAATAAATTAAAAATCTTTAAAAAAAGAAAAAAAGGAAGTACTGACTACTGAGACACAAATGTCATAACAGACATAATGTCACGGCAAAAGGTCCCTCTAAATTCAAATACACACCATTCAGAATCTTTTTCTTGATTTCAGTTCCACAGAAGCCAACCCTTAAAACCACCAAATTAGGATAAAACATTCATGGCTATATGAACAAACCTGAAGGGAAATGTCCCTTAGATCCAAATCTGGGACATTCAAGCTATCATTTCAAGCTGGTTTCAATCCGACTCGCGAAAGGAAGACTAAATTTCCATCACTGACACCTTCAGACTAACACAGGGAATTCCAGAGCCTCTCTCCCTCAGTGGTCAGAGGTAACAGAATCTGTCACAGGTAAAATTTTAGGGCCTTTCTTTTTAATACAATTAAGTGGTCACTCATAATATTAGATGAAGTGCATGGGTAGTACAAGACGAAGTGCCTGGAAGTACAGGGAAGGGACAGAAATCCCTCTTTCCTCCATTGCTCTGTTCCACGAAATCATCCTTCCCTACTGGATCTAAGCCCGAGCTCCATTACATAAGGAACACTCCCTCAAAAGAAATAAAGAATACTGTGTAAATTTTTACAAACAAAAATCCTTACATATATACACATTTCCTAAAGAGAGTTCAGACTGGAACAACATAACCCTGTTTTCCATGTACCTGTTAAGTCTTTTTTTTTTTTTTTTTTTTAATTTCCTAGCTTCCCTTCCATTTTGGTTGGGCGTTCCAATGGCATGCTGGAGCTTGAAATACACAGCTATTCACATCCACGGAGCTGCGTCCTCTCGTAATACCTGTTATTATGCAGTAATGCTCGTGGACATGAGCACCTGCTCATCAGAGCTGGTGAGTTATTTTTTGATCATTGTGTAATTATCCCATTACCAACAGACGCTGAAAATCAAGAGGAACCAGAGAAAGGAAACACTCTGTCCCTCTTGTTAAACACAACTAAAATCCTTACTGAAAGATTGATCACCAACAGATTTACTCGCCCTTCAGTGTCTGTGAGTGCTTGAACCAAGGAGAGAATTTTCATATTGGTGTAACCACCGAATATAAAGGGAAAAATCATTCCTGAATGCCTGGCTTCAAAGGCATTAAAAAAAAAAACCCACAAGGGCATAATTGGAACTATTCAAACAGAATCCAGGCAAAGTTGGCTCTGCCCAAACCACAGCCAGTGACACAAGGCACAAGTCAATTGCTTGTACTGGTTATAGTTAGTGATTCTGTTGGCTGGAGGACACACGGGTTTGTAAGCTCCCCTGATCTTGATGAAAAGCTCTGCCCACAAAGCTCTGACCCTCAGGATGAGTCACATAAGCAAAGGTGCTTTATTAAGAGAATTTCATTCCTCTTGCTAAGCTCACAGAGCAAAGCCCAGACGGATTCACACTTGAGCAAAGGTTCTTCCTACACTTAAATGTGTAAGTGGGAAAGACAGCAGGCCCAAACACCTGGAGCCTCTACTTGCCTGGTCTTGGAATTCCTTACCCAGAGAGGCCAGTGGCCGGGCTTGGGTTCACTGGAAACCATGATCTCGTTTTCAGGGCCTCCTGCCTCCTGAGAGGTGGAAAACTGGACAGAGTATTATAAACTCTGCAAGGACCCAGTGGGCAGATCAAACCGGCAAGCGGGGCTTCTTCAGGCATAAAGAAAAGCAACATGCCTATGTCTTTTAGATGGAACAGACCCTATAAGTGATGCAGGAGCCCGTCTGCACACTTCCACCCTCCTCCTTGTCTGATGGCCAGAGCACTGGACTCCTCAGTTGCCCCCAGATACCAACGTGAGCCCAGAGGAGCCCAGAGGAAAGATGACGGCCCTCTGGGAATGGAAAAAATTACATCTGACACTTTATTTTA
The DNA here is from genome assembly GCF_053574225.1 of Canis aureus. Taxonomy (NCBI): domain Eukaryota; kingdom Metazoa; phylum Chordata; class Mammalia; order Carnivora; family Canidae; genus Canis; species Canis aureus. The sequence continues at coordinate 24,751,176 of NC_135615.1, forward strand.
TAAAAGCCGGATTACTCTCAGGCAGGCATTGGTGGTAATAGTGCTGCTGTAATGCACTTGGTTTTCTCCTGAAATCTTCAGTCTTCCTAGATTACACAATGGCCCTTTGCAAGAGAGAGGCTCTTAGAATAACCAGAAACTGCAAGAAGTCTGGAATAGTGCATTCTTCTAGGCAGACTCAAAAAGGAATATATTTGACTAAGATTTCCACCAAAAAGGGTTAAATGAGCAAGCCTAAGTTACCTGAAAATCTTCTTAATCCAGAAAATCCATTACCAATAAGGCCTTGTTGGAATTATAAAAACAAATATTATAATTTATAAAATAATAAAAATGATTAGGGGTACCTAGCTGGTCAGTAGAGCATGTGAATCTTGACCCTGCTGGGTCCCCATTAGTTCGAGCCCCATGCTGGGTGCAGAAATTACTTTAAAAAAATTAAAATCTTAAAAATATAGTAATCATAATTACACATGTTCATTCATTAGAAATGGTCCATCAATGTAAAATAATGAAAGCATTATTATATCATGCATCCACTTTATCACGAAAGCGCCATGTTTTTAAAAGTTGCACAGATTCGATCTTTTCACAAAACCTGGACAAAACTATTATATCCAATTCTTTATCACTTACTAAAAACTTTTTAAACTTCAATTTAGTTATTGAAGTCATTATGAAAGTAGGTTCCATCCAGAGTCATGCTCCAGATGAATAGCTGTGATGAGCTGTGATGGAAATCTTACGTAAAAACCCAATATACAAAATGAAATCCTAAGAAGCCGTAAAATGAGTTTTTCCAATATTAGTTTTTTTTGCAACTTCAAAATAATGGGAACTCTTTTGCTTTTTGGTTGTCTGTGTGTGTGTTTTTTCTTTTGATCTAAGGCTGAATCACTTTCTGGCTTCATTCAGAATCCACTGAGGCCCAATGGGGAGCTAGTTATTTGTGCTCAGTGCTTTATGCCCTAGGAAAACCATGGGTCTGACTCATTTCTAATGTGTGCCCTGTGTGTTGTTAATAAAGCCTGTGGAAAAGTCAAGAAACAGGACTTGGCTCTGGTTATCTAGTGGATTTTCCCATTTTTCATGGTAACTTGGAAAATGTTCCTACCCAAAGCCAGTGGGTGTCAAAATAATCCGGTTCTATTCTTGGAACCTTCAGTTCCAAGCTAGCAATCTCACCTCACTGGCTGAATTTTCTCAATTTTGCCTAATTTTTTGTTTTTGAAGTGGAGGGAATATGGAAGGGTAGCGATTGATGAGATTATGTCTGCCAACTTTTGTAGAAAATATATGAAAAATCATAATGCTTATGAGATCTCCCATCCCCAGGGTTTTAAAAAGTAGGATGGATTTCCATTTATTTGAGATGAGATCTGAAATGGAGATGTATGACTTCTCAGGGACTTTTCTTGATTTTACATCAAAAAGAGACACAAGTTCATTTACTCACAAAAGTCAAGCAAAAAAGCATCAGGCAACTGTTCTAAAGTCTCATATGGGGATCCCTGGGTGGCTCAGCAGTTTAGTGCCTGCCTTTGGCCCAGGACGTGATCCTGGAGTCCCAGGATTGATTCCCACATCGGGCTCCCTGCATGGAGGCTGCTTCTCCCTCTGTGCCTGTGTCTCTGCCTCTGTCTCTGTGTCTCATGAATAAATAAAATCTTAAAAAAAAAAAAAATAAAGTCTCATATGAGCAATGCGTTAACCACATCCCAACCTCAGTTCACGTCCTCCATCTATAGTAAACCTGTGGATATCTCTCAGCAAAGACAGACTATCACCCCCCCATCTTCTACCCAAACACAGGTCTAAAACTCCTGGCAAATGCAGTAATTGGGATCTTCACTCTACTGAACATCAAGTGTTTTCTTATAATACCTTGATTAGTTTCCTAAAAGGTTTCATTTTGGACTTTCAAATTAGCAAAAAATAAAAATCAGTGGTAATCACTCTCAAGGATGTGGTATGATGGACATGCTCATTAGTAATAGTAGTAGGAGTATAAATTAGTAAAGATCTTTCTAAGAGCTTTGATGACATCACATAAGCCCTTAAAATAAAGATATTTAATTTCCTTTCTCATAATCTGTTTCAAGACCCATGTTCATAGCAGCAGGATTCACAATGGCCAAGATAGAGAAACAACCTACGTGTCTGTCAATGGATGAAGAGATAAATAAGATGCGGGGTATGTACATTCAATGGAATATTATTCAGCCATGAGAAAAAAGGAAATCCTGCCATTTATGACAGCACAGATGGACTGTCAGGGCATTATGCTACGGGAAATAAGAGAGACAGAGGAAGACAAATACTACATGGTATCACTTGTATGTGGAATCTTAAAAAAAAAAAAAAAAAGTCAAACTCATAGATACAGAGAGCAGAATGATGTTTGCCAGGGGCTGGAGAATGAGAGAAAGAGAGTGATTCATAAAAGAGTACAGACTTCAGGTACAAGAATGATAAGATCTGAAGATCTAATGTATAACATTGTGACTATAGTAGATAACTCTGTATTGTATCACTGAAGTTTTCTGAGAGAATAAAACTTAAATGTTCTCACACACACAAAAAAATATAAACGTGATAGATGTGATAATTAACTGGGTGGCAGCAGCTTTTCACAATGTACACACACATTGAATGATCACAATATGCATTTTAAATATCTTCCCACTTTATCTGTCATCAATAAAGCTGAAAAAAAATATCGATGTTAGTATATGTGCTGCCAAAGTGAACACTGAAAAAAAAATTATATCAAAACCAGGAGATAAAAAAAGAATATAATCAGGATTGTGCAGAGAAATGTATGGACAGGATGTTCCCTGCATGTTATTTATAACAGTTTAAAAAAAAAAAAAAAAGGAAATAAGCCAAATGTTGAACAACAGGAGACTGGATAAATAAAATAGGACATAGCCAGACAAGGAGATATTAAAAAGTCACTGAAAAGCCTATTTGCAAACAACCATATAATTCACGATACATTTTTCCAGATGTAATATTGGAATAAAAAAAATTCAGGTTGAAAGTTATATAGTAAATGTGATAGCAACTTAGATAAATGCAATTTAATGAGCATAATAATAATAATAATAATAATTAATTTAGGAGGAATCAGTAAGAAAGCAAGTCCTTCTCTACTGCTAAAGTGGGCTCATCTGCGTCTCTAATCTGCCAACAGCTGGCCAATGTTTTATCCTCCATATGGCGCCCCAGTATTGTAACCACAGGTTTCTTTTGAGGACCTATCTCTACCTCCCTTGACCCACTACACTAACAGCTCTCTGCAGGCAGGGACTGGTTTAAACATTGCTTTGGACACCCTGGGGATGCTCGGTCATTTGTGCTCATCTTGCTATGTGCCAGTTAACATGGAGTGCTCGGTTGGCTGGAAGAAGTTTCTTTGAAAGAAAACACAGAAGCCCAGTGACCATTTGGTTAGTGTTGGAGTGAGGCCCCTACATCAGAGATCTCTGGGCAACTCTGTCTCGTGCTCACCAGGAGTAGCCCGTGGTGGGCCTGCCCAGGCCTCATTTCTGCAGGACCCATGAGGCAGAGGAAACCCCAGAAGGTTTGCACTTCACTGTGGCTTAACCTGGGTTCCCAGGCAAACTGCCCCCATGCCCCTTCCCCAAAACCCCAGCCAATGCTTTCTCCGCCCCAGCCTGGGCCCCAGGGCCACCTTCTGAGCAATCCCCCTGGCTGGATGCCACCCTAAATAACTTGTGGCCACCTCCTGCTCTGTGAGAGATCCCACCTCTGTTTTCCTTCTCTGGAACCTGTTTTCTCTGGCATGGTGGCACTCGCAAATTCCTGGCTCTCTTCAAAGGGATGACACTGAAGCATCCCCCATAGTCCACAGAGTGGCTATGCTATTGTCCCTGTCTTTGTCTTTCCCTCCCACACACACATACACACACATACACACAGAACGGGAAAAAATTCACAAGGTCATAGTGCATCATCCTGTTTGGGTGATAATAATAGCTACTACGTTTTGAAAACTTATTCTAGGCCAGCTCTGGGCTCATAGGCTCTTTCCATGGGCTGTCCTGCGAGACAAGCGCCCTAACTACCCCCATTGCACAGATAAGCAAACAGAAGCTTCAAGAGCTTAAGCACCCAGCCAACATCATGCAACTGAACTAGGACCCACGCCCCAGCAGTGTGGCTATGGAGCCCCAACAAGGTCACAGTCACACCGAAGTCCAGGGGTTCAGCATCTCCATGCTGGAAGGCCCTTAGGGGGCCTGCCAGGCAGACCACATGGGCACCCCCACGATGAGGCCCATTTCTGGTAGAACATGGCTGGAAAGCTGGGAGCCTGGAGGAATAAGGAGGGAAGAGCAAGGAAGGAACAGGACCACGAGGGCAGCAGAGCGCACGGGGAGGGAGAATCCCACTCACCCTGGAAAAACCGTGACACTGACTGTGGCCATGGTTTCTAGCTCTTTCCACCACCAAATTCTAGTCAGAACCTCCCCCTCAGGTGCCCAGAGAAATCCCTGCCTCAGAGCAACTCCTGCCAGCAAGTGAAGCATTCCCACCTTTACCATCTCCCCAGCGCACAGTTTTGGGATTACTGGCAGGGCCACTGGGAGTCCTGGGCTGGGATTACCAAACCCCATCCAAAACAAAGCCCTCCAGCCAGGGGGCTGTAGCAGAAGGAGAAACAGGACTTGGCAGCCTTGAGTCATTCTACCAACACCCTTCCTCTCTGTGCTACATAATTTTTCCTTCTCTGAATTTTATGTGCAACCAGCAATCAAGACAGGAAAAACAAGCAAAGTCTTACATACACCGCAAACTGCTGATTTGTCTATTCTATTAATAATACAAAATCTCAGCAAATGTAAATGGCATTACATGAATAATTCCATAAAAAGTTAAATCCAAACTAAATGTTTCAATTTTAAATGACATTTGCAGAGACCTCTCCGTATATGTTTAATACTGACTTTCTTTTTTTAAAGGGACTATTTTGTATTTCCTAAGGAAAAAACTATGAAGACACTAAAGACCAACAAATAATTTTAAAGCTGAATTGTAAAACTGTCTTTTATTCTGCTCTACTGCACCACTCTTGGCACAAGAATAGCCACAATCATATATTAATAAATGCTTTTGTCCCGCAGTCAAATGCCTATCTTTTTCAAAGAAGACAAAATAACCATGACTTCAGTCTGCTCAAACAAGGAGGTTGTTTCTCAGCACTGAGTTTAGAATAATGAAGCAAAATGTGCAGAAGTCCATCAGACCTTGATAAGCAGTCACAGTATTGCTCGGAAGAAATAATTTTTAGAAAAACTCAATACAGAATAAATGTGTATCACTAACATACACTCTGGATACTAAAATAAGTGACTGGCTGACTTAGTAAGTAACTTTATTTTTGAAAGGAAAAATCACACATATTGCAAATGATATTAACAGACCAGAGAAGCTTGAGCAGCATGAAGCACGATTCTTCAAGAAAAGGGAAGTTAATAAGCTAAGGAAGGAGGTCCTCAGGTTATCATGAGACTGATGAACATGACGGAGGAAATATCGATAAACTGGGAAGGTAATATGATCCAACAGGGAAACAAGACAGATTTACAAGGGAAAAATCAAAGAGAGTCAACTAGATTTCTTTTTCCAATAGAAATCCAAAATGAATGTTTAGGGGAATATTTTGAGCACAAAAAAATATACTGATTCTCCCTAATTTACCTCCTGAATGAGAACAGAATTTGGCCATCAAGCAAGATCTGATAAGCCTCAACTAAGTGTATATCTACACAGGCAAAGCCAAGTAGAGAATGAAGGTAATCAAGCATCCAACCAATTGACACAAAATGCTGGGATACTGTGACCAAATTCAAATTAATGGGGGAAGGTTGCTAAGTTGTCTTCCATACTTTGCCTAAAATACTCCAAAAATAATGGTGAGAGCTCATCAAATCACATCCAGAAAGAGGTCTACAAGTGGGCATCAGTGTTAGATTTTTTTCAAACAGTGAAGCTTAAGAAAGCTATCCATTTTTTAATGCAAACTGTACAAAATTTAACATCTCCCACCAACTATGAGACAATGAGGCACAATAGATAAAATACCAGATTAAAAGAAAAAAAAAAAAAACTCTAGCCAGGATCCATGTAGCTGTCACTCTCTCCAGCCATTTCTGAAACCACAGAGGGAAAGAGATGATTTCAGATAAAACATGTCACAACTGTACACAGGCTGCTGTCTTCTTTGTACAGTGAGCTTGCTTCCAGAGTTTTTGCAAAACAGATCAAGTTTACCACATTTATTATCATCAGAAAATAACACAATTGAAGACTTGGCCAAACAAAGAAACAGTGTCTCTTACTTCACCTGCTCCATTATCCTACCTCCTGTGTAAAAGCAGATAATTTTCCAATTAAGGAAATAAACCACACATTTATTAGATGATGGTCCTCAGACTTCTGGGTTTTTTGTTGTTGTTGTTGATGTTGTTTTTATTTTGACACATTATTTTAATAGGCTGGGAAAGAAACACATTTTACTTAATAATGACAAGTATATGTAGCAATTTCTTAACCAATTTTAGATTAGTAAACAATTTTTAATTTTGGATTTACAGAAAAAAAACAGTGCATTTTAGAATCTTTTGAGTTAATTTCTTTCTAGTACTCACAATGTAATTTTGGCTATGTATAAATAGTTCAACACTGTTCTATTTTAATGAAAAGTGGGCATACAGGTCCAATGCTCTGGATGAGAAAATGTAAAAAAAAAAAAAAAGAAATGTAATACAATGATCACTGTCTACATAAACACAAAAATAAATGTTTTTAAAGCTAACAATAGAGATTATCAGTGATTTAAGTTCTAAAATATCACTTATATCAGAATAATTCTGTTTCCTCCATGCTCAGGACACAGTATTTTCCTTTAGGAGTACATTTTCACACCTTATTGTTTTGAAAATATTTACACAAGTTAACCTAAAACAGCCCCTTATAATTCTAACCATTCATTTATCATTCCTAGGGAATCAGGCACACACACACATATATCACAAAAACGTCACTATCTCCTAGGCAATGAAGGAAGGCAATATTTTCTTCTAAAGTCCTTTTTTTCCCCCACAGTAAATGTCTTCAGTTCTTTCAAATCTTTTTCCTGCTTCTTTTTACTTATTTTTTTCTTTTCTTCTTCTTTTTCTTAATATCAAAGTTTTCAGATACTTCATCAATCAGGATGCATAAAACAGATTTTAGAGGGTGGGGGGTGGGGTGAATGGGTGACGGGCACTGAGGGGGGCACTTGACGGGATGAGCACTGGGTGTTATTCTGTATGTTGGCAAATTGAACACCAATAAAAAATAAATTTATTATTAAAAAAAAACATTTTAAATATGCTGCCCAGACTGAATCCAATACTCTGCATAGGGCCTAATCTTGAAAACTGTAATATGGTATTTGCTCTTTTTTTTTTTTTTGTATATTTTTTATTGGAGTTCGATTTGCCAACATAGAGCATAACACCCAGTGCTCACCCTGTCAACTGCCCCCCTCAGTGCCCGTCACCCAGTCACCCCATCCCCCCACCCACCTCCCCTTCCGCTACCCCTTGTTCGTTTCCCAGAGTCAGGAGTCTCCCATGTGCTGTCACCCTCTCTGATATTTCCCACTCATTTTCTCTCCTTTCCCCTTTAATCCCTTTCACTATTTTTTATATTCCCTGAATGAATGAAACCATATAATGTTTGTACTTCTCCGATTGACTTACTTCACTCAGCATAATACCCTCCAGTTCTATCCATGTTGAAGCAAATGGTCCTCAGACTTTTGGCTTTCAGAGAGCCCAAAAATCAAGGAACAGCATTAGAGTCACCAGCTGTGAATTTCCACTAAGGTACGTACATCCAAACTACTCACATAGTACCCATCATATCATGAAAGGCAGGATATTGAACATCAGAAAACAGAAAAATAAGATTTCAAGGAAAAGGAGGCTTATCTTTTCCACTTGATGCCTCTGGATTTCTGAAAACCCGGTGCATTTTTTCCCTCCTTTTCCTGTGCACCAGGGAAAACTTTGTCATGAGCCAGTGTTGAGACAAAGTGGTCCATGTGGTACAGAGCAGTGGTTCTCTAAGTGTGGGCCTCGGACCAGCAGCAGTGGCATCATCTGGGAACTTGTCAGAAATGAAAATTTTCTAACTCCAAGCAACTCTAGGGTAAAGCCTAGAACCTAACAAGCCCTCCTGGTGATCCTGGTGTCTGCTAAAGTTTAAAGACCAATGGTATAATCCAAAGCATATGCATTTCAGAACTGGGAAGGAAGTCCAAGGAACCTGATTCAAGGCTGGCAGACCTGGGTTTCTCATCTCCAAACTCTGAAAACAGTATTTTTTTTTCCAAGCAAACAATGGCACAATTTTGATCTGAAATACATGGTGTGAAAATTGAACGGAATATCTGAAATATCTACCCCACATGCAGAGATCCAAAACATCAGCAAATGGGGGCACCTGGGTGGCTCAGTGGTTGAGCGCCTGCCTTTGGCTCAGGGCATGATCCCAGGGTCCTGGGATTGAGTTCTACATCAGGCTCCCTGCAGAGAGCCTGCTTCTTCCTCTGCCTATGTCTCTGCCCCTCTCTCTGTGTCTCATGAAAAAATAAATAAAATCTTTTAAAAAAAAAAAATCAGCAAATGACCAGCAACTTCCTCAAACACATGGCGCCGTGGCCTTCCGGATTGACTCATCATTGTCACCATCATCATCACCAGCACTAACTTCATATGACACTTACACCACATAACAAGTTAGGATAACATTCAAATTCATGATTTCACTTTTATTTTGAACGACCCAGCAACCCTGTGAAGCTGTTGTAGTGACAGATACCAACATCCCATTTGGCAGATATGAATCCAGAGGCTTGGCCAAAGGCAAGTGAGCCGCCTTGAGCATCTATCTCATCATCATTGCTCTTGACAGTTTTTTGTTGTTTTTAAAGTAGCGAACTTCCCTTCTTTCCCTTGCAAGCCAGCACAAGAAGACTGCTTACCACGGTACAATCCCCAAATTCATCACTTCCCAAGTGGGCTGAGAGTGTTGTCATGATATATGGCATACACAGAACACCACAGAGGTCCCTGGCAGGTCCCCCAGAAGGTCTCCAGCGCAACCTGGGCACACCCGGGTGACCTGCCATGGATCCCTGGGATCATCACGTGCTTCCTTCCTTTTTTTTGGGTCCCCTTGCACCCCAGCAAGGCCAGCCCTCCCCTCTGCCAAACAGGTGGGCCACTTCTCCCAAAGCCCTGAACAAACCTCTCACCTGCCAAGAGATATGGGCATTGCTCTGGAGCAGCGAGACCACAAGGTCCCTCAGAGAGGAGAAGGGGCCCGACTCCCACGAAAGGAGCTGCAAGCGGGGTACAGGGGCTCTGTGTCACTCCACTGTGGACAGAACCCACCACCCTGCAACATGACCCAAAGTGGACAAGGACCCGATGTGAGTCAAGTAGAAAAGGACAGTGAGAAGATGTTCGTGCGTTCATGAATGCTTTCCAGGGACAGAAAGAACCCAGGGGGGCCAAATACAGATGAGCAAGTGATTCATCTAAGGGAAAGATTTAAAAAAAAAAAAAAAAAAAGCCTGGAAAATTTAGTACTGAACACCCCCACTTTACCCTGGCCTGTTTCTGTTACACTCAACCCAGGCATCTGCTATAGCTTACGATTGGTTTCATTTTTAATAGACACCATTTGACTTTTCTTTCTTTAGTGGCTGTGAAAAGGAGCAGAGAATGTGTTAGGTGTCAGAGTGTCAGAGTAAGCTCAGGAATGGGGGAGGGGGGTCAGCCTGCTTCCCCTCTGGTCATCGCATCCAGAGCCACTGGTGCCACAAGCTCATCCCACAGGTGAAGCCCCAGGAAATAACAGGAGATGAGGATCATTTACAACACGTTGTGTTGTAAACAGGTAGGAAGGAACATACCTGTATTATTAGTCCCCTGGGCTCGGTCTCCTACTTTGCTTCTCTCAACAAATGTCACCGGAGATGCCAGCCACTCTGATGGACTCAAACCTCAAACAAGACCGATCAAAAGACACCAGCAGACCTTCCAGTCTTTGTTTTGGAATCATTATGTTGATTCCTGCCTTGGTAGCTATTGTCAACAATGAGCATAAGAGGCCGGGTTAGACTACCACTACAAATTAGAATGCATTTACAGTATTTCCCTACTCAGAAGCCTGCAGTGTGTAAGTCAAGGCTTAGGTATGCCCAGGGAATAAGAAAACAAGACACAGAGGGCTAGCCGAGGTTATCCTGTCCCAGAGATGGTTACTCAGCACCCAGACTGGCCCAAATAAATACTCCATGAGTCAGTGCTCAGTGAGATGGTGTCAGGCGAGCCCTTGAGGAAAGCTCAAAGCTTAGTAATGAATGAACACACTGGATTTTTTAGCATGTATCTCACAGATGAGGAAGGGAAGAGCAAAGGTTCACCACGAGCATTCTAGAAATGTCACAGACATTGGCCACTATCGCAAGCCATTATGCCCTGACACCTTCGGTAATGAGTACAAACCCAAGAAGAGCAAAAGCACGGAGGAGATCTGCAAAATGGGTTAAAAACAGTCTATACCAAAGGGCAGAGGGAGGAATATCTTCCAAGGTGAAACTGAGATTCAGCAAAGGCCTAGACCCCAGGCGGTCCCGAGGTCTAGAATCACTTTACCTCAGGCCACCCATTAAATGTGTGCTGCTCCAGTCGGAGAGAACTAATGTCTGTCATCAAACACATTATATATTTGCCCCACTGCCTTACAGTACTGGATGTGTCCTCCTTTGATTTGTGAAACCAACGACAAAAAAAGATTTATCAATTCACTTTCCCTGGGGAGCAGCCCACCAAAGAAGTACATTTTGTCCCTGTGTTTCTTCAGCCCCACGAGACACATTTATTATAAGGAGACAGATATAAATCTGTTTGGAGCAGACTGCAAGAGTAAATTGGGATGATATTAAGCTTCACAAGAACTGGCTTTTCTTTTAAATACCTCTGGAGCAAGGAGGAGAGTGAATTATTCCAAGGCCTTGTAATGCCACCCTGACCCCTCATATTATCTTCCCCAGACAGGTTTATTAACTGGATGACCTCACTTATGAGGGACCCAGAAATACACACATTCAAGAAAATGCCATAGTTTAAAAAAAAAAAAAAAAAAAAGCACATAGTTACATACATGCACACCAGGAAATGGCATTTCTGACTTGTCACTACCATCACCTTGTTGGAAATTGTTAGTCAAAGCAATCATGAAATATTTACCAGCCAGATGGCAGGCAAATTAATCTGTTGAGAATTCTGGGGAAGCCCTAAGAAAATACAAAGCATGCATCAAGATTTCAAATGACATGGGTAAATGAAACGTAGAAGAAAAAAAAAAAGAAACGTGGTATATACTTACAAAAGAATATGATGAAGCCATAAGAAGGAAAGTTCTGACACCTGCTACCACATGGATGAAACTCGATGACATCATGCTGAGTGAAATAAGTCAGACACAAAAGGACAAATGCTGTCTGTGTCCACTAACGGGAAATACACTGAATAGGCAAATTCCTTGAGGCATTAAGCAGATGAGAGCTTGGTGGGGAGGAGGGGGTTTGGGGGAGTTACTGCTTTATAGTTAGAGTTTCTGTTTGAGATGACGAAAAAGTTTTGGAAACAGCCGTGATGGTTGCAGGGCATTGTGAATGTAATTAATGCCACTGAATTGTACACTTAAAATTGGTTAAAATGGCCAACTTTGAGATCTATATATGTATCCACAATTTACAGAAAATAATATAGTAATATATATATATATATATATATATACACATACTAAAAAAACACTGGAAAAAACCCTTTAAATGGATGAATTCTATGGCCTCTGATTTGTATTTATACCTCAAAAGGACTGGGTTTTTTTAAAGATTTTTTAAAATTTATTCATACATTAGAAACACAGAAAGAGAGGCAGAGGCACAGACAGAGAGAAGCAGGCTTCCCACAGGGAGCCCAACGTGGGACTGGATCCCCGGACCTGAGATCACACCCTGAGCTGAAGGCAGATGCTCAATCACTGAGCCACCCATGTGTCCCAGGATTGGCTTAAAAAAAAAAAAAAATCAAGTGGTGCAAGAGAGCTTCCTATCACCCTACATAAAATAACATTCCGTCATCTCCCCTCATTCCCTATCACAGCATTCATCGTGAGTGGAACTGTTTTATTTCTTTGTGCATACATTCCTAGCCTACATCTCATTTCCTCTCCTACCCTTAAGTGCAAGGACCAAATACACAGAGGCAGGGCCCAGGGTGTCTTACACATTTGTCTTCCCTGAGCCTGCCCACGAAAGGTGTTGAATATTCATTTATAAATGAGTAAAAAAAAAAAAAAAAAAAGTGAGTAAATAAGGAATGGAAAAGGCAAGAAAGGGACAAAAACCATAAAAGAGAAAAATGCATGTATTTCCTAAAAAGAATGAACACAGGAGAAAACCAGTGGCCAAGTACACCACTGGAACACATACTGCATACTGCATGTGACATGTGAGTCAAGAAAGAGAGCCCCTCACATGTCTCAGCTCCTGAGTCACCCAAGCTTTCCCAGGTCACCGCATGCCGCCCCCCCCCCCCCCGCCCCCGTCTACGCTGGATATGAACAATTCTCAGGAAAAACATCTGACAGGGTACCTATCTGTGGTCCAAACTTTTTCATAAGCAAAGGAAGTCAACTGTGCCACGTGCATACCTGGAATCGTGGCTCTGGTGTTTTAGACAGGGCATGAGAAAATGAGACTGTCGGCAAACCGTGTCCCTGGGAAAAGCACTTAGACCATGACTGCTGTAAAGTGCTCAAGAAAATCACCTATTTGCATGATGTTTGTCAACTTCTAACACAGCTGGAACTGATGGGTCAAATCTCCTCCCAGACTGGATATTCATCCAACCAAATATTCCTGCACTAACTCCTTGATATCTCCTGAGACAGCTTCCTCCTTGCCCTTAAGGCCACTCACAGTGTAGCAGGAGCCTGATACCACCCCTGTAAAATAATGGAGGGGTACAGTGATAGATTGGGAGGTGGGGTCTCCAGGAAACTTCCAAAGGAGGGCTTACTGCAAAATAACAAGCAGGAATCAACCATGGCAGAGGAAGAAGGGAACTGGATGCAGACAGCCAATCAGAAAAGACCCAGACAGGCAATAGCAAAGCAGACAGGGATGATGATGGTGCCATCAACAGTTGAATGGGATTGAAATCTGAAGCTGGAAGGAGGGAATGCTGAGAAAAAGAACACAGGCAAAAGAAGCAAGGCCTTGTATGATTGGCTGAGATTCTCGCCCACTGGCAATGGCAAGCTCTTGAAGGATTCTAAGCTGGGGTGTGACATGACCCTAACTGCGCTCTATTTTATTATTTTTAAAGATTTTATTTATTTATGAGAGACACGGAGAAAGAGGCAGAGGGAGAAGCAGGCTCCCTGCGGGAAGCCTGATGCAGAACTCGATCCCAGGACCCCAGGATCATGCTCCGAGCCAAAGGCAGATGCTCAACCACTGAGCCACCCAGGCGTCCCCCTACCTGCATTTTAGATCCAGCACTCATGGTGACCTTTCCTTCCATGGTGGGCATTACAATCCCCATTTAACTCATCAGGCTGGGAGAGGCCGAGCAGGCCAGATTCTGCTCCGGGGCTGCCCATTGCAGGACCTGTGCCCTTTCTACCAGGCGAAGGAGAATGTATGCAGCGGTTTAGACATGAACGTGAGGACCAAGGTAGGCCAGTAGATGATGGTACAGGAATGTGGATGTTAAAGATTTATTTTAGAATTTTGGGATATCTGAGAAGGTTTACATGCAGTGTGGAAAGAGAGAAGACAAAATGGAAAATGCTAGAGATGGGAGGGGTGGCCTAAGAACAGCAAGCCAGGGCAGCGAGGCTCCAGCGAGAAGGAAGGAGGCATTCTGAGGCCTTCTGAGGTTTGGAGAGATGACACCACAAGTCACTCTGGTTGGCCTCAGTCCCCTGTAAAGAGGCAGAGAACACTGAGAAAGGGCTGGAACAGCCCATGACAAAATCTAACAGGCAGTTCGAGGTTAAAAACAGCAGAGGACCCAGGTAGAATTAGAAAGCCTGATTTTGTAGAGAACCCAACAATTTAAATTTTTTTAATCTTTTTCTCAGAGACTAACTTATATTTCCTTCTATTTTATTATCTTTTTTATTTTTTTGTGTGCTTTTTTTATTTTTTTAAAGATTTTATTTATTTATTCATGAGACACAGAGAGAGAGAGAGAGAGAGAGAGAGAGAGAGAGAGGCAGAGACACAGGCAGAGGAAGAAGCAGGCTCCATGCAGGGAGCCTGACGTGGGACTCGATCCGGGGTCCCCAGGATCACACCCCGGGCTGAAGGCAGCATTAAACCGCCAAGCCACCCGGGCTACTCTATTTTTTTATTTTTGTTTTTTTATTATCTCTTTTCTACATTTAATTTTCTAATATCTGTAATTTATTTTGGCATTTGCAGGGGAAGTGGTGGTCCCCAACTAGCGACTGCACTGCTCCCCCAGGGGTATCTGGAAGCAAATAGGGCTTGGTGGTCCATCTCAGTGGGGTGGGCACTACTGCCCTTTAGTGGATGGAAGTCAAGAATGCTGAGTGTCCGGAGATGCACCAGGCAGCGCTCAGACGAAAGAATCACCTTGGCCACAGTACCAATAGCACCTGCCATTGGAAAACACAATATATTACTTTTTTCTAACTAGTTAGACCACAATCCCGGTGTCATTGTATTTATTCACACCTTCAGTTATACATTTGACAAGGAAGCACGGGGCGCCCCCTCCGAGCCAGGTCCTCTTGCTGGCACTACGCACACAAAAGAGACACTATCGCATGCCCTTTCCCACTGATCTTAAAACATGCGTGGAGAAATGCAATCTAAATGCTTCGAAATTCATAACAACTTTTAAAAACCAGCGAAGCATTGCTAAGCAGGAGTCTCACTGCTCCTGATAAGAATTACTTGTAACAAACACTTAACTACACGTGCAAATATTAAAGCTAAGTGGTTAAACAACATGAGCGCGTCCGTGTTAATACAATTCATTTGCTTAGCAAACTCCTTTTTCGTAGATCCTGGCTTGAACAAACTCCAGCCTACCCCTGTGGGGTTTTGCTTGGCACTCCAAAGGTAGGGAGGTCTCTATAAATGAGGTTTCCCTGGGGATTCTAACATGCCAGGGTTCTAGGGCCAGACAACTGCAGGTGTTAATTGTCCTATGTTCCTATCTGACAGACTGTGACTAATTTTTGCAGAGAGCTGCTCAGGGCAGTGGGCATGCGAGTCAATACAGAGGCGCTCGAAGCAGACAGCGGAGGTGCAGAGCCAGTTCTCTGCTGGCCTTTCTATTGAACATGAAAATGGCATGTAGTATTATTGCTCTCTGGCCACGATTTTTTACAGAGACATCAGGGGTTGGCCCCACAGTTCCCTCAAGCTCTATCTGTCCTGCATATAACGCATTACCCTACAAAGGCCCTATGATTCTGACCTGGGCAAGTGATTTCAACTCCCGAGATCTACAAAATGAGGTGCCTGGACTGCAGGTGGCTGTGGATGTCCCCGGAGGGAGCAGTGGGAGCACCAGCTACTTCCAGTATTTTGAAAGGCCCAACACTAACCACACATTCACCCACAATATGATGGCACAGGCTAAAGCGTATTTACTTTGGCCTAGAATTATGTCAACTCAACGGGCAGTGGCCGTGGTGACAGCTCACGGAGGAGGAGCCCTCGCTAGCAGCGAGGTCTGTCCTTTATTAATAAAACTATAAAGAAAATGGATTAGCACTTCAAAAATACACTTTCCTTGTTCCTTGTGATTAAAAGGTGATCTTTAAAATCCCTCGTATTCTAAAGTTCTATGATTCTTTCACAGGAAGTTATTCATACCAAGAATAACCCATTCTTAGGGTAGCCTTAATACATAATTAACAGTAACAAGTAGCTTTCTCTCTTGGCTTCCCTACACTTGTTGATAGCTTTTCAACTAACTGAAGGAGAGTTTATTTATAAGGGGTGCCAGATTTCCAAAAAGAATTAGCTGCCACTGTATGTTCTCTGAAGATATAGTAAGGAATGGATGGCCTGGATTTGCTCAGTTAGCAGGTTCTTCCTCAATTTCTACCTCTTCAAAAAGCTCAAGGGATCCCTGGGTGGCTCAGCGGTTTAGCACCACCTTCAGTCTGGGGCGTGATCCTGGAGACCCAGGATCGAGTCCCACATCAGGCTCCCTGCGTGGAGCCTGCTTCTCCCTCTGCCTGTGTCTCTGCCTCTCTCTCTCTCTCTGTCTCTCATGAATAAATAAATAAAATCTTAAAAAAAAAGAAAAAAAAAAGCTCAAGCAACTAGATATTCCTCTCTTTTCTCTTTTCTTTCCAAAGCACAGGAAAGGTTTTTTTTAGGTGGTGATGTCCCTGAAGCTCCCTGGCCTTGGCATCATCACCAGTAACATCAGGGCAGCGAGGCCAGCTTGACTGTGAAGCCTCTACCAGAGAAGCAGTTGAGAGGATGTAGGGGGGAGAAACTTCAGAGGTCAATGCATTATAAAATATAGTTGATTTTCATTTTGTAAGTGAATTTTGTACTAAATCATATTATTATTATTATTATTATTATTATTGATAATGGACTACGATGGTAAAACGTACAGAACTATTGCAGGTCAAATAGTTTTAAATGTACGAAGATCTTCTACAGGGACTCTGCAGCGCATCCCTGCTTAAAACGAGAAACGAATCTCTTAGAAAACCAAACCTGAGTTCCAGTTTTATGTTTGGTTGTGAATTTAGAGTCATTATATAAGAACTGTTCGTGTAATTATTTTGAGATGTAATCTTTTTGAGAGCTCACTATGCCAGGAACTGGGCTAAGAAAATAGCATCAATTATCTCGTTTAATCCTCACAAATAAAGTGGATTCTATTATCATCACTATGCAAGAAAGATATTTAGACACAGAGCAGGGATTTGCACAAGGGGGATGTGAATCCGCCCGTGACGGGATAAACTAGGTCCACCTGCACCCAGAGTCGGTGTCCTTAGCCTCTGTGCAATTCCACAGGGTGGGTGTGGACACAGGATGGCAAGAAGGGGACAACTTGTCCTAAGTCATATGAAAACCAGCCCACAGCCTTTTAGTGCATTTGGTTTCGTGTGCCCACACTGGTGTGTAGACCATATCATCAGAGATTTTTCTCTCTTCCCAGGTACTTTGACACATTTTGCTCCACGCTCTTTTTCCACCGACAAATAGATCACCATAAATTACATGGATAATGCAGGCCAAAACACACAAATAAGACAAAACCAAACCAAACCCTGCCTCGGGGATGCAACCCTGGGTCTTTATGCCATAATGATGAATCTATTCACCTGTGACTGGGTAACTCCACTCTGAGGCTGCAAGGCAATTCTCTGCATTCAGAACGCCTTACCTTTCTCCCCTAGACCTGCTCCTGCGTGTCCTCTCAGGAGAGGGCATCATCTTTTACCCAGCTGCCTAAGCATGAACCCTCTTAGCCCTTCCTTCTGGGATGGTCCCAAATCTAAAATGATCCCAAAGAACTGAACTTGACCTACTTCAGCATGCCGTTTGTCCATCCCATCTTCTGGTCCCCATACCCTTCACCTCTACCCCAGACCCCTTCCACGAATCTAAGAGCAATCTAGAGCAATCCCCTTGACACTGTCTGAAACTTCCCAACTACAGCTCCAAGGTGGGCTTCCAGATGCACAGACAGGCTCATCATGGTTCCTCTTCAATTCCCTCACCTTCAGGATAAATTCCACATTACTAAATGTGGCATAAAACGTCATTAAACCACAACTCCATTTCCAGCTTCTTCTCTCACCACTCCCCTGTTGTGGCCTGAACACCCAAACAGACTGTGCTCTTTCATGCTCTGGAGTACAGCACTAGAGTGGGACCATCTACTAGGAAGTCCTCTCTCCCTTGCTCTGCTTACATCAACTCCAACCCATCCCTCAAGCCTCAGACCCTATACCACCTCATCTATGAAGCCTTCCTTGACTCTCCCAGGCAACCTCTGGGACACCCCAACCATACCCTTCTGAGGTTCGTCTCAAGGACCCTCGCCTGCCAGCCTCTCCATCTACAACACAGATTCTTCTCAACAGAAAGGGGGCTCCTCTTCCCTGGGCTGAGGGCTGGCTCTCTTTATCACCCCGGCACCTGGCACAGACCCAGACACAAAGTAGGGGCTCTGTAGTATCTACTTATTAAATACACATGAATAAAACCACATACATGGGAAGGGAGGAAAACCACTGGCTTTATAATTTATTGAGGTGAGAACCAGTCTTGGAATCTGATTTGAGCTTATAAAACATCCCCTTAAGGGAAGAAGTGAGGAGAGGAAAGGTGTTCTTGGACCAGAGATTTGTCCCAGTGGAGAAGGGAATTCAATAAGGAGCACATCCTTCCTGGATGCCCGTGTCCTACCCTGGGTGAAGGTTGTCCCCGTCCACTGAAACGCAAAGCCCTCAGGCGGGGATTCCAGAAAGATGAAGTCACATCTTAAAATACGCTATGCTCCTCAGAATATAAATTTCTGTAAACCACAACAATTACATCTTTATGTACTATTTAGTTGGGATTAGTGGTTGTGGGACAAGTGGCTGTTTAAAAAAAAAAATCATTTAAGTCATGTGAAATCAGAGACTAAATGATGGCTCTGAATGTAAACTAGGAGATCCATGTGGCTTCCGAACTCCGGGCTTCTCTGAGCTCTTTCATCTTCCAGGCACAGAAGCTTCAGTCGAATAATAAAAGAGTAACTCAGATGCTGTGCTCACTCAGCCCCCAGTCTGACTCTCAGACTTCAAGTGTGCCATGAGCACAAGTTCACAGTCAAGTCCAAGTAGCAAAGGCATCCACCAACATTAGAACATTACCCCTTTTGATGAACCCTAAAGACTCACGAACGAATGCCATCCTGTTAGGGAAATGCTTTAAAAGACTATCTTGTAAAAAATAAAATAAAACACTTCATCTTCTGAGTGAAAAGCCTGCCTACCTAGACATTACACTGAGATTGGTACTTAAATTTCTTTTCTTTTCTGGTACTTAAATTTCTAAAGCTGTAATAGCCATGTGCAAATTACAGATCTTCCCAGACTTATAGATGGGCTTACATCCCAATAAACTCATTCTAAGCTGGAAATATGGTAAGTCGAAAATGTATTTGATACACCTCACCAATTGAGCATCGTGGCTTAGCCTGGCCTATGTTAAACATGACCGCAACACTCTCATCAGCCGACAGGTGGGCAAAATCACCTCACACGAGCCTATTTGATAATCAGGGGTTGATGGTCTCACGGCATATATTGAGGACTGTTCTGAAAGTAAAGACCAGAGCGGCAGGATGGGTGCAGGATGGGTGTCGGGATGGGTGGTCATGTTCGTGATCGCTGGCGGCCTGGGAGCTGCGGCTCATTGAGACAGGCCTGACCCCACTAACCCAGGACAAGATCCAACTTCAAAATTCTAAGTATGATTTCTACTGAATATCATTTTTGCACCATCATAAAGCTGAAAAATCATGAGTTGGGGACTATCTGTACATTCAGGTGATTTCTTTTTTTTTTTTTTTTTTTAAAGATTTTATTTATTTCATGAGAGACACAGGCAGAGGGAGAAGCAGGCTCCATGCAGGAAGCCTGATGTGGGACTCAATCCCGGGACTCCAGGATCATGCCCTGAGCTGAAGGCAGGTGCTAAACCGCTGAGCCACCCAGGGATCCCCCACATTCAGGTGATTCTCATGATTCACAGTAGTTGTGTCCTGTAAAATCATGGTGCACAGTGAAATTACAAATACTGAACCACTGCTCCTAAGGGAAACACAGCAGCAGTCTCTTTTGGGCCTCTGGTCACAGCATTTTTGGTCAACTGATCCACACAGAGCTTGTTTTATGGGAGTTTCTGTTTAAAGACACCTTATTTAATATATATTTCTGGTTCATTAACATGAAACACGGCCAACAGCACCATAACTCATGCCTGAACAAGCTTGTTTGGCACATGTGTTTGCACATCTCAGCCTTCTTTCATCAGGACCACCACACAGCACTTGGGCATCTGTGTCGGGGCCATTTTTAGCAGTGACATCACTAACAGCGCAAAAATGTGAAAAACGTGGCACTAAACAGACCATGGGAAGGACACTTGTTTCCAGTGCGAGAGCTGAAAAGAGAAGGCAGCACATGGCCTTGGTCAACCTCAGCTGGGAACACGTGCACTCAGGGACAGATTGTTCACCACTCTGCTCATGGCACAAGGAATGACCACAAAAAGCATCTCAACCATTGTTTTGGGGTAACAAACACATTTTAGTGAGTAGATGAATTTGAAAATACAGAATCTGGGAATACTGAGGACTGACTGTAGTTCATGTTACATTGGAAACATGACCCAGGACGCCTGGATGGCTCAGTGGGTTAAGTGTCTACCTTTGGCTCAGGTCATGATCCTGGGGTCCTGGGATGCCCCGCATCGGGCTCCCTGATCAGTGGGGAGTCTGCTTCTCCCTCTCCCTCTGCCCTTCCCCACCACTCGTGCTCTCTTTCTCATTCTTTCTCTATTAAAGTGAAAAGAAAGAAAGAAAGAGAGAGAGAGAGAGAAAGGGAGGGAGCGAGGGAGAAAGAAAGAAAGAAAGAAAGAAAGAAAGAAAGAAAGAAAGAAAGAAAGAGAGAGAGAAAGGGAGGGAGCGAGGGAGAAAGAAAGAAAGAAAGAAAGAAAGAAAGAAAGAAAGAAAGAAAGAAAGAAAAGAAGGAAAGAAAAAAGAAAAGAAAAGAAAAAAGAAAAGAAAAGAAAAGAAAAGAAAAGAAAAGAAAAGAAAAGAAAAGAAAAGAAAAGAAAAGAAAAGAAAGAAAAAGAAAGACATAACCCAGACATAACCCAGACCAGGTTGGGTGTTGTGGGGGAGCTCAACAGAGCTAAGCCATGGTGTGGTTCTCATTCTTATGGAGCTACAGTCTAGCGATGACCCTCATCATTAATCCTCCAGAATGTTCTGGAGGATACAGTGCCAGTGAGTCTGGGAGAGACACATGCATAGTTGAACAGCGCCCTACGCAACCCCCATGCCGATGCCAACGCACCGCCCTGAGGGCCATGCTCCCAAGCTTCTGAAAAGGAACTAAGAGCAGCAACTGACCATGGATGCAGTAACAACACGGCATATAACTCAGACACAGCTCCAGGGACTACAGGACTGCTATTACAACTCCTGGTCCCATATACTTATTTGGTTTTATATGGTTTCTTTGTGCTTTCATCTGTGTTAAACCACAAAAACAGGAATGAACTGGTGTTGAACTTTCTTACTCAGCAATAAGTAATATTCATCCATGGATACAGTAAACAATTGCGAAAACACAAAGGGCTCTATGCATTTTATTAGGAGGTGTGTTTCCAAGCAAATTTTGTATTCTCCTGTTAATATATTTAGCTACATTTGTAATAGATTTATGCTTTGTCCAAATGCATAACAATAATCAACCACAATAAGTAAATACCAGAGCTTTTTAATACTTAGACCCTTACAGCCATAGGAAATTTAAATGTATGTACAGATTTTTGCAAGGATAAATATAATTCCTAAGGACAACAGTCTGTGGCAATAGAATATGAATTCAGAAGAAAAGGGAGAATGAGGTAGAAATTCCAATGGTTACGGAAGGCTCAATTCAAGTACTTTTTAAATGGGTGATGATCGGTATCAAGACTCTGTGGTATTCAGTTTCCACTGGTTATATTTAAAAGAATGATGTAAAGTTTTATTTAAAGATGTCATATTTACAATAAGCTAGAAATAACATCCTTTGCAACTCTTAAATTATGATGAAAAATGTTAGCTATCAACACAAAGTGTGTGAGGGGATAGATGGCTTTCTTTACAAAACTATTTTAGCGGGGGAGATCCCTGGGTGGCTCAAAGGTTTAGTGCTGCCTTCGGCCCAGGTCGTTATCCTGGAGTCCCGGGATCAGTCCCACGTCGGGCTCGCTGCATGGAGCCTGCTTCTCCCTCTGCCTGTATCTCTACCTCTCTCTCTTTCTCCTTCTCTGTGTCTCTCATGAATAAATAAATAAAATCTTTAAAAAAAAAAAATATTTTAGGGATTACGTGAGCAAAAGCCAGAACACTGGCCCCTCCAAGGTAAGCTCACCCTTCAGTTCCAGCCTAGTGTGGGTCTTAACATTTTGCAAGAGAAGCTGGAAATGTGGATTTTCTATGTACAGTTTACCTATTTTTGTAAGATGTTGGTTCAGAAATTTTTTAAACAGTGTGCAGGCCAAATAAAACACGTCTGGAGGCCAACATTTTTTCTACCTTGACTCTGAGCAATAGTTACCATCTTCTGTCAACTTTTCCATATGCTGATAGGAGAGCCACTCATTCAAAAAACCCTCACTGAACACCTCCTAGTGTTCCAGGACCCAGGGACGGCAGAAATACAAAAGTGCCCTCAAGGAAGATAGATAACCTTTTGCAATACCAGCTGTTAAAGTCAGTGCCAGTTAGATCCCAGGTACAGTGGCCATGGGACCTTGGCTTGAGTGGGTTTAGGAATAAATGGTTTATTTGTGAAAGCTTAGTGGGGGAAGACAAGGCAGGAGTAGAAGCATCCTGAACTAGCACAAGATGTGACTTCAGCGCTGGTGACTAAGCAACGTTACCTGGGGAAGGCTCCTTGGAAGATGGCCAACCAGGCAGACAGAAGCAAAGAACATAGCAGGATATCTGAATGCAAAGAACACCCACAGTGAGACAAAACCCAGCCCCGCTCCTCATTTTCAGTTCCTCTGTTAAAAACAGGCACATGATGGAAATAAACCATTGAGACAAGATCCAAAAATAATCTTAACTGGGCATAAAAGCTCATATAAAAATTCTTCCTTTAATCACTTCTGGAAGGCAGCTGAAAGGTACGTACACCAAAACTCAGCCTGTAAAGCAATCAACTTAATCTGTTTCTTTGAAAGATTAATTAAAACTGAGATTACCGATGGTGGCAGATGAGCTGGGGCAGCCGACAGGGCACAGTGGAGATGGAGAGAGAAATTGTTTTAAGATCACACAAACACAGCTGCAGGCCAAACGCGAAGATGTTGCATAAAACCTGCTTCTTCCTAGGCCCTATAATTCCAATTCCTGGGGATGACGCTTGAGTCAAAAACCCAAATCTCAGGAACAGCATGCAGCAGGACTCCAATGCTCCAGGCATGCAGCCCGCCCTGTGGGCAGTGCCAGCAGGGGACCTCTGGGGCCTTGAACTTCTGAGCCGCAACAGCTGCAGAAGGACAGCCACAGCCCAGAGGGACCAGCTATGGGAGCAAAGAATACAACTGTCACTCTAAACTCAAGCAAGATTTTAAGTGCTTGTTTAAAACAATGTCAAGGATCTGCCCAGGAAAGGCCTCGATGAGAGGCAGAGATAAGAAACCAGAACAGTGGGGCGCTGGGTGGCTCAGTGGTTGAGCATCTGCCTTTGGCTCAGGGCATGATCCTGGGGTCCTGGGATCGAGTCCCGCATCGGGCTCCCCATGGGGAGCCTGCTTCTCCCTCTGCCTCTCTCATAATAAATAAATAAAATCAAAGGAAGGAAGGAAGGAAGGAAGGAAGGAAGGAAGGAAGGAAGGAAGGAAGGAAGGAAGGAAGGAAGGAAGGAAGGAAGGAAGGAAGGAAGAGGAAAGAAGCCAGAACAATAGGGTGACACTGTCCACAGAGCCCTGACCCCATAGGGAGCTGCTAGGAAAGGGAGTTCTCTCCGAAGGAGAACTGCTCTAATCTCCCCACCCCCTGCCACTGGCAGCAAGAAGAAGATTATGTAGGAGTTAAGTTATGGAAATTCTGGTTTGGGGATCCGGAATTTGAACACGCTGTCGTTGGATGTAAGCTTTAGTATTGAAAAATTCTCTGTAGCACTCACCAGAAAAATGACAATTTGTGCAACAGTTGCCAAAGTTCTTAAATCGGCAAGAGGAGCAAAGGGAGACAATGAAGACACACAAAAGAGGGGACAGCAGCAGTGTGAGGAGGAGCCCCTGGGACTGGGCTGTGGCCTCCTGCATCACTCCCCAATCAAAGTCCACTGGGGCCTCCGTCTGCTCCGTCTGAGAAGCCCAAGACATAGGCTCCCTGGTGCTGAAAAACTAGCATTGCCCAAAGGCAACAGAACATTCCCGACCGCCCCAGACACCAGGCCCTGTCCTGATGGCCCCCACCAGCCACCTGCCCTCCCTGCATCTCTCTCCCTACCTGGGTGCTGAGGAGGCGGAGCCCAAATTTCGAGAGTAGATCATCTCTTATGTGGTCCTCCTCACTCCAACAAGCTCTTGTTCTCCTGGCTTGGCCATTCCCATCCAATATCCTGTAATGACCCTCATGACAAATCTGATTTCGGGAGGCTTCTACTGCGTAGATTATGGATCCAATGGATGCTTACGATCGTTTTATTTTAGGAAGGGAAGAGAGTCAGGATTCAAGGAAATACGCTAAAATGTGAATGTCAAATGTACTGTTTACACCACAGTAATAGTTAAGAGTATAGACCCTGGAGCCAGCCTTCATTGTCTCATCTGTAAAATGGGAATAACAATCATAGCCTGCCTTGCGGAGTAGTCATGAAGGGTAAATGAGTGAGTCATAAAGCACTTGGAACAAAATGTGACATAAAGCATTATGTGTTCAAATAAAACTATATAACCATTTTATCTACCATCAAGAAGCAACTACAAATTACACCCAAGTCAGGCTGGAGGGACACCGTGCTGCAGTGAATAAGAAGCCCAGCTCCCAGGTGAGATGGCCACTAGACCCCAACAAGCCCCAAACCCCGTACAGTAGCTCTCCTTCCTGCTCCCCTCCTCTGCTCCCCCGACCACACCAGATCAGCCCCCCGCACTGGAACCACCATGCCAACCCCCCAGCTCTCCTGTGGGCCTGCAGGCCCTCCCAGCCCAGTCCCCGTACCCAAACACCAAGGTCAGTTTCTAACATTCTAACTTTAGAATATTATATTCTGGGACGCCTGGGTGGCTCAGCGGTTGAGCGTCTGCCTTCGGCTTAGGTCATGACCTCGGGGGTCCTGGGATCGAGTCCTGCATCGGGCTCCCTGCATGGAGCCTGCTTCTCCCTCTGCCTGTGTCTCTGCCTCTCTGCCTCTCATGAATAAATAAATAAAATCTAAAAAAAAAAAAAAAAAAAAGATTATATTCTAATAGCTTATATCATCAGCTAAAATTAAACACAATATTGCCTCAACTTCAAAACTCATGATTTGACCCTGTACCTACTTTATAACTGTACTTCCTACTCATTTCCTTCTCGACCAGTGACCTGAGCCCCACCCTTCACACCCACCCACCGTCCCCCATGGTGATACCTCCAACCTGGCCTGTTCACCTGGCTGTGGCTCCTGCCTCCAAAGCTGGACACCCCCCCTGCCAGGCTTCAAGGATTGGCTTCCGTCACATCTCCCAGCCAGCAGAATTACTGCCTCCCCTTCCAGCTCGCAGGGCTTTCATCCCTGCTTAGGGAAGGCAGAGGAGAGTCTTGTCGGGAGTTGGGAGTCCCAGCTCTGCCGCTTACTAGCTGAATGTCTCTGGGTCAGAAAATTAAGATCTCTGAACCCATCTCACTGTGGCTGAGAGGAGAAATGGGGATAATATATGCAAAATGCTTGGTTTAAGTTCTCTTCACCTGCCCTCTCTTGTGGAATTTATTACTTCTCTAAATTTTATTATAGCTATTAGGCTTATAAGTTTTCTTCCTACTGACACTCGAAGTTCCTTGAGTGCGTATTTCAGTGTTTCTCAAAGGACCCAGCACAAGGCCTTACACTTCGTAACAGTGAAACAACAATTTATCAAATGAAGGAAGAGATCAATGGGATATTTTATACTTACTCTTTATTACTATTTTTTTTTTCAGAGAGGGGGGTGGGGGAGGAGCAGAGGGGGAAGGAGAGAAAAAATCCCAACCAGGGTCCATGACCAGCACAGAGCCCGACGCAGGGCTCCATTCCACGACCCTGAGATCACAACCTGAGCCAAAACCAAGAGGTGAACCCTTAATCGACTGAGCCACTCAGGTTCCCGGAACTCTATATTATTTTTAATCATTCCTCATTTTCACCCAAGTTGTTGTTAATGACAGTACAGATATCCAGATGGTTCTGAGGGGAAAACTCTATTCTAAGTCTTGAATGATTCAATTCCATTCATTCAAAGTTATCTATTTTCTCCTGGCTCCTTCATGTATCCTACTACCAGGAAACCCTGTACTTGACGCTATGTGGCCTACAGAAAGACAATGCCTATTCCCAAATTCACCCACTGGCATTGTAAGGACATTCTAACAGGCCTCACAAATTTAACCAACTGGTATGTTTTGTTTTTCTTTCTTTCTTTCTTTTTAAAACTTTTATTTATTTACTCATGAGAAACACATGGGGGGAGGTAGAGACACAGGCAGAGGGAAAAGCAGGCTCCCCGCAGGAGCCTGATGCGGGACTCGATCCCAGGACCCCAGGATCACACCCTGAGCCGAAGGCAGACGCTCAACCACTGAACCACACAGGCGTCCCTTGTTTTTCTTTAAAAAAAAAAAAATTTTTTTTTGAAAAACATCATCCTGAAAAGGAATATTTTATTCATGCCAGTTTAAGTAGTGACAGGAAAATATTCAGTACTCAAAATGGAATGAAAAAAAAAAAACGGTCAGCATGAATTTCCAAAAGCATCTGGAAAATTGGCAAAAGATTTAAGAATGCAAAAGGCAACCGGTGATCCCAGCTGGGGTGAAGTTGCCGTCATAATTACATGTGATACCAACCCTAAGACTGCTTTAGGAATTCCCAAAAACAGTACTCTGGAAAGCTCATTTACATAATGATTCCCACTTAATCCAAAGAAAGCACACCTACAACTTGTCCCCAGGGTCCCAACAGTCTTTAAAGCATTTGATTTTGTATTGAGAATAACAAGAATCCAGGCAGAAATCTGACTTAAACCGGAAGTTAAATCTTCCCCCTATAGATAATAATAGGTATAGGGACTAGGGTATAATCCCTACCTATACCATGACCCAAGAAAAGGGTTTCCTCACCCTGGGCAGAAGAGGGTGGTGGCTCAACACGTCAGCTCTAGAGCCAGCTGGAACGGGCTGGAACCCCCACACCCCCACCCCCATTCAATGGCAGGCTTTGAGCCCATTAGCGACCCCAAACTGAATCCCATCCATCCGACTCATCAAGTCAGGATAACGTACAAGCAGCATTCCACTTCATGCACACTGAACCTAACTACCTAGGTCCATTTGGAATGTGGTGGGCCAGAAGGACCACCTGGTGGGGACAGCTGCACCTGCATTTCAGACCAGGATCAGCAGCTCACTAGGTGTGAGGCCCTCCGCCCCTCTGGACTTCTGCTTCTTCCTGTGTCATTTACACATGCGACTGGATGCTCCTGCTCTCATGCAACACGAGCATGGGGGCTGAGAGCCTGGACACAGAGTTTCAGAAGCGTCCCTAGGGGCCATTCTGTGCCCTGGCCTTGCTCTCTTATTTGGGTTTTGCTCTTACATTCTATCCTATTCTGTCCCTAACTAGTTGTGTGGGCCTGAGCAACATGCCGAACCATTCTGTGCCAGGTTTTGGTGGTGGTGTTTGTTTGGTTTTCTTCCTCTGTAAAACACAAAGATAAGCTGTATATATACACAGCCTCTTCTAGCTCTAGAATCCTACCTGTCAGAGAAATCCCTTCCACTCGGGACTAAAACAGAGACTGAACCACTTTATAGTTTTTCAGTCCCTTGGTGCACATCACCGACAAAAGGAATGCAAAAATTCTGCATCGGCTTTAAAAATGAACAGACCTTGCTGAGCAAGTGCGTTATAAAAGGTCAAGTATAGGATAAACATTACGTATTCGTTCCTGCAGAGAAGTCAGAGCAGTCGATTGGTCATACCCATGACTCAAAAGGAAATTCCATCCAGGACCACCAGTCATCCCTCAAAGTTAGTCACCCTGCACCATGGGACCAGGGCGGGGGGTGGGGGGGAAGGGGAGAGGTGGTACATCCCATGGCAGCACAAAAATGACCTACAGGGAAAGTGACCTTTTCACTGGGGCTCCCGGAGAGCCACTACAGGTCTGTACACTGAATTCAACACCCCCACCCGACCCTGCCTAAATCCATATGGAAGACATTGAAAAAAGAGAAAACCACAGGTGACAATCCAATGGCACAGATTTTGTGACCACTCTGTCCCCAGCCTTTTCCCCCAAGAAGGAAGGGGCTTCAGACAGCTTAGCAGTCTGACAAGGACACCAGGGTCAAGAAGAGACAGTTTCCTTATAAATAAAACTTTCAAACTCACGGCCATTAACACTCACCCAAAATAAATGGACGAGAGCCAGCCAGGAAAGGGCACGTTACTAAAACTGGCCCTCCGGCCTCCGAAAGGCTCAGCAGAATTATTCTTGCTGTGAGGAGAGGAGGAAGGAAGGTCTGGTTATTGTGCCAACGTGCTGGGAGGCACATAACTAGGTCACGGTCCCACTCGGGCCTGCCTGCTGCGGGAGCGGGTCCCACTCCTGCTCTGTGCTCAGCATCTCTCAGGAAGCCACTGGAAGGTGCCCCTGGCCACACAGGCCCCGCCACGGGAAGCCGAGGCAGGAGGCTTCCAGAGTACATGACATTCTAGAGAGCCTGTTCCACGAGCAGTGGTCTAGCACACATCCAGGGTTGTGTGAAAGCGTGACAGCATGAAAGACACCTGGGACACACTGCAACCGTCCACCCAAACCCTTCAACTCACACCACAACCACACACAGTCCTTTAACTCAGGAGCTGGTCATTAACCTGGGTGACAAGCCCCTTCTCTTGAGCCTTCCAGGTCCTGCACCACATGGACTGGAAGCATCTTCGATGAGCACAGGTGCATCTCGGGCAGCTCCCTGGGATGGAAATCATCATACAGATTTAATGAAAATCTTCACCAGTGGAATCGCAAGCCTCACCTTTTCTCCAAGGCTCATAAAGCATTTCCTCCAACAGCAGAGTTTTTAGGAGAACATGATGCAACTCGGGGAGCTTTGTAATGCACTCACGTTCGTGCCACATCTCACGACTTCCTCGGGCTGTGACGTTTTTCTTTTCAGAGCAGACAGACCTCCACGTTGGCACAGTTTATCCAAAAAAAATTGTCGGAGCCTCTAGCCCCAGGCGATCACAGAGCTGCTTAAGGATACCTCAGAGGGCTTGCCACTGTGCATCTTTCACAACTTATTAATTTAAGAGGCACGTTAGATGAGATGTGCTCTTGCTTTTGCTTTTAACCTCTGCAATTAGCCGATCTGAAGCTCTCCTTGAGCCTCTTAACATCACACAACAGAGACACAAACACTGACAGTGCCAAAGTATTTCCTGCAAAAGCAGGCACACCGGCACATTCCAGGGCTTTCTTCTCCTCTGCTTTTACCTGACACTGTTTATCTGCAGACACAGGACCTAGAAGCCACGTCTGAGGGAAAAAGTTGAATGTGAAAAAAAAAAAAAGTTGAATATGAGAAAACTATTAAGTTCAGGGCTGACTCAGGTAAAATTCTACAGTAACAAGGGCTTAGAAGTCTCTTCCTCATCAGGGTTCCTGGGTGGCTCAGTCAGTTGGGCATCTGCCACTGGCTCAGGTCATGATCCCAGGGTCCTGGGATCAAGGCCCACCTTGGGCTCCCTGCTCAGCAGGGAGTCTGCTTCTCCCTCTCCCTCTGCTGCTCCCCCTCCTTGTGCGCTCTCTCTCTCCATCAAATAAATAAATAAAAAATTTTAAAAAAGAGGTCTCCTCCCAAAGCATAGGGGAAAACAACCCAGTGCCCCAAAAGAGTCTCCCAAAATATCGCTCAAGGAGCCACAGGATACAGACATCACTGGAGAGTGGACATCTCCCGAGAATCACCGCTCCAGGTACCGCCTGGGGCCGCACACAAAACATGAGCTGCATAAGAAATGCTAAGTGGCAGGTGCCTGCAGAAGAGGACGTGAAGCCCAGGAAAGAAACATCTGAGGTTCTTCCCTGCCCCTAAAGGCTCCATTTCCACGCTGTTCACTCATGAAAGCGACGTGCTACTGGAAGGGATGGGAGGCAGGTGAAAGAGGTGTTACTACCGCCCAATTTTTAGAGATGAATATGATATTTCAGAACTAACATTCCGGAACATTGACTTTGCAATTATTATCAACTGGTTAAAATACACACCTACAATTTATAGTAAGAGCTTACAATGTCTAATATACATATTACATCTTCTTAAGCTCTCAGTGAAAGTTAACTGTTTTATATGCTGCATATAGTGTGTGCGTGTCAAAACATGGAAAAATGTCACTATTACTGAGAACAGTAATAATTGTAAAAGAGAATAAGCGGTGGGAAGGTTATCTTCTTTTAGGTCCTTATGATTTCAGTGAAGTATTAAAACCAGTCTCTTGTGTGTAAATTGTACATAAAATGTCTTTTCTGATAACTAATGGATGATTAGAATTTTTTAAAACTCTAGGAAATACAGCAAGGCAAAAAGGAGAAAATTTAAGCTTTCTGTCATTTCAATACCCCAAGAGGGGATTACTATCACTGTAGTTGATGTACATACTTCCAGACCTCTCCCTATGCATATAATTATGTTTTTCCACAAATTTGGGAGCATGTTATTGGATAACTTATGTTTTTCACATTAAATGGTGTGTCACTTACTTATGCCCTAAAATCATATTCTGCATCATGAATTAAAGCCTGCAGTGTCACATTCTATTGAGGTGCTAATATTTTATAAATAGTATTAAATGAGTTGTTTCCAACTGTCAATTACTATAGGAAATACCAGTGGATGGATAGAGAGATAAACAGATTTCCTTTTTTCCATAAAAGCTTTATGGAGAGGGACAGCTGGGTGGCTCAGTGGTGGAGTGTCTTGCCTTCGGCTCAGGACATAATCCTGGGGTCCTGGGATCAAGTCCCACATTGGGCTCCCCATGGGGAGCCCGCCTCTCCCTCTGCTTATGTCTCTGCCTCTCTGTCTCTCTCATGAATAAATAAAAAAATTTTAAAGCTTTATGGATATATAATTTGCAATTCACCAATTTAAAGTAGACAATTTAGTGGTTTCAGTATATTCATAGTACGCGCAATGATTGCCATAATCAATTTTGGGACATGTTCATCACCCCGCCCAAAAAACCTGGCACATTTTTAGCAGTCATTCGCCACATTCCCTCAAAGCCCTTCCACCCCTAGTCCTAGGCAACCAACTAATCTGCTTTCCATCTCCACAGATTTGTCTATTCTGGACATCTCTCATAAATGGAATAACACAATTATTGCTTTTTGGTGACTGGCTCCTTTCATGTGACCTAATGTTTTCAAAGTTTCAATCATACTGTAGCATGTATCAGTGTCTCATGTCTTTTTATGGCTAAATATTATACTTTGTATGTATATACTACATGTTGTTTATGCATTGACCAGCTGACGAACATTTAGGTTGTTTCCTCTTTTGGGCTAGTATGAATAAGGCCCTCAACATCCACGTGCAAGTTTTTGTGTGGACACATACTTGCAGTTCTCTTAAGGATATATCTAGGAGCAGAATTGTCAGCTCATATAGTAACGTATTTTAACCTTTTAAGCAACTGCCAGACTGTTTTTCAAAGCAGCTGCACCATTTTACATTGCCATCAGTAGTGGGTGAGGGTTCCAAGTTCTCTCCATCTTCACCAACACTTATCATTCACCATCTTTTTATTATATTCATCCCACTGGGCATGAATTGATCTCTCTCTGTGGTTTTGATTTGCACTTCCACGTTGGCTAACAATGTTGATCATCTTTCCATGTGACCTACTGGTCATGTGTATATTTCTTTGCAGAAATGTGTACTTGGATTCCTTGTCCATTTTCCATTGGGTTGTATTTTAATTACTGAGTTGTGTTTTACATTTTAGATAATAGCTTCTTACCAGATTTGCAAAAAAAATTTTCCCATTATGTGGGTCATCTTTTTACTGTCTTGACCAGGTGTCCAAGTACAAAAGTTTTCAGTTTGGATGAAGTATTATCTATTTTTTCTTTTGTTATTTGTGCTTTTGGTGTCCTACCTAAGAAACACTGCTTACTCCAAATCATGCAGACTTACACCTGTTTTCTTTTACGTGTTTTATAGTTTTAGCTCTGGTATATAGATCACAGATCCATTCTGAGTTAATTTTTGTATATGGTGTGAGGTAATGATCTGAGTTCATTCTTTTACGGAGATCCAGTTGTCCCAGTACTATTTGTTGAAAAGACTATTCTTTCCCCCATTAAATTATCCAAGTACCCTTGTCAAAAATCAATAGATCATAAACGTAAAGTTGTATTTCAAGACTCTCAATTCTATTGATCTATATATGTCTGTAAGCCAGTGCCACACTATCTTGATTATTGCAGCTTTTTAATAAGTTTTGAAATCAAGACGTGTCATTTTGGGAAGCCTGGGTGGCTCAGTGGTTGAGCGTCTGCCTTCGGCTCAGGTCGTGATCCCAGGGTCCTAGAATCGAGTCCCATGCCAGGCTCCCTGTCAGGAGCCTGCTCCTCCCTCTGCCTGTGTCTCTGCCTCTCTCACTGTGTCTCTCATGAATAAATTAAGTCTTTAAAAAAAATACATGTCATTTCTCCACTCTGTTCTTTTTCAAGACTGTTTTGGGGTCCTCTGCATTTCCATATGAACTTCAGGATCACCTTGTCAACTTTTGCAAAAAGGGCAGCTGGGGTTTTCATAGATATTATGTTGACTCTGTGGATAAATTTAGGGACTTTTGCTATGTTGACCCTATTAAGTCTTCTAATCCACTAATACAGGATGTCTTTCCATTTATTTTGCATTTAGTTTGCAGTTACAATTCCATTTCCATTTAGTTTGCAGGGTATAAGTCTTGTACTTCTTTGGTAAACTTATTCTTTTTTATTCCATTACAAATGAAATTGTTTTATTAATTTTGTTTTCAAATGGTTTATTGCCAGAATATATATATAATTGATTTTGTATACTGTACATTATATATTGATTTTGTATCCTACAGACTTTGATGAACTCATATTAAGACTAAATAGATTTTTAATGGAGATTTTAGGGGAGTTTAGCATTTTCTCTCTATAAGACCATGTCATCTGTAAGTAGAGACAGCAAATAGAAACTTATTATTTTATAATCTGGATGCCTTTTATTTCATTGTTTTTTTGTTTTGTTTTTTGCCCAACTGTCCAGTCTAGGACCTCCAATGCAATGTTGAATAGAAGTGGCAAGAGCAGATATCTTGCCACCTCCTTGATCTGAGGAGAAACATTCATTCTTTCACCATTAAGTATGATGTTAGCTCTGGGACTACTCCCAAATTCTTAACTGTTGGAATTTTTGTGGGAAGATAAAAAGGTCATTTTAGTGTTTTACCCATTCATGAAAGTCCTAAATGTGCCCATTTCCCAATGCACAGTTTCCTCAATATTTATTTCTCTAACACAATTTCAACATCCTTTGTACTTGTAATAGGTTGGAAAGGGATAGTGACGTATCAAAAGGAAATCTCAGGTGGTTGCGAAGTTCAAGAAGTCTTGAAATGGATGGAATTTTGAAATCCAAAGCCTGTGTCTGATGATATAAACACCTGCTAATATAAAGCCCAAGCAGTGGGCATTAAGTGAAAGGCAATTTGACATTTCCCTGAGCTTGTCAGTCACTCAATTCACTGCTAAAAGGAAGACTTCATTCTGAGCCTGTTCTGAAATTCTGTGTCAGTTTTACTGCTAGAATGTTCCCTGAGTTCTCATTCTCCTTCCCACCAAAATTAGTTCTTCCACAAAAAGCTCCTCGCACTACCAAAAAAAATTTTTTTCAGAAAATCTATTCTAATTGTATTTAAATGTGCAAATCCTAGAACAAAGAGGGATTTGACAGTTACTTAATTTGATTATTTAATCACCCCAAATACCTCAGATAAAAAACTATACTCTGAAATACGGATTATCTGGTCTGACCCCTAAACAAATTATATTAGAGCAACATCTTGGTTAGCTGAGTTATATAGTTAGAGGTACAGGGGGAAAAATCTGGACTTGAAAAGACATGGCTTCAAATTCGAGGTCCTTCTGTTCATAGCTGTACGTCTTTGGGCAATTATTCATCCTTTCTGTGTCAACTGTTAAAAATTTTTCAAGAATAAAAACTCCTGGGGCAGCCTGGGTGGCCCAGTGGTTTAGCACCTGCCTTCAGCCCAGGGCGTGATCCTGGAGTCCCGGGATCGAGTCCCACGTCAGGCTCCCTGCATGGAGCCTGCTTCTCCCTCTGCCTGTGCTGTGTCTCTGCCTCTCTCTCTCTCTCTCTCTCTCTCTCTCTCTCTCTGTCTGTGTGTCTCTCATGAATAAATAAATAAGATCTTTAAAAAATAAAAATAAAAAAGAGAATAAAAACTCTTGCCTTGTAGGGATGTTGTGAAGATCACATGACATGCTATTCATAAAGTGCCTGGAACATAGTAGGTGCTTTTATTACTAACAGCAAAAATAATTCTTAGCTAAAGTGTTCAGGAAATGGAGTAGTTTGATCCACTGTAATTTCTAGTTTTCAAACTCCTGTGGCTGAAAATCCTCCTAAACAATCTTAGTTTCTGCATCTGTTTTATGGTAGACAGCTACGTCTTCCATCTCATTCCTAAGTAGTTCATGTGTAAGATCCCATGCAAGTTACCAAGAGGTGTGTCCAGCTCATCCACAAGTACTTTATAACCTAGAATAAGTGCAACACGTGCAGTAGGACTTTATGTGAGTTACCATTACACAGTATTTTAGGGACAGCAAGTGCAGGAGTTTGAGCTAACTATGCAAGGAGGGACTCAGCACACATTCTCAACCATGGTTTTCACTGATAAATTCCTTTTTTTTTTTTTAAAGATTTTATTTATTTATTCATGAGACACACACACACACAGAGAGAGAGAGAGAGAGAGAGAGAGAGAGGGAGGGAGGCAGAGACACAGGCAGAGGGAGAAGCAGGCTCCACGCAGGGAGCCCAATACAGGACTCGATCCCAGGGCTCCAGGATCATGACCTGGGCCGCAGGCAGATGCTCAACCGCTGAGCCACCCAGGCGTCCCTCACTAATAAATTCCAAATCTGAGCCAATGCAATGGGTGTTAGCTGTTTTCCTCCAAAGGGTAGCACAGGAAAAAGGCCAATGAATGGAAAGCTTTACCTTATATCCCCAATCTCCCCGGAAAAGCCACGTCTGCACTCTGAAAACTAATCAGCAACGGCCAAACTCCTCATCTCTCCCATTTTAGCATGCTCCTGACACAGGCTAATTGGCACATCTGAAATCATCCAATTAACAAGATGATGAGAACTGCCCAGCGCTGTGAAGGTGAACCCGGGCCGCTTCTGTATGTGTGCCACACCACCGCCTTCCGCAAACTCAGTCTGTGATTCTGATCAGTCCTGAGAGGTCTCTGTCCTCCTTGAAAGCTTAAGAACGAGTCTTAAGAACAATACATTTTCCTAGCTATGAAAACTGTATGCACCTGACACAAGTTCCTATCTCAGGAAGGCCAGCACCCCACTGACAAGCAGGGAAAGAAACCAAGGGAGCGGAGACCTCCCTGCAGCAGAGCAGTTGCTGGGAGGGGGACTGGCTCAGGAAGGTCAGGGGACACTCCTTCCAGAGTCAAGGCTGGATGCCTCCCAGGACCCTGGGGCTCGGCTCAGCTGAGCCCCTGGCCTTCCCGAACAACACAAAACTTAATTAAGCAGTATCAAAATCTATCATATGCAGAAAGCATGCACACGCACACTCGCACACACGCACAGGGCTGTCTCCTAATTAGCAATGTCAGCCACAGAAAACCATTCATCAACAACTAAAAATCATCAAACAATGACAGAAATAAATCCAACAATAATTTAGCAGATGGGGCCTCCTCTACTTGGCCTCCTGGAGGGAGGAGAGACAAGCCGCTGGCACCGAAGGACGAAGGCCACACGGTAATAAAGCACAGAAAACGAGACCAGCTCCACAGCCACCTGCGCTCACCCAGGGCGCACAGCCCCTGACAGCAAGGGCTCACGGTGATTGAGTGCTCACTCCGAGGCAGGGCTGTGCCAAGAGCTCTACCTCTGTCAGTTCACTGAATTCTCGAGACAGCTGAGACAGGGGCTCCCCATTACCACTCCCCCAACCTCCCTGAGAACTGGAGAAGGAATCACAAACAGGCGAAGAAGGCACATTCAACGTGTCTATTCATCTGGAAGGAGAACCTACATGCCTTTGTGTCCCCTATAAAGTCAGCATTTCTAATCCCAGTGCCATCTCAGAAAGAGCCCTGCACACAAAAGTTCCAACTGTTTACACCAAATCTGCCACCTTCTGCTGTGGGGTCCTGTGCAACGCCCCCAACCATCCCAGGCCTCTGTTGTCTCAACCCAATCAAAGAACAAGATGTTGTCCAGACCCTTTCCAGAGTCCACATTCTCGAGGCTTCCAAATCCATGATGTTCCTGCATCTGCTCAAAGCCACGTGAGGACCCTGCCATACAAACCCCAGGCTGAGCCTGGTTACCAGAGGAACCTGAGAGATGACATGTTTCACAATAAAGCGGCGTGTTTTTCACGTTCTTCCTGCTTCCCATTTAAGAAGCACTACCCATGGGACGCCTGGGTGGCTCAGCAGTTGAGCATCTGCCTTCAGCTCAGGGTGTGATCCCCGGGTCCCCAGATCGAGTCCCACACTGGGCTCCCTGCATGGAGCCTGCTTCTCCCTCTGCCTGTGTCTCTGCCTCTCTCTCTGCATGTCTCTCATGAATAAATAAATAAAATCTTAAAAAATAATTAATTAAATTTCAAAAAAAGAAGTGCTACCCAGGATTTCGCTTAGAAAATTGCAGGTTTTTATCACCTTCATCCAAGTCTTTGGCTGCAAGCACATGGGAAAGGGGGCAGCATTAATACTGTGGCTTTCTGGGGCGCCTGGCCCATTGTTGGTGCCCGATGTACAAAAGTGACCTCCTTCTATAATTATTTTGAAGGTACAGCTAGTTCTTTGCACTTCCGTCCCCCTTTTTATTTCCCTAAGTCTAAAGAAAAGACGAAGGCCTTCACCTAAATCAAAATGGAAGAAATTCATAAAATGCACCTGCTACTTTCACACAGGTATATACTTTTCATCGTTTTCCTCTCAACCTCAAGCCACTCACGTGAAGCCAAAAAGAGATGGGCAAATGACCGGCCAGCCGATTATATCATTATTCAATTTGTGAGGCCTTACATGAGTTCAGGAGCGCTCTTTAAAAATAGGTTGATTTGGGGGCAGGCACCATGATGGAAATCAATCCATTTTATAAAAGCCATAATCACACAAAAAGCAGAAGTGCCATTACGTTATCTGCTTCATAAAAGGAAGGACTATTCAGCCTCCTTTCTGTTGTCAAACTGGATAATTATGACATAAAATGGGCCACAAGTGATTGAAACCTTGCAGCCTTACAAACCTTCCTCTCATTCTTGAAACCATGTATCCGCTCAACTGGCAGCTGGAACAGTATTACAATAAAGGCTCTGCTGCTTTCAGGGCTGTGGAGAGAAGGGTTTCATGTGATCTGAAATCAGATCTGACTCCTCTCTACCCTGCTCCCAGCCCACCCCCACTCATGGTCACCCAGGCCAAAGGCTCACTTGTTCTCTTTTGCACCCCTTCATTCCTTGCGATGCCAGCCCTAAGACACGGCAGGTGCATGGCCCGTGACCCGCAACATCAGAGAAGAAACCACATGAGCAAATGCCTCCCTTTTTCCAGCTCTGCGGGACCATGTAGCAAATATCATGAAAGGGTACCTTCTAAGAACTCCTTGAGGAAAGGAGCGGTTGTGACCTTTTCATTTTTGTGACCATAGGGCCTATAATATACCAGGGGTGGGTGTGTGTGTATGTGCATGTTCCTGTGATGAACTGCAGTCTTACCTCTTTTCAGTTTGACACTCCAAATATTATTTCTGGCTACACTTTGATTTACCAATTACCAGGAAACTAAGCGATCCCTGCCCTTCGTATGCAAGGACAACATCTCAAAACACATCCCCTCCTTTTTTTTTTTTTTCCTTTTTTTAAAGTTCTCCTAAGGATTTATGCTGATCCATTCACTTTGTGACACATTTTTGAAAGCTATCAAACTGGGAGTTATAGGTGTCATATTTGACCATGAAGCAGTGTGACAAAAACGGGCCCGAAATGATTTCAGTTAAGATTTACTGAGCATTTAATATATGCCAGGCATTACATAAAAATAAAAACAAAATAACAGAAAAAGCACAACCTTGCCCACTTTATCTCACCAAAACCTCTTAGCAATCTTAGTGTGTGTCATTGTTATTCCCATTTTATGAATGACAGAGGCTCAGCACTCCACACACATATGGCGGGTGAGTAGGAGAGCCAACAGTCAGGCCTACAGAGGGCTGTACTCCCATGCACAGACCATGACCTACTTATAAGAGCTGCTGTGCTTTGACGTCAGCATTGGCAGCCAGGAAGTTGGCCGCATGAAGATCAAGCTCTTTGCAGACGTTGTGCCTAAGATGACCAAGAATTGTAGGCAGTTCTACACTGGAGAATTCAGGAGAGTCCCTTGTCTCAAGTGTGTAGTTAGCCAGAAAGGCCTATGACGACCTGTCATCATTCTAAGTCTCCTCCTTTTTTTTTTTTTTTTTTTTTCTCCTCCTTTTTAGTTATAGGAAAGGTAGGGTTCCAACAGGCTACAGAGGGAGCACCTGCCACAGGGTCATAATGGGCTTCATGATTCAGAGTGGGGATTTTGTTAATGGAGATGGTACTAGAGTTGCCAGTATTTACTTGGGGGGGGGGGGAGCATTTGCAGGTGAAAGTTTTAAACTTAGACATTCAGCTCAGCTCCAGGCCTACTTCAGTGGGCCCAGTACAAATGGCGAGCAGTTCTTCATCACCTGCTCTAAATGTGATTGGCTGGATGGGAAGCATGTAGCATTTGGGGAAAAAAATAATCACTGACAGATTTTTTGTGATACAAAAGATTGAGATGCTCCCAGAGACCCCAATATTAAGCCCAAACCACCCGTGGCGATCTCACAGTGTAGGGAGAGGAGATCCAGATCCAAAAGTGATCAGGCCTTGCCTTGCTCTGCATGAGGCTCGTGAGTAAAATAATCTGGATTGGCCCTTGTGTTGGCTTCTCTGACTGCTGCTGCCCTCTTTGATCAAGGGACCTTGGAAGTCTCATAGATTCAGAACCCAAGATGCTCTGTGTTTAAGTTTACAACTATAAATAAAGTTATCTTTTTTTTAATTCATTATAATACCGAGAAAGCCTGTAGGCCACAGCATCCTGAGGTGCAAAAACACCTCAAGTTTTTGCAGACTAGAACCTCAGATATTTCTTTTTAAATATACCCAAAAATGTATGCCCATGCCTGGGTAATGTTTACCACACAGGATATCACAATACAAGACTTCCCCAAGTATCCAATACTTTCAGTATTCAACAAATTCTAACCACTAACCCTAAGAAAAGTTTAATCAATCAGTAAAATCCCTTCAACATCAGGCTGGAAGGGTGGAGGGGAAGGTTTTATAATTAAAAGGGATCAGACCAGCTATGTAATAACTTACAGGACCCAGTGAAAAATGGGGGCGGGGTGGGGGAGGAGGGAATCCTTGTTCAAAAAATATTAAGAATTTCAAAACAGAGGGAGAAATCCATTAGAGGAACACCAGGCCCTGTGTCACTGTAAAGCCCCCACACCCAGAAGCTGGCCTCAGAGGGCACTGGTGTCCAGGACCCTAGGGGTTACTCTGGAGTCCAAAGGAATGGGGCCTGATGGCCTGTGAGCTCAGCTGCATGTGTCAGATGCTTTCTCCAGAATAAAACCCAGGCAGTCAGGACCTCAAACTGGAACATGAAACAGCTTGGCTCCAGATATCTCTGGATGTGAACTCAACACACATACGGCTTCAGCTGCTTCTTTATGCGAAGGTGTCGCCTGCAATAGTGGGAAAAGGTCATCCTGCACACACATCGTTAGAGAAACAGATTTCGAAACACATCCTGAAGAGAAACAATAAATACCGTCATCTATCACGCTGGCATGTCTTCCTTAACAGAGCAGGTGTTCAGAACTTTTCGTGTTTCTATTGGCTCTTTCCTGGTATTTTCTAATGAGCAAAAATACAAAGAAACTGCATGAGGCCCATAATATATGATGGGGCCTTTATTGCGCAGCTAATAATGCTTTTGTTTAATTGCCAAGCCCCAAGAAAAAGTCAGTCTGAGCTAACAAACTTTTGAAAAGCACCTATAATACTTTGTTATGAGAAAAGGAAAATACTTATTTTCGTGTGATTGGAACAAAGACAATTTTTTTAAAAGTTCAGTGAAAAAAAGATCACTGAGCTGGAAGTCAACAATGGAATAATATCTGTCTCCTACTCATTGGGCAAGCCACTCAGTAACCAGCTCAATACCGGCTCAAACAGGAGGAATAAGGATAGACGTCACACTCCTGTGCACGTTTGACTAGCCATGTTAGAGAATAAACCAGGCTTGATCTGAATTCCTGGATATCTGCCTGAACTGTGCATGACCTTTTGTTAATAGATACCTAAGCTATAAATGATATGTATTTTATAGTTCCAGGGAACACTAGAATCTGTTTGCCAGAACTCTAGGGCGAGCCCTCTAACTCTTTTCTTTTGCCAATAGTCTGATTTGAAATCTTGGGGTTCTCTGGATGTGCTAAAAATGATTTTCTTCATTTCTGCTGGTACAGAAATAGCAACCCAATAACCAAATGGATCCTTAACCTGTAAACTAATCATTAGGCCCCATCCTCTCTCAGCACAGAGGTTTTTGACGCGCAGATCCCAAGTCCCAGGCTCCTCACCTGCACGCTGAGCATAACACAACTTCCCAGATCAAGCACTTAGGCAAGGCCTCCAATGCACCCGCAAGAGAGAGGGAAGCTCTGGAGACCCAGCAACAACAGTTATGACACACAAGCACACAAGTTGTCCCTGTCAGTGCCCCTAGGGCAGTTGTGAGCCAGGCACAGCCTTCCAGAGCCTCTTCAGACAGATCTGGGTTCAATCCCTGTACTGTGACTTACGAATCACGTCACCTGGGGCCAGTCAGCTCTCCTCAACAGTCAAGCGATACTTAACACACAAAGTCATTGACAAATTAAGTGATCCATCAACTAGTCAAGTGTCTCCTGAGGTACCCCATGACTAGCAGATATTGAAACACATTAGCCATTAGTATTCTTTTTCAAACCACCTCCACACCTTTGCACTAACACCGGTTTTGGCAACCTTCTCAGAAAATCTAGTAGATCCGGAAAATAGATGTTGGTGAAAGAAAAAATGCATATTTTTTTTTCCACTCCAAAGGTTTGGGTGAGGGTCCAAGAACAAGGAAAACTTTTACCTCAGAGTGAATACATCTGGGACGGTGAGGGCTTGATAAATTCTGAGGAGAAAACACCAGGAAACGCCACTACGCATGCCCAGAAATTTTTCATCCAATCTGCAGCTCTACAGACATCACATCTTCTGAAGAGAAATGATGCAGCTGATAACCGTGGCCAAGGGATCATCCTTGGGTTTCAGACACACACTGGCATGCAGACAAAATAGTCACAAAGCTATTAAAGGCCAGATTTGCAGGGGAAATGATGAAACAGCCAAGCACGCCTTGCTTCCATGAGGAATCTCAAGACCGCAACAAGCCATGCTTGAGGGGGGATATCTCAGGAAGGAAAGTAACAGAAAATAGTATTTAGAGGGACACCGCAGGACACTGCCAACTGTGGTACCCAACTGACAGAAGGGTATAATGATCCAAACATCATTTATATTTAGTTTGGGGCCGTCCTACTGAGGAAGACTCTGTTTTCGGAGCCTGACAACTAGGTTTTCTTTCCCCGAGCGCAGTCCTGATAGCAGCCAGCAGAAAGAGCCTGCCAACAGGCTAAGGGAGGAAGCAAGGCAAAGCCCCACAGATTAAAAGTTCACCCCAGCTAATCCCTCGAGTGAGTAATCCATGGGGGGAAATGTGGTGACCATCTAGAGAGACGAAATCCAGAAGAAGAAAAGAGGGACAGAACATTCTGAAGAGCTTAACAGTAATGAAAACATTTAGAAAAGCAAGCTTCCTGAGCAGCTATGGAGACAACTTCACGACTCGGGATTTTTAAAACTGAACCAAACAAAACTCTCCATCTGTTGCACAGCGTGCCAGGTACTGTGGGTGCTTCAGGGGACACCGTGTGAGAGGTGGCCCTTCCTCTCAAGAGCTTCCTGTTTCATCAGAGAAAAGTCTCACA
This sequence comes from Canis aureus, assembly GCF_053574225.1. Taxonomy (NCBI): domain Eukaryota; kingdom Metazoa; phylum Chordata; class Mammalia; order Carnivora; family Canidae; genus Canis; species Canis aureus. The sequence goes on from NC_135615.1 coordinate 24,793,756, forward strand.
AGAGAAAAAACTTGGAACAACTGACCCTCAACAGTATGAGTCTAAGACTGAAGAACCGGGGAGAGGAGCCTCAGGTGGACACTTGACACTTGATGGAAGGGATCACACTGAAGCAGAGCCCTGGAGACCTGATGGGGCAGGTGGTGGAAGCAGATGACACCACAGGGCCAGGGCAAGGAGACTGGAATACATCTGCGTACCTGTAGGACACGGGCGGACCACCTCTCGCACCTCCCACTGGTACAGCAACAGCCTCCATGTGTCACAGCTTAATAGTCTTTTGTTAAATGAATACATGACAGTCATCTGGGAAGTGGGTCACTGGAGAAGCTCTACTAGAAAAACAATCCCCCAGGGCCCCTGGGTGGCTCAGTCAGTTTAGCATCTGCCTTTGGCTCGGGGCCTGATCTCAGGGTCCTGGGATTGAACCCCACATTGGGCTTTTTAAAAAAAAAGAAAAACAGGGGATCCCTGGGTGGCTCAGCGGTTTGGCGCCTGCCTTTGGCCCAGGGTGTGATCCTGGAGTCCCGGGATCGAGTCCCACATCAGGCTCCCTGCATGGAGCCTGCTTCTCCCTCTGCCTGTGTCTCTGCCTCTCTCTGTGTCTATCATGAATAAATAAATAAATCTTTAAATAAATAAATAAATAAATAAATAAATAAATAAATAAATAATAAAAAATAAAAAGAAAAAAAAGAAAAACAATTCCATTACCAGGTCTTACAACTGGTCCCTATCCATTACTTCCCTTCCCTTGGAACTCTTAAAACACTTTGCAGCCTGTTTATATCACCATGCACTGCTTTCCATTGTGGGCATATGGGCACATGTCCTTTTTCTCTAAGAGTTCGGGAAGCAAAATGTACCAACCCGCACAGGAGAGCCCCTTTGGGGTGATGGTTAAGAGCCCTGGCTTTGGCCCCAGACAGGTAAACCTAGGTTCGAATCTCAATTCTTCCATACAGATAGATCTGTGTTACTCTGGCCAAGTTGTTTAACCTCTCTGGGCCTCAATTTCCTCCAAAATGGTGACAATACTATCTATTTTATCGCATGGTGGGTGGATTTAATGTGAAAATTCATGTAAAGTACTGTACCTGGCCCACAGTCTAGCAGTGGGTATTCGTAAAGTCTGATACGATTATTATTATTAAAACTCTATGTCCCTTTGTCTTGCAGAAGCCAGTCTTCTCTTTGGCATACAGCAGAAGCTCACTAAATACTTACTGAGGAATGCTAGATTTTTTTCCCTTCCGACTTCTAGAACTTTCTAGAATCCCAGCTGTCTCTGAGCCCCATTGCCAGCAAGGTATACCCCTCTTCTCAACTTCCATATCATATACCTGCTGCAATAGCAGTATCACACTGAATTGCAATTACATGTTTGTCGGTCTTCCCAAAACGTTCCCTGGGGACACACAGGGAACAAAACCACATTTTGTTTACCAGCACCTCCTCAGTGCCTGGCACTAGACTCTCAACCTCTAATATCCCATGAATTTAAAAAAAAAAAAAAAGAAAAACTGTGGTATCAGTCTTACAATTCTCAAAAATTTTATCTGAAGTCTGACCAAGGGGAATAAATGAAGGCTCACTTCCAGATGGCTTTGACCAGACACACCCATTCAAATTTGCACACCAGAATTAGTTTCAGCATCCCTCACTCCTGGGTTTGTAAAGAGAAGCCGTTTACCCAGTATCCAATGAACCCACAGTTTTCTGCAGGTTTAGCACCTGTCTAGACAATACCCCACAGGCCATGGTGGGAGCTACAGAGCAGACCCCAAACTCTAACTTCCTGGAAAGCTTCCAAAGGACACCCAGCTCTTAGGACCTTTAGAGTTAACCAGGATTTTTAGAGGTCCCTGCATTTTTTTATCTGGACCATTTCTACAATCGCCGGATGAGGTTACACCTGGGGGATACACATTCAAAACATTCTATAAGAGGATGGCCACCAGGAACCCCTGGGGTGGGGGTTGGCAGGATACAAGTCACTGGATCCTAAGACTCAGTGGCTGTCACGTCCACACTCAGTTAGGACCCTGCCTGGGAGACTAACCAGCCAGGGTTGTGCCTTCCACAAACAACAGGCATTGCCCCTCCCTTGCCCGCCCTGTGAACCACAGAGAGGTGGCTGCAAGGGTGATGCGGCCAACCAGAAAACAAACCACACTGCCCTTCCTCAAGGCTTCCACCTGACTATGAGGATCACAAAGAATATGGTCATCGCAGGCCACAGAGACAGAACTACCAGGCTGTCACAGTACTTCTCACATGGCCAGCATTCACCAACTATTTGCTGAATGAATGCTATAAGTCTGGCTGACTTCAGCACCTCTGATCTCTGGCATCACTGACATGACTACTACCCCTTAATTCTAGTTCAGCCCCTGTGGTTTTCAAGACCACTTTCCTATCTTTCTCCAAACTCATTCTAACAAAACATAAACTCTCTTCCACTGACCTATAAGTGGTTATTATTATTTAATTTCTTATACTTAAGAAAATGCTTTAAGCCAAAGGAATGAATCTCTAATGGCATTCCTGAAGGCATCAAGTAGAGACCTTCTTAATGAAGTTTAAATCACATGATAGGATCTAACATCTACTTGCTTAAAATTCAAGTCTATACCCTTTTTTTTAATAACAAAATGCCACAATAAGTTGGAAAGGCAGGTACTGTTATCCACACTTAAATATGAGAAAATAGAAGCTCAGAAAGATCATCTAATTTGCTCAAGGTCTCATAACTCATAAATGGCGCAGTTAGGACTTAAACTTTCTTAATCTAATCAAAGCCAGTGCTCCTTTTATTCCACTTACTCGTTCATTTACTCAACATTGATGAAACGTGTAGGTGTCCCATGTGAGCCAGTCGCTGCCTGGGAGGCCTGTTCTGTCAGCATATGGGAAAGCCTCCACGCAGGCTCCTAACATGGGTCTCTGCAGCAAGACCCTGTAGGAACCATGGAAGCCCCTTCTCTGCTCTCAGGTCTCTGAATGCAGATCCTTCTCACCGACTTGGGGACACATGGCCTAGGAGCCACAGCATGGCCGGGGGAAACATGCAGAGGTAGCAACAGCACTCACTCTCTGTTCATGGCTCTGAATTCTCTCTGGAGCCAAATGCATCCTCAGGAGCTCATTTTGCACCTACAAAATGAATTACTGAGGATACAGGAACATAACAATGGCTGAAATAAGAAATCTCTAACATGGATGGCTTCTTCTTGGTCGCTGTCATGACATTGATGGTGATGGGTGATGCCTCTGAACGTTCACTGTCACCATCGTCAGGGATAACATGACACACACGCTCTGGATGTGGTCCAGGCTACCTGTGGGACCTCAGGCAGCCTACCGATGAGAGAGCTGGCCTGACAGTATCAATTTGAGTTAGAAAGACTTTAGCCCGTAATTGCAAGAATGAGTTGATTATGAACACTATGTCCTAAAGAGGGGCTGGCTTGAAGGTTTTGGGTGTGAACAGTTTGGCAGACGGCAAAGGCCTAGCCCTTCCCAGCATAACAGAATGCCATAGGCTGGGTGGCTTATGAACCATAGAAACTTACTTCTCACAGTCCTGGAGACCAGAAGTCCAAGACAGGGCCGCCCGGAAGATTTGGTGTGTGGTGAGGGCCCACTTCCTGGTTCATGGAGGACCGCCTCCCTGCTGTGTCCTCACATGATGGAAGGGCCCCAGACCTCCATGGGGTACACTCTTTTACAAAAGGGTACTAATTCTATCATCGGGCTTCACTTCCATGACCTAATCACCTCCCAATGGCACCACTTCCTAATACACCACGCTGGGGGTTAGATTTCAACTATGAATTGTGGCGGAGGCAAAAAAAATCAGTCTATAGTCAACAATATTTATTTTAAAAGTGAAGTGCCTGAAGCCAGGGTCTTGTGTCCCACCCCAACCAGGTACAGTCAGCCACATGTGGATATAGTTTTACCTCTTTCTTCCCACATGTATAACTAGCCAGCAGAGGTCTCTTGAGCAGGGTCTCCTGTAGGCACCAGGTCTGTCCCACTGCAGATGTTCAGAGGTGCTGATGAGTGTAAAGATGGGATCATGACAATAACTCCAAGAACGCTCTCACCCCCCACCACCATGAACCTAACACAAGTATCAGAAACCCATAGCACTCAACGAAGACCACCACCCCTATTTCCAGAGCAGATAACCAATCTGTGCACAGTGGTTCCATCAGCCAAGTTAGTAAAGTACTGAAATATTTTCATACCAATCAGTGATAACCACAGCCTTATCGTAGCCCTAACAGCTGACCTCTACGACCTCTCCTGAGATCTCCCCACCCTCTAGAGAGATTGACTACCCAGGACCCATCCAGATAACAAGTCAAGTCATATTGCCTTACTTATTTCACTCTTCTAGATTTTTCAAATTCTCTACTAGTATAACATGTGGCTTTTATGATTTTTTTTAAGTTTTTCCTAAGGTACCAATCACTTATAAACACTAAGAATGAAAACAACAAGCATGTGAAGACAGCCAGTTAAACTATACTATGAAACTCGTTTTTGTTGATGCTTCCAGAGTCAAGGTTGACCCACAGCCCAACTACTATGGGAACACTGCCCATAAGATGATAGCTAGGTTTCAAAGAGTGTACGTGATACTAACATTCATAAGAAAGGAATATTTTTAAAGCTATAATTTCCATAACATAATAATACCTTCTATTTGTATAAGGTCTTACTACACATGCCTTATCTCATTTGGGACTTACAACAGATATGTAATATAAGCAGGTGTAATTATCCCATTTAACAAACAAGGTATTCAAGAGGTAGAGAGGATAAGATCATGATTCCACAGTTCTCAAGTGACAGCTAGAACTCAACTCCAATCTCCTGACCTCAACGTCCTTCAGAGGTATGCTGGAGTCACCTCACACCTGCTCAGAAGAGCCTGATTCAAGAATTTTGCAGTAGGCCACTTGAAACTGCTCCATGTGGAAGTATTTACACTATGGAAATCAGAAGCTGTTACAGATCAGAGCCCATCTCCTTGCCATACCATAATACGTCCACAGAAGGGGAGGCGTTTCTTCTTCATTCTTTAATATTCTCTATCTCCATCAACCCCACTAACCAGCTTGTAAGCCATGTGACCCAGGAGAAAGAGCACTGAAGTAGGGACTCAGAAGACACTTAAATCTACCCCATCTACCACTCAGCAACCTTTTCCCATGAGTCATTTGACCTCTTTGAACCTCCATTTCCTTATCTGTAAAGTGAGGGCTAATAACTGAATCATTCAGGTAAAAACATTCTGTAAACTGCAAAACACCACATGGCTGTGAAAAACAATATGGCGGCACTTCCAGAAATGTCAGCAGAGAATTACCATATGATCCAGCTGTGTTACACGGGGTTAACTTCTGTGTACACAATCAAGAGAATTGAAACCTGGAACCTGAAGACATACGTGTACCTCCATGTTCATGCAGCATTATTCATGACAGCCAAAAGGCAGAAGTAACTCCAAGTGTGTACCAACATGAATGAACACAATGTGCTATAGACACACCATGGAATATTATTATGCCTCAAAAAGCAAGGGAGGGGAACCTAGATGGTTCAGTCAGTTAAGTGCCTGCCTTTGGCTCAGGTCATGACCCGAGGTCCTGGGATAGAGCCCCACATCGGGCTCTCTGCTCAGCGGGGAGCCTGGTTCTTCCTCTCCCCCTCGCCCTACTTGTTTGCATGCTCTCTCAAATAAATAAGTAAAATCTTTTTTAAAAAGGGGGGGGGGACATAGAAAAGAAAGTTCTAGTACAAGCTTCTATGTGGATGAATCTCGAGGACATTATCCTAAGTAAAACAAGCCAGTCACAAAAGAGCAAATGTTTTGTGATTTCACTTCTGTGAGGCACCTAGAGCAGTCAAATTCATAGAGACAGGAAGCAGAATGGTGATTATCAAGGGTTTGGGAGAGAAGGTGGACTAGGGAGTTGGAGTGTAACGGGGACGGAGTCTCAGTTTGAAAAGATGAAAGGGTTCTGGAGATGGACGGTGGTGACAGTTGCACAGCACTGCGAGTGGACTCAATGCCACTGACCTGTACAATTAAAAATGGTTTAGAGGGACGCCTGGGTGGCTCAGTGGTTGAACGTCTGCCCTTGGCTGAGGGCATGATCCCAGGATCTGGGATCGAGTCCCGCATCGGGCTCCCTGCATGGAGCCTGCTTCTCCCTCTGCCTGTGTATCTGCCTCTCTCTCTCTCTCTGTCTCTCATGAAGAAATAAATAAATCTTAAAAAAATAAAAATAAAAATAAAAATGGTTTAGGATGGTAACTTTTCTGTTAGGTATTTTTTTACCAAATTAAACATACACACACACAAATATGAAGCCTTGTTATTATATTCTAGTTGTGAAAGGAGCCAAAAGGGCCACAAAACCCCACATTCCTTTTTTATCATTACCAGGACCACAAACCCCGTCTTTGCTGACCGTGCTAATATAGGCAGAAAGAATCCACAAGCAGTATCACTCTTGCACATATTATCAGATACAGGTTTTCCCCAACTTTTATGCAAGGTTTGCTCTAAATGTTCACTACAAGCTTTTTATTATTATTTAAGGCATACTTCCTTAAATGAAATTTTTCAGGGCTACCTAGGACTGTACTCTAGCCTCAAAAAACTTTGGGGGCACTGACATGGCTGGATACAGTCCCACCTGGCCCTGGGAGGAGGGATAGGGGAGACACAGAGGCCACCCCATGGCACCCCCCTCTTCGGGAGCCCACACTAGCTAGTACCCAGCTTTGTCATGGCTCTGCAGGAGGCCTCGCTGGGTCCTCCACTTCCCAGTTTTCAACCCATCTGAGCCTCCTCAGTACCCCCAAAGTCCCAAGACCACAATTACCTATCTCCCTCCTGTCTTACATTCAAACACGACTTCTCTTAGGTGTTGGAGAAAAAGCACTTCCTTTAAAATCGCTTACATCATAAATGACTGGGCCCCCGACCTATTTCAAGGTGTTCCTATCTTCTGATGTTTCAAGGCAACTTTCAAGTGGCCGTTCCTATAAAGGTTAAAGAAGTGGCAGCTTATAGACGGAAGGACACCTGGGGCCAGGGGCACCAGGCCTGCGGGACGCCTGCCACCTCCACCCCTCCGCCAGACCTCCCGCTCCGCACCCATTCTCTTCCCTCCACCCACAAGTTTTCTAAAGCTACAAAGGATTTGGGGCTGTGGGGTTGGGGGTCTTTGGTTTTTGTTTTGCAGTTTTCCCACACACACACAATACTGTGGGCCTCAGCATGAGACAGGACACAGTTGTGTGAGGAGGCAAGGCAGAGGGGCCATGTGAAAACCAGGGACTTTGGAGGTTGTACTAAAAACCTTTAGGGTTTCAGTTACAGCATCAAATCCAACTCCGTACAAAGGCGATTGCACTGGTGTGTGTTGTGGATATGAAAGAAAGAGAGGTCCTCCATCAAGTAGAAATGTCAGGCACTTTTCTTCCCCTGCTCACCCCATTAGAGATCCCAATAAATTGTGCACCCTACCCTCCCCCTGAAATGGAGAGGTCAAGACGAGAGATACTGCCCAACGCAGGCATCTCCCCAACTGTCACACCTGTCATATCCTGAAACCTGGGAAATGACCCTTCGGAGATCTGGTCCCACACCCCCTCCAACATTCCCCATAAAGATATTTTTAAAGAAACTGTTACGTGTGTCCGTGTGGTAAACACACATACAGGCTGTCACTTCTTAAATACCCTCCCCCTAAAATCAATTCAGGACATATCAACCTTAAACTACGATGTTTTGTCATACTGCAAATAAATTACTTCAGTGCTCAAATCAAAACCTTCTATTCAATAAGAAACAAAGCTGACACACGGTAGCAATTCTCAGAAAGAAAAGCACCTGTAAGCCCGAAGCAGGGCCACAGCTGTAGGGAGACCTGGGTGCTGCCTGGGAAGATAGAAACTACAGGCAGAGACTGTTGCACAAGCTGACGCAGATAGGGACAGGCTAAAACAAAACAAAACAAAACAAAAGACCCAGCTCAGGGTGCAGGGAGAGGTGCAGAGACAAAGCTGATGAGATAACCAGAGGAAGGAATGAGCCTGTGAAATACAGCAAACTAGGTCACTCCAGCACACAAGCTGGCCCGGGGGACGTTTCAGGCTGAGTCTCTTGGTTAATGCTAGCACTCTATGAACTAATCACCCTCCTGTGGGGAGCAAATGTTGAATGGTTCCACGGACCCTCCAGATCCGTGCAAATGGCCTCTGAGGAGCAGTGTTCCAGCACCACAGGGGCTAATGAGAGGGAAGGAGCATTTCCTGAGAACATATTTATGGGCCCTGCATTGTACTAAGTAGTCTTCATGGGCTCTCATTTAATCCTCCCTACAGTCCTGAGATAAGGTGCTAGTCTTATCCTGTTTTATGGAGATGAGGCTGAGAATGGCCAGAGAATTTGCCCAAAACCAGACTCTAAGAAGCAGCGGAGCAGGATTTGCACTCGTGTCCTAGTGACCTCAGCGCCTACTCACTACTCAGAGCCACTCACTGCTGTGCTGTGTAAAACAACCAGCGATTGTTCCTCCCTGGCTGACTGAAGACTTGTTGATGGTTTCTTAAATCAATTTGGGGGTGGGGTGGGAGGTGAGGAGAGGTGAAATATGTAGCATTCTGCGTTTTTGCAACAAGAGCTTCCAAAAATCCATTTCCCACAGATTCAGACATGTTCTTCTCCACGGTACTGGCCCTGAATTCCCATAGGCAGTCCCCCTCAACCAAAGCTGCTTGAAAGCAACTGGAGTTGATGACAGCTACTGTTGACTTAATCCCAATTATGTGCCAGGCACCTCATAGACATCGTTGCATCCTTACAAGAATCCCACAAGGCAACAACTTCCATCTCCATCTCAACTCAGAAAGATTAAGGAACCTCTCCAGAGGCACACAGCTTGGAGTGGTTGGATGGGAGCCACCTTTCCATTACGGGTCATGGCCACCTGATGCCTCTCCTATCTGGCCTCAGCAAATAGGTGATTTTCAAAGGCTTATCCTCAAGATGTGGTATTACCCAAGAGACAGAATCTGAATCCTATAGTTAGTTAAACTATAGATGGTTTCTGAATCCTTCTGAAATCACTAGGAAAAACAGCACAAGACACAGAGCTGATTGCTGGAGATGTGGAATGAATCCGGTGTGTCACCAAATGACCCTGGCCTGTGGCATCCATTTGGATGTTACCCTTGGTCTGACTAGAATCAAAATAATCCATACACTGAATAAACATTTTTGTTTAGAAGTCAGGCAGGACCTAATGAAAGTTAGCCCAAGGGAAAAGTGGTTTCCTTCCCAAAGAAAGACAAGGCCATAACCAACATGAACCGAGAAAGAAGATTAGGTCAGCATCTCCCCCAGAGTCCACATATCCTTCGCTTTTAGCTACGTATGAATTGGATTGCCCATGCCAGAAAAGGAATTCAAGGCAATTGCCTAGGACACCAGGCTTCCTGGTGGCCACCCAGAAGCAGTTCCTTCTTCAATTAAAAATATGGGTCCTCAGGGGGCTGTGGACTCCCTGATGATTCCTGGGAAATCTGGTAAGGATGAGAAGTATGAGGTTGAAGGTCTACCACTATGGGTGCAAGTTGATCAGCAATGTGACAGTCCCCCACTGGACCAATGCCTAAGCTGTCCCAGAGGAGAGAGGAGGAGAAGGAGAGAGATTGAAGGGGATTTAAGGAGATTTATTCGGGGAAAGGAAAGATTAAAGGGATTTATGGAGACCCAGCCAAAGAAAAACTCAACAAATTAACCCCTAAAATCCTCCCCTGAGGAGACACAAATGTCTACCTACCTACCAAGCCTAATTACTGTCCGTGCAGTGGCCAAGTTTGAATCAGAAATTTCTGCTTGAAACATCGTCCTTATTAGCCCCTCTGGGAACAAGCTCTCTACCCAAAAGAGCAATCTCCCAAATCCCACTGCACTAATCAATACGGACACTGGTTGTCCGTTATCTTTTTTCCCAATCAAGAAAAATGTTTGGCTTTTCTTCTTCAAATAGAGAACATCCTGTCAAAGAAAGGAGCAGTAAGAATGTTCACGTTTATTATTTGTCATGGCATATGTTTGGGCTTTAAGTCACCAAATTAAGTGGAAGAATTAAAGGTTACAGGCCCACCTGTCAAGGGGAGCCAGCTCTTCCTGTTGAGAACTCTAAAGGCAAAACCCAGCATTTTCACAGAAAGTTAAGTAGTTCTTCCAGCTGCTGAAATGTCCAGCCTATCACCACTTTCCCTCTGTGACCGAGGAGGAGGGGGCACGTCAAAAGCCCCCCACCCCCCACCCCGGAAATAAACTCAGAGGGAAGGAAATTCACCTTGAAAAGCAGGCGCCCCTCCTGAGGGGTCCTAAAAGCCCAAAGGGTGTAAGCTTACCCAATAAACGGTTTCCAAGAACCTTCCCAAGTGTGGACAGCCCTGCTCTGCAGAAGCAGCAGGCACTTGGAAAATCCTTGAATAAAACTGACCCAGACCATCCAATGGCACCCTTCTTCCAACCCCAAATCCTTGGAGAATCTCATGTCCAACCACAGCAGTTCCTCTCTGCTGTCCCTTCCAAACATATCCAGAATCCAATCACTCCTCCCCACCTCTGTGGCTACTTCAGAGCCACCTGCCCCACACCTGGATCATCACAATAGCCTCCAAGAGGGTCTCCCCACGTCTGCCCTGGAGCCCACCGTCCATCTTCAACACAGCAAGTACAGTGATGATGGGAACACTTAAGTCAGATCAAGGTTCTCCTCTGCCCAAAACCCTCCAACGCCCCCCACATCTGTCAGAGCAAAGGCAAAGTCTACGGCCTCCAAAGGTTCTCCATGAATCCGATGTCCCCTCTGCCTTGCCCCCACTTCCTGACCCTGATGCCTCTCTTCTCTCGGCTCCTACCTTCCTCCCCTGACTGCCCACTTCCAGCCTCTCTGAATGCCAGACAAGCTTCCCACCAGGCCCTCATCCCTTGCTGTTCCTTCAGATGTCCCATGGCTCCTTTCGATGGCATTCAGATATGAGCCTCCCAGGGAGGCCATCCATGACCACCTGGCCTCAGGCTGCCATCGCCACCTCACGCCACAAAATCCCCCTGCCCTCCTTAGCTTTCCTCCTAACGTGTATATGGAACACCATCCTCTCCATCCGATTTACTTACCTTTGTCATCCCCTGGTCCTCCTACCTCCAGAAGGTAAGCTCCAAGAGGGCAGGCATTTTTGGTTGTTTGCTTGCAGCTGTGGGCCACCCCCCCCCCACAGTGCCTAGACTCTATCACACGTTCAATAGATTATCTTGTAATGTATGAGAGGCTGAATTTATATCCTGCCCCCTTCCAGAAAAAAAAAAAAAAAAAAAGAACTGAGAAGTACAAACTCCTGACAAATACCCCAGCTGGGACACCCTCAGGCAGAAATCTAGGGGCTTCCACCCCTAGGTTCCTCTTAGTAAAATTCTTTCAAATGCTTCACCCAGATTCTAAAATTCTGAGCAATCCCAGAATAAATACTATTAAATCAGCCGGTCAAATATACAACCACCTGAAGCAGCTTTGCGTTCTCCTCCTCCCCCACACACACACATACCCCCCCCCAAAAAAGGACTGTTGATTTTTTCCCCCAGGGCTTTCAGATAAATCAATCATCTGTGTACTCAACAGGTGTATTTACTGAGCAATTTCAGAATAAGGAGTTTAAGTATGATACTAGTGGGAAAGGACCGCGCTTGCCCCACAGATATTTCTATTTATACTCTTCCTAAAGCAGCACCCAGCAGGCACTCATTTAATGAAAAGGGGAACACACTATGCTATTGACATTAAGTGGGATAAGACTTCCTGTCCTGAGTTGTTTCACTTTGCTACTAGCATGAGCCCTAAAATGTTGCTTGCCACACACAGAAGGCTCGTAAAGAGCCACAGCAGGTACCTTCCTTGTTCAGGTGAGCCATAAAACCTCAGGGCTGTAAGGGTCCTTGAAAACCATCTTGTCTGTCCTGCCCCCCTGATGAGGAAGCTGTGACCCAGAGAGAGTGGTGTGGTCATTTGTCCAGACAGGCCACATAACCCATTAGTGGCTGAGCCAGACCTGAGAACCAGGCCCAAATCCTCCACGATGCCTAGTTCAGCCCCCTACAGACAGCAATTACTTCACCGTAAAATGTTCCGTCTATAAGAAAAGCATGTATTCACACCCTGCAGAGATGAAGATCTCTTTTCTAGGACATGCCATTTCCTATACTCCAGAGGAAAGGAGGTATATTGGGACAATCATTCTGTGTCATGCCAGGTACTGAGACCTTCTCTGTTCAGATGGCTTTCGTAGCATGGAAATTATAGAAGTGATTTCCAGGAGTCTGGGGGACTCCCTGGACGCCGCACCCAAGCTCTCTTCCCATCTGTTATTCTTCTCCGAATGGCATATTATCATTTTTTTTTTTAATTTCGGAAGTCATTGAGAGGTATCTCCGGAAGAGATGGTCTGAAGATGTCTCTGCAAATACGCTGACAGAAACGTTCACTACCCCTAATTTGTTGTTACACAACGTTTATGTGCTCTCACAACATGCCAAGGATCTGAAAACATGTCGTTAATTAATAAATAGTAATTAGGCCTTCCACCTAATTCAGAGCTGTGGTCAGGTTCTGCAATTCTCTTTCAAAGGGAGTTACCTGCAGCCCACCCAGCTGGGAGGTTTTCCATGAGGCCTGACTCAGAGGCACATCAGCTAACCCAGGCCCAAAGCCCAGAGCCAGATCCTGTGCTGGGAGGCTGTCCCTGGCTTCCTTAATCTCCTTCCCACCCTCCAGGGACCGCCTTCTCACCCACCTGGCCCCCACCCTCTAGCAAGGCCCCTCTGATCACACAAACTATAGGACTTGACCCTTTGGCTTCGACAGTATGTGTTCTAGCCCTGCAGGGATATTGGCAGCCAGATATCGGATGACAAAGTTTGGCAAAGTGTGCTCCTCGGGCCCTTACGATGCTTTATTTTAAAAGCATTTTAACACTGTAAGATGACAGTCTGGCTCCTGGCAGGGCTTTCCTGCCTTCGGATCTTGAAGGCATATGGGGAAGGTGTGACAAACAAAATGACTTGGAGCTGCTGAGTACCTTGGAAATGAATCCCAATCTCGATTAGTGATGCCTTTGACTTACGCCGGGGGAGTTTTGTTACAAACAGGAGAGGGGTCCAGACTCCACGTCTACACAGACAGGACTGGAAGTGATCTCCCTACTTGAACTCAGGCCAAGGTCACTGGAGTTGGCCCAGGGTGAAAACAGGCATCCTGAACATCAGACCACTGCTAGAAAGTCCAAGGAGACCAAATAATGCTGATAATCCAAAAGCTTTGAAATGTTGCCATATTTAGATAACAGGTCACCCTCACCCCACAGTTATGTTTTCGTTGCACTAATATTAAAATTAGCTTTCCAAATACTAAAGTCAAATCAAATTATTAGAAACATTTGCTGTTACGTAACAGCATAGTGGCTCGACCCCAGATAGAGCCTGATGAGTTGTTCTGCCTAGATTTGAGTATCAGCTCTACCACTTAATAACAAGCTCACGTTTAGAGAGTCACTTAATCTCTCTGCTGCCTTACTTTTCCCATCTGCAATTGGGGATAATAGCAAAACCCACCTCCTAAGCTTATTAGGAGATAAAATACATGTAAGGCACTTAGAATAATGCCTGATACTTGGTATTCATTTAAGAAAGTCACCTATGATGACTATGATTGTGTCATTGAGTAAAAGCATTTTGATCACTTAATTATTTGTGTTGGACTGTTTTAGAACCCATGCCAGCACCACAGGGCCTCAGTGGGAAGCTTCTTTTCAAAGCATTATTTCCAAGGAGGAAGGCAAAGCTTTGGGTCCCCAACAGAGACCCATGCCCAAGTGCACCGGGCACCTGACCAGAGTCCAAGAGATTGTTCTGCAACAGCTCCACCGGTCTCTCTGGCACCAGAAGGCAAATCCCCATCTGTCCCCCAAGGGAAAGCTGCCCCGCAGTCACTCCCAAACAGCGTCTGCCATACAGCAGGAGCCACTCAATAAAGCCACAGCTCACTGAGCTTCAGCGGGCCAGGTTGCTGCAGAGGCACCGCTGCAGGGCTCTCCTGAAAAGCAAGAGGGGGAGACTGCTTCTTTCCACCTGGAGGCCGCAGACAGGGGGAACGCGAGCCAAGGGCTCAGGTGGGATAGTGCCATGCAAACTCCCACATGCTGAGGCTCCACTCTCCCATCCCCTCATCTGCAGCCACATAACCGGTCTCAGGATGACAAGCAAGGGCATGCTTCTTGTTTCTCCATAACTTGAGAGCATCTCCGCATGAAAACCCTAAATCCGAGTAAACCTCGGATAGTAATTCTCAAAAGTTTTGACCAAAACTCACCCCTTAACTGGCCATGCTGAAAGAGGCCGTCCCAACCCCGTCTTTATTAAAAAGGCTAAGTCCTTTCTGTTTTCATCCCAACGAAGACTGAAAGTCTATACCCACAGGTGCCCCCCCCCCCCCAAAGAGCAGCGCACAACACCCGGGAGACCCTTCTGAGCCTCGCCAACGGGTGTCTTCCTGGGAACAGGAGTGCGGCTGGAAAGGTGGCCTCTACAACTTCGCTCTGGGGGATCCACTGCAGATGTGGGGGTGGGGCTGAGGGGGAAATAAAAGACTGAAGAGCCAGGTGGACCCCAAGCCTGGGGGCAGAAGCCAACCTGCCATCTGAAAATGTGGTTCCGGGAAAGCAAACCAACCACAAAAAAAAAAAAAAAGGAAAGGAAAGGAAAGGAAAGGAAAGGGAAGAAGGAGGAACACAGTGATTTATCTCACCAAACACCTCCTCTTTCTCTTCCCAGCCTAATCAACACCTCCATGAACCCCTGCAAAACGTTCAGTTCATGGAGCACAGGTGTGCGTGTCAGAGAATATATATACCGACAGATACTGATCACCAGCAGATGCCCATCCCGGGGGGGGGGGGGGGGGGGTAATAACTTGAACTTCAGACTCCCCCAGCAGACCTGACTCTCCCTCACTGTCAGCCTCCCTACCTAATCGGGGGCGCATCGAAACAACAAACCAACCAAAACCAAGTCAGGGGCAGAGAGGGAGCCGCGCCGCACCTGCTGGGAGCTCAGGCCGTGCGCTCGTCCAGCCTTCCCGGGAGCACAGACCCTCCCCGGGGCGCGCGGCGCGGCCCCGCCAAGTGGGCCTCGGCTCAGGGCAGGAGGGACGGAGCTGCCCGCACGCGCCCCCCAACACTGCGAAGAGTCGCTGGCACCCACCGTGGTGCCCGCACCCGTGCGTGCAGGTGTGGGCTGAGCCTACGCGATGGAAGGGCGGGGACGGGGGGCCCGAGCCCCACTTGCTCGCGGCCGTCTCCCTCCCGCACACCCGGTGCGCCCGGACACGCGGCGACGAGACGCGCGCCGCCGGGAGGCAAGAGGACCCACCACGCTCAGCCCACAGTCACGCGTGGGGGGAAGGAGTCGGGAGGGCGGCGGAGCCCGGGCAGGCGGGAAGTCGGCTCCCCTGCCCCGGCCGGGAGCGGCGCCCACCCGCGTCCGAGGCAGCCCTGTGCGCGGGGGCTCCGCGGGGCCGGGCGATGCGGGCGCGGGGGGCCCCACTTACGTTCCGAGGGTCTCCTTGAACTCGAAAATCTTCTTGATGTCTTCCGCTTGCTTTTTCCAGGAGGAGCTGCTCTCGCCGTTCTCCCGGGCCATGGCCGACGAGGGCGGCGGGGGCGCGGGGCGCGGGGCGCGGGGATGCTCGGGCGGGGGCCGGGGCCGGGGCCGGGGCCGGGGCCGGGGCTTCCTCTTCTGCAGTTTCCTCTTTCACTCTCGCCGCCGCCGCCGCGCGGTCCCTCCCCGGCTCGGGGCTGCTGGTCTCGGGCACAGACTTCCTGCCGCCGCCGCCGCTCCCCGGCTCCGCCGCCGCCGGCTGCCAGCCTCACTTTCTGCTACTTTCTTGCCTCCCTTCTCCGCCCTCCGCGCCGCCCGCCCCGCTCCCCTCCTCCGCCTCCGCCCCCTCCGCCCCCTCCTCCCGCGGGCTCCCCGCCCTCCCCGCGCGCCCCGGCCGCCTCCCGCCTTCGGGGATGTCCTGCGCCCCGGGAGCGCCGTGCACCGGCCGCGGGGACCGACCGCGGCGCGCCCCGGAGCCCAGGCGAGGGCAGGTGCGGGGCGCCCGGCAGGTGCGGGGCGCCCGGGGCGCGCGCGGGAGGCCCCAGCCCCCCGGGAGCCTTGCTGGCTGTGCGCTCGAGGCCCGGGGGCGCGAGGGCTTTCCCCCGGGCGGCGGGAGGGGGCGCCTCTGCGTAGCGCTCGGCGGCCGCGGGGTGGGGGCGGGGGCGCGAGGCTGCGGGCCTCCGAGGGTGGGGGCGGGGCGGGGCGGGGGCCGCGGCCGGGGCGTCCCGGGGCGGGCGGGGGCCGGTTGCTATGGCGACGGGAGGCGGCGGGGGGGGGTGGGCGTTGACTCGGCCCCGCGGTGCCGGAGCTCCCGGAGCTCCCGGAGCTCCCGGAGCCTGCCGGTCCCTCCCGACCGGGCGGCTGGAGCTAATTCGCATTGCACCAAAATCGGCGCTCGCGTCAAATTCTGGCCGGGGGAGGGGGCCTCGTGGCGAGGAGGACGCCTGGAGGCCTCGGGACGGGGGCGCGCAGGACGTGCTCGTCTTCCCTTTGGGAGCGGGTGCATGTGGGGACCGCGCCCCTCGGGCTGCCGGGATCCCCGCCTTCGCTCCCGCGCGGCACCCCCTGGCCAACCCCCCCCCCCCGCCCTCTTCCCGCAGGAACCCAGAGACTTGGTGAAAAGTGAGCATCTGCCCCCACACCCCCCGTAGCCCTACCCGCAGCGGGCTTAGTGGGGTACCCCCTCAAAACATCCTGCCCTACTGGCTGGAGAAAGGAACCCAGAGTTCCCTCTGGCCTCCCATCTCGGAGATGCTCTTTGCCCACCCTTCTCCCCATGTCCACCTATCAGAGGGGGCCCCGCGTGCAGATCCCCGTCCCCGACCTGAAGGGACTACCTCTTGATTCAGGGGGAAAAAAAAATAAATAGTTTTTCTTGTATCCAGATTAAAGCTCGGCTCCGTAGGGCTCCTGGCCCCTCTGCTGAGTTGGGTAAACAGCCTTGTCTCTTGATTGTTGGTTGACACCTGCCCCATTTTCCCAGGACTGTTCCAATTTCACTGTAAAGGGGGAAAAAAATCTACTCCCTGAAAAGGAAACTTCATCCAGCATCTTCTTCCTGGGTCTGACAGGGTGGCTGCAGGCCACCTCCGGGAGGCCCTCTGGAACACCGCCAGCCCTCCACCCCCCTCTGACCCCCAGGAGGTCACAAGATACCCTGGCCTGCCCATCCCTCCACACCTCCGCGCTGGTTTCCTGTCTTTCAGGAATTGTGAGCTTAAGGCTCTCCAGGCTAGGGAGAGCGAATTCGGTATTATTTGGCTGTTAGAAATGCAGACTAAACCCGACAAGCGCAACTTCCAGGACAGATTACTTTAGGGAGGCAAGAAGTTGGGGCACATCACCAAAGTGGGAGGCAAACAAGCACTCGTTTCAAAAAGAACTGGGTTTGAGGAACTACAATATCTTTTAATCAAAGGTTCAGTGATATGAAGACTTAGAACTGGGCATAACCAAGTTGCTAGTTGACACCCTTCCATGCCCTACTATAAGCATCTTCTTCCCTCCTTCTGTTCCTCCCACTCTCCTTCTTACTCAGTTCTTTCCTCTCCATTTTACCCTTGCTCCAGCCTAAGGATCAGGCTCCAGAGCTCCTGAAAATAACTCTCAGTCTGAACTTTTGTCCCCAGAACTAAGGAAAGGATTTTGCTCTCTATCAAAGAGAGACAGTTGTCCAGAAGGAGCAAAAGGGAAGGGGGAGCAGGGAAGGGCGGCCTGTGGTTCTATGGCTGTGGCTTTACCTACCAGCCTGTAAGGTCCATGAGGTCAAGGAACACATTGCCTTTTGCACCACTGTATGCCCAGCACCTAGCATGGTAACTCACACAGAGTAACTGATGGATGAATGGGCATAAGAAGGATAAAGAAATGAAATAGAATCAAGACAACTATTTGATATTTGTTGTACTGATGGGGAGGCTATAGAGACTCTTTTTTTCTCTTCCAAACTTTGTAATGATGTTCATTCAGTATTATCAAGTCATGCTCAGCTGGACTAGGTCCCAGAGAAAAGGCACAAGCATTTAATGCGGAGCTGAAGAGGCCAGACCCAAAAGAACAGATCCCACAGGAGGTAGAAATGCCAAAAACTAATTGTGTGGCTCTACTTGGTCATTTCTCCCTTACTGAACTTCATGTAAATAAAATAAATATCCTCATCCTAGAAATTGCAATGGAAAACAAAACCCACCATTTCCTAAGAATGGTTACACCTTAGACTGTACGCTGCCTAATTCTGTTCACTTGAAGGCCGCACTTGGACTATGTTTTCTAGTAACTGACCATTTCCTCCAGCCTGCCATGTTTTTCTAGAGGGACAGGTGGTGGTTGCCAGGCTCATGATCCTACCCCACCTCCACTGTCCATCGATTGTTATCTATCCATCAAAAGCTATCTGTTCCCCCCAACAATTCCACTCTAGAAAGCTCTGTCACATATTCTGGGTTACTAAAGTTAGATCTGTATTTTTTTAAAGCTCTTTTTAAAAAAATATTTATTTATTTGACAGAGAAAGAGAAAAAGCACAAGCAGGAGGAGGAGGGGTAGAGAGAGAGGGAGAAGATGGATAAAGAATCAGGGAGGCTTGCATCAGCAGGGAGCCTGATGCAGGCCTAGATTTGGACCCTGGGATCGAGACTTGAGCCGAAGGCAGACAGTTAACTGACTAAGCCACCCCGGCACCCCTATATTTTCTTAAAACTTTTACAATTTTCCTTAAAGAGACCAAAGAAGAGGTTTTTTTCTTAAGGATTTTATTTATTTATTTGAGAGAGAGAACTTGAGTAGGGAGGAGGGGCAGAGGGAGAAGCAGACTTCCAACTGAGCAGGAAACCCATATGGGGCTCCATCCCAGGACCTGGAGATCATGACCTGAGCTAAACCCAGATGCTTAACCAACTGAGCCACCCAGGCACCCACCCCAGAGGTACTTTTAATAATGCATCATTAAGAAGCTACTAATATTATGCTCATCAACCTTTCTCCCACCAACCCTCCAGCCAATAGATTAGGCTTATGTGGCCCTGGCTCAGAACTGGGCAGATGGTGTAAGGGAAATAAATACTGTCTAGAGCAGATTCATAGATTAAATCTGAAATTTTCAAAAAAAAATTTTTTTTAATCTGAAATATTCTAAATTACCCTATTCAGTTGTTCATACCTAAAGTGATAAGCCAGCAAGGCAAACTAGGGCAGTGGAAAGAACTAGAAATCCAGAAAACTAGATTTAGGGAGCAGGTCACTAAACACCTGACCTCCTTGGACCTGTAAAATGCAGGTTGTAGAAGGAAGAATGATACATAAACTCGATAATTTTTAGGACATGCAAATCAATGTTTTTTTTTCATTTGATGAAAAGCTTATCAAGAATATCATTAATCTTTGAAAACTTAAGAACTCTTTGGTCCAAAAATGTATTGATCAAAAATATTTTATTAGGTGACCTCCTATAGATGCACTCTACATGAAAAACTTAAATCTCAACAAGAAATATTGCAGAGAAAAGCATTTCCTTCTTAAAAGTTGGGTGCTGGGATCCCTGGGTGGCGCAGCGGTTTGGCGCCTGCCTTTGGCCCAGGGCGCAATCCTAGAGACGCGGGATCGAATCCCACATCAGGCTCCCGGTGCATGGAGCCTGCTTCTCCCTCTGCCTATGTCTCTGCCTCTCTCTCTCTCTGTGACTATCATAAAAAAAAAAAAAAAAAAAAAGCTGGGTGCTATCCTCTTCATCGAAAGGATTGTTTGACACCACTTTGATATTAGAGCCTCTTATAAAGACTACAAAGTTCTTAGCATCTTAAATTGTGTACTTAGTTCTTAGAAATAGGTAAAAGAGTTACTAGAGCATATGTTTTATATACTGATGATTAACATAAGTTGTTGCCAGTCTGCAGGACAATAACATCTAGGAAAAGCATAGCCAAATGAGGAGTTACAGAGAAGGTCCACCTCTGTGCCAAGCAGCTTGTCAGGGAGGCATAATCAAGAAGAGGGACTTACTATTGTCATTTCAGATCTCTACTGGTAAAGGTAGAGATTAAAAGAACCTTCAGTCACAAACCTAAGTCATAAAGAAACTGAGCATGATCCAAGGAAAATTCTAGCTAGCCTGGAAAATGTCTAAGGCCCACTCCCTAACACGAACCTCTTACATATTAATAGCCATTCATAGAGGAATTCATCTGGTTCGTGTGATGAAAAGTCAAGGTGAAACCAGCACAAAATATTCACACATTTCCTCCAATTAAAACCAAAACAAGGGATCCCTGGGTGGTGTCTTCAGCCCGGGGCGTGATCCTGGAGACCTGGGATCGAGTCCCACATCTGGCTCCCTGCATGGAGCCTGCTTCTCCCTCTGCCTGTGTCTCTGCCTCTCTCTCTCTTTCTGTGTGTGTGTGTCTCTCATAAATAAATAAAATCTTAAATTAAAAAAAAAAGAACTGTCTTTAAAAAATTAAAAAATAATAAAAACAAAAACAAAAAAAATTGGGGGGATAGGAAGAATAAGGAGCAGAGGAGATTTAACACAAGAAAAAAAATTGCCATAGCGGAAGTAAAGTTTGTGTTCAAATACATCATAATTTACAAAAAAAACAAAACAACAAAATATAAAACAAGCAAAGATGCATTTGGTCAGGAAAGACAGGGCAAGACAACAGGAAGGAAGCAGGAAACAGTGAAGTCACCATAGATACGAAGACTATCTCAGAAATGGCACAAGGAAAATTGCTAAAAACCTTTTAAGTGATCTAGAGGACAAATCAAGAATAGTGAGAAAATAAAATGGAACAATGATTAGCTAGAAAATTATTTGAAACAAAGGAAGTACAATGTATTCATAAACGGCATCCCTTCTGAAGAAACTGAAATAATGCAACAAAAAAATACTTAAAGATGTTACTCAAGAAAACTTTTCAGAAATGAGGAAAGACTTTAATTTACAGACCAAAGGGGCACATCACATACCAGAAAATATATGGATGATCAGTATCAAGACATACCCTAGTTAAACTTATCTCTAAAGAAATAATTCTTTGATTTGCAAAGACAAATAATCAAGTCACATGTATTGAAGAAAAAAAATATACCAGTCTGTTATGTCTATAGCCATGGGGAATGATAGAAGACATGTTTACAAAGTCCCTAAGGAAAAAGTCGTGTAAGAATTTCCTAATAATAGCTAACATTTACTACATTAATGTTAATGCATAATTCATATTATGCATCAGCCCTGTTCTAAGTGCTTTACCATATTTATTTGTGAGTCCTCATGTCAATTCTAAGAAGTAGGTAATAACCGTCTTCCCATTTCATAGTGGAGTGGACCAGGATTAGAAAGGTTGAATAACATACCCCAGATCACACAGTATGAGTAAATAAAAGACACGCAGCCTGGCTCCAGAGCCCTGCCAGTAACTATGGCACTCTCAAATAACAGGCCCCAGATGAACACTGAGAAGCTGTTACTAGAAGGAGGAATGGATATTAAGCAGACAAACAGGAGAGATGTCCACCACCATGTAAAAATACTCTTTTGGGGGGGATTCCTGGGTGGCTCAGCAGTTTAGCACCTGCCTTCCACCCAGGGCGTGATCCCGGTGTCCTGGGATCGAGTCCCGCATCAGGCTCCCTGCATGAAGTCTGCTTCTCCCTCTGCCTGTGTCTCTGCCTCTCTTTCTGTCTCATGAATAAATAAAATCTTTTTTAAAAAATCTTCTTTTTCATTAAAAAAAAGAGAGAATTGATAGTTGTTCAAAACCAAAATAGGATAATCAAATGGCTGCTAGACCCACAAATACATCTTTTCCTGCGTGTTTAGTTTCACTGTTTTCAAATCTTAAGGGACTCTTAAGCAAACACACCCCTTGGATCTTACCTAGTGGACACAACCTTTATCTTTCTACCTTAGACCCAGGACAAGGGTGAGACTTCCTGACATTCTCCTGGACCTGAATTTTGCTTTTTCTACAAGTGACATTGAGACACCATCTTGTTAGTTCCTGTTAGAATTAAGAGTCTATTCTTAACTCACTGAAGTGCATTTGGCAATATGCACAGGTGATTTATAAAATTAAGGATACTGCAAACAGTAAATGTGCTGCCTCTTCTATGGGGGACCAGCCTAAACAAGAATGGGACCTCCCCTGACTTTCTACCTGGAATGGAATCTACAACAGACGTTGAAATAGAATCTCCCCAGCTTATATTTGAACTAATAGTACATTCCAAGCCACTGAGGGAGGTATGTTTGATGATATACACAAATGCATTTACCAAAATTGAGGGCACTGAGTCCATAAATACCTGTTTCATATAAGCAGAGCCAGACCTAGACACGTAACTACAACGCCTTCAAATAACTGCCCGTAAAAGGTTGATTTTCTCCAAAATCCCATATCTTTTAAAAACCATTTCCTGTAAACATGAGTAATTGTCAAAAGATGGGAGCCTGATTGTACAGTGTTTTCTTCCCTTTTAGCTATTTGAACCACAAGCATTTTTGAAATATGATAGTCACTTAAATAGTATTGAAAAAGGAGAGAAATCAACCTTTAAAAATGTCTTCCAGTATCTGGGAGATTACCAGTTCTGGTATATCTGGGGGCATTGGGATGATGAACTGTAACACCAGTCAGTGACTGGTTGACCTTAATTATGTCCACCAACCCTTCAGAGTGTCTTAATTTCTCCGTGAGACATTTGTTGAGCTTGTACTTTGGAATGGACAACTTGGATAGAAAAATAAACTAAACCACAGTTCCTGCCCTCAAGGTGTTCAGTATCTAAGAGACAAAGACAGACACGTAAACAGACAGCAAGCATAAAATGTGATTAAAGCCATCATGGAAGTTTGCACAGAGACTGGTGGGAAGCTCAGAAGAGAGAGGGTCTACCTTCCCCAAGATGTCAAAAGAGTCTTCACAGAAAGGAACTTGTGAACAGGGCCTGGAAGGATCTGTTAAGAATTTGTCGAGCAGAGAAAGGAGGGTGCAGATTTCAAGCAGAGGGAAAAGCATATTTAAAGGTACAAAAGTCAAAGAAAGTTGTATCCCTCTGAATAGCCCGGTGACAATCCCAGAATCATAAAAACAGAAGTTTGTTTCTCACATCCGTCATACATTGGATGGGGACCTAATGGCAGAGCAGCTGCCATCTTAAGCTTTGCTAGTTGCAAGTTGCTAGTTCCTTGGATGGAGGGACATCCAGCCACGTCTTGCACCAGCAGCACATCGCTTCCACTCAAGTTACTGGCCAGAACTATTGACAGTCTCTCCCGACCACAAGGGGGCCAGGAAGCACAATCTTATTTAACCCAGAAAGCCAAAACAAGATATGGCAAAAAGCACTAATGGCCACCACGAAGGCACCACAGAAGGCTCTGCGTTCAGGAGCTGGTGAAGTGCTGCTGGGGCTCCAGTGCAGCAAGCAGAGAGGGGAACACAGATGAGGCTGGAGGAAATCAAAGGATCTATTCGTGAAAGGCCTAACTTGCTCTTCCTTTGAGCCCAAAAATAAAAATGTTAAGTGCTTCAACAAGTATGACAACCAGGGTTGAAAACCTAGCAACATCCCACCCTGCATTTCAGTGATGGCTCTGTCGCTCACGGAAAGAACACGGGCTTGTGGTGGATTTTCTAATCCTGGCCAAGCACAGCCTGAACCACAAGAGAACCCCACACACCTCCGAAGGAATTTGGACCAACAGCTCCAGAGAAAATTGTAGTATTGCTTCCTACATTCCTACTTTTGATGTTAGCAATAGCTTTCAATTTCTAGTCATTAAGGAATCTTGAAGTCTGGGTAAAGTGCTGAGGATATGCCAAAGACAGACGGATTAGCCAGGATTCTAAAATGCAATCTCCTATTGGGGGCATCTCTGGAGGCGTTATTCTCAGAGCTAGTCAGGGGCAATTCACTGAATCTTAACTCCAACAGAGCTGGGACCCTAGAATTATGTTCTTGGTGACTGCGTGCATACACCTTGCAAGTGACTTTGCAAACTGCCCAGTGCAGGAAACAAGGCCAACAAGCACCTGGGTAGGTCAGTGGGTCTGGTGAGAGCTGTTTGCATGTTCAGTCTTTCTGCTGTAGGGCAATAGGGAGGCAGCACAGTGGGGGCAATGAGGGGTTTCCTAAAACAGGACTTGGGTTAAAGGCATCTAGCTCATGTTCCAGCATTGGTGCACTGAATACAGAGTATTCAGTATGTGGGGTGCGGTGCCAAATGTAAGAACGGGGGTCTTCTCTGATGTCTAATATACTCCCTGACTTCAGGCACTTTCCAGTCCTTTCTTCAAATGAGGCTGACATATGGGGTTGGAGGAGATAACATCTGCAAAACACTTCGAACTTCTCAGAAGACAGGCAATAGATAAACGTAAGGTATTCATAGTATGCATCTTTTTCTCTTAATCACTGTCACATCTGGCTTTTAAATTTTTTTTTTTTTTGGCCTGGGTTTTATTTTTTTTTTAAGATTTTATTTATTTATTCATAGACACAGAGAGAAAGAGGCAGAGAGACACGGCAGAGGGAGAAGCAGGCTCCATGCAGGGAGTCCGATGTGGGACTCAATCCTGGGTCCCCAGGATCACACCCTAGGCTGCAGGCGGCGCCAAACCGCTGCACCACTGGGGCTGCCTTGGCCTGGGTTTTAAATGAATGGCTAAAAAGAAAACATACCCCACCAAAAACACATCTACCCACAAGACTTCCACTAGATTGTTGCATTTTATATTAGACATAAATAATCTTGCCATGTCACAAGATTCTTATTTCCCTCAGGGATTTTCTAGCTGAAGGAAACCTATCAATTCACCAGATCCTGCCAATACATTATTCCCTGAGAGTGTCTTGGGCACTGTGGCATTAATTCTTCAAAACCAAGGCTTTAAAAATCCGTAACCGGAGGGACGCCCGGGTGACTCGGGGTTGAGCGTCTGCCTTCGGCCCAGGGCGTGATCCCGGGGTCCTGGGATCGAGTCCCACATCAGGCTCCCTACGAGGGGCCTGCTTCTCCCTCTGCCTGTGTCTCTGCCTCTCTCTGTGTCTCTCATGAATAAATAAATAAAATCTTAAAAAAAAATCTGTAATCAGAAACGTATCTGTTTTTATATTTAAACCTACAAGCAGAGATGAATATTTTTATAAAAGCAAATGACTTGTAACTTAATTTAAAAAAAAAAAAAAAAGATATGCTCCTGCAAGCTGACAAAGTGTTTCTGAAAACAGGAAAGGTAAAGGGGGAATATCCAGTCAAAAGTGACAGGGCAAAAAAATCAGCTAAGTGCTTCTCAGCATTCTTGGTCCGAGTGCTTTTTCCAGGGTTCACAGATGGAGGTGTCCGTGGAATTTACACCTCCAACGGACATAAGCCAGCCTGTGGGATTATTGGGGCGTTAACTACACCCGTGACAAAATGTAGGCGCTCTACCAAATGCAACCCCTGTCCTTCAATGGATGCACTTGGGTAAAGTGTTTAACCAGCCAAGGGGCCTTGAGAAGAGTCTTTCTGCTAATGAAGCGTACATGGGAACTGAGGAAGCTTGAAGTTGGGCCCAGATAGTAGCCTGGGGAGCAACCCAGCTTCCCCCCTCATCTGCCTCCCCAGAGAGGCCTCGCCTCCCAAGTCTCAGACAGCTCCTCTGTCCTCTCAAGGTTAACAATGCTGTTTCCCGCTGAACTAGCCAGAAACAACACTGGAAGTGGGTTTATTTTTACCCTGGGCTTCGTCATCTATCATTACTGAAAAACTAAGAGACAGGTTTTGGCTGAATATGCCGAGGAATATTCAAGATCTCCATGCGGGAGTTGGCCCTCCCTCTGCCACACTTATCCTTTTGGATTGGCCTTCCCCTCTCTGCCAGTTTCTCATTAGCAAGGATATTTGTATTTGAAACAAGAGGCCTTCTCTCTTGGTCAGACACCTGAGGGATCCTGTGATGACATCGTGAGGCAGCGCTTGTGATATCGTAGCTTCTTTCATGGCAACAAATCATTGGCACCTTGGATGACATGGTGTCTTTAACCAAAGGGGAGGGGCAGGCACATTGAGAAATCTCTCGCAGATTTCTTCAGCACACAGACATAACAGCCAAAACCTTGCTTTATTAAAGGGCCCTCCCTCAAACGAACAAGGGGTGGTAGAAAGGGAGGTGGGTGGGGGATTGGGGGTGGCTGGGTGATGGGCACTGAGGGGGGCACTTGATGGGATGAGCACTGGGTGTTATTCTATATGTTGGCAAATTGAACACCAATAAAAAATAAATTTAAAAAAAAAAAAGGGCCCTCCCTCTGGATTCGGGTATATTTCCTTTCAGGAGGGAGCCTTTTCCCTGGTCTGCAAGGTGAAAATCATATTAGCTGCTGATTTGATGCCTTCTCAAACCACGAGACCCAGTTGTGGGATGCACTTGTGACTCCCCTTTATCTTCAAATTACATTCAAACTATTTTTGGTTTTCAGAGTCCTCCGTTCATGGAACTGGGCATAGATCTCCTTTCTCACCTTCCTTTCTAGTCAAGCAGATTTGACTGGAGCCTCTCAGAGCAAATCCAGAATGACAGAACCGGGTTACCGGGTGCCCAATACTGTGCTGAACCCAGACCCAGTCCCTTTGCTCTCATTTCCATGTCTCATTTCCAGTTCTTTCCTATTCCCAGTTGTTCTTCTCCAAGCACCAAACTACTACCCACTCTTCTCAAACTCAGCAAAGATTTCTTTCAGGATGCCTTTTGACAGATGAGGAAACTGAGTCTTCCAACTTGCTCAAAGGCACACATCTACACACAAGGAAATGGAACCAACAGCAAAGTTCTAACTGAAAGAAAACCCACTAGGGTCTATATCGCCTCTGAGTGTAAAATTAATGGAAGGAGGGCTTCAGGGGAAAGTAAGGAGTAACCACCCATGACCTTCACATTTCACATTCCAACTCTCAAGTGAAAATTCTAGGTTTTCTCACATCAGTGCATTTATTTATCAATAAGTACGAAAGCCAAGTTCAGAAAGAAAATACAGGTTCTCCCCCACTATCCAAAAGCAGAGTGTTCCTATGAAACCTTTCGTAAGCCAAAATGATGTAAGCAAAGAAGCAATTACCATTAATTTATATGGAAATTTTTTGAGCATTCCCAGACCCAAAAAACAACCTCCGTTAGGCTTTTGATACCTTAGGACATATCTTGTTATGAGATGCACAAAATAAATCAGGATAAAGCACCGGTGCTCACAGGTGTGGTTTAAATCTACAGCGCTTTGATGATGAGACACTGAGTGTAGCACCTGAGAAAAGAGCTTGTGGGGGCCACTCACTGCTGGGGTGCATGCTGCCTCTGTGATGCCTGGCTGCAAACAAATGCTAAGTGCCATTTTTGTTTCCCACTGTTTTTTTTTCCCCCAAACTTTCAAAAAAAGCAGGGATACCTATATACTAGAAAAGGTGTAAGGTCTTCTATCAATCTCTATCTGGTCCTGAGATTGGCACTGCTCTGTTCAGCTGTCTGCCTTGGGTTGAGAAAGTGGAATTTCCCCGGTGTCCCCTCACACTTCTCTATGACACTTTTGCTCAGGACATTCTCTGGCCGGGAGAGGGGAGAGGGTGGGGAGTCAGTCATTGAGTAATTTTTTTTTTTTTTTGTCATTGAGTAATTTGAACCCATAAAGCTGGGTGTGTGGGGCTCTGATTTTGAATCCAGGCAGCC
Source organism: Canis aureus (assembly GCF_053574225.1). Lineage (NCBI taxonomy): Eukaryota > Metazoa > Chordata > Mammalia > Carnivora > Canidae > Canis > Canis aureus. The sequence goes on from NC_135615.1 coordinate 24,821,713, forward strand.
TTCATAATGCCCAGTTGTAACTCAGAAATCCAGCCTTGCTCTGGATCTCTGGATTTGCTTCGAGCTGTCCCCTGCGTGACCAAGCACAAGCTTGGTCTTCTTCATTACCATACCAGCATGCTTCCCTGCAAGCAAACAATCGCGAAGTAAGAATTCTATCATCCTAAACCCTCCTACAGATCCCCAACAGAAGGTCAGTGGGGGTTTTTCCTCTGTTGCTTGGCTGACTCAGATCTCTCCTCTCCCTGGTGCTGCCTCGAGGAGGCCGAGGTTCCAGGTTTTCTGGTTTCAAAATAAATTGGCAGAAATCTGAAGCAATGCCAATACCGCCCTCCTGCCCGCAGGCAGCTGGGTCCCAGTGGGAGGTCTCTTAGCAACCAGGCTCAAATCAAATATTTGGGCGTCTGGACACATTCTGATTGGAATGAGCTCACGAACAAAAACTTCTCTCTTTCCCTCAACCCAGCTACCGAGGGTTATGAAAAGATGCTGAGTCCCTGGCTTGCCATCGTGTACTGGATGAATCTGACTCACGCGGAACGTTACGTTAGAGGCAGCCCCAGACTGGCAGGCCAGAGATCCGACTTCTATTTCTGGCTTGATGTGTATCCTTGGACAAGACACTTGAACTTTTTGTCGCTGTGCCTACAGAAAGCCCGAAGTTTTCATTTGACCTTCTGCATGCTACGTGTTCCCCCCAAATTCAGAATATTCACAGGCTCACGAAGGGCCTGAGCTCCAGTTCAATTCAGAAGTGAACCAGGAGGAGGAAGGAGGCTTTCAGAGCCTCTTTCTCCATGTACCACCTCATCCTACTGCTCCTCCAAACTTCCCCCAAAATGCCAAGGGACAAGGGGGCAAATGGGTGCTAGCCAAGAGCTTCATACCTTTTTATTCAACCTCAAATCCCAGCTTTACACTATTCCTGGGTACTCGGAAAAAAACTAAATACTTCACAGTCAGCTTTGGATGATAATTCAAATTGATATCTTTATGTACAGTAGAGCCTTTCATCTCAGTTTTCACGTCTATCAAATACAGCCGTTAAACCCTGGTGTCCTGATCTTCTGAGAGACGGCTGGTCCCAGCTTCCCCTCCTTGGCCAGCACACCCACCCCTCCTACCTCTGGTAACATGTCATAATTACTGAGGGTACCACCTCCACTGGCCACTGCAGTTGCTTATTTCTGTGGCCATAGATTCCTCAGCTCTTCACTGAGCCCCCAAAGGCAGATGTCATGGCTTATACCCCTTGTCACCTTTTAAGTCACCTCACCCACTGGGGCAAATGCAGCTAGTCCTAAAGAAACACTTACTGAATTTAATGAACATCCAAACCTCATGGGCCTGAGGATGCTCAAACAGGGTGGCATGAAGAGCTCTCTCCAGCTCTCCCCAGTAGGAAATGTCATGTTTCCTTTCTGAAGAAATGAGAAGTCAGAGGATAGTGGAGTGCATTGGAAAGAGTGTGGCTCTTCACTGGTACCATTGATTTGCCTCGGTCACTCTGTAGCTGTGTGGCCTTGGGTGGGTTCCATAACCTCGATCTGTTTCCTTATCTGGACAATGGACATAGCAGTAGTATCTAAATTGCTGAATGGTTTCAAGCCAATTAACTGAGGAGGAGCTATAAAGCACCTCACACGAAGGCAGTCAATAAAATGTAGTTCTTATTGTTGTCATGACTTGGTCACCCAATCATTCGATCATTAAATAAAAGCATAGTTGGGTTACTCAGTCGTTCTGATTACTAAATTATTTTAATTGTTTATCTAAAAAGCTGCAGGAGAGTGTGGAATGAGGGAGTCAAGGACTCCTATAGCTTAAGATAAAGATCATTATTGTTTTTAAATCACTCTTTGGTTTAAAAAAAAAAAAAGGTAGGAGTGCCTGGGTGACTCAGTCAGTTAAGTCTCTAGCTCTTGATTTCAGCTCAGGTCATGATCTCAGGATTGTAAGATCGAGCCCCACATCAGGCTCCAAGTTCAGCTTGGAGTCTGCTTCTTTCTCCCTCTCCCTCTACCTCAGCCCCTCCTCCTGCTTATATGACCACTTGCTCTCCCTCTCTCTCTAAAATAAATCAATAAATCTTAATTTTTAAAAAAGGCACCTGTGGAAACAATGATAGAGCATTTATTAAAATAATTTTTGTCCAAGGATACACACAAGTTAATCACCAGGATTCAACGGTGAACCTGAATCCCATATTTCATGACCTCCTTCCTTGATCTGCTTTGGAAGTAGCTTGAGCTTTACTCTGGGGAGAGTCAGAGATCAATTTTTGCCAATTTTGTTTACACTATAAAAGATGGCAGACTTCAAGGACTAAAAAACATGCTGGTTCTGAAATGAGCCTCAGCAAGATTTGACAATGGACACATTTTATCCATTTCACTGTCATCAGAACAAAGAAGCCAGCACTATCTATCATAGTGGGAACTGCAAACAGTCCAAGTGTCCAAGAGGTGGAGACCCTGTTTTCACAAAGCAATGGAATATAATACTTTCACTTAACGTGTAGATTCTAGTCGAAATAATATCCAGTGAAAAAACTAAAACAAAGTAAGAGGGATTGTATGGCTCTAACAACCAGGATTATTAATATAGTATAATAGGATCTCCTAAATAGAAGCTGTTATGAAGATTTGAGCTTGGCACTCCCAAAAGTACACTTTTCCAATACGTTTTCATTTCAAAATACATGCAGTAACCCTTTCTCCTATGCCAAGTTTATCGAGTATCTACTATACGTCAGGTATTGTTGGGGAAACCGCAGTAAAAAATAAATAAATTTGCCATCCTCATGGCACTTCCATTCTAGTGGGGGACACAGATGATAAATAAAAATGTTAGTATACCACCTGACAAAAAATGTTCACATTTTATGGCCATGCTGTCAAGTAGTTAGGGTTTAATGAACCCATGTGATAAATGTGGGAACTTGGCCAACATCAAGCTAGCTTATAAGTGTCAGACCTCGAATTTAACCCTACGTCATTTGGTACTTCCGCTTCTGGCAATTGCAGACTAAGTAATTCGGATCAACCCTCCTCCCAAAGACAACTTAAAAAGCTGGATGAAATATTTGCTTAATTTTCTTAAAAGCATCAAAGCAATAATAAGGTAGTGAAGAAACACCTGCCAAAAACTAGAGAGGACAAACCCCAGAGAGGTTAGCCCAGCGCACAAAGCTTTTATTCTAAGGCATTTGTCAATCTGGAAAAAAAGCACCTTTGAAAAGGAGCTCTCTCATTCTGACGGCCTCACAAGGCCGAAGCCCAGATACTGCCAGAGTTGGGGATTCAGAGGAACCCTCACCATTTTAAGCTGGATTGCCAGGGTGAGGGACAAAGGGAAGGATATAGCCCTCAGCCTCACAGACAGGGTCCCTTCCTCATTGGGTCAAGGGAATCTCAAGCTTTGCACTTGGATTAAGGTGGCTTCAGACAGGAAGTGCTCTAATGCCTGGCAGACACAAGGGAAAGCCTCTCCAGTAGAAGATTCCACAATTATATATTGTTGTTTATATATTCTTGTTTCAATGTCAGGACATTGTAAGAACCACAGAAACAGCCAAGAGAGCAAACAGGCCCACAAAGACTTCAGAAATGGGTATTCTTCAATACAGACCATGAAACAACTCTACTTACTATATTCGGAAACATAAATGCCACGCTTGAAAATTTTGACAGGGAACTGGAAACTAGAAAATTAGTGTACAAGATTTTTAAAAGAGCCAAATAGAAACTCTCAAACTGAGGAATGCAGTTACCAAAATTAAAAAAATAAAATAAAATAAAACCAATGGCTGGGTTAACAGCAGATTATCACAGCTGAAGTGAGGATTAGTGAACCAGAATATAGGTCAGAGATAGCGCCCAGAACTCATCTGAAAAGGGGGGTAAAAAGGGGAAAACATGAAAAAAACAAAACAAAACCAGGATACATTCAAAAGATGGAACATACATTGAATTGGCAGGTGGAAAAGAAGGAACTATTGGAACAAAGGGAATATTTGGAGAGATAATAACCAAGGATTTTCCAGAACTGACAGCAGACATCAACTCTGTTTCAAGACCCCAACAAATCCCAAGCAACCTGCAATTGTTCTTTGTGATCCACACCTAGACACAACATAAAGAAACTGTAAGCAACACAAACCAGAGCAATCTTGAACCTAGATCACCTGAGGCCGAGTTTGGCTTTCTTCCCATCCCATCAAAGCCTTTTTCCATGGAAGCCTCACTGTACTTGGGTGGGCCCCATGCTCCCTGGGTGAGTGGCAACCTGCATCAATTTCTAAATGGCCTTCTTTTCACATAAGCAGAAATGCCACTGGTTTCTAGAACATTTCTAATTGCCACAACTAGTTAGTAGTAATCAGAAGAATGAAACATGCTCTTGAAAGCCAGCAGGACAAAAAGGGGATCAAAATGCAACTACTGGAGGCGGCTTTATTAGGAATCTGAGCTGACAGCAGAGGGACACCCGCAGGCTGTCACTGGCCATCCCTTGTTCCCATTGGCCTGTCTCTCCCCTACGGCGCTTACTGCCATGTTCTGCCTCAAACTCCAGCCTGTGGCCCCATCTGATGTCCCCTGTCAAACCAGAAGGATTTTTAGCTCACATAAAAGCAAAAGAATCAGATGGAAATGGGATGAGCACATTCCAATCTATTCCAGTCTTCTCTCAGTGGCCAGTCACCTGTGTGATCCAATGACCCCACAGTCACTAAAATAAAGAACTCAAGGCTGGGTCGACAGTGGGTGATGAGGGAAGGGGGGCGATTTCATTTTTATGCTATTCTTTATGGGTGCTCCAATCACCAGGGCAAGATGTCTATCATCCATCCTATAGGCCCAGCCTCGGAATCGGGGCCTGGAATTACAATAGGAAGTCATACAGTAATTTGTGAGCAAACAAATTTGTAGGCAGAGTGAGGCAACTCTACCAAGCCCGTATCAGGAATATTGATTACCAGGAAGGTTTCAGACACACAGACTACTCCCTAGAGAAATGAAAAACTCCTCATCTCATTTCTGTCATCTTCTCCTATCACGCGTTATCTGCTGTAGTTTCTAAAAATATGAAGATTTTTAGAAGTTAGGGTGAAAATGAACTTATATGGTTTGGCAGTGTATTGAGTCCTTTTAAAAGCCCTAAGGACCAGTACCGTAAGGCCCTGGTCCTAAAATAGTGCTAATGCTTTGGCAGATTCCATTCTACACCCAAACCGCCTTGGGTCTCTGGCTCTTGACCCCAGCTACCTGTGCAAGTCCTGCCATCCTGCTCAGGGAGGGCTACGACATAGCTGAAACAGCGCTAGGCCAGAAGCCAGGATAAGAGGATACCTGTGCCCTGTAGGCAAGTCACTCGCTCGCCTGGGACCCAGCATCTCAGTGGCAAGAAGAGCTTGTAGTGGGCGGGGGGGGGGGGGGGTGCAGCTGTGAGTGGGATGGGTGTGTTCTGCCAAAATCTCTAGGTAGTATGAGCTGTGTGGTTCAAAAACAGCCCCAGGCAGTTCTGACAGGCCCTTTCCCAGACAAGAAAATGGTTCCCTAACGTCTCTAGTAGGAATAAATGCTCTACAATTGTCCCCTAGTCCCTCTGTATCCTGCTTCCACCTCCATCGGAACCAGGAGCAGTTGTTCATACAACAGGCCCCTCTGGCTCTGGCCCTATACTTGACACTCTTAGTCACCACAACGGATTAGTTTGAAGCCAAGCTGCAGCCCCCAAAGCCATTCTGTGGCAAAGCAGATCCCACAACAAGCTAATCAGCAATCAAAATGCAACCACTGGAAGCAGCTTTATCACAAATCTGAGCTGACAGCAGAGCGACGCCCACAGGGTTGTCACTGGCCATCCCTTGTTCCCAACAGTTCTCTCTCTCTGTCTCTCTCTCCCCCACTCTCTCCTACAGCCCTTACTGCCGTGTTCTGCCTCAAATTCCAGCCTGTTTCTCCATCTGATGTCCCCTGTCACACCAGAAGCCTTACAAAAGCCCTCATGTTCTACCCATGAAATGGTACCCAGAAGCAATTGCTTTCATTTTTGGGCCCTTTATGGCTTTTAAAGAGTGTCGACACTGTGCCAAGCCTACAGTTATGAAATGTTGGGTTGCATAGCCTGGGGAGGATCTGGGGGGTTACAGAGAAGTGACTTGCTTTCCATTGAAGCGGTCATATAAATCTTTCCCAAAATTGTTGATTGCAGCCCTACCTAAGGGGGAGCACAAAACACATACTCCCCCACCTTCAAGACTGATGAGTGCCCAGGAAGGGTAATGGTCATCCTTCACTGTCTCCAGATGTTCACAACTTTGTTGTTACATCACTGTCCATGGGCCACCTGCTTCGGTTGGTTTTGCTAGTTTTGAGGACATTTACACCATCTCTTCCATCCACATCCTCCGTCAGCTCCCTGCCTTGTGGCCAGTGGCAGACACTTGGAGAATGTCTGGCCGCTGACTGAAGTTCTGGAGAAAAGCAAAGCTCCCTAATGTAGATATGACCAGACCTGTTCTTCATGGGTGGAAGGTAGGGAAGGCAAGGGGTACCTGCCATAGAGCATGCCTAGCATTTGACAATTCTATCACTGCTATGGGCTCAAATACCAGAAATCACTGTCTGGCAGCCCCTGGGCTCAATCAAGCCTATAGATGTGACTCATTTGGGCCAAAGAGGGTTTGGGGTTTTGAGGTTTTTGTTTTGCTTTGTTGGTTTTTGTTTAAAAGTTTCCAACATTAAAAAAAGTTGCCAACATTTAAAGTGTAGGAGATTTCATACAAAAATCTGTATTTCTTGCTGCTCTTGAAAAATCAGAAGCTCTAACCCTGTTTTTGATTAGCTGTCATCACTTGGAGATGAATAGTCCTACTTGTTTAGACAGGGCACCCCAGTCACCAGAGCTGCACCAGACACTGGAGCCAGTGGGGCCTGAAGCTTATGTAATTTGGGGCTACCTCTCTGAGAAAAATAAATCAAAATTATAACTATAAAGTTGTTAGGGCCCCTCCCAGGGCCTGAGTAAGTGGTGGGTCAGGAAGTTTATACACCAGGAGCTGCCAGGTAAATCCCCCTCAGGCTCCCACCCATGGCCTGCTTAAGTGTCAGAGTCCATGACCTCTTGCCTATATACATCGTGGTCACCAGCTCCTGCCACCACTCCTGGTTCCAGCCCCAGTTTCCAGTATAAACACAGCCCTGTAAAGCAGGCCCCACTATCCCTAACACTCCAGTAATTAAACGAAAGATGACTTCATTTATTTTTAAAGGCAGTAAAAAGAAGTCTTTATGCTTTACAACTCCCTCACCTTTGCAAGGTTAGAAGGAGAGGACCATCCAAGTATCTGCCTAGAGTTAATACAGAAAGTGACTCCTTAACCAGCACAGAGATCTAAGAACAGCAACAAAAAGGAGGGGAGGGTCCTAATGGGGGCTCGGTCTACAGCCTATTTTCCGTTCACTTGGGGATGCTCACTGAGATGGCCCATCACCTCTAAATGACTTTGTTTTGGAGGTCGGGTGGAGGGGAAACATGCCAACAAAATGTTTTCCCAATGGGCGGTGGACTGTACTGCCACAGTTACATCAGGAATGAGATAATCAGCAATATTTATTGAATGCCTAGTGTGTACTAACTCTACCTCTTATACACCAAGAATTTTTCTAGACAGCACATACATGGTGGTTCCCTGTGGATTCCTGCAATCTAGTTTCAGAAAAGGACACCCCCAGAGAAGTTAGATAACAGGGAAATGTAATAAAGGTTTGTAGGAATTCAGAGGCCTAACTGGGAAGATGATCGTGAAGCAGGGGTGAACCCCAGGGGCCTTGGAAATGCAAGGAGCAGCACTGAGAACATTCTAGCTGGTGAGAAGGGTTTGGGGGACCAAGAGGTCTGGGTCTGGAGAGCTGGAGGATGGGCTGGGAACAGAGAAATAAAAAGAAAAGTAGGTAGGGACCCTATCAGGAAGAGATGTGAATTTAAGATAAAGGTCTCTGAATTGTGTGACTCCATGATGGAGTACAAGAAATATAATAAAGGGGGCGCCTCGGGGTTCAGTTGGTTAAGCATCTGCCTTCAAATCAGGCGGTGATCTCAGGGTCCTGGGATGGAGTCCCACGTCAGAGTCCCTGCTCAGTGAGGAGTCTGCTTCTCCCTTTCCCTATTATTCTGCCCCTCCCCTTACTTGTGCTCTCTGGTCCTATCTCTCTGTCAAATAAATAAATAAAATCTTTAAGAAAAAAATAAAATAAATATAAGAAAACTGCATGTAGGTGGTGCTTCTCAGTTTCCTGAAAATAAGCATTGTGACTTATTCCCATTTGATTCTTACATGCCGCATTATACATGTTTTTGTAGAAAACGTGGAAGATGGCAAAAATTGAAAACTGTAATTCTATCAACCAGCAATAACCACTAACATTTTGGCATATTTTCTTCCCGTTTTATTTCCAAAGGTAATTTTTTTTCAAAAATAGGATGAGTGTATCTATTCTCACTAAACACTGTAAGACTTTCCCCCATGTCACTGAATATTCTTTGAAAACAAGATGTTTACTGGTTGACTGATATTCCATTGTTTGATGTACCATAATGCTATCAATTGCACTGTGTTGATCAGTGCTTAAGTTGCTTCCTATTTTTCATTATTATAAATCATACTATACTGAATATCTCTGGATATAAATATTGGTCCACACCTCTCTTATTGCCTGGTGATATGCAATTATTAAAGCAAAGGGCACAAATATTTTTAAAACTCTTAATAGATATTGCTAAATTATTTTCAAGTAAAGATTTTTACCAATTTACACATTTAACCAGAGTACATGAAAGGGCTTGTTTCAGGCAGATCTACCCTAGAATTAAGTATTATTTTTCTAGTCTTTGCTAATTTGATAAATGAGAAATGGAATTACAAAACCGCATCTAAATAATCATTTTTGTTACTCATGAGTTTGCATTTTTTACATATGTTTTCCATCTATATGTATTTCTGCAAATCATCTGTGCTTCCACTCATTTTTTATTGGTACAAAGTGTTTATCATTTTGCATTTTAAAAGCCCTTAATAGGGGTGCCCAGGTGGCATGGTTGGTTAAGCATGAGCTCAGCTAATGATCCCAGGGTCCTGGGATGAAGCCCCGCATTGGGTTCTCTGCTCTGGGGGGAGCCTGCTTCTCCTTCTCCTCTGCCTGCTGCTCCACCTACTTAAATGCTCACTCTCTCTCTCTCTCTCTCTAATAAATAAATAAAATCTTACCAAAAAACTAATAAACCCTTAAATATTCTATTGCCATTTTTTATGTGTGTTTTAATTTTGCTTGACCAAAAACTGCTTTCCATTTGATATCGTTCAATCTGTGGATCTTTCCTTTTTATATTTCTTCCGCTGATTTCTTTTTTTATTAAAATGTCCTTTTCTACTCTGAGATCACTTATATTTTCTCTCAGATTTTTTATGGTTTCATTTTCACATTTCACTCTTAACCATCTGGAATTCATTTAGACATGTCTTTACCTCTGAGGGTAAAAGTAAATACAACTTGATACTTCCCAGATAGCCTGTCTTCCCATCAACATTCATTAAATAATTCATTAAATAAATTCATCCCTTTAGCACATGACTTGTAAAGCTCTTTTGTCATATACTCTCTATTCCATACTCTGGGATCGGCTTCATGGCCATCTCCTCTGTTCTATTACGCCATTAGCACACTGCTTTAATTACCGTCTTCTTCAATACACATATAGAACCTTCTACTGTTTCATAGATCTTTTATGCATGTGCTTTCATAAATAATTCTACTTGAAAATAAAGACTGTCTAGTCCTCTCATTTCTTTGCTATTACTCATGTAAAAGACAAATAGTCATGTAGAAAACAAACGTTTTGAGCTACAGATGTGTGGACTTAACTTAAAAAAAGGTCTTGCAGTTCTGTGTCTTTTCTTTGGTGGAAAAAAAAACCCCATAAAATAAAAAGCATGGTCTGGTTATTAAAATGGAACACTTACTGAGTTGGAAAAATCAAAACAAAACAGGAGTGAAATCTGAATATGCTTGCTTTGATATTTTTTTTTTAAGTTGAGAATGGGAAACCTGAACTTGTAAAAAAGGAAGCCAGGCCTTGGAGGTGGAAAGTTATAGTCCTCTGAGCTTTCCTTTCCTAAATAGAAACCTTTAGGGATGAGCAGAGAATCTGTAGAAGCCAAAATGAGTGCATCTGTCCTGCTCTTTAAAAGTGACACATGAATCACCGGCTTTACATTGAACTTTGTCTACTAAGGCTCAGATTCTTCTCTAAAGAGGGTCTGCAATGATGGGTACATACACCCTATAGAGCACCCTCAACATAGGATCAACTGCCAAGGATTTGGGAATACATGGTTCATCTGGGTATAAAACATTGTGAATCATTTTGACCTGCAGCCTTTGCCATCATTGCAAGGCATGTGACAGCTGAGTTCAGCCAGCTTACTTGATGGGAACATGGTGCCAGTGGGGCCGTGGTCACTGAGCCTTCCTACTCTGAGTCTTCCCTGTACCTCTCACTCAGCTGGTCTTCCAGAAATCAGTACCTTGGTTCACAAGCAAATTCTGGGTGAGCTAAGTCAGTACAACCTATTGCCATCACTAGAAAATAATGAAAGTGTTCACCCTCTTAGGCAGAGCTAAGTCAGTCTGCCTCACGTGCTGATTGTGAGCTCTCGCAGGATGAGATCTGTGCTTTATTTATCGCTCTTCTATAAACAGAAGGCACCTGACAATCACTACATGATTCGTGAATGAATGAATGAATGAATGAATGAATTACAACATTCAAAAGATAGTCTGTTACTAGGGAATTGAACTAAATAAACTGTCAGTTAAACTCACGATCTTAGCAAGTGTGGACATTTTTACGTGGTCTGAATATGTATGTGATTCCTTTTATCTTTGTATTTTGAACAACCCCAAAAGAACATCAGAAAAGATATGTGTGATAAACAGCATCACAATGTATAGTCTTCTTGGAGCTTGAGAGTCAGCCTTGCATTTTTTTTCACGAGGTGAGTAATAAGAACCAGATGAAAGAGTGCATGGGAACAAATATGCAGATGCCACCATTAAAAACAAACTGTGGTTCAGGAAGACAGACCCATGAGGCATCTGATTTTCCTCAAATTTTCTTTTGGATTCAAGGAAATTGATGTTCCTGAGGAAGGTCTGAAAATGATGGAGTTGGTTATGTCTAAGCTTCTGTCTAGCCCTGAAATTGTTTGAATCTGGGACAGCTTGCCTTTTGCAGAAATGGCCATGAGGAAACATGGAGTGCTGCACAGTGGAACCAATGCCTTTCTTCCTGGGATTAGTTGAGTCTTCCTTCATGCACAGCAATTTCCTCATTGCTCTGTGTGCACGATGAGTATGCACATGACAGCATTGCCTACCAGACACTGACCATTGCTAAAGTATTGTGGGTACAGAAATGCAAATTTCAAGAGACAAGTCAGCTCATTAAATCAGAAGGAATGACTGCTCACAAGCTGAGACAATACTAATCCCAGAATTTTATAGAAAAGTAGGACATCCTTGGCTAACAAGGCTGTCTGATCAAGAGAATAACGTTCCTTCATAGACGTAGCTATGGGGGCCACTTTGGTAATCTGGGAATAGAACATGTACCTAATATTTACTGTCATCTGGGAAGAAGTCCATCTAAGGCATCAAAACTCACCAAAAACTATTTACCTTTAACAGTTCCAGTCCTTGTTTACCTTATTCATTTGTATAGTCTTTAAAGAAATTGTTTTGCTAAGTACACACAGGAAAATTTCAACTCAGCTGCTGTTCAGTGGCCGTGAATTCCAAAATAGAAGTGTCTGAACTTGGGCGCCTGGGTGACTCAGTTAAGCATCTGCCTTCGGCTTAGGTCATGATCCTGGGGTGGGTGTCGGGCTGAGACCCTCGTGGGAAATCTGCTTTTCCCTCTCCCTGTGCCCCTCCTCCTGCTTGTGGTCTCTGTGTGTCAGATAAATAAATAAATTTTTTTTTTTTTAAAGAGAGAGAAGTGTCTGAACTTAATGAAACCGCATTACAGATTAAAACTCGTCATTTAAAAAAATAAAAAATAAAATAATAAAATAAAATAAAACTCGTCATTTTATAATGTACCACAAAACTTGCAGACATAGCCCAATTTTGGATACCCACTTCTACAGCCACCAATTGTTGGTTCTATTAGGCTAATTTCTAACCTCAGTCTGGTTTGGGCCTTTGATTCTCAAGCTCCCCAGCTTCAGTCTCATATCTTCCCATACCCTAAGCTGCTGTAAACCCACAAAATACAAATTAATTTCAATATTAACCTAAATAAAACAAGTAAATCCCATAAATAATGGATTCCAGAAGGAAATAGGAATATTTTTAAGTTTCCTATTGTTTGGATTAGCCCCACAGGTTCCCACTCTTCCCCCCTAGAGGACCACAAGGCAGCCAGAGCATGACAGCCTGGTGGTTAGGAAAACAGGCTTTGGCTCTGGACCAAATTGGGTTTCAGCTTAAGCTCTACCTATGGTTGAACTCCTTGGAGCCCTATTTCCTCATCTGTGAAATTGGTGAGAATGCATATAAACGGCTGGGCCAGGACACAGACCAGACTCATGAAATCATAGCTACTCAACCACCACTGATAAAGAATTCCTTAGAAGCAGTTACCAAATACCCCCCTTACATCAAGAAGGGACAGAAAAGACAACATGGCTGGTCTATCTCCCTGCTGCTAATACGTAAAAAAAAAGCATGGAAAATGCTTTCACGCAAGTACCAACTAATAGTTAAAATATTCGATGACCCCAAGACCCATTCTCTAGATTAGACCTCCCACATGGGAACCAACACTTGAAACAGCACAGCTGTCTCTGGAGGGTTTTGTGTAGGAAGCCACTGAAAATGAGGCCAGTCCACGTGGAGTATCCAAAAGCACCAAGTAATTGCTGGAAGCCTGCCAGACCCACTGACTTAGAAGGATGACACCCCAGACATGTGGGAGATGAAAATTTAAGCCCCAGTTCTGTGTGAGGGTGGGGGTGACTACTTTATAACACAGTTTCAGCCCAAACTTACAGCCAGGAGCCCTACTCCCCACCCATTACCATCAGCCCTGGTTTGACAAAGGAACATCGTTCCAGAAGTTCATGAATATGCTGTTTTTTAGAATTCATAACACACTTTCCTCCCAAAGGTGTTACAAATAGTTGTTACATATTTTTTTTCTGGTTAGGTACACAAAAGACTCCACTGTTAAAGGTGTCACTGAAGGGGTAGCCCTGAGCCTGATCCCTGGGGCTAGTGACTTTCTAAACTGCAACAGCTGGGCAGCAAATTAAAGCATTCTGGAGCCTCAGTTTCCTCACATATAAATTAGAAATAGTAATACTTCTATGCATATAAAGCATTTAGATAGTGCCTGACACATCATAGGTACACGATAAATATTAGCTGTCGTTTCTCGTGAAGGCAATGAAGTCACAGAGTAGGGTCTCCAGGAGGGCCACAGCAGGGAGTTTCAGCCTCCAAGGAGAGCAAGGATTGCACAAGAACCCTGTGGCAAAGAGAAAGGGTTTGGAGTAACCAGTCTCCCAAGGTGGCTGTTTACTGAGCACTTAGTACATCCTGGGCAGCGTGCTGAGAGCTTCCCATGCACTGTCTCTTATTCCTCCAAACAAAGCTTTAACGGAATTATGACAGTGATCACGATCACCTCATTTGTTCACAAGAAAACTAGAGCCCCAAATGGCAGATGGACTCATTTACCATCAAATTTTGGTCTTTTTCCTCCAGTGACATATGTTCAGCTGCCTGCCTTCAGGTCCCTGCCCAGAAAATAAAAGCTGCCCTTGTAAGCGGAATGTTTCTCAGTAACTTCCATGTGGAAAAAAAAAAAAAAAAAAACAAAAACAAAAAAAACACCAACAACCTTCACACACCACCAAAGGAAAAAAAAATAACTGTAAATATGAGCCCTCAGTGATAATCCCCTCTCACTCTTCAAGAAATGTTTATTCCCTAGAACATTTAGGCAAAAGATACTGGGAAGAGGCCTATTTTGCCCTGTTTTTCACTAGAACCTTCTTTGCATACTCCTACTCTGTGTTATTAGTTCCTAGATCCATTTCCAGTACCACATGCAGTGGGAATATGCTAAGGGCACAGGTAAGTGTTAGAGGGGAAAATGGCACTGAAATGTCTAGTGTTTGTGAAAATTGGGTCTGCTTCTACTTATGACAACAATTCAGGAAGGAAGAAGCTTTCATTTCACGAGAGTTTTCAGAGGAATGATCATCAATTATTACTATACAGAGAGATAAGGAATAAACCTCCTAAATGCTGGAGGAAGACAAGGGCAAAGATGCTCCTAGGGGTGTTCACCATGATTTTTTTAACAATCAGAAACTAGAACGTTCAGCCAAGGGGAGCCTGGGTGGCTCAGTCAGTAAAGCTTCCAAGGCTTGATTTTGGAGTCATGAGATGGAGCTCCATGTTGGACTCATGCTGGGTGAGCATTCTGCTTGAATGCTCTCTTTCTCTCCCTCTCCCTCTCCTCCTACTCTCATGCTCAAAATAAATGAATAAATGAATAAATAAAATCTTTAAAAACAAAAGTGCAGCCAAGAAAAGTTGAATGGAGTTGGGGCGATAAGATGGGCAAGACCATCTGAATGTGAAGAAAAACCTCGTCATCTGTAGGAGAAGTAGAAGGACAAGTCTCTCCTCTCTCCTTGGGGGGTTAGTATTAGCAAGAACCTCACTGATCAAAGAAGAGAAGGAAGGTAAGGACAGAGCAGTAGCTAAAATGCATCAATAGCTCATTGGGATCTAAAAATTCAAGAAAGAAAAATTCCTAGTGATTTGGTGTTACTCCGGACATCTGGTTTACCTGAGTTAGCAAATATTTATTGAACACCTATTACTACCCCAGTACTCGGAGTGTTTACATTTGCTGTAAACATTGTGATTCATTGAAATGTCTTCACCCCGGGAGAGAGACAGAATTTTCTTCACTGGATAGAACAACTCATCTCAAAGTCAAGTTCTGCTTGGAGACAGAGAGGTTGTCCTCTCTAGTCAAAGTTTCTCCAAAGTCAAAGACGATGTTGCTGTGGGGGTTGAAGTCTTAAAACTACAGACGGAGAGGGGATTCAAATGTTAACAACTGGATATGTTATTTTGCTTCTAATAGATATATCATTACTCTTCTCATGGTTTAATTTGCCTTTTAATAGTTTCCAGTTTTGTACATTGTCATGGTTGCAAAGAAAACATCTTTAAATCTTTGAGAATCAAATTAAAGTCAAGTCAGGAAACTTTTTCCTCTTAATATTATAAGAACATTTGTCAGGAAAGTGCCCTGGCACTCAGTCAAAACTCCTCCTCATAAACTGGAGAATTTTCTCGAGGCAGATTACCATATGTTGGACAATGAAATCTCTACCTCTTACAGGCTGTTTCTTTTCTTTAATAAGAATTTCTCATACTTAGATACACTTTACAGAACTACAACTGGTTTGCAAGCATAAGTGCACCAGAAGTCCTTTATATAATACTAACAAAAGTTTTGAGTTTGGGGTTTTTTTTTAGGGGGGGGTGTTTAGGAAAAAGAACATATCAAATAGGTACTCAGTTTATTTAAGATCATTTCTATTGACAAAATATTCTATTATAATTGTAATATAATTAATGGAGAAAATATTTTCTGATGCTTACCTCTCCCCTTTTTAAAAGTAATCTCCCTGTTAAACGTGAGGCTTGAACTCATGACCCCAAGATCCAGAGTTGCATGCTCCACCAACTAAGCCAGCCAGGGGCCCCAGTGGAGAAAATCTTTTGTTAAAGAAAACTGTATTTAAATGTTAGACATGTCAAGGTTACTCTATCAAATCACCTTATAGTAGCATCCGTCAGCATTTTGGTGAAGAGGAGTCAAAAATAAGGTGTAATCCTTGCCCTCAAGGATCCAAATACCATACTTGGAACTCAAACTATTCTAATGAATGCAGTAAAATAATATGTGCCTTAATAAAAAAAAAATACTTTTTGGATTAGTCTCATTGATATTGATGAGACAAACAGGAGGCTTTCTTGGCTTAAAATTATATTTGACTTGATCCTCCAAGCAATTGCCCAAACCGGGTATTTTGTTTGAATTGTTGAGTAGATAACTCATCCATTTATCTACTCAACATTTATTGAGTGTTTATTATGGGTCAGGCACCACACGAAGTGTGGAAAATTTAGCAGTAAACAAGTAATTAATCTTAAGGCTTGTTCTGATGGGTGGCTTTGCCAGCCAGCCCTCTTTGTAATGAGGGTGACAATGGAAGTAAATAGAACAATGTTAGGATAGTTTCTCTTCTCCCTACCTTAGAGTCAACAGTGAATCTGAAAGGTGTTTGAGATGAGACAGGTATGAGCCTCTTTTCTTTCTATCAGTTTTCCCCAGGTTTCTTTGACTGAACCTCTTCATACTGAAAGGAGATGGTCCTACTTTTGCCTTTAAAATCTGCAAGTTCCCTCCTGATGTTTCTGCTCAACAAAATCCCTCTCTGAAGGCCAGATGCCACTTGATGAAGTTTGATGCAGACTGAGTTTAGGATTTTGCTGTCTGGAGCCTTCTACAGAGGAAATTCATGTTGTTCCTTTGGGAGGATGGAAATATCCTGAAGAAGCAGTCCACGAAAATGGTAGGCTGCCTTGGTTTTGTCTGGTGCTTTCTACCTAGTGGTGCCCTTCTACCCCTGTGGTCCTCTTCTTAGTCACTACAATCTGTTAGCACAGGAACATTCTAGAGCACATTGAACTTAATGAGATTCCTCTGCTAAAAGTGAAGTGACTCCTTACTATTCTTCAAGAGCAGAGCAGCGATAGATGGCTCCTGTTTGGAGCCTGTGCAGATAAATTACAGCACCTCCCTTAAGAGACTTCTCTGCTACCATTCTCCAATTGGTGCTTTCATCCAAAGCCCTAAGCTGCCTATCAACCAATTCCTTGCAAGCTGATAGTATTTTTTTTAATATTTTATTTATTTATTCATGATAAACAGAGAGAGAGAGAGGCAGAAGCATGCTCCATACAGGGAGCCTGACACAGGACTCGATTCTAGGACCCCAGGATCACGCCCTGGGCCGAAGGCAGGCGTTAAACCACTGAACCACCTGACATCCCTACAAGCTGATAGTATTGACGAGCTACCATGTACAGGAAGTATGTTAGGGGGTTGACAGATATGGAGGCTCCAGTAAGGAGTGGGGGAACAAAAGGGAAAATAATCAGGTGATATTTTGATGGGTTCTGTGATGTGAGTTACATGCCGAGTTCCATGGGAGTGCAAAGGAGTGAGTGGCTACCTTCTGAACAGATCTTAAAGGGTAAGTAAGAATTCTATCGGTGGGTGTTGGGGTTGCAATATTTTAGGCACAGGGAACATCAAGAGCAAAGAACAAAAATGAGAATGAACGTGATATTGGGGGGGAAATCCCCAACATCTGCTGTGTCTTAGTTCATTCAGGCTATTCTTACACAATACCAGAGAAACTTCTCATAGTTCTGGAGGCTAAAAGTCTAAGATCATGGAACAAGCAAATCTGGGATCTAGTGGTGGCCCGCTTCCTGGTTCAAAGGTGGCTGTCTTCTCCCTGTGTCATTACCTGGTGGAAGGCGTGAGGGAGCTCTCTGGGGTCTCCTTCCTGGGAGTACTAGTCCCATTCATGTGGGCTCCACCCTCATGATGTGCCTCATCACCTCCCAAAGGCCCTCCCTCCTAACACCATCACATTGGGGGTTTCAACATACAAATCTTGGGGGAACACATTCAGTCTGTAGTTTACTGTGACCATGTATAATGTGCATCAGGGCATGTTGTAAGAGAGGAGAGTAACAGACATGGTGACAGATGGAAAGACTGCGTAGGTCATGCTAAGGAAGAATTACATGTCTGTTACAAATGGGGAAACTGAGGTTCATGGTCATTATACTTGTCACCCAAGGTCGCTCTCACAAGAACAGGACTTGAGGAAGCAATCTACCTCTCTCCTTCCCGCTAGGGCAGGAAGAGGAAAAGAATAAATACCCAGAGGTGGAAGAGATTGAAGTCTTTGGTGATCAGTTGCATTGTTGCCTCTTGTCCCTGCAGCCTGCTCCTTGCTCTAAGGAGGACTAGGGACTAAGAACACAGCTGCCTTTGGGAGGTTCTTATTCACATACAGCCAGCCCAGCTCCAACACCACAATGGCCTGGAAACCCAGCTGCTTCTTGCAATGGTCCCATGTAGCTGAGCTACTTCACAGGTTAAAGCCCATCCTCATTGTCTACATCACTGGCCTTCTGCCTCGGGACCCAGGAGTCCATCTAGGTGGAAAGCTGGCAGCGTGCACTCTGCATGACTTTGCAGGCTGGGACCAAAGAGAGCCACTCCCTCTGTGCTGGCCCTTATTCTGGGAAAAAGATCGAATGCTTATCAGAATTACAGAAATCATCCTCAAGTCCTTAGGAGTTCAACCATACTCACATCTGAGTTGAATACAGTAGCCCACATGGCTTCTTAGAGCCTTGAGAAGGGTAGAGCATAATGGATCAGTGACGTCAAACAAGAAATCAGAACTCAAAGGGGTTTCCTAGGTAGGTCCCTTCCATAAGTAAAATTTTCCTTGGTTTTACCAATATGTGCCCCAGCATCTGTGACCACCAAGCCACCTCCGGTGCTGGGCTGTGGAAGGCACAGTGTTCAAATCCTAGCTCCATCCCTGTTGCTGTAACTCTAGACAGTCTACTAGCTATGGCCTTCTAGGGAACTGCTTACTCTTCCTGAACTTCGCAAAGGGAAGCTAGGACCACCTCCAGTGGTTTTCGCCAGGACCTCACGAGAGGATTCAGGTAAAAGGCTTGTAAAATGTCAAACATGATATGAAATGTTAGTTATGACCATTAATCATTATTGCCTGTGGTTAATCTCATCAGCACCCAGTGTTTTCAGTTTCCTATGAAGGAAGGGGCCCATTCTCATGCTCATGGCTAGAATCCAGAAACATTATAGAAAAGCTTTTCTCGTTTCCAGTTAATGGTCCCAATCTCACATTGGATAGCATTGTCACAGGACTGTTTATTTTATTTATTTATTTTTTTTGGCAGAACTTCTGAGTCTAAAGCACAATTCAGCATAAACAAAGGCCTGGCTCTGACCCCACATATTAATCAATGAATTAATTCTTTCCCCCATCCATTAACCTTGGGCCTGAAGCAGTGACTTAGCACTGGAGGAATTAGGAATTCTTAAGCTATCTGAGATGTCTTGAGGACTAGGGGGGAAAAGCAAGCAGTCCTCAGTCTCCTGAGAAAGAGGTGGCCAAAATGACCTGTGACCTCTCTGCTCTCAGGCCACGTTAGTTTTGTCTAGTCCTCCAGCAGGTTCTACAAATAAGAGAGAGCTATGCTCTTGCTACCAGTTATATGCCGGATCTAGGTGGACCCATTACAATACTTATTTTAAGCATTCATTCTCCAGATATGCGTCCTTCTACCCCACCCTTTCTCCCTTACCTTTCTCAGATGGTGTTTTTGTAATTGTGGTTAAAAAAAAAAAAGACACACATAACATGATATTTACCGTCTTAACCATTTTAATTGTACAACTCAGTAGAGTTCTAATTGCTGAGCAACATATCTCCAGAACTTTTTTATCTACACCCATTAAACAACTCCCCCTCACCCTTCTCCCCTTTCACAGACTTTTAAATCTTTGTGATTTCCTTTCAACCATTTTGTCCTCCGCAGAATCTTCCACTGTTAGACCACTCTAGCCTTTTTTTTTTTTTAGATATTGTAGCTGGCCTTGTTCAAATTGCCTTATAAGTTCTAGAATCATCTCTGACTTTTTATTTTTATTTTTTTTTAATTTTTTTTATTTATTTATGATAGTCACACAGAGAGAGAGAGAGAGAGAGAGAGAGAGAGAGAGAGAGGCAGAGACACAAGCAGGCTCCATGCACCGGGAGCCCGACGTGGGATTCAATCCGGGGTCTCCAGGATCGTGCCCTGGGCCAAAGGCAGGCACTAAACCGCTGCGCCACCCAGGGATCCCTGTTTGACTTTTTAAAAGCAACAAACATATCTTCAGTGGTGAAGCTTTCTCTGTCAGAGCACCCTGAAGGGAGCTGATGTGGAGATCTGCATGTAAGACTGAGCCATCCCAGAGAGGAGAGGGCAATTGGTGCCCACTGGAGTCAGCTCTTAAGCAGAGCCCTTTGCCGATTTCTAGTAGGCATTATTCAAAAAGTAAAAACTAAAAGGGATGGGTCCTATGGTCAAATCACTGGAGGGACCTTGGGTGACTCAAAGTTGAAAAGGACTCTTTCCTGTGTGATGGCTCCAATCCTTGGCCATGCCACTGAGGTGAGCAGCGCTCCACAGAGCACCTGGCTCAGGGACATTGCCTGCTAGGGGTCTCCAGAGGTGCCAGCCCAGCACCGTGAGAGATTCCACAGATGGTGAGCAGAGCTCAAGAGGTAGGAACACACTTACTCCTGGGACAGCTGTAATATCCGGGGAGTTGTATTTATCAGAAAAATTCACAGAGATCAGTCCCTCGGGGAAGGAAATGTAAGGTTAGACTTGTCCAGTTTTAGAAATCTGTCTTACCTTTCCCCTTTTCAGGGAAAAAGCAGCCAAAACAGAATACGGGGTATAAAGCAGGTTGCCCATAAATACTGTTTGCCTTAGCTAGCTCATGTGGCCATATAACAAAATACCACAGGCTGGATGGCTTAGCTTCTTTGTCACAGTTCTGGAGGCTAGAAGTCCAAGTTACGGTGTGGGCCACTTAGGTTCTTGGTTGGGAGACAGCCACCTTCTTGCTGTGACCTCAATGACCTTTCCTAAGCGTGTGTACTCGGAGTGCCCTCCCTCTCCTTCTCAGGAGGGCCCCACCTCCATGACCTAATCTAACCCTATCTAACACACTTTCATGACCTAATCTATTATCTCCCAAAGGTCCTATCTCCAAGGACCATCACATTAGGAGTTAGGGCTGCAACATGTGAATTTGGGGGTGGGGGCAGAGGACGGACATGAACTTTCAATTCACAGCATTGTTGATGCCTCTATTGAAAGTATAGTCAGACACAGTGTATTCTTCCAAAAAGGATTTACGTCACCTTAAAATAAAAGCTGAGAGGGATCCCTGGGTGGCGCAGCGGTTTGGCGCCTGCCTTTGGCCCAGGGCGCGATCCTGGAGACCCGGGATCGAATCCCACATCAGGCTCCCGGTGCATGGAGCCTGCTTCTCCCTCTGCCTGTGTCTCTGCCTCTCTCTCTCTCTCTCTCTGACTATCATAAATAAATAAATAAAAATTAAAAAAAAAAAAAAAAAGCTGAGGCATCAGGAACTACAGAGAAGAGGGCACTCATCATTCTACCAGGAACCAGGAGCAGGTAAGTATTGTTATTGAACGCTAAATTTTAGTTCATTCTGAGCATCTTGGGGGCAAAAAAAAGTGTTCTTCTATCCCTATTCAGATAGAATCCCTATTCAGATAATAAAAAAGCATTTTCCCCCTGAATTAAATTCTAAAAGGAATTTATTATTAAATCTAAACAAGCATGAAAATGTACCTTTACTCTGTGTGGCTGGCTTTTGTATTGACATTTTCTAAAAACCAGGGACATGAGATACTGATTTACAGCTAAGCAAGGAGGAGGATTCTACAGGCCTAAACATATTCATGTCTGATGACCAACCTTAATACAATGGGAAGAGTCAGGAGAGGCAAGAGCAGGGCCTCTCCAAGTGTGTCTTCCTCACCATCCCAACCCACCCCGAATTCGCATCACCTTCAGCTGAACTGCTGAGAAAATGTGGATTCTCAGACCAACCCCCACCTACTGAATCAGAATATTGGAAGGAGGGGGCTAGAAAGTCCCTAGTTTTGAAACTTCCTGGGTGATTCTGATGCCCATGAAGCTCTGAGACACTGTGATCTAGAAAAGAATGTTGGTGTGTGGTCTCATAAGCATTTTCTTTCATGTTGTCTGCATTGCTGGATAGAAAGCATTTCCTGTTCTTCAGCTACCTGAGGCTAGCTGCAAAAAATGGATGGGCTGTTACGGAGATTAAGGGGTCTGACATATGTTCTCTTTCTGAAAGAAAGGCCACTGTTCCCACAGCCATCAGAACCTGTTTTTCTCAACCAAGAATGAGGGGCCCACCTAAAAGTGCTCGTGAGCATCTAGTTACAGCCCAATGTCAGGCACCATGATGTACAGAAGAGATCATTTAGCCCTAAATTTCAGACAAGTGTTAGCAGTCGGCTGCCATGATCACAGAGTGATTTCTTGTGGTACCTAATATATATGGAATAGTGATGAGCAATTCCTCCAATGTGCCCATCAAAACAAATAGGTGAGAGACAGCTGTGGTCCCTAAATACCAGACTCAAAAGAAGATTCTTTTGTATGCTTGACAATGGAGAGTGTTGTTTAATAGTCAGGAATATAGTGAGCCAGCTGTTTAAACTGTTGGTAGTTTGAAGTCTGCCACATGTGAGCATTTATCCCACAGAAATCAGCAAATGCTACAAATCAGGGCTCATTTTCTCCCCTCAGAGAGCTGGTTCACCAGTGTACCACTAGTGCTGACAGAGGAATGAGTCGCAAACGCAGAGAGCAGTCACCTTCCTGATTCCCATGATAGAGAGACTCCCTCTTCTCCCCACACACTCTGTTTTGTCCCGAGCCCAGTGTCAACTTGGGTAATGGTCTGTGTGGAAGGTTGTGATTCCCCAGGTAGTCAAGTGCATTTAATTCTATTTAGACAGGCTCCATGTGGTTGACTTGTAAGGGTCGCTATGACAAATAAACAACAACAAAAACCTTTTAGCTGATACATTTCTTTCATTAAAAACTTTGTTTTGGGGGAGGGGCACCTGGCTGGCTCAGTCGTTGGAGCATGTGACTCTTGATCTCAGGGTCATGAGTTCAAGTCCCACATTGGGCATGGAGCCTACTTAAAAAAAAAAAAAAAAAGAACTATGCTTTTTGGTACCTTTGGGGATAAATTTTAAATGCAAACAACTAGAAAAAAAATGAGCTCATTGATTTAAATTCATATCCAGGTGGGAATGACTAACACCATGAACCAGGTTTCACTTTCCTGAGTGCAGGGTTGATTAGGGGGCAAAGGATACAAAAGCAGTAAAGTGCTGAGTATAAAGAAAGTGAGGAGCAGAGTGACCAGGGGGAAGTGAAATAGCTGCCAGGAGGGAGGCTGGGATGTGCACAAAACATGGCAGACAGCTTCATTAGGTCCGGAGCCTGTCCTACCAATAAGCTTGTCTTCAGAGCACAAAAACAGAAATCAGACACTGATTTGCACACAGCTCTACAACATTTTACACCAACATCTCCAGGGCAATACCCTGTCACAACACCTCTCTCAGGACAGTGAACTCTACCAATGACCAGGTATTTTCATTTTCCCTGTGCCTAGCCCTTATGGAGAATCCAAAGGAAGTTGACTTCAAGCTTCCTGCTTCTGTGAATGACAGAATGACAGCTAGAGAGCCTAACAGTTAAAAATGCAAGACAGTGTATATTTAGGCACTAAATTGGTGGTTGAGTTAGGGAAATAGAGTCTAATGTGGGTTGATATAATCAGGGAGGGAGTGTTGGGTCATGAAATATGGTCAGTTGGCTTGGGGAAGGCAAACAGGCTGAGCAAAGGTGGTGTGCAAGCAGGTGATGTAAGAAGGAGACATCTAGAAACTGCTGGGAGCAGGAAGCAGTTGGTATTGGTAAATTAGAAAGGTGGAATTGAACCAAATTAATGAAGGAGGTTAAAAGTCTGGGAAAGAGCCTCAGGCTGAGCCTGTAGCAAAGGCAGCCCTTACATGGCCAGCCGGAATGAAGTCTTGAGCAAGAGGGTGATGTGATTGATGAAAGCAATGCTCTGCCAGGTAGCAGAAATTTCTTAACAAGATTTTAAGTATGGTAATCCTACAAAACCAGCAAATATATGAGAGTATGTTCTCTCTCATGGACAAACCTACATTACTTGTTTCAATAAATCTGTGGATTTAAATAATCTAAAACAAAGACTCTTTCTTAGCCCAATCATGAACCAGGTTTCCTTCTTGTTCTTTTAATATTTTATTTTTAAGTATCTCTACACCAAAAGTGGGGCTTGAACCCATAACCCCGAGATTAAGAGCCACATGTTCCACCCACTGAGCCAGATAAATGCTCCTTCTTCGTTTTTTGAATCAACTCATATTTGCAACTGCTTCACAGAATTTGGTTTCCTTGTCCCTCCAGATAAAGAAATACGTCCATCTTTCCCTGTTTGGAAACAAAATCATAGGCTCTGGTGTGTTCCCAAGATAGCAAGCTGTATGCCACAAGCCAGGTCAGCCAAGTCCTCCAGACTGCTTGTAGGACTACTAACCTGAACGCACCTGGAGGCTAGGTGACCATGCCCAAGTCACCAAAGGAACCCGATGTGAGGCTAAGGGGACAGCCTAAGCTCCTGCGTGGGAAAAATCAACACCAAATTTCCAACCATACAAGAGCTAGAGTGATTGCTGGGCAACCTTCCTGAGATGCTTCTGACCTCAGAGGACCAAAGCAGCTACCTGGTTTGAAGTAAAACAGCCTGGGAAAATCCTACCCTGTCTCCTAAGTTATAGGGTTTCTGCCTCAATCCTCTACTTCTTGAAATAGCCTAAATATCACCAAAAGAAATGCCACCCACTCTTTTGAGTGACCACTTTCCAAAGACCAAAATGCTCTCTGGATTCTATTTTTAAGAGCAAAAGCAAAAAAATGTATATATATAAAAGCAAAATATATATTTATGTGGTTTACTGTTGTATCCATTTCTTCCACCCCAAGACCCTTTTGTAAGTTCCTGCTCTGTTTTCCCATAGGACCCCTGCACCAATATGGAGTGTGCTTTATAATTACCCAGACCTAGAGAGTTTGTTAAACACAGTGCTGGGCTCCGCCCCAGAGTTTTTGATTCAACATGTTCAAGGTAGAGCCAAACTTTGCATTGGTGATGAATTTCTAGCAACAACAAATTTCTCTGCTATTTGATGTTCTTCATCCATGCTTATGTGCACAGATGCTCTTTCCAGTTCAAAGGTAGCTTTCTCCTGGAAGAGAGATATAGGGGCAAAAAGGACTTCAAAGGTGAAGCTTTCTGAGTGGGGTACTTGTAGTTGGCTGGCTATATTATTGAAAGAAATCACCAAGGCAAAACTGTTCAGCAATAAAAATGGTATTCAGTCAGCAGAACTCTCTGTGGTGAATGAGTTAAAAATTTGGTTCCCAAACCTGTGCTTGAGTCCTAGCACCAACATCTCATAATTATAAAATCATAGAATCTTAGAACTAGGTACCTCTTCAAATTCCCTTATTTTAAATATGAGGAAATATGAGGCTCAGAAAAGTTAAGTAATCCAAGATCTTAGAGCTGACAAGTAGCAAGAATGGGATTAGAACCCAGCTTTTGTAACTTTTGAAAATCACTTTGACTTATTTAATGTACAAACGAAAGGGAAGGAAGAGTTCTGCTACCAGTAACTTGCTGTTATCAACCTTTATGCCAATAACAATTATAAATTCAGAAGTTACCAGACAGTAAAAAATGCAAGGAAAAAATATAGCCAATGACAAAAGGATGAAAAACAGCTAATAAAAGCAGACCCAGAGATGACCTGTTTGTTGGAATTAGTGAATGGTAATAGGTAAAAAAAATCATGAAGGAAAAGATAGATGAAGAGGGAAAGAAATGATGAATTTAAAAGCAAAATAGAAACTTAAAAAGTCAAATGGAAATCCCACAACAGATAAAATATCTGAAATAAAATTCATCACATGGGATTAATAGGAGATTGTTCACTGCAGAAGAATCAGTAAACCCAGACAGATGAACAGAAATATCCTAAGCTAAACAACAAAGAGAAAAGAAACTGGGAAAACATGAGCAGAGACTCCGTGACCTGTAGGACTGCAACAAATAGTCTAAAATAAATCCTGTGAAATACCCTAATGAGTATTAGATATTAAAAGAAAGGTACAGACCACTATCCCTCAAGAACAAAGATGCAAATGTTAACAAGACTAATGTCTTGCTAATGCAAAGCAATATATGCAATGATATATCATAACCTAGTGGGGTTTATTCCAAGAATGTAGAGTTGATTTAATACTTGAAAATCAATGAATATATTTCACCACATTAACAGAATAAATAAGAAAACTCATGGCTATCTCTCTGGATGCAGAGAAAGCATTTGACAAATTTCAACACCCATTCATGATAAAAGAAATAATACTTAAGGTTGAAATATTGAACGTATTCTAAGTCAGAATGAGGTGAGGATGTCTGCTTTTAGTACTTCAACATTGCTTGTGCCATAAGGCAAAAATTAATTCATCAATCAGTTCATTAGTGGTATAGAGCTTGAAACTGAAGAAGTAAAACTGTCATTATTTGCTGATGGCATTACTATACCATATAAAAGCCAAGGAATCTGGAAAAGCAAAACAAAACAAAAACCACTAAAAGAACTAATATATGACTTTAGTAAGAGATTACAGAATGTAAGGTAAATATACAAAAAATCAATTCTATATGCCAGCAATAAATCAAATTTAAATTGCTATATCATATACCTGAAACTAATATAACCATGTATTAACTATACTGGAATTAAAATAAAATAAATAAATAAAAAATTTTTATTTGCTATTATACTATTATAATAGCATCAAAACTATGACATACTTGGGAATATATAAAAGATGTGTAAGATCTCTACACTAAAAGGTGCAAAATGTTGAGAAGGACTTCTTAGATGCCTAAACAAATAGAGATATGTCATATTCATGAGTTGGAAGACTCAATTTGTTAAGATGTTAGTTCTCTTCAAAGTGAACTATAGATTCAACATGATCCCAGTCAAAGTCCCAACAGGTTTTATAGAAATTACCAGGCTGATTCTAAGATATGAAGACTTAGAATAGCCAAAATAATCTTGGAAAAGGGATCCCTGGGTGGCGCAGCGGTTTGGCACCTGCCTTTGGCCCAGGGCGCGATCCTGGAGACCCGGGATCGAATCCCACGTTGGGCTCCCGGTGCATGGAGCCTGCTTCTCCCTCTGCCTATGTCTCTGCCTCTCTCTCTCTCTGTGACTATCATAAATAAATAAAAATTAAAAAAAAAAATCTTGGAAAAAAGGAGTACCAGATTGGAAGATTTACATTACCTGATTTCAAGGCTTACTATAAAAATAAAATCAATCTGGTTTTGGTGCAAAGACAGACAAAGAGATCAATGGAACAGAATAAGGAATCCAGAAATTTTGAGAGTGTGTGTAAAATGTGATCAGTTGATTTTCAACAGAGATGCAAAGGTACTTCAGAGGAGAAATTCATTTCACCAAATCATGCTGGAACTATTGAATATCCATACTGAAATAATTATGTTTTTTGACCCCTGCCTCACACCACACACAAAATATTTATTTAGGATGGATGTTAGGCCTAAAAGTAAAAGCTAAAACTGTAAGGCTCCTAGAAGAAAACACAGGAGAGTATCTTCATGACCTTGGAGAGGGCAACAATTTCCTAGAACACAGTACTAACTATAAAAGAAAAGATTGATAAACTGGAAATAATCAAATTTAAAACAAATCTGTTCAAAGAACACCAGTAAGAAAATTGAAAAGGCAAGCCACAGACTGGGAGAAATCTATAATATATATATAACATATGAATATATAATATATATATCACTAATATATATATCTGACAGAGATCTTACATCCAGAATATATAAGGTATTTCTACAAGTCAAAAATCAAAAGACAAACCCAATTCTTTTTTTTTTTTTTAAGATTTTATTTATTTATTCCTGAGAGACACAGAGAGGCAGAGACACGAGCAGAGGGAAAAGCAGGCTCCATGCAGGGAGCCTGACGTGGGACTCGATCCCGGGACTCCAGGATCACACCCTGGGCCAAAGGCAGGTGCTAAACTGCTGAACCACCCAGGGATCCCCAACAAACCCAATTCTTAAATGGACAAAAGGCTTGAACAGACATTTCACAAAAGATGATACAAAAATCACCAGTGAGCAGGTGTTCAAAATCAGTAGTCATTATCGAAATGCAAATTAAAACCAGCATGATATGCCACTTAACACCCAATTATCAACTAAAACTTAAAAGACTGACAATATTAAATGCTGGCAAAGAAATGAAGCAACTGGAATTTTCTTACAGTGTTAGTAGGACTTTAAAATGGTACAACTACTTTGGATAAGAGCTTAGCAGTTTTTTAATAAGACTGAACATATAACTACCATATGATCTGCCAACTCCTAGCAATTTACCCAACAGAAATGAAAGCATAGGTCACTGTGAGCTGAGAGAAAGAGATGTTGTTGGTGTGATTGAAATGGAATCCAAACTGGAGTGGGTGGAAGTGTGAGTGGGAGGTGAGGAAGTGAAGAAAGAGCAGTCACTGGGCGGGGAGCTGGGTGGGTGCAGGTTGGGGTTAAGGATTTTTTTGTTTGTTATGAAACAGCCTTGAGCGTGTCAGGCATATACGTCACACCAAAAATCAATATAAATTCCAAACAATATTGCTTAACCAAACAGACTACAGGAAAATAAGATCTTTTCGAAATATCTGGAGAAGTTGGAAGAGATAATCTTGTCTAGAAGCAGCATGTTCAATAAAAAATATTTGAAATGGCTATATTTGACTACATGAACTTTTGAAAATATATTAAATGAGAAAAACAATTAAAATGCAAACAGACCAGGAGAGATATTTGCACCAACTCTAACAAAAGGTTAATATCATTATTACTAAGAGAAAGTCCTTATAATCGACTTTTTAAAACGTCTCCTGGATAAATGGGAAAAGGACATAAAGCTACAATTCAAAGAACGCTAGCCAAAAAAGAAAAAAAAAGAAAACAAAAAAACAAAGAACTCTAGCCAGTGGACAAATATACAGCATATCGTTTAATTGTTCTAATTATAAATGCTAAAATACTGCATTTTCATTTCAAAATTTTAAACTAACATAACTAATGGTAGCAGGATGTAATTTATAGATGGATGGACAAAGAAGGTGATATATATTTATGTGTCATTTATATATTACAAATGGGCATAATTATTTTAAAAGTCATTTTGGCACAAGACATCAACTGTCATTAAAATATTCCCAGTCTGACTTTGTTATTTAGAGCAACAACATTATACAGTAGATGGCCTATGGATAAAGACATTCCTTGAAGGGTTGGTTATAATAACAAAAGGAAAAAAAAAAGAAGTAATTTAATGTCCACTTAGAAAGGAAATGATCAGCACTCTGCTTAAATGCTCAGGGCCTGGAATCAGACCTGGGCACAACCAGCTCTGCCACTCCTGGGCTGTGTTACCAGTCCTTCGCCTGAAAAAAAAAAAAAAAAAAAAAAGAGCTGCTATCCTAGAGCTGCAAGAAATAAATCAGATAAACAAGGAAAGCTGACAATAATATAAACAGTACATGTGAGATGTTATTATTTCTTCTCCTTAAGAAAATACCACTTAGCCACAAGAAGCTAGAAGTGTGAAACAAGAGTTGAAAGTATCCAGCAAAATGCATATATTAAGCAGGGGGAAAAATTCCAATTACAAACATTATATTGGCATTACAATTGTAACAGCCCATCTATCTCTAATAAACTATATATGACATCCGAACTCAGAAGGTATTTTTGGATCTTCCTATAGCGTTGTAATATTATTTTCATATATGAAAATAAATTCACAAAACAGGATATACCCTCTATCAGATTACAAATTCTGATTTTTTTTAAGATTTTATTTATTTATTCATAGACACAGAGAGAGAGAGAGAGAGAGAGAGAGGCAGAGACGCAGGCACAGGGAGAAGCAGGCTCCACGTGGGGAGCCCGACGTGGGACTCAATCCCGGGTCTCCAGGATCACACCCCAGGCTGCAGGTGGCGCCAAACCGCTGCGCCACTGGGGCTGCCCACAAATTCTGATTTTTGATTCAGAAACAAAGCGAGGTGAAGATGGGCTGTCTGGACCGCCAGACCCCTTCTTTTCTTGTTTCCTGTCACCTGGACCAGCAGGGCAGGCACTTCTTGGTGTTGACTTTTGTGCTTCTTTTGGGTAGTTTCTCTGGATTCTATCTGCAAGGCTCCATCTTGGGGCATCTTGGGTGGCTCAGTTGGTTGAGCTTTCAGCTCAGATCATGATTCTGGGGTCCTGGGATTGAGCCCTGCATCCGGCTCCCTTCTCAGTGGAGTCTGCTTCTCCTTCTACCCCTCCCTCCTGCTTGTGATCTTTCTCTCATGCTCTCTCTTTCTCAAATAAGTAAAAATCTTGGAGGGAGGGAGGGAGGGAGGGAGGGAAGGAAGGAAGGAAGGAAGGAAGGAAGGAAGGAAGGAAGGAAGGAAGGCAGGCAGGCCAGCCGGCCCTGAGCATCCCTTCCTTTACAAAGAAGAGAGAGAGAGAGAGAGAGAGAGAGTGAGAGGCAGTCAGACTCCATCTTTTCAAGCTTTCTAACTGAATGAATGGGCACCATCAACTGTATCTCTGTTATCCCCACCCTTACAGACTCTGTCCCTAATCTCACTCCACAAGTAGGTAGACAAAGGAACTGTGGGAGATGGGCCACACTCTGCCTTCTTCAACCTTCACAGACAAGAAAAGCTGTATTTTCCAGGTTTGGTGTTGCCTGGCTTCTTTCTTTTTTTTTTTTTTTTTTATGTTTATTTTTTTTTATTGGTGTTCAATTTACTAACATACAGAATAACACCCAGTGCCCGTCACCCATTCACTCCCACCCCCCGCCCTCCTCCCCTTCTACCACCCCTAGTTCGTTTCCCAGAGTTAGCAGTCTTTACGTTCTGTCTCCCTTTCTGATATTTCCCACACATTTCTTCTCCCTTCCCTTTCACTATTATTTATATTCTGGCTTCTTTCTTATTATTCAAAAACCCTTCAGTCTGTGCCTAATCCACATGATTAAGAAGGGCTTTGCTGTTTAACTGCTTCGTGCCCCCTATGTGTGGGTTATATCCATTCAACACCAAGTTTTTAGTAGTTCTAGTCCTCAATTCAAACTCAGCTACTGTTTGTGGAAAAGATTATTTTATTAACTTTTCAATATAAGTAGTTAATAGTAGTTGCAGCTAAAACTTGCTTAGTATAAACTTGAATTATAGCAAGCAAAAACAGTGATGCCATTCAACTTGGCAGCTGCCTGGTTATCAAGTCCACAAACATTTTATTTAGCATATATTGAGCATCTACTGTGTGTCAGGTGTCACACTAAGTACTACAAACATAAATTCTCATGGTTGAAAAGAACTTAAAGATCACATGTTCCAACCACCCAGTAAGTTCTTGGATCTGATTTATAACATCTCCACTAAGACTAATTCCTATGGTGAGGGATTCACAGATTCCCAAGGTAGTCCAGCTCACTTATAGACAGCTCAGAGGGTAGTTAAGTTCTCCCTTGGGTTAACTTATACTTCACAATTATCAGTTATGCTGAGGGACTATAATTAGCTATCACCTCTTCCTAAGAACATCAGTTACTCCTGTCCCTTATACTGGCATCCAAGTGTCCTAACTATCTCTCTCCCTGTGACTCAGCAAACATTGCAGATGATTTTAAGACCAGGAAGTTGACAATTACCAAACAGGTATTCTGTACTCTGGCACCCAGCCAGAAATAGGTAGTTCTCTGGTTAGTTAAAATGGTGTCTAGGTGCTAGATTTTAACCATGTAGCTGGCATTCAGCCCAATGCAATTAGGAGTCCAACAGGAGTAAATTAATCTTTTAGCCTCTTGAATGATGAGCCACAAATTCCGTAAAAGGCCCAACTTGCAGCTCCTAGCCCTGAAGATTAATGGCTTTTCACCCTGAATATAAGTGCTTAATCCTCTTGAGACAGATGCATTCTCAGAGGGAGTTCTGACCAAAAGTTATTATCCCATTCTGGTTATGAGGAAATGCTTTGCCCAAGAAGCAGAAGTTAATAGGGGTGGAGAGGCTTGATGGGGGACGGAAATGGCCTGAAAGAAAGCTCTCACTTAAATTTTTAAAACTTAAATAATTCTTCTAACAGATAATGAAGCAAATGTGTTCAAACTTTTATGGGAAATGGCTCTGAATTTAGAGTTCTCTGTCCATTCAAATTATCAATCAAATGTGAAGGAACCAAAAGACACTGTGGAATATGCATGTGAAAACTCAGAAGGATAACTGGCCAAGTACCCACCATGAAAAGGTTACCTAAGAGACTACTTTGGAAAAATAAAAGAGGAATTCAAGAAAAGAAAAGAAATAAGATACAGGAAAGGATCACTAAATATGACCCAAAAGACGTGCCAAGAGGCTGGACAATTTGAAGAGCCTTCCATCAGCAGTGAAATTCTGGAGCCAGGAGACTGGATTACTGTTTCTATAGTCCATTCACCCTTCAAGAGGGCTCTTCTTGAATAACTCAAAGCTCTCCAAAATTGTTTCTCTCCATTAAGCTGGTTCTTAATTTATTTTATCTTCTTCCACAGTGACCAATTCACTTCAGCATCAATAACAGCATTCCAAAAAAAAAAAATAACAGCATTCCATGCAAGAAAGGGATGCCTACTTTCATCACTTTTATTCAATATACTACTGGAAATCCTAGTCATAGCAATCAGACAAGAAAAAGAAATAAGATGCATCCGTATTGGTAAAGAAGTTAAACTGTTACTATTTAAAGAGGACATAATAATATTCATAAAAATCCTAAAGACGGGGAACCTGGGTGGCTCAGCAGTTGAGCGTCTTCCTTTGGTTCAGGTAATGATCCTGGGGTCCTGGGATCGGGTCCCACGTCAGGCTCCCTGCCAGGAGTCTGCTTCTCCCTCTGTCTGTGTCTCTGCCTCTCTCTCTGTTTCTCTTATGAATAGATAAATAAAATCTTTTTAAAAAATCCTAAAGACTCCACCAAGAAACTACTAGAATAAATGAACTCAGTAAAGTTGCAGGATACATAATTAACACCCAGAAATCAGTAGCATTTCTATACTCTAATAATGAAGCAGTAGAAAAAGAAAGTAAGAAAATAGTACCATTTGTAATTGCATCAAAAAAAAAAAAAAAAGAAACCCTTAGGAATAAACTTAACCAAAGCAGTGAAAGACCTGTGCTCTGGAAACTATAAAACCCTGATGAAAGAAATTGAAGATGACACAAACAAATGGACAGTCCATGCTCATGGATTACAATTGTTAAAATTTCCATATTACCCAAAGAAATCTACAGATTCAATGCAATCCCTATCAAAATACCAATAGCATTTGTCAAAAAACTAGAATAAACAGTAGTAAAATTTGTATGGAACCACAGAAGATCCCAAATAGCCAAAGCAATCTTGAGAAAGAAAATAAAGCTGGAGCATGCCTGGGTGGCTCAGTCAGTTAAATCCTGCCTTCAGCTCAAGTCATGAGCTCAGGGTCCTGGGATCGAGCCCTGTGTCAGGCTCCCTCCCCAGTGAAGAGTCTGCTTCTCCTTCTCCTTCTTCCCCTCCTCCCACTCATGCTCTTTCTCTCTGTCTCTCTCAAATAAATAAAATTTTTAAAAAAGAAAAAAGGAAAAGAAAGCTGGAGGTATCACAATTCCAAATTTCAAGAGGTACTACAAAGCTGTAGTAACCAAAATAGTATGGTACTCAAAACAAAATAGACACATAGATCAAGAGAACAGAATAGAGAACCCAGAAATGAAGCCATGATTATGTCATCAGTTAATCTATGACAAAGGAGGCAAGAATATACAACAGGGAAAAGATAGTCTTTTCAACGAAAGGTGTTGGGGCAACTGTACAGTTACATGTAAAAGAATGAAAATGGACCACTTTTTAACACCATACACAAAAATAAACTCAAAATGGATTACAGACTTAATTGTGAGACCTAATATCACAAAAATCCTAGAAAAGAAGGCAGGTAAGTGATTTCTCTGACATCAGCCATAGTAACATTTTTCTAGTTATGTCTCCTAAGGCAAAGGAAATAAAGGAAAATAATCAATTGGGATTACATCAAAATACAAAGATCTGCACAGCAAAGGGAACCATCAACAAAACAAAAAGGCAACTAACAAATGGGAGAAAATATTTGCAAATGATATATCCAATAAGGGGCTAATATCTAAAATATATAAAGAATTTATACAACTCAACACCAAAAAGGCAAACAATCCAATTAAAATATGGGCAGAGAACTTAAATAGACTTTTTTCCAAAGACACATACAGATGGCCAACAGACACATGAAAGGATCCTCAACATCACTAATCATCAGGGACATGCAAATCAAAACCACTATGAGACATCACCTCATACCTGTCAGAATGGCTAAAATAAAACATACAAGAAACAACAAGTGTTGGTGAGGATGTGGAGAAAAAGGAACCCTCATACAGTGTGAGAATGTAAATTGGTACAGCCACTATGGAAAACAGTATGCAGGTTCCTCAAAAATTAAAAATAGAACTACCATATGCTCCAATAACCCCGCTATTTGGTATTTACCCAAAGAAAATGAAAGCACTAATTTGAAAAGATATAAGCACACCTATGTTTATTGCAGCATTATTGACAGTAGCCAAGAGATGGAAGCAATTTATCCATTGATAGATGAACAGATAAGGAAGATGTGGTACGTGTACACACACACACACACACACACACACACGAATATTACTCAGCCATTAAAAAGGATGAGATCTTACCATTTGAGACAACACGGTTGGACCTAGAGGGTATTATGCTAAGTGAAAAAAGTCAGACTGTGAAAGAAATACCATATGATTTCACTCATATGTGGAATCTAAACAAAAGAAAAAAGAGAAACAAACACAACAAATGAATAAACCAACAAAAATCAGTTTCGTCAATACAGAGAACAAACTCTGATGATTGCCAGAGGGGACTGGAGAGGTAGGCTGGGCAAACTGTGTGAAGGGAAGTGGTAAATAATACAGATTTCCAGTGACAGAATGAATAAGTCATGAGAATAAAAGGCAAGGCATAAAGAATATAGTCCATGATATCGTAATAGCATTGTACGGTGATAGGTGGTAGTCACACTTGTGGTGAGCACGGCACAATCTATAAACTTGTGAATCATCACGTTGTACACCTAGAACTAAGGTAACATTGTGTGTCAGCTATACTCAAATTTTAAGTTAAAAAAAAAAAAATCAAACCACAATATTTTTCCAAGGGGATCGACACAAGCAATGCCCAGCCCCAGGCCTACCGCCTGCCAGTTTCCCAAGTGGTCCAGGTAGGGGATTTCCTACTGCAAGAAAGAACTGCTGAGTGCAAAGTTTTGGTGTCTGCGGTAACTAATTTTCTGAGCCAAAAATCAGGATGTCAGAGCTTTCTGTCAAGTTAAAATATACTTAGCTGAACAAAATGGACAGAATATTCAATCGAGATTCTTCTTAAAAATGCAGGATCTATGGCTATCATTGTCCTGGGATTCACGCGGGAGACGGACAATAAGGAAGGCCCGAAAAGCTGAGGTCCTTACAGAGAGTACTCTGATAATAGGCTTTTCACCTGAATGAACCTCTTCTTGTGCTTCTCTTCAAGGAGTCCTCCCAGTGACTCTCTCTCTCTCTCTCTCTCTCTCTCTCTTCCTCTCCTGGGCAGGGTAAAGACGCTCAACACTCAGTGCTCTAACAGGCTTACAACTGGGCAGTCCTTTAAATCTATAGTCTTTAGGGAGCTGTTTGATGATTATGGGAGTCTGTGGGGTTAAGAGATGGAGAGACAGAGAAAATGAAAGTGTCTGATAACCTAGCCTCTTCTTTTTGTCCCTAAAAATTTAGCTCAGGCCTGACACCGGGTAACTCACTTAGCAGACAAGTTCACCAGCTGGAAGGCTGCTGGGCAGCTTGTTGTCTTTACTCCAGCACGCCCTCAGGAGTATGGCAGGGTAGGGGTGCAATCTTACTTTCACCTTAAACTACTCATTAAATTACGTCTCCCTACCCCTACCCCTTAGAATATTCTATCTCAGAAGTACTCTGAAAGATAGGATTTTCTATCCTCATTCTATTTCCACAGTATTTTAGTGTTTCTTATAGATCAATGCCCCTAACAACCATAGAGCTAAATGGTCTATTCCTCAGTGCATTTTGACCAGAGGCCTTAGGAAATACTACTACTTTGGGAATGTATCCTCAGTAGGTGAACATTAGGGCCTACTCTTATCTCCAAGGCTTCTGCAAATGAGCTATTGGTCTTGGCCACCAGAATGTCCCAGGCCCGCTGAGAGGGAAAGATAAGACCTGGCAGGCCCCCTTTCCCTTTGGAGCTTGTGTCATTCTGTGAACTCTGTCACAAGAGAGAGATAAGGGCTAGGTAGGCTCACTTCCCACAGAGATTGTTTCATACCCAGTAGACACGTGCCCCAAATCCAGAGAAGCAGTAGGCGTTTTGCAAATATTTACCTAGCTACATGGCAACAGGGCAGTACTAGTTAAGAGTTCCATTTAACATCAAGGACACACGCCCTGCACACCATTCTCTCCACACACATAAAAAAAAGGCGACATCCTTTCCTATGGCTATCTTTCCAAGTGTTAAAAGCCATGTGAATGGCATGTGAATGTTGGACCCCTTTAATTCCCAAATCATCCAGTTATCCAGGATTTGAACACCCAACGGAGAAAATATTAGGTTTGCTTTCACGTGCGAAGTAAATGGCTGTCACTGAGCCTTGGATTTCAGATTCAGTCTTGTACTCTCAGAAATGAGAATCACAAGCCCTGTGGACTTTTCTAGTTCTGCTGCTGTTTTCCACAGATAAATTAAGGAAACCAAGTGTTTGGTGCTTAAGGAAATCCACAACAAACACAACAGAGAGAGGACCCAGAACATAACTTTCCCATACTTTCCATCACTTGCTAAGGGAAAAATTTAACAAATGCCTTCAGAAGCCAAACTAACTAAGCCACCTTCTGCTAAAATACGTAACTAACTATTGACTCCGTGCTGTCAAGATAATAGCATGTTACCAGAAAGGCTTAGTTGGAGGGTGGAGCACATATAAAGAACACAAGAGGAAGACTTTAGTCACTAAGAACCCACATAGCAAGACAGACATTTGTCTCTATATGCACAGCACTATCAGATTACCATATGCCCAGGCTCCTAAGGACCTAATGTGAGATAAACATTAGGCACAGGGTTAAATCTTTTTATTAACTACCACTTGCATGGTGCCATCTTGTGGTGAATCCGTTTAACAACTTGAAAGAAACAAGGCCAATTTTATAGAATTATCACATTTTGAAGTAATACATAAAAGTAAAATGTATAAAATCATAAACTTTATGAAGTAGAGTATTTAGACTATTTTTGACTAGTTTAAGAACAGCTTGAGCTTCCACTTCCTAATTAAAAAAAAAAGGAGTCCTTGATACATTACCCATTAGATCTAAAAGTTAATTAATATTGATTGAGATTTCTCTACCCCAGCATCAACAATCATAAAATTCAGGAAGGAATTTGCTTCATGGAAAAAAATATTTTAAAATCATAATTCCTTTGAGGAAAAAAATGTCATGCAGAGGTTCAATCTTGCACTATCTCATGTCCACATGTTTTAAAAGGTAAGGGAATTTTTCCAGATGGTCCTTGATAGATTGGTTTCAAACAACCCAAAAGGCACTTAAGGTCTCTGCACATGGACTCTGGATTTTTCTTTTCACTTTTTTTAATCTTGAGGAAAAGGTTAAACAGCAGTGTCTCCCTGAAACTCACATACCAAGGATACAGGGCATCCTGTGCACTCATGAAAACCTCACACAATCGAATGTGTACTTGCAGAACTGGAACTGAAACAAAGCTTTCCTCATTTCTAGTCCTGTGGCCTTCACTATAGATCTGAGTGCTCAGTGTAGATAATGAACCCACACTGGCTAGGAGTGGTGTGAAGTTGTACATTTTGGGTGGTTATGAAATCAGAATGGCAGGCCCGTGGCTGGGTAGTCATGGGGAGACGCCTGAACAATATGCCCAGACTTGCCAAGCTGGGGACTGGAGATGGCCCAGGCCACATTTAGGACTTTTTTGTGGCCTGCCCAGCCTTATAGCAAACAGACCCCCCCAAATTCACCAAAACTGTCAAACATCCCAGCCCCTAAAAGCTTCCCAAGTCCTTCTCTTCATGGTGATACCACTGTGCCAAGTTCACAGAAAGTATTCAGTGGATGCTCTTGCCCCATTGACTGGTAAGACATCTCATCACAGTGAACATCATAAAAACCTGATGCCTGGAACCTAATGGCCACTAAATACCTGATGGTACTTTCAAAATATGTAAATCAGATTCTCTCTTGCTCAAACTCCGAGTTCTTTTGTTTAGCTGCAGATTAAGCAAACATTTACTGCCCGCTGGTATTTTCCAGGCAGAGTTACGTATATCTTCACTTGTGGCTAGATGTATACAGCCAGCCCAGCTGACTGAGACCATCCTTCAGTAAACATTCATCTCTGTGCTGGGAAGTCACTCCACCAGAAGAAATAAGCAGTGATGGACAAAAGGTTTCACAATTAGCTTTCAGGGAATGGAGCAAGGAAGGCGTGACTGAAAATTATTTTTTCAGGTCAGGAGGGCATCCGAGTTCAGTTCTCAGAGAACCAGGTGCAGGCACAGCCTAAAGGTAAAACAGAGAGAGCCACAGAGAATGTCATCAGTCAGAAAGAGACAGAAGGGAGATGTGGTCAGAGAAAAAGGGAAAGATGAAAAGCGATGTGGTTGGAAGTCTGCCATCAGATTCTGAGGAAAGGAGGATCATCAAAGGAGGCCCAATGGCAGAAATTGTCCTGGAGAGAATCTTCGAGTGGAACAATGGATCAAAGCATGTTGACAGGAGATCAACTAGATGAACGAGTTGGAGAATTTTGTTATCTCCCCAATTTCACTGTTCACTGACATTTCATGGAGGGGAGAAAGCAAGGATCTAAAATGAGAAACATTCATTTTTGTTGGTCTTCACAGCCCACAGAAAATGTTAGAAGGGAAAGAAAATCAACACAGATGACTAAGGGGAGTGAGGGTATGGTGGCGACAAAGTGTGGAATTGGGGGTGTCCATTTCCTTCTTGTTCCGTTACTAGAGTACTCCAAGGACATGTGTGTGATGCACCAACTTGGAAGGAAGGGAAGAGGCCCCAGAAGGTAGGGTACAGATGGAAGGGGAACCGCCTAGGGCATAATTAGACAGTGGGAGGCAGTTTGAAGAAGAGAAAACAGTCTTGGGAGAAGCAATGGAAATAGTTGCAAGGCCCCAGAGAAGAGTTGAAGGTAGCACTTAAGAAGTCATTGTGGGGGAGGCAGGGGAGAGCCATGCCCAGAACAGGTTAGGGGGGGCTAGGGGTTGGGGAGGGGTGGGTAGAGGGGGCTTGGGGAGAGTGGGAGGGACCTTATGGTAGGAGGGCATCATCACAGCTTTGAGAAAATCCTGCTTTTCTAAGGAAACCAACTCCAGCTGCTCCCCACCCCAAAGGCCCATGGCTCTGTCCTCATCAGGCCAATTATTAAGTCACAAACTCCGTTTCAGGCGGGGGTACCTACAGCTAAAACACATGATGTGCTATAAGGGAAGACACGTTAGAACGCTGTTCCCTACTCTCCCACTTCCATCTCCCAAAGAGAATGTTCATTATCCTGGGGCCATCTTGAATAACAAACTCCAAGGGAAGAAAAAGGGAAAAAGAGAAGCAATGTAAAAGTTTTACTAAGGGCAGAATTTTCCATGAGGCAATAGCCACTCCATTCTCTGCTGTTCACAGACTATTGTGCACAACACATTGCCTGATGGTCTGGTGGCAGGGAAGCCACTTGGGGTGGAGGGCTGGCTCTCTTTGGTCTCTTCAGGTCAAGGCCACTAGGTATAACCATCCTTTGGGAAGTTACCTCTTTGTGGCTTCCAGGCTTTCTCCACCCAACTCTCCAACTCCACCCTGAAAGAAACACACATCTCCTGTTGTAGATGGGAATAGGTAATAAAAGCGGTTTGTCTACAACAACAGAGGGCAAGATTAGAGAAATGACAAAAATCAGTGAACTTGAAGATAGAAATATCCAATCTGAAAAAATATATGTGCGTGTGTGTGTGTATCTCCAATCTGAAGAATACAGAGAGAAAGTATTTTTTTTTTTTAAAAATGAATAGAACCACATGAGCCATAGAATAGTATCAGAAGTTTTTGGCATTCATTTTCTGGAGTTCCAGAGGAAGAGGAAAGATTGAAACAGAAAATATACTTGAAAAAATAATGACCAAACTCCCCAAATGTGGTGAAAGATATAAACTTGCAGATTCAAGAAGCTCAGCAAACCCCAAACAGAATAAATCCAAAGAGAAAAACATGCACGGATGCATGAAAAGCAAACCGCAGAAAGCGAAGAAGGAAAAGAAACTCTCCAAGGCAGCTGGTGAAAAACTGCCTCACCTATCAGAGAACAAGTGTTTGGAATTAATGCAGAGTCCACCTCAGGAACAACTGGAGCCAGAAGACAGTGGAACAGTATCTTTAATATTATGTAAGGAGCAAATTGTCAACCCAGAATTGTGTATCCCATGAAAATATTCTGGGGGAATTGAAGCAAAAAAAAAAAAAAAAATTCTCAAATTTCACTACCAGCAGACATGCTCTAAAAGAAGAACTAAAGGGTATTCTTTAGGTTGAAGGGAGATTATAGCCAGAAACATGGACCTTCAAAAAGAAGAAGGAGGGGATCCCTGGGTGGCTCAGCGGTTTAGTGCCTGTCTTTGGCCTAGGGCATGATCCTGGAGACCCGGGATCGAGTCCCATGTCGGGCTCCCTGCATGGAGCCTGCTTCTCTCTCTGCCTGTGTCTGTGCCTCTCTCTCTCTCTCTCTCTCTGTCTGTCTCTCATGAATAAATAAATAAATAAAATCTGAAGGAAGAAGAAAGAAGAAAGAAGAAGGAAAAGCTGCAGGCCTGGCTAGTATCTGGGTTCATGTAACTCAGGTTGGCGAGTTCCCTATGCAATCCATACAAGACTTCCCCTTTCTCCTAGGTAGGATTGTGGGTATGCATGTCTACTTTCCCACCAGAATGCATTTCTCCAAGGTCAGCAAATGCTTTATGATTATTCTAGTATTCACCTACAGTGCCTGCCACTGTGCTGTGTGACTGACATAGTGGATGAGTTCGAAGGCTCAGGAGGTGCAATGCCTGGATTCAAATCCTGCAACTGCCACTTACTAATAGAATGTTCTTGAGCCAATCACTTAATCCCTTTGTACCTCAGTGTTCTTATCCATAAACTGGGATGATAATGCATTTACCCGACATGTTGCCATGAAGATTAAATTAGTTAACATGGAAAGTGATTAGAACAAGGCTGGGCACATAGTAAGTCTTATGTTTGTTAACCACTATTGCAAGTGCTCAAAGATTGCTAATTTTCCATAGCACTACTGATGTATCATCAACCTTGAATTGCATATCTAACAATTATCTAAGGATTAAGCTAATCTCAAAATAAATACTATGCAACTTGTGTTTTAATAGAATCCATATTAAAGCATTATTCAAATCAGAGTGATCAAGAATGTTCTCTTGAAAAAAAATTAAATCTCAATTGTAAATGGTGTGAAACAGAACACAAGTGACATGTTTTTGCACAGCAATATCAAGGTACCACCTGCCACCTGATAAAGCTTAATTGTGTCTCTTTATTCAGCAAATAGAACGATTTTGTCACAGGTTCTCACTGGATACCTCAGTGTGAACTTCTTATTACCAGTCCTTATCATAAACTTTCTCGGGCAGCCCCGGGGGCCCAGTGGTTTAGCTGCCTTCAGCCCAGGGCATGATCCTGGAGACCCAGGATTGAGTCCCACATCGGGCTCCCTGCATGGAGCCTGCTTCTCCCTCTGCCTGTGTTTCTCATGAATAAATAAATAAAATCTTAAAAAAAAATAAATTCCAATTCCTCTGTCAAGTTATATCATCAGAAACATAGTCCTTTAAATCCCTCCCTAGAAATCCCTTCAAAAATTTTACTTTGATGATGTCTTTGGTGTGTAGTCAGAGGTTGATATAAGAAATGGTCATTACTTTCCAACCTGGGCTTAGCAGAATGGCTCCCTCAAAGAAGAGCCGTGAGAAGGGCCCTTCTGCCACCAACAAGGTAATGACCAGAGAACACACCATCAACATTTATAAGCGTGCCCATGTAGTGGGTTTCAAGAAGCTTGCCCCTTGGGGACTCAGAGAGATTCGGGAATTTGCTATGAAGGAGATGGGAACTCCAGATGAGCATATCGACACCAGACTCCACAAAACTGTCTGAGCTGAAGGAATAAGGAATGTTCCATACCGTATCTGTGTGCAGTTGTCCAGAAAATGTAACAAGAATAAAGATTCACCAAACAAGCTTTATACATTAGGTACCTATATACCTGCCACCACTTTCAAAAACCTACAGACAATGTGGATGAGAACTACCTGCTGATTGTCAGATAAAAATATAAAACTGCAAAAGAAAGAGAAAGAGAGGGAGAGGGAGAGAAAGAAGAGGAAGGGATGCAAGAAATGTTCCTAGAAAACCTGAATAGACATTTCTCAAAAAAAAGACAGATGCCCTAGAGACACATGAAAAGATGCTGAACATCACAAATCATCAGGGAAATGCAAATCAAAACCACAAGGAGATATCACCTCATACCTGTCAGAATGGCTAAAGTCAGAAAGACATGAAATAACAAGTGTTGGTGAGGATACGGAGAAAAAGGAACCCTGGTGCACTGTCGGTGGGAATGTAAAATGGAGCAGCCACTCTGGAAAACAGTAATGAGGTTCCTCAAAAATTAAAAATAGAAATACAAAAAAATAAAATAAAAATAAAATAAAATTAAATTAAAAAAATAGAAATACCTTATAATCCAATAATTCTACTATTGGGTGTTTACCCAAAGAAAATGAAAACATTAATTCAAAAAGATACATGGACCCCTATGTTGACTGCAACATTATTTACAATAACCAAGATATAGAAGTAACCTAAGAGTTCATCAATAAATGAATGGAGATGTGGTATAGATATATATTTTTATTTTATATTTATAAAATGGAATATCACCCAGCCATGAAAAGGGATGAGATCTTGCCATTTGTGATATGGATGTACCTAGAGGATATTATTTTAAGTAAAATAAGTCAGAGAAAGACAAATACCATATTATTTCCTCATAAGTCGAATCTAAAAAAG
Organism: Canis aureus; assembly: GCF_053574225.1. Taxonomy (NCBI): domain Eukaryota; kingdom Metazoa; phylum Chordata; class Mammalia; order Carnivora; family Canidae; genus Canis; species Canis aureus. The sequence goes on from NC_135615.1 coordinate 24,865,107, forward strand.
GTAAAAATCAAAAATAAAACAAATGAATAAACAAAAAGCAGAATCAGACTCATGAATACAGAGAGCTGATGGATGCCAAAGAAAAGGGGGGTGGGAGGGGATGGGCAGAATGTATAAAGGGGAGTGTACAGACTTCCAGTGATGGAATAAGTCATGGAGACAAAAAGTACAGCCTGAGGAATATACTCAATGATGCTGTAACAGATGGTGTCAGGTGGTAGCTACACTTGCAGGTGAGCACAGCATAATGTATAGATATATTGAATCACTATTTTGTATACTTGAAACTAATGTAACATTGTGTACCAACTATACTTAAATAAACAATTTTTAAAGAAATGGCCATATAAATATCTTTGCATTTTCTGCAAAACTCTTTGAGTGTAAAGGCATAAAGACATTCTCTATTACACGAACTTCACAATATAAAATCCCAAAACATAATATATATCTCCCAATAAATCAGTATGGGCAGTTTTCTTTGAGAGTAAAAATAACACTTTGGTGGTTCACCATCAAGGCTACATATCAGAATCACCTGATATCACCTGGCAGCCTGAACAGCTCTTGGCGCTCTGTCATTTACCAATTAAGTCAGAATCTCGGTGCATGGGGCTCAGGCATTGATGGTTTTTAGAAAGTTCTCCAAGACATTCTTGTGTACACCTAGGACTGACAATCCCTCCCGTAGTTTATCATTTCACATGTTTTAAAATATCTTGACTTCTAAGAAATTCAAAGTTAAATTTCTTATAATAGGGCAGCCCGGGTGGCTCAGCGGCTAAGCACCACCTTCAGTCCAGGGCATGATCCTGGAGACCTGGGATCGAGTCCCACGTCGGGCTCCTGCATGAAGCCTGCTTCTCCCTCTGCCTGTGTCTCTCATGAATAAATAAATAAAATATATTCTTAAAAATTCCTTATAATACTTGGCCAAGATTTTTCATATTGTTCATTCCTCATCCTCCATGGTTTATCCTTTTGTCTTTTTTAAAAAAAAAAAATTCATAGAGATGCAGAGAGAGAGAGAGAGAGAGGCAGAGACACAGGCAGAGGGAGAAGCAGGCTCCATGCAGGGAGCCCGACGCAGGACTCGATCCAGGGTCTCCAGGATCACGCCTTAGGCTGCAGGTGGCACTAAACCGCTGCGCCACTGGGGCTGCCCTCTATTTGTCTTTTTAATTATCATTAAACATGCCTTATAAAAGTCACCTCAAATCATTTTTGGAAGCAAATAGAGAATAAGATCTCATTTTTTTAGAAAGGTCATCCATGGAAATCCTTCTAAAACCTATTTGGTTTTTTGATGCTACGGGTTCTTTGGATAGATAATTGGTTCCATAAATTTAGTCTCTGGTGTGCAAAATCATGCTAACTTTTGGGTGTTCAAAAATTTCCTTTGAGCTCTCAGTGATGGGCCCTAGTTCCAATCTTCCAGGACTTAGTAAGTTTTCTATTGCTGTGTAAAAAATATCCACAAATTAATGGTTTATTTTTTTAAAAAGATTTTATTTATTTATTCATGAGAGACACACACAGAGAGAGAGGCAGAGAGAGAAGCAGACTCCCCACAAGGAGCCCGATGTAGGACTTGATCCCGGATCCCAGGATCATGCCCTGAGTCAAAGGCAGATACTCAACCACTGAGCCACCCAGGTGTCCCCACAAACTAATGGCTTAAAACAACACACAGTTGTTTCATCTCACAGTTTCTGGAGGTCAGAAACATATGCTTATCTGGTTTCTCTGCTCAGGGACTCACAAGACTGAAATTCAGGTGTTGGTGGGTCTATGTTCACAAATGGAAGCTTAAATTAATTGAAGAAGGATCTTCCAGGTGGTTGCTGTGGCTCTAGAATGCAGGCAGCTTCTATCTTCAAACCAGCAGCACAAATCCAAACCCTGCTTTGAGTAAGAGTACTTGAGGAAAGAGCTTACCTCCACTGCACCCACAGCCTCCCAGGTGTAGACATTTCTCTGCTTCATGTGTGAGTGTGTTTGTGGGTTTCTTTCTGTGTGTGTGGGGGGGAGGGGTTTCTAACATTCTTTGGTGAAGACATCCTTGCATTTAGTAATGAATGCATCGGACTATTGCCTAGGAGGGCAGCCTATAATGGTGTCTGATTCTGTTAATGAGTGGTATCTGATAGCTCAGAGCTTAAAAGTATAGAGTATCTTCCTCAAATTCATTATTTTAATTTCCCCACCCCCTTATTTCCTGTGTGAGTTTGCTAGGGCTGCCGTAACAAAATACCACAGATTCGGGGGACATAAACAATAGAAGAATATATCTTTCTCCAGTTCCAGAGGCTGGAAATCCAAAGTCAAAGTGTTGGCAGGTTTGGTTTCTTCGGAGGCCTCTCTGATTTGTAGATACTCTTTCTTCTCACTGTATTCTCAGTTGGTCTTTCTTCTGTGTGTGTCTCTCTGTCCACATTCCCTCTTCTTATAAGGACACCAGTTAGATTAAATCAGGGCCCACCCTAACCACCTCATTTTAACTTAATGACTTCTTTAAAAAGCCCCATCTCCAAATTTAGTCCCATTTTGATGTACTGGGGCTCAACATATGAATTTGAAACAAGACACAATTCAGCCCATAACACTTCACTGCCCATGAAAGGTCATCTGAAACATTCTTGGATCGATTGCCATCTACTTGATGCGTCATTATCTGGAAGAGCTTACTAATTGTCTGAGTCTTTTATTTGTGCTCTCGAGGAACTTGTGATATAAACGAACACCAGAGACAAATAGGAAAAATACAATAAAGTAGGTAATTAGTTACTGGTTTGGACAAAGTAGACTATAGTTTTCTAGAATTCAAAGAAAGGCAGGGGCACAGTGGCTGCAGCCGGTCCAGAGGGCCTCAGGAGCAGGACTGGTTTGTGGACACTGGCAGCAAGCCTGAGGTTTAACTAGTTGTGCTAAACTCTAGCAGTACCTTAGAATTATCTGGGGGATCAAACTAGGTCCTTTGCATTGGTATTAGAAAACAAAACAATGGGGTGCCTGGGTGGCTCAGTCGGTTAAGGGTCTGACTCTTGATTTTAGGTCAGGTCATGATGTCAGGGTTGTGAGATAGAGCCCCATGTCAGGCTCCCTGCTCAGCTGGAAGTCTGCTTGAGATTCTGTTTCCCTTTCCCTTTTGCCCCTCTCCCCACCCCCTACTTGTGCCCTTTCTCTAAAATAAATATATATATTTTTTAAGGGCAAAAACAACTCTCTCCGGGTGATTCAAATGCATAGCCAGTCTTCAAACTGCTGGTTTGGATGGATGGATGAGATGAGAAGGGCATTGCAGGTGAGGATGAGGAGGAGGATGTGAGCCAGAGCATGAAAACAAAAACCTGGGATATCTGAAGGATCAGAAGACCCACCTGCCTGGAGGGGTGGATGTGTTGGAAAAAAATAAGTTTGCATTGGTCAGAGTGAAATTCCTGGAGACACTATGGAACCCGTGTACAGGCCAGAAAGGCAGGAGGAATGCAGACACCAAGTTAGCAAGCTCAGCTATTCAGTTATTACAGAAAAATGGGTGTGAGAAATGAGGGCTTTGACGAGCGGTGGCACCAGCCCAGAAATGCAGACGTGGGTGAAAGGCTGGGAAGGATGGATCGGTAGGACTGGCCAAGTGGATAAGCTGATAAGTGGTGCACAAGAGAAACTGTTGTGGAGTAAAGAGCATACATTTGGCTAAGTCGTGAGCTTCCTCTAGGAGATGTTAAGTCAGAGATAATATCTCATTATTCACAGTTAGCGTGATGACCTGTATGTACCAGCTGCTCCACACGCTGTGGTTGACCAGAGTTAAACGAGATAAAATTGGAACATAAGTAGACATCAGGTATGAGACCGCACGTGACAGAGAAGAGATAAGAACTCAAGCTTTGATACAGCAGAGGCCTGGGAGCGCTGTCCCCGATCTCTGATAAGGATTGGTAAGAATCTTGAGCGAGGGGATCCCCCAGTGGCTCAGTGGTTTAGCGCTGCCTTGAGTCCAGGGCCTGATCCTGAAGTTCCGGGATCAAGTCCTGCATCAGGCTCCCTGCATGGAGCCTGCTTCTCCCTCTGCCTGTGTCTCTGCCTCTGTATGTCTCATGAACAAATAAATAAAATCTTAAAAAAAAAAAAAAAGAGTAGAATCTTGAGTGATGTCTCCACGCAGCCCCCTGCCCCTTCCCCATCTCCTGCCCACGTGGAGTGAACGGGCCTCTGCCGTTTTGTCACCCAGCACCCCCTCCCTGTGCGAGTTCCCATTTTTCTCTTGGGGAACTTCCCCTTCCTCAGGGCCTGTCAAAGTCCTCTGCCCTCCCTGCCTGGGGTTCCAGCCACGACCTACATGTTAGGCCTTGTGCCTTACATTACACCTCTCCTCGTCCCCCAGAGCTTCCCGGGCCACTGTGCCTGCCTCTGTTGAATTGCTAGAGAACGATGGCTCACGTTGTTCAAACTAGCAGTAATCTCCCCCTGACCTCAGCTGGGCCCATCAGACCCTCTCTCCTGGGATGCTGGGGCTTGAGCAGACTAACAGAAGTAGAGAATCCACAATCTCTTGGGCAACCGAGTCCTGGTGACACTCTCCTCGGGGTCTCTGAAATTGCCTGGGTCCCCATTTATTCCGCTTTGCTGTTAAGTCTCTGAGGTCCCTCAAATCCTTCCAGTACGTCCTTTTTCCTACAGTTAATCAGAACTAGTTTCTGTTCCTTGCGACTGAAGCTTCTTTACTGACTGACCACATTCCTTCCCATTATTCAAATTGTGTCACAGCTTTATTTTACATTCAAAATCCGGAAGTGAGCGTAGCATCACTGGGATCCTGGGATCTCTATCTCCATTTTTTTCTTTTTTTTTTGGTAAGCGCTATGCCCAATGTGGGGCTTGATCTCATAACCCGAGATCAAGAGTCATATGCTCTAACAATGGTGCCACCCAGGCACCACCCCTCCTTTTCTAAAGTTGCGTACCCCAGGGATTCTCATTTCCATTTCAAACACAAATCGAGATGGGCAGCAGCCATCTGACAGCCTCGCACCTTTGCATTTCTCATACCTACTAATTTATGGGAAGAGGTCCCCATGGTCATTTGCCCAAGACTCTATTATAAAGTCATCTGGGGATGCCTGGGTGGCTCAACAGTTGAGTGCCTGACTTTGGCCCAGGGCAGGATCGAGTCCCACATCAGGGTCTCTGCATGGAGCCTGCTTCTCTCCCTGCCTATGTCTCTGTCTCTCCCTGTGTGTGTCTCTCATGAATAAATAAAATTTAAAAAGTCATCTGTTTAAAATGTCTCTTCCAACCCAAAATTCCCTTGCAGTCAAGGTCAGATGCCATTGAAGAGTATGTGAGAATATGCTTCTTCATCCTTTCTTTCTCTCACATCTCTACCCAAGGTCCTCTTTCTTTGGGTGACCACTTTATTTTAAAAACTTAGAACAGTGATGGTCTCAGCGTCACCAATGTATGTGCAGGAGGCTCTCCTTCTCTTGTATATGAGAAAAACAGATATGAATTCTGGCTGTGGAAGTTTGGGCTTCCAGTGGGCCTAGAGATAAACGCCTTTTACCACTCTGACAGAGAACACTTCTAGAAGCAACGATGTTACTCGGCATCAATGCAACACTTTTCATCACAAAGCAATTTGTAGACATTAAAGGGTAAGTTCTTTCCATAAGAATAAATGCACGATGCTGGGTATAGTCCTATCCAATTCCTCTGGCCCCAACAATGGGCCCCACATATAAACTGTGGCTGCACAAGATGACTTCTTGAGACAAAAAAGAGGGGCAAAGGTGGGGGAACACAAAGAGAAAGAAAGAAAAGAAGACATACAATTTATCTAGTGAATGTTGTGAGTCTGGCACGATGGTTTGGAGAAGAACCTTCCTTCCAGTGTTCTGGCCTGGCTCCGCTGCTGTTTAACCTCCTCCATGACCCGCTGGGAAGTTTCAACAGAGATTAGATCATTCCCAGTCATGTCTCAAGCTGTAATATTTTATATTTTGATGATTCTTCCTTCGTGTCCCTGGCACACATCCTTATTCCCAATTCAAGTCCTAGCACCTGGCACACCAAAGCAAATCAACTTTAACATTTGTGGGCGCATGTGCCCACATACATATATATACACAACCTCTGTGCTCCTTCTTGCCTCGTTACCCACCTGCCTCCCTGCTTATTTGGGGCTGGGATCTGGGGAGGAAAATAAATAATGAACCATGCCTTTTAGCCCAATGTTTTGCAATGATGTGACTGGAAAGAACTCAATGAGATTAAGGATGGGTTTACTTCTTAAGAAATCATTCCATCAAAAGAAAGACGAGCCTCCACCTGCTCAGAGAAATTGTTGGCTGAACTTCTGAGCAGTTAGACACCCTGTGAACTGTAAATGAATGCAGGGCGTGAAGGCAGGAACCAAAGCCTTTCAATGCTTTCCACACAAGTCTTCCATAAAGACCACTGTATAGCACAGTTTAGGCACCCACGTAGTACCCTCTTATGTCCTGATTTTCCAATCACAGCCAGGAAAGTACAATTCCTTCAACAAGCCACATCTCCCTTCTCACATGTCATCCTATCATGTGTGATAGGATGTCCTAACTGTGGCATTAAAGAAAACAGATATGCAACAAACCATATTTAGGACTGATCATTTGATGAATGGGTATTTGCATAATGGAACATAATGGGAGGATTTTTTAAACTACGGAGTCCTGTTCTCATAAACTCAATCAATTATATTAAACCAACTTTCAATTATGGAATTTCACCTTCCACACCTTATAAAACCAACTATAAATCAAGCCACATCTTCCTTTACTACTATTTGGTTGTTAACACATATGGGTATCCATATATCTTTTCTTGGACATTCTCTATATGTGTGTGTGTGTGTCCCTATTTCATCACTGGACTGTAAACATCCTCAAGGTCAGGAACTATCGCCTCCTATCAGTCCAGGGGAATCAGAAAAAAAAAAAAAAAAGGGAAATCGGAGAAAAGAAATATAATAACCTAAGACCCAGAAACAAGTGAAAATTCTAAAATATTGCATCGGTCCTGATGCGTATTCCCAGCAGCCACACAGATGCATTATGCTTATACTCTGGAGAAAGGCAAGAAAAAAGTGCCCAGTATGAACACATACGCTTTCAGTTTTGGTGTTTCCTTAAAATGTAATGAAAGTTAAGCAGTCTGTTCAATCACGAACTACCTAGAACAAGAAGACAAGAGCACAACGCCCAGCTCTGCAGCTTCACTACTGCTTTAGTAGGAGGGAATCTCGTTAAGCCAAAAGCTTAATGGAGGGCACACATAAAGATATACCCATGGAGCCATGAATACTGCCACCGAACTACAGAACCCAGACAAAGCAGAGGCTGCTCATCAAGTCCAGAGCACAGTGCACAAGCTCTCTGGCAGGCCTGTCTCCCTGGATGCTGGCAAGAATGGCTGGCCTCAGGGAATTTCATTGTGGAACTACAATAAGCCAACTTGACTGATTTAAGTGGGCAGTGACTGGTGTGGTGAGAGAACCATTGACTCTTGAAACGGAACAATGAAAGGAGGCTATCCTAGAAGTACTAGGGAGATTCCAATTTGTGTATTTCCAAGTTTGTTCCTTTACTCGATATCTAGTTCATGAAAGTAAGAGCCTCTTGTATCAGTGGCCTCCACAAGGGTTTTTTGAGAATTCTGTATAATATTTTACTTGTAGGGAAAAATTAAAAGTCACAGATTAATTAAAGAAAGTCTGGATAAACAGACCTTAGGTTATTCTCCTGTGATTTTTTTTTTTTTTTTTTAGAGATTTTATTTGAGGGAAACAAAGGTAGCAAGAAAGAGCATGAACAGGGAAGGAAAGGGGGAAAGCAGGCACCCTGCAGAGCAGGGAGCCTGATGCGGGGCTCTATCCCAGGACCCTGGGATCATGACCTGCCCCAAAGGCAGACACTTAATCAAGTCACCCAGGCGCTCCTCTCCTGTGATTTTTGAAGTAGTAGATCATAGGGTGAATCTGGGTTTGAATCATAGGTCTGTAACTTGCTGCTTGTTATCTGGAGCAAATTAAGCAACAGATTTTCTGTAAAATGGGAAAAATTATTAACTCATATAGCTATAGAGTTAAAAATTAGGTAATGTCCACCAAGCACATGGCATTCCCTTATCCCACAATTTTTTATTACCAGGCTGGTCATTTCTTATGTCTGTCTCTTGAATGGATGCATTTGTTTCAGTCTCTACTGTGTTGCTTTAATATAATTGCATTTGAAGCATTCCTGATACATCTGTTCTATTCTCAACTAAATGTCTACCCACCGTGCTGCTCTTGTCCAGGGCCAAGTGGAGTGGCTCTGGAAATGCACACACTGACACTCAGGAAGTCAGAGTCTTGGGAAGCTGCGTGCATGTTGGTTCCCTTGCCCCAAACACAGAAAGCAGAAAATATTATTGGATGGTTATAATATAGAGGTTTACAGCTCACTGAAATCACGTGATGACAGTGGTATTGTACAGTAAGAGCTTATATATACTGAGCATTGACTATGATGCCAGGAACTGTCCTACATTGACTCTAGCCAACAACCCAGAGAGGTAGGTGCTATTGCCATTTCTGTTTTATAGATTGGCAAACAGTGGGCCAGACAGACCCAATACCTTGCCCTGGATCAGTAGTTGACAAACCAATTCTAATCCAGGCCGTCTGGTTCCCAGGACTGTACTGACATTCAACGACCCACAAGTGTAATTTTTCACATAGATGTAAAAGAAACAAAACAAAAACCACGTCCTAAGAGGTTATCATTCTGAATAACTCTTAGACATATAGAAGGCATGACTCCTTAGCCAGTGGCTGCAGCTCTGTGTCTGCTTCATACCAAGACATGCTTGTTAGTGCTGGGGATGGGGCCCGGGAAGGGGCGTAAATGTCTGAAAGAGGAAAGGAAAGCAAACGTAGAACATACTGAAGTTCTACAGCTGTTTTTAAAAGATATGCAGAAATAATTACTCAGTTGGGGTTTATTCAGTTTAAGGGCCAGCACAGGCTCTATCATGAATGCTGTGGGTTGAGATGCCAGCAATAGGCTTTGATGATCTAGTTTAGGTAAGGGAAGACAAGAACTCTAACAACCTGTGGGAATAGCGACACTGTAACATGAATGGAAAAGATTAACATGTATAATTGAGTGTTGCATTTTTCAAATTGTTGACCTTAAGAGTGATGCATTAGCTTGGATGATGTTCCTGTTGTGGCAAGTGTTTTGGGGAACTCATTTTGAATTGCTTCTAAGTCAGAATACGTTCAATGATGCTAAATCACATTTCATTTGGCCAAGGCTAAAGCACCACACCACTATGAGAAAACAAGTATACCATTCTTTTTTTAAGATTAAGATTGTAAATTTTTAAAAAGATTTTATTTATTGATTCATGAGACAGACAGAGAGAGAGAGAGAGGGGCAGAGAGACAGGCAGAAGGAGAAGCAGGCTCCAGACAGGGAGCCCTACGTGGGACTCGATCCCGGGTTTTCAGGATCACACCCTGGGCTGAAGGTGGCGCTAAACCACTGAGTCACCCAGGCTACCCAGATTGTAAGTTTTTAAAGATTTTAAAGAGAGAGCACGAGTGAGGGGAGGAGCAGAGGGGGAAAAAGGACAAGCCGACTCTGTACTGAGCAGGGAGCCAACACGGTACTCGATCCCAGGACTGAGACCATGACATGAGCCCAAACTAAGAGTCAGACCTGACTGAGCCACCCAGGCACCCCGCAGATACACCATTTTTTGTCCTAAGTTTACAATTAGTAGAAAGATCATGACAGCTATATCTTACAAATACTGCACAGGATTCTAAATATAAGAGGAACAGTAGTATCAGGGTGCTATGAAAATTCCAGCACAGAAAATCTTTGGATAACTTCATGAGGAACATACTTGAGCCAGGCTGTGAAAACTGGCTTTTAATAACCAGAAGACTGGGCAGGGGGTGAGTGGGGGTGAGGGGAGGAGGCACAGCAAAGGGAGCAGATGAAAAAGCTCTGAGGACATCCTCAGCTATATCAAGTAATCTAGGCTGGCTGGAGAACAGTATGTGCTGCTCAGGATGAAATTAGCCCATAAAGACAGATTGAAGCGACACTGAACAGGACTTTGGATGCCCACTGAAGTCTGTACTCTAGCTTGCAAGCAATGGGAAGCTGAGGGGCTCTAAGCGTTAGAATGACTGGAATTGTGCTTCAGGAAGATTAATGTCCTAGTGGTACATAAAATGGATTAAGGTTTCTTGAGGCTGACATCTGAATTTTGGAAAAATTCTCAACCAAGTTTGATGAATAAGAAAGAAAAGTGATATGGAACTGTATACCATTTTCGGTCAAAAAACCAGGTATTGAATAAAACAGGAAGATAGATTTTCTTCTGTGGCTTGTAAGTGGATCTGATGGAACTTTCAAAAAAACCCAAAAACCAAAAACCTAGTTAGGTTTTTTTTTTTTTTTTTCAGGTCTTGGAGTGGTGGCAGCACCACAAAAATAAGTATGTAGTCCTCTCTAAAGCACATGCTTTCAGGGATAACACTTATCCCAGTGAATAATCAGTTGCTCCTTTAAATACAATCAGAATTATTTAAGTCACACAGTATACTTTTTTGTTGTTCATGCAGTATACTTTTTAAGTAGATTATAATCCACCACAAGAATTAGCTTTGAACCTACAATGTGACCTTCTTATCCAGCCTGTGATGGCTTCCTGCAGTTATACAAACACTAACTAGGTTCTATGGCCAAGGTATTTTTGCATATGTAAGTCAAGTCTGTGAATTTTAAATAAGAATATCATGGTGGGCCTGACTTAACTAGTGGAAGAACATTAAAAGCAGGGTTGATGTTTTCCCCAGAGGAAAAGATGAAAGTCAACCTGTGGACAAGAGCTTTGGCCCATGCTCATGGAGTTCCAGCCTGGCCAGATCACCTCAACTGCATAAATCAATCCCTTGTAATAAAACCCTTATTTATAGATACATGTATGGACTAACATATGTGTGTATTTAATGTGTACATATAAACTCATGTAGTAGATTTTATGTTTACATTTATATGCATGTACCTATGTATCTCCTATTGGTTCGGCTTCTCTGGTTGAATTCTAACACTTTATGAGAGCTGACAGCCTGAAAGGGATCCACTATAAATGAATTACAAAAACACCATTGTTTGAAACTCTCAAAGTCTGAAAACAATTCCAAGTGGAGTACACTACACGCATTATGAAATGGCTCCATTCTTAGAACTACAGAAGCCTTTGGCTTCTGATCTGATTATACCCGGCTTCCAACCAGGGATTCTTAATCTGGGATCTATGACCCTTTCAGGAGGGCCCATTGCTGCCACCAGATTCTCAGAGAAATTTATGTCTCCTCAAATTACTAAGAATTGTTGTAGTTCACTTTGAAGTAAGCTTATAAAGTTATCTATAATCAATTTCCCAATGATTGTGTTTATATACAACTATGAATGGGTAGTTGACTCCCCGCTGCTTGCCTTGTTCCGAAATTAGTGCTGGCATTTGACAGATTTTCTTCCCCAAGAACAGGGCAGGAGCGGCCGCTTCTAATTTGCAGGAGAAATTCAGTTTAAGTCTTCACCCGAGGACCCACCGCAGAACTCTACATGTTAAAGGTGTGCCTCAGAGAGTCAAGAAAATCAGTGCCGCAGGAGATGCAATTTAAGCCATATTTGGTTCACACGGAGGCTTTAAAAAAATTAATGATCAATAAAAGAGTCTCAGAATTATACTGCCATATATTGTCTTCTATTGCGTAAAGAAAGATTCGTGCCTTATAGTAAGAAAAAAAAAATGATTCTAAATTCACATTAAATACTCACATTGTCTTTTTTTTTTGAAGATTATATTTATTTATTTGAAAGAGCGAGCGCGCGGCGGGAGAGCAGAGGGAGGGAATCTGCAGCAGACGCCGCGGGGCCCACGCGGAGCCCACGCGAGCTCGGACCCCAGGCGGAAAGGGGGGGTAACCACCGGGGCCCCCGGCGCCCCCGCCAGACCCTCTTAAAGAGGATCGTCATGACACGGGACAACCGTGGCTTCGTGCCACTGCGCCGCGCCCCGCATCGGGCCAGAGCCCGTCCCAGACCTCTTGCGGGTGTGCGGGCATGCCCCCCCACTCGGCACCCCTCCTACACCCCCCTCTAGACCCCCTCCTCCACCCCACCCCCCGCCCCACTCCTTGGCACCCCTCCTCCATCCCCCTGTAGACCCCCTCCTCCACCCCCCTCTCGCCCCCCTCCTCGGCACCTCCTCCTCCATCCCCCCGCTCCCCTCCTCGGTACCCCCCTCCTCCACCCCCCCGCCCCACTCCTTGGCACCCCTCCTCCGTCCCCCTCTGCACCCCCTCCTCCATTCCCCTCTAGACCCCCTCCTCCACCCCCTTCGCCCCCCTCCTCCATACCCCCGCTCCCCTCCTCGGTACCCCCCTCCTCCACCACCCCCCCCGCCCCACTCCTTGGCACCCCTCCTCCGTCCCCCTCTGCACCCCCTCCTCCACCCCTCTCGCCCCCCTCCTCGGTACCCCCCTCCTCCACCCCCCCCCCCCGCCCCACTCCTTGGCACCCCTCCTCCGTCCCCCTCTGCACCCCCTCCTCCACCCCTCTCGCCCCCCTCCTCGGTACCCCCCTCCTCCACCACCCCCCCCCCCGCCCCACTCCTTGGCACCCCTCCTCCACCTCCTCCCCCTCCCACGCGCTCCCCCTCGCCCTCTCGGGGGTGAGCTCCCGGCCCCCGCCCGCCCTTCCCACCAGTCACCTGGCCCGGAGCTCCGCAAGCGGCTCCCCGGGGCTTCCTTCTCCCCACTGACCTGCTTTCCTTTCCACACGCGGCGGGGAGAACCGCTCCGAGAGCGGCCCCGGGGCACGTGTCACCCCTGCTTGAGCGCCCGCACCGCACCGGCTTCCCACTGGCGGGGGCATCCCCCTCTCCCCCCCCCCGCCCCGCCCTGGCCCCACCTCGGGGGTCCTCCTTGCGGGCCTGGGCGGGAGCCGGGCTGACCCTGCAGAGGCCTGGGCCGGCCTATCCGTCCTACAAGCGGGGCCTGGGCTGCTTTCCCGGGTGAGAAACGGCGCCCTTGAGCGCGTCCCCTCCCAGGTCATTAACGCCGGCCTCGGGCCCAGCTGCTCCCAGCTGCTCTCCCATTAGGTCTTACACGGCCTTTTCCTCGAGCCTCTCACGTGTATACGCCACACACCTGTGCCTGTGCGAGTCCCGGGCTTATCATTGTAGATTTTCTTATTTACTGAGCCTGTTTCCTGTGAGCCAGTACAGCTGAATAAAACAATACTGAATTAAATAGGAATTTTATCTTTAAAATGTCTAAAAATGATAAAGTCACCTGTCAAGATGAGCCTGGTTATATAAACATGAAGTTGAATTAATCTTTAAAGACAGGTATTTCCTCATTTCTGTATTTAATTTTTCTTTTTAATTTTCCACACAAATGTGAATTTGTAAAAATTCCTAGCTACACTTGCAGTAAACATAGCATCATGTATAAACCTGTGGAATCACTATGTTGTACACCTGAAACTAATGTGATGTGTGTCAACTAGTCAATTATACTAAAAAAAGTTTTCTTTTGAAAACTGTATAATTAAAATAATAATTTGTCCTGGTTGAAACTTATCTATTAAAAATATTAGACTAAAAGCCCTTAGAGAAGAGCATCAGAATAGAAGTTCTTTTGTGGTCCTGATTCTGCTGCAGAATCTTTTTTTTTTTTTTTTTTAATTTTTATTTATTTAAGATAGCCACAGAGAGAGAGAGAGAGGGGCAGAGACACAGACAGAGGGAGAAGCAGGCTCCATGCACCGGGGGCCCGACGTGGGACCCGATCCCAGGTCTCCAGGATCGCGCCCTGGGCCGAAGGCAGGCGCCAAACCGCTGCGCCACCCAGGGATCCCTCTGCTGCAGAATCTTAACTCCCCTGGGTAGCAGTTTTCTGTTGCATTAAAAAGGAAATAAGGGAAGAAAGGACAGGAAGGGCAGAAGGAGGAAAAATGGAAAAGAAACTGGGCTGAATTATCTCTGAAGTCCTTTGCTACTCAAAATTTTCTTGATTCTACTAAAAAAAGAACTTGCTTTAATACATAGAGTCTGCAAAGCAGAACAATAATGGTAACTACCACGTGTTGGGGAATTAGTGTGTTATGACACACTGTATGAAAGCCGTTACATGGGCTCTCATTTAATAGATGCATGAACTTATGATTATTATTCTCCTAATTTATAGGTAAGAACACAAACTTAACCCAAAAACCTCAGTCATGTAACATTTGTTTGTTTTTTAACAGACATGATCCTCAATTATCATAGAAATGGCTGAGTAGATGGGAAAAATTTATGGACTCAGAAAATACACATCAAAATGAGACTTAAAAACAGAACTTTTTGGCAAAGTCTGCTGTATTGGAGGCCCATACTGCGTGCTACTAGTTCTGCAGGACAAAGTAAACATGTTTGTCCCAACCTGACTAATAAGCCAACAGCTACAATGTCTTCTCTTCAGAAGGTACGATTTCAGGACCAAGCTAAAGAATTAACGTTCTAAATTCAAGTATAAACCTGAAGTATCTCAAAAAAAGAACATATAAGGCCAACAAATAAAAGGATAATTCAAAACTAATCTTTAGGCAGCCATAAATGATATTTGAATGTAGGAGAAGATTTCCTGCATGTTATCCTGTATTTACTATTAACATCAGGATAATCAACAAAAATTAAATATACTAGGGAAATAATGTATAAAAATCACATTTTTAAAAGTGAGAGTTGAACTCAGTAATACCTCAGGAAAATTAATGCAAAAATTTGATGATACCAAGAACTGTACTTTTTATAAAATATTTGCCAATTTTGCTTGAGTCTTTTTATTATTATTTACAGTCCAATTTTTTCAATTGGTATTAAATACATTAACTTTTTGTTTTCTTTTTTTTTTTTTTTTTTTTTTTTTGGAATGGTGAAGTACCACCTTGATGAAGTCAGTTCCAGAGCTGAGGCTAAGTCAACTCATGATAATAAATCCTTCCATTATGAGTTAGCAGTCAAATCCCTCAAGAGCAGTTTAAAAAATAAAAATATCTGAAGCACCGCAACTTCAAACTGGCCTTGGAAATGGCATCTGATATGCTGAGTACAAAGACCACAACTCGACACTGTGTATTTAAAATACAAATATCCAAGTGATTATAACTGAGAAACCACACAAAAAGCTGCGGAGTTTGAGATAACAAAAAGAAGTATCTTTCATCATTATGTGTATTCTGCCTTAAACACACAGAAAGGGGAAATTCTACTCCATTTTTCTGTCTTCCTATGGGAGCATTTATAGGTGCTCTCCTAAGTTGAAAACCACACCTCCAACTAGTAAAATATTCTTTGATACCACATTAGATAGATGCCTTGGGAAACTGTAACGTTGATTTCCTTCAAACTGTTCCAAAGGGCATAGCATACATAGCAGAGTGTCTCAGCATATATTAAGTACTGAGTAAATTAGAAATTACTCATATCCTCATCAATTAAAGCACTGAAGAATAATTACTCAAATAGTAGCCTAAGAAAAGTCAATAAACCTCCCCCAAATTCTAGTTTTTTTAAAAAAGGCCAAATTCTAACTAAATCTGTGATAGTTTTACTAATACATATTAAGCTAGTTGTAATATACTGACATTTTCATGGTTATCTGATAGCTTGAGAAGTCTGTTATTTTAGCTATATGCAAACCAAAGATAAACCAACGGAAAAATTATATGAAAATGCTCTCAAAGTAGGAAAACATTTTCTATAGTAATATAAGGTTCTATTTTTTTCCATGAAAAAGTAATGATTCAAAAAGCACCCATTTCTGTATAACAAATATAAATTTGCCCATCTACCCGATAGGTAGAATAAATAGCACAAGGAAACAGATAAATCTCAACAGACTGAGCCAAAAGAGTGACGTATTTCAGAGAAGGTATTTTATCATCGAACAGTATGGTTTCCTATACTTAAGATCTATTTATTATTTATTTTTACAAGTTGCAAAGTCCTCCATTTTTTTCCAGCTTAATATACATGGATATAAAAAGCTATTGATTTCACGCTGCCTCCCACCCCAACCCGAGTGGGGTACAGGAAGTTGTGAGCTCAGAGCAGCCTCCTGACGCCAAGGTGGTTTCCTCTTTACCTCGGACTTAACTCTGCGCTCTAATCAGTCATCCTCTTGCTGATTTCTTTTCTGTCAAAGGAAACCAAGATACATTAAAATAGCACATTTTAGTTGGGATATGTGTTCAGCCAAGATCACTTTTTCTGTCAGCAAGTATAATTTTCTAGAGGCCTTGGCAACAGATAAGGTTGAAAATCATCATGGAAAAACATGCCTAGATTAATTCATCAGACAAGTTTATCACTTTGGCTCCTAGGCATGTTATCTTCAGGTATTTGAATACTTCTCTTTTTTCCATTTGTGCAAACATTCCCACAAAGAAACACAAGTACAAATACACACATTCCCCCTGAATAATACAGCAGAGAGCTAGATCTTAGCCCTATAAGAACATACAGAATTTCTTCAAAAGCAGAAGTCTTGTGAAAATTATTCAAAAAACATAAACATCCTAAGATACATTTTCTATCATTCTAAGCAATAAATTATTCCTTCAGCTTACTTTATATATTTCATTATAAAATGTCCTAACCAAATATAATCTAGATAGTATAGAAGTATAATGAAACATTACAAAGTCAACTTAAAAACAAAGATATACACATATGTGTACTAAGTACACATATACTTTACCAGTTTAAGAAAATCTATGAGTTTGTGAGCATCCTCCCCAGTAGACAGGTCTACAAAGTCCTTGGGAAGTCGGTAACTCAGATAGGGACTGGGTTGAACTGTCACTTCACTGTTTGTGCAACGGAAAGCTGGAGAATCCTTTATAAAGAAAAAAAGGGAAGTCCATGAGAAATTACCTTTTTAAGTCTATTCTTCGAAGCAAAAAAGGTGCTAGTTTAACATTTTCAACTTCATGTTCCCTTCTGTACTAGGTAAAGAAAATAAGATTCTGAAGTAAAAGAAACACCAAGATTTTGAGGATATTTCCACATGTTCACTAGAAAATAAATACACAGTATCTGAAAACAGTGTCCTCATGGAGAGCTGTGGTCAATCCCTAAATGCTACCAGCCACTATGCACAGCAAATATGGGTTCCTTAGTCCTTGAATGGGCCCAAGGCCTATGGCTAGTTCTCTCTGGCCTTGAGCAATCTCATGCTGGCCAGAGGGCTTTATCAATACTATCATTTTCTATAGGTGCACAGTTGGGAAGTATTGCCCTGGAGAACATAGTTAATAGGGAGGGCAAGCAAGTACTATGAATTCCTAACACTCTGTGCTTCTCTTAGTCATTTAACGTACGCATTTGTGTATCTCTCTCAGCACCTATGGAAAACTGCAAATCTGAGTGTCATTTTTAACAAGTCTTCACATTCTTCAATGTACTTGCTTAGAGTCTTGCATTTAATATTTACATGTTGCCTTGTGCCAAAAAGGATTTCAGAGACAGAAGGCCTTGGGTTTGGACTTCATGGGTGGCAGGTATCTAGGTGAGGGATGGATGGTGTCCAGCAGATGGAGACAGGCCGGGAACTTGAGTGGAACAGGACCGTAGAGCCCTAGAAAGCAGGCCATATCTTATGACAGACCAATCATCTGACAAACACTTAGGAAACACCCACTTTGTGCTGACCTTGTCCTAGGTATAGGAGATCAACTGGTAAACCAAATAGGCAGACAGTCAATAAATAAGCAAATAAATATAATGGCAAGGTCACTTCAGCTAGTAAGAGTTGTTTTAAGAACACTATAACAGGGTGTTATAATAAAAGAAAAACACAGGCCACTTCACAGGGGTGGTCAGGGAACCCTTTGCCAGGGAGGGAACATGGGGACTGAAGTATGATCAAAGCAGCCCTATGAGGTCTGGGAACTCAGACAGGGACTAGGCATGGCTTGGAAGGCAGTGGGCATAACCATGGCAAAAATCCTGTAGCAGAGCTTTGTAGTTGTGAGGACCAGAAGGAAAGCCAGGTCTCTGTGAAGAGGAATAAGAACAGGGAGACATGCAGGACATAATTCTGTGGAAAAGACAGTAGCCAGTTCCTGTTTCCCTGTTACCCCCCGACCTCCAATACAACACTGTTTAAATTAAAAAAAAAAAAAAAAAGGATTTGGATCATAGAGTGTATTTTGTACAAACTGTTTCTATCCACTGTGTCCCTCATATTTAAAAATAACCCTCTGCTGAATAATTTACATTTCTTTCCTTGACATTCAGATTTAATGGCCCCCAACTCTAAGATGCCAGCACAAAGAAAATTCTTTCAGTCATTAATTTAACAAAAATCAACTGTGCTGAATTGTGCTAGGCCAACACAGATCTGTGGAGAACATGAGAGATACCACTGTGCTCAGAAACTTACAGTCTGGGCAGGACATAGCAAAGACAACACAATAGAGCAAGTACCATGAAAAGGAAAATACCCATTTGAGCCAGATCTAGAGGAACAGGGCCAAAGAGGGCCCTGACACAGTAATGATGAAAAGAAGTATTTCAGAGATAAGACCAAAGAAAAGATGCTCACACTGGAAGCAAGGCAGCAGCCAGAAAGGCAGGAAGAAACCCAGGAGGAGAGCATGTGTCATGGAAACCAAGGGAAGATATGCAGTGAAGACACAGAAGAGGGTGATATATTCAAATGCTACTGTGCTCATCCACTGGCACTCGCAGCGAGCCTGCAGAGCCCTCACCAAAAGCAGTTTCTGTGGAACAGCAGGGATGGAGGGGCACACAGGTGAGAGGCAGCAGGCAGGGGAGGTGGCCACATGAGGAAGCCACTGGGAGGCTGGACAAGTACTGAGAAGTTACAAAAACATGGGTCACATAGCGTGAGTGAAGCTAGTTTGATCCCACTAGTGTGAACAGATGTGTGCGTTTGCATATAAAACCACACTTGGACAATATTAACTGAAGGGGTAAGGATGGTAAGTTCCAGGTGGTTGGATTTCCAGTTTTGCCTCTTTCTCATTCTCTGTTTTTTTAAATGACCATGTAAAGATAAAACTATTTCTTTAAAGATATAAAAAACACTCAGGATAACACATATGTAGCACAATCTCATTTATTTTTAAAAGTTTATGTGTATGTATACAGGCATGTTCTATATACCAAAGTATACGAAATACGATAGAAAAAACGTATAGCGTGGTTCTTAAGGTGGAAGGACTGTGGTAATATCAGAATGGTCTTTATTTAAAAATGGGCATGTATTACTTTTATAAGCAGAGAAGGGCAACACAAAAGTGTTGTTCAAAGAAAGACTGGCTGTGAAGGTGAGGAGACAGAGCTGCTGGCTGAAGACATGAGGTTGAAGGAGGTTTTGGACAGAAGATACCTGAACACAGACAGGGTGGGACAGGAAGGAGTGAGAGGCAGCACCGGGTATCAGGAGGGAGTAAGGAACAGCATGCTGAGCAAGTGGAACTATGAGACTGAGGAGGAGGGATGCTCATAGGTTTGAGGACAATCACACAATATCACCAGCGGATTCTCTTCCTGTGAGGAGGGATGTGGAATCATCTGCTGAGAGGATGAAGAGAGGATGGGCAAGGAGGTCTGAGGGGTTCCACAGGGGTGTGGAAGGCCACCATGGGTGGAAGAGAAAGCTGGTGAGGGAGACACTGCAGTAGGGCCCCCTTGATGGGGTTAGGACTATGACAAGACCCCCGTCTGGGCACCTGCACAGTTTTCCTCTGTCAGGGGTCAGGAGCCTAGGGCTAGGATCAGAGTCAACTAAGGAACTGACCCGGGGTCAAGATTCTTCCAGGTGAATCACAATGCACACACCCTTTTTGGTCACCTCCATGAGCATGTATCTATTAGTAAATCTGTGTTAGTGCTTAAAGAACAAGCGAGCAATTACTTAGTGGATTGGAAGGTTTCCTGTGTATCCTGCTTGATCCTCTTACCTGCTCCAGGGCATCTCCTTCACTAAAATCACCTTTTAAGTTTCTTCCAGATATCAGCTCTTCCCAAGTAAACAGCAGTGAATCGGTTACTTCCCCAAACGGATTAAAATCAATCAGCCACACCTTCCCCTAGAGTACAGACAGAAAAACTAGTAAGCACAGGATAAAAACAAACACTTCGTGATCCTGGAGACCTGGATCGAGTCCCACGTCGGGCTCCCGGTGCATGGAGCCTGCTTCTCCCTCTGCCTGTGTCTTTGCCTCTCTCTCTCTCTCTCTCTGTGACTATCATAAATAAATAAAAATTAAAAAAAAAAACACTTCAAGTCTGTCACCTGTCTTATCCAAAAGATCATCTTCGTATTGTTTTACCTAAGTGATAATCTTGAAGTTCTTGTAATTTATTTCAAAAGAGTTTCTCCAGGTCCCAGCTGAGAAAGGGCCACTCGTCTAAAGAAAGCGGTGCCGGATCCAGAGGGAAGGCTGCCAGTGAAAGCCCTGACAAAGGTGGATATGCCAACTCCTGCCTAAATCACACAGGAATTCTAAGTCAAAAATCCAAGCAGGAGAAAGGACAATCTCACAGAATGGTTCCACCAAAATAGCATGACTAGAATGCTTTCAAGCTGCCTGCAGTTATCTTGCCTGAGCAAGCAAGGCAGAGGCAAAGCACCTTCCTTACCCTTGACAGGCTGCTGCAAGGGGCGGGGGGGGGGGGGGGGGGGAACTTAAAAAAAAATCCTTAAAAAACGTAGGAAAATTCTGAGTTCTCTTTAATCTTAATGTAATATTTGCTTTGTATGATAGAGCGTGTGACACATGAAGGGGACAAGAAAAATATCAACCTTTAAAAAGAAATTTCTATCTTTTGTTCTGAGTACCGGTGGGCAATCTTATAGGTTCCAGACTCAGGGAAATACTTCTGACCTAGTTATACTAAGTTTGGTTAGAATCAGGTGCATCCTAGGATATAAAGTGGCATAGCACTGACATAACAGACCTGGGGAAATCTGTGAAATCCTGCCAAGATATTAAAGCCACATCTGATCACAGAGATACATGTGACGTTTAGTAAATGTTTCCTCAAAATTTTTATCTTTGCTACTCTTGACTTTTCTCACTGAAACATTCAATTGTATCGTTTTGCTGTTGAGAATTATTTTTCCAGTAAATATGTAATCATGTCTTGAACAGATGTATGTGTATAAAATTATATCAACCTAAGGAACTAGACTGCTGAGCCGGCATTATTAATCTCTAGTACTGTTTCTCATCATTTAAGAAAGATGAGAAACATCTTATTAGGACGAGCTTCAAATGTCAGAAATATCTAGTAAGTAGCCAAGAACCATTATAGGAAGTTTGAACCACATACTTTTTGGTAAGTTTCCAATTATATACAATTCCCCCAGGAGAAAACCTGCAACTCTTTCTTGCCACCTGAGCTGTTTCCTCAAACAGATTCCACAACCACTTGGACATTGTTTGTGTGAAAAAAAAGTCAGCCATTAATCAACTTCTTTGTGTGACCTTAGCTTTGCTTTGGGGTAATTACTAAGATGCCTTTAACATACTGTATGTTACTTTAACAAAATGGGTATTTTCTAACCTCTAAACTCTTTCTACTTGAGTTTTTATAACCAATAAAACCACCTCTTTATTAAAGGGGGGGGGAGAAAAACCCTATCACACTTGTTAGTATAGGAATATTGAGCTCTACATGCTAAAAATATGCCATACTATAAAAGCAAGCGAAACAAATAAAAAAAAAAAAAACAAATCACCACTGTTGGGATAGCTGGAGGAGTTTGTTCTGTAGTTAGAAGGCATCCTCTAGTTCACAAAGGAAAAAAGAAACCAGCTGTCATCAGGCATGAAACTATCAAGATGAGGATTTTATAGCTATAATGTGTTTTTTACGTGACATCTCAGGCACAAGACATCCTGAGAAATTCTGTTTTTAGGCAACCCATCAGATAAGAGTGGTCACACTGACCTTCCTGATATCTACCAACTAACCATCCCACTACCTGCCCAAATAAATCTCTACACACCAAACACTACTAAGCACTGGAGCATAAAGATCAATAACACAAAATCTATTCCTTCAAAGAGCTCAGTCCAACACACATGCACATTCCATGTACACAGAATTATTCACAGCACAGTTTGTAAAAGACTAGAAATAAGCTATGTGTTCATCAACAGGAAAATGGCTAAACTATATAATATATCCACAAAAGGAAATACACCATTGTAAGAAACTAGAAAGCTCTCCAAAACACAATTTTTTAAACAAACGCATATAAAGCAAGGTGCAGAGTATATCATGTGCTAATTCTTGTGTATGAAAGATGGAAAAACTTAAGTATATTGCTTGTTTTTACATCAAGAAATACATAAGATACTAATAAAAGTATACCTCTGGGATTACACAGGAACATGGTAAGAGAAAGACTTTCTACATGTATTTTCACATTGATTTAATTTTTAAGAAATGTGAATATATTCTCAACCAAAAAGTTTAAAACTCAATAGGTTTTATGGAGCAGTGTTTGCCAGAGACTAGGGTGCAACGAAGGTCATGAGAAAGTTTGGGGAAGTGATAAGAGTTCTACATGTTGACTGCAGTAGTGGTTATACAAATGGATGTATTTGTCAAAACTCATAGAACTATACCCTAAAAAGGGATGAATTTTACTTTATGTAAATTATTTCTCAAAAACTCTGACCAATAAAATAGTCTTAAATGATTTAAAATACAGGGATGCCTGGGTGGCTCAGTCAGTTTGGTATCTGGCTCTTAATTTCGGCTAAGGTCCGTGATCTCAGGGACATGAGATTGGGCCCTGTGCCCTGCTCTGTGCTCTGGCCATGGGGTTGTCTCTCTTTCCTTCTCCTTCAGCCACTCCCACCCCGCAACTGTGTGCACTCTCTAAAATTAAAGTAAATAAATCTTTTTAAAAAGTGATTGAAAATAGAAAAGATATCAAAACCCTAAGACACAAGATACTATGAAAAAAAGAATACACAGAACTGAATTTACCAAATGGAACCTACAGGTATGAAAAAATATAGCTAATATGATTTAAACTTAGTGAAAGGTTAAATGTATCCAATCGGATACAGCTGAGAGAATTAGTGAATCAGAGGATATATCTGAGAAAATTACACAACACAGTAAAGAATGGAGGTGGAAAACAAGGATATTGAGTTGAGACACATGAGGATAAAATGAGATGTGCTAACACTCCTCAAAACAGATTTCCCAAGGACAAAAGACAAAAAGAGGTAACATTTGAAAAGATAGCTGAGAGTTCCTCACAACTGACAAAGGAAATGAATTCTTAGACCTAGGAAGTACTCAAAAAAGACAAAAAGAAAAGGAAAAAAAAATGCCAACAACAATGCAGCAGTGTTTTCAACATGCTGAAACAACAGAACTGGTCAGCCAAAAATTCTATACCCAGCTAAGCCTGCCATGCATGAAAGCTAAACAACTTCTCCAGCCAATGGTAAGAGATTTTTCTACTAAAGGATATACTACTAAAGAGAAACTGCATTCAAAAAGCAGTAGTAAGAAGCATTGGTAAGCAAAGAAAGTGAACAGTGATAGTCATAACTGATTTAGGGATATTAAATATAAAAATAGAACCAAAAATCAGAAATCACATGTAAGATGTAAGCAGGCACTGGGAATTAGTTCCAACGTCCTTGTACCATGAGGGCAACAGGAAGTGAGATTAACTTTTGAACTTATTAAATAATCATACTAAGATTTCATGATCACTACCAAAGTAAGAAATACAAAATAAAACTTCAAAATTTTGCAGAGGAAGAGTAGGGTGGTAAGAATAAAGAAAAAACAGTAATACAAATCAAAGGAGAAAACAAAAATAGAAAAGTAAATTGCAAACTCAAGATAAGATGCTGTAAAACATTCAGATATCAAATACAATATATGCATACACCCACTTGTTAAAAACCAGAAATTGTCCATGATTAAAAAACAAAACCCAGCAATATGCCACTTACAAGATACATGCACAAACCTAAAACCTAACAGCTAAAAAAAAGGGAAAAAGGTAAATTCTCAGACCAAAAAAAAAACACTGTAGTAACACTATCAATATCAGTCAAAACATACTTTAATGCAAAAACCACGAAAAACATTCTTAGGAATAGAGATGGTCAGTGCCTAATGATGAGAATTCACTGGGAAAACAAAACCATTATGAACATAACATATGTTCTTGTCTAAAAACATAACCTCAAGATATGTAACACAAAAACTGACAGAATTAGAAAGCAGGAGATTTTAACATACTCTTTCAGTAATTGATAAATTAAGTAGATGAAAAATTAGGGAAGATACAGATTTTTTTCATGGTTTTTAGAATTAACTTTATATGGAAAAGTTTAAACATATAGAAAGTAGACAAAATATAAAGAACCCCACAAACCCACCACTCGGTTTCAACAATTATCTTGTTGAACCCCATGGCCAATCTTATTACATCTATATCCCATCCATTCCCCCAAATCTGTATTATTTTGAAGGTCTCTACAGACATCATTTCATTCATAAGATACAAAAATATTTTCACAATTATTACCAAGCTTAATCTAACAAACATCTACAGAATACTTCACACATTAGTTGTAATTTTTCAATCACACAAATAACAGTAAAATAAAAGTGACCAAGTTGTAAAGCCTACCTCAACAATATCATAGACTCAAGACCAGACATGTTCAGTCCTTAAAGCAATGTAATTAGTAATAAAACAATAGCCATCATTAAAAGAATACATAAGGAAAACCACAATAATTTTTCAAGTCTCTAAAGTAGTTATTCTAAATTCTAGTTATGTGTCACTTAAGCAGCTCCTTACCACACATATACGAAGGCCTCATCCCAGACCTAGTGAATGTGTGGCCATCTCTGACATAGGATAGTCATGTGACTACCAACACTGATAGCAATAGTGAATCTATCAATACTGAGTCAACTTGCCCACTGCAGTAAGAAAGTAGACACATCAAAATATTACCAGACTCAAATATACTCCATTTGGAACTTATACAAGTTCCACTGCATATGAGAGACTACCATAAAGAGTTAGTTTTCCACAATAGTCATAAAACCATATATTCAACAAAGTGCCTAACAAAAAGTGATACAAGTGCCACTGAGCAAATGCAAATGTGTTTTACATCATGGTTTAAATCTCTTCTCAGAATGTTTATACTGGTATGTTTCTCACTTTAAAAATATGCAACTACTTTCAGTTCTGTTAGATCATAGCAGTAATTGCTTCTGTACAGTCCAACTTCACTTAAGACATTTATATAACTCTTTCACCAAATTACACATTTGCACTGACCTGCCAGCAATACTGAATCAAATACTGAGAGACCTTGGCGAATTCCGAATTTTTAAATGCCATTAAACATGACTGCATTAAAATATAACTGCTTCGGTTTTAATATCTATAAGTGAAAATATCTATAAAGTAAGAATAATACATACCTCACAGGATTATATGGATAACCTAAGTTAAATACAAATAAAGTTCTTCTGAGCTACACATTAGGGTAATAAGCTAGGTTTACTCACTCACTAATTGATTTGATCCCACTTATGACCAGGCCAAGTCCCTGGAATATTTGTCTCAAAGGTATGCTCTTTGTAGGTCAGGAAATCCTCTTGTTGGAAGCCTCCTGTTAGAAGCATGGCACCTGACAGTACAAGCTCTCTATGGATGCTGGCTGTGTGAGAGACTGATGTCCGTATATTGGTTAGAAGCAGAGCCGGGACTAGAGCCTGAGCTCCTGTCGATCAGCTCCAGTTTTCATCCATTCTATCACACCAGCTTCCCATCCTTTCTCTAAGGTTTTTTTCACTAGATTGAAAGTGTAAAGTAACATCCCTCTTCCTTAAACAATTTATCATTCCTCTTTCTAACTCTTAATAGATATTCTCACCCTTGAAGACATAGAGATGAAAACAGAGTATGTGATATCTTTTGTCTAAATAGAGGCAAGTCAACAGTTAACTGTTACTTTGGGACATTACCATATGGGCCATATCCTTTTTGTCAAAAAAATGATTCAACAAAAAAAAAAAAAGATTCAAAGGTATTGCAAGCATCACAACAGTGAAGCTGATATGAGCTTGGAGAGGGAATGAGAAATATGTGGGTAACATTTGGAAAACATATGGTCACATATTCGGAAAACACACCTGCTGTCCTCTCAGCAGCTAAGTCAATGAGCTCTAATCACAGGACATTTAGTGACCCAAATTTCTTTGAAAATTTGCATGTCTTGATAATTAAACCTCTGCTGTAGGATTTATGAAGTCAGGGTTTTGTTCTCTTTTTCATTGTACAAGTAAGATTTAAAAATAAGTGAACCTTCATCTTCATCTTAAAGATAAAAGCAATTCCAACCATGCTAAGGTTCTTTTAGTTGACTAAAAATAATTATCTAAATATCATATGACAAACTCCCAGCCACATTTAAATAAATATATATTTTTAAAAAAAAAAACAAACTCTACTTCTTAGGTTGGATGGTGGACACTTGAGACATTTAGCATTTAAAATGTAAAACAGAAAAACACACGCCAGACCCACGTCTATTGACGATACTGTGTCTCCTATTAAGTATATGTTAAGGGAGATTCCTGACCATGATGAATTTCAAACATCTTAGCTGGTTTGAGAAAGTATTTTTTGAGCAGTGGCCCCTTACATACATAACAGCTACACACTCCGTAAGACCAGCCCTGATTTTAAAGCATATCAGATAATTGTTACTTACCCTACTGTCTCTATATATATCGAACACAACTGTAAAGGAGAAAAAATTCAAAGTTAAAAGTGAACTATCATATATATATTATATATCTAAAATGGTAAGAAAATAACTGCCATGGTAATAAAAAGTGACTGATTAAAATAAGGTAAAATTAACATGCAAAATATCAGTAATACCAAATAGTAATACAGAAAAATGCTTAAAATACAGTGGTCAAATCCAGTTTTAAAACTTGCACCACTAGGGTGCCTGGGTGTCTCAGTCAGCTAAGCAACTGCCTTTAGCCCAGGTCATGATCTCCAGCCCCATACCAGGTTCCCTGCTCAGCAGGGAGTCTATTTCTCTTTGCCCCTCCTCTGATTTGTGCTCTCTCTCTCAAATAAATAAAATCCTTAAAAAAAATCTGCACCATCATGAAATAAGATTCATCATGTATTTCATTTGGAAAATTCATGTACTTCATTTCACTAGATCAATAAAAAATACTCACAGTCTTCATCTAAGAATTTGTACTGTATGTGTTTCTTGAAAAAGTCTTGTATGCATCTGCAAATCTCTTCCTTTTGTTTAGAAATATGATCATAGTACTGTGTATAGTCCCTCTGAGAAATACCTGACAAGAAAATATTTTAGATTACATTACTTTCTTTTCAAAAACACCAAAATGTAATTTAAATGTCGTTTTGAGTGAACCCTTAAAGTAGATCAGAAGACCAATCAGATGAATATTACAAATACATGATTCAGCATTTTTATATACATAATATAAAACTTACCAGTTGTAAAAAGTTATCCATTCATATGGCTAGGTATATCCTAAGTTCCATGTTGTCATGCATCTTTAGAAAATAGTTTCTATTTTTATTTAGTGTAATGGAAAGAATTGTCATAAATATGTTTATAATGTAAAAAATGAAAAAAGCAATTTTGAACCCATACACATAGTCAATTGCTTCTTCTTTGATTTTTTCCAACAAAGTTTCTACAAATTGGTAGATTTCTTTGGGAAACTTAAAGTATTCTATATGTCTTCCAATTCATATCGTATTTCATAGAAACAGGCTATTTTTCCTATTCACACATGTTACTCTGCCTTCACAAGCCTGATATTTCAAGCCACAGAAAAGTAAACATTCCTTTCTTTAGAGTAACTTGCTGATTTTATTCCAAATATACTAAAGGGATTATTGTAAAAACTCCCTCAATTTGTTCTAGGCCTCGGAAAAGTTTTCTATTCTGAAAGAAGGGCTTCCACTCAATTTCTTAATCAATGCCAGTATGATTCCCTTCTTTTGCTGTACTTGTATTGCAGTTTCTCCAAGAATATCTAATAATATGATAAACTCAAACACCCCAAGTTTCTTTTAGGTAAGTTAACAGGTGTCAACATCACAATCACTAAGTAGTGCTGATTTGGGGAACCTGGGTGGCTCACAGTCGGTTAAGCGTCCAACTCTTGGTTTCAGCTCAGGTCATAATCTCAGGGCTGCAACACTGAGCTGTGTATGGGACTCCACTCTGAGCAAGAAGCCTGCTTAAGATACTCTCTCTCGGGACGTGTGCGTGGCTCAATGATTGAGCCTCTGCCTTCAGCCCAGGGCGTGATCCTGGAGTCCCGGGACTGAGTCCCACGCTGGGCTGCCTGCCTGGAGCCTGCTTCTCCCTCTGCCTGTGTCTCTGCCTCTCTCTCTCTCTCTCTGTTTCTCATAAATAAATAAATAAAATCTTAAAAAAAAAAAAAAAAGATTCTCTCTCTCTCCCTCTCTAAAAAAGAAAATAATAAATAAATAAATAAAAATTTAAAAATGTAAACAATAAATTAAAAAATTTTTTTAAATAGTACTGATGTGATTCTATTCAAATCACACTTTTCTTGGTTGAAGGTTAGTTTTACTGCATGGAAAACATGCAAAGATTAAAAAAAAGATTACCTTCAATACTTGAATACATCACAGCTAACTAAACAGTAATCTGAGGAAGAAAATGGGTGGCTTTTAAAGTAATGCACTTATTTTTTCCACATATTTCCTCTTGCTAGAATAATAAACACTGCTCCAATAATAGAAATAAAGATCCCAAAACTTGGCTTTTTATGATGCTTAAAGTAAATAGTATGTTGCTAGTACTCAGGAAAGTTCCAAAGAGAAAGCAGGTAACATGATACATATCCTAAACTGGGAATGGTCAAGACCATCACTTTCATCTCCAGAATCCAGACAGACATGATTAATGGACAAGATTCTTTTCTATGGAAACTGAATATGGCTTCAGAAGCATTGTCAACATAGAATTCCAGAGTCACTACCAACTGGTTAGAGGTAGCATCTGAGATAAAGAGTGATTACCACCCTCTCCTAATTACTAGAAATTCACTTCCATCAAAAGCTTGTTGTCTTGGGGTGCCTGGCTGGCTCAGTTGAAGGAGCATGTGATTCTTGATCTCAGAGTCCTGAGTTTGAGCCCCATGTTGGGTGCAGAGATTACTAAAAATAAATAAACTTTAGGGATGCTTGGCTGGCTCAGGTGGTGGAGCATGTGACTCTTGATCTTGGGGTTTTGAATTCAAGCCCCATGTGTAGGGTAGAGTTTACTTAAAAAAAAAAAAAAAAAAAAAGCTTTTCTTCTTTTAAGGGTAAGAAAAACTTACCAATAAGCTTGTTTTCCTTGACAAAACATCGGAACTCAGCCCCAGGAATTAATTCACACCATTTTCGAAGAACAAGCTGTAAAGAGAGGAATAATGTAACACAACCATGTAACAAGGGAATATTCACTGATCTAACAGACAATTTTATGCCAAGCATATATCTTAATAATTGCCATTATCAAATAGTTTGGAAAAGGCAACATAAACCATTTTTCTCATGAGATGTGGGGGACAGATTTATTAGTCCAGTCAGTGGGGGAAACGCTGTTAAAATTCTTTACGACAAAATGCATCTTTGTCACTTATTTATCACATTGAGTTCTGACATAATATACAAATCCAAGGACAATAAAGGCAAATCCTGTCATCATTGTGTATAGCTGCCCTGTAATTTGTTACATTCTTCACCCCTCAAGTATATAAAAAAAATAAAAGGATATCCAAGTTATCTACCTTAGCACCACTGGGTAAGGATTACTCTGATAAAATTATTATGATTCATCACTAAAAATCACTATGACCCTCCTGTGATTTTGCCAGTACTTTAAAATAAAGCAAATTCCATCACTGGCCCAAGTCATAAGTGGGTTCTACTATTATAATTAATTATTTATCATGTATAAATACTCTATGCTATTGAATTGCTATAATTTTATAAATACTATGTAGTTGAAAAATGTATGCTTTTGAGTTTGTTTTAAAATGTTCTGTGGAGAAAACTAGTCATACTCTTCTGAAGTATAACTGTAATAATTGGTCAATGCCTCCAGCCTTCCTTATGCTGGCATACAACTCTGCCCTTTAGGACCTCAGAGACGGAGCTGGAATTACATAAAGCCCCATTCTTAGAATTCTCTCCAGTGGTCTCAGTATCCTCCCTTCTCATATTCCTGTGCTCCCAGTTTCTTGCACCTAATATTCTGTAGTATGCATATACCCAGTTGTACTATGATAATCTGATGCAAGTCTCTCTTCCCTCCTAACTGGCAACTGGGCAAGGGCAAGGAACTGGGCCTTATTCATCTTTATGTTCCCAGCACAAGTATGTAACACCTAGCAGGTGCTTAAAATATGTTACAAAGCAAAACAGTCAAAATATAAGATAAACAGCCACTAAAAATCCTGATATAAAAAAATAGTCCATGAATTAGCAAAATACACACTGTAAGTGAAAAAAAATGGTATGCAAAGTATTTTATGAAGAGAGTGTATATATGCACACACACACACACACACTTATCTCAGGAAAGGGAAGCTAAATGTCAAATGCTAATATTAAGGATATATCCAGGTGGTAAGTTCCTCATATTTTCTCATACTTTTAAATTTTTGATAGTAAGTTGCTCTTCTTAAAAAAAATACTGTTAAAATATGCCTAAGATTTTAAAATGCACTGATTTCCTTTTTTTTAATGCACTGATTTCAATTTTCATTATTGTGTGCTCTTACTCAAGTTTTATACATGCTGTATTTTTTAAAAAGAAACTAATTATTAAACAAAGAAGTAAAAAACTAAAAATTTACACAGTTGTCATCTATTAAAAGCTGATACTGGCAAGTATAGTTTTTTAGGGTTACAGTAATTTTTATTTAAGCAACAAAGACATAAGCAATTGTTGTAAACTAACACTAATTTTTTGGGAAAATTCACATAATCTTTATTAAAATAATGTTTTGAACAGGTAACACATACATTGTGTAGTTGATTGAAAAAATACATAAGGGTAAAAATGTGAATTGTCCCCACCACCCCATCCAGTCCCTCTGTCCTCCTCCTCAGAGGTAAACTGTCAATTTCTCATATAGCCTTCCAGAAGTAATCTACAAATATATGAGCATGGAATATATGTATATATCTTTTTAAATACACAGAAGGAATACACCATATATAGCATTCTGCTTGCAACTTTTTTCATTTTAATTATTCTAAGAATATCTCTTCCCTGAGCTTTTAAAACTGAGTTTTAAACCCTATGCACTAACATGATGATGGCATATTCCCCAAAAAGCAATAAAGAGTAAACTGCAGGTGAAATGAATCTCAAGGCTAGAAGATGACATCTCAAACAAAGATTATGCCTCAGGGCAAGACCTGGGAAATCATCTTTGTCATTTTGTGTTTTCTAGCACCAAGTGGTAAGACACAGCAGGTGTTTAATAGATGTTTGTTCAGTGAGACAATAGATGTGAATATAATATATACATAAAAAATGTTATAAAAGATGTTTAATGATTGGGAAAATGTTCATACTATGCTATTAAGTCAAAAAAACCTTCACAACTGGTACGTAAAAAGCTTCAATTATAATACATGCTCAAAGATCCAGTTTGGTTGCCTAGTAAATAGTAAATTAACTGTTCTACAAATGTTGTATAATCACAGAAGATCTACCAATATACACTCAACACACTAAAAATTTCTTGGTACAGTGAGTCAGTGGACAAGTTTTAAAAGCATGTCTATGCAAAGGGGACTGGAAGCAAACAATGAATTTTTCTTTTTTAATGAAGAATTTTTTTAAAAAGACCATTGGACTAATTCTAACGGATGTTACAAATCCAAAAATGCAATTGGTTTGCAATTATGGAGCAGGATGACCACAACTCTTCAACAAACTATGAGCGGTCAAAGTTTTTAAAAAGTATTATATTTTGACAATCCAAGTGCAAGAAGAACCAGGAATAATGATAAGCAAGAGCCTATCAGAGATGTAGTTGATACCTGGAATCAAGATTTAAAAGAAAAGTATGTTCCAAATTCACTCATAACTGTTAACAAGTACGGAGTTGCATCCAAGAACACTGCCCATTTCAGGGAGGGTTATGTGGCAGGGGAGGATTATATACCTTCAAACTAGGAAAATATGGAATACAAATTTGGGTTTGCTATGTTTGAATTCTTAGTTATTTCTAAAAATGTTTTCCACAATCCTTTCATTTTAATTTTATGTAATCTGTAAAATGAGTGAACAATGTAAAAAAAATAAAAAGGTCCACCAGACCTAAATGGTAAAATGGTGATGATTATATGTTTTCTTCATATACTAGGTTAAAGACCTTACTCAGCTTAAGCCAGATGATGAGCATAAAGGTATTTGTTTTATTACAAAATACGTACATTCCATAGTATGTATATAGTGTATATACCTGTGTATATACTTATACATAAATTTTTCCTAAATTTAAAAATTCAGTGGCTCTAGGTTCCCAGAGAAATTGATCCAAAAAATTTTATTCATTTTGCTTAAAAATAAATAGCAATTTCCAACACATCTTCATTTAGGATTATCAATTTCGAGATTTAAAAAATAAATACTTACCTCATATTCTATACAAGGATCTGGAGAATCATCAGTACAATGAATAAATCTTTAAGAGAAAAAAAGGCAATTGAGTAATTTTTTTGGTGCCAGTTTATGTATACACCTTACTTACATCCAATGTGAGCGTAAGGTTTTACTAGAAGAATCCAGGAACAGGAGACTAATTCAAATCTGATGACCATTTATTAAGCACTATTCAATCTCAGACATTAGCTGAGGCACCCCAAAATAGTATTTCACTAGTCCTCAAAATAACCATACAAACTACTATTATCTCCATTTTTCTGTCAAAAAACAAAGACACTTAGGCCCAGAAACGACAAATTTAGTGAGCGAGCCAGAACTAAAACTCAGACTGTCAAATTATAGATTCCCAATGAAGGCAGGATGGCGATGCTGTTCTATAATTCTCATTGCCTTCTTTATGGCTAAACCAGAAGTATACTTTCTCTGTTGACATTACCTCTACCATCTAAAGCCACACAAACTTGGGCAGCCCGGGTGGCTCAGCAGTTGCACTGCCTTCAGCCCAGGGCCTGATCCTGGAGACCCAGGATTGAGTCCTGCGTCAGGCTCCCTGCATGGAGCCTGCTTCTCCCTCTGCCCGTATCTCTGCCACTCTCTCTCTCTCTCTCTCTGTGTGTCTCTCATTAATAAATAAATAAAATTAAAAAAAAAATAAAGCTACACAAACTTAATCCAATCCTTCCCCTGCATGCCATTTAAAAAAACATTTCACAGAACTAGTCATTCCTTCATTAAGTATACAGCTTCCCCCTCTAAAAATCCTCCATTTCATGAACAATTTTTCATATATTTTCTAAATGCTTTTAGTAAATGCCTTCCTATGCCAAGGACTAGCTAGGCACCAGGAATGCTAAAATGAACCGAGTCCCCTGTTCTTTAGGAAGTTAATCTGGTGGGGAAAGCCTAACAAGTTAACAAAGAATTTCAAAACACTGAAAGCAAACATAAAAATACTCTGATAGCACAAGGAAAAAACTGATAAGCTCTCTGTTGTGTGGGGGAAGGGCAAGTGGTAGTCAAGAAAGCTTCATTCAACAGGAAGGGAAGGGTCCACATTTAAGGCAAAGAGAAGCATGAACTAAAGCAGGAAGAGAAATGGGAACTGTCACACAGTATGCAAAGAACTACCACAGATTCGCGCTGATGGAGTGTAGAGCTCAAGGAGAACCACCAAAAGACAAGGTTAGACCTTGCGCATGGTTGGAGGGGATGTAAACTGGTGCAGCTGCCGTGGAAAACAGTATGTATGGAGGTTCCTCAAAACAGTCAAAGTAGAACTACCATATATATGATCCAGTAATTCCACTACTGGGTATTTACCAAAGGAAAACAAAAACACTAATTCAAAAAGATTTATGCACCCCTACATTCCCTGTTGCATTATTTACAATTGCCAAGAGAAGAAAGCAGCCTAAGTGTCCATCAATAGATGAATGGATAAAGAAGATATGGGGCATGTTAAACATGTTAAACAAAAAGCAGAAACAGATTCATGTTTATAAGAAATAGACTCAGAAATACAGAGAACAAACTGTTGGCTGTCAGAGGGGAGGGGAGAGGGGGGAATGGGCAAAAAGGGTGAGGCGTGGTGGCAGATTCAGGTTTCCAGTTATAGAATGAGTAAGTCATGGGGATAAGAGACACAGCATGAGCAATCCAATCAGTAGCACTGGAAGAGTGTTGTACGGGGAGAGATGGCAGCTACACCTGCGGTGAGCACACCATAAAATATAGACTTGTTAAATCACTATGTTTTACACCCAAAATTAATGTAACATTGTGTCAACTATATTCCAGTTTAAAAAAAAAAAAAAAGAGGGATCCCTGGGTGGCGCAGCGGTTTAGCGCCTGCCTTTGGCCCAGGGCGCGATCCTGGAGACCCGGGATCAAATCCCACGTCGGGCTCCTGGTGCATGGGGCCTGCTTCTCCCTCTGCATATGTCTCTGCCTCTCTCTCTCTCTCTCTGTGTGTGTGACTATCATAAATAAATAAATTAAATAAATCTTTAAAAAAAAAAAAAAAAAAAAAAGATGATGTTGGGAGAGAAATCTTAGCTGAGGAGGAGTATCCAGATTGTGAAGGGTCTTATTTGTCTCTCTAGGGAGGCTATACTTTATTATATAGACAATGGGGAGCTAAAAGTTTCTAAAGATGTGAGGGCTTTAGGATACCACTGTGGCAACGGTACTGGATAGCTTGGGGGGAGGAGTAGCAAGCAGGAAGGTGGAGAGACCAGTTAGAAGGCTTGTTCCAACAGCCCTGGGGGGAGATGAGGGTCTAGCTGCTGCAGTGCGAGTGGGAGGAGGAGGAAGAAAGGACTATATTTATAAAGATATTCAGAAGGCAAAGCCAATATTGCCTGGTGCCTTGTTGAAAGTGAGGGGTTAGGGAAAATGGAGTAGGGATGACCAAGGTCTCTTTTGATGCCTGGCTGGATAGTGATGGGAATGCCATTCACTCAGACTGAGAGAAAAGCAAGTGACAGGGGTGAAGTAGAGAAATATGTTTGTATGTGGAGAGTTAGAGACATCCTAGGAGAACTGCACAGAGATGTCTAAGAAGCAACTGGAAATAAGGAAACTCAAAGAGAAGGAGGAGGTGAAGACAATCATCTGGAGGTAATCACATAGGTACTAGAGCTAAAGTCGAGGAAGTAAATAGAAGCAATCACCTTAGGCAGATGACAGAAACTTGGAGAAGACTAACAATTAAAGAGTGAGCAAAACTTGCAGGGGAGAGACATTTTTATTAAAAAGAAAAACCCCACGCAAACAAAACAAAAAATACTTTTAAAGATCTTTTATGCAACTTACAAGTAAAACTGAGTTTGAAAAGCTTTTCAATTCCCCTGAATATTTGATTAGGTTGGAATTCTCTGTAATCTTTTGTAATTTGTACTACAAACAATAACAATTCCAATTTATTTGGTTGGCTGAGCTTCTCAGAAAAAAACTTTTATTCCTACTAACAATTAGGCATGGATGGGCAGATATAATCTGAATTACCAAGAAAAGTACACCCAACATGCTTTGTTGAAAAGCAATGGGTTCTCTCTTGTATTAATGAACAGGCACCAATAATCCTATGAGAAAGTCTATTAATATCAATGTTTATCACATGAGGACATCAAGGTTCTGAAAGGTGCGAAATCAAATAAGTGGTAGGAAGGGCACTAAACCTGCAAGGATGGACGTTCAAGAGTGGCTGTCAGGGGCGCCTGGGGGCTCAGTCGGTTGTGTCCGACTCTTGATTTCGGTTCAGGTTTGTGAGATCCAGCCCTGAGCTCAGTATGGAGTCAGCTTTTCTTTCTCTCTCTTTCTGTCCCTCCCTGCCCTGCCCACATGCTCTCTCTCTCTCAAAAAGAAAAAAAAAAAAAAAAAGCTGCTATTAAAGCTCTCAGACTTTAGCTAAAAAACAAAACAAAACGCCATAAATACCAGATGCATCTAAAAAAGTCATTGATCATCTTTTTTAATAGTTCCACATAACAAATTTTTTTCATTCTCATTTTTGAAATGTGATTTTAATCATGTGGGTGCCACAGTTTTTATAAATCTGGTAACAGAGGTTATTATTATTATTCTATAAAGAACAAGGTGGATTAAGGTTCTATACCTACCATTTTTAAAATACTACAGGAAACCCAAAAGGCACAATTCTAAAACAAAGATCTTCATTGTTTAATGTTTTTAATGCTTCAATATTCCTACAAATACTGATTTCAGCCCTGGTTAATCCTCATATAGCTACTTTAAAACAGCTTTACCTTTTAATACATATTTGCATTCTCCCAATCTATAATATTATTTTTTAAGGGTTGATTGGTTTAACATTTTAATGTTATTTTAAAAACTTGGTTAGTTTCAGAAAGTAGAAGTGAGAATGTCTGTGGTATGTGAGATTATTGTATAAGGCTTTTTCTTATTAAGATGATTAACCAGATGGTCCAGTACGGTTCCTACGAAAGAACAGTGCAGAGCCAGCTAGTTAAGCCTGAATGTAAAGGTCAGTAACAGCATTTTCAAGAGCTCAGCTGAAATACTGCAAAGAACAGTGTGTGTGAATATTTAGATTTCATTTGCATTCTGGAGGAGGTAGGTTTAAAAAGCAAAAATGAGTAAGATAATTAGGGTACCAACAACACGGG
Source organism: Canis aureus (assembly GCF_053574225.1). Classification (NCBI taxonomy): domain Eukaryota; kingdom Metazoa; phylum Chordata; class Mammalia; order Carnivora; family Canidae; genus Canis; species Canis aureus. The sequence continues at coordinate 24,902,164 of NC_135615.1, forward strand.
AATTTTTACGATCCTTATATCTAAATTAATGGACCTAAAACTTGTTCAAAGAGTCCCAATTCTTTTTATGAGTTTAATTAATTACAACACTTCCTTTATGTTATCTTTGAGACTTCTGTTATTTTTAATTCATACAGCTCTACTTCCTCGTCTTGTCTGTTGTCTCATCTTGAGGCACAATGTACTGTTTTCTCACAGATTTTCTTATTTCTAGCATGAGAGCCTATTTGGTGTGGCTCATCTTGCTGGGGGCCCCACAGGAGGGCTAGGTTGTGGCATCTTCCCAGAACACTTCGTATTTGCATCTCCTAGGTGCCTCAAGGGTAAAAATGACTAGAGGACTGACTTTTACATTAATAGTTTGGGAGATCTCTAATCAGGCAGGTGATTTAAATTCTGTTTTCCAAAGTTCATTATGACATCTAGACGTGACATTTCAACTTTTTAAAATGAAAAACCTAGTGCCCAAGAGGTTTCAGTCCTGCTTCCTTATCTCTGTGCCAATGGATGAATTTTTTTTCTTGTTCATCCTTAACTGAAGGTGCAAAACAGTCTCTTCCAAATCCTCACTTTATTTTGGCTTAATGCTTGGCCTCCAGTTCCATAAGGGGATTAAGTTATGTCCCTTAACAGCTCTGATAAGAACCCCTAAAAGGCTTATCTACCTAACTCTCTGATTTTCTGTCCTCTTTACATTTCTTGCATCTGGAATTTGCCTTTTGTTTCTCATGAATTTTTGTGTTCTAGTTTATTTTTTGCCCAGCATCTCTAGATAAGTTGTAACAAAAGATTTTTCAAGTTATCTTAGCCTGCTACTTAGCTAAAACCAGAAATTAATGATCAGTTTCTTACAGTTCTTTTATAATTACAAATAAGAACGTTTTGAATCTCACTCGAAGATCTCTGCCAACCTGAACAGTCTAGCTATAATTAGTACTTACCATTTTCATGTACACTTATGAGCATATTGTGTGGGTGTATGTGTGTTTAAATCCCACTCCTGGGCAGCCCAGGTGGCTCAGCGGTTTAGCGCCGCCTTCAGCCCAGGGTGTGATCCTGGAGACCTGGGATCGAGTCCCACGTCGAGCTCCCTCTGTGGAGCCTGCTTCTCCCTCTGCCTGTGTCTGTTCCTCTCTCTCTCTCTCTTTCATGAATAAATAAATAAATAAAATATTTAAAAATTTTTTAAAATAAATAAATCCGGGGATCCCTGGGTGGTGCAACGGTTTGGCGCCTGCCTTTGGCCCAGGGCGCGATCCTGGAGACCCGGGATCGGATCCCACGTCGGGCTCCCGGTGCATGGAGCCTGCTTCTCCCTCTGCCTGTGTCTCTGCCTCTCTCTCTCTCACTGTGTGCCTATCATAAATAAATAAAAATTTAAAAATAAATAAATAAATAAATAAATAAATCCCACTCCTAAATTTTTTTTCCTAGATAAGTATTTTATTATAACTCAGAAGATTTCCTTGAAATTTTCAACAAGGTAAAAAAAAAGTAGTATTAAATCAGTCACTCTACAATCTGGATAGAAAGGAGGCTCCTATATTGAATTTTAACTATAGTTCCTCTAGCTAGCCACTAAAACTCCAAAATAAACACAAATGTTATTAAACGATGAATGTTATGTTATCTACAATGAGAATTACAAACTAAAAAAAATTCTCAGATACAACAGTAAAGATTTTATTTTGGAAAAAAACCAACAAAACCCAAAAGTCTATTCTGATGAAAGCTACTATGAAATTATGCCAGTGTATTTCTAAAATATTTTGAAACTAGCCAGTTAATAGGAATTTTTGAGAATAAAGTTCTAGATCCAAATTTTAAAAAAGAAAAGAAAGGGGGGGAGGTTCTAGCCCAAAATGGCAAGGACTGTGTGCTCCACCAGCCCTGATGATGGGCAGGCAGGAGAGCCATCTTTTTTCTTTCATTTCTACTCAAGCTACTGCCCAAATCATTACCTCAACTTCAACAAGACTGCATTTCCTGTCAGCCACGAGGTCTTAGCATAAATAGACCTATTCATTATGCCCTAAACACGTCTTAAGATTGACATACTTTTTTCTGTGAACTTCATAGCTGTGCTCAACAAGTTTTTATCATGCTGTTCCAAATATTTCACACATCAAAAGAGAACAAATGTAATGCATTCAATGAGAAGGATGCGGGTGTGTGGAGCCGAGGGGACTCAGAAAAAGATGGATGTACTCCAACAGACAAATGAAACAGAATGCGTCCCATGCTTTGTTACGGGGAAAACAGGAGACGACCAGGAAAGGATACGTGTGCCTGCACTGTGCTGGGCTGTGCTACGATTAGGAAATATACTGTACAAGAAAGAGCTAGATGGAGATGAAAACAGAGAACCATGTTAGTGGAAAACATTTGAGTTGAAGATGAATCATATGTGTTGGGGGTAAGGGGTGAGATTCTGGCACTGGAGGTACAGATTTGCAATATTACCTATTCAAGTGGTAGGAGTTGGGTTTCTAATGTGGGCCAGTCACATGACAGGAGTGGGGAAAGGAGAATCACACTATCAGTATACTTTGAGGATAGTGTCTACGTGGATTTATTTACTCTAGGCAACTTAGGTATGACCTAAGTCCATTGGCTGAGGTCACAATGTACTTTTTCTCACAAGTAGGGAGAAAACACCTTCATTAAAGCTTTCTGAAGTGGCAGTAAACACAATCACTAATGCTTTAAAGTGGCACACCACCCTAGATATTTACTAAGGCACAATTCTCATTGGTAAGCTTTTTTTAAAAGTTGGAAGGCTACATTATACCTCACAGTAAACACTTGCTAAGTGCAAGAAAAAGTGTGAATCATGGGCAGGAAAAAAAATGCAGACCATGGAACATTAAGCATCAAAGTCCTGGTGGTGTAGATTGTTGCTCATGAAAACAACAAGAGAAAAGTTAAGAGTATTGGTGTACAGATTCCATTCCAGATTTCACTGGTGGTGGAAAACAAAAGATAAAAGTAATATGATACTGAACTAAGGATCATTGGGTATGTTCATTTGAATTTTCATAGAATTCTTTTTCAAAAATATGCTATTTAAAATTAAAACAATCTACAGCAGAAAAAAGTGTCATCTCATTAAACAGGCCTTAAAAATCACAAGGTAGGGGCCCCTGGGTGACTCAGCAGTTGAGCACCTGCCTTTGGCTCAGGGCATGATCCCAGAGTCTGGGATTGAGTCCCTCCATTGAGCTCCTTGAGAGGAGCCTGCATCTCCCTCGCCCTATGTCTTTGCCTCTCTGTGTCTCTCATGAATAAATAAGTAAAATCTTAAAAAAAAAAAAAAATTGCAAAGTACAGGTTCTATAGGTCCAAGTTACATGCAAAATTTTACTCCTCATACTACTTGCTGAGTTTTAAGATTAATAACCAGTTTTGTGATAATCTTAAGAATGCATACAATCCATCAGGCATAGCTACGTTAAATTACTAAGCCAAGTGAAATCTCCTGAGCTTTGGTCAAAGCTATCTTGTGGGTGACAAATCTCTCAGAGAAACATTTAATGGATTCATTTTTTCACTCGCTCAGCCCTTTCTTCTAAATGCCAACTGAATACTGGATATTATTTTCTGGCCATGGCCCACCAAAGTGACACTTAATCAATAAAATAATTATTGAAAGCAGCCTTGAGACTCAACAAGTCTAACCACATAAAATGTTTATATCTGGGCAAATAGTTTGCTCAGTGAGTACTGTGCACACAGGTTGTGTAAAGTTTGTCACACTTCTCCTTTTTAAAGCTTCCTGTGTACAATAACCAGTTGAGGAACAGGAAAAATAAGAGTACTTAATATTTTGTATCAGATTACAAATGTGGCAGACAGTACTGCTTGTCTCTCTCCAGCTAGTCCCAACCTTCATCCTTGCTAATAGAACTGTGACTGTTGGAGCAGGAAGCACTTGTGTTCTGCAGTACCTTCCAGAATCCCAGGGATGCATGTGTTGCTTAATCTACTGCCATACTGCCGTACCCGAGGTGTGGGCCTATACGAGCATCATCAGGATAACCCAGGAACTTCTTAGAAATTATATTCTTGGGCCCCACTCCCAGCCTACTGAACCAAAAGCTCAGGGAGAGGACCAGCAATCTGTGTTTCATCAAACCCATCAGATGGTCTTGATGTGTGCTAATGTCTGACAGCTCCGGTCTAAACCAGTCACAGCATTTCTGTCCCCTTTGCCAGCTGCTGGATTAGGCTGGGTCACTGTGTGACCAATGAGCCTGACAGGAAATTTCTTGGGAAGCCTCCAAAATGCCTTACTTGCTCACATACAGAGAGGAGTGAGAGGAAACACACCACCCCTTCTATTTTTGGTTCAGATACTGTCATGTCTTCCTGTGATGCCCAGAACTGTAGCACCAATCTTGTAACCAGTAGGTGATAATCCCAAATACCATGCCAGTATGCCAAGCATGAGAGTGGGGGGAAAGACTGGAAGAACCTGGCTCCCCAGAGACCTTGATGTACAGCTCCATTAACTCTAGAAAGACCCATGCTCCAGAGTCCTTGTTAAATAGTATATTTTTAAAAACTCTGCATGTGTAAACTACTTTTAGTTGGCCTTCTGTTAGCTTGCAATCCTGACTGGAATATCTTTCTTTTTTTGAGACAAGCCCCAAAATAGTATAAACAACATAATGTCACTTTCATAATATTATATAATCTTATACATATCAAGATAATTATATAATACTCCATAATATCTTATTAGAGCCTATATTTATATTTATAGGTTTATTTATATTTTTATTATACAATAAATTCTTATAAAATTAAATTTATTATAATATTCTGTTGTATTTTAATTTGAAGCATTTTTAAAGGAAGAATTTATGAATTTACTAAGTGGAAATACAGAAACCATTTAAAATGGTGTTACTGAAATTATATTCTGGTTTTGGTTCTACTAATACTAACTAGCTTGTGGGAACAAATGACTAAATAGATTAGGCCTCAATTTTCTAGCTGACAGAAGAAAAGAGATTAAGTCACCGACACAATCCTGTCTAATTTAAAGAATTACACTCTGAATTTGTTCTTTAGGGAGTTCTGAACAGCCTATGTGACAAAAGTTCATCTTCTGCTATAGATTCTAGCAATACAGATTTTTATGGTGACAAGACTTATTGCTATGCAGCCTCCTACTGACAAATACTCCAGAAGAGGGTAACTAATTAGAACCACCCAGCTGAAAGGCTGCAAGCTTGGTGCTTGGAGTTTGTTCCTGCCAACTCCCAATTATTTAGACTAGGAGAAGGATGGTATTCTGTGGGTAAACACTCTTAATCCAAGGCCTCAAATTCACTTGCCAACTTACCTTCCCTTCCATTAAAAGGTCAAAGAGCACAGAAAGCCAAACAACTGACTGGTATTTTTACTTTCTACTGGAGTCTCGTTAGATTCACTCATGACAAAGAGGGGGAGGCAGGCTAAGGAGCAGCTGTGATTCACCAAGCCACAAAGGTGATTTAAAAAACCATCAGCCATAGAGAATTAAAAGCAACTTACCATTATCTTTGGAAAGGAAAAGATGTCCTCCTACCCTCAATGCAACTATTATGAAACATACATGAGAACCCCTATCTGATGAAGGAACAGGTACAGAGCATTTTTAATGTAATGTATTTTAAGGACTCTTTACTCAAAAGCGCGAGATGTCTAAAAGCTTTATAATGGACAAAGATGATAGCTACGACTTCCTCAAGCCAGAGGGCCTCTCTGAGAATGGAAATGCCAGGGCTACTGGCAAGGGCCACTAAACACCGTAACATCTGTGCCAACGTGACCATAAAGGGTGGACAATGAAATAACGAAACCATATAAAGCTTTTCTCAGTAAATGAACTAGAAAGAGCAGTACAGGTAAACTCCTTCTATAATAAACTTACGATACAACCAGCCTCTCCTTTCTGATCACTCAACTTTATTCCCTTCATCACCATCATAATGAAATTAGCACCCCAGCCGCACTCAAAGGCAAAAAGACAAAGCACACAGCTGACATGCAGTGAGTTTATGGTTTGGTGCCAGGTTCCTCCTCAAGAAAAAATTTGAGGCTGAAATGGGGTGAATGGGCAGGGCAGACTATACGGACCAGTGGGAAAGAAGTGGCATGTGTACACAGCGTTTGTACCCCAATCACCTGCTTGGTTGCTGGGTTTTGTGATATGCTTTATTCTGTTAGAGGTCAGTTTAAGTATTAGTTTAAATTCAGTACTGGTTTGTTTACAATGGGTAGGATGAGAAATCTGGAAGAATATCTGTTCAATGACAGAACAAGAGAGTACAAAGAGCTCAGCAGCAGGTCAACAGTGCAGGTATGTTTCCTGCCTACGACAAAGACAGCACAGAGTCAAGTTCTTTAGCCAAAGAGAAACTGGCGAAGAAAGGAAAATAGCAATTCCCCTTCTAGAAATTTATTCTAGAAAAAAATTAGGAACATGTACAAAAATTTAGCTTAGGGATATTCACTGCGGGACTATACGAAAACAGAAGGCTGATCAAACAAATCATGTTGGAGCTATCCAGTGGAACACCATTAAGGTAATTTTAAAAAATGATGCATGCAAGTATTTAATGACACATAAAGATGTTGGCTATATACTGCAGGCTACTAAGCAATATGAACTAAATGATGCCATTTTTCTCTTAAAAGATCAGAATATGGTTAGAAAAAAAAAGAATATGGTTATAGACAGGTATATCTATATTATACGTACACACAGAAAGAATTCTGGCATAAAACCAACTTTGGCAAGATCATGGGTGCTTCTACATTTCCTGTTCTTGTTTAGCTCGAATCCTTAATTTTATTTTTCTATGATAAGCCTATGTTGATTTTATGAGAAAAAAATTACCAAAATATTTAATGGGCAGATACAAAGAAAGCCCTTGATATCTATAAATATTCACCGTAGAGCAATGACTATCAAAGGAAAAGAAAGGTTGGCTTTATTAGATTTTGTTATATGGAACTGTTTTTTTTTTTATTTTTATTTTTTTTATTTTTATTTTTATTTTTTTTAAATTTTTATTTATTTATGATAGTCTCACAGAGAGAGAGAGAGAGAGAGAGGCAGAGACACAGGCAGAGGGAGAACCAGGCTCCATGCACCGGGAGCCCGATGTGGGATTCGATCCCGGGTCTCCAGGATCGCGCCCTGGGCCAAAGGCAGGCGCCAAACCGCTGCGCCACCCAGGGATCCCTGTTTTTTTTTTTTTAAAGATTTATTTATTTGAGAGAGAGACAGAGAGCACCAGCAGGGGGAGGGGCAGCGGGAGAGGGAGAAGCAGACTCATCACTGAGCAAAGAGCCTGACAGGGAACCCGATCCCAGGACCCTGAGATCATGACTTGAGCCAAAGGCAGATGCTTCACCGACTGAGCCACCCAGGTACCCAGAAACTGCTGTTTTTAACAGTACTGGAAGTAATGGGATTTCGTCTTCAGCAAAACTCTCCTAAGTACAAAAGCTACTGATGGGAGATCAAGAGGCATATACTTACGGCTGAGTGAAGTCACGAGTGATGAAGTCAGAACTCTTGAACAACAGAAAGATGTCGCTGAGGGTTTTACATTTCAAAGAACTGTTCATTGCTATCCAGTATGCATCCTAAATAATAATAATAAAGCATATGCTACTTAGTATATACTCCAAGTCAGTTGCTATGAATGAGGCTCAGCCCTACACACAAAGTTGATAATGCACATCACATTTAAAGGAAAAGTTCAGGGAGGACCTTTTAGCTATACTGTCCAATGTCAAACTACACTTCTGAATGACCAAGAGCAGGGCCACTGCGTGTTGTATGCTGGGTTCCAAACATTGAGCTGTTAAGGTCCTCACCTTCCTGCTTAGGCCAAGCACTTTTCTGTGTTTGTTTTACTGATGATGAAAAAGGGGTGAAGGAGTATCAGAAGTGCTGACACTTCAGCTAAAAGATCAAGGTGTAAAGAGCGAGCCTGACCAGCTAAGAAAAAAGGAGATCATTTCTCTCTTCTTGCTTCTGGGCAGTGACAGTGGGAACACCTCAAGTGTAAGGGCTGGAGCAGTTTAGACCCATGCCTATCAAATCTGAGAGAGGAGAGGAGATACTCTGCACCTTCACAGTTTTAAATGGTGGATATCTCATACATACGAATCAAGAAAAGGTAAGCACAGCAGGCATGTTAGGCACAAAGCTTAGCAAAACATGCCTAAAAATGATAGAATAAGTCATTTACTAAACATACTTCTCCCATATATCAGACACAGGGCAATAATCTAATTTTTCGGCAATAATCTAATTTTGAGAAAACTAATGATTGCAAAAAACTAATTATCTACACGTGAAAGAAAGCAGTGGCACAGGTAGGCACACAAAAAATAAAATATGAATGAACAAGTGAATAAGTTCAAATCACAAATAATTGACCCATCTTAAGTGGAAAGCCTCAGCCCTGTTCAGCAATAACGAATGATTCAAATTACTGCTCATACACAAACTAAAAATGAGTTTCAATAACTTTTTAATAATAGCTTTTTTATAATTTCTCCCAATGAAAAAGACAATGAACTTCTGGCTGAGAATGGCACGATGACCAGAGATTTACCTTCACTGAAACAAAAGTATATACAGAGAAAACCATGAATTCCGGGGAAAACAGAAGGTTGAACAGGAACACGAAGTCACCCTGTACAGTATCTATCAGATGTGCACACAGTGTCCGCATTACCATAATATCAGAAACACTGCATCCTGACCTAATCAAGACACAACAGTACTCCAATGAGGAGAGTAGAACATAAAGCAGCGGGAATGGGAGAGGAGAGTGAGCAACGTTGTCATTCCTGAGTGGGAAGCCATAATGAATATCTATAGCTAATGAATAAAGTAGTAAAGTAAAATAATAAAAGAATGCACTGAAATAGGGAATGCAGTTGTCTCTGAGGAGTGAGAAATGGTGAAGCAAAGCAAATGTCTGGACCTGCTGGTATGGGGAGCAAGCGTCCAGATCTTTTAAAAATTTAAATTATGTACACGTGTAACTAATTATAATCAGTAAAAATAAAGGGTAGGTTAGGTACAATTTGTCATTCATTTTAGAATAAGAAAAGAAAGGCACATGGGCTAATTTTTGAAAATGCAAATAAATCTTTGATTCCTTAAATGAGCTTTGCTGCCATAGTTGTTTTCTATCGGATTAGAAAAAAAAGTGAATTTTTCTATAGACCTTGACGTAAAAACAAAAAAAAACTTTTAATAATAAAACACAATTTAAGAAAACGTCAGTTGATTTCCCAAATGGCTCTATTTCTAGGTCCTATGACATTTAAATTTTCATTATTTTTCAACAGAGAAAAATTTCTCTGTTACACTGAACAGGTAAAGTTTAGAAAGGGCAGAGAATGGCCTTCCTCAGATTCTAGCATGATCAGCAATACAAGAGGTTGCAACTGTCTTCTGACAAAATATATAGTATTTTATAGACCCGGGAAAGTGCAAAATCAGGAATGTAGGAGGGGGGAAATAAAAATAAGTTCCACAGTATTTTCCCTAGAATTAGGAATAAAATTAGACCCTCTGTGAGGATATAAAAAGAAATGAGTAGCAAAACAAAGAATATTCAAACAGTGAGAGATTTACTGATGTGTTCCTACCCTTGGGGCGCTCCAGTTAAGCTTAGGAAATACACTGCCCCCCAGGGAATTGATAGCTTCTTGGACTTTCGTGGTGAACTCAGGAAATTCTGGTGCCTACAGAGAGAAAAAAGAAATCATTTGGGCAGGTTGATAACATCACAATATATATAGAAAACAAGATCAAAATCTCAAGGTTAAACAATTAAACATGTTAAAAATAAGTTAGATACAAATTACTATCAGAATTTCTGAACTGAGCTAAATAAAATCAATGATCAAATATTTACCAGAAAGGAAAAGAAAAAAAAAAGTGCCCAAATGATACTTTACAAAACAATCAAAACCCACAAAGCGGGATCCCTGGGTGGCGCAGCGGTTTGGCCCCTGCCTTTGGCCCAGGGCGCAATCCCGGAGACCCAGGATCAAATCCCACATCGGGCTCCCGGTGCATGGAGCCTGCTTCTCCCTCTGCCTGTGTCTCTGCCCCTCTCTCTCTCTCTCTCTCTCTCTCTCTGTGTGACTATCATAAATAAATAAAAAAATTTAAAAAAAAAAAAACAACCCACAAAGCTGGGGGCAGCCCAGGTGGCTCAGCAGTTTAGCGACGCCTTCGGCCCAGGGCATGATCCTGGAGACCCAGGATCAAGTCCCACGTCCGGCTCCCTGCATGAAGACTGCTTCTCCCTCTGCCTGTGTCTCTACCTCTCTCTCTCTCTCTCTCTGTCTCTCATGAATAAATAAATAAAATCTTAAAGAAAAAAAAAAAAAACAAAAAGCTAAAAAGACAGATATCACGAGGCATCTGGAGATGTGAGAAAGGACTGGATGATTCTCTTAACATGTACAGTTATTAAGTGAAGAGACAGATGGAATGTCACCTGTACACATACTCCAATGCGCCGAAAGAACACCTCATATTTAAAGGGCCAGAAGGCTTTCCATCTAGAGGAAAAGACTTTTGGACATAACCCCAAAAGCCTTCATGAGAATGAGAAATAAATGATGTGCTTAACTGTATTTAAACACTGCTATTTCCAGACAAGTTTTAATATAAACAGAACTCAAAAATAGGACCATGGTGAAGTTCAAATGTTCTTTCCTTTTTGGTTGATTTTTAATGCAGTTTACATAAGCAAGTAACCAAAACGTCCTAAGTGTCATTTCAACCAGGAAATAAAGAGAAATAGTGTGAACAAACACTCTTCCGTGAGCCTTATGTCACTAGCTAAGAAGCACATGAAATTAACAGAGAAAAGAGGACTGAGAGACCAGAAGTGGAGCGGCAGGGGACAGAATAGAAAAATACTACCAGGGCGCTACAGTCACGTTATCCCTTTATATTTGCCGCCCCCTACTGGGCAACTGTAAATTCTGAAAAGGTCTAGTAATGACCAGTTCTTCCGTGGGGTCAAAAAAGTTAAGACTAGGTCTAGAATAAGCTAAACTACACCTTGCAAAAATAAATCAAATGGCTTCTGTTGATCCCCTACAGTCTAATTCAGTCATGACAAAGAGAAAACTGTGCTCAGAGTCTGGGAAACAGAGGTGCCTAGGTGTCTGCCTTCAGCTCAGGCCATGACCCTTTGTTTCTGGGATCGAGTCCTGCATTGGGCTCCCTGTTTGTGGGGAGCCTCCCTCTGCCTCTCCTCCCGCTTGGTGTTCTCTCTCAAATAAATAAATAAAATCTTTAAAAAACAGTCTGAGAAAGAGACCAAAAAAATGTCAGTTTAAAAAAAAAAAAAAAAAAAGGTGACCTATCCCCAAACTAGAAGCCAGCTTTTAGCAGTAGCCTAGTGAGTAAAGAAGGAAGAGATCAGGGCAGGCTGGATCCCCTTCCTTTCTGTGATCTCTAGACAGGTTGGCAGCATCCTTAGTATCTGCCATCATGTCCATCTTCCAAAGGACATCTTCAGCTTCAACACAGGAAATCAAACAGCAGCCAGAGAGGCTTTCAAAATGATTAACAGCCTGAGTCCTTTATTTACTATTTGCCCCTCCCCATGAGAAGGAGTTATGATCTATGTTAAGCCAATAAATTCCTTATGATCTGCTAAAGTTGCTGATGTGGCCTGCCTAGGGTTCTATCCATTAAAACACTTATCTAAAATCAATATTAGCAATATTTTCAATGAACGGTGTAGTTACAATTTAGTACAGAGTGTAGTTATGAATAGACTGTTTGTTCACACTATTTCTCTTTATTTCCTGGTTGAAATGACACTTAGGACGTTTTGGTTACTTGCTTATGTAAACTGCATTAAAAATCAACCAAAAAGGAAAGAACATTTGAACTTCACCATGGTCCTATTTTTGAGTTCTGTTTATATTAAAACTTGTCTGGAAATAGCAGTGTTTAAATACATTGTAGTTACAATGGTGTACTTACATATTTTACAATATGAAGGGATTCGATCTTCAAAGAAAAAACAATTTTATTTTCCTAACCCATAAAACTTCACCTTGATTTTTTTATGTATTATATTTCGAGAGGTAACAATCCTCAAGTTATTCAATGTTAGGAAATCATGCTATAAGAATCTTCAAACAAACTTAAATTATAAAAAGTTTACATATTGTGGAGAAAAATGTGTGATTCAGTAGGAGACTATGTATTATCTACCTACAGCACACCCTCTGGATTATCTGATTCTAGCTAGGTCTACCAACTGCTTTAGAACTTGGCAAATGCTAAGTAAGTGATAATAATGAAAAGTATTTATATGGACATAAAAATTCTATCCTGCCTAATAGGGAGCCAGCTATCTTCTCCCCTACCCTTGAGGGAGGCAAAGCCAATTCTGCCTCATTTACATATTCATTTCATTATTTCTAATCTATAAATCTATAATCTAATCTAATCTATAAATGTGTCTGTCCTTTGGATTCTCTTTGGAACCGGTTAAAACATCTGCCTAGATCCCTCGTGAGTTAATAAAACCTTCAAGATGTGTTAAAGAGTTTTATATCAATATGGGAGTCATAATTCTACCTTTTTATTTTGAAAATTACCTTTCTTCAGATTTAATAGGATTCTTTTAAGCTCATAGTTTAACAAGTTGATTTTAAACATGCAACACCTCAGTTTTCCAGGAAAAGGTTCCTGTTGTGATTGATAAAATCCATATATATATATATATATATATATATTTTTTTTTTTTTTTAATCGTATCTGGGGACTTTCTGTGATCCAAGCTCTCCTGTCTTTCCAACTACACCTACCATACCATTCAGAAATGTATTTCTTTTCTTTTTTAAATCATGAAATGTTTAAAATATACAAAAATATATATATATCCGTGCTCCTGGATCCATACATTCAACAATTTGGTACACTTAACCCAGACCTTTAAATTTCTTAAGGGATCAAGGCTATAATACAAACGGAGATTCTGACCTCTCCTCTCCCCTCCCTAATCCTAACTTTTCCCCTGCCCCTAGGCAACCAGCATTACAGATTTGGGTGTATTCTTCTAGTCATGATTTATACTCAATGATATGCATGCCTGTCCATAAATTAGAGCATTTAAAAAATTTAACATAACTCCTACCATTGATATGCATACCTTTAGCGAGCTGCTCTCATTTCTGAGATTCACCTACCTCAATTGAGTTTTCCCATTTTTAATTCAGTGTTTTTGTATCTCAGATTAATAGACTATTACCATTCACCAATACCTTCTATTTCCCTCCTTGGGTCTTGGCCCACATTCCTCTACAAGTGTTCTGCATTAATGTTCCCCTGCTCAACAACATCTAGTTCCACCCAGCAAAACCCAAGCCACTTTAGTTACTTTAGTAACTTTTTATTTTGAAATAATTTCAAAAAAAAAAAAAAAAAAAAAAAAAAGAAATAATTTCAGATTTTCAGAGGCATTAAAAGAAGAGTAACAAGAATTTCCATATGCTCCAGCCAGGCATTTACCATGTTTATTTTATCCTCCCCGACCCCAAACCTCTCTCTCTTACAGATCTTTGCAGATGTGTGCATTTGTTTATACATATGCACATATAAAACAAACCGTTTTTCTTCCATTCTTAAAATAAGTAGAAGTAACCCCAAATACTTCAGTATGTTTCCTAAAAAAGCAGCAACATTCTTTAATAGAACTTAGCAAATTATCAAAATCAGGGAGCTAATGTTGATAGAATACCATTTTCTCATCTACAAAACTCACTCAAAATTGCCCATTTTCCCCATTATGTCTTTTATGGTAAAAGAAAAACACTTCTTTCTGAGGATCCAGTCTAGAATCACACCATTTTGCATTTAGCTGTCTTGTCTGCTTAATCTTTAATCTGTAGCAGTCCTTCTTTCTGTTATCCTTCATCTTTCATGACCTTGGCATTTGTGAAAAGTACTGGCAGTTATTCTATAGAGTTTCCAAAAAGTTGTATTTGCTGGATGTTTACTCCTGATTAGACTTAGGTTATGCATGTTTGGCAGGTGATGTGTCCTTCTGAGTGAACTATATCAGAAGGTACACAATTTACGTCTGTCCCATCACTGACAAGGTTACCTCTGATCATTCAGCTACCAGGTCTTTCCATTGTAAAGTTACTAATTCCTCTTCATAATTAGTAAGTACTTTTGGTGGAAAAACTTTGAGAATATCCAAGAATCCTCATTCTCATCAAATATCTACACTCTAGTTTTAACATCTATTCCATCAGTGATTACTGTGACGGTTGCAAAATAGTGATTTCCAATTCTGTAATTCCTTCTATGTTTGTGAGCTGGTGCCTTTTCTACTATAAAGGGCTTCTGTTCCCATTTTTTTTTAATATAACCATTTATTTGTCAGTATCACAGACCACAGATCTTAGCAAATGGTTATACTCCACTAATATCTCTGTTTTGACACTCAGCTATTTGGTCAGTGGTTCGGAACCCATTCAAGCTGGCCTCTGTACCCTTTCTCTCATGTTTGCCTCATTCTTACTTTCTGACACAAGCTGTCACAGGTTCCTCTTCACTTTCTTACCCCAGTCTTGACTTTCTCCAAGGAGCTTCAATTCCTTTTAGTGGAGAAGATATCTAGAAACCAAGATCAGGGCACTAGATATGCTCATGGCTACCATGATGTCACTGTATCACTGCTTCCAGTCCTTAGTGAATAGAGTTTGGTAGATACACATACATAAATTATTAATTTCCCTATCTAGCCATCTATTAAAAAGCATCAGTTGGCATTGATAATCCTCACCACTTTTAGGGTCCAAGTCAAATATCATGTCTTCCCTTTTGCCCATTTCTAGATGATCTCAGTTCTAACCATTCTCTCTGTTGGGACAGCACTTTGTCATCTACTCCCAAACTGAGGCATCTTTCCCTGCTGGTTTATAAACTCCCTAATGGCTGGGATCAAACCAAATTCATCTTTGTTCAGAACCCACTATAATATCCTAAATATATGAGATAACTAACATGCATGTTTAACAGAACAGGATTTTCAGAAACAAGAGAGTAACTAACCTGCATGTTACCTAGAGTAAAATAGACCATGGAAACTTTCCCTTTCTGTGTATGTTGGCATGCTTTTTATACCTAAGGAAATAGGCTGGTTTAGGCCTTTCCACTTCTCTTGTACTGTGAATTACAGGTCTCTTCCATTAAAATAAACAGAAGTATCTTCTTATTTAGAATTAATATATAGAATATAAACTTCCCTAAAACTAGTGTCCCTTGTGCCTTTATATATATTTGCAGGAAATTTTATAAAAACCTTTCTCTTTTGTCTCAAGGTATGAGAAGTTTAATTTATCTATATTTTTAGAAATATGTTTTACTTCATTCTTTTAAAAATATTTTTATTAAAAATATATTTCAAATTGAATAGGACAATAGCATTCTTATCTCTTATCTGAGACTATAATATACTCAATCAACTTCTACATCTTTATAGAAGATACTGGTTAAAGCCATACAGTTTTCTACTCTTACTTGAAAATTAATTTTTACACCATGTAAATATATCTGAGTAAGTGAATATAGATTTCACCTCAATCTAGCTTCCACAGATCTGGGAGTCTCCAAGTTTAATATTAGGCATGACTGCTTCTTTCAGGGTTCAACAGAAATAAGTCGAAGCACCGACTATGCACTTAAAATATTTCTTTGAAATCAAAGAGAAAAGAATGGCAGGCCATGTTTGCCTATAAACAATGATTCAAGTTATTTTTCTAAGTAATAAATCAAAGCTAATAGTTTCCTCTGTTTTTGTCATACAATGTTTTCTCAATGTTCATACTACATATGAAGTAGTCAGTAAAAGGGAATTTAGAGAGGTATTATTGAAACACTGAAGCACCCTGTGTCACAGTGCAAAGCTGTCCCTACACTTGTGTGGCTTTGCTCTTACCGTAAGCGTAGCCGTGTTCTCGTCGTCTGACCACTGCACAAAGAGGACAGAAACAGAGTATTAAATGTGGATAGTGCACTGGGCTTCCAAAAAGCAATGCTCCGTCTAAAAATGACACATAAGTATGAGATATCACTTTCTGAACACAAACTACATGTCAAAGTGAGATTTTTGTGTAATTTCTCACTTTACCAAATGTATGCAGAGATGTAAATATCAGAATCATTTCAGAGATCACTTAAATTACAACAGTTTAATAAAGGTTCTTTTTTGTTTTGTTTTGTTTTTTAACCAACCTGTATTTCTTCTGCTTCATTATCACTGTTTGGTTGAGAATGTGTTGGTGGATCTTCCCTAGAAGAACATAAAACAAAAATTAAGCAAGGAAAACACTTTAATACCATGTATGTAGTCATAATTTCAAGTGTACGGACTATAAATTAAAAAAAAAAAAAAGGTCTCAGAATTGGAGGATGTTAGGAAAAGTTCATTTCTTGAGACAGAAACTAATATAAAGCTGATATAAAATTAATTAGTACACTTCCAGTAAGAGATGGCAAAAGAAGCACTTTCTGCCCTTTTCTCAGAAAATCACTAGAACCAAGGAAAGGAAAAACTCAAACTCCAGCTCTGAAGGCATGAGCAGTCATCTACAGCTCTGAATCCCAATACATGAGAAATGCTGCCATAGACAAGGAAGATCAAGTGAGATGAAGAGGCCAAAAGGAATCACCCAAAGAGCTGTTCTACTGAAGAGCTGGAATACCCCAAAATGGCAAAATCAAGAATCTTTTGCGTATGTAGTGAAAACAGAGTGTGTGAGCTAGTGTTAAGAATGTCCCTGGATTTGGACGGGCACAACAGAAAGGTGTGGGGAGAGAGGGAAAGAAAGACTCAGACATGCTATCTTTGAAGAAGCCAGTGAGGAAAGCACGTGTAGAAAAGGACCAGCTAGCAGCCAATCTTCATTGCCTAGGGAGGAAGCAAAGGTGAAAACACAGAGTATTCCCTCTCATTAACACTAAAACCACAAATAACTGGGCTATGAAGAACTCACCACATCAATGAAAGCAATAATAATCAGAATAAGAACCAGCATAGGATCTGTACCAAGAAACTACAAGAAGGGAAAGGGAGGCTACTGGTTGACCATGGGCATTTATCTATCCCTATGTTCCCTCTTGAAGCTCCATTAAAATGGTGGGAAAAATCCCCACCCCCCCAAAGGAGACAACCGCAGAAAAGAGACAGCAACAGAAATTTGGAAAACAGAAAGCCAATAAGAAGGATAACCCAGGGCAGCCCGGGTGGCTCAGGGGTTTAATGCTGCGTTCAGCCCAGGGCCTGATCCTGGGGACCTGGGATCGAGTCCCACATCAGGCTCCCTGCATGGAGCCTGCTTCTCCCTCTGCCTGTGTCTCTGCCTCTTTCTCTCTCTCCTCTCTGCTGTGTTGCTCATAAATAAATAAAATCTTTAAAAAAAAAAACAAAAAAAAAAAGGATAACCCAGTGAGCAACAGGTAGAACCTAGAACTCCACTAGATGATGAGACCAAAGCTCTGGGCTATGGGCTACCAACAGGTGACTTGTGTGAAGTCCACAGAAGAGGCAGTAAGACACAAGCAGCCTTCCTCACCCTGCACACCCTAACAACTAATCCTTCCATGAACCAAAGGACTCAGGTCTGTAACGTCCCAGAGGAATATTAGGGTGAAATGGTAGAGTATGATGAAAAGCCATGTGAAAATCACACTAACAGTGAAGCCTCTGGTCCCTTTCTCCCATCCTGCTCCCAGAACACACACAGACTACAAGATTCTTCTCTGTAGAAACTGAAACCCCCTGAGGACAAACCTACAGATAACTGTCCTCCGGAAAACTTTCATCAATACCTGCTGATTGTGGGCACTCTTAGTAAGTGAGTCCCAACTGGGTACAGAGTGAGTGTGAGTACAAGTGTGTGTGTCCTCACTCTTAAATATGAAGAAAGGCCTAGAATCATTAGAAAACTAAACAAAGGCTCTAGGATGAAAAAAAAATGTTTTTTAAAAGAAGAAAAGTATATATAGGAAAGAGACAATAAAGGGACCAGATTAAAAATATTTTTTAAAATCATTAATATAGGGCAGCCCCGGTGGCGCAGCGGTTTAGTGCCGCCTGCAGCCCAGGGTGTGATCCTGGAGACCCGGGATCGAGTCCCACATCAGGCTCCTTGCATGGAGCCTGCTTCTCCCTCTGCCTGTGTCTCTGCCCCCCGCCCCCGCTGTGTTTCTCATGAATAAATAAATAATTCTTTAAAAAATAAATAAATAAAATCATTAATATAAAGATAAAAGATAAAGAGGATAAAAGAGAAAAAGAGAAAAGAAGATACTGCATCCATGAGTGAAGAACAGGAAGCTATAAGAAAGGAACAGAGAAGGGGCACCTGGGTAGCCTAGTCAGTTAAGCATCCAACTTCTGATACCAGCTTAGGTCTTGATCTCAGGGTTGTGAGTTCAAGCCCCACCTTGAGCTCCATGCTGGGCATGAAACCTATTCTGGAAAAAAAAAAAAAAATTTTTTTTAATTAAGAAAGAAAGGAACAGAGGATAGAATTGAACTTGAAGAAATGAAAACATGATAGCTGCTAGTTAAAAATTCAATAGAATGAATGGCAAAATGAAGGAAATTTCCCAGAAAGAACTAAGAAGACAAAGAGATAGACAACAGAGAGGGAATGATAAAATTCAGAGAATCCAGCAAGATCCAGCATCGAAATAATGGAAGTTCAAGAAAGAGAAACCAGAAAATAAGAGAAAATTATCAAAGATAGAGTATTTTTAAATGTTCCCAAACTGAAAAATATGTCTCTAGAATGGAAGGGCTCACCAAGTACACAGCACAGTGAATGGTTGGGATGAAAGGGTGCTTAGGCGATGTGCAAAGGTGGCCACAATAATTCTTCCCATCTTCTCTGTGAGGAACCTTTGCCACTCTTCCTATCAAAAAATGGCATTTATATCCCCATTCCTTTAATTTAAACTAGCTTCAAGACTCATCGTGACCAACAAAATGTAGAAGTGACATCATGTAATTTTAGGTATCAGAAGCCTTTACAGCCTCCACTCTCAGGTTTGGAATGCTGCCAACACTATGTAAAGAAGCTAAGAGTCGTCTTCTGAGATGAGAGACTACAAAGAAAGAGAGGCCCAGCATCAACTGCCAGACATATGAGGCCACCTTAAAAGCATCCAGGTGTTCAACAGAACCACCAAATGACTATAGCAACATGACCTTAGCAAGACAAACAGAAGACTCATCCAGTGTCAAGAAGTATAGAGGCTCTGAGAGTTTACCCCACTTGCAAGCTAACAGGCTAGCTGGCCAGAGTGTCCAGACTCTGGCAGAAGACATATGACTCTTAGGTCAGAAACAAAGGACTCAGACTCACAACACAGCATGAAGTATGAGATCCATCTGTCCATCAGTCCCCTCTGGCCCATGGGAGGTCAAGGAGTAGCCAGGTTTGCATCACAACTGAGGAACCCTGAATTTAAGAAACCTCATCTTTACTAAACCTGCTCAGTCTCTGACCTAAAGGCAGAGAGGCTGTCTTTACCTGTACTAGACAGTAAATAAACCTGCTTTCTGCTAGGGAAGGAGCCATTATCTCTACCTTCCAAGGTTGTTTGCTATATAAACATCCTTGAAAAGATAATCAAGAACAAAAACTATCAGTACCTCTGCTTGCAAGATAAGTAGTAACTGAGAGAACCAAAAATTGTCTCTCAACACTCAGCTGAGCAATCACTGACAAAATGTTTATTGTTCTAAGTCTATGTTTGGTCAATACAGAGGAACTATCATAAAATATAAAGGAATATATATATATAAAGGAAAAGAATTCTAAAAAACAATCATAAAGAAAACCAGGTCACAATAAAGGAACACAAATCAAAATGATAAGGGATTTCATAGCATTCTAGAAGACAGTAGACCATACCTTCAAAATCACAAGGGAAATTTTCTGCCTAGAATCCATACTAAACCAATCCACCCTTATCCCCCTGCCAAAAATCTATAGATAAAAAATTTTTTCAGGTATAAAAACACTCAAAAGTTTTTCCTCCTCTGCTTTGTAGAACATGAGATTCAATAAAACAAGTAAATCAAGAGACCCAAAAATATGGTATCCAAAGGACAGAAAATCCAACACAAAATAGTAAAGTTCCAGGTGACAACTGTATACCAACCTGAAGAGCTACTGGATTGGAATAGGAAGAAGAGGGATTGCTAAAGTGAAATCTTCAGGAAAGGAAAATGGAAAATGGAAAATTTGGAAGTGCCCATGAGTATTTAGAGAAATAGTTAACAGGCTTATGACCTGTCTATTGGAACGGTTACTAAGTATTAGGACAGACACATGAAAAATAAAGCAAATTTAAAGAACATGGTCATTAGTAAAGAAAGAGTAATCAGCCACAGTGGTAATCAGCCAATAATGTAGTAATATTGTGACCACTGGCTACTGATTTAACCAAAAACTGTAATGAAGATAGAGAAAGTGCAAGAAAACAAAATATTCAAATACCATAACACAAATTCAAGAAATAATATCTAAGGAGGAGATAATATTAAGAAATAATCAGGGGATCCCTGGGTGGCGCAGCGGTTTGGCGCCTGCCTTTGGCCCAGGGCGCGATCCTGGAGACCCGGGATCGAATCCCACATCAGGCTCCCGGTGCATGGAGCCTGCTTCTCCCTCTGCCTGTGTCTCTGCCTCTCTCTCTCTCTCTGTGACTATCATAAATAAATAAAAAAAAAATTAAAAAAAAAAAAAAGAAATAATCAGTCTAAGTATATTGTTATGAAATACAAAGCTACCGACAGTGGTTCCATTCAAATTTGTTGAGGGTGTATCATATATTAAGTGTTACAGGAGCAATCACTAGAAAGGCATATCCTCCCTTAAAAACCAAGAAATTGACACACTGGCTCGTCAATCATTCAATCAATCGGTTGTAATACTGGTTAATGTATATCAATCAGTTCCCTAAATTTTTTTTTTCTTTTTTTTTTCTTTTTTCTTTTTTATTTATGATAGTCACACAGAGAGAGGGAGAGAGAGGCAAAGACACAGGCAGAGGGAGAAGCAGGCTCCATACAGGGAGCCTGACGTGGGATTCGATCCCGGGTCTCCAGGATCGCGCCCCGGGCCAAAGGCAGGCGCTAAACCGCTGCGCCACCCAGGGATCCCCTAAATTTTCTTTTTTAAAAGTAAGCTCTACGCCCAACATGGGGCTTGAACTCACAACCCTGAGATTAAGAGTCACATGCTCTACCGACTGAGCCAGCCAGGCACCCCAATTCCTAAATTTTTATCAACCCTTTGTAATCCTAAAGAATTGAGTTCCCAGATCCATGAAGCTAAGAACCAGACATTGTAGTACAGTGATAATACTAACACACTGTCACTTGTGAATCCCTGCCCAAGGAGCTAATTGTTCTTTCTCTTGCATCTCTCTTTAAATACCACATATTTTTAAGTACATTATTATCTTTAATAAGACTTACTTAATCTTACAACACAAAAGACAGTGAATGAACTTGAAAATGCACTTTACCACTCTAAAATATCACTTTTTAAATGATATACATTTTAAAAATCATATTTATAACCAGTATATCCATATAGTTCTTCAGAGGAATTTATTACAGTGCCCACTGTGACATTATGTCACAAAACCTGGTCACTGTAGAAGATGATGGAGAATATAAACTTCCAATTTATTAGACTTGCTTTCTAAGGTATGTCTCAAATTACTGAGGACTGAATTGGCTAAAGTATGATGCTAATATTTATAAAATATTCCATATTTCCAATATCACATCTAGCACAGAGCTGGAACATAAGAGCCATGGGGAACCTTAAAGAGCACTGGCTTTGGAGGCAGACATAGCTTGAGTGTGTCAGTTCTACTACTGTAAGCCGAGACCCTGCACCATTATCCTGTCTGTAAAACCAGCATAGTAACAGCTACTCTACAGAGTTGTGAAGATTCAAACCATGATCACACCTAAGAGTCGTTTTATGATTTTGTGTTTTATGATTGGCATCTATCATTATTCTGCCTTGAGGGAGACAGATCAGGAAAGAACAAACTTGGGATCAGAAAGGGGTAAGTAAAGATTAGTTCCTGGAAGCAGTGAGTCAGACCACCTGAGTCAGATCCAACTTGTGAGCCCAGATCCAGGATCACCTCTATCATAAAAACTTCCACAATCATCCCAGTGATTATTTATACTTCAAAAACATTCTTAGAAGAATACTGGATGCTTTTATTCCCCCCCTAAAAAACGGGCTTCTATTTACTTACATCTTTAATTTAGCTACTAAACAGGGATATCCCACCCATCTTATTTCTGTAGCATGCTCCGCACCCATCTTAGGAGGGTGGGACCCACCCAATAATGTGCAATAAAATGAATCACTCTATACCAGAAATGCATGCCACTAGCCTCCTTTCCCCTACCCACTGTAGGCATTAATAATTGAATCAAGCATTCCTTCTCATTGAACCCCAGATATAGCCTCAGAACCCTTCTCAACACATCACTCCAGGAAACCATTACCAGTAGATCTGAGCTGGCAAACAAGATAAACCCAGTAATCATCCCTTGGTCTGTACTATTCATTTGACTTCATTTAGGCCACCATGGAAAAGAGTAATCATGGTCATTTATTCACTCATCCAACAAATACTTAGTGAGCCCAGACTCTGTACTGAGTTATAAATGTAAAGAACACACCTTCCAGAACTGAAAGCCTGGAGTGAAACAATGTCCTCAATGTAAAGGTAATGGGAGATTAGGCATGAAGAATCAAGAGCTATGGCGGACCCCTTTGGCCATTTCCCATTTCTCTGTCAATAAAACCTCCAATTTTTTCAGAAACAAAGTGCCTCCATACCTAATGGACTTTGCCCAACCACAACATAGACTCATCTACCACACATGGCTATTCTATCCCATTTGCCAGTGAGGGACCTGACTCTGATCCACAAGGGCCAGGGAACTCCTGAGAAAGTTTGTCCTGCTCTTCAAGAAGGAGGTGAGACAGGATCTCATATATCCTGGACTCTGGATATGATAGCGTGAGGGCATGATCCTTGAAACAACTATGGTGAACTTGGGACTCGGGAGGAAAACCAGGAAGTTCACAGAGAAGCTGATTTTGAGTCCTAGCATCACTGAACTACTATACTTTCCCATAGTTGCCATGCCTTAGGGCTTCTTATGAAATAAGCTATTTGCCTCCTCGGTTAAGTCAAGTTTAAAACTGGATATTGTTTTAGTCCGTATGGGTTACTATCACAAAATACCATACACTGGGTGGCTTATAAACAGGGATGTACTTCTCATAGTTCTGGAGGCTGGAAACCCAGGATCAGGGGGCCAGCTCTGTTCCAAGCTGCAGATGGCTACCTTCTTGCTGCATCCTCACACGGCAGAAGGGGTTAGGGAGTTAGGGAGTGGGGCACCTTTTATTAGGGCACAAGTGCCATTCATGAAGCCTCCACCCTCGCCCAATCACCTCCCAAAAGTCCTACCTCCTCAGACTGATTATCTCTGGGCATCAGAACTTCAACATATGAATTTGGGGACCACACAAACACCTGGACCACAGAAGACATTCTGTTACTTGCAACCAAAATCACCCCAACTGACCCAGGGAACAAACACAGGGAGCACTGGATGGCAGGTTGGGAAGATTAAGAGCCTGAACAGACAAAAAGTCAGGTTCATTTCACGGGAGATGAAACTGAAGAAATTCCATTCAGAAGCTGGTATGCCTTTTAATTTATTTGTAACAACTAACTTGGAAACCTAGAGGAAAGCACATAATTAGGAAATTTTGCTTTCTGAGATAGGTACCCTAAAGGACTAGTGTTAAGAGCATAACTAGTACAATGGTTAGTGAAAGCTATTTGGCAATACTGGTCAAGAGCCTTAAAAAAATTTTTTTTTAAGATTTTATTTATTTATTCATGAAAGCCACAGAGGGAGAGGCAGAGACATAGGCAGAGGGAGAAGCCTGAGGGGAGCACAATGTGGGACTCGATCCCAGGACTCCGGGATCATGACCTAAGCCAAAGGAAGGCAGGCACTCAATCACTGAGCCACCCAGGTGCCCTGAGTCTTAAAAATTTTTATAACCTTTGCCCTGTAACTAGAGTCTGGAATTCTTATTGCACAGAAACAATCCTAAATGCAAACAGGGTTCCAAGCAAAAATACATTCACTGTAAAAAAAATTTTTTTTAGTAAAGTTGTAAATACCTAAATGTCCAACAACTATGAAATTAGATCAGTTATACCAAATGCATATACATGGATATTATGCAATTACTAAAAATAATTTTATGCCATTTTAAAAACATGGAAAAATCATGCTATGGTGTTCAATGAAAAAATATATAAAATTATGAATGTGGTATGCTCATAATTTAGGCTAAAATACACATTTAAAAAGGCTAGAGAAGATATGCCAATATTTGAACAGCATTTGCTTCTGCTTCTAGGTGGTGCAATTATAAGTGATTTTTTTTCCTGCTTCTCTATATTTTCTGTACTTTTCGAGTTTATGATAATGAGCAAGTATTACTTTGATAATTAAAAATGAGATGGGGGCATCTTTATACATGATGGGATTTCTAAGCATTCATATTGCTCCCACTCCCTACCATTTCAGAATTTATTTTACCCAACAAAACTAAGTCATACAGGGCAGCCCGGGTGGCTCACTGGTTTAGTGCCGCCTTCAGCCGGGGACCTGATCCTGGAGACCCAGGATCAAGTCCCACGTCGGGCTCCCTGCATGGAGCCTGCTTCTCCTTCAGCCTGTGTCTCTGCCTCTCTCTCTCTCTCTCTCTCTCTCTGTGTGTCTCTCATGAATAAATTAACAACAATAAAAAACTAAGTCATATATATTCCCATAGTCCCATGCTAAGGAAAGATGCCTAACTGATCTATCTCGGTATCTACAAATAACCAGTACTAGTTCACTACTGGCCTACTCACAATAAAAGAATATTCAGTAAGTCTAGTTCATTAACTCCTCTTTATCTGTCACTATAACATTGTATTCTTTGATGCAGAGAAACATTCCATACAAAGGAGCTAAAATGTTCATATGTTAATAGATGCAGTTACAGTACTCTATAGATAATATTTTATATACACACTCATTCACCTAATGGTTACTATCTGAACTCAGGGAGAAGTTACTGATAGAAACCAACCTGGATTACTCTGGCCTGAGCTCAGATCATGTAGGACTTTAACTGTTGAACAAACGAAAACTATTAGGATGTCCTGATCCCAGGCCATGAATCCTGTTGTTGACATAAACTCTAGGATTGTGCTGTTATCCCTAGGGTAATTTATTCTGTTGACTGATATCTTATATCAATAACTAATGGTTGATATTGTGACTAGTGACTCTAGATTTTAATCACTCAGAGGTTGTTTTTTCTCCAAGGTCATCCTAACCAAAACTGTTAACTCATCTAAAATTTTATTATCTCTTTAGTTTAAATTATGTTATTTTCAGTTAATTAAAGCTCTACAGGGTCTTCTCATCTTACCTTTTTATTCCCTCAATCTTCATGGGAAGGTTAAAAAGATTAGGATAGCAAGTATTGTATTAACTGAGAGGAAAGTTAGCATTCCTCTTGACAAGGATGGAAGAGACTCTCAGGCCTAACAACACACATATGGTTAAGGCACTGCCACCCATTTCGAGGCATCTAACCCTTGTTTTTCAAGTAACAGATAACAGTAGAGAACAAATTGATGGTCACAGAGGGGAGGTGGATGGGGGAATAGGTGAAATAGGTGATGGGGATTAAGGAGTGCACTTGTCATGATGGGCACTGAGTGATGTATGGAAGTGGTCAATTGCTATACTGTACACCTAAAACCAATATTACACTGTATGCTAACTAACTAGAATTTGAATAAAAACTTTTTAAAAAATTAACACTTATAGATTAAAAATATATATATATAAAACACCATTGACTCTAATGAAAAAAGAAAAGATTAGGATAGTAAGGAATATACTAAGAGGGATACACAACCAAGCCCACACACAAAGTATAAAAACTGAGTTTTTTTTTTTTTTTTTTTTTTTTTTAAAGACACATTTAGGGGCACCTGGCTGGCTCAGTCAGTGAAGCATAGGACTCTTGATCTCAGGGTTGTAAGTTGAAGCCCCACATTGGACATACAGATTACTTAAAAATTAAATCTTTAAAGGAAAAAAAAGACATTTGAAGAAAGCTACTTAGCAATGAAATGCAGCAACACAGATGAATCCCAAAAGCATTATGTAGAGGTAAAGCAGACAGACACAAAAGAATAAACAGTATCTTATTTCACTTACAGGAAGTCCTAAAACTGACAGAACTAAGACATGAAGATGTAAGTCAGACCAGTGTTTGCCTGGCTTAGGTTGGGGACGGTAGGCAGGATCGACCTGAAAGGGGGGCAGGGGCTTTCTAGGGGAGTGGGAATGTTTGCTATTTTTCATGGAAAAGGTGATGAAACAGGTGTATGTATTTATGTTATACTCAGGACCTCTGCATTTTATTATAAATGTCCTTCATTTAAATTATACCTATAATTGTCAAGTTTTTACTACAAAAGGAATCTAAGCTATAAAATTACTACCCTTTTCAAATCAAAGGCTTTCCTCAGCCTGAGCAAGTGACATCTTCATGCATCTCGCTGTTCAGTCAGAAATTAGAGGGTGATTCTTGCCCCCTCCTTCTCTATCACCAAGTTCTGAAGGTACAGCTCTAAGACGTCTCAACTCCACTCACTTCTCCCCCTCCAGAGTCACCACCATAGTTCAGCCACTGCCAGTTTGCTCTTGATCCAATGTAGTATCCTCCTAACTGGTTTCCAATTTCCACGTGGTAACTGGACCTCAGAGTTCTTTAATGCATTCTCACTGACCTCAGAATAAATTCTAGAATCTTTAACAGGACTCCCACACACCCTCTTACAACCTCCCCTAATGGCAGCAACCCACCCTTGCACCATTTGGCCCTCCACGCTCCTGCCACATGACCCACTTGTAGTGTCCTGCAGGTCAAGACCTTCCATGCCTCAGAGGTCTCCTTAATGCTATTCTCTCAGCCTGGAAGATTCTTCCCTCCACCCATCAACTGACTACCTTCCACTCAAACTTCCCATTTCAGAGGCTCCTAAGTTACTTCTTCAGGGTATTCCCTGCAATCCCTAGCCAGCCCACCCCCAGTGATTTCTTGTCTCATCACAATTTTCACTTACATCTTTACTGGTGTGCCTGTATAATGTTCGGACTAAGATCCGTGATGACGGTGAGAGCAGTTAATGTTTTTTAAGGGCATATGATACGCCAGTATTGAGTGAAACACTTTACACATTACCTCCTTTCATCTGTGTAACGACCCAAGGGGAGTCCTGGGATATCAGTCACCCCATTTACATACAGTCAGGGAAAACGAGGCACAGAGTGCTAGAAATCACAAAGATATGATTTGACAGTAGGCAGTGGGACAGAAGGACCAGTGCCACCACACTGTATCAACTCCCACAAAACACGAATGAACCGTCAACTCCAAAAAGGGCAGAATCCTTCACCTTGCTGTGAAGCAGGGTGCTGCCTGGAGCCGTTCCAAGGTATTTAACAGGGTCTGCCACACGCTCCCGCACACGTCTGGCCAATGGAAAACATGGGGGCTCTTCAATATGCTTAGAGTAGGGAAATCTATCCAGTATTTGCTAAGGTAAGAAATCATTTTTTTTAGTCCCATATATATGACTTCATTATTGTTCCAGATTTGAGAATAATAAAAACTATGTCATTGGTATCACAAAGTCAAGTTTTGCCTAACTACTCTACTGTCTCCTTATCCTGCAATTATTTCAAATTAATGAGGCTCCCAATTAATAATTTTCAAGTTATTATGAGGCTGAGGATACAAAAAACATAAATAAAATCCAGAAAGCTACACAGAAAATTCATCAAAGAGGGGGGTGTAAAATTAGTATTACTGTGGGGTACCTGGGTAGCTCAGTTGGTTGGTTATGCTCTTGTTTTCAGGTCAGGTTGTGATTTCAAGGTCATGAGATTGAGCCCCGCACCAGGCTCCATGCTCAGCATGGAGTCTAAGACACTCTCTCTCCCTCTGTTCCTCCCACTCCCACCCAATTCACTCATGCTCTTGCTCTCTCTAAAATAAATAAATCTTTAAAAAAATTAATGTATTGGGCAGTCCCGGTGGCCCAGCGGTTTAGCGCTGCCTTCAGCCCAGGGCCTGACCCTGGAGACCCGGGATCGAGTCCCATATCGGGCTCCCTGCATGGAGCCTGCTTCTCCCTCTGCCTGTGTCTCTCTCTCTCTCACTCTCTCTCTCTCTCTCTGTGCCTCTCATGAATAAATAAATAAAATCTTTTAAAAAAATTAATGTATTGAAAACATATACAATATTCTACTTATATTTTTAAGTTCCTTCACCCGACAAACGTCTATCAAGCACCTCTATGTGTCAGGCACTGCTCCAAGAACCAGGAACAAAACTGTCCAAGTCCCAGTTCTGATGAAGCCGGCATTCTAATACCAGGACAGTTATGGGAACTATGTCAGATGCAAAGAAGTATTATGCAGAAAAATGAAGTCAGGCAAGGGGGTCAAGAGTAAGGCACCAAAACGTGCCCACTCGTACCATTGAGCAGTATGCGGCCTTAATGGGAAGGAAACTGACACACACCGTAATATGGGCAAACCCCAAAGACATCATGCTGGTTAAGTAAAGCTGGTCACAAAAGTACAAAGACTACATGATTCCACTCATGTGAGGTCTTTAGAGTACTCAAAATCATAGGCACAGAAAGTAGTAGAATGGTGGTGGCCAGCGGCTAGTGGGAGGAGGAAGGAGGGCATGCAACTCTGGATCTCAGGGCCTTGAGTCCAAGCCCCGTGTTGGCAGTAGAGATTACTTAATAAACTTAAAAAAAAAGAGGAAGGATCCCAGAGGTATGTCATAGCATGACCTCTTCCCCCTGCCACCCTTTCCCTACCTCCATAAAGAAGAGTTATTATCACACCGATTTTCTCAAGAAAAAGGTGAAAGGACTGCCCAATTTCATACCTGGCGACTACTCAATTCTGAATCTTATTAATTGAGCATTGACGAGAAATACAGGACAAAGATCAGGACATAATTTTAACTAGGAAAAAAGAAAGGGAGAGAATGGTGCCAAAGCTAATGTATATATTTAACGTGGTAAATTACTGGATTTAATCATCACAACATTTCTTCATGATAAAGTTTCAAGAATTTTTTCTCGTATACATTACCTTCCTGAAACCACCAGAGTTCCATCATCAAGTAAATAATCCTTCACATTCTGAGGAAGTGGAAGAATGACACTAAAAACAAAAATTAAAAAAAAAAAAAAGCATTTACCAAAAAGGCATCATTTTAAAAAGACCAACCATAAGCAGAGAGAAAAAAATTCCAAACCCAATTAATTTATTACTTGTTCCCTTTATGTTTACTATAAAGTGCGAAATGTTAATGATACACATTTGGTAACAGCACACTAAAAATTAGAATAATATGAATAAATCTTGTGGTAAACTAACTGCAACTCATGTATTACCACAATCAGGGTCAAGAAACAAAACCAGTCAAATCCCAAGAACCATAAAATTACAGCACAAAAGGCAAAAGCTCAAGAGAACTTTGAGTGAGTACCCATGTTTTTAAGAAATCAGACACCAGCAGATATATTTGCAGCAACACAGGAAATGCAGCAAAGAAAGGAGAAAGAGCATCTGACCATCTTCTTAAGACAGAGGGCAGAGGCAGACTTAAGATTTGGAAACCATTCTTTGGTTGGCAATGCGCACAAGAGGCTAAGAATTCATGATGTGTCTGGATGAGTTGGGGTGGCCTTTTGTTCAAGTGACTGCCAGAGCCATAAAGCTGCTTTAGTTTAATTCATTTCAGATAATTAAGGGACGGTAAAGCCGTACCTGGAAGTCACTTCAAAATCTCATGGGATCATTTGTTTTTTGCTCTGTGATCATAAATCATCAAGCAATTCTGCTATTGTAATGCTATGACTTTGAGGCACATATTCTTTAAACAATAAAAAGAAATGATGGCCTGCTTAGATAGAGGTACGAGAACACCATCGACTTACGCATCATTTATTTATTTTCTGGCAAATTAAAAATGGCTTCTGTGCATAGAAAACATTATTTGTGGGCTATTTCAGTTTTAAAGACTAATATCTGATTTATCAAATTTACAATTTCACATTCAAAAGTCTAGTTCTTCAGGCTTTCGAGGTCAACTATCAGATCTTCCTATTCTATTTGTAAATCTGCTAAGTTTTAAAAAATTTCAAGTGAGCCTTTGAAACTTAAAAGTTGCTCTAGAATTTTTAATTCTGTTATGAAAAGAACCTATTCAATTTTATTTTTAAATATTTCAGTTGTCTAATCACGAATAAGCCTTCCCAAATACTTAACTTATAACCAAGCCAGCAAACTAAAGCCTAAGTGCGATCTAAGGCTCTTGCGCACATTCCAATAGTATCTTAAAACTTGAAAAGTTTTCTTACTCATTTTCCAAGAGAATTTTTGAGGTTTACCTTCTCAGGAGCCTGAGCCTGAGAAATGCTGGCAGAGATGCCAGTTCCTAGACATCTAGGCTGGTATTCCCAACCACAATGAGAGCACACAAGCCCTCTTTTCTGCTAGTCATGTCTCTAAGTCCCCAAATTGATCATTTCAGAGTCCACATCCCTTGTTTTGAGTTACACTAATTCTCAGGTCTGATTTGAACCTGGACTTTCCCTCCGGGTGGCATCAACCCTGACTGGATTCAAAACAACTGTTTACTGTTGGATTCTATGCTGAATTCTTTGCACATTCTTTCTGCTGGAGGGTCTTCAACTCTTAAAGATAGTGGCTGGCGTGGAGTTAGATTCTGCTTACTTCTCATGGATCACTGAGTTCTACAGTCCCAGTTCTGAAGTCATCCTAATGAGGGTATCGTGCATT
The DNA here is from genome assembly GCF_053574225.1 of Canis aureus. NCBI lineage: Eukaryota > Metazoa > Chordata > Mammalia > Carnivora > Canidae > Canis > Canis aureus. The sequence continues at coordinate 24,933,285 of NC_135615.1, forward strand.
AAGTTATGCAAGTCAAGGAGAATACCCAAGTGGTTCCATTAAGAATGCAAAGCCTATGAGGGGGAAAAATACAAAAGAAAAAAAAAAAAAAATCACAGTACAGCAGCATGTTAGGTGTTGTCCCAGGTGAGGAGGTATGTACCAAGGGCTACCAAATTCGGAAGAAGAGGAACTGTGCCTGAAAGACTGGGGGCCATAAACAAGTCATTGCCAGGCAAGCTCTACACAAAGCTAGTGAGGCTGTCAGAGAAGAATTTAGATCGGTCTTGAAACACAAGTACAGGTGAGAATACAATGGAGGCCTGACTGATGTAAATGAATTAAGTGACAAAGTACTTATCTCATTCTATAACCTATTCAATACCTTATATATCCAACACCCTATTCCATATCCCATTCAAGTGAATATAATTACATACATATGGACAAGTTATTCTGATACAATTTTTGAGGTAAAAAGAGGCTTTAAAGGATTATTTAATATAGCCTTTATGTTTGAGAAAAGTAACAGGTTTAGAAAGGTAAAGGGGCCCAAAGTCATCTAGCTCATGATTCTTACGCCTGAGTCAAAATTCCAGAACTTGTCAAAAAAATAAACTTGTATTCTTATCCACCTAATCATTTTTTGAACCATGATTAATAAGCACTGAAAAATAATGCTGAGTCAGTAACAAGAAAATGATCTCAGCATTAAAGCTGACAATGACAATGACAAAGCTAATACAGCTCCCACCGCATTGGCCCAGGTTGTGCAGGGATATCCTGGCACGTATTTGGATCCAGTGACATGACCGCACAACTAAACAGACTAAAGAAATAGTTTAAAGACAGAGTCACGAACAGAGTCAGGAAGCATGGCTTAGTTGTGGGCTCTACAGAAAATCCCACCTCTTGCTTTATCTGTCATTCTGAGCTTCATATGAATGGTACAGATTCTAAATGAACTAAAATTATTTTGCTTCCAAAGAGCTTTGATTAAATCCAAAATGTAACAATGAGAGGCTCCCCGGAGTGGCTCAGCAGTTGAGCGCCTGCCTTCGGCCCAGGGTGTGATCCTGGAGACCCAGGATTGAGTCCCACGTTGGACTCCCTGCAAGGAGCCTGCTTCTCCCTCTGCCTGTGTCTCTGCCTCTCTCTCTCTCTCTCTCTGTCTCTCATGAATAAATAGAAAAAAAAAAAGAAAGTAACAACAGGCAGCGTTTACTACACGCCAGAAACTGTAGCAAGCATTTTAAATGTCCCATCTAATTCCCATGACAATCCTATTATTTTCTCAAATTTCCAGATGGGGCTTAGAGAGATTAAGCAATTTGCTCAAGAAGCAGGGGGAACCAAAATTCAAAGCCAGACAGAGGGCCCTGATTCCAGGATCCAATTCTTGAACCGCTATCCTCTGCTGGAGGGGAAGGCCAACTATGCCAGGGGTCACACAAGGCACCTGCAGAGAGTTGCAGGTCAGTTCACGTGAGCTCAGTGTGAAACATCTGACAGGTTCACAAACACCCCTTCAGTCACACCAAAGCAAATAACTCATCATGTCAAACCCAAAGCCTTTTTCAATTATACGAGGTAACAAAGGACTGGATTATCATGAGGGCAGATCACTTCTCCATTCGCCTGTAATGTCCACTGCTGCTGCTGAAGCCCCTCCTTTCCTTTTGGCTGCACTCCAACCGCCTTCAAATGCAAAGATTATCTTCCTTTGAGCTGAGCTGCTCTAACCTCCACCTGGGAGCAGACTCTATGTACGAATAACAGGACGGAGAAGAACCGCCGTCCTTTGAGTAATCTCCTTATGCCCTCAGGATTTCAAAACCGTTTCCCTCGGGGGGACGCCTGGGTGGCTCAGCTGTTGAGCATCTGCCTTTGGCCCAGGTCATGACCCCGGGGTCCCTGGATCCAGTCCCACGTCGGGCTCCCTGCATGGAGGCTGCTTCTCCCTCTGCTTGTGTCTCTGTCTCTCTCTCTCTCTGTGTCTCTCATGAATAAACAAAAATCTTAAAAAAAGAAAACAAAACCGTTTCCCTCTCCCTATTCACACTCTGCACCAAGAGGCCTAAACGGGTAAAGGACAGTTGGTCTATAAATACCTGCTCCTCTGGGTGGCCTAAAGGGGAAGCGGGCAAGTTACAGAAAAATCCTGTCCGTGAACATGCACTTCTTTGATGTCTGCCTCCCCCTGCGTGGAAGCCTGCTCCTTCATCATCCTCCGGATGTAACGATCGCCCTGGAACACTTCGGGCTGTTCCAGCCGCCTTGCCTCTCTTTACCTTGAACGTCCCGGGGCAGGATGACACAGTTACTCCTCGGCCCGCCTGCAGACCCAGGCCGGCTTCCCCGCTGGAGGCCAGGGGACCAGAAAACCGAGTCTGCTCCGCTCCTTGCCCAGGCATGGCTCCAGGCATGGCTCCCGCTCACGGTGCTTGCTTGTCCCCGCGCACCCCGCACCCCGGAGGCCGGGCGCCAGGAAGTCCCCTGCGAAGCCACGTCTAGGGGCGGCGACGCGGACCCCGGGCCTCAGCCCGCTCCGTCCCCGCGTCCCCCGCCTCTGACCTTCAGCGCCCCGCGAACGCCCCGCGAACGCCCCGCTGCCTCCCGCGGCGCAGCCCCCGGAACGCCGGGGCCAGCCTGCTCCGCCTCCGCCCCTGAAATCCCACCAGCAACTCGGAATCTCCGCACCCGCGCGCGCTCCCATCCAATCGCTCTCAGGCCTGCTTTTTCTTTGGGGGGGGGGGGGGGGGCGCGGAATGGAGCTAAGACTCGCCCCAAAATGTCGCAGTTCCCCATCGCCGATCGCCCCGGCGCAGCCCCTCCGCGCTCACCTCTTGATAGTAAGGCTTCGGAACAGGGGGTACCACGCGGAGAACTGACAGCGCAGCACATGCTCCTTCTTCATCCTCCAGCCGCCGCCGCTCCCTCTCCTTCCAAGCCCCCTCCCGGAACCCAGGTCTCCCGTCCCGGAAGTCGCCGCCGAGCTGTTTTGGCTCAAGCACTCTTCCGGTCCGTCAAGGAAGGCGGTGGTAGCGGGAACGCGAGCGAGGAGGCTCGCGGGGCGTCCTTTCACGAGCGCGTCGGACGCGCACACACACGCGCGCGCGCATGCGCACACGCACAACGCGCCCGCGGCTCGGGAAAGGAATTCCGGAAGTGGCGAGGAGGAGGGACGGGAGGGGGCGATGCTGAGCCGCGCACCGCCCCGGAAGGTGATTTCCCCAGGCGGGGTTGAGGGCGGGGCCTCTACGGGAGCCGGGAGGGGCCGAGGGCGCTCCTCTCGCCACCGCGAGGTGCGGCTGTGCCTGAAGCGGCAGCATCGGGTCTTCGGAGGCTGCTGCCCCGGGGTCGCGCTTTCTTCTTTCGTCCCGGTCCCCGGAGGAGTGCCCTGCGCTTCACGCCGCGCCTCGGGGTAGGCACGTGGGCGCGGGCCCCCGGCTTGAGGGGAGGGGGGCGAGGGCGGAGCGCCGCGCGCGTGTCCCCGTCTGCGGAGCGGGCTCCGGGGACCCGGGGGGAGGGGCGGGGGGCTCCGGGGAAACCCGAGCCCGGGAGGGGCGCGGGGGGAGGGCGGGGCTGCTCGGAGCGGAGAGAGCGGGGAGCGCCGCGGTGACCTGTTGGTGCAGCGCGGTGCTGGGAGCATCTGCTAACGGGGGGTGGGGGGCGGGGGGACGCCTCTGGGTTCGTGGAGGGAGGGAGAGACGGAATCGTGGCCGCACGCTCCTGAAATTGGGGGGAAACCGACGCGGGAGGAGAGGCGCCTCCGTTGAGCGTAGGAACCCTGTGTCCCAGCCCTGCCGGACCAGCAGCCTGGAAGCCTGCGGCCGGACTGCCCGCCCGTGTCGCCGGGCCGCGAGGCTGCCTTCCCGAATCCTACTCCAGGCAGGTTTGCAAATTTGCACGATCACTTAAAAAAAAAAAGGCTCTTTTCTCCATCTTTTCTCCATCACTCCGTCGTGACGTATCAGAGGGCGAGCAGACCCGTAGAATCGTAGAAGCGTTGAAAAGTTCACTTCAGTGCGTGCGCGTCTTCCAAGAGCGGGATGCTGGCTGCCGAGAAGGACGCCTCTGCCACCCGGGTCGCTTGTCCCAGTCGGGGCTGTGTCCGCCGAGGGCGCTCGTTATTTTTAGGGACCTCGTTGAAAAACCTGCACACTGGCAGGGTCCGTGCCGGCGGTTGTAGGTTAGGTGGAGGTGGGAACCTGCACGGACAACAGGCCTCTTCAAAAAAAAAAAAAAAAAGGATTGGTGAGGATAATTGCAGGCTCCTCTGCCTATTTTTTTTTTTTAAGATTTATTTATTCTATTTATTTACGATACACAGAGAGAGAGAGAGAGAGAGGCAGAGACACAGGCAGAGGGAGAAGCAGGCTCCATGCAGGGAGCCTGATGTGGGCCTGGATCCTGGATCCTGGGATCATGTCCTGGGTGAAAGGCAGATGCTCAACCACTGAGCCCCCCACCCCGGGCGTCCCTAACTGTCCGTTTTGATTTGACCTAGAAATAAACAGGTTGCTGCTGGAGGAAAATGCTAGCACGGATGGGGTGCATTGAAGCAAGGCTTTTTTTTTTTTTTTTTTTTTCTCCTGTTGAAGATAAGAATTGATGGGTGCATAGAAGATTAAGTAGCAACTGGGACTATAGTCCTTTTGGGAGGAGTCCTCTGTTTAACAGCCCAGGAAACGAGTTGCAGAGGTTGAGGCAGCTGTGAAGCATTAATACAGAACTGGTAATTTGTAGAGAAGCAGCCAAGTTTGTAGACTTAAAACACTACAGGGAGGGAATTTGTTACAGATGTCTGTTCCTCGGGCTCTACGTACACTTTGGAAGTGGTGAGTTCGTGGCTTTTTTTTTAGTATTACGGTTGATTTTTAAGTTGACTAGCTACACAGTTTACACAGTTTAGTAGTCCCAAATAAATCAACATTACAAACACGCTCCAGTATTTTGAATGGACGCAGCTAAATTCCCTTCGATTATTCTTCTAGCCGCCGTGTTTGTCTTTTCACTTAGCCAATGAAGTGTTTATACTCGTTTCTTCAATAAAACCTTTTACAACAGTGGAAATAGTTGCTTTTTTTCACGCAGGCCTAAAGATACCAGTAGCTAAGTGACTGTGGGGGAAGGGCTTTATTGTACGATTCCAAATTAAATAATGAAGAAACCTTTCGGTCTCTGAATCCCAGAACGTGACTAATGTGTCTAAATTAATAATTCCGTCTGCCTGCTGGTTTTATCCACCTGGATGTCTTACCAACATCTCTAACTCAGTGTGTCCATATTTGAACAGTGTACTACCCCTTTCTCCTGATGTCCCAATGTCCTTTAAGAACATCTCCTTGGAATTAGCTTTGAAAACCCCTTCCCTAGACACTGGTTTGAGACAAGTAATAAAGTTTCATGTGCAAGGAGTTAAGTCTGTTTCCTTGCTACTGCTACCACCCTGGACCAAACCTATGGTATCTCTTGCCTGGGCTATTGCAGGAGGTTCTTTACTGTGTCATTACTATAGGACTGTAACCAATTAGCCTTCCCAAGGGTAATTAGTTCACAGCCCAAACTAAATGTAATGATCATAAATCACCAAGTAGTGTAATTTCAGTAAAACATTAGTTCCCTCTCTGCTCCCCCAACCCCCTCATCTGCCGGAAAAGAAAAGAAACTCCGTGGCTTTCCATAATTAACAAATTACAGGAAGTCTTGATTATCTGAGGATAATTGTCAGTAAAGGAAAATTCACTTAAAGTGGATCCATCTGATGTGGATACCAAACTTGCACCATAACAAAAGAAGGAATGATCAAAATACCTTTTTATTTTTTATTTTTACTTTTTTCAAAATACCTTTTTAAAAAAACGAATTTTTTAAAAGTTTTATGATTATAACCAAGGCTATTAAATGTAACTATACTAATTGATTACTTGTTCATTATAAGTCATTATAAGGCTTTTCTGTGTAATTATTCTGAAAGAATATGGAATGGCATCATAGGCAGGCCTCGGCATTTGATGCTTGACTTTACACAGTCATAAAGTTATTTTTGCAAATATTAATCCTTTCCCGCTTAATTTCTTTCAAAATGCCTTATTGGAAAGTTCTCAATCCAATTATTAACTGTTCCAAGTGCCTGACCTTGGTCAATCAGAAGCTTCGCTTATGATTTGAGCCTCTACACCTTTTATTCGGTCGAACATGAATGATGTTTACAATACTCAACTTTTACTTGGGAGAGAGTTACCAACATGTTATATCTTGTGATTTTTGCTATACTTTGCAACTCAGTAAACTGCAGGGATTCCAGTATGGTAATAACTTAATGAGAAGGCTGAGTGCAAGCTCCCCCTCCCACTTAACCTGAATCCAGGGGTTGTTACTAATACTGAAATACCCAGGATTGTGAAAATGTAACTGTTTCTCTTCCTCCCTTCAGTGGAGAATTGTAAGTGCTATCCCCAAGAGGAGCTCACATAGTAACAAGAGCTTGTGGCATGCCACTTGGAGTTGTTGGGTGCTTTATTTGCCCTGAAATTTGGAGGAAGGAGCAGATGTCCAGCTAAATCTGCGTTAGCCCTTGAAAATGTGTTTGCAGACGTTAATTTTTTTTTTTTTAAGATTTTATTTATTCATGAGAGACAGAGAGAGAGGCAGAGACACAGGCAGAGGGGGAAGCAGGCCCCATTCAGGGATCCTGATGTAGGACTCGATCCTGGGTCTCCAGGATCAGGCCCCGGGCCGAAGGGAGCACTAAACCGCTGAGCCACCCGGGCTGCTCTACAGACGTTAACGTCGTCCATTATATGGTAGTTTGTTTGCAGGGTTTTGTTGTTGTTGTTGTTTTTGAGAGGGTGGGAGGGAAAGGTTGACGACCAGAGAGCTTGCCAAACTCTATTGTAATTTCTTAACCCTTCCCCTATTAGTGTCTGTTTTTCATGTGGTTCTACGTGAAATGCTTTCCCTGACTTCTTGGTATCTAAATAATATCTTAATATGAAATGGTTTCTTGGTAGTAGCCTTTTCACAGTCTGCTACTTTCCCTGCCTCCCAAGTGGATGTGATTTGTTGCTCACTTACACTCTGGTATTGCGTTATTTCTATAATAGGCATTTACCCTTCTGGTTCTTTGTGAGTTGAACTATGAGGTCCCCAAGGGCAGGGTTACACTGTCAGTTTGCATTTAGTGTGTGTACGTATGTATGTGTGTATGTATGTGTACTCAAACGTGAACTGCCCATGTTCATAGAGCCAGTTAGCCTCCTGCCTACCACTGTATGTCAATTCTAAGAATCCTGTGATGTTTTCCCTCACAAAAGGTTTTGGTGCCCTGGAAAAATCGTACAGTTAACACATCATAGACCTTCAGTGTTCAGACCAAACTAAAACCACATAAAACAGATTATGTGAGTTAAAACAGTAGAACACGTTAGGTACACAGGTATTCTTTGAAGTATAACACACATTTTAGCAGCCTAGCAGCAAAATGTAGATGACTTGAAATTCTAGCTAATGAGGTGGATAAAATTTATATTACACTTTACTTTTAAATCTAAAAATAGCGTTGAGTCAGCTCAGGAGAACTCTATCACAGTAACTGAGACAAGGGTGCAGCATGCAATGGAGCCTTGTTTCTTTCTTTCTGCACTGCCTTACTTGTAGGGACTGGTCCCCAAATGGCACCACTTAGCTTCTGGTTTAGAAATGGTGCTAGAAATAATATTCTTTTTCTGTTTCAGTAGTATTTTTTATTTTTTTAAAAAATATTTTTATTTATTTATTTATGATAGGCATAGAGAGAGAGAGAGAGAGGCAGAGACACAGGCAGAGGGAGAAGCAGGCTCCATGCAGGGAGCCCGACGCGGGACTCGATCCTGGGTCTCCAGGATCACGCCCTGGGCCAAAGGCAGGCCCTAAACTGCTGAGCCACCCAGGGATCCCTCAGTAGTATTTTTTAGATGATTTTATAATCCTGAACATTTTGCGAATCACAGAATAAAAAATATACCTTTGAAATCACCCTTTAACCACATTTTTGGGTTATTTACACACTGTCAGCAGATTGCTACAAAATACCGTTGCCTCTGGGGGCTGATTGCATTCCAAGTAATTACCCTGGAGAGGCCCAGCCCCGTTTGCTACTTTCTTTCTTTCTTTTTTTTTTTTTTTGCTACTTTCTTTCTTTTTTTGTAATTTATGTCTGTAGTTTTTTTGTCTTTCTAGCTCTCTAACATGCTACCTTAAATATTTTTTAATATAATCTGTTGAGAACAGCTGTTTATAGCTTAACATTTGTTGACCAAAAATTCGTCTTCTGATTACTAAAACTGTGTTGTAATGGAGTTTAACCTGTTAAATGAGGAGTACCAGATGAGGGACCATCCTTCAGAACAGTACTTGCTCACCTTTTGGCCATCAACAGTCCCTTTGACAATCTGAGAGAAACTAATAAAGATAAAAAAAAAAAAAATCTTAATAAAGATAAAAATTTAAGGGAATGTAGCAGATAATTTAAATGTTTTAAAGTTGTATGTAAATTTGAAAGAGCTAGTGGCTCCTTTGCCCCTAAAGATACTCACCTGGGGACGACCGGGACTTTTTCAAAAGGAGGTAGAAATCTAACTTCATCCAGGCATAGTGGCTCCTTTGCCCCTAAAGATACTCACCTGGGGACGACCGGGACTTTTTCAAAAGGAGGTAGAAATCTAACTTCATCCAGGCATCATGCACCATTTTAGACAGATTACGTTGTGCACTCAGGTCACTTGGGTGCCTAAAAACTATTTTCTCTTACGTAATAGACTTAAAAGCAGAAGAAATATTCCTTCTGTGACGTATATGTTACTAATAGCAGGGAGTGGAAATCTGGAAGATAAAAATCTAGGTGGAGAAAATTCTTTTATCTGGGTGTAGAGACCGCACAGGCAGTGATCACTAGCCAACCTTTGACTGTAGCTATCGTTTGTTTTCATCTGGGTCAGCATACTACTTTGATCGCCTGTAACAATGTAGATTATTTGTCATATGTAAACCAATGCTGGTTAAAAGTTTACCAGGAATAACTGCCTCTTTTCTTATGCTTTGGGCATATAGTCTCTGTTCTAAATGTCTGTCTCTAAATAGCCATGTAGGTTACTGCTTGATTACTTTTAAGCTTCTGTTCAGATGTCACCAAACTAATGGGGACTTTCCTGATCACGCCATAAAGATACCACCACCACCACCACCACCACCACCACCACCACCACCCGTACCTTCTCTACTCTTCTTATCCTTCCGAATCTTTCTCTGTAAAATTTAGAGTCTCCAACATAAATTTTGTATATTGTTCCTCATTTTTCTCCCACCAGAAAGTAAGCTCCTGGAGGGCAGGGTCTTTCTGCTGTCCTAGCGCCAAGGACACAACCTCACTGCCAATGGGTCTGCCACAGGGTGTGTTAGCCAAGTTACCTAAGATACACAGTCAATGTTTGTTTTTCATGAACATTATCACAGTTTGTGCATACTTCTTCATGGTTTAAAAGAGTGTGAAAATGTGTACACATTTCTTTCTCTCATCTTCATTAAGTGGTTTTTATTTCTTTAGCATAAAATCACTTTTTCTTACCTAAGTCCTCAAGTTTTGCTTCTTTGCCAAAGTCCCTACTGGAAATTGAATTCCTAGGTTTGCCCACAAAATACTCTGCAAACAACAATGTTGATTACATCTTCATAATACAACAGAAATACATTTAATTTTACAACAGAAATAGATGTTGAGTGTCAGGCAAAATAAACACCCAGAGGACAGTAAAATGATTGCTTGGGTACAGTGGTGCTGCACATTACTATCCTGTTGAGTTCAAAGGAAAGCTCCTTGAACTAGTCTCCTAGGCTTTGCCAATCTTTGGACCTAACGTGGCTTTCAACAACCCAACTCTTTGTCCCTTGGGGATTTTAAGACTGCAAAGGTTGTTGTTGTTTTTTTTTTTTTTAATATTTTATTTATTTATGACAGATACAGAGAGAGAGAGAGAGAGAGAGGCAGAGACACAGGCAGAGGGAGAAGCAGGCTCCATGCACCGGGAGCCCGATGTGGGATTCGATCCCGGGTCTCCAGGATCATGCCCTGGGCCAAAGGCAGGCACCAAGCCGCTGCGCCACCCAGGGATCCCTGTGTTAATTGAGATGTAATTCACCATAAAATTCACCTTAAAATTGTAATAGTCCATGATTTTTAGTGTATTTGCAAGATGGCGCCCCACCATCACCACTATTTAATTCTAGAACATTTTTCATCAAAAAGAAACCCTATACTCCTATGTAGTTATTTCCTAGTCTCTCCTTCCCCCAAGTCCCTTGGCAACCACTATCTGCTTTCTGTATCTCTGGATTTGCTCTTCTGGATGGAAGCATACAATATTTGGCCTCTTGTATCTGGCTTCTCTCACTTAGCATAATGTTTTCAAGGTTCCTCCATCTTGTAGCACGTATCAGTACTTCACTCTTTTTTATGGGTGAATGTTACTCCATCGAATGGATATACCACATTTTCTTATCTGTGCTTCAGTTGGTAGACATTGAGGTTGTTTTCACCTGAGGCTATTATGAATAATACTGTGATGCGCGTTTGTGTACAAGTTTTCATAAGAGCATGTGTTTCACTTCTCTTTGGTACATACTGGGAGTGCAGTTGCTGGGTCATATGGGACCTCTGTTATTAACCTTTTGAGGATTGTTTTCCAAAATGGCTGCATTGTTTGCATTCTTTCCAATGTATGAGGGTCCCAGTTTCTCCACATCCTCACCAACACTTTCTTTTTTTTAAGATTTTGTTCATTTATTCATGAGAGACACAGGCAGAGGGAGAAGCAGGTTCCAATGCAAGGAGCCCGACGTGGGACTCCAGGATCACGCCTGGGCTGAAGGCAGGCGCCAAACCGCTGAACCACCCAGGGATCCCCAGCACTTTATTATCCAACTTTTATTGTAGTCATCATAGTAGGGATGAAGTGTGGTATCTCATTGTGGTATCTCATTGTGGTTTTGATTTGCCTTCCTCTGATGGCTAAAAGTGCTGAACATATTTTCATGTGCTTATTGGCCATTTGTGTATCTTCTGTGAGAAAATGTCTATTCAGATCCTTTGCCTATTTTTAATTAGGTTGTCTTTTAATTATTGTGTTTTAAGAGTTTTTTTTGCATATTTCAGATACAATTCTATCAGATTTGTAAACTGTTTTTCCCATTCTCTGGGTTGTTTTTTTACTAATTTGAATGTAAAACACAAGTTTTTAATTGTGATGAAGTCCAGTTTTTCTTTTTGTTTTTTTTTAAAGACCTCTCACGAGAGACACAGAGGGAGAGAGAGGCAGAGACCTAGGTAGAGGGAGAAATAGGCGCCCTGCAGGGAGCTCAATGTGGGACTCGATCCCTGCCTGATCTGAAGGCAGATGCTCAACTGTTGAGCCACCCAGGCATACCTGAAGTCCAGTTCATTTGTATTTTCTTTGATTGCTTCTGCTTTATGTGTTAGATCTAAGAGATTATTGCCTACCCCAAGATCATGAGGATTTACACTTATGCTTTCTTCTAAGAGTTTTGTAGCTTTTAGCTCTTATGTCTTTGATCCATTTTGAGTTAATTTTTATATACAATGTTAGGTAGAAATTCATTTTCTTCTTCTTCTTTTTTTTTTTTTTTCCTAAATATTCCACCTATTTACAGAGAGAGAGACCTCACACATGTGCAAGCAGGAGGAGGAACAGAGGGAGAGGGAGAGAGAATCTCCAGCAGACCATGCTGAGTGCAAAGGCCAACACAGAGCCCAATCCCATGGCCCCAAAATCACAACCTGAGCTGAAATCAAGAGTCGGACGCTCAACCGACCAGACCACCAGGCACCCATGAGGCTCGTTTTCATTCTTGTAAATGTATACATCTGAGCCCAGAACACTCCCTTGAAAAGGATATTCTTTACCGCCCCCCCCCCCCTTGAAAGGTGGTACTCGTTGACCATAAATTTGTGATTTTAATTCTGGACTCTGTTATGTCAGTTTATATTGTCTATCCTTTTGCCAGTACCCACACCATCTTGATAGCTGTGGCTTTTATAGTAACTTTTGTATTCAGGAAGTGTGAATCTCTTACCTATGTGCCAAGATAATTTTGAAATTGAGCTTAAGTTAAATAACGACAAGTAGACAAGGAATCATTCTTCAAAATAAGTCTCAGCAGGCCCCAAACTAACCTAATTCTTAGGAACAGAATGGCCATCTAGACTAACCCAGTCAGATCATTTTTTTCCTCCCTTCATTTATTCAGCAGTGATTTTAGGGAGATTCTATACCAGCACAACTGTGAGCAATGTTGAACACTGGACTATGTAAAAATCTAGTGTCCAGGAGATGGTTTTGGAAATGTCATCCTTTGTAGGAGACATCAAGGTTTTCAGCCAGAGTTCTGATGGTAGGGTTAGGACGCTCTTAAGAAATGTTAGAGGCAAAATTTTTAGGGCTTGCAATGGATAAATTATAAGTCGGTGAAAGAGAATAAGGGATTGGAGCTATCTCTGTTTCTAGCTTGGGGATGATGGGTAGGTGAAGTCGATGGGCAGATGGTAGAGGAGTAGACTGCACAGGGTTGAATAAATACACACAGTAGTGTCATCTGGTCTTTCAAGAAGTCCAGCAAGGCGGAAGGAGAGAACAGGGTCGTGAAAAGGTTAAATGTGTTTGTTTTGTTGGTTGTATTTTAGGATGGAGCATACTTAACTGGGATAAAAAAAAATTGCAAATGTGATGGGTGGTTTAATTATTACTGTAGCTCTCAAAAGAAACAAAGACATTCTTTCCTCAAAGACAGTTGGTAGGAGAGATGATGTTTGATGATCTGTATTTTCCCTGGAGCTACCATTAGAAGGTAGGTATTAAGGAACTTTACAACCTAAGAGTAGTTAAAGGGTTAGAGTAGCCACTGAGAACTGTAGGTAAAATAACAAGGAAACAAAAAATAGGAATGAGAAAGACAAGACAGAGGATGAGTTCAGGAAGTCTAACAGCTAAACATCAGTTCCTAAAAGAAAAAAAAAAAAAAAAAACAGAGAAAATAGAGGGCAAGAGATTATCAGTGAAATATTTCATGAAAAGTTCCCCATAAAGAAGCACAGTATAGATTCCAGATTGAAAGGACCCATTTGACAAAACAAGGGTAGGGGATTGAAGGAACAAACTTACAGGGGCACCTGGGTGGCTCAGTCTGTTAAACGTGCAACTTTTGATTCCATCTGATCTCAGGGCTGTGAGAGTGAGTCCCGCATCGGACTCTGAGCTCAGCTGGGAATCTGCTTGAGATTCTTCACTCCCTCTGCCCCACCCCACTTGCGTGCACTCACGTGTTATCTCTCTCAAATCTTTAAAGAAACAAACAAAAGGCATAAACTTCCAGTTGTAAAATAAATAAGACACAGGAATGCAATGTATGGCATAGGGAATATAGTTAATAATATTGTAACAAAAAAATAATATTGTAACAAGTTTGTATGATGACAGATGGTAGTGAGATTTCCTGGGAATGACTTCATAATATGTGTAAATGTTGAACCACAATGTTGTACATCTGAAACTAATATAATATTGTATGACAACTACATTGCAGTAAAAAAAAAAAAAAAGGAAGGACCTATTTGAGTACCCAATATAATATCAATATGAAGGTGTAACTACAAGTTTCCAGAGAAAGAAAATAGGCCACAGAGAGAAGGGATCAAGAATCAGAATGGCTTCTGATTTCACAGCAGCAACACCAAAAGCAAGATAACTGAGCAAAGCCTGCATATTTCCAGCAGAAAATTATTTTCAGCACTTATTTCTATATGCAACCAGGTAATTCAATCCACTATGAGGGGCAGAGAAAGATTTTCAGACACTCCGGGTACAGAAACAGGAGAACAAGCCAAGAATAGAGGATGTAGTATTATACAACAAATGGGATGGGACATGCTCTTTCCACAACAGACCTAGTGGTACTCATCAACTCATGTACAGCTGTGACTTCAATACATGGTAAAACTTTAAAGTGAAGGATGCCTCGGTGGCTCAGCAGTTAAGTGTCTGCCTTTGGCTCAGGTCAGGATCCCAGGGTCCTGGGATCAAGTCCCGCATCAGGCTCCCTTCATGGAGCCTGCTTCTCCCTTTGCCTGTGTCTCTGCCTCTCTCTCTGGGTCTCTCCTGAAAAAATAAATAAAATCTTTAAAAGCCAAACTTTAAAGTGAGTGAGCAACTACAATATGAATGTGTTTAATTCTGCTGAATTGCACATTTTGAAATTATTAAAATGGTGTATTCATTTATCACAAGGTAAAAAAAAAAAAAAAAAAAAAAAGTTATATAGGAGGTAGAAACAGCCAGCTCAAACCACTTCTACAGTTTAGCTGTAGAAGAAAATAAGGGTCAGTAGTTAAGGTGTGAGAATGAGGAGTGGTATACAATTTTTCTATTGTTTTCTCCTTAGAAAGTTTTTAAATTTGGAGTCAGAAAATCCAAAAGTGTCTAACGTAAGTGCCTAGTGCCCTGCCCAGTAGGAGCTTAGCTAACTTGGGCTAAATCTAACTGCGATGGCTGTAGGTTCTTTCCTGGATGTTTTCCTAGGACCGTGGCTTTTAAGTTCCGTCTAGGGCAGGTTTTCCAGGTTCACGTGACAAAACAGCTTCGATGACAGATAAGTTTTTCATCATTTAAGTACTTTGACCAGTGGCCTTTGGACAAATGTTTAATTCAGAAAAATAAACGTAGCCTAAACAAATCTTATTATCTTACAGCGTGAACTTCGTGCTTGAAGACTATAAAGACTAGTTTGAAAATGGAAAACCGAGAACCAGCGGATCCTTCTCAAAATACCAAACAGTCTATTATCTCAGAGGAGGTATAAGTTCTTTTTCAGTTCCCTTCCCTCTCCCCACAGAGAGCTGAGTTTAAATGAAATGTATAAACTGTGGTTTCAGATGCTTATGTTTAATTCTTTTCTTTTTTTTGTATTTAATTCATAAAGACCGGTTTTTTTTAAAGGTTTTATTTATTTATTCATGACAGAGAGAGAGAGAGAGAGGCAGAGACACAGGCAGAGGGAGAAGCAGGCTTCATGCAGGGAGCCCGACGCGGGACTCAATCCCGGGTCTCTAGGATCAGGCCCCGGGCTGAAGGCAGCGCTAAACCGCTGAGCCACCTGGGCTGTCCTGTAAAGACAATTTTTAAACATTATTCCTGCTCCCTTTTTTAGGACATTTTGCTCTTGTGTGGGAGGAACAGTATTGCTCTTAATTATATGTGCTAATGAAATGGAGGCTGTTTCTAAAGTGGATTTTGGCAATTCAAAAATACTCAAATTTTATTCAGTTTCCCTGGGTAGAAGAATAAGTCCTATTCTTGAGTTTTAGAATTTTAGACATTACATACTTAAGTATCACATCTTAGCTATTTATCGTCTTGATATAGATGTTTAAGAACAATAAGAATCTAAGTTGTTAGTTGTCAGAATTCCAGAACTAATGTATGTGTTAGTTATATTGTTATTTGGTTTAGCTTTTAATAAGTCTCTTTCTGCAGAAACCATTGCAGTGGATAAATTTTAAATTTTTCATCTTGGAACTCTGATCTTGACACCTTCCTGCAGTTATTTACGATTTAAAAATCTTTCCATGTGGTCTGTGAATAGATCTGCTGGTAATTTTTAGGTTGCTGCTGGCCAGAAGTGAAAGATAGGATAGTAAGAAAAAGGCTACTGCTCTATGTCCACAGTGAAACTCTCCTGTCAGTTCAGTATAGTGACATAGGTAAGTTAGTTCTGGTAACTGAAACTCAATGTCTAGGCAGAACGATCCTGGGCCACTTGTCTCAGATGGGGTGGGAAACCCATGTGTCCCTGGAAATGCAGTCATTGGACATGGTGTCTTTCCATGAGTCTCTACCTGCTAAACACACCTGTGTGACAAGCTCCCAGCTCGGAGGGTAGAACACTAGGTCCCAGAAAAATCCTCATTCCTCACTCTCCACCCTCCTACCCACCACCTCAAGAGTTTTTCAATTATCATCGCTTTTCACTTCTCAGTATCACGTCCAAAACTGCAGAAAGCAGCAGAACCACCCTTCAAGAAAAAAAAAAAAAAACAAAAAACAAAACCCTTTCCTTACATTGAACTGAAAACCTGCACACAGACTATTGGGAGGGAAACGTCATTACTGGGAGGGCCAGGCAGAGAAAATCTGAAAGAAAACAAACCTTCTAAATAAAATCCTCAGTTTGAAAGTCTCCCAACTTAATGTCTCCTTTTAGTTAATTTCAGAAGGAAAATGGGTCAAGCTTGAAAAAACAACATACATGGATCCTACTGGTAAAATAAGGTAAATTGTTTTTTCCATTTTGTAAAATGCTTGGTATTTGGATTCTCAGGGTCACTGTTTAGCATTTGGCATAAACTCTGATAGCTTCCTCATTGTAAACTTGATCTTAAATGAAAACTCTAATCCAGTGTCTTCCCATTGTCAGAATGTTTGGATTGCTTATAATCTCTGGATAAAATTACGTTGTCAATTTGTTATAGCAACAAATCAGGAATTGATCTTAACACCATTCTCCCTGAGGAGATTTGTATGAACCAGAAATTTTGGGCCAAGCCTCATTTAAGCTGATAAAGCAGTAGAATAATTAACAGTCCCAGCTGCCTCCTTCTGGTGACACCAGTTTTAAATTTGTAAATTAGAAGTCCTAAGGAGAGAATAGTGCCCGGTTTGAGGTAAAATTTACATCCTTTAAACCTTGCTTATGCAAATGTGAATTGGGGGGGAAAAACGTTTTGCAAAACATTTCACAGTAACCAATTGCCATAAAGATATGACACTCTCCAACCTAAGTAATCCCACTCCAGAGACTGTTTGGAGTCAGATTTGTGCATGAAAAAATGTTCATCAAAATTTAAAAAGACAAAAAACAAATTGAAAGCACCATAACCATTTTTAAAATTGGGAAACAGTTGTTACAATGTAACATAATAAAAGTGTATGAGGGAATATAGACAGTGATATTGCAACAACTTTGTATGGGGACTACACTTACTATGGTGGCCATTTTGTAATGTGTACAATTACTGAGTCACTGTGTTGTACACCTCAGATACAATATTGTGTATCAAGTATTCTTCAACTTAAAAATGGAGAAGTCATTTTTTAGTGTATTCATTTGGTAAAATCTCTGTAGTTCTCTACAAAGCTGATCCTAAAGACAATCTAGCAATATGAGACAAGGGATTAAATTGATGACATCATTGGATATTGTATATATGTCTTTTAAATTCTTTCCAAATAATATGTAAGAAAAGGCTAGAAGGGAAACGGGCAAAATATTAATGGCAGTTGTGTGGTAAACCTTTTCCTTTTGCTAAGCAATCAGGAAAGGATACAGAGTTTCTTCTTGAGGAAATACATCTTATCATCCCTGTGAAAGTACACAGAGTTGCGAGTAACTGAAACCACTGTATTTTTTTTTTTAAGATTTTATTTATTCATGAGAGACACACAGAGAGAGGTAGAGACATAGGGAGAAGGAGAAGCAGGCTCCCTAAGGGGAGCCCAGTGTGGGACTCGATCTCAAAACCTTGGGAATCGCACCCTGAGCCAAAGGCTCAATCACTGAGCCACCAAGGTATCCCTGAAACCACTTTAATTACATTTACTAAACTAGCAAAGATATTAATAAGGGCCAGTGTTGGAGAGCTGGGGGAAACAATGGGCTATCCATTGCACTATTAAATTAAAACTTCAAAATAAGAAAGCAGAACACACCACAGTCCAACAGTAAAAGTGTCCAGTAGAACACTTGACATGAGTTTGATGTACAGAACTAAATAGACAATAACTAGTGGCTACAGAAATGTGGCCAGCCTGAGCCTTTAGGAACACAGTATGCTCAAATACACTTGTATTTGTGAAAATGTAGACTGATTAGAACTCAATTTGTAGTGAGATGGTTTGGCTGTTTTCCCAATGAAGTTGTTTAAGTTTGTAACACAGATATGACTCTTAACGTTAATTGAGCTAAAGAGTAGGTGTTGGTTTACACCAACTCATCTCTTTACCTGACTCCTCTTCCTCTTTCAGCATTTCTTAATCAGAGATGTGCATCAGAATCCTCTGGAGGCTTCCCCCCCACCTGCCCCCAAAATACTCTCAACCAGGTCTCACCTCCAGGGTGTCTGTCTCAATAGTTGAAGGGTACACCCTTAAGCCTACCAAATACCCTGCACTCACGTGACCGTTTATAGCATGTTCACCTCCGTTCTTGCACGTGGAGGTCTTCCCCGAGACTTCAAGGCGCTCTTCCATAATATGTTGACATTTCATACCAGAATGTCAGGCTTTGAAGAGTGAATCTCTGTACTTCCCTACCATAGGTCCTTATGTATAAACTTAGTTTTATCCATTACCCAGTACGTAAGCATGTCAGTAAAGATGAAATAGCAGCTAGAAAATCCTTTGTCCCACATGTTATTCATGGATAAAGATATGGAATTGATTTTAGTTGTGTGAATATTGCCGGCAATATGTGCCTTTATGGACATTCAGGACAGAGCCACAGTCATCCTTTGTTGCCATTCCTGTGTCTCGTGTTTGTTGACTAGACTTAGAGTATGTTATAGAAAAACAGGCTTTCCTAGAACAAGGACTCAAAAAATGGAGGAGCTTAACTAGAATCAGAATTTTAAAGCTATAAGAAGCTTTTGAAATAACATACTGTTAATTACCTAGTTTTACAAATAGGAACACACTCAAGGAGTTTGTAGGTATGGGGTTAGCTGGCAGGCGGATAGAGATTAAGATTTTCTGGCTCAATCAAATGTCCATCTTGCAGAGTCGCTTGAAGATTATTGGAGCTCTCAGGCATTCCTGGTCTAGGATTCCTTATAAATGCATTTATGTGTCCTTGCTCGTGATTTATGGCTCATTACTGATTATTTTCCTTCATCTTAACCACTATAATGATGCTACTCTTTTTGTTTCCCTTTTCCTAGTGTATTTGGGTTGGCATCTTCAGTGCTGCTCCCAGCACTGTTTTCTTCAGTCTTTACAACTAACCTTAAGAGGCAGCAGAGAGAGCTGTGCCAAAAGGTGTTTTGTCTCTTGCAATCTGTATTATTTACTGATCAGAATTGCTTGTTGTTTGGCTTCTTGTTACTAACAGGAATGTTGGGCAGTTGTGAGTTATCATAATAGTCTTTGGTTTTCATAGGTTCATTTTGACACATTTGCCATTAGAATTTTGGTGGAACGCTTAAAGATTTACAGTTTATAGAAAGGTTTTGTTTTGTTTTTTAACTAGATTAAATACCTGGATTTTTTCCATAGAAATGTAGCATAGTCTGACCCTTAAGGACAAGGAGGTCATTCATAGGTTCATTTTGACACATTTGCCATTAGAATTTTGGTGGAATGCTTAAAGATTTACAGTTTATAGAAAGGTTTTGTTTTGTTTTTTAACTAGATTAAATACCTGGATTTTTTCCATAGAAATGTGGCATAGTCTGACCCTTAAGGACAAGGAGGTCAAAAGTCCGAGGACGCTTCTGGGCAGCCCATCTCCTCATACCCACTCTTCTGTGGGGAGACCAATGTTGATGCTTTTCTATGCTAGTCCCCAGCACCACTTGGATGTCCTGCTTCTCTTAGATCCAAAGTTGATTTGCTTCTTCACTCCCATCTCTTATCACTGATCCTTTTTTTTTTTTTTAAGATTTATTTATTTATTTATTTATTTATTTATTTGTTTATTTGTTTATTTGTTTATTTATTTATTTATGACAGAGAGAGGGAGAGAGGCAGAGACACAGGAGGAGGTAGAAGCAGGCTTCATGCCAGGAGCCCAACACAGGACTCGATCCTGGGACTCCAGAATTGTGCCCTGGGCCAAAGGCAGGCGCTAAACTGTTGAGCCACCCAGGGATCCCCGCCTTTCTGTTTAAGGCATAAGAGAGTGAAGGGGAATTTCCCTCACATGCCCTTCCCCTTCAAACACAATTGTACTCAGAACTGGATTTTAGGACAATGTTCCCAGAAAGAAACAGCTAATCAGGCTGGAGCTATATAAAAGGGAGCAGGAACTTGCTGTTACTTATCTAACTTTTTCCTTTGTGAATGATCTTCCCCTTAGGTAAGACAGATCTCACACATGCAAAAGAGAGCACTTAGCCTAAATTTAATAATTCCTCAATTAATAAATGGAATGGTCCTGCTTTCTTGTTGTTTTAGGTCACATATCAATAACATCTCAGTAGTTCATGCTATGCTGAATATTTTTTGTTTTTAACAAAAAGGCTGGACTTTTCATAGAGGCATAATCTGCACTGACTGTTCAGTAGCTTCATGGCTTAACTGCTCACCTGTAGACTTATGATCCACACTGAAATATTTCCAGTGAGTGATTTGAAAGGCAGTTCAAGCAAACTACAGGCCTTCTCTTTAGATATTCCTCAGCGTTAGATGAAGGATGGCATGTTTTATTTGGAAAAATTTTCAGAAGCTACAGGAAAGCACGGTTGGCTTTTCCTATAGACTTGTATGGTTGTGGTCTTGACCATTATCAATAGTACACTTGCTTGCTTTGCATCCGAAGTTCTGGCTGTGGACAGAAAACCCAAGAACATTCTCCCCTGTAATACTAACGATTTTGTTTTTTCTTCTCTGCCTGAACAGAACTTGGGAAACTGTGAAACGTACAACCAGGAAAGGACAGTCGGCTGATGGTAGGAGTGCAAACTCATTACAGCTCTTCATGAAGGAAATCACCATGCATTATTGCAGGAGGCGGGCTTCTTTTTATTTTAACCAAGACCTCAGAGCAGTTCTCTTCAACTATGACCTTTTATCTTTAAACCTAGTTTTCCTTTTTGCAGTGCTATGTGACTAAATCAGGCTTGCTTTCTTTTCTTTTTTAATTTAAAGATTTATCAGAGAGCCCGCGTGAGCACAGGGTGGCTGGGGCAGAGGGAGAGTGAGTTTAAGCAAACTCTTTGCTGACCTGGGGCTTGATCTCACAACCTTGAAATCATGACCTGAGCCAAAACCAAGAGTTGGATGTTTAGCCACATGCACCACCCAGGCATCCCAATCAGGCTTTCTTGATAAATAACTTCTGGCTTGTTATCACAGCTCAGGACAGTGTTTTGGGGGATAAGGTATACTAATATTTATAGCCAAATACAAGTCAGTTTATTTTGAAGCCACATACTGTGTCTAACTATGACTTCTAGAAATACTTTGTATTCTGTTCAAAGGACCTGGGTGAGAGCCTTTAATTTGGAAAAATATTTGGCCCTACTTTATGATGGACCAGTTGCTTTATAAATTGGTGAGGACCATGGAATTAGGCAAAGATTATTCTATTCATTCATCTCACTGTCCCTCCCAGGCATAAATGCTTGACTACAAAGATTGAAAATCACCTCTGGTCGAAGGGAAGTTGGGCAGTAGGTCTTTGTTTTTCCCTTTCATGCTTCCTTTTCATTTTGTTGTCTGTTTTTACTGGAAGTAAACAGCTGGCCACAGCTGCTGTCTTGCCTGCCAAGAAAGTCAGGGGCGAGGGGTTAGCCAAGAGTTCCTCGTAGGCAATTTGTGTTTTCCAGAACGCAGTGGGGTTTTGTCTCTGTTTTAAGGCCACGTAAAAGGTTTCTTGGGAGAAAAGGTCCTTGATCCTAGGACAATCAAATCCAGTCTAGCTACATATTCCACAAACTGCAGTCCTGACTTGATTCACTCCTTAAAGGAAACATGAGTGCATGTAGAGCAGGGTCACTTCATCAGCAGACTGGCTTGCTGCAGGGTGAGACGTTTGTCTGCAGTGGTTAGCGTGAAGCGGGAATTTGTCCTTGACCTTGTGCTAAATGTTCACGGACGTTTAATTAGGGATTTCCTTGGTTTTATTTCCTGGTCACAGGTGTGGCGGTCATCCCGGTGCTGCAGCGGACACTTCATTACGAGTGCATCGTTCTGGTGAAGCAGTTCCGACCACCGATGGGAGGCTATTGCCTAGAGTTCCCCGCAGGTGAGTTCCCGTGCCAAGAACTGCAGCACTTGGACACTGAGCACCTTGGCTGCCCCTCCTCCCCCAGTTTTAAGTACAACAAAAGCATATTTGCAGTGAGGCACCACCGGTCACATTCTAGTGACACACTAAGCCTGAGAGGCGAGGCAGGGGTGGTGTCCCTGTCCCAGCCCACCTTTCCAAGCCACTGCTCAGCAGCATTCTTTCTAGCTTCTTTCTGAGTAATTGCTTTTTGCTAATTTGTCAGCTGAATTCATTTTCTGTCACTAGCAATCTGCCTCTGATAAGAAATTTACAGTAGTAACTAGGCCAGACTCTTAACTCCAAACACTATGAGTTTGATTGTCCTGTATGTACACAGGCCAAGGAAACTGTATTAATTTCCACTAGAATATTCTCTTGAGTTGCACAATTAAGTAGAGCTATCCTGAATTTGAGCTCTGTGTCATCATAGGACTTAACTGGGTTGGTCGCATCTGAAGAGATCACATCTCATTTACTTATCATTAGTGGTGTAGGTTTTGTACTTTCAAAGTCCAGCCCCATGATACCCATACCAACTTCTCATTTACCAGACATTTCACTGGAGAAATTAATAACTTAAAAAGTAATAGAATAGCCTCTATTTTACTTTTTCTTTGTGTTATTTCCTTTTAGGTAAAATAACCCAAGCTCTGCTGTCTTCCCCCCCATGGCCTCTCTAGTTACTGCTTCCCCAAGCACAGCAGCTGCCTGCAGCCTGTCAGCCTCCCATCCTTCCCCTCGCAGGTGATGCTCATGCTGGTGTTTCTCTCCAGGCCTCAGGATTGCTCTGTGAGGGGGGAAGCAAATTAGGTGACACTGTTGGGTGAAGAAACTGAAGTGTGCCAGGCTTCGTGGGCCAGGTCACATATCTAGGTCTGTAATCTATGCCAGTGACACAGCCCAGCCACTCATCCTTGCGGGAATCCGCACTGTCTGAGCTGCAGAACAACACGAGTGCTGAGCAGCTCATGGAAACAGTCGAGGTCTAAACAAGAGGAACAGGTGGCAGCTCATGGAACCTACTCAATCTGCGTAGCATTTTATTCTTTGGCCTTTGTTTCTTATAAAAGTTCCTCAGTCTCTTTTACCCATCCAGCCACTTTTCACAGTCCTCTGATTCTTCCCGTGTAGCTAAACAGCAATTATATCAGAAGAAGGAGAGGTTCCAAAAACCAGTGTTTCCCTAGCCCACCTCACAAATGACTTGGCCTTCTAGGTCTCATCGATGACAATGAGAGCCCAGAAGCAGCTGCTCTTCGGGAGCTTGAGGAAGAAACTGGCTATAAAGGTGATGTCGCAGAGTGCTCTCCAGGTGTGTACTGCTACCCAGGTGTGCACTCAGGGATAGGCTCTTGAACATTGGTCAAGTGGTAGATTCTTGTGTGTGCAAAGGACTGTTGGGTTGGGCTGTTCTTTATGCTCAGGATGCAGAGATGGCTTTTGTCTTGGTTAATTGACTGAAGGGAAATCCTAAGTAGATGTGGTCACCATCTACGAGTGAGCCTCCCATCTGCAGGAGAGCCAGTGTGAACAAGAAGGCCCTAAAGCTGGATAAGAAATGTGAAATTCGTCACCTTTCAGAGTTTCCCACATCCTGAGCTCTATGCTTTCTTAGCTCATCCACATGCCAAGCTCCTCACTGGAATCTTTTTCATGTGGTGAAAGGAGTTGACAGCATGGCAGTACTATCTTTACCCCTGAGACTTAACCCCTCAGACTTACCAAACTTAGGACCTCAGGGGGAAAGTACGAGTGCTGTCTACACCTGTGCTCTGCAGTCCTACAGCTGTGCTGAGCAAACCGGGCCAACCATCCATTATCCTGCACAGGTTCTGTGTCCGCTATGAATTATGAGCCCAGTTTTCTCCCAAAGACATTGAAGTAATGAAACAAATGGTACGTGACTGGTGTGTGTCACTATGATCTGTTGCTTCTCTCCGTAGCTGTGTGTATGGATCCAGGCTTGACAAACTGTACCACACACATCGTGACAGTAACTATTAACGGAGATGATGCTGAAAATGTGAGACCTAAACCAAAGCCAGGTGAGTGTGCAGTGGCTCCGTGGAACGTGGTTCTATTGGGTTAAATATTGTTCGACTTGCTACTGATTCAGTCTCTGGTCAGAAGAATAACAGGCTTGTAGATACTTCATCAGTACTCCAGGCTCTTTTCCTAATCTTGGGTCCTTTAGCCTTTTTCTTTCAGCACCTACTGATCTTTATGCTTTCTTTATAAAATGTTAAATTGCAATATTTCCATTATTTGCTATGTGGAGTTTATTCCCACTTAACATGAGCCACAGGTCTGAGCAGTAAATAGTGAAAATCTTCAAAATCGCTATTTTGGACTTCGTGTGTATGGTAAGAATGGCAGAAATAATTGTTAGAGGACAGCGGCTGACTATTCTTCACAGAGTTCCGTACTTAGAGAAACGTTTCGGAAATTCCTTGCTATTACATTTCTCCGCAAGTTTGGACTTGAGCTTTGATGCCTCTGGCCGTCCCAGGTGGCCTCCCACCCCGCTGAAGGTGGTGCTCACGCACACACCAGTCATGTAGTGCTGCCACACGCTGCCACTTCTCACCACCTCGGGTGCTCCTGAATATTCCAGGCCACCTCACAGCTGATTGTAAATGCTCAGCGTTCACGTTGCAGATACGTGTATGATACACAGTGCAAGAGTTGGCAGTCCTCAGTGCTGACCGGAATTACCACGAGCCTGCAGTTCCACTCGTGGGTTTACACCCAAAGAGCAAGGGCTCCAACAGGCACTTGACACCAGCATTTATAAAGCATCACTCACGGCACCCAAAAGGGGGAACCACCCAGTTCACAGATGAATGGATAAACAAAGCACAGTGTATGTGCACATGGAACACCAGCCATTAAGGAGACCTGCTGGCACATGCTGTGACAGCAGGAATTCCGAAAGCGTCATGCCAAGTGTTTAGACCAAAAAGCATAAATAGGGGCGCCTGGCTGCCTCAGTCAGTAGAGCACGTGATTCTTGATCTTGGGGTCATGAGTTTGGGCCCCACACTGGGCA
The DNA here is from genome assembly GCF_053574225.1 of Canis aureus. Classification (NCBI taxonomy): domain Eukaryota; kingdom Metazoa; phylum Chordata; class Mammalia; order Carnivora; family Canidae; genus Canis; species Canis aureus. The sequence goes on from NC_135615.1 coordinate 24,958,402, forward strand.
TACAGCTCACTTTTGAAAAAGGGAAAAAAATTTTAAGCATAAATATTGCTACCTAAAACTCATATGGTCACAGAGACAGAAAGTAGACGAGAGGTCAGCATGTCTGGGGACTGTTCACTGGGTGCCTTTTCTCTGTGAAAAAGTTCTAGAGAAGGACAGGGCTCAGGACTGCAGAGCAGTGTGAATGTATTTAATGCCACTGAACTATACCTTTAAAAGTGGTTAAAATGGTGAATTTTCTGTGTATTTTAACAGCTTAAAAATACATACGTACATATCCTAGAACAGTCTTTAAATTTTGCCAGTACACATCTGATTTGGAGAACAATAATAATTTTGTGCTGTTGGAATGCTTTTCACCACCATGCACACGGATTAAATTAGGAGACCCAGGGTTCTGTGGAAGTTTTATACCCATTTTGGGACGTCTCGCACAAAAGCCTCCTGGTGTTTGACCGCAGTGCGCTCCAGTGTCCTCCTTCTGTTTGTTTTCAGGAGACGGAGGTACGTTACCCAGCTAGCAGTGGCTGACCATGTGTATGGCTCAGCGCAGTGGAAATGGCAGCAGGCATTTTGTGGTGTTCTGGTAGGCCCTCTCCTTCTTCAGCTTTGTTTTCACTCGCACTTTGTTTGTTTAGAATTTGTCGAAGTAATTTCCTTACCAAAGAATGACCTGCTGAAGAGACTTGATGGTAAGCATTCTTAAGACTATTCCCCAACTTCTTTGATTTTCCCCATCCCCAACCCCATCCGGTGGGGCACTTACTGGAATTCCATTTCTGTCATTATATTCTTATTAATGTCAGACACCTAGAGACTGTGGTACAACTGCAGTTAACCAACAATAATTTTCCTTTCTGGGTAGCAGAGTTTGAAAATACGAGCAAAATATTCTATGTCAAGTGAAAGCGTTCAGTAAGGTTAGGTTTTTTCCCTATAGAATAGTCAACATCACATTCCTGCAGATTTGCCAAAAGCTCTCTACCTCAAATCTGTAATCCGTGGCAATGCAGAGACCTAATAAGTTGGTATCTCCTAGCTGATGCTCAACAATGCCAGCCTGCTGGATGGCTTCGCGCAGGGCAGAAATTAGAGGAGAATATAACAATATTCCTTCTACGAAGACTAAGGTAGATGAAGAGCAATATGCTGATATAAAGAACCAAACTGGCAGTGTGACCCCTGGTAAATCACTGGTCATGTAATTACGTCATGTAATTCCTGGCCAGCCCATCTCATAGGGATTTGGTAAAAAATAAGATTGTGCAGACAAATGTCCTTTAATGAAAGGATGGAGAGAAGCCCTGCAGGGAGCTCCTCGGTGGGGCCGGTAGGGCCCCATTCACTCACTTGTAAAAGAACAGATCATCTTTGTAATCTGGATGTTTTACAATTTTTACTTCGAAAAGTAACTTGAAGCACTATTTGACCTGAGGCATTGAGGGCCATCTCTTCCGCCCCTTCCCTAAGAACCAGTGGCTTAACAGTTCTATTTCCGATGCCGTGTTGCTTTAAAAGTATGAGCTTGCAAAAAGGACTGGGATTTCAGAATTCCCAGAAAGTTCCCTTCCTACTTTGCCGTCTTAAAACCTACACGTAAGGTAAAGAGCACCTTGGGGTCTGAGTTAGAAGTGCTCGCACGGAAGCAAGCCGTGGTTTATCCAGAGAAAGCTGTGGCTGCGAGAACAGACAGCACGGCTCCAAGCGTCAGGTCTGCCTGGGTCTGAGGCTCAGCGGGCCGCGTTTCCGTCACCAACTGGAACACCGTCCACGGCCTCTCCCAGCTCGTCTCCTAAAACAGGAGCAAGAGGTCCTGTCCCTGAGGAGGCAGGAGTCAAACGAGATGTTAGCACTAAGGGGCTTAAATGTTAGATGCTGTAGGTCTTGACTATGTTTTTATATTAGAGAAGTAATCCTCTCCAAGATCTTCCTTCTCGCTTCCATCGAGCTTAACGTCTAGCCTCAGAAGAGGGGAAGACAGCGAGGGAAGGAGGAAGGTGTAAAGGGCAGATCCGTAGAAAGAGGAAGGGGGAATTGAACCCTTTTAGAATCAGAATATAATAAACCATTTCTTTAGCAAGTACCATTTGAGAAGGTATTTTGGGATTAGTTTGCTACGAGGAATAGCTTTCCACACTTACAGGCACCTGCCATGTACAGAGGACCTCACCCTGCCTTCCAGGGTCATGTCTCTGAGCGTGTCCCTAAATTAGTGGCTAGGAAAACAAGTGACAGGAGCCCCAGTCTGATAACCTCCCCCTGAGCAAAACAGTTCCTGTTAAAGCTCGCTGTACAGTGGAAGGTTCCGAGACCCCACTGCTGCTAGAATTCCAGTCCTGACGGGCACACGACGTGACATGTGCATGGAAAGCACGTATTCCCCGGCAGTGGAGGAGACCCAGGAACTCCCTCAGTGAGGGACTGAAGAATCACCTAGAGGGGCTATAAATGAAGTTAACCCTTGATCTGTGAGCTTAGAGCTGTGCTGTTTTAACACAAGCATCATCTCTGATGTGTGTGATCTTTGCTCGCTTTCTTGTTCTTTTGCTGGAAACGTAATCCTGCTTATGTATCTTTTCTTCTTCTGTCTTATTAGAGTTAAGACCCTTGAAGGTAGAAGGTGTCTCAGTCACCACTCTGTCTCCAGCGTCCAGACTGACGACTGATCAGGGGGTAGTATGATCCCTGACTCCCTTCATTATCTAACTTGTGTTCTTTATTTCCTCCAGCTCTGGTAGCTGAAGAACATCTGACAGTGGACGCCAGGGTCTACTCCTATGCTCTGGCACTGAAGCATGCAAACACGAAGCCGTTTGAAGTGCCTTTCCTGAAGTTTTAAGGCCAAAGGACAGTAGCCATGTTTTTTATAAACAAGACCACCAGGCCTCCTTCACTAAGACTTTGTATTCAGCTTAGCTTAATGTAGATTTGAAATTAGCTTTTTTCATTAAATAAAAGCCAACGCAGAATACATGTGGTGATATGGAATTGTGATTACAGGTAGGCTGTAGTCTTCATTTAAGTGCTAAATTCTGGCAAATATTGAGAAAGAACATAAATGCAGATATCCAGTTTTTAATCCAGTTTTTTTTTTTTTTTTTAAAGCTCAGCTGTTACCTATCTAATCTAGTCCAACAGATAGAGAAGTATTTCTAGAGGAAAAATGACCTGAATTCCAAATTGGGTCAGCTGCTCTCAGCCTCAGCTGAAACTTCAACTAGGAATGCAAATAACTGCTTATTACTATATTAATGTTTAAACAAAGATTTTTTTCAAAGACCTATGTAGGGACTTTGCTGTTGTTCCTAATTCTCTTCTATATGGAATTAATACACATCCTTGCATAGCAGAGTGTAAAGTCAACATAGAACAACATCTATGAGAAGCAGATGTTTACATTTGGCCAACGTCCTCCTGCCCACCTACATACTAAAGGTTAACAAACGCTTCAGCAATGGAAAACGGTTCACTGTAACGAGGTTAAGAAGCCAATGAATATACAGGGCCCTTCTCTCAAGCAGGTGTATATGCTTTAGAATTTCATTTCCTATCCTTACCTGAGAAAGTACTTGAAGTTCCTAATACCAGATCCATTTACATGGCTGCGGGTGGGGGGCATCACTGTCTTGGTTTTAAACCATGAATGTAGCCAGCAAGTTCCAGAAACCCAATACAACCACCTTAGAGTGGAGGACAGGAGGGCACTGTTTCCACTTCCTGCCATGCCTAAAGCCCGGTCATCCAGAAGGTCTCCCAGTGTCCTGGGCCATTTTCACATCTTTTGGCTGAGCTCGGCCCGTGTTGACTTCTGTGGTCTCCAGCAGCTCCAGAACTATCACCCTGCAGGTGAGCACTCAGCGGAAGTCTCAGGGTGATGCTCCGTGGCCAGCCCAAAGTCCTTTGTCCAGCCCTGGCTTTAGGCTCTTCGAACCACGTAAAACCAGGATGCTAATGCCAGAAATGCTGTACTACAGTTCATTTGTCTACAGGGTCACTGTGTATTCAGTGTGTATCACTGTTTTCATCTCTGTATCCACAGGTGTTTTTGTGAGCAAAAATACAACATCTATTAGACTTCCTAGACAAAGGGGGAAGCTGTGTTTGGAACTGGAGAACTGTCTAGATCAGGTCTACTTTAAATATTGCAAATATTGGTACCCAACCACTTGCTCTAATAGTAGCCTTCCCCTGTGCCCCTAACCCTTTAGAAAAGAAAAAAAAATCCTGTTTTTAATCATAGGCATCATGATTCTCCAGAGATCTTACTCCTCCTCCCTGAGCTCTCCAAAGACCGACTTCTCTAATCTCCCTTGTTACTGCCCTCCTTCACAGTCGACACACGGAAGGCGATGGGAAATATACAGATTCAGGCACAGTCTCCAGACTAGCTCTTCCAAAGCCGCTCCGCACAGGAGTTGAGGAACCGACTCTTAAATGTTGGTGCAGGGGAGGTCTTCATAACCCCTACCTGTCCTTTCTGCCCTTTTCTCCCCCTAAGAGTGCAAATTAGAAGTGACCGCTCAATTGTAGAACGGACCCCCAATGCCACTTATATTAACCTTTCAACATCAAAGGCTGTACTTGGGCAGTTTGAGAGCTGGCAGTCTGGAGGTTTCCCTGGGCTGGCCCTGTTAACTTATCAGCATTTAAAAGTTGAAAGGTTTCCTATAAGAAACTTTGTTTCTACCTTCTCTTGGGGTAAAAAAAATGTATGCATATATCCTAATGCCACTGGATCCATGTGTCTATGGTAACAGTGGCCCGAGGCCCTGCGATGTCCTGCCGGTTACCACTGTCCTGTCCTGCCGGCCGCCACCGCATCTGCCCACCTGTCGTCATCGTTGGGTTGTGATCCTGACCTGAGTAAGATGTACTTCCTGCGCTAAGAAAGGAAACACTGGAAACTTTTACTTCTGAAAAGGAACTTCAAAGATTAAGTTTGGTTTCTGTGGACACTGGGCACAAACTTTCTGCTGTTTCAGATGGAGGCTGGATGTTATCTGAGACAGTTTTCCTGTTCTTTTCAGTGTCCATCGCATAACTGAGCAGCTTTTAGGTTGGTCCCTGTTCCTGAGCAATTTCAAGATCAAGCCGAAAACTGTAATTCCATTGGACCTGTGACCACAGACCTCTCAGGATGGGTTTTGTATGATTAGATGAACCTATAATCTTAGAAATCATTTAGTATCCGATTTTATTTTTCCAACACAAACTGAAACAGTTTTATTAAATAAAAGTTTATTTTCTACTATTGACACTCATGTTGCTGCTGTAAAGTACAACAACATACACAAATTGCTAGCATGAATTACTCATTGTTCGCCCCCACTGAACTACAGACATTGCTTGAGAATTAGATCTTTGCTTTAGGGATTTAAAAAAAAAAAAGAAACTGGGCCATCAGATCTGGAAAGCGTGTTCTCCAGCGATGTGTCGATGTGTTGGAATTCAAAGGCATAGCCAATACAGTAAAACAGCATGGACTGCTGTCACTGGGAAGAAAGGAATGAAAATGGGGCGGGGGGGGGGGGGGGGGGGGGCCGGGACCACACACAAGCAGTTGTTCCTGAACAGCTGGAACTGAAGCTCGATGTTGCCCACGTGGGCTGAGTGGCAGCTGAGGGGACCAGTCAGGGGAGTGGACGGAGAGGGAGGGTGGGAACGTGGATACGAGGAGTTAAAAAAGTATAAAAAGTTAATTATATCTAAAATACAGATTAGATAGAAATGTTCCAGAACTCATTAAATAAGCTCAAAAATACTGGAAAGTGGCAATTTGAACTACATTTATTTTTAAACAAGTGGGGGGGAATAGTGAGTGTTCTGAATGTTGTGTGCAAAACTGATCCACGTCACCATCTCACCGGCACGGCTGAACAGGGCAAGGCGGGAACACTGGTTTCCAGCATCATGGGCGACACTACAAGTACGTTTGTGAATGAATACTGTAAACTTTAGTTTTAAGGCAGCTGGTACTAATGCTGCACACAGGCTTAGCTCGGGGCCCATTGCACAAATGGGACGGTGAGCACTGGGAAACAAGAAACTGAGGGAAGAAAAGGGGAATCGCGTTATTGGACAAAAACAATGTGCCAAAATTCTTCTCCCTTTCACACACACAAGAAGAAATATTGGAACATTTAGAAAAACAAAGCACCCATCCCACCAACTTCAGCCTGTTCCTTGACAAAAATTTCAAAATACTGATAAATAATCGTGACGGCGAGCAGGATGCCAGTGCCGGAGCCAATGGCCCCCAGGAAGTCGGCCAACACGGACAGGGCGCCGATGCACAGGCCGCCGAACGCTGCCGCCGTGGGGATGTACCTGCAACACAGAGCCGTCGGTCGGCGGGGCGCGCACACGGCTGCGGGGCAGACTGACCAGGCCAAGACAGGCCGCTGGTTTCCAGAAGCCAGTAAACAGCCCGGAGAAGCCATACAGAATTTTTTTTTTTTTTTTTTTTTTAAATAGCAGGAGGTTAGAATCCTCGACAGGAAAAGGAAAAAAAAAAAAAAAAAAGAATCCTCGACAAGTTGAAGATGAAAATATTTACTATTTTAAATAGGTCGTCTGTAGCTCAGTCTTGTAGATGAAGAGTAAATTCCAAAATGCTTTCTAAGTATCAAATTTATATGTGATATGATGTGGATGATCCTCTTCACAGTCTTGGCTGCATGTTAGAATCACCTGGAGCACTGCTAAAAATAATGGGGTTGTATTTAAAATACTCCAAAAAAGAAGGGAAAAAAAGCCGGGGGGAGATGATGGATGAACGGGAAGAGCAGAATGAGGCTGGGTACCTGGAGGTTCGTTCTACGACTCTGCTATCTATGTTCTAAATAAGTAAAGTTTCATAAAAATACAAGTGCCTTTTCAAGCAATGGTTCTGGAACAACAGGACATCCACATGCACAAAAAGATATCTGGACCCTTCTCTCACACTAAACAAAAATGCTGCTGCGAGCAGATCACAGACTTGAATGTAAGAGCCGAGACTCCTAATGGAAAAAAAGAATGAATCTTTATGACCTCGGGTGAGGCAATGGTTTCTTAGATAAACACTAAAAGCAGCACAAAGCAACCAAGAGAAACTGAACTTCATCAAAATTAGTAACTTGTGCATCAAAAGAGACCAAGAAAGTGAAAAGACAACCCATAGAATGGCAACAAAATATAAATCATAAACCTGAGAAGGGGTCTATCCAAAATATTTGTTTTTTGAACCTTACAAAAGACAACACAATTAAAAATGAGCAAAAGATCTGAAAAGACTGGGGCTCAAACTCACGACCCTGAGATCAAGAGTTGCGCATTCTTCTCCAAAGAAGATTCACAAATAGCTAATAAAACACATGAAAAAGTACCCAACGTCATTACTCAGCAGGGAAAAGCAAATCAAAACCACAGTGAGCTCCCGCTTCATACCCACATAGTGGCTGTAATGAGAAAGCAGGAACTGTGCAAGGACGCGCAGCAATGACGAGCCACACTGCTCGTGGGACGCAGACCGGTGCAGCCACTCTGGAGGAGAGTCTGGTAGCTTCCTCAACACATTAAACCAGCATCACTGTACCACCCAACTATTCCTGCAGGACTGAAAACATATGTCCACACAAAATATGCACAAGTATGTCCTTAACAGCATCATTCCTCATAGAAACTGGAAACAACCAAAATCTCCACCAACTGATCAATGGATAAACAAATGAGCTGTCGTACATCCATTTAATGGAGTATTATTCATAAGTAATGGATGAACCCTGAAAACTTCATGCTAAGTGAAAAAAGCTATTTACAAAAGATGTCAAGTCCGTTTATATGAAATGTCCAGAAGAGGCAAATCTGTAGAGATCAAAAGTAAGAAGTAGGCTCAGGGATGGGAAGGTGCGATAGGAATGGGGAGTAACCAAGAGTTACAAGGTTTCTCTCCGGGTGATGAAAATGTTTTTGGTTTCTTTTTTAAGGTTTTTTTTTTTTTTTTTTTTTTTGGTTTTTAAGGGTTTTTTTTTTGTTGTAGTTGTTGTTATTGTTTTAATAATCTATAGACCCAACGTGGGGCTCAAACTCACAACCCCACTCTTGTGATCAAGAGTTGCACATTCTTTTGACTGAGCCAAACAGATGCTCCAGCGACAAAGATGTTTTTAAAATTACATTGTAATGATTACACATTCTGAATATACTAAAGAACACTAAACCATATACTTCAAATGAGTGAGTTACATGGTATGAATTATAACACAGTAGAGAGGTTATCAAAAAACAGACTAATGGAAGGATTGACCCAAGACCAAATAAATCACAAGTTGTAGAGGTGGAGTATCAGTACTTTTTGAAAGCTCCCAGGTGATTTTATGTGCAGCCAGACAACGAGGATCTCCACTCAAGAATATTTTAATACTGGGCTGAGCAGTGAAGGGAACACAATTTCAATTTTAAAAATCATTTAGATGTCAATTTTGATGGAGAACAATTTTAGAGAACAATTCAGTATTTTGTTAAATTTTAGTTCTTCTATGTGAAGCAGAAGAAAAATGCTTCATGTTCAAATAGGATAACATTTGACAATAAATTAAAGGTTGAAAAACCAAATATATTTGTACTATACACATACACACACATACTCACACAGATTAGATCTCATGACCTTACCTATTAAGCTCATGAACCATGGAGGTATCTCTGTGGCCCCTCATTACCATTTGCTGTTCTTTAAGCTGCTTAGCTACCTGCCAAGAGAAAAAGCAACTTTTAAAATCAAACTATAAATATTTCACTTTACTACCTACCAGGTTCTGTGTGAAGTACTTCCCACACACTACTAAATAAAATACGAGAGCCCTGAGGTAGGTAGGCACTGTCCTATCCTCTCCATTACACCTGAGGCTCAAGGCTGCACACCACCTAGTACCCACACATTAAACAATTGTTTCTCAATCTTTTTTTTTTTTTAATCTACCACCTCCCTAAACAGAAATTAAATACTAAGGAGTAAGAGTTTGTTGGGTAGGGTTCAGCCTTGGAGGGTGACAAACCATTGTAAAACTCTTAAGAATTTTTCCACCTTCCAGAAACCAGTTTTTAACCCTCTAGGGATCATTATTAAGAATGTATGACTTAGTGCAGCCCGGGTGGCTCAGCGGTTTAGCGCCGCCTTCAGCCCAGGGCCTGATCCTGGAGACCCAGGATGGAGTCCCATGTCCAGCTCCCTGCAGGGAGCCTGCTTCTCCCTCTGCCTGTGTCTCTGCCTCTCTCTCTCCCTCTCTCTCTGTGTGTCTCATGAATAAATAAATAAAATCTTCAAAAAAAAAGTATGACTTAAAAGTTTAAATTACAAAAGTAAGAGTGTTTCAATTACCATTTTGAAATTAAAAACGTTTATTTTCAAATATAACAAATACTTACATCTTTAGCAGAGGAACCAGACACCTCTATCCATGTCTTAGAAAAGAATGCACATGATCCCAACATGAAGATGATATAAACCACCACATGGACAGGATCCTCAAATATGGCGCCCATGGACTCAGGAGGAGAAAGATAGTAACAAAGGCCTCCCACAGGGTAAGAACGAGCAGGTCCTCCCCCACTAACATCCTACAGAACAAGAATAAAAAGGATAGATGGTGAATCCAAGAGGTCAAGATACATTTTTATGACTTTTCAAACTCCTCAAAAATTACAAATCTTTAAGCTCAAAGCACCTACAGCTAACGATTCCATGTAACTTAGAAAGACTGACTTTTGTGTCTAATGTCTTCACTCCTCCAAAATTGTATAGTGAGCATGTATTATATAAAGGACATTGTGAATGTATTAACAAAAGAGTGATTTTTTTAAAAGCCAACATTAAAATACACCTACAAAAAAATCTTCCCTCTCTTCTTAAAGACAGGAATATAATTACATTTACAGTCAATCTCTGATTACATTTAGAATCAAACTGCACTGTAGAAGAGTATACAACATATTCTTTAACTTCAAAAAATTCTATGAAGAATACAATCAACTGAAATACTGACAAATGACTAACAACTCACTGCCTAAGCTTTATAGGTTTGTATAAGAAGTAATTTTTTAATATTTAAAATAGGATTTTTATCCAGATAAACATTCAAGAATTTTTACAGTAACAGAACTAGGAACAGTGTAAGTTTTGGGGTGGGAGGGATAGAACAGCAGTTTCTGGCTGCAATAATTAAAGTGTCTGGTTCCTGAATATACATTTCAGTATCATTTATTTACTGTGCCCCCAGAATCACTAATCCCCAATCAAGAGCATTATTTATAGATAATTCAATTTCCAGTAATTCTTATTAAAAAGGAACTTAGTTAAGATCACAACACAACCTATACAAGACCACAAAATGCATTTATTGCTATGAAATTATTACAGTAATAATTACTAATGGATTATTAGCTTACAAGGGGAGGGACCACATCTTCCCTCATCACAGGTAGTCACGTTTCCGTTACATGATTGTAAAAAGAGTACTATGGATAAAGGGAATCCTATTTCCTTCAACTAACACTCAAGAGTTACTGTCTTATCCTCTTAAACTTAAAAAAAAAAAAAAGACCTTTAGTAGAAGAAAGTTAGGTCATGTAACTTACAATGAAACAGGCAGCATATTAAGATAAATGCATAGAATAAACACTGTACTTCAGAAATAAGGACTATAAAAATAGCTGGTGAAATTCAAATTGTACAATTATGTACTCTATAAAAGAATAAAGGATCATAGTCTCTTTTAATTTTATGGTTTTAAGGAGGAAAAATAGCTCCTGGGTCATATGACAGAACTTAAACCAGGTAAAATTCAATCCGACAAGAACTCACACTTCAGTAACAACGTGGCTGGACTGCTCTGGAAGAAGCTATGATGACAGGATCTATAAAGGGAAGTCAGAAAGTGCTGGATTCTATTTCTAGTAACTCTCTTCTCTCTCCAGTCTAGTAATCACATGCCTATCTCTAGCCCAGTTAATCACAACTAGTTTATTGCCACTCGAGCCATGAAAAATGGGGGCAAAGCAGGAGATCTCAGCACCCCACATATAATCAGCAAAGAGCTTCTTTAAAAAAAATATTCTAGACAACAGCTGAATAAGATACCAAAACAGGGAACCACTTTCATGAGAACCACTGTGATTTTAACCTTAAGGGCCTCAAATGAGATGTGAAAATGCTCTCAACAGTAAATTAATACAAAGTACCTGGCCCACCTTAGTTTTACAACATTTATCAATCTTTCTAAATGAATGATAAACTCTGCTACAGGTAAGTGAATCTGAAAACGTTACAGCAACGGCTTCCATTATGGCTCATCTCTTTCAGTTAAAAATACAACCACGAAATGCAAATTACAGTAAATTTGAATGCTTAGAATAAATAACAAAATACTCACAGCCCACTGTCCTAGTAAATTTACTAAAAAGTTGCCACTAAATCGAACAGACAGCATCTGGGAAATAACATACAGGTTTGACACTAAGGCCGACTGGAGAATAATGGGAATGTTCGAGGTATAGAAGAGCTTGATGGGATAGCTACTGTACTGTCCTCGATACCGGGCCGACTTGATGGGCAAGTCAACACGAAATCCCTAGAAAATGAAAATGAAGAGGAAGTAAGGGTAACTGCACATCTCAAGTAATGAACACAGATGACAAGCAGAACAATACAGGGGGAGTGGGAGAAGCAACACTGGCATTTCTCCTTCCACACAGAACTCCTGTTCTGTGCCATCACCACTAATATCTCACACCTTAGAGTCTAAGGAATAGAATCATTTGCTTGACTAGATTCCGTAACACTGGTTAAATACGGACATTTCAAATGGAATTCTTTTCTTTGAAAGCAAAAGAAAAATCCATATCCCTCTGACTTCAGTGAAGCAAGTATACGTACCTGAAAATATATAACGACGGCAAACACAAAAACCGTAGCAATGAGGTTCATGAGATTGGGTAAGTTCTGACGATAGAAGGCCTCCCTTAAAGCTCGGACCTTGTCTGTCCTGGTGGCCAGTAAATGAAAGAGCGCTATGACTGCACCCTCAAACTCGGTACCTGATAAATTAAGAGAGAAATTGACTGTAAACTCTTTACCCAAAATTGTCTCAAAGCTCAAACAAATACCCTTGAAACTCCAGTACATGGCAGAAAATCGGAGTCAAAATCACTCATCAATGTTTACTTTACGATACAACCATGTGCGGAGCTTCTAAAAATATTTACATCATGGAAGCAAATGAATCTTTTTTTGCACAAATCTCAAGTTTTCTCAAGACACTATTCTTGATGAAAACAGCCAAAGTAGAATAAACCTAAGCAAGTATTTAGGTTGTAATGATTTGCCTCCCCTTTACTGTAGGGAAGGGAAAGGAGTATTTTTAGGGAGGGGGGTAAAGCAGCAGCAAAGCAGAATAAAGATGTCAGAATCAAAAGATACACGTTACTCTATCGAGCTTGTTTTTAAGAAAACTAATAAACCATCATTGCTCTTTTCTTAAGGCTGGGGTCATTCTAGACGTTAACCGTTATGAATCTTGGATGGCATTTGAGACAAATGGAGATGGGGAAGGGGAAAGACAGATGAAGTATTTCAAAATTTAGTTGCCGTTACCAAGCCAAGTAGAATAGCAGCAAAAGTATTCATGCTCCCTGATGGTACAGTAAATAATAGTGTTTTCATTCGAAAAATCTTAATCCACTACCTTTTTATTCCCCTGGGAATGTGGAAATCGGACAAATCAATGACTTCTGCGGCAATGGCTTAAGCAAGTGGTATTTTAAAAAGCTGTTTTGCAACCACTGAAATTTTCAACAAGCAGAGGCTAAAATGTAGCTGTTATTCTTTGTGAAGTAATATTTCATACTCCACAAATCTCTGCTGCTGAACTCTTGAGCAATCCGCAGCGGTTGGCCCCTGGGACAGCAAGCAGGATGCCTACAGGCCTGTCCTGCTCTGTGATGGGTTACTTTCCAGCACACATCCAGCAAAACTCGTGCAGTTGCAGTCACTGTGCAATGTACCTCTGCCAGTGTTAATAGTAGTGGGACTAAAGGCCTTCCAGACAATGGTTTCACAGATGTTGGTGGCAATAAAGAGGGAAATACCAGACCCCAAGCCGTAACCCTTCTGTAGCAGCTCATCTAACAGCAGCACAATCAAACCAGCAACAAACAACTGTGGGGAAAGAAATGCAAGTAAGCTGAAGCAAGAATAAACTCAAGGAAGGGGACGATGAACACCATTGACTACTTTCAAAAAGCATGGGCATTTTTCATATTAAAACCTGATTGTTGCAATAGCACCGTTATGACTCTCAGCACCTCTTTAACCCCACCTTAGTGAGAAGTCACTTCTGGAGATCAGAGGGGTGGAAACATTGTTACTTTAGGAAGCAGACATTTCAACCTTTACAGCATGTTGATAAACCACCTGGATAGTTTCCCTTACAATGTTTAAACAAGACCGATTGAAAAAAGCACACTGAAAACAAAAATGTTCAAACTTGTTGAATTTAGGACAGCAAGAAACTGAAAATGTTCCAAGTAGTTCCAAATAAGTGAAAGACTAAATGAAGTATGGTATAATAACAAGACACAATTATATGCTACCACTGAACGAAAAGTATGTGAAATTTATTTTTAAGATATTATATGTAATATTTTATATATTACATATACAGTTACCATTGAACAACACAGGTTTGACCTACCCAGACTTTTTGTTTATAGATACACTGCAGTACTATCAGTGTATTTTCTCTTCCTTACAATTTTCTTAACATCTTTTCTCTAGCTTATGACAGTGTATAAACACAGTATATAATATACAAAATATCCGTTAATCGACTATTTACATTATTGGAAGGCTTCAGGTAAATAGCAGACTTAGTTACGTTTTGAGGGAGTCAAAAGTTACATGCAGTTTTCAACTGTGGTGGGAGGGGTCAGCACCCCAATCCTTGTGCTGTTCAAGGGTCAACTGTAATATATAGAGAATAAGCCAAAAAGAGCACAAATTAATAGGAGCAGAGATTATAATGTAAGAAGTGCCCTCCGTACATAAAGTGACAAAGACTGAATGTAAATTTGAAGACAAGGATTTGCCAGGTCCTTAACCTTACCCCTTTTTACAAAATGAAAGCATACTGACTTTAATTTATGTGAAATTGAAAATTCTTAATTTTCTTCTTGGAGAAGACATTTCTATAAAAGCATGCATCAATTAAAAAGAACTCCTGGCCTTGCAAGTAGTGACCTCTAGTCACTTCAGTAACCTAATCAAGAGGGAAAGAAAAGATGCTACTATACCTTCAACCTCACACCTGTCCCCATTTTAAGAACCCCATCCTACCAAAGTGAGGAAATGCCACTTCCATTCTTCCCAGCTCTGAAGACTCCCACCCCATTGCTTACTCAGTTTACCCAACATGCCCCATTACAAAAGAGAGCAAACAAACTACAGTACACCATTTCAAGCATGCTTACCTTCCACGGTGTTTTTTTTTTTTTTTCCTTAACTGTCATTTCAGTAGTTGTACAGAGCCTAAATTGTCTATTTACAGTCTTAATTTGATTTTCAAAGGATTGGAAAAAGAGTACAATTCTTCAAACTTCTAAGAGTGCTCATGAATCCTTTACTGTTTGAAAACCAAGTTTAACACTTTGACAAGATAAAACAGAAGTTAGGACTTACTACTGAGATTTTATATTGATCACAATTATGTAATAAGTAAATAAATACTCCCAATCAGAAACCAACCCTGTGCATGGAATAAGAGCTGTCCATAAACTATTAGCGCGCCAAAAAGTATGATCAGGGGCTTCTGATTAAATGACCTGTCTAGAGTCATAAAGTCATTCTGAAACACCTGTGATTTTCCAAACCCCCTGTTCAGACCAATGACCATCAGACCACAGAGTGATTCATGTATGTCTGGTGGAAATCAAACTCATTTTTTTTCTAACTAGAGAAAGAAATTACAAAGAAGCCAAAATGAGAAATGTTCTCTATAATCAAAAGAATAAGATAAAAGCTACTAAAAAGCATGTGAACTACACCTCTAAGGATGGGGCGGGGGGGGGGGGTGAGAAACCAGGAAGTCACAGCATCTCGTTGACTACAACAGTGATGGAAACTGAATGCTAACTGGATGCTCTTGTGGAATATACCATACATATAAATCTCTAAATTAGGCATAAAAATTACTCTTTACATTTCAACTCTGCTTTGCATTCGCACAGTTTGACAAAACAATACTTACCTTTTCTATATGCCAAGCACATATTTTCTACTCTGGGATTTTAATCAAGACCCATCATTTAAGATTTCAAATCTTACTAGTTGAAAGACATGATCACGTGAATGAAACAAGAATAATTAATGTGAGAAATACCTTACCTAACAGCATGCAAACAGTTTTCAAAATCTATGTTTCTAGGCGAAACACACTGATCCAATCATCTCTCTTCAGTGTATCCACATATTTTCAATGTTAGCAATGCCTTAAAAGACATGCTACCCACCTATGATCAAACACATTTCTCTATACATTAACACTGAAAAAATTAACCACAAGTATTCGTCTAACAGAATTTATATGTTAAAAAAAAAGTATACACCCACTTATTTCATTTCTGAATACAACTATTTTTAGACTTCTTATCCTGGGGGAAAAAATTAAAATACCTTAACTCCATTTTATCTCCAATTCAAATTTGTAATGACTCCACAGAAGTCAATGCTTTAACCCAGAACTGATCAGATGAGGTTCTTTAAGAATCCAAAAATATCCTTACTAAAATACTAGAAAAATCATACTAGAGCATAATGTTCTAAGAGTTAGGTACCGATCCTGAGTGTCTTCAAGATCAGGGTTATTCTGAACTACAGGTTGCATAAAGCAAAGGCTATAAAGAAACAAAATAAGACAATCGATATGTCAGTGTCTCAACAATGCCAGAAGCACATGGAGAGATCCTAAGCACAGAAAGATCCAAGTCAGTTTTCAGAGGATTTTCTCTCCCGAGCCACTGCAACACTTCTTCCTCTAACTCTCAAAGATTATAAATTTGCCAATCAGGCTTTTTAAAATGGAGAAATAACGACGTTACTCTAAAGACTTCTACCTTATACCCAAATTGGGACCTCACTAGGGCTCAGAAACCTACCATGAAAATTCTCACGTGGTCAAAAGAAAATATTTCCATCTAGTTAGAAGAGCTCTCCCTGTTGTTAATGACACCAATAAATACTTGAACAACCTAATTCTCCTTGGTCTGAATAATAACTCTGTTCACGATTTGATTTGCTGCCTATATGAGGTTTCTCATTAAAAAAGAAGGGTCAATCACACCACTCTGAAATGGTCCTATCTCTCTATGTATATATTAGTAAGTTGGTATTTTAGTTTTACTTAAAAATATTTTTTCTGAAATTAATGCTGTGACCATTAAAAAAAAAAAAAAAAAAAAAAAACCTTCCTAAAAGAATCCTAATTCCACAGAGGGAGCAAGAATAGGCATTTCCAAAATAACCAGGACTATTTTATATATATATGTGTATATATATATGTGTATATATATGTGTGTGTGTATATATATGTGTGTGTGTGTATATATATCTATTCTTGGATTACTTCTCTAAATGATTTTTATGGAATGTACATTAGAAAAGTATCTTCTGGGATCCCTGGGTGGCGCAGCAGTTTAGCGCCTGCCTTTGGCCCAGGGCGCAATCCTGGAGACCCAGGATCGAATCCCACGTCGGGCTCCCGGTGCATGGAGCCTGCTTCTCCCCCTGCCTATGTCTCTGCCTCTCTCTCTCTCTCTCTCTCTGTGTGACTATCACAAATAAACAAAAATTAAAAAAAAAAAAAAAAAAGAATGGGGATCCCTGGGTGGCGCAGCGGTTTGGCGCCTGCCTTTGGCCCAGGGCGCGATCCTGGAGACCCGGGATCGAATCCCACGTCGGGCTCCCGGTGCATTCAGCCTGCTTCTCCCTCTGCCTGTGTCTCTGTGTCTCTGCCTCTCTCTCTCTCTCTCTCTCTCTCTCTCCCCCCCCCGTGTGACTATCATAAATAATAAAAAATAAAAATAAATAAATAAATAAAAAAGAAAAAAAAAAAAGAAAAGTATCTTCTAAACTTGACACACTTTGAGATACTAGTAAAGGATAACTATGTTGGCCTTTAAAAGTTCAATTCCAAAAAAAAAATAAAAAATAAAAGTTCAATTCCAAAGGGTCTATTTAAAAATCCATGGAATATATATGTATATAGGTTCATGTATTTTACTAGGTGTGAGATATTATTTGTGATGCCATTATTTTGTGTACCGCTAAAAAAAAAAAAATACTGTCAATTAAACTGTGACAATAGCTTTTCACAAAGTTGTTTTGTTTTCTACTTATAAGAAAAGTTATTTTAGACTGAAACACAGATTTTATCATCTAGGCTGTTCTGCCTTTGTGTACACAGAGTGACTGTTCCATAACAAGTCATAGACTTCTGCAGACATTTTAAATAGCAGCTAATCTCAAAAACATTTTACATTAACAATTCCCATAAACAATTGATGCAACAAACATCCGAATAGCTCTAACCAGCTGACACACATATGCAGACGAAGACTACTATCATGATTGCTGCCTGGCTGACAGCAACTGTAGAGCACTACCAGCTATAAGAAAACACATCCAGGGGCCATCTGGGTGGTTTAGTCCCTTATGGGCCATCTGGGTGGTCAGTCCCTTATGATCTCAGGGTCCTGGGATCAAGCCCCGAGGCAGGCTCCTGCTCAGCAGGGAATCTGCTTCTCCCTCTCCTCTTGCCCCTCCCCCTGCTCCTGCTTTCTCTCACCCACAAATAAAAAATCTTAAAAAAAGAAAAAAATCCTGATTTTAGATACATCAAAAAGTAAAAAATGTGCATCTCAGAACCAATGAAGTACAGCTAATCTATAATTCTTTATACCATGCAGCTATGAAGCTATTATAAATTTTAACTTTTATATCAACATAATTTATACATGTCACTTCAACAATCAAAATCTTATAATTAAATAATGCAAAAGTAAGAAAATTAATATATCACCTAAAGAATTGTTAGAAAAAAGGGATCAAACTGTTTTATCTGCAGATGAAAAATTGGATTTCTTACCTGAATAATGATAAGGAGACAGATGCCAGCACCCATTTCAGCAGGATCCCCATACATGCCCGTCATGACATACACAATGGCTTGCCCAATGGTAATGATCATACCAAATACTGACAAAAATTGGGGGAAAAGGAGTACATACTTACAACCAAAGACAAAAAAAGACTAGAAAAATATCTTTGCCACAAAATTCTCAAATTTGGAAAAGACTCTTTAATTGTATTAATAGCTCACGTTTCTGGGCTCCATTGAATAGAGCTCTATCTTTGGGTGTATCTCCAACTTCAATGATTTTGGCTCCTGCTAACAACTGCATAATCAAACCAGATGTTACAATTGGGGAGATACCCAATTCCATTAAAGTTCCTGTAAAAGAGAAGGAAAAAAGTAAATAATCTTTACTATACCCAGTGCAGATTAGTTAACAAGTGTTGCAATCCTTAACAATGTCTACTGAAACACATTCTCAAATGTTTAAAGGCAGATTTTCATTCTTTAAACATTATTAATTAACACATTTATTTCCTTTATTAACACAACTTTGCAACAATTCATTGAATCAAAATTACTATCCCCAAAAAAGGTAAATTTCTGTAAACTCTAAACTTAAAATGTTAAAGAAATCCAAAATTTTTACACAAATCATGATTTTTTAAAACTTACATTGGATTTTATTTTAATGCAAAATAAGAAATTACATACCAAGCCTGAAAATTAAATATCAAGTTAATAAAAAATGATGTTTAAAAATATTTGTGACTCTTCTCCAAAAAAAAAAAAAAAAAAAAAAAAAAATATTTGTGACTCTTCTAATTTAAAATCTAAAATGACACAGAGTCATCCAAATCAATATAGAACATTTAGTGGCATATAAAATGTTCATGACATAGCAAAATAAAAAATTACGAAAACAGTATTACAGTTTGATGCCAGTTAGTTTAATACTAAATGGAAAAACAGTTTCCTGATATTTTAGTGTGGCTGTCAAAATATGGTTATTTTTACCCATTGAGATTATGGATAATTTCTATTTTCTTCTTTTTGCCTCTCAAGGTTTTCTTTAGAGAAAACACATATGGTACTTATAGAGAAAAATAAAACCAAACACGCCAAGTGTGCAAGGCAACGTGTATAACAAAGTAATTCTATATAATCAAGAATGTTCTCACAGGTCATTCTGTCATAACACAACCTTAAGTCCCAGCTTTTATAAATGTTGAAAAGGTGCCCTTGATATGAGAAAAGATTCCATCCTAGGATGATTCATGTCTTCTCAAATATTTCTTCAACAGGTAACAATCAGTAGAAAGAAATAAAGGCCCAATGTATAGAAAATTTAACCATAAGAAACAAAATGACAAAAATACTAGGAGTGAGCATGCCTATCATCTTGGAAAAGAAAAAGCCTTCCTAAGCATGACAATAACCTAGAACCCACAATGAAAAAGGTAGATGCTAGGGTTAGCTACAACTATGAGAATTCCAAGTGGCAAAATACTGCACAAGTTTTTTTTTTTTTTTTTTAAGGTGGCTTTAATAAAAGTTAAAAGAAAATTACTTGAACACAAATGACAGAGTTCATATCTCCAATTTGGAAAGAGTTCTTACAACTCAATTTAAAATGAACAAATCAATAGGAAAAAATGTTAAAAAGGAAAATGAGCTGGGATCCCGGGGTGGCTCAGCGGTTTAGCGCCTGCCTTCCACCCAGGGCGTGATCCTGCAGTCCTGGGATCGAGTCCCACGTCAGGCTCCCTGCATGGAGCCTGCTTCTCCCTCTGCCTGTGTCTCTGCCTCTCTCTTGATCTGTGTCTCATGAATAAATAACATCTTTAAAATTAAAAAAAAAAAAAAAGGAAAAATAGCTAACACAGTATGGCTGCTCCCAATGACACTCAGGAAATACTGACCGTACAGGAGGGGACCTTAAACTCTAACCAAACCTGGTGTAAATTCTGTAATTTGGAATTTTGAGCTAAGAACCAAAGAACCCAGGAATTTTGGGAGCTAAATCTCAAAGAAAAGGAAATCCCTGCTGCTGATCTAAAGCTGGCCTGGATCTCTCTCCCAGCCCAGGCTTAGCTGTCCTATCTCCTCTATAGATTCCAAAACATAACAGGTATACTTCTTTCTTTCTCCTTTTTTTTTTTTTCCAAGATTTTATTTATTCATTCATGAGAGACACACACAGAGAGAGAGAGAGAGAGAGAGAGAGAGAGAGAGGGAGGCAGAGACACAGACAGAGGGAGAAGCAGGCTCCATGCAGGGAGCCCAACATGGGACTCAATCCCGGGACTCCAGGATCACCACCTGGGCTGAAGGCGGCGCTAAACCGCTGAGCCACCTGGGCTGCCCAACAGGTATCTTTCTAATAAATTCCATTTTTGTGTTTAAATTAGTCAGTAATTTTCTCTTATTTAAAACAGGTCCACTCAGAAAAAATTCAAATATCCAATAAAGGGATAAAATGATGTTCAAGCTCGCCCGTATATAAAGAACTATAAAATAAATAAGATACCAATTTTTACCTGTTCAATTTTCAAAGACTAAAGGACTAATAATATCCACTGTTGGAAGAAAAATGTCATTCTCATATACAGCTGGTGAGTGTATAAAATAATAATCTTTTAAAAGATAATTTAGCATTATCTATCAAAAATTTAGGTGAATATTATATTGCAAAGTGAAGCTTCTAGAAATTAATTCTATTAAAAAATTATAGTAGATAGTATTACAGTGAAAGCATTCAGGGTAGCACTGATTATGATACAAAATTGGGGAAAAAACTAAATGTGTGACATAAGAGGACCCTAGTGGCCTGGAATCACACTTGAAGTACACTCCTTGCTTTGTCTTTTTTTTTTTTTTTTTCTTTGCTTTGTCTTTAAGCCTTTTATGATCTGGCTCTTGGACTCATCTGTAACATCATGTCCTACCTCATTACTCCTTTCCTTATTTCCTTCTAACCATACTGACCCCTCATCAGTCCCTGAACACATTAAACATCTTGGGGCCTTGGCACAGGCTATTCCGTAGAATGTTCCTCCCTCAGATCTTCACATGGCCTTCTTTCTCATGTCCTACAGGTTTCTGCTCCAATGTCCCTCCCCTCGCCCTAAATGTACTTTGTGTGGAGGCTATTTCCTCAAATAGAATAACATAAACTCCAGGCAACAGGGACATGGTCTTGATCACTGTTCTAATCTCAGCACTTAGCACAACGCTTGCCCCACAGTAAGAACTCAAAAAATACGTGAATGATTAAATAATGCATGGCATATCCATATAATGGAACATGTATGGCTGTTAAATGAAATAACTCATCCAAAAAATTAAGTAAACATACTAAGTAGTAGAATAGTCACGTAGTTTATCTCATTTTTTTAGTTTAAAAACAAAAAACAAAAAACACACAGTTGACCCTGGAACAATGTAGAGGTTAGAAACACTGACCTCCTATGCAATAAAAAATCCACGTATAACTTTGGACTCCCCTAAGCCAAAAACTTTACTAATAGCGTACTGTTGACTGGAATCCTTACCGATGACATAGACAATTACCACAGGTTGTATGTTATGTAAGTTTTATATACTATATTCTTGTAATTAAGTAAGCTAGAAAATGAAATGTTATGAAAAATGTCCTAAGGAAAATACATTTATAGCACTACACTGTTTTTTTTTTTTTAAAGTCCACATATAAGTGGACCCACACAGTTCAACCCAGGTTGTTCAAGGGTCAACTAAACATAAATTTATTTTTATTTTATTTTTTTATTATTTTTTTTTCTAAATATAAATTTATATACATGAATGTATATGCAGAGAAAAGGTCTGGTTATTCACCAAACTATTATCTTCTTCCCAGGAGTTACCCCTGAGATGCAACACTTGTATTTTCAGGTTTATATAAAACTGTATACAAATTTTGGTGCATTTTTTAATGATTAATCAGTATTTTAAAAATTACCAACAAAACCCCTCATGATCCAGGCCCTCCTATCTCTTTAGCCACTGCCTCACGCACAAGTGCTTTTAGCTCAGGCCGCCTTCTGCCTTCAGTCCACAACCTGAACTCCAATGCAAATGCTATTCTGGTACTGTCCCCTCAGAACTGCAGATTGGGGTCTTTCAGTCCCACAGGAAACCCAAGGACAGACTTCAAAGGGTCCATGACTCTCCAAAAGTATTGTGCAAAATCTGTGTATCTGAATTTTTTCTCGGGAGAGTACAAATA
This sequence comes from Canis aureus, assembly GCF_053574225.1. Lineage (NCBI taxonomy): Eukaryota > Metazoa > Chordata > Mammalia > Carnivora > Canidae > Canis > Canis aureus. Next base: position 24,980,815 of record NC_135615.1, read on the forward strand.
AATTTAATAGAGTCTCAAAGAAAATATGACCCATAAAGGGATGGAGGATCAAAGCTCCAGACGGCGCTATCACTCCATTTTCTGTTGTACATCTATACTCTGTACATATTTCTATTATTACAATATATACAGAGTTTTGTAAGTATTTACATGTTGGTCTCTTCTCCTAGGCAACGAGTTTCTTTTACCATATGCTCCCCACCCCTGTAGACATCAAAATAGTTATTTCTACATTTTCACATCTATTTGATGTCAGTACTAATGCCTAGTATGGAGGCAAAAAAAAAAAAAAAAAAGTACATACCTCTGTTGGATGCAAGAATAACTCTCATCCAATAGAAAGGATCTGCAGAATCTGATGACATGATTCCAAATAGTGGTATCTATAATATTACATAAAACAGTTTATTAAAATGCATTGAATTAACTTAATTCAAACTTCAATTACTTAATATTTGCAACACTGTAAAAAAAAAAAAAGAGCACTACTTCTCGTGTTCTGTAACCCTAAAAGGAAAGTTTTTGAACAAAAATTAAAATAATAGAAATCACTATAGCAATCTACTAGTAAACACACCTATCAGGATGATTTGTTGCACAATAGCATGAATACACATATCACTACTGAAATTTATGCTTAAAAATAGCTAAGATGGTAGATTTCATTTTTTTTTTTAGAATTAAAAAAAATACCCCTATCAGTAAGTAATAGGATATATCTACCCAGTCATAGGAAAAATTTTGCTAAGCTAAGGGCAACCAATGACAGCCACACTCCAAATATAAGTCTGAAGGATAGATAGATAGATAGATAGATAGATAGATAGATAGATAGATGGATGATAGAGGAATATTACGCAGCCACTGAAAATTATAAAGAATCTTGTAACAGCATAAAGAAGTGCTTACGTTTAACACTAAGTATGATACTGTGGTTCTCAACCTGGGGCAATTCCACCCCTCAGCAGCCACCTGGCAATACCCGAAGACATTTTTGGTTGTTACAACAATCCTGGTGAGGCAGGATGCATGGGTATTTTATGTGTACCCTAACGCTGCTAACACTCTTCAGCTAATGTGAGAGACAAGGAGAAAGGAGGTTATGTATGAAAACTAATTAACACAACAGGACAGTCCACATCACAATATTCCCTAACTGGGAGAGAGGTCAATCAGTCAAATTACGTTACTTAATTGCAGCTGATAGAGATAGCCATTACCTCCATAATTAAGTGATGTGTGGAACAACGAACAAGAAAAAGTCAGCCAACCACCCTAAGTAACGGCATTCCTTCCTCTCCTGTCGTCAACAGGATTATTAAACTCAGTGTCTGGTTTTATTCCTCTCAGTAATATCCACAGCTACAGGTTACGTACAACAGTAGTTGGGCACAACTCCCCAGTGCGTAAGAAACCACACTTTTTAAAACACATAAAATTGCAGACACTAACAAGAATGAAAAAAGCTAAGGAAAAACAGGGCACCACGGTGGCTCAGTCGATTGAACATCCGACTCAATCTCAGCTCAGGTCCTGAGATCAACTCAGGGTCGTGAGTTCAAGCCCAGCACTGGGTTCCAGGCTCCTATGGAGACTATTTAAAAAAATAAAAAATAAATTTAATTTTAAAAAGCTAAGGAAAACAATGAGTAAAACAACCAAAAAAGAAAAAGGATCATGAACTTGAAGCACTGGTGGTCACGGAGGCCAGAAAACTGCAGACAACTGAGGAGCAGAGAGCCCAGCACTGAGCTGCTCCCACCATCACCACAGGAAGGCAGTCGAATGCTGACAATTCCCACGACCTGAAGGAGAGCAGGCTGTACAGATACCCTTATCTTTCAGCCTCCTCTGATTGGAAGGGAGTAGAAATGGCAGCTGGGAAGAAACAGATGGGTGACAGAGGGCCAGGGTGCGGTGGGGATAAGGGAGGGATCTGAGGTCAGGAGTGGAATGGAGCCCTCCTCAGTCACCTGGTGAGAACCACCCAGGGAGCATTTACTGCACTTGTCACAGCTTATCTCACCTCCCACCATTCCCTGGGGCTAAAGAAAACTGGGTGAGATAGGAGACCCCCCAAACCCTTTACCTGCAGTGGGGAGGGGAAAATAAACCTGCCTGAGATTCAGTGGAAAGAAATCACCAGCACTGGGGAGAACTGCCTAAGCAGGAGAAAGACATAAAAAAAAAACCAGCTTGGCAACTATGCAATTATACTGCAGGGGAAAAAATAACCAAAGTAACAAAAATGCATACATTAATTTATTGCATGAAACAGTCATGAGAAATACCACTTTTTGAGCAACACAGTTCCTATGGTTCTAGGGTTCTAACAGCCAAGCTTAACATATTTACTACCCAGCCCTTTACAGAACAATGTTCACTCATCCTTGGATTAGAAGATTCAATATTGTCAAGAAGCTAATTTTCTCTAAATTCATCCATAAATTCAAAGCAATATAAATCATAATCCCGGTAAGCCTTCTCAGAGAAACTGACAAGCTGATTCTAAAATCTATACAGAAATATGAAGAACCTAGAATAACCAAAAACCATTTCAAAAAGAAAAAACAAAGTGGGAGGACTTTTACGACCTGATTACAGGACTTAATTCAAACCTATGGTAATCAAACGGTGTAACCATAACCATGGAATATACATCAATGGAACAGAACAGAGTACAAAAATATATCCACGCTTACACGGTTAATTGATTTTCAACAAAGATCCCAAGGTAATTCAATGAGAAAGGAGAGCCTTCTCAACAACTGGCTAACCATACAGAAAAAAATGAACCCAGGCTTACTTACTCCATATACAAAAATTAACCTGGAATAGACCACAGACCAAAACATACAAGCTGAGACTAAATATTTAGGACAGAGAGAAAATCTTCACAACTTTAAAATAATCAAAAAAATAAAAAATAAAAAAATAATCAAAAATTTCTTAGATAGGAAACAAAAACCATGAATCATCAAAGAAAAGACACATTGAACTTCTTCAAAATGAAAAGAATTTTGCTCTTCACAAGACATTAAGGAAATGAAAAGGCAAGCCACAGACTAGGAAAACATATTCACAGTACATGTATCTGACAAAGGACCTGTATTCAGAAAATATTTTAAAATACATATAATTCAGGGTGCCTGGGTGGCTCAGTTGGTTAGGCATCTGCCTTCAGCTCAGATCATGATCCCAGGGGCCTGGGATGGAGCCCCCAAGTTAAGCCCTCTGCTCAGCGGGGAGTCTGCTTCTCCCTCTCCCTCTGTCCCCCCCCCATGAGTGCTCTCTCTCTCTCTCAAATAAATAAATAAAAACCTTTTTTAAAAAGCTTATGATTCAATGTAACAATATGATTTTTTAATGGGCAAAAGATTTGAAAAAACTTCACAGAAAATAAACAAATGCCCTATAAGTACATGAAAATGTTGTTGAATATCATTTACCAGGGAAATGCATATTAAAATGTCAATGTCATTTATCAAGGTGATGCAAATTAAAACCACACCCATTAGAATGACTAATATTAAAATGCTCAGTAATACAAAGGGCAGGCCAGGATGGGGAGTAACGGGAACTCCAATACATGACTGGTGAAAATATAAAATGGACAACCACTTAGAAAGAAGTTTGACATCTTCTAAAGCTGAACCTGTAATTATCATACACCCCAGCAATTCTACGCCTAGGTATTCACCAATGAGAAATTGAAACAAATATTCACAGAAAATCTTGCCCAAGAACTTTTGCAGCAACTTTATCAAAACCAAAATTTGCAAACAACTCAAACGTCCAACAAGTGAATAAATGAACAAATTGTGTAGAGTCATCCAATAGAACACTCCTCAGAAATAGAAAGGGATGAATTACTGCTCTACCAAACACATGGATGAATCTCAAAATGCTGATGATGAAGCCAGAATAATACTGTATGATTCCACTTAGATGAAATTCTAAAAAAAACAAATCAAATTATAGGAACAGAAAGCAGATCAGTGCTTGCCTGACACTGGGGGTGAGGTGGGGACTAAGACATTACACAGAACTTTCTGGAGTGACAGATGTTCTGTATCCACTGAGGTAGTAGGTATGTGGGTGTATACATTTGTCAAAACCCTTCAAAATGTACACTTAAAAAATAAGTGTATTTTACGATACATAAATTATACCTTTATAAAGCTGGAGTTTTTTATGGAGGGGAGGGGAATTTCTAAGATGTCAAAAGTAGGTGGTAAAAATATGGATGATTATTCTTTTTTCTCACTACTTTTCTGTACTTAAAAAAAAAATTCTCTCTCCCTGACCACCCAAAACTATTTTAAACCAAGTACAGTAGTAATATATCTTAATGACCAAATCATCTCACTCTTCAAAAAAAAAGTATTTGGCTTTTCCCAGACTATGGACTTAATCTGCTCTACTGCTTCCTAATATTATTTTTTATACTTCCTTACATGTATTTCAATAGCTTTTCAGAATCCTCAAAAAACTTGCATCCAAATCATCTAGTTTAATCCTCACAACAATCCTGTAACAAGGATATGTCACTTTTTATCCTCATTTTGTGAACTTAATCTCGCAAATGTTAATAAAAAGCATCACTGAATTTTATCTATTTATAAATACAGTATATCACTGGAATTCCAGAATGTGACTTTTTGGGATTTTAAAATTAACACATGCTATTTACAACATGATTAAAGGCCTACGAAACAGAAAATATATTTGCAATGTCTAGGTCAAAGGTTTAACATTTTTCCATATAAAAAATCTATCTGAAATCAATACCAAAAGTATCTCAAGAAAAGTGGCTAAAGATCATTAATCGCACACTAAGAGAAAAAAAAGAAAAAAATGTTCAAACCCACTAATAAAAAAAAAATTCACAGTAGGACAAGATAATCATTTTTGCTATCAACTCAGATTAAAAATAACAATGCTCAAAATAATTCAGGATATTTATTATTTTAACTAAAATAAATTTCTTGGGCACGAGGGTGGCCCGGTCGGTTAAGCATCTGCCTCTGGCTCAGGTCTTGATCCCACCCTAGGATTGAGCCCTGTATTGGGCTCCCCGCTCAGGAGGGAGCCTGCTTCTCCCTCATGCTCTGCCCTTCCCCTCCTCTACCCCCACACCCCCAACCGAGCTCATTTTCTCTCAGGGGCACTCTCTCTCTCTCAAATGAATAAATAAAATCTAAATAAATAAATAGATAAAATTTCTCAAATTGTAACCAATCAAAACCCTCACATAACAGCATAAACATTGAATTAATATTTTGGTTACATACCTGACAACATACTAAGAAAATGAAGAGAGTTATGGCAGTCCATAGTACCTTTTCTCTAAACTGGATCTGTACAACAAAATAAAGATGATCAATCAAAACCAAGAAATAACAAATACAAAGCAAAATTCCACATTAAAGCATAACTAACATTCTGCATCACAACATGCTTCTATTATTTACCACTAAGATATTCTCACCTCGTTAGTAACAGCTAAAGCAAACAGCTCAACTTTTCAAACATAACCTTCTTTACTTTTCCAAGTATTAAGTAAATTAAACAGAGGCAGGCCTCATCACACTATACTATGTTGACTGAAACCAAAAAGGATGAAAAAGCAAAACACGGATCCAATATGCGCGGATTTCAGTTAACATAACATTGTGCAGAGCTGGGACTGCCCGTAATAATATTATATGAATATTTCATGAGATATGGAAAGTGAGAGCTTCTTGGGATGCCTAACATGTAACTGGAACAACTATTTTTGAAACCTAAAAGCAATAAAAAGAAAGAAAGAAAGAAAGAAAGAAAGAAAGAAAGAAAGAAAGAAAGAAAGAAAGAAAGAAAGAAAAAGGAAGAAAGACACTTCTAGATAAAACAATAAGTTTAACAAAAGTTTTACTTATCTCTTCCTATACGCACCTATTCCTGTTAGTTTTGTGAGATATCTTTTTTTTTTTTTTTTTTTTTTTTTTTTTTTAGTTTTGTGAGATATCAAAAGCACAAAAGAGGACTGTCTAGGAACTGGCTAGTTTGGGATTAACAATATTCCTGAATTTAAATACCTGAGCTCCAAAAGTGCACAATGACAGAAGAATAATTTGATTCAGTCACATTTTTTTATGAATGCATTGTGATTTTTCTTTGTATTGAATGATCAAGAAATGGGAGGTATATACTTGCACAATTGTAATTCATTTCTGTCAAACAGTTGCACTTCTCATAAGTGACCTGGCTCTGGGGGTCACCGCACTGAGTCATTCATAGTGCGGTGGGTCACCAGAGACAGGGCAATATTGTCTCTTATGTAACACACAGGCCAAAGAGACGCTTGGTTTGGAAATGTCCCAACTTAAAGAACAGGCATTCTTAAAACCAGAAGATAATCTATCTAAACTGGTCTATACTAGTTTTACTTACTTTGTGCCTCTTGCAAGGAGGAGCAGGTAATATTTCTCCAAATACACCAGAAAAGAGTTGGGGACAATAAATCAATCTTACTAGGTCAGTAGAATAAATCACTTAGCTAGCCTCTATATTACCAAAATGTTATACTTACTTTCCTTTCAGGTTTCTGAATTTCTGGTAGAACTGCACAGAAAGGTTTGATAACTTCTAAAAATTTGACTGTTAAAAATAAATAAATAAAAGAATTTCTCTGTTACAAAGTCTTTAAAAAGAGATGTACCTTTTTATAGAAACAAATACAAATGTTCTCTAACTTTTAATGGTAATTCATCCCGTTCCTACCTCCAAAAGTAATCCTAGTGCTCTCCATTTCAAATATTGTATCAGGGAAAAAAGGTAATTTAAGGGACAAAAGAATCCAAAAGGTTTAAGGGTTTAGTCAGTAGAAGCAAATACAAATATCCTTTTACCATGATTTTGCTTCCCCATGCGTGTGTCCAGCCCTTTTATATATACAGAAAAGGAATAATTCAATGAGCATCACTACTTAGGAAAAAAAAAAAAAGCAAATGCAGGCTACTACATTACCCACATGACAACGCACCCTAGAAGAAAATAAAACATATCCAGAGAAATACAGGAGGAAAGTACAACACGAAATGGGCCGAAACTGCAGAACTGGCTTAATTTAGGCTGAAAGATAGCTGAAATGCCTGAGAAAGATCACAGAATCATCTTCCACATAGATAGCTTTTTTTTTTTTTTTTTAACTATACAATCTCTACATCATTTAAGTCAACATTTCGCTGCTTGGTTGCTCTCCCACATGATGATCTCAAAGTACTTGTGTATGTACAATATCCAGCCCAGCAGAACGTGACCATTACATTTCATGAGAAAGTACTGCTTTCCCAGATTAACTCATTCGACATAAAAGTAAGATAAACCAAGGTTCTTTAAGGATAGACACTATCTTCTGGCATAGCTTACGTCAACTCCTGCCAAAGAACTGGAGAATGAAGATGATATTCCCTCTGCCTTTGCCAGCGTCTGTAACGTGCAGACACACAAGGCGGCACAACCAGCTGTGAGTTACCTTCCCCTACAGACCCTGGATCCTGTATACTAACGTCACGAAATGGATTTAAAATTGACCTGAGTAAAAAATAAATAAATAAAATAAAATAAAATAGGCCTGAGTAATTAATTACACTTGCACAGTTAGCCAAAAGCGGACTATATAATCTCAAGAAACTTCTCAAAATGATAAGTCACTGATGTTTGACAGAAGAATTGAGAAATCCCCACGGGCAGAGATATTCATCGTCCAAGTACCATTTTGGACTATTTGGAAAGTAACCCTGAATCACGGAAGTATTCTTCTCTGATGCAAAACAAATTGTCAATCACACATCAAGGAAACTTCCTGGACTCCTCGTCCCCTTTTGCATCCCACCTCAATCCAGACCACCCTCCCGGATTTCGTGGCGTTTTGCGATCATCCGTGTTGGGAGAGTTCACGTGCAAGCCGTGCTTCTCGTCGGCCGCTTGTCTATTCTTGTGCTGCAGAATTTCACCGATTATACTGCAAATTCAAGGTCAGGGGTCCCCCCCCCCTTCCTTTCTAAACGTCCACTAGTTGGCCAGTGGGTGCACCGCTCAGGTTTGCACCGCTCAGGTTTTGCAGGTTAGGTTGTGCAAAATCCTACCTACTTTTGGAGGTAGGGATGTTGGATGAACGCAAACCCATGCATCCAACAAACAGCTCCTCGGCTAGGCCAGTGCACAGGTGAACGCCTATGCTGCGGTGTGGGGGAGCCGGCCCCCCAAGACGCCCGGGATGCAAGGCCTCGTCCCCGAGGCTCAGACAACCTTACACACGGTGGGTTTTCAGCCAACGCTACAGAAGAACTGAAATGAACATTTTAGGGAAAACGCGACGCTGCCAATCGCACTTCTTTCCTCCCCTAAATGATGCCGCGCATCACTTTAAAAAAAACAAAAATCCAACAAGTCAGAGCGCTGAGGGCACCATCTCCACGGACGCGCCAAGGAAGGGCGACGCGGGAGCGAACACACGAGCTCACAAGCTCCTGGGGAAGCGCGAAGCGGTCTCGCCCCCGCCCCCACCGCCGCGGCCTTCCGTCCCGGGCCGCGCTCCTCGCCGCCCAGCGGAGCGACCCCGGCCTCCGGGACCCCCGGCCTCCCGGCCTCCCGGCCCCGGCCCCGGCCCCGGCCCCGCCGCCGCCGCCCCGGGCCAGGCCGCAGCGCCCGAGGAGCCTCGGCGGGGGACCCGGCGGCGCCCGCCCCACCGCCCGCAGCCCGGCGGGACCGCGCCGCCGCTACTCACTGCCCATGGCGGCGGCCCGGAGGGGCTCGGCGGCCTCGGCGCGGCCTTAGCTCCCGTCCCGCGGCTCGGGTCTCGCCGCCCGCTCCCGACGCGCTCCGGGCCGGCCCCGCGCAGGCCCCGCCCCGGGCCACGTGACCGCGCGCCCGCCCCCGGCCCCGCCCCCCGCCGACGCGGGCCCCGGCCGTTGGCCCCCGGCGCGGCGGACGTCGGCGCGTTGCCATGGCTACCGCCGCCGCTCCCGCGGGCGCGCTCCAGCCCCGCCGCTCCAGCCCCGCCGCTCCGGGTCGTGCTCCCGCCCCTGTGCTCCACCCCGCCGCTCGGGGCCCGTGCTCCCAACCCTGTGCTCCACCCCGCCGCCGCTCGGGGTCCGTGCTCCCGCCCCTGTGCTCCACCCCGCCGCCGCTCGGGGGTCCGTGCTCCCAACCCTGTGCTCCACCCCGCCGCGGCTCGGGGCCCGTGCTCCCAACCCTGTGCTCCACCCCGCCGCCGCTCGGGGCCCGTGCTCCCGCCCCTGTGCTCCACCCCGCCGCGGCTCGGGGCCCGTGCTCCCGCCCCTGTGCTCCACCCCGCTGCCGCTCGGGGTCCGTGCTCCCGCCCCTGTGCTCCACCCCGCCGCGGCTCGGGGCCCGTGCTCCCAACCCTGTGCTCCACCCCGCCGCCGCTCGGGGTCCGTGCTCCCGCCCCTGTGCTCCACCCCGCCGCGGCTCGGGGCCCGTGCTCCCGCCCCTGTGCTCCCGCCCCTGTGCTCCACCCCGCCGCCGCTCGGGGCCAGTGCTCCCGCCCCTGTGCTCCACCCCGCTGCCGCTCGGGGTCCGTGCTCCCAACCCTGTGCTCCACCCCGCCGCTCGGGGTCCGTGCTCCCGCCCCTGTGCTCCACCCCGCTGCCGCTCGGGGTCCGTGCTCCCAACCCTGTGCTCCACCCCGCCGCTCGGGGTCCGTGCTCCCGCCCCTGTGCTCCACCCCGCCGCGGCTCGGGGCCCGTGCTCCCAACCCTGTGCTCCACCCCGCCGCGGCTCGGGGCCCGTGCTCCCGCCCCTGTGCTCCCGCCCCTGTGCTCCACCCCGCCGCCGCTCGGGGCCCGTGCTCCCGCCCCTGTGCTCCACCCCGCCGCGGCTCGGGGCCCGTGCTCCCGCCCCTGTGCTCCACCCCGCCGCCGCTCGGGGTCCGTGCTCCCGCCCCTGTGCTCCACCCCGCCGCGGCTCGGGGCCCGTGCTCCCGCCCCTGTGCTCCCGCCCCTGTGCTCCACCCCGCCGCCGCTCGGGGCCCGTGCTCCCGCCCCTGTGCTCCACCCCGCTGCCGCTCGGGGTCCGTGCTCCCAACCCTGTGCTCCACCCCGCCGCTCGGGGTCCGTGCTCCCGCCCCTGTGCTCCACCCCGCTGCCGCTCGGGGTCCGTGCTCCCAACCCTGTGCTCCACCCCGCCGCTCGGGGTCCGTGCTCCCAACCCTGTGCTCCACCCCGCCGCGGCTCGGGGCCCGTGCTCCCAACCCTGTGCTCCACCCCGCCGCGGCTCGGGGCCCGTGCTCCCAACCCTGTGCTCCACCCCGCCGCCGCTCGGGGTCCGTGCTCCCGCCCCTGTGCTCCACCCCGCCGCGGCTCGGGGCCCGTGCTCCCGCCCCTGTGCTCCACCCCGCCGCCGCTCGGGGTCCGTGCTCCCAACCCTGTGCTCCACCCCGCCGCTCGGGGTCCGTGCTCCCGCCCCTGTGCTCCACCCCGCCGCGGCTCGGGGCCCGTGCTCCCAACCCTGTGCTCCACCCCGCCGCGGCTCGGGGCCCGTGCTCCCGCCCCTGTGCTCCACCCCGCCGCCGCTCGGGGTCCGTGCTCCCAACCCTGTGCTCCACCCCGCCGCCCCTCGGGGCCCGTGCTCCCGCCCCTGTGCTCCACCCCGCCGCGGCTCGGGGCCCGTGCTCCCGCCCCTGTGCTCCACCCCGCCGCCGCTCGGGGTCCGTGCTCCCAACCCTGTGCTCCACCCCGCCGCTCGGGGTCCGTGCTCCCGCCCCTGTGCTCCACCCCGCCGCGGCTCGGGGCCCGTGCTCCCGCCCCTGTGCTCCACCCCGCCGCCGCTCGGGGTCCGTGCTCCCAACCCTGTGCTCCACCCCGCCGCGGCTCGGGGCCCGTGCTCCCGCCCCTGTGCTCCACCCCGCTGCCGCTCGGGGCTCGTGCTCCCGCCCCTGTGCTCCACCCCGCCGCCGCTCGGGGTCCGTGCTCCCAACCCTGTGCTCCACCCCGCCGCTCGGGGTTCGTGCTCCCGCCCCTGTGCTCCACCCCGCCGCGGCTCGGGGCCCGTGCTCCCGCCCCTGTGCTCCACCCCGCCGCCGCTCGGGGTCCGTGCTCCCAACCCTGTGCTCCACCCCGCCGCTCGGGGCCCGTGCTCCCGCCCCTGTGCTCCACCCCGCCGCGGCTCGGGGTCCGTGCTCCCAACCCTGTGCTCCACCCCGCCGCGGCTCGGGGCCCGTGCTCCCGCCCCTGTGCTCCACCCCGCCGCTCGGGGTCCGTGCTCCCGCCCCTGTGCTCCACCCCGCCGCGGCTCGGGGCCCGTGCTCCCAACCCTGTGCTCCACCCCGCCGCGGCTCGGGGCCCGTGCTCCCGCCCCTGTGCTCCACCCCGCCGCCCCTCGGGGTCCGTGCTCCCAACCCTGTGCTCCACCCCGCCGCGGCTCGGGGCCCGTGCTCCCGCCCCTGTGCTCCACCCCGCCGCGGCTCGGGGCCCGTGCTCCCGCCCCTGTGCTCCACCCCGCCGCTCGGGGTCCGTGCTCCCGCCCCTGTGCTCCACCCCGCCGCGGCTCGGGGCCCGTGCTCCCGCCCCTGTGCTCCACCCCGCCGCCGCTCGGGGCCCGTGCTCCCGCCCCTGTGCTCCACCCCGCCGCCGCTCGGGGCCCGTGCTCCCGCCCCTGTGCTCCACCCCGCCGCCGCTCGGGGTCCGTGCTCCCGCCCCTGTGCTCCACCCCGCCGCCGCTCGGGGGTCCGTGCTCCAGCAGCACAGTGGAGCTGGCTTGCCCGGGCTGGACCGTGGCTGCGGGGCCTCTTCCTGCCTGAGCTCAGCTCCGAGCTCCCAGTCGAGCAGTGGCGGCTTCCTCCACCGCCTGGTCCGGGGCCCGGGCCTCCCGAGGGTCGTGGGCCGGGATCGCATCCCTGAGACACGGGGCTGAGCAGCCCCGAGACCCGGTGTGCCCCGAACAGCCCTCTTTATTTTGCTCCCACCTTCTTGGAAGTTGTCAAAAATCCGTGACGCTCTGTCTCTAGTTAACAGCGCATGAACTCCCTGCGACCTCTCACGGGAGCTCCTTCCAGCTTCTCCCGGGCACAGGACATCAGGACCTGGTCCCCCGTTACCCCGTCTATGGATGGGGTGCCCTAAGGGAGGCAGTCTTAGAAACCAGCCGGCCCTGCGTTTTAATCCCTCCTCTCCTTCCTAGTGGCTTTGGGCGATGAACCTTTCTGAGCTACATCAGTAAAATAAGGATCCTAGCCACCTCCTACAGGTGTGAAAGCGGACGAGCTTAGCACACACAGGCCCTCAAATGTATTCTAACTCAATTTTCAAGCCCTGCAATGTAACTTCTGCTCTAACTTAAAATGAAACAAGCTATTTCAAAGGTCACTGATGATCCATAATCACCAAATCCAACAATCTGTTCTAATGCTTTCATCTGTGTCCAAGAAGGAAACAAATGATGAGGGAGAGAAAGGTTGATTTTCTCCTTGACCAAACTTGAGCGAGGCTCCTCTGACCCTTTCTCTACTAAGCTTTTGATTGGCCTATTAAGACAGTGTAAAGACTATAAACTGGACTATAGACCAGACTATAAACATAGTTTGGACTATAAACATAGTTTCTTTTTTTTAGAAGATATTATTTATTCGTGAGAGACACAGACAGAGGCAGAGACAAAGGCAGAGGGAGAAGCAGGCTTTCTGCAGGGCGCCGGATGCAGGACTAGATCCCAGGACCCCAGGATCATGCCCTGGGCCAAATGCAGACACGAAAAGCAATGAGCCACCCAGGTGCCCCTTAAACATGATATCTAACAGCTCCATCCCTAAGATGACCCTGCTTGCGAAAACTCAAAACTGCCCAAAGAATTTACCATTTGTTCCAATGCCTGAGGATAGGGTTTCCGTCCCCCTGCCTCCGTGGAGGGTAGGAGCCTAACTTCCAAAACTGCCAATTAACAAACCCAGATGGCTGTCACATGGACCAACCCCTCCTGCTTCCAGCTTTTTGACATTTTTTGCTTGCCTGACTCTGAGCCCCAACCACCCAACGGGGGTTCTGTCATTCGCCCTTTAAAAACTCCAGTGACCTCCGTACAAATCAAAGTTGAGTGCAGTTCACGCTGGACTCTCTCCTACTGCAGTACTATACTACTGATTAAAATCTGCGCTGATCATTTTAACTGGTGTGGGGCCTTATTGTTGAATACACACACAGAGATAGAGCAAGTTAGGCTGGGCATGCTCCACTTGGAGTCATCTGGGACAGCTCCAAGACTGGGGACTTGAATGATCAGAAGGCTCTCTCACAAGTCCAGCATTTGTGGCTGGCTCTCAGCTCCAACATCTCCACAAGTCTTCTTCAAGACCCCCACCCCACCAGAGGGCTCCTTCATGTTGTCTGGGCTTCCTCAAAACATGGCCGCTGGGTGCCAAGGGATGTCCTTTTTAGTGATTAAGAATCATGTTCAGGGCAGCCCCGGTGGCTCAGCAGTTTAGTGCTGCCTTCAGCCCAGGGCATGATCCTGGAGACCCAGGATCGAGTCCCATGTTAGGCTCCCTGCATGGAGCCCGCTTCTCCCTCTGCCTCTCTTTTTGTTTCTCTCAGGAATAAATAAATAAAAACAAAAACAAACAAAAAAGAATCACATTCAGTGCATCATGTTTATAGAAGCAGCCACGAAGTCCTGCTCAATCTCAAAAATGGGGAAAACAGACTCTACCTCTTGGTGACTCTACGTCTTGCCTCTTGTGGAAATGCAGGTGGAACAAAATACTGCACCAGCTGCTTTGGGAAAACACAATTTGTCATAGTTACAATCCCCCATCCTTTGACTTCATTCTTACCTCACTCTGCTTTGTATTAGTCATTTTTATACGTGTCTAAGCTCCCCTACTATCTATAAACTTCTAAATGGCAAAAACTTAATTTTTGCATCATCTATGGTGGCTTGCAAATGGTTGACTTACATATAGTTTTGGCCCTAGATTGTGAGCTATTTTCATGGATATGATATCCTTTCAATAAAGATGCACTAAATTGAAAGTCTGACAGAAGAGTTGCCTGCACTTCTCTTTACTTTCCATTTCTAGGACAGCTCCATGTTTCAAGTAAGAAGCTAGGAAAAAGCTCTGACACTTTGGATAACTTCTGTGAATTATCCTTCCAACATTGTTCAGTGTTTCTCCTACTAAAGGCTGCCCGGGACTTGTCCCTGTGTAACTATAATATGCCAATTCATCTCCATCTATCAGGAATGTCACTCTACCTTGACCTCCCTCACTGAATTAGCACATCCAACAAGAATGTCTCTCTCTATGTGTAAGATGCTTTGTCATCTCAAATAGATTGTTAGTCCGTTGAGGACAAATGGCAAACAATTTGTTTCACTACCGTGTACCTCTAATATCCAGAACAATGCCATATATGCAGCAAGTGTCCAATAAAGTATTGGGGAAATACCATTCTACTCTTATAGGGGCATTTCTTACTTTTGTCCAATTATAGCTGATTTTCCATGTGAGTCAAAGAAAACATGAGGAAACAATACTAAAGTAACACACTTTTATTAAAAGTTTTCTAAGATTAACTGATTTTGCAAATGGCATTGGGGAAATAAGTCTGCTTTACACCGCTTTGTCAGATTTAAATACAAACATGACAGTGAGTTACTACTCCTATTGAGTAATTTATGAGTGGTTTATTTGTATAATAGTGGGTTATAAGTATTGAGTTTTGAGGATAAGTTTTGAGGATTCAAAAACATTTTGTCCAAATTTCCCCCAAAGGTGTTGGTTTTAGCCTGAAACTCATGAGAAGCTGAAGATGAAAAGCAAATATCCAAGTACAACCAAGAGAAATGGAGGTGAAGCTTTTGGAAGCTTAAGACAAAAGTCTTGATTCTTACCTGTGACTTCATTCCTATAGAACCTCTAATTTATTTAAACTGCATTTCCTCAAGTTTGTAAAACAGATACAACTTATATTGTCAGTTGAGGGATTTTTTTTTTAAACAATAAAACTTCAGAGGTAATATAGTCAGACTAAAAGAAGTCATATTTTAGAATATTTTCCTTATAGTATACATATAGAAAACTGAACAAAATGGCTTTTTTTAAAGATTTTATTTATTTATTCATGATAGACATAGAGAGAGAAAGAGAGGCAGAGACACAGGCAGAGGGAGAAGCAGGCTCCATGCCAGGAGCCCCACACAGGACTCGATACCGCATCTCCAGGATCCCGCCCTGGGCCAAAGGCAGGCGCTAAACCGCCAAGCCACCCAGGGATCCCCCAAAAATGCCTCTTAAGGAAGATAATTTTATTTTATTAAGAATATGTCACTTTAGACAAAATCAACATTTTTTTCATTTTTTTGTTAATATTTCTCTTCACTGAATAACCGATTCGAACTCTATTCTTCATTGAATATAAAATTAGCATAAATAGATATGAACAGGATACAAATATCACATTATCAAATTTCCCAGAGGAATATGGTAAAATATTTTTATTTTACTTTGCTATGATACTTTTATCCCATACTCTATTATGGGAATATTTGATTCAGAATTCTTCGAATAGTTCCTTCCTACAAGGTAATTCAAAATGTTGGCCCATGTTGCAATAGTGATTGAGAGTAAGATGGTTAAGATACAGATGACACTTTTTTTTTAATAAGATACATTTCATGGCTCCTGGTGGAGAAGATATAATAAGATACCAGAGAAATTTGGAGAAATTTAAACTTGAAAAACAAATTACTTTTCCATCTCATTTTATGCTTAGACTTTGAAATTTTTAACTCAAGAAACCAAGACATCTGAAAAAAAAATGGCAGGGCTTTCCTGTTTTTCTTTTTTTTTTTTTTTTTTTTTTAATTTTTATTTATTCATGATAGGCACACAGTGAGAGAGAGAGAGGCAGAGACACAGGCAGAGGGAGAAGCAGGCTCCATGCACCGGGAGCCTGACGTGGGATTCGATCCCGGATCTCCAGGATCGCGCCCTGGGCCAAAGGCAGGCGCCAAACCGCTGCGCCACCCAGGGATCCCAATCCTGTTTTTCTAAGTTCAGTATACAACACCAATAACCATTTGCATTAAATAGACCTTTGTAATTATATGGATTTACATGCATGGTACTAAGTTACATGATTTATAAAGCTTGACTTAAGAAGGAAGCATTAAAGGTGCATTGGAATAAGAGGGCTGTGAATATTACAGAAATATTAAATCAATACACTAATGCATACATTTAAGATGTGAATCATGAACCTCCTCCTGTGGCCAGAATGACCTACACATTGACTCTGAAAGACATTACCAGTTGCCAGGAAAAGTGGAGAGGCCCTTCCAGTGCCCCAGGGCTTCCTCCATCATTTCTGAGAAAAAACGTCATGGCACCCGAATGGTAGATGGCACAGTCACTGCAGCACCAAGTCATGTAAAGCTACACAGTTTGCTGCTGTTTCATTGTGCTTCCAAAGTTTCAGAATTAATGCAGTGGGTTAGTGATCTCCATAAATCTCCAAGTACCTGGTGCTGGGAAGTCTCCAATGTTGAAATTAAAATGTTCCTTAAAAACCACAAATGAACATCATTTCATCACACCTTTTAGAGGCAAAACTAACAGGAGCTGAAATCCCCATATCAGATACCGAAAGTCAATTAAAAATATTAAGATATCACTGCAAACAATTTAGGGGGGGGAAGTGATACTATGACAAAGTAGACCACAAATCAATTTCATTGTGAAATTGAAGAGTCATAATTAATGGGACTGATACTTAAGGACAAGGGTAAAAACAGCTATCTTGAAGAAGATAGAACCTTCTTGAAGAAGAATACACATCAGGACTAGTACAGCTTTGCTATGGTGTTTGGTGAAACATTTTTCGCAGTGGATGCAAAGCAGCACCAGAGATCCTATAAAATGAAAATATTGGCAGTCACAGGACTTTGAATAAAGAATGGCAAAATTGATGAAAGTGGCATGCATCAAGCAAATGGAGAAGTGACGTCAAAGTGACCTGCATGTAAATTCTGTAAATTCAAGCTAAAGAATTTTTCCTGGGCATATATAGTTAATGAGAAAAAGTGGTCTGAAAAAATCTGGATAATGCATTAACTCTACAACTCACTCAGATCTAACTGTTGTTGTACCTTTAAGGATAAAGGTGACTTGTCAGATTCTTGGGTTGATGGATAATTCCCTTGGCTAGTTCATAGGTTCCGATTAAATTGTCCTCATCAATCCCAACGTCTTAGAGGAAGAGACTTTTCATGTCACCTAATGGAAGAAGGGTGTAGAGGAGCTGGCTTTTCTTTGCATGGTTGTTTCTTAAAATGAAGTAATTTTGGTTCAAAGGACACCATCAAGCAAAGGTCTTGGTGAGGACATCTTCATGCTGCTGCAGATGAAGGGTGCCAATTCCTACAGCGGGTGCTGGCAAAGGGGGTCGGCTCACAAGACGAAGCTATGATTAGAGCAGAAAAGGAATAAAAACCAAAATGACCTTTTGACCTGATCAGAGCCCTGCTTCATTCTCTCAAGGCAGTGCATGCATTGCTCTTAGCTTGTTTAACCATAACTCACCTTTCCTGGAAAAATAATGAGTTACCTAGAATATACTGGAGATATCTTTCACAGCTAAAAACTAAATTCACCGTAAGGGGAGATAAACTCTTGAATTTGTCCTTTTCTTCAGTAACTATTCATTGGTTTTAGCGGTAGTTTCCTAAATTAGAACAAATGAAAATGATCTGGGCCCAGCGAAGTCGTAACACATGTGTGAACTGAGTTCTAATTAAACCAGAATAGGAAGATAAATGGAAGCACATTTGCTTTTCTCATGGTTCTTCCCTTCCTAGAGCATCATCAGGAGGAATTTGCCTTTTGATGGATGTCAATTATGTGGTGGAGCTGGGAACAAGCGTCAGTGGGCATCTCTTCCTCTATATTATCCGACTAACCTGCTCATCACCCTGCCCCCCCGGGGCTTGGAGAGTGACCTTTAGGACAAGACTTCTGAACAGACTAGCAGGAAAGGTGGCTGGCAGGTAAGAGACTTTACTTTTTTAAGTACAATCACTTTTTCTTATATGACACTAGCACGTACACATATATATCTTGATCAATATTCAGCATTTTATTCTGAAAAAAATAGGCTAAATTAGATTTTACATTTTATTTTTCTTTTTAGGATTTTATTTATTCATGAGAGACACAGAGAGAGAAAGAGAGAGAGAGGCAGAGACAAAGGCGGAGAGAGAAGCAGGCTCCATGCAGGGAGCCCGATGTGGGACTCGATCCTGGGTCTCCAGGATCATGCCCTGGGCTGAAGGCAGGCACTCAACCACTGAGCCACCCAGGCATTCCTAGATTTTACATTTTACTTTAACTTTAAAAGAATTAGACTGCAGGATGCCTGGGTGGCTCAGTGGCTGAGCATCTGCCTTTGGCTCAGGTCATGATCCTGGGGTCCTGGGATTGAGTCCCACATCAAGCTCCCCTCAAGGAACCTGCTTCTCCCTCTGCCTGGGTCTCTGCCTCTCTCTCTCTCTCTCTCTCTGTCTCTCATGAATAAACAAAAAAATTAATTAATTAAATAATCTTAAAAAAAAAATTGGATTACTAATAGAGGATAAACTCAGTGTCTGGCCCTTCAGGAGAAATAATGCACATACGCAAAACCCTACAAGAGAGAAAGCTACTACCTTGCAGGCCAGTTGCTTTTCAAACCTTGGAGAAACAAAGCACCATGAGCCCATGTTCTGAGGCTCCTCCTGACTCCAAATAAAATCTGTAACAGAAGAAAGTTCACTTCAGTACTCCAGGTAAATCTACCATACACACACACTATATACATGCGGAGAGAGAGAGAGAGAGATTATAGCCATTTGTATACACATGCATATACATAGAATGTATGCACCTACAGCTCTCTTCAAGTAGATATATGCCTTTCCAATATGGTCTGCTATTGCTTATCTTTTTTTTTTTTTTTTTTGACAAACGTATAGTCATATATCCAGCACCTCACTCATGATACAGAATAATTCTATCAACCCCCAAAATTCCCTCATCCTGGCCCTTTCAAGGCAACTCCTCTGCCAGCCCCAACCTCTGGCAACCCTTGACCTTTTCTCTCTCTCTACAATTTTGCCTTTTCCAGAACATCAGATAAATGTAACTATGACATGTGGCCTTTGGTTCTGGCTCCTTTGATCTAATCCACAAAGGGATTTTGCCGGTAGCCATGGTTCACTCTCTTTTATGGTTGGGTGGCATGATGTTGTAAGGATATACCTTACATCCTTGTTTATTCATCCACAGGTTGAGGGACATCCTGGTGGTTTCTAGTTTGGGGCAATCATGAATGAAGCTGCTGGAGACATTTTTCTGTGTCCACGTTGTCATTTCTCTTGGGTAAATACCTTGGAGTGGACTGTTGGGTTGTGTGGGAACTCTGTATGTAACCTTGTAAGGAACTGACAGACTGTTTTCCAGAGTGCCTGTACCACTTTCCATTCCTTCCGGCAGTGACTGAGGCTTCCAGTTGCTCTGCTTCCTCATCAGTTCTTGATATTGCCAACTTATTGTTTTGTTTTCATTTTAGCCATTCTAATAGGTGCTGTAGCCATATCTCATTTTGGTTTCATTTGCATTTCCCTTATCGCTCCCTAATTACGTTGAGCATCTTTTCATACAGTTATTTGCCATCCCATTATTTGGCTCAAATCTTTTGTACATTTTTTTTTAAAGATTTTATTTATTTATTCATGAGAGACACACACACACACACAGAGGCAGAGACACAGGCAGAGGGAGAAGCAGACTCCATGTAAGGAGCCCGATGTGGGACTCGATCCGGGTCCCCAGGATCACACCCTGGACTGCAGGCGGCGCTAAACCACTGTGCCACCGGGGCTGCCCCACTGTGCCACCGGGGCTGCCCTCTTTTGCACATTTTGAAAACTTTGATTATTTTTATTCCTGAGTTCGGGGAACTCTTTGAACATTCTGGATGTTCAAATATGTATTTGCATATCTTTGTTAGATATGTATTTGCAAATACTTCCCCCCAGTCTGTGGCTTATTTTCTCAGTGGTCCCTTTCAACAGTGCAGAAAACTCTCATTTTGATGAAGTCCAATTTCTCTGTTATGGGACATGCTTCCATAGTGTTACATCTAAGAACTTTTTGCCTAGCCAAAGGTCATGAAGATTTTCTCCTTGAAGTTTTAGAACTGTACATTTTACATTTAGGTCTGAGATCTTGAGTGAATTTCTGTACCCATGGCATAGAGATGTCCAATTATTGCAGCCCACTTGTTGAAAAGGCTTGCCTTTTATAGTTACATCAATTTATCCTAAGCAACAGTATGGCACTGATTACCTATGACTTCTCAAGAAATGACATGTCCTAAGTGAGAGAAGGGGGATGGGGGACTGAAAAAGACACCAGAAAAAACAGAGAGACATTGGTTCTAGCAGTATTTTTTTTTTTCATATTTCCAGATTCCAAAAGATTCAATTTCCTAATGACTCTCACTGCCCCTGGAACCTCTTTTCATATGAGACATTGGAATAGGTTTCAGGTATCTGAAACCCAAAGAACCCCAACAAGAACAACGCTGTACCTTTCACATGTTTGTATTTGCTCATCTCTTGCTGTAATGAATCCAGTGGGAAAGGGCAGAGTTCCTCTAATCGGATGATGGCAAAGGCATGCTTCTTGGCCTCCAAGGATTCTCTTTGCTTCTGCAGGGCATAGAAATGTTTGCCACAGCAGAATACCAGACTCTTGACGCTGTTGGGTAGAAAAGGGACAAGGGGTGAAGGAGAAATATCTGAAAGAACTGTATCAAAAGAAAGCACAGACTACATAGATGAAAATGCTTCATTACAGAAGCGGGGCGGTGGGGTGCTCTGTAGTTGAGATCAGTGACATGCTACGCCCTGGCAAGCCTCCTTCAGCAACACACCCCTCCAAAGTTCACCCTTCCATGTGTACTCTAACTCCTGTCCCATGGATGCAAAGAACTTCTATCAGGATAGAGGAGATTTGGGTCACTTTGGGTTCCTTAATGTGAACTAGTCTTGCCAGTAATTTAGAATACTACTGCAGAGTATGAAAACAAAGATACACATCAGATTACTTTTTGGGATCCACAGATGAATCACCAATGACCGGCTTGAATGTTGTTCCTGGTGCCATTTCTTGAAGTGTTGACACAGCTGCCTAAGGAGGAGAAAAGCCACAAATCTATCAACTGAAGGAAAGGAGCTGAAGATGCCTTTCTTATAAGGGATCTTTACCAAGAAATAACATCAAACTTTTCTCCTAGGACTATAAGTAAACATATGTACTCATAAACACAATGTCTTTCCAAAAAATACCAATGGTGTATATCTTGGAACAAAATGATTCTTTCAAGATTTCATAAGATTGCTTTTTGTCTGATGCTGCAACAAAATTTTAAGAATCAAAATTTCAGTTTGATCATACTTTAGTATCAATAAAAATATGCTTTCATTTGTCGGAGTAAGAAATGACATTTGTGAACAAAAACAACTAAACTAGGGCAGAGATTTCTATCTTTAGGATTCTGACTATAATTTATAAGCAAAATCTAATGAGTCAGAACAAGCAGGAGCAATACATGAATATTTCCGTGACGAAAAGAAATGTTATTAATGAGTTTGATTTAAATAAGTACTTGTTGCAAAGAACTTAGAGTAGACAACTCTAATTCATTTCCCTATAATCTAGTCCCGAATGGGAATATGACATTTTGACTGGTCCACTGATAGGCAGCCATGTTGATGTGGGATACTGTGATATAACCTAAAAACTTAATATTAACTAAGAGAACAAAATAAAAATTTATATTAGAGAAAATATATATCTATTTATGTGTAATAGATATATATTATTTTATTATATATCATATATATTTATTTATTCTTATTTTTTATTTATTCTTATTGCTAAATAATGTACGATAGAAGCAATCTTTCTCCATCCTGAACCAGAGCCCTTGGTCAGCTCTCACTTCCTAGGGTAGGAATCAAAAGGAGCTGGAGGGGCACCTAGCTGGCTCAGTTAATGGAGCAAGTGACTCTTGATCTTGGGGTCATGAGCTCAAGTCCACATTGGGGCATAGAGCTCACTAATTTAAAAAAAAAAAAAGGAACTGGAGTTCAGAGCTGGGTGGGAAATTTGGGTAGAGGTTAGGTACCACTTGACAGGCAAAGTCCTGAGTCATGTTTATCACATGGCAAGTCATCTCTGAATACGCTGTGGAAAGAAAGGGTGGACTTCTGTTCAGCTAGATCACTTGTACCAATAATCTAATATTGGGGAAGAAATCAAACTTTAATGATGGAGTTACTTATTTTCAATTAATAAAAGGACTTCTATGGTTGATGAAGATATTTGTCTACTTAATAAGACTAGCTTCTCACTTGAAAAATCTATAGGTTAGCTATTGCATTTTTCTTTTTTGAGAGAGAGAGAGAGAGCAGAGGGGCAGAGGAAGAGGGAGAGAGAGAATCTCAATCAGGCTCTATGGTCCACATGGGGCCAAATGGCAGGGCTTGATCTCAAGACCCTTAGATCATGACCTGAGCCAAAATCAAGAGTCGGACACTTAACCGACTGAGCCACCCAGGTGCCCCAGCTGTTGATATTTTTAAGGTTCCAGAGCAAGGCTTCACTTATTTGGTAAGTTATATATTAGACATGGGGAGAGGAGTGGACTCTTGGGGCCAGAATGTGAACTCTTATTCTCATTACAAACAGCAAAAGAAATTCTCAATAAAATGTCTAATTGTTCACTCAATACTTAGTAATATACATATATTATATTTATTGGATTATATTCCTTTATAGTAATGACTGAGGGAGCAGGTGACACCCTTAGGGGTACAATGAAAGTTGGGTCATGAATCGCAGATGTGTATATTTCTTAGAAATAAATTATAGTAATTTACAGTATGTCTTGGCCTCTTTACCATTACTGTTTCAAAATATCTGTGTCAAAAGAGCCCCATCAGAAAGACTGTGTTAAAAGGATTGCATTAGTTTTTCCTGAATGCCCTGTGATGCTGCTAGATTCACGAAGCCATCTCAAAGTATGCATGATTGTTCAAGGAACATTGAGTTAGAGAATGAGATCAAACGCATGAACCCTGCTGTGGGTGAATGAATGGGAAGTGCATTTCCTGAGTACTGACTCCCAGGGCTGGGGCCAGGGAGACACAGTGGAAGTACACAGCAGAATTTAAGGAGGCACCCACGCTAGGCTCATGCAAGTGTTGGCCACCAGTGGGGGCAATTCACTCACTGGTTTCCTCAACATCCCTCAATTCCAAATATACACTCTCAAACCTTTGTGAGAAGAACAAGGTAGCCTTGAAGAGCCACATCCTAAATGACTTATTTCACCTTATTAGCATCCAAATAAGTGCAAAAGGTTTTTGAGTGCTAATCCTATTTAAGACCCATACAAAACTGCAAAAAAGATTCTAACAGATGGTATAAATAGATGCTTTGTAATATTTATTATCTTGAACTCTGCATATTCTTGTGATTTAAAAAACATATTGTGGGGTGCCTGGGTGGCTCAGTTGGACTCTTAATTTTGGCTCAGGTCACGATCTCAGGGTCATGAGATGGCGCCCCACTTCTGGCTCTGTGCTGAGCGTGGAGCCTGCATAGGATTCTCTCTCCCTTTCCCTCTACCCCTCCCCCTCTCGCTTGTACACACATGCTCTCTCTCTCTCTAAAAAAAAGTAAAAATAAGTTAAAAATATAATAAAAAACATAACGCGAGCTTAACACTCAGTTCAGGTAAACCAAGATAAAAACGTACCCTTTTATCGGTGTAGCAATAAGCTATATCATTAATAATGTTTGAAACAGGAGTCTATCTCTGTGTGATAAATCATTTAACAGGAAAAAAAAACTCACTAAAAGCCAATGAATGCCACCGCTGCTTCTTTTTTTTTTTTTTTTTTTTTTTTTTCACCGCTGCTTCTCATCACAATATTTGGAATTTTCAACTTGCTACTATCAATATAGTACCATAGACCTGGTTATCTGAGATTTTGCTTTCAACATTTTGCGTTAAGCATGGTCAACCTACGTCCAGAAGTAGATGATCTTCCTCCTGACTTATGGTCAGAAGGTGACTAGTAACTTTACCCTTTGTCATAATGCCTACGTCATTCACCTACTTCATCTCATCACCTTGGCATTTTATCATCTCACTCCATTAAAGAAGGGTAAGTAGAGCACAATAAGATATTTTTAAAAGAGAGACTATATTTGCATAACTTTTATTATAGTATATTGTTATGATTGTTATATTTTTTATTAGTTATTGTTAAGCTCTTACTGTGCATAATTTATAAATTAAACTTTATTATAGTGATGTATGCATAGGAAGACAGTATATGTAGGGTTCAGTACTATCTGTGGCCTTAGGCATCCAATGAGAGTCTTAGAACGTATTCCTCACAGATGAAGGAAGGATATTGGTGCTTATACTATTTGCACTTTAAAACTTTTTCTAAAAAATCATTTCTGCTCCCTATATTCCCAGTTATTCCAGAAAGATGTTTTTAAAAGAGAGAAAGCAGTGAGGCCAGCTAAAACTAAAAAGATGTTTCTGCTTAAATATAATTAGATACAAGGGTGGTGGTGGAGGGATGGGTGAAATAAGTGATGGAGATGAAAGAGTGCACTTGAGAGAAGCAGCAAGTGATGTATGGAAATATTGAATCATCATATTGTACACCTGAAACTAATATAACATACTGTATGTTAACTAACTCAAATCAAAATGAAAATTTAAAAAGCTAAAAATTTAAATAAATAAATAAAACTAGTTATGGAAAATGTGTATAAAAATGACAAAAGGAAATTACAGACCAATATCTCTGATGAACATGAATGCAAAAATTCCCAACAAGGTATTAGCTAATCAGATCTAACAGCACATTAAAAAGATTATTTATCACAACCAAGTGGGATTTATTCCTGGGCTGCAGGGATGTTTCAATATCCATGAATCAATGTGATACACTACATTAATAAAAGAAAAGACAAGAACCATATGATCCTCTCAATAGGTGCTGTATGCCAAAAACCATTTGGCAAAATACAGCATCCTTTCTTGATTAAAACTCTCAACAAAGTAGGGATAGAGAGAACATACCTCAACATCATAAAGGCTATATGCAAAAGACCCACGGCAAATATCCTCCTTATGGGGAAAACCTGAGAGCATTTCCCCTAAGGTCAGGAACATGACAGGGATGTCCACTCTCACCACTGTAGTTCAACATAATACTAGAAGTCCTAGCCTCAGCAATCAGACAACAAAAAGAAATAAAAAGCATCCAAATTGGCAAAAAAGAAGTCAAATTTATCTCTTCACAGATGACATGATATCTATGAGAAAACCCAGAAGACTCCACCAAAAATTGGTAGAACTGATACAGGAATTCAGCAAAATTTCAGGATATGAAATCAATGCACAGAAGTCTGTTGCATTTCTATATACCAATAATGAAGCAGTAAAAAGAGAAATCAAGGAATCAATCCCATTTAAAACTGCACTAAAACTCATAAGATACCTAGGAATAAACTTAACCAAAGAAGTAAAAGATTTGTACTCTGAAAACCATAGAACACTTGTGAAAGAAACTAAGGAAGACACAAAGAAATGGAAAAACATTGGAAGAACAAATACTATTAAAATGTCTATACTAACCGAGGCAATTGCATCTGCCTTCAGCTCAGGTCATGATGCTCAGTCAGTTAAGCTGGGTGGCTCAGTCAGTTAAGCATCTGCCTTCAGCTCAGGTCATGGTGCCAGAGTCCTGGGATCCAACCTACATCAGGTTCCCTGCTCAGTAGGAAGTCTACTCCCTCTGCCCCTCCCCCTGCTCATTCTCTCTCTCTCTCTCTCATAAATAAATAAATAAATAAATAAATAAATAAATAAATAAAATCTTTTTTATTTTATTTTTTTAATAAAATCTTTTTAAAAAAGCCTATACCACCCAAAGCAATCTACTCATTCAAAATCAAAATAATACCAGCAATTTCACAGAGCTGGAACAAACAATTCTAAAATTTATGTGGAACCAGAAAAGATCCCCAAAAGCTAAAGTAATGTTGAAAAAGAAAACCAAAGCTGGAGGCATCACAGTTTCACACTTCAAGTTCTATTACAAAGCTATAATTATCAAGCTAATATGGTTTGGCACAAAAACAGACACATAGATCAATGGAACAGAATAGAGAACCCAGAAATGGACCGTCAACTATATGGTCAACTAATCTTCAACAGAGCAGGAAAGAATATCCAATGGAAAAAAGATAGTCTCTTCAACAAATGGTGTTGGGAAAATTGGACAGCAACATGCAAAAGAATGAAACTGGACCAGTTTCTGATACTATACACAAAAATAAATTCAAAATGGATGAAAGAGTTAAATGTGAGACAAAAATTCATCAAAATCCTAGAGGAGAACATAGGCAGCAACCTCTCTGACCTCAGCCACAGCAAATTATTTTTAGATCTATCTCCAGAGGCAAGGAAAACGAAAGCAAAAATGAATTATTGGGACTTCATCAAGATAAAAATCTTCTGCACAGTGAAGGAAATAATCAATAAAACTAAAAGGCAACCTATGGAATGGGAGAAGACATTTGCAAATGATGTATCAAACAAAAGGTTATTATCCAAGATCTATAAAGAACTCATCAAACTGAACACCCGAAAACCAAAAAATCCAGTCAAGAAATGGGCAGAAGACATAAAAGGACATTTCTCCAAGAAGAAATGTCATCCAGAAGACTAATAGGCACATGAAAAAAATGCTCAACATCACTCATCATCAGGGAGATACAAATCAAAACCACAATGAGATACCACCTCACAAGGGTCAGAATGGCTAAAATTAACCACTCAGAAAATAATTGATACTGGCGAGGATGTGGAGAAAGGGGCACCCTCTTACACTGTTTGTGGGAATGCAAACTTGTGCAGCCACTGTGGAAAACAATGTGGAGGTTCCTCAAAAAGTTAAAAATAGAGCTACCCTATGACCCAGCAATTGCACTACTAGGTATTCATGAAAAGGACACAAAAATAGTGATTCAAAGGGGCACATGCACCCCAATGTTTATAGCAGCAATGTCCACAATAGCCAAAATAAGGAAAGAGCCCAGATGTTCACTGACAGATAAATGGATAAAGATGTAGTGTGTGTGTGTGTGTGTGTGTGTGTGTGTATATAAAATATTACTCAGCCATCAAAAACAATGAAATCTTGTCATTTGCAAGGGAATGGAATTAAAGAGTATAATGCTAAGTGAAATAATTCAGAGAAAGACAATTACCATATGATTTCACTCATATGTGGAATTGAAAAAGAAAAACAATGAACATCAGGGAAGGGAAGGAAAAATAAAAGGAAATCCGAGAGGGAGACAAACCATAAGAGACTCTTACCTCTAGGAAACAAACTGAGGGTCACTGGAGGGGAGGTGGGCCGGGGGATGGGTTAACTGGGTTATGGGCATTAATGAAGGCACTTGATGTAATGAGCCCTGGGTGTTCTATGCAACTGATGAATCACTAAATTCTACCCTGAAACTAATGATACATATATGTTAACTTGAATTCAAATAAAATCTTTACAAAATGATAAAAGGAGAAAGGCTTCCTAACCAGTTTTTTTCCTACTTACAGGAAACCTGAGTAACATCTTTGGAGAAGCAACAATGAGGGGTTTTCGGAAGTTCCGGACCATCTGTCTCCTGAGCAAGTGGAAATATTGTGAGGGGGTAGTTGGGTTCACCACAAACATGTTTACTGTGTCTCCATCTACTCCTTCTTCTCTGCTGTCACACATCTAAGAGAGAAACAAAAGAAAGGAACAAATGTTCAGATCACCTAATTCAATCAATCAATCAATCCCTGTCCTAAGGGAAACATGTCTGTATACTGATGACTCTCAAACTTATCTTCCACACACCTGTTTTTATAGTTCTTCCTCAAACTGTAGTTTTGTATTTCATGTGTAGTCCTTAACTTACCTGCAATTTATTTCTGTCAACTAGTTTTTATAAAGTCATTTTCCTGTATTATTAGCTATCAATATAAACTATCTATCTACTGTTCTATCTACCTTTCTACTAATCTGTCACCTAGCTGTATATTTTATCTGCACTTATGCCAAAATAGCTAATGATATTCATGTACTTAGGGTGATGTACATAAATGTCTCCATTTACTCAAAATGCACCAGAAGATAATAAAGATTTATAGATAGAAGGATGATAGATGAGTAGATGTGATTAAAACAAGTACAGTATAATAAAATATTAATGGTAGCATCTAAGGGGTTGGCATATGAATATTCAATGTAAAATTTTATGACTTTTCCATAGGTTTGAAATATTTCATAATAAAATATTAGGAAGCCATAGGTATAAAAAGACGTAGGTAAAGATCCTTACCAAACAATAACAGTGGTTATTTCTGGGTGTTTATTCAAATTTTTTTTTAAGATCATGAATCATTTTATTTTATTTTAAAGATTTTATTTATTTTATTCATGAAAGACAGAGAGAGGCGGAGACATAGGCAGAGGGAGAGACAGAGAGGGTGGAGACATAGGCAGAGAGAGGTGGAGATATAGGCTCCCCTTTGGGGAGCCTGATGTGGGACTCAATCCCAGGACCCCAGGATCTCGCCCTGAGCCCAAGCCAGATGCTCTACCACTGAGCCCCATAGGCGTCTCAATCATTAATTGTTTTATAAAATACTATCATTAATCAAAAACAATTTTTTAAATAAAAATACAGATTTCTAGGCCCCACTTGGAATAATCTGATCTCGTATTGGTCCCTGTGTGTCTTTGCAAAAAATCTCCATAGGTGATTCTGATGATCAGCCTGGTTTGGGAACCACTGACCTCTGCCATCCAAGAACCACTTTAATCGTCATAAAGCCATGATAGTAAGATATCCAAGGCATCAGATTGATAAGGAATAATGACTTTGCATTAAATCTATTTCATTCAAATACTCCAAGGTCTTAGAGCTTAAGGCATGCGTTAAGTATCTACAGGAGGTAGTTCTATTTCAAAGCACCTAGGAAGCAGGAAAGGATTTCTTGGAATGCAGAAGGTGTTGGACATACCTGCAAGAAACGCTCGATGCGGCAAGAGGAGTGGTCGGGTCCAGCCCCATCATACCCGTGGGGAAGGAGAATAACAATGCCGCTCTGTAGCAGCCACTTGGCCTCTCCTGGAAAAACACACGACGGGAAATAAGAACCCTCTGACGCAGGAGCAGAATGGTCTGATGTGATTTGAGCAGTGGCACAAGTTTAGTTTGCTGTCTGATCCCCTGGCATCATTTCCATCCCATGCCCTTTCAGGCAGCGTTACACGCTTCAGAGGAAAATATCCACCCTACCAGCTGAAACCCCATAGGACATGCTCACTGAAAGGGCTTTAGCAGACGGAAGACAAATTATAAGGTGAATGTCCTGGTTTCAAGGACAGCAGGTACCACTCTGATTCCATGCCAGACACAGCACCTACGGAGAACAGGTGGCGCCTGCCCTTCCTCACAGCACCACTTAAAACAGGCCACTGTCCGCAGACTGCAGGTGTGACACTTGGGACAGCCTCCGGACGGGTCAAAGGCCAGTCTCCCCAAGGCACTTCTCCTCCTTACAACTACAAGGTTACAGAGAAACACAGCCACAGGGAGGCCAGAAAGGCGCAAAATCCCAGAGTGCTTACCCCCAAAAAATGGGGTGAGAGGGACTCACACGTGTACTTTACATACTTGAAATTTTACAATAAGCAGCTTCTGCTCTTGTAAATGATGACTGAAAACAATAAAGACGCGCAACTACCAGCTTTCAGATACTTAAACATCCATGGGTTGAGGGAAGTGGACTTTCAAGGCTGCCACTCGCTCTGACCACAAATCCTCACGGAGTCACCCCTGCCTGCTTGGTGTCCGTTCACCTGCCCCAGGCGCATTCCCGCAAGTCCCACTGCCCAGGAGCTGGCAGGTCCATGCCCTGCTCCCTACGGCCAAGCACAGTCCCCTGAGAAGGTGCTGACCCCCACAGTCACTGAGTGGCCCCCGTCCCCTGGAAGCTTTTGTAACCATCTGCCAGCTGCCATGCCTGCCCCAGGGGATGGCAGGGCAGCCCCCAAACTCTCCTGGGGGGCTGTGCTGTGCTCCAGCATCTCAAAAGCAACTATGGCCCCTTTCTATGTACTTGTCCCCAAGACGCTGAGACCGTCCATCCACTCCACATGCATATGCCAACACCAACCTCCAGAGATGAACGTGTCAAAAATGATCTGAGCACCATTGAAGAAATCACCAAACTGAGCCTCCCAGAGAGGCAGTAACTTGGGACTTTCAATGCTCATCCCATATTCAAATCCCAGGACAGCCTCTTCTGACAATGGGCTGTTGCTGACCTAATACAAAGGGAGAGAACAGAAATACTGTCATGCAAGGAGAGATGGGGCATGAATGAGTAAGGCATCACAAACCCTCTCAAAAGGAGGAGAGGCATAGAGTGGAGTGTTCTTTCCATTCATCTCCACATTTCTATGAGAAAGGAGATCTACTGCTCTCTGTGAAGATGAGCACAGACCTTCCTTATGACCTGCCTTGGGCTCAGGTCATGATCTCAGGGTCCTGGGATCTAGCCCCACGCTGGGCTCCCTGCTGGGCAGGGAGTCTGCTTCTCCCTCTTCCTCTGATCCTCCCCTTGCTCATGTTCTCATACTCTCTCTCTCTCTCAAATAAGTAAATAAAATCTTAAAAAAAGAAATTTCCCCTGACCAGTGTTCTACAGCTGTAGCTTCCTTTCATGGTCAAGCTTCTAGAAGAATTATCTAATCCACTCCAGTTTCTGTTACCCCTCAAGCTAGTGCAATCTAGCTTCTGTTCTTACTCCTCCACTAAAACAGCTCTATATGAGGTCAACCCTTGACCTTCCAGTGGCTAAATCCAATGGCCACGTTCTTCTTCCTCACATCTGACTTCTCCCTCCTTCAGTTCATGACACAGTGACTCCCAGTTCTCCTCCTGCCTTTCTGGATGCTTTTTTGGGGGGGAAATTTCCTCTGCCAGCACCTTAAAAACCTTTTCCCAGGACCCCTCAGCCCTCTTCTTGTTCTGCTCTCTCCTAAGGAGATAATCCCACCTCTGTGGTTCAAACATTTCTACACCCTGATGATATCTGAACCTGTACCTCTAGACTACACTCCTTCATTAGCTCCAGACATACCTAAATTGCCTTTCTCTAATGGACAGAAACCTCTATGTTATTCAGCCACATCAAAGGCAAACATCCAAAACTGAATCATCTTTCCTTACCAAACCCATTCCTTCTCTTTACATTTGGGTGAATGCTGTCATCATGTAGCAATTGTCTGAGTCAGGAAGCCAGGAGATAAGCAAGATTAGTCTTTCTTCTCTAACTCCTTACATCTACCACTAAGTCTTACAGCTGTTCTTCTCAAATCTGGCCCCATTTTTTGTCTGCACCACTATTGCCCTAATTCAGGTTCCCACAATTTCCTGCCTAGACTATTGAGAAACCTTAGAAACTGCCCTTACCTCAATAAAGCTGGGATAGAAAAACTATCCAAAGTTCTCATCCATCTTCAGCTTCCATAGCTCGGTCAGGAGGGCTCTTTCTGATACAAATCTTGATCACCTGCTCAAAATTCCTCCAAGGTTTCCAGCTTACATAATATTCTAAGTCTTTCATAATGCAAGGAGTCTGGCCAGTCTCCTCTTCCTTACTCCTGTACCCACTTTGCAGCTTAACCTCCAGTCACATGAAGCTATTTGGAGTTCCCATCCTCTTACTTCACAGGTTTTGTATGTACTATTGTGCCCACCTGGAATAGTTCTCCCTACATGCATCAGATTGGGCAACTCCTCATGTCCTTCTAGCCCCAGCTCAAATCTGGCTTCCTCCCCAAGCTTCTCCTGACTTCCCAAGTAGACTCTCTGACCTTCACATGTGCATTCATGTACTTTGCACGCTTGTATAACATCTACCTTCATTTCTTGAATTTATTGCTTTTATTTATTCCAAAATGCTTTTGAGATGGCTCACAACATACCAGATATACAATGTGATCATGTAAATGTAAGCAGAGAGAAAAAAGATAAAGATTGAGACATACAACAGAGGGGAAAGACAACCTAGTGACCTATAGTTACCAAGGGTACCATGGCCCCCGCCCCTTCCTGAGAGCCATTGCTGATAGGGGAATGCTGCACAATTGCAGAAATCATGAAGCATACACGATAAAGACAAGCTACTCCTCAGTGAACTGCAACCACTCTCAGTACGACAAGCAAGCAGGAGTTCCTGCGAGGGTCTTCATATAAAGGACATGGCATCAGAAAATTAATGAAATCTTTGACAGCATCTTCATAACAGATGCAAGGCATTTACTTGGGGCTTTCTAAATAGTAATATTCAAAATGAACTGATACTACATAACAAGTCACAATTCAATAAAAGACACTGGGGCCAGGGGGTGATCCTTAAGATTTCAATATCTAGATCACCAACCTGACTTGATCCAGGGGTAGATTTTAGACTAAAGTAAAGATGAGCTTCATGTCCTTTTAAGTAATTGTCCTGGAATCTTGCTTTTGACAAGTGAATTTTTTAAAATATTGAATATCAGTAAACTCAAGATTATACTCAAACAAATGACTAGAGTAGGAAAAAAGATGACATGACACTAAGCATACCTTGAAGGATAATTTATCTTAATAAACATTATATGCCCGGCATTATGCTAGTTGTCAGAGAGATAAAAATGAAAAGACCCAGTCTTCATAAAAATGAAAGACCCAGGGTCTCATTAGCCTTTGACCCTATAGAATAGCTCAGGGACTAGCACATAGAAACACATGGTAATAGATATATTCATCAAGCCCACCAAACCTTAAAAAATAAAGTAATCTTGAGAAAGCTGGACATTTTTTTAAAGTAAGCTCTATGCCTGCTGTGGCACTTGAACTCATGACCCAAAGATCAAGAGCTTCATGCTCTACTGACTGAAGCAGGGCTTTTTTTTTTTTTTTTTTTTTTTTTTTTTAAAAAGCAGGGCTTTTTTTTTTTTAACAGGCAAGAAATATTGGCTTATTGTCCACTTGCTCAGCTTACTTTAATGAATTCAGCAACACACAGATTATAATGTCAATTTTGGATTGAGAAAATGAACATCTGTTTGACATTTATATGACTACAGATAAGTAGCTAGAGTAAGATAGCTCTAGTCTACTCACTAACTAGTGCATTGCTTGCATTCCAAGTGTATAGACCTACATTCTCCACCCACTCAGCACCCTTTATTTCAAAAAGGATCGAACCCATGTTGTTGCAAATAGCAAGATTTCATTCTTTTTTATGGCTGAGTACAATCTAGAGGGTATAAGGCTAAGTGAAATAAATCAGTCAGAGAAAGACAAATACCATATGATTTCACTCATGTGTAAAATTAAGAAACAAAAGAAACGAATGAAAAGAAAGAGAAACAAAAAAAACCAGACTCTTCGAGAACAAACTGGTTGTTACAAGAGCGGAGGTGGATGGGTGGATGGGGAGGAGGTGGATGGGGGGATAGGAGGATGAGGGGGACAGGTGGATAAGTGGATGGGGGTTGAGGAGTGGTTGGGGAGGGGTGGATGGGAGAATGGGGGATGAGTGAAATAAGTGAAAGGATTAAGAGTATGATTATCTAGATATGGAAGTGCTGAATCACTATTTTTTTTGTACACCTGAAACTAATAACACCATGTTAGTATACTGGAATTGAAAACTAATTGGAAAAAAAATAAGTTTGAATCCAAAGTTGCTGACATATGTTTCTAGTTTTTTTTTAAATCCTGTAACTATAGGGCACCTGAGTAGCTCAGTGGTTGAGCATCTGCCCTTGGCTCAGGTCATGATCCTGGAGTCCTGGGATCAAGTCCTACATCGTGCTCCCCACAGGGAGCCTGCTTCTCCCCCTGCCTATGTCTCTGCCTCCCTCTGTGTGTCTCTCATGAATTAAAAAAAAGAAAAAAAGAAAGAAAGAAAGAATCCTGTAAGTATAATTATCAGCACCTAGGTTTTACAGTAGATGAAAAAGACATCCTACCTCTAGAAACCCCTTCTGATTAGGGTCCATATGGTTCAGGGGAATAAAGGTGTCATCGGTCTTCTGGCAAACCACCATCGCATGCCTCTGACTAAAAGTTCCACGGCCAACATCCTGCCCACTCAGACGGACATTAAAACCTTAAGCAAACAAATAAGGATAAAAGAAAAATCCAGATTCCAATGAATAACCTAAGCATTAACAAGGCATGATGACCCTCAGTTCCCATACATCAGCTCATCCTGAGAATTTTCCTTAGCAAAGACATTCCCTTATTAAAATATACCTGTCCAAAAATAAAAATTAAAGTAAAAAAATAAAATATACCTGTCCTATACTCAAAAGTCTGTGGAAGATGAGATTATACAAGAACAGAAAGACATCATTTGCTCTACAATTTTTAGAGGAAAATATCTTTCCAATTTATCCCTCACAGAGCCCTTTGTTTCCCAGCAAGAAATGTTCTGTAGTCTTTCTCTGATGAAGGTTACCAACATGAGTTATACTAAGATTAAATAAAAATAACATTGTCGAGTAAGAAAAGTTTAGAACCTCTCTAGTCAATGAAAACGACAGGAGATAGTTCTAATTCAAAACCACGGGAGTCACATATAACAAATGTCACACAGAGCATCCCCTGCCAGCTGTGCAGCTAAACAGAAACTTCTTACCCTGAGCAAGTAATGAGCCCAAGGCAAGAGCTTCTGCTGTGGCCCAGTCTACCTTTGTTCCATCCATCACTTTCTCCAGTCTGGACTGCAAAAAATGGAATGAAAAAAAAAAGAAAAAAAAAATGGAATGAGAAAGAAAAAAGACATTTTTAAGAGTCTACCCTCTTTTTCACACGGAGGACAAAAAATGTAATGCAACAATGGAAGTATCAAAATCGTAATGTTAAGTAAAAGAGAAAGTGCAGAAGGAAATGTAAGAGGATGGTCACAGTTGTAGGTTTTCAAACAGGCACAATAAGCAGGCACTCCGGTTAGTGGTTAACCTGTGCATGGGGAGGAAATGGCTCCAGGGAGGGCACGAGGGGAACTGTACTAATATTTTAGTTCCTTAGCTGGATGGTAAGTGCATAGATTGTTTTAAGGATCTCTGTACCTGGAGCGCCTGGGTGGCTCAGTTGGTAAGGCATCTGACTCTTAGATTTGGCTCAGGTCATGATCTCATTCATTGTGAGATCGAGCCCTGCAACGGGCTCCCCGCTCAGCGGGAGTTTGCTTGGACATTCTCTCCCTCAACCCCTTCCCCCCTACCTCAAATAAATAAATATTTTTTTAAAAGTCTCTTTATATATAATAAAAACCTAAAAATGAAGCTAGTGTTGTAAAGATCATCCAGAGGACAGTGCCTTGTTCAAGCTTAAGAAAGGCCTTTAGCTTCTTGCTCCTCTGTCTTCAGCATGGAGAGTCCCATGTTCTGGGAAACTTCCGAGGCCCATGCAAACCAAAACTTCAATATATTTAATATGAGGGGCGCGTGGGTGGCTCAGTCAGTTGAGCATCTGCCTTTGGCTCGGGTCATGATCACAGGGTCCTGAGATCAGGCCCCATGTCGGGCTCCCTGCTCAGTGGGGACTCTGCTTCTCCCTCTCCTCTCCACTCATGCTATCTCTGTCTCTCTCTCTCAAATAAATAAATAAAATCTTAAAGAAAAAAAAAGCTATTATATTTAACATGAGACAATATGTAAAACTGCAACGTGTATTAGGGTCTAAATGGTTGCCTTTGGAGATGTGCGTGTTGATTTTTATTTATTTTTGTTTATGCTACCCCTCCCCCCAAAAAGCATTTTCTGCTCACTGGTCAGAAAAATCAAAACAGGCATTCCAGTACAGCTGTATTTTGGATGATATACATGTAGTACATGTGAATGTCATGCATTAAACATGTATGAATAAATAAAAGGAGGAAAATGAGAAATAGGCAAAATCTGAATGGAGTATCAGTACCAAAACATGTATGTGTGTATGAAGGGAAGAAGAAAGAATGGAGGAAAAGTGGACAAGTCCAAGTTAGATGACTATCAGTACCAAAACACCCCTAGGATCAGTTCCCAGAACCTAGTGACATACAATAAGTGATTGTCAAAATCATTAGCCAACTGAAAAGACAGATCAAGGCCAATTTCTTTGCTGTGCAAGACAAACAATAGCCAGAAATTTTAATGCTCCCTACCTGAACGTACATCTTCAAAAGGTGACTGTGCATCTGGAGTTCCTCTGGCACCTCCACAGACTTCCTGCCAATAAACCGCAGGAGATCGAGGGGCACACCCGTGTTCCACGTGGTGATGCAAGCTTGTGGCTGGACCAGGCCCTGCCAGTGCGCCTGCAGGTTGGTGGCCGGGGGGTTGTAGTGGTCTATGTGAGTTAAATGATCATTTAACTTTGCATAGTAGGAGGCTTTGATTTCTGACACCTCTTCTGGGGTCATGAGTCCATTGGCAATCAGGTGCTCTGCATAGGTGTCTGGGATGCTCTTTCGGGCTCTGGCCAAGAAACAGGGGAGAAAAGTCAATCTGATTTGTAAAAATCAAAGAGTGACAGATACAGTCATTGTCAAAGGTATTACAGAGCATCATCACTATAAACAAGGCAAGTGGGGGGTGCCCGGGTGGCTCAGTGGTTGAGCATCTGCCCTTGGCTCAGGTCATGATCCCGGTGTCCTGGGATCCAGTCCCACATCAGGGTTCCTGCACGGAGCCTGCTTCTCCCTCTGCCAATGTCTCTGTCTGTGTCTCTTATGAATAAATAAATAAAATATTGGGCAGCCCAGGTGGCTCAGCGGTTTAGCGCCGCCTTCAGCCCAGGGCATGATCCTGGAGACCAGGAATCGAGTCCCACATCGGGCTCCCTGCATGGAGCCTGCTTTCCCCTCTGTCTGTGTCTCTGCCTCTCTCTCTCTCTCTCTCTCTCTGTCATGAATAAATAAATAATACCTCTAAAAATCAATCAATCAATCAATCAATCAATCAATAAATAAATAAATCTTAAAAAAAGGCACACAGGACATGTCAGGAACTAGAAAGAGGGAGTGGTTGCACAACATTGTGAATGTACTAAAAGCCTCTGAATTGTTCACTTCAACACAATCCATTTCATGTTATGGAATTCTCACTCCAATACCTTTTTGTTTTAAGAATTTATTTATTTATTTAATTATTCATTCATTCATTCATTCATTCAAGAGCCTCACAAGCAGATGGGGCAGGCAGAGGGAGAAACAGACTCCCCGCTGAGCAGGGGGCCCGATGTGGGGCTCAATCCCAGGACCCTAAGATTATGACCTGAGCTGAAGGCAGACATTTAACTGACTGAGCCACCCAGGTGCCCCTACCTCACTTTTTTTTAAGGCAATAGTGAGTAATAACCTCTTGCAAACAATAACAAAAAAACAAATTCATCTTTTTAAGCTTTCATCTACATCAAGGCAGAAGTAATTAGTAGAGTTTCCCTATAAATTGACACATTCTGGACAGTTATTCTTTATAAGACTAACCTACATTGTCTACCCACCCCTTTATTTCAAAAAGTATTGAACTCAAAGTTACCAACATCTATTTCAGGTGGCTTTAGTAATCCAGTTACTATAATAATCAGTACCTCAGTTTAATAACAATAATAAGGCCACTCTACGTTCACGGAATACTTTAAACTACAAAGTTTGCTCACATACTTTATTGTATTTAGTCCTGACAAGAGTGAGAAGTAAGCCAGATATTTATTTATTTTTTTAATGAGGCCCTGAGCCACATCAGGCCACTCAGCAGCTGAATTCAAACAGAACTCAGGGATGCCTGGGTGGCTTAGTGGTTGAGTGTCTGCCTGTGGCTCAGGTTGTGATTCCGGGGTTGGGAATTGGGTACCACAGGCCGGGGCTCCTCGCAGGGAGGCTACTTCTCCTTTTTCCTGTGTTTCTGCTTCTCTCTCTGTGTCTCTCATGAATAAATAAGTAAAAGCTTTAAAAAACAAAAAACAGAGAACCCAGATTTATTCTTCCAAAAGCAGTTCACTACCTGTATCCAGAAAGACCTGTAAAATGTCACCCAATTTATTTTTCTGCTTCCATTTATATCTATGAGGAAATAAAGTGGGGAAGGGGCTCTGTTGTACTTTCTAGTATCAAGAAAGGAAATTCCCAAGTAATATATTCCTCTCTGTCACATTAACCCTCTGCCCCAGCACTGTCCAATAGAAATGTAGCCTGAGCCAATGTGTAGTTAAAACTTTCTTGGGGTCCCTGGGTGGCGCAGCGGTTTGGCGCCTGCCTTTGGCCCAGGGCGCGATCCTGGAGACCTGGGATCGAATCCCACGTCGGGCTCCCGGTACATGGAGCCTGCTTCTCCCTCTGCCTATGTCTCTGCCTCTCTCTCTCTCTCTCTGACGATCATAAATAATAAATAAAAATTTATAAAAAAAAAAAAACTTTCTTAGTGGTCATCTGAGTAAAGGTTTAAAAAAAACAGGTGGAATTAATTTTAGTAACATTGATTCAACTCAATATATGCAAAATATGGTCACTTCAATACTTTATCAACATTAAAAATAACTATTGAGATAGTTTACATTCTTTTTGTCAGAGGGAGTCTTTGGAATCTGGTGTGTATATTACACTTACAGGCCATCTCCAGGAGGACTGGCCACATTTCAAGTGTTCAGTAGCCATGTATGGTGGTGGCTTTCATATTGGACAGCATGTTTCTCAAGATTCCTTACAATCCATCATGTTACCTCTTGCCAAGGCACCGAGTAAGTCCTGGAGGACCGGTTTTCGGTCCTGTCAAGGGCATAACAAGTAGCTTTGGGTTTTGGGCTTAGTCTCCTACTACCTTAGTCTCCCATCTGCAAATGAGGTTGGTAAATGGCCTTCGTTCATTCATTGAGCAAACGTGTAGAGTTTGAAGAATATGAGGAGCTCTCGTAGGACCCATAGTATGACCATACCAGTTTGGTCAAGACTCTTCCAGTTTTAGCACTGAAAGTTCTGTGTGCTAGGCCACCCAGGGAGTTGGTCACCCTACCTCAGAGTGTCTAATAAAAATAGTAAAAATAATGTGAGCACTATGGGGGCAAGGGGACCTTCAACAAATGTCTATAGTTGTACCTGATGATTTTATACATGACTGGGTTGGTGAAGAAGGGCTCGTCCAGCTCGTTGTGGCCCCACTGCCTATAGCATAACAAATCAACAATCACATCCTTCCGGAACTGGCGCTGGTATTCAAAAGCCAGTTGTGTGGCACGGACCACTTCCTCTGGGCTATCTCCATTGACATGGATGATGGCGCAGCCCACAAGCTTCCCTGAGGCAGAGAAGACAGATGAAACCAGCCAGCTAACCCCAAGCGACATTAGCCCACCTCCAAGTCCTATTGCCTGTGTGGGGAGGCAGCCCACATACTCAGAGGTGGTTTGGCTGGGTTGTTAAGAACCCATAATTTGGAGTCCAGGTGACAGGAAAGAGGTCATGTCCCAGCTCTGCGACTTACTCTGTGACCTTGGTAAACTTAGGAATCTCAGTTTTCTTATCTATAAAACTGGAATAATAGCTCCTACCTATTAGTGATGTAAAGCATACATGAGTTAACAAAAAAAGTCCTAGAATGTGCTTCTGGTATCTCTAACAAACTAATCACAAAAATTTCAAATAGATAGGGACCTCTGGCTGGCTCAGTTGGAGGAGCATGTGACTCCTGATCTTGGGGTCATGAGTCTGAGCCTCACATCAGGTATAGAGTGTGCTTAAAAATAAATGAACTTTAAAAGAAAATTCACATAGAGAGCCCAAAAGGCATCCAAGCCAGGGTCTGGGTACAACTATTCCTACCAACTAATAGTTTTTGTAACTCTGTGAACTGGGTAATGGGTAAAAAAGCCCTGCCTTTGTCTTAAAACTGCCAATTTCCAAGGTAAAACAAGTCAACTTTGCTTCATCACATCTGATTTTTTAACCAAGACCACTTAGCCAAATTCACTTACTGAACATATCCTTCTTGACTAAGGTCTTGGGTACCCCAGGTCTGAATCTCCTAAAGACAAGTACCCTGGTATAGTACCAACTGTGTTGATCTTTGGTTTTCACCAGATCACTCAACTGGGTACTTGGGCCATTTGAGATGACACCTTCTCAGTTCCATTCTTGTCTTATTTCCTTGGGTTCAAAGATCACACTCACACTTTTAAAGGAATATTAATAACACTGTTGGTAACTACTGACCATAGCTGATCCAAAATTTAAAATGGGATAACCAGCAAGATTCACTCTTCCGAGTGAACTAGATGTTGATCTAGGGCTGCCTCCCTATTTTACATACCGATATCACTGCAGTATAAGGAAGACCTTCCTCTTTCTGCAGGAGTGGTATAACCCAGCTGGTTATTGACAATCAGATGGACACTCCCACCAATTCTGAAATGTGGGAGATTAGACAGCGTAAATGTTTCGGGGACAATCCCCTGACCACAGAAAGAAGCATCACCGTGAACCTAAATCATGGAGGAGAAAACGAGAAAATGAACTCATAAGGGGTGTAGAAATTTATGTTCCCAATTTGGAATAAATTGTTTTCCAATAGTAACAGGAATAAAAAACAACCATGCTCTCTCTCCCTGCTCCCCTGCCCTCCCCAAATTCTGCTGGTTCTGTATAGGATTTTCTAGAATGATTAGGTTGACCTCAAGCAGGTTTCAAAGCCTTTCTCCTCTTGTGGCCACCAGGTTATTTACTCTACCTATCCCCACATTGTCACTCACACCCATCACTTCTGATATACCCATCAACATTCTAGAACACACAGCAGCACCGCAGAAGGAAGGGCTATTGGAGGTACAGAAGGAAAATCAGCTCCAGTACAATTTTCATGAAAACAGCCTGCAAGACATGAGGAAGAGTGCACAGCTTTGAACCCTCTCTCTTCCTCAATCATCCTGCCCCTGAAAAGTCTGTGTGCAGCTTGCATCGCCTGGTCCCCACTAGGTGTGCTGGCCACCGCTGTGAACTTTATTAAAGAGAATGATGTGACAGCAAAGAGAGGAGGCAGGGAGGAAAATTTATCACAGGTAAGTGAGAGGATGCTTTGAGGAACCAACAAAATACTACCACACAACATCCAGAACATTTGAAGTCTGTTAGATCACAATATTATCACAAAACCTGACAGACAGAAAGTGGTAGAGAAAAGAGGAAATCTTTTTTAGGAAAGTTAAAAGCAAATAATAAATGAATGGTAGATCTTGGAAGATCTTAGAAGAAGGTATGAGTTCTACTGACTTCAGGCTAAAAGGCAATTACCTGTCAAACCAACAAAATCTTATACACCTTAAATTTATGTAATGTTGTCAAATATACTGCAGTAAAAAGTAAATTAGATAAAACTCTATTATCATAAACAGTCAAAATGCTGGATTAAAGAAGAAAATGATCTGAGAAGCCCTAACAAGATAACCATTGTGACTCTAACAATAACAGAAGACCTAAATATGAGTGAAGAAGGAATACTTTGAGTAGATTTGTTAAAAGGACATTGAAAATATCTTTAAAATAGTTATTTTTATGTAAATAGAATGTTTTGGCTAAAAAAGGAAGCACTCCTTTGCGTGACATTTCCAGTCCACACCTTCCCTTGGCTAGGAGTCTATAGGTATGAGTCCCATTTTGGAGTATCTATATCTAGTAATAGCCTACCCCTACATTATCTCTACAGCATTAATCCACTCAACAGCCAGGTTGGGGAACCAGATAAGGATGTCACAACTGTTCTTTTCACAGATGAGAAAACCCAGGCTCACTAACAGTGTATATTTCACTTTGGACTAGTCGCTGGGGCTTCTATAATACCTCTGGGGTTTTTTCCTACTTGTTTCTCCACCTCTCCAAGTCTTCCTCCTGGATCAAGGAACTTATGTACACGCTCTCATTTAATTCTCAGAACACTATGAGGAATGTAATGTACTCCCATTGACCTATGAGATACAGAGAATCTAGGCAACAGAACCAAGTACACTAAGCCAGAAAGCAGCAAAGCCAGGATTTGAACTCAAGCCTTCTTGGTTCCATGGTCTTTGTCTTTTCTGCACCATGCTACACTGTAAAGTCCAACCCTTAGCCACAGGGTCCAGGGACTCCTGGCATCTGAACACTCCTCCTTGCTGATGGGATTTCTAGGCGGTAGTGATGTAAGAGTAGTTCAATAAAGCAAGGAAGAGGGAGGGATGTGTGCCTCTTCTGCTCCTTTACAAAAATGTTACAGTAGAGGCATTGATAAGAATATAACACTGGGGAGGGGGACACCTGGGTGGCTCAGTTGGTTAAGCATCTGACTCTTGACTTTGGCTCACGTCATGATCTCAGGGTTGTGGGATCAAGCCCTGTACCAGGCTCCATGCCCAGCACTGAGTGTGGAGCTTGCTTAAGATTTTCTCTCTCTTCTTCCGCCTCGGGCCCTCCTTGCCCCCCCCCCCCCCCCAACACACTCCCTCTCTAAAAAGGAAAAAGAACATAACATCTGGTGTCAACTATACTCAAACAAAAATTTTCCAAAAAAAGAACATAACATCTGTTCATAACTTGCATCATTTTATCATGGTCTTTAGATTCTTGGCACTAGAGCACACATGTGCCATTTGCTAATTTTACTTTCTTCTTAAATCGGAAGAGAAACCACTCCACCATGTCCCATAAAGCTTTTTAGGAGTGAGGGTCCATAAACACACAAATGCTAGGTGAGGTGGAAGCTACTTAGCCAAACACGGTATAAATGACAATCTACTTTCACAGGGTTCAGGACCCAGATAAACAGAAGAAGACAGGCAGAAAAAGTAGCATCCAGAATCTCACCCACCACACTTTTATGGGCTCCAAATTTAGAGTTTTCACAAGAAATCAGAATTGTGTCCTTGAACAAGGCAAGACATGTACAGACACAGCAGGGCAAAATAATTTTGTAACACAAAGTAGACAAAAGAGGGCACTCAATTTCTCGTCACTTTAAAGAAAATGCCATGTCCACCTCTTACTCCTGAAGTCCATGTTAAGACCTGCTTAATGCACTGGGTAAATGCGAGTGACTGAAATATTTTAGAGTAACATGAATTAAGTCAAGTGAAAGGTAAAGACAATGTTGGCTAACAACATTTCTATTTCAAAATACCATTCTATAGACAAATGCAATGCTGCCTACCAGCTATTTACCTACTATATATTTCTGGTGCATGAAAAATTAACATGAATAAGATACAGCTCTTATTCATGTAGGTAGCCAAATATTTTTCTGCCTTATAGATTTACCTATTCCTCTGGGGTTTAACAACTCAGTTACTGATACTCAGAATTAACTACTGCCCAGTAGTTAAAAGTTCATATTTAAATGAATACTCATAGAAAACCAAAGTGACCCACAGCCCAAACCCCTAGGCTGATGGGTTACAAAAGACTGGGGTGGGCAGGTAAAGGACGCAAGAGCCACACTAATAATTTGTACTTGACGCGTTAATGCCAAAGACCTTTATTTTGTTTTATTATTTTTATTTATTTATTTATTTATTTATTTATTTATTTATTTATTTTATTTTTTTAAGTAGGCTCACACCCAGCATAGAGCCCAATTTGGGGCTTGAACTCACAACCCTGAAGTCAAGACCTGAGCTGAGATCAAGAGTTGGATACTTAATCTATGGAGCCACCCAGATGCCCCAAGATCTTTATTATAAAAGAAACAAGCAAGACTTGTTAGATACATGAATACCAGGTAGTTTCCTAGTTTCCACCACCTTCTTTAAGAACTACCAGCCTGGGCTTACCTTCCTCCTGGTCTCCCCAACCTCTGGCTTTACTTCCTGAAGCTACAAGTACCTGTAAGCAAATGACTTTGTCCCCAGGCTGAGCCGAACTGTCTGGAGAATAGTCTCCATCCTGTCTAGACTGCTGCCTGCCACGAGTCTTCCCGACAGC
Organism: Canis aureus; assembly: GCF_053574225.1. Classification (NCBI taxonomy): domain Eukaryota; kingdom Metazoa; phylum Chordata; class Mammalia; order Carnivora; family Canidae; genus Canis; species Canis aureus. The sequence goes on from NC_135615.1 coordinate 25,024,992, forward strand.
CACAGGGTTGACGGCTTCCAGGTGTGAGGGGTTAGGCAGCATGGTCACGTGGAGGGGATGGTGTGCGCCAAAGTCCAGGTCAACCGAGGAGGTCAAGTGAGATAGGACATCTCCCGTGGCTGAAACATTTTCCGGAAATTCACTTAGGCCTCTCATTTTACGGAACATCAGCTATTATGAATAAATATACAAGAAAAAATGTCTTTTTATCACAATGGAGACCAGAGAAGAGGTGGTTAATTTAAATCATACAATTAAAAAAACTTTGACACCTATGTTTGTATAACTATTATCACCATGTATTCTTTAAAAAGAAAGGTACAAACTTCAAACTTTAGAGATCTTCACCATCAAATGAAATACCAACACTTTGAAAAGATCTCAACATGACTAGTTAGACATGTAGATAGTAAGCTAGGTAGTACGATGTAGGATAGTTACCTCTGCCTTGCTACATGCAAAATAATTTTTCTTAAATATACCTGTTAGAATATATTCTCCAAAAGGACTTTTTATGAATCTTGTTAAAGGTAAACAGGAAAGGGGTGCCTGAGTGTCTCAGTTCGTTAAGTGTCTGCCTTTGGTTCAGGTCATGATCCCAGGGTCCTGGGACTGAGCCCTACATCAAGCTCCCTGCTTAAATGAGAAGTCTACTTCTTCTTCTTCTTCTGCCCCTCCCCACCACTCGTGCTCTCTTTCTCTCTCAATTAAACACATAAAATCATTTTTTTTAAAGATTGTATTTATTCATGAGAGACAGAGAGAGAGAGAGACAGAGACATAAGCAGATGGAGAAGCAGGCTCCTTGAGGGGAGCCTGATGCAGGACTTGATCCTAGGACCATGTTCCGAGCCAAAGGCAGACTCTCAACCACTGACCCCCCAGGAGTCCCAATAAAATCTTTTTAAAAAGAAAATGATAGAATAGAACTTAATCCCATTTAGACACAAGATGACACACATCTATTAGTTCAAGTCTCACCTAAAAAATTCTACTGTTCAATTCTCAAAGGACTTCATTTCATTTTCATACTCTACTTCGAGACATAATGTTACTACCCATCTTAAAAATGCATAAGCAAGAGGAATTATCAAAATTGTTCAAGGTCCTTGGCTAGGTCAAAGCCGGGTCTTAAGCCAAGGTGATTACCAAAAATAGCATGCTATCCTCATTTATCCAAATGGTTTGGATGACCCAAAAGCTGCTTACTGACCTATAGAAGCACACATAATTAGAGTGTGGGTACATCCACGTTGCTCACAAATATGAGCATTTATAATTCAGCACCTTTGAGTCATGTTTTTGTCTGCAATAATTTAGGAATGCAATTTGTGGTTCAGGGATTTCTGCCTGTGTTTAAGCACATGCCTCCACCTGTCAATCGCTTTATTCTGTCGTAGTCTGCCTTTTGGAAAGCATTTGTCTTTGAAAGGTTGATTATCAATTTCTTGGCATCAGAAAAACTGAGGTACGAGTAGTAGTGGTAATGCTTGGCTCTGAGACACGACGTCGTATTATATTTTCTAATGGTTTATGGGTAACACCTCCTTCCATAGGCTCTATTCACTCCATTACCTCTCACAGTCCCTTTAACATTTACAATTACTTTTAATCTCCTGGCCAAGATCAGAAGTGAGGTTTAGTCATACACAGTAGCCACGATCTGATTAAATTCCAAGTCGCTCTGATGTTCCCGGACATAAAATCTGCAGCCTTGACTCTCAAGGCTTTTGAGTTGGATGGAGCAGGGACACCAAAATCCAATTATCTATAAAACCATTCCCGTGGGTGGTCTCCCAGGATAAAAATGCATTAGTAGCTTTAGTACAATATGTTAAGTATAAACCCTGCACATAAATGGAAGGTAGAATGGACTTCTTGGAAGGTAAAATTATAAATAATCGCACAGATCTTAATGTTTGTTTGAACAATTTTTATGAAATCAGGAAAGTGTGCTTCAAAGAGCAGAAGTAATCCATTCATATCATCTGCAAGAAACCAAACTAACCTTTGACTTCCCTGAGAGAAGAAAGGATGCATATAAGAATACACAGAAAAGCAACCCAAACACGAAATCTATCCATCCATTAATTAAGCTACCTCTTGACCAACAGTACAGATGTTTACTCGCGTTTCTACAAGGAATTATTATCATCGGTTCTATTGTGTCACAGTCAACTGTGCATCAGAGAAAGTATCTTACCTCTGGAGGGAACTGCAGAAGGCCTGTCAATAAATTAAGTCTCCCTCTGTGGGGCATGCCAATAATAACATCCGTTATCCCGCTGTAGGCAGACATTTTCAGCAACTCATGGAAAAAGCCCATCATGCTTTCAGCTCCTTCGCCCCCATACCGCTTCACCGTGGCAAACTTGGTGGCCAAAAAGTGGTCAAACTCCTATGGAACAGCACGGCAGACACATGTGTTGCAGGAAGACAGCCGGCCAAAGTCAGACACACAACGTTTATGTGTGTTGTAGGAAGACCCCACATTACTCCAAGTGGTTATAGTGGTACCCCTTCACGACACACTCCAGAGATGGACAGGGCGTGGCAGGAAAGCTTGGCAAGGACACCAGCAGGAAAGCAGAGAAAATAACATGAGTTGTAGAATAACTAAGCCGCAGAGGAAGCCTCTTAGTATGTGTTCTTCTAAGAAAAAAAATAAAAAGAATGTGTTCGTCTAGAACAAGGGCTGGGCCTGAGATTCTGACCGTCCCAGCCCATGAGTCTGAGAAGAGGGCTCCACAGTACTGTTTCATCAAGGCTACAAACCATCCAACTATCCAAACTACTGGGAATCGTTTTCTTGTCATCTCGATCACAGCCCTGAGAGATTCAATTCCATTAATTTGTACCAAGTGCTGTCATGCATAGTTTTCTTTGATCATTCCAGGTAATAAAAAGAGAAGTAAGATTTTAAGGATTTTGCAATCTTTTAGAGAGTCAATAGGTGAATATATAAAAAACATTTTGACTCTGAAGAGAACCAATAGCTCTGTTGTTTGGCGATCTACTTGTTTCTACTGAGAACAGCGTGGTGTATGTTATATTGTCTGGTGTGTTGAGGCAGTGAGGTAAATGGGGGAGGTAAATGACTTAATTCCCTCTGTTTGAAATTTATGTATCTTTGCAGAAATTGAGTCATCCTATTCCATTGACATTAGCTGGTACTTTTATACCTGAGATTCCAGCATTAGTTTTGACAAATGTTTTCGCTCTTCTGTGGTAAAGGTCTCTTTTTTCAGTTCTTCAAATCTCTTGGCAAACCAGTCTTTCTCCTCCTGGCTCTGAAGTTGGGAGGTTTCAATAGAAATTTGCCCACAGTAGATTTGGTTAAGATAGGCTAAGACTTCCTCAAGAGAGGCCTCCTCCTTCCCCATGTTTAACAATCCTAAAAATGGAGTCAAAGGATCATTTTTAAAAACAACCATGTAATTTATTACAGAACATACCAAAATAATTATTTCAAGTCAGAGCATTTAGTTCTGTATAACTCAGGTCACTATCAATGGCTAGCTAGGTTTTTATAAAGGCAAAACTCAAAATAGAGTCAGAGGCCTAGAAGTAGTCAGAATAGCAGAAGGAATATAAATCTTTCTCCACAAGGACAGAGCCAAGCTGCTTTATGCTAAATTTTGATTCTATTGTAATTTCAAACTAAAAATTGAAACCTGACATTTATCTGCTTTATAGCTACAAATCAGATGTTCTACCTTTATCTGAAATACCTTCCCAAATGTTCAAGTCGTATTAATACCAATAAATTAGTGTCTACTGTTGAACAGTCTTAATGTGACTTAATATTGATAGCAAAGCAACATTTTAAGGTAAAAGGAAATCTACCCAACCCCTGGTCAAAAAAGGGGAAGGTTTTTAATATATCAATAGTTTAGCACAAAATCAATTATCAGTCATTTGCATCAACCTACAACCTGGGTTTAACAAACCAACATTTACCTTATTATTGTTTATGGTTTCTCACAATAAACTTTAGCTCTTTGATACTGATTGACCATTCAAGTTATAGAAATTGCTTTGTGTGTTGCTTAGCTTCTCTGCCTTGCATTTTAATCTATAAAATGAGGGCAGTCAAAGCAACTTACGGGGTGGTTGTTAAGATTAAATAAGATAGGTAATAACCCAATGTCCCCTGATGTAATAGTCATACAATGGAATATTATTCAGCCACATGGAAGAATAAAGTACAAATTCATGTTACTATTTGGATGAAACTTGGAAACGTTATGCTAGGTGAAAAAAGCTGACCCCAAAGGCCACATATGGTGACTTTATTTACACAGATTGTCAAGAATAGGCAAATCTATAGAAATGGAAAATACCATTAGTGGTTGCCAGAGGCTGGAGAGAGGACAAAATGGGGAGTAACTGCTTACTAGGCACAAGATTTCCTTTTGGGGTGATAAAAATGTTCTGGAACTAACTTGATGGTTGCACAACATTGTTGATGTACTAAGTGTCACTGAATTACATACTTTAAAATGGTTACTGGAGGGTATTATGCTGAGTGAAGTAAGTCAGTCAGAGAAGGACAAACATTATATGTTCTCATTCATGTGGGGAATATAAATAATAGTGAAAGGGAATATAAGGGAAGGGAGAAGAAATGTGTGGGAAATATCAGAAAGGGAGACATAACGTAAAGACTGCTAACTCTGGGAAACGAACTAGGGGTGGTAGAAGGGGAGGAGGGCGGGGGGTGGGAGTGATTGGGTGACAGGCACTGGGGGTTATTCTGTATGTTGGTAAATTGAACACCAATAAAAAAAAAAAAAAAAAAAAAAAACAAAGCCAAAAAATAAATAAAATGGTTAAAGTGGTGGGGTGCCTGGCTGCTCATCAGTCAAGCATGTGACCCCTGACCTCAGGGTTGCGAGTTCAAGCCCCATATTGGGTACAGAAATTACTTAAAATAAAATTTAAAAAATGGTTAAAGTGGCAAAGGTTATGTGTACTTTACCCCAATTAATATTTTCAACAAATTAAAATCATTAAATGTGATAATGCAGAGAAGCATGCAGCTTTGTTTCTCACATTTTCTGGTATTCTTATAAACTACATGTATTTCAAATATGCAGACCTATGCTTCTAAAAGAAGAGATATACAAATACGTGGTTAGAGATAAACATAGATTTGTCTGTCCAATAAGCAAGTTTGGAGAATCTACTATATACCATAAGCTGTATTGACACTGAGGGAATAAACATGGCTAAGAAATGGTCTTTTCCAAAAAAAAAAAGAAAAGAAAAGAAAAGAAATGGTCTTTTCCAGGGCTCCTGGCTGGCTCAGTTGGTAGAGCATGCTGCTTTATGCAACTCTTGATCTCAGGGTTGTGGGTTCAAGCCCCACGTTGTGCCTAGACCTTACTTAGAAAAGAAAATAAAGTCTTTTTCCTAAATGAAATTTAAGCATTACAGAGCAAAATTTATAAACAAGTAATAATTATACTATGTCATATAGAAAGGTAGTTTTTCCTAGTAGTAACAAGGTTGCACTTTCTGATAAGTAACTTCATATTTCTGGTTAATGCTGAATGGAACACTTGAGAATATTTTTAGGATGTCCTTATTCTGACATCATATTAAGTTTTGTATCTGTTTTGGTGGATGTGCTGTTGTTGAGCATTACTCACAGTACCATGAGAGCATAGGTGAGGGAATACTGAACTCTACCTTAGCAAGCCCTGGGTAGCTCTGCCTCACAGAGCAGTCAGTGCTCATTGAATCCTAAAAATGAACAGGAATGTCATAGGTTGATCAAGTAGAGATAGAAGGACATTCCATGCAAAGTTAAGAACGAATCAGTTGACAGAATTATATCAGGGACCTGTACACAGATTCAGCAAGAATAAGGCACAACACAGAGACAGGGATGACATAAAAATGGTAAGTGTTTCCATTCCTGAAGGGCCATTTAAATTATGATAGAGGCATAGATTTTGTCTTAGAGACCCCAACTGAGAATTACCTAGCTGAGTCCAGTCAAATCCTAGAACCACAAGATAATAAAATTGTGCCCTTAAAAGTCACTATATTTTGGAGTGGTTCGTTTCACTGCAATAAATTACTAGAACATTAATTGATGCATATACCAGAATTGGACATTGGCCAACATTAACTTTAAAAAAAAAACGACAAAAGGGGCATCTGGCTGGCTCAGTCATAAGAGCATGTGACTCTCAATCTCGGGGTTGTGAGTTCAAGCGCACATTGAGTGTCAAGATTGCTTAAAAATAAAATCTTTAAAAGTCATAAAGAAATATGAAAATAAATAAAATAGGGCAGCCTGGGTGGCTCAACGGTTTAGCACCACCTTCAGCCCAGGGCATGATCCTGGAGTCCCGGGATAGAGTTCCATGTTGGGACTACATGGAGCCTGCTTCTCCTTCAGCCTGTGTCTCTGCCTCTCTCTCTCTCTCTCTCTGTGTGTGTCTCTCATGAATAAATAAATAAAAATCTTAAAATAAATAAATAAAATAAAATAAAATAATCTAATTTTAAAAAATAAAATAGGGATCCCTGTGTGGCTCAGCGGTTTAGCGCCTGCCTTCGGCCCAGGGTGTGATCCTAGAGACCTAGGATCGAGTCCCACATCAGGCTCCCGGTACATGGAGCCTGCTTCTCCCTCTACCTGTGTCTCTGCCTCTCTCTCTCTCTGTATGTCTCTCATGAATAAATAAATAAAATCTTAAAAAATAATAATAATAAAATAAAATAACAAAAAAATAAAATAAAATATGACATGAGGTAGGAACCCAGGATCCTGACTGGTTATCCAGCACCAACTTCGTTTAAGTTCCCAGGGTGTGAAAGAAAACAGGCAGAAAGGGTGCAGGCTACAGAATGGAAGCAGATGTGGGTTGTCACCGTACCTCTGCCACTTTCTAGCTACAAGTTACTTAGATTCTCTGAGTTTCTGTTCTATCTGTAAAATAAAGATGGCAGTAACTTCTTTAGGAAGTAGGTATGAGAATGAATTGACATGATAGATGTAAAGTGGCACATAATGGGAGTCTGACTGTTTTTTTCTTTTTAATTTCAGGGCTTGTAATTTTTTATTCATTTTTCAAATAATCTGTTTTATTTTGTGGAAAGAGCACTGAACATAATAACTCTTTTCTACCCAATTTTTAAGTATAAAATACAGTATTGTTAACTGTAGGCCCCATTGTATAGAAGATCTCCATACTTATTTATCTTTCATAATTGAAACTTTGTACCTTTAACCCACAGCTTCTCTTTTCCACCTATACCCAGACCTTGGGCACCATTATTCTATGGGTTCTAAGAATTGACTATTTTATTTCATTATTTTTCTTAAATATGGAATGCTTCATGAATTTGCAGGTTATTCTTGTGCAAGGGCCATTCTAACCCCCTCTGTATAATTCCAGTTTTAATATCTGTGCTGCTGAAGCTAGCACAAGTTGGACTACTTGAGATTCCTCATGTAGTGAGATCCTGTAGTATCCATCCTTCTGCAACTGGTTTTATTTCACCTAGCATAATGTCCCCAAGGTTCATCCATGGTGTCACAAATAGCAGGATTTCCTTTTCTCTAAGGCCGAATAATATTCCATTCTGTGCACATACTGCATTCTCTTTCTTTTTTTTAAAGTAGGCTCTACGCCTAATGTGGGGCTTGAACTCATGACCCCAAGATTAGGAGTTGTATGCTCTACCAACTGAGCCAGCCAGGTGCCCCTTTACTGCATTTCTTTATTCATTCATCCACTGATGGACATTTAGGTTGTTTCTGTATTTTGGTTATTGTAATAATGCCACAATAAACATGAAAGTACAGGTAACTCTTCAAGACCCTGATTTCAATTCCTTTGGATAAATACTCAGAAGTGGGATTATTGGATCATACGGTATTTCTATTTTTAATTTTTTGAGGAACCTCTATATTGTTTTCCAGAGTAGCTATACCTACTTGCATTCCCACCAGCAGTGCATGAGGGCTCCCTTTTCTCCACATCCACATCTTCATCAACACTTCTCATCTCATGTCTTTTTTATAACAGCCATTCTAACAGGTGTGAGGTGATAATATCTCACCGTGGTTTTGATTTACATTTCCTTGATGATGAACAATGCTGAATACCTTTCCATACACCTGCTGGCTACTTGTATGTCTTATTTGGTGAATATGTTTTCAAACTCAGAAGAAATGGGTCTTACTGAAAGACTATTCTAGAACCTCAAGACAGGTCCTCTTAGACAATGCTTGAAAGTGCCCCTCACTGTCAGCTCATATCCCTTGGAAGCCTCAGCCCCAGGGGTGGTGAGGGGGACATGTGGATTCTTCAAGAACAGAGACAGGAGCTCTACCTCATGTTGGCAGCTAACTGTCACATGGACAGTCTAGTGTCAACCAGCTTTTTTTTTTTTTTAAAGATTTATTTATTTATTCATGAGAGACACACAGAGAGAGAAGCAGAGACACAGGCAGAGGGAGAAGCAGGCTCTTCTCAGGAGCCAGATGCATGACTCAATCCCAGATCCCAAGATCACGACCTGAGCTGAAGGCAGCCGAAGGCAGCCACCCAACCGCTGAGCCTGCCAGGCGTCCCTCAACCAGCTTTACCTGAGGTATTAAAGGGTCCTTGCACGGTCGACAGAAGAGCTTGGATTTCAGGCACATCCTCCTGCAAGGCTTGTCCACTGAAGAGGGGGTTGATTTTGGCAGCTTTATGACCATGTTCACAGTATACTGTCACCAATCTGGCAAGGCCATGATCAACTAATTCCAATGGAAAAGAAAATAATACAAACAATTTAGGAAATGCCCACACACACACACACACACAAAACCAGTTTTTCTAAGAAGCCTTTGTAACCTAAAACATTTTTAATGCATTGCTTCCACCCACCATATCTCAGGATTAAAGACTACCGGAATCCAGGAAAACACACTGGAAAAAAAAAAAAAGGGAACAGAACTATGAGCGCACATTTGTAAAACAACTATGTCCATTGATAGATAGTAAAAGGAAACACCTCAAATCGAAAAGAATTGTTAAAATGCTGAGATTAGGGATAATTATAGTCCTCTTATTATTTGAGATTTTTAAATATTTTACATAAAAAAGTAGAACTACAAAATCAATGTTACATTTCCTTCCCCGTTTCTTAAAGGCCCCAGGTCACAGTTATTTCAGACTCATGAAATCTTAGACCAGAAAAAGATCTTAAAAATGATCTTGTCACACACATAGCGCAAATAAAAAAAAAAGAAAGAAAGAAAGAAAGAAAGAAAGAAAGAAAGAAAGAAAGATCTCCTTTATAAAGCCTAAATGTGCAGTTCCTCCATCTCTGCTTAAAGGAGAGGCATTATCTCTCAGTGAATCCAATTGGTGATTTTATATTGAGCCCAAAATTGCTTTTTTTCCCCTTTTCCACATGAAAGGTCTTCCAAACTTTGAAGAAAAAAAAATTCCTTCATGCTTACATTCAATTCACCTTCAGTTCATCAAGGCAGCCTTACAGACTGACTGCAAATCCCTGAAGATGAGCAGATCCACTCTTGAGTGCACACAAGAAAATGAAAAATGTTTTCTGAACATTTTTTTCAGTTTGTTTTTATTCTTAGAACCCAGGGAAAATTGTTAGCATATTTTGAAACATTTAATTATCATTCATGAACATTTATTGCAATGAAGTGAGCTACATATGTGCTTGGGTTTGTAGTCAGAGGATTGCCAAATGTATGGCTTGCTGCAGGCTCACAGGAAAAATAGAGATGAAATGAATATGTAAAGAATGTGTTTACACTAATACGACAGGAGGTTCCATATTATGTCTAGTAAACTAATCAAACAATCCCAGTAAATGAATTTATTTCAGGCTGGAGGGTAATCATATAAACTGCTACAGGGGTTCTATTCTGAACCCTATTAAAGTTCTCAATTGCTGTGCTACAAAGTAGGAAATTTTTGGATGTATGGCTAAAATCCAGATAGACCACATCTAAAGCATTGTCCCCACTGGCCACTCCTTAAAAACACATTTTTCTTTTCTTCGATGGCTGAGTAGTATTGCAATGACGTGCATGCAGCTAGAGTGTATTATACTAAGGGAAAGAAGTCAACAGGGAACGACAATTATATGATCTCACTCATACATGGAATTTAAGAAACAAAACAGAGGATCAAAGGGGAAGAGATCAAAATAAAACAAGACAAAATCAGAGAGGAAGACAAATCATAAAAGACTGTTAACTATAGGGAACAAACAGAGTTGCTGGAGGGGAGGGAGGTGGAGGGATGGGGTTGTTGAATGATGGGCATTAAGGAGGGCCTGTGATGGAATGGCACTGGGTGTCTTAATGCAACTGATGAATACCGAACTCTACTTCTGAAACTAAATATACACTATATGTAAATTAATTGAATTTAAATAAATAAAACACAATTAAACCACATTCTCCTTCCCTCCACCCTCCAAAAACAAAACAAAAAATCCCATATTCTTCCCTGGGCTCTGTGACATTGCAAGATCCTGGCCTTCCTCCTACCTCACTGGCTACTCAACCTTAGTAATTTTGTGGGGAGTTCATCTCTAAAACAGTGCTCTGCACGTCTGCTCAGAGCCTTTTTCTCAATCTATTTTCTCTCTGGGTGATCTCCTACACTTTCCACAGCTTCTAGTAACATGTACAAAACCACATCTCTAGTGGGACAAGTCCAATAGTAAACATGTAAGGTTATCATCACCATTCTCAGATTAGTAGCCTTGTTGAAAACATTCTCTTAGTGAACCTATGTCCGCTCACAGAGATCACTGCTCCCATTTTTAACTGCTCACCAGGCTTTTCAAGCTACTTTAGAGCAAAGGCATAGGAGTTGGCATAAAAGCATGCTGCTCACTCCAAAGAATACATGTCCACTGCTGTTCTGGCAGAGCCAGAGAGTGGGGGCCTCTCCCCCCTTGCACCTCTATATCCATCCTGCCCCTCTGTTTTCTCTCAGGCCCTCCTTCCATTGTTCTGGTTTCTTCCTTCCTCCTCTTTTTTTTTTTTTTTTAAGGTTTTATTTATTTATTAGAGAGAGAGAGAGAGGGAGAGGGATCATGAGCAGGGAGACGGGCAGAGGGAGAGGGAGAAGCAGACTCCCTGCTGAGTAGGGAGCCCTACATGGGGCTCTATCCTAGGACCCTGGGATCATGACCTGACCCATGTAGGGCTCGATCCTAGAACCCTGGGATCATAATCTGAACCAAAGGCAGACGCTTAATGTACTGAGCCATCCAGGAGCCCCCCTCTGGTTTCTTCTTGAAGATCCAATTCCATATCCCTTCCCTTTCTGCCTCCCAGATCCTTCCATTGGAATTCCATGGAATTCTGCTCCATGATTAACAAATCTCTCTGCATTCTCTCCCTCTTCCCTAAACACTCCTTATACCCCTGACCTAACTGGAACCTGCTTTCCCCCAGGGAACAATAGGAGGTGAAGCTACTCATCACCACACCCTCCCCAAAAGTTCCTCATAGACTTTCCCCTACTATCAGTCCTCTAATTCTGCAAACCGCCAATCCTCCGAGAGACAAGCCATAGTGCTGTCAACTAATCTTCCTTTGCCAATAGCCATTGCAAAACAATGTTGTAGGAGAAACTTAAGTGTATGAGGAGGAAAAAAGACTATATGCAGCATATACAGCAGGAGCCTGCTCTTTGTTAAAATGTATATGTGTATAATACATAAAACATATTTCATTACATAGTCTATATAGCATAATATTAGTATCTATAGTATTCCTATATATGTATGTGTGTATATATATTTCATATGTGTAAAGGAAATGGACTAAAACTTAGGGATTATCCTATATTAAAATTCCTGATTTTTGGTTTTTTGCTAATCATATTTACTGAATTCTCCACAGTGAACATGCATAGAACTCTTTAAATTGTATCCATTTAACTGACTTGCCACCTACTATGCTCTGAAAGCTTTTGATTTCAGAGGTTTTCTCCATGTCCCCTGGCACACCTGTCCCCACCCATGGACTTCATGCTTGTAAGAATCAGGTATATTTGTACCTATGGCTTTTGCTATGGGAGAAAATAAAATGTTGGAGGAGAAATCATAAAAATCTGGAGAAATGGGGGCAGCCCCGGTGGTGCAGCAGTTTAGCGCCGCCTGCAGCCTGGGGTGTGATCCTGGAGACCCAGGATCGAGTCCCACATCGGGCTTCCTGCATGGAGCCTGCTTCTCCCTCTGCCTGTGTCTCTGCCTCTCTCTTCGCTCTCTCTGAATGAATAAATAAATAAATCTTTAAAAAAAAAATCTGGAGAAATGTTGCATTCAGATTGCTTCCATAAGTGCTCTTATTTTTAAAGATTTGGAAATATGAAAACAAAAATAAATATATTTGTGAAAATATTTAAAGCATCTCTCATTCCTTTATCTTACTCCTTGCTTTAATGACCTTTTTGAAATTAACATGAAACTAACACGTTCTAGTTTCAAATGCTTTGGATGAAAGTGCTTCACCTGTATTACTTTTGTGGCAAATAGTGAAAAGACAAGAGGATGAGAGCACAGCAACTGAATACATATATTCCTCATAAAAATAACTTTATCACTGTAAAAATAAACCAAAGGATTACTGTAAAAGAAAAATGCATATGTTTATGTTAGGCATAATACCATCCAAACAACTTAGCACTTAGGTTATCTATAGAAGTTCAGAAGAATTTAATTTGATGTTTCAATCTCTAAGAAGCCAGAGAAAATAGGGAAAACAGCAGCAGAGAGACACATGCTTCTTCAAAACAAAATGGAAAATACCGAAAGCATGCTTCTGGTTTAAGAGACTGGCACATAGTAGATGCTCAAGAAACATCTGTTATGAACTGAATCAAGTCCTAAGATTCAGCATATCATAAGAGAGTCACACAATCATCGTTGATGAAAGTTCTCCAGAGCCCTCAAACACACAGTACAAGAGCTGCAGTGGATGCTCCTTCCTTGCTTTGAGCCCCTCTTTCTGAGAGCCACATCCTCTCATTCCAGAAAGTAGGATCCTGAGACCATGTTTACCACATTCCCTTCTGCCTCCTTCCCAATTCACAGATTCCAAAGACACCTGAATCAAGGTGGGTCCGATTTCATCTTTCCAGAATTTATGACTTGGTTTTGGGAGATAAGGATGGTTTGCTACGCCTCCTGTTTGTGCCAACAACGTGGCTTCTACTGAACACCTGCTTTTCTTCTGGAAGTCTGGAATTTTGGCACACACAGAGGATGCTTACATGAACATCTGCCAATAAAAACCTTGGGGGCCAAGTTGCTAATGGACTTCCAGGGTATATATACTACTGTGTTTGTGTTGCTAGAAGAGGAGTGCAGTCTGTGTCACCCCTCATGGGACAGAGAGCATGAAAAAGCCTGCACAAAGGTGCCTCCAGAGGTGACTTTTCCTGTGCTTTTCTCCATTATGATCCAGATCCTTATTACATCACTGTGATAAACCTGAGCCATGAGTACAACTATAGGCTGAGTGCCATGAGTCTTTCTGGTGAATCTCTATATGTAGGGGGGGTCTCGAGGACCCCGACACGCATTATGGGTAGCATAGGAGCTAAGTACATTAACAGCTGTGCCCTGTGAGCTCACACACAGCTTTTACCAATATTCCTAGAGTTAGTTCTGATCTTCTTCCCCTCCACTCCACCCCAGTCTTGGGTGCTGCACATATCCTTCAGTTCTGGGAGATTCCCTCGTATCTTTCAAATAAAGTTCCCTCTTTGCTTTAGAGAGCCACAGTGGTTTCTGATGCTTGTGACCAAAAGAACCTTAGCTAATGGGAGAATGAAAAAAAAAAAATTACTGTAGGGATATTTACATCAATTGCTTTATTCTCAAACAAGCACAGTGGGGGCAATGAGGAATGTTTTATTTTCAGGAAGAAGGGGTTCATATTAACCATTATGAAGTACATAGACAGATAAACTAAATATTTAAAGTCAGTATAGTTCTTTTTCATCATCTGGTCATAATAGCCTCTTCCCAAAAGTATCTAGATAGTATCCACAGTCTCTTGTATTCAAGGCAGCATATCCTTATAGCAAGTGGGAATGAGAATGTTGGGTATCTATGAAGTCATGAAAATTCGAAGAATGAGAATGTTATAACTGGAGTCCCTCTGAACCCCATTAAAATGTGACAGCTGACCCCAGCTTCAGCTTAGGAACATCGTAGATACCCACATTAACACTAAGACTCTGTACCAGAGTACCATATTCTGTACAACACAGACGTAGGCTGTGAAACTGAGTTCATTTTATATCATATCCTCTCTTTCCACCCCAAACTAATAATATCGTTTTTTAGAAAGATTTTATTTGTTTGTTTGTTTGCTTGTTTATTTATTTATTTATTTATTTATTTATTTATTTATTTATTTATTTATAAAGGCAGGGAGAGAGCAAGCAAGTAGGGAGAGCAGCAGAGAGAAATGGCAAAGCAGACTCTCCGCTGAGCAGGAAGCTCAGTGCAGGGGTTGATCCCTGGGATCCTAACCTGAGCCAAAGGCAGAAGCATATCCTCATATGCTTATAAAATAAATTTCTTATCTTATAAAATAAATTTATTTCGCCAGATATTTTTCTTGAAAAAAATTTAAAAACTAAACTAAAAAGCAAAACAAAACAAACCCCCACTTTGTTCTGATCCTGTTTTTCTCCCAATCCTTTCTAAATCACTGCCAAGATAGATAAGGGTCACAGATGAAATGATAGTGAGCACTAACCTTTGCTACACCCTGTAGTCAGTGTCTCACACATATCATCTTACCTAACCCTTGCAACAACTCTGAAATAGGTATCTTTATCTGCAGAAGAGTTAATTGGGGCTCAAAGAGGGTTATGTGACTTCCAAAATGTGATCAGATAGTGAAGAAGTTGGAATTTGAACTCAAGCATATTTGACTTCAACTCAGTCATTTATCCATTATACTACAAGAAAGATTGAAAAGGGAAGGGGCGTCTGGGTGGCTCAGTCGGTTAAGCATCTGACATTGGCTCAGGCCATGATCCCAGAGTGCTGGGATTGGGCCCCAAATCCAGCTTCCTGCTCAGCGGGGAGCCTACTACTCCCTCCCCTTCTGCCCCTCCCCCCACTTGTGTGCTCTATCTCTCACTAACTCTCACATGCAAATGAATAAATAAAATCTTTTTTAAAAAAATTGAAAACAGAAGCCCAGAATGGCAAAAGGGATGAGAGAACTGGAAATCACGGAGACAACCAAAAAAAAAAAAGTACAAAAGCTAATGCCATTAGCCTTTTTTGGTCTGCATTTGTACTCCAGAATTAAGTAAATTTTTAAAAATCTCTGTGCAATAAGATTTTCTTCAACTACTTTTCCCATGACTCCAGTAAAGGCTCCTGTTATTTCTAATATGCAATATACCCACAACTTCAACTATTAAAGCTCAGTGCAAGGTCAGTAACCACTCAATGCTGTTTGGAATCCTATGGCTCCCATCTTCTGCTGATCCCTAAATCCTGCCATTTTTTTGTGATCCAAATCCTCCATAATTAAATTTATACTCATGAATCAGCACTCCTCCATTTAAAGTGGGATTGTTCATAAGTAAATTCAAGTTTACCTGAATTGAGGTTTACAGAGGTTAAAGTACAAGCTGTTACTAATCACCAGCTACAAAGAACACTCATCATAGGTCAAATTTTAACTAGTGAAACCACTGCCATCTAAGAGGTTACTAGAAGCAAATTCAATATCTCCTTAAACCCTAAGTGCAATGGAAGTCTTAGCAAATGATGCAGTTGTCCTATGCAAGCATTGATTTTCAGCCATGATAAATATTTGAAGAAAGAAGGCTGATGAAGGAAGGGCAAAGAGGAGGAGGGAGGCACCATAACTTTGATCGTTAAGTCTTCCCACTGCACTGTCACTTGTGATGTGGGTGGTGCCATGCAACTATTTTCAGTAGGGCTTGTCCTTCGATTGACTTTGCCAATACCAAAAAGGTGACGTGATCCATCACATCAACTCAATCGTTCTTCTCAACCAATAGGGTACCTTTCAGGACAACTGGCAGACATTAATTAAACCACGTACTCCTGTTCTAATTAATAGAACTGACCATAAGCACACACTTCAATGGGATTTAAGAAAAAACCCAGCAAGTCTTCACTGCGTTCATCAGTAAAAAAGAAATTATTACTTTTTCTAAAACACAGTAATACATTATATTACCCAACGTGTATGGTGCTTCCTTTCTTGATACTTGGTATGATGGTGGTGTACCCAAAGTTCAAGTGCACTAAATGTTACAACAAATTACATGTACAGAATCATATTTCCATTTCCTGGTGGGAATAAGTCATTTAATAGGTATTCCGTTTAATGTAGAGCTGGGAGGAATGTAAGACAAGATCTTTACCAGGCAGAATTTTACAAGGTGAGATGATAGGTCCCTACACAAAACCGCACTCAGTCGTAAAAAGCTCAATAGAGGGATCCCTGGGTGGCTCAGATGTTTGGTGCCTGCCTTTGGCCCAGGGCATGATCCTGGAGACCCAGGAGTCCCACATCGGGCTCCCTGCATGGAGCCTGCTTCTTCCTCTGCCTGTGTCTCTGCCTCTCTCTCTCTCTATGAATAAATAAATAAAATCTTGGAAAAAAAAACAACCTCAATAGAGTCCAAGTCCATCTTAGTCCATCCCATACTAAGAGTTGAAGTGGCTCAGATTAGGATAGGCAGGCATTGTCTGGGAAGATGTCATGGAGGAGACAGGTATGGAGATGGGTAAGCAGTGGAAAGGCATATAGGATAAAGCCTAAAATGTGGGGGAATTTATGTTGGAGAGAGGTAAGAAAGAAAGCAGAATGGGTCACAAAAAATGAAGAGCATTGACTATCAAGCTAGAGAATCTGCATTTTATTCTGAGAGGCAAAGTGGAGCCTTTGGACATCTGAGTTAAGAAAACGACTCAATGAAACCAATGTTTCAGAAAGATTGGTCTAAGCCAGACAGGAACTAGGCTACAAATCTTAATACCAGTGAGGCTAGCAGTTTTATCTTTTCAAAGTCATGGATCTCTTTTTTTGAGAATTCAGTAAAAGTTACATGCTCTTTTCCTAAAAATAGACACAGAGTTGCTCAAGGTCCACAGACCCTCTGAAACTTTTCCATAGGGATCCGTGGATCTTGGTTAAAACATTTGAATTATTATGATTATTTTTTTTTGCAGCAGCAGCAGACCAGAATTAAAAGCCGAGACTAGGATCCCAGTAGTGAAAATAGAAAGAAAGCAAGGCTTTGAGTAACACAGTGCTCCAAATTTGAAAATTAGTATAAGATGAAAAAGTTGAAGGTGGGTTGCTTGCCCCAGATTTTTACAATATGTCTGTAGCAGAGACTCCTACAACTCCCAATATCCATTTTCCCTTCTTTTTCGTAGTAATAGATAGTTGAATATATGGCCACCCAGAATAAAGACCTATGTCCCGGCCTTCTAGACAGCCAGTTGGCCATGTGACTAAGTTCTGATGAGTGAGAAGATAGCAGCAGTGATGTATGCAACTTCTGAGTCTTGCCCTTAAAGGGAGAGGTGTTCTCTTTTCCTTCCCCCTTTTGGAGGATGTGGATGGAGACTGTGGATGCAGTGGTGACCCATCCTGGACCAGAGTAGAGAGCAACACCCACAGGATGGTGAAGAAACAACACAGAGGGATCCTGAATCCCTAATGACTTTGCAGAGCAGAGCTGCCATCCCAGCTCAGACCTTTACTCATCTTACTTAATTAAGTCACTGTTACTCCAGATCTCTGACACAGTCCCTGAACTTATCCTATCTAATACATAATTTGGTACCCAGTGGATTGCTACCTAACAGAGCCTAAAATGCCTGTGACATTGGCTTAGCAGTCAGGCAGCAGGTGTCAAGAACCAGACATTTCAGACAAGAAAGCTAATGAGCACTGTGTGATGCTATCTGACAAAACACGCGGTGAAAGTATCACCTGTGATATCCTGCAGGCAGACTTTATGTCCACGGGGCTATGGCTTAGTAGTGGGTGATCACTGTTCCTTGTCACTTTCAGGAAAGCCCTGGGAGAAAGATGAGGTCAAGCTAGACTGAGCAAAAAAAGATAAAGGGAAATTTAGCTCTGCTAATGGGAGGCCTCTGGACCTAGAAGGCAGGTCCTGGCAAATTTGGGAAACTAGAAGCACTTAGAAAAAGGTGGTCTGGAAGAGGCTGTCTTTGCAGGAGGTAAGAGAACACACAAACTCTTCTTCCAGTACCTTCTAGAAAGCATTCACTATTAGACAATGGGAGCCAGCTGAGCCTTCAAGGTCCAATGAAGGGTGTTGCCTTCCCACTATTATTCTAGAGGGTCTCAGGTAAGCACCATTAAGTTTAGAGTGGGTAGAGCACAGAAGCAGTAAGTAAAAGACCAGAGGTTTCAAGGCTTTAAAAGTAGGTCTAGATGAGATCTTTGACTAAAGGCAATTTGCTCATAGAATGACCACAAGCAAAAAGACTGCAAACCTATGATTGTCATAAGAAAATTGTACTACTGGGGTGCATGGGTGGCTCAGTAGGGTTAAGCATCCAGCTTTTGATTTTGGCTCAGGTCATGGTCTCAGGGTCCCGGGGTCGAGCCACATCTGGCTCTGCACTCAGCGAAGAGTCTGCTCAGGTTCTCTCTCCCTTTTCCTCTGCCCCTTCCCCCCTACCCCTATCTCTCAAATAAACAAATAAACCTTAAAAAGAAGAAAAAATAAAATTGTACTGCCAAACAAATCCTAGTTCCAGTCAAAAAAAAAAGCCCTGCAACTGAGTACCCTTAAAGTAACTCTCAGGCTCCCAACTATACCAAAATAAAGTAGATTGTGGAAGGTGTGCAGCCCCCAAGGAGGGCATACTCCCCCACGCCCACATCAGAATGGCCCCAGAAGACAATGGATGAGGACGCAGAAGGCAGAGCCAAGGGAATGTAGTGACCTTACTAGGGAGCCACATCAAGAAGCTTTTATCATTCCTCTCCAACAGGATTTGATAACTTGTTTGAACAGTGACTGCTTGCAGTTTCTCATTCTTTCTTTTTCCACATGTGAGTTTTCTTTGTATACTGAATGTGTCAATAGGGGACGCATGGCAGTTTATAACATTCCCGATCATGAGAAGACACAGACAGCCCTACAGAGAGGACTGTACATTCTCCGGAGATAATAGACTCTGAGCTGGTTTCAAGAATGAATGGAAGAGAAGAGACATGAATACATTCTATGTATGGGAAGCTTAGGTTATTTGAGTGGCCGGAGGGGTAGAGTGCAGTGATTATGAATTATTTTCCAGCATTTTCCTCACATAATTTTTAGCTGGTACCTGGCCACCCTGAATAATAATTATGCTTGCCAGTCTCTTTTGAAGATATATAGTGACCAAGTTCTGGCCAGAGAGATGCTACTGGAAGTGACAGACCCAACTCTCCTTCCCCCTTTCTCCTACCCAGCCTAGTAGGAGATCATGATCTACAAACAGAGTCACTACAAAATAATGAAGTAAATTCTGAAACAGAAGAGAAGAAAAACCTGTCACAGATCTTGCATGCAATGGTAATTTTGAAGAAAGTTACAGAGTGGCCCACTTGCCCTTCAGTTTTATTCAAAGTAGTTAAAAAATAAGAATATAAACAAAATTATTGCCCTTAACAACAAAATTCCCTAAGCTAGACCCTATGACTGCAACAAGCAATTGTTTTCAGGCATTGATTTCATTCTTGCCTCCAAATACCACATGAGGCCACCCTTGGCCTGCAGTTCTGACTCAGTAATGAACTTTCAAATATCATCAAGCACCTTACAATCGAGCAAATTCATTACTAGTGATGGGGAGGGAAGGGATTATATATAAAATCAACCCCAGAAATATGTTTCACACCACACCAGCTCAAAGTTCCCAAGATGATTTGGATACAGTCTTTCAGTTAGAAACCACTGGCTCAGGTTTTTCCAAAGCAAGGCTTAGTTTTCAGCTGTCAGGTTGTTATCAAGAATCAAATAGGGGGATCCCTGGGTGGCACAGCGGTTTGGTGCCTGCCTTTGGCCCAGGGCGCGATCCTGGAGACCCGGGATCGAATCCCACGTCGGGCTCCCAGTGCACGGAGCCTGCTTCTCCCTCTGCCTGTGTCTCTGCCTCTCTCTCTCTCTCTCTCTCTCTGACTATCATAAATAAATAAAAATTAAAAAAAAAAAAAGAATCAAATAGGGATGCCTGGGTGGGCTCAGTTTAGTGTCTGCCTTTGGCTCAGGTCATGAACCTGGGGTCCTAGAATCGAGCCCCAAGTCAGACTCCCTGCTCAGTGGAGAGTCTGCTTCTCCCTCTCCCTATGCCTGTCTCCCCACCTCTCTGCTTGTGCTCTCTCTCAATCAATAAATTTTTTTAAAAAAATGAATCAGGGGGGGTCTAGCCAGCTCACTTGATGGAACAAGGCCCACATTGCCTGTAGAGATTACTTAAAAATAAAATCTTAAAAAAAAAAAATCAAATAGAGACTCAATTGTGAGGGAAAATCTTAAACAAAATCACAATAATTGTACACTGAGCACACACTAATATGATTTTAAATGAAGAAGAGATTGTCAAACATGTCCTATACATACATCCCTTATGACTTATAACAGCATTTGGCCATCGATGGCTATGTATTTTCTGCTAGAGAATCACCTGGGGTGCCTAAATAAAAATCTATATTTTTGAACCTGATCTCAGACCACTGAATTAGAATAGTAAGATAAGGGGAGGCCTGGGAATTGGCATTTTAAACAATTTATTTATTTGTTTGTTTGTTTATTTATTTATTTGAGAGAGCAGTAGGGAGGGGGAGAAGGAGAGAGAGAATCTCCAGTAGACTCCTCTCTGAGCTCAGGGCCCTCAGGCTGGATCTCTTCACCCAGAGATCTTGGCCTGAGCCAAAAATCAAGAATCAGGTGCTCAACTAACTGAGCCACCCAAGTGCCCCGAAGCTGACATTTTTTTTTTTTTTTATTTATGATAGTCACACACAGAGAGAATGAGAGAGAGGCAGAGACACAGGCAGAGGGAGAAGCAGGCCCCATGCACCGGGAGCCGACGTGGGATTCGATCCCGGGTCTCCAGGATCAAGCCCTGGGCCAAAGGCAGGCGCCAAACCGCTGCGCCACCCAGGGATCCCGAAGCTGACATTTTAAAAATCAATTCAAAGTGATTTGAATACACACTTAAGTCTAAGAATAATTGACATGTAAAATTCTTGACACTCGATTTGCAAAGTGAAATAAGACACCAAGAGTCCTACCTTCAAGGGATTAACAACAATCCAGTTGGCCAAAATGCGTTCCCTAAAGAAGGCCCATTACATCCAAGAGACAGAAATCGGGTCTGCTATAAATGTCCCCTGAGGACAAGAGCAAAATATTGAGGTTCCAGTGGGTAATATAAGATTCAAAGTTTGGGTACTTATATGATGAAGAGGATCTTCATTGTTAATCTCATACCTAGACTGGAGATGCCAAATGGTCTTCCTCTAATAATCAATCTGTATTCATCTTCTATTCTGTAAGGATTAAATATTGACAACTTGGGGTGCCTGGGTGGCTCAGTCATCATCTCAAGGATCAGGGAGCCAGAGGGGCGGGCTCAAGATCAGGAGGAGTCTGCTGGAAGATTCTTTCCCTCAGCTCCTCCCCTCACTCCCCCGTGCCAGCAGTGCTCTGTCTCTCACTTTCTCAAATAAATGTTTTTTTTTTAAAGAAAATTTAGACAACTTTGCAGCATAAACCAAATACTCAAAATAGGTCTCTTGCACATGAGCATGCAAAGAGAAAGTCTCAAACACTTATGTTCATGTCTCCTAATCCATTAAGACCACCAGTAATACAGTCCTAAATGCAGAAAGGAGTTTAAAACTCTGAAATCAAAGTTAAGAGGCTAGTTTAGGTCAGGGAGACAAATAATTCACACCATGCTGTGGTCCAAGACCACCAGCCAACTGCCCTCTTCACCGTCGCCCTACAGTCTGCTCGACACGGCCCTGGAAATGCGTCCTTGAGGAAACCCCAGGAGCTGGGAGATCTGAGAACTCTTTTCTTCCCCCTCCCCCGCAGCCCCGCCTTCGCAAAAAACTAAGTTCCCACAAGTTCACATCCAACGGGGAAAGAAAAGACGAGACCTCGCAAAACCAGTCCGCACAGGAACGAGGGGAAGATCGCCCAGGCGCGGCACCAACGCCGAGGCCTCGAGCCCTGGGCTCCCCAGTTCCGAGGCGGGTCAGACCAGGACCCCGACCCCGACCTCGACCCGCCCTCGCCCCCCAGCCCCGCCCCCACCCGCCTGAGCGCACCCTGCAGACCCCCAGGCCCGACCTCTCCGCTCCCACAGGAGCACCCCACCTCGGGCCTAGCTGGGAGGACCCCGCCCCCCCCGCCCCAGCCCCTGCACCCACGGCCCCGCTCCATCCCCGACCTGGAGGGCGCGCCAGGCCGCCCCGGGGCTCCTGGCTCTCGGGCTTCCTCGGCCGGTAGCCATAGACTCCCTTCTCCGTCTGGTATCCGCGCCGGAGGAGCAGCGGAGGGGCTCGGCAGAAGCCTCGTCTTGCAGCTGTCACTGTGGCCGCGGCCATGTCCCGCCTGCACCCGCGGTGGGAAGACGAGAGGCAGCAGCCGCCGCGAGCCAGCGGGGGCTCTCCTGGGCGCCTGGAACCCGCGCAGGCGCAGCGCTGGAGGCGGGAAGCGGGGCCCCGCCCCCGGGACAACGCCCCCGCGTCTGATTGGTCAGGGGCCGGGCCCTGGCAGCCAATCCAGGCCAGCGGCCGGAGGGGCGGAGCCACGTCCCGGGACCCGCGGGACTCCTGCGGTTCTGGAGGCTGAGCCAGCCGGGAGTGTGCAGCCGAGCGAGCTCTGCTTTCCCGCACGAAACTCGTTATCTCCGTCTATTTCAGGGAATCCCGCCAGGAGTACTCACCCTCCACCCTCCTGCTGCAAGCCCCGGAGCACCACCACAGACACGAAGGGGAAAATCAACGACAGGGTGCAAAAAAAAGTAGAGGGACTGAGACCAAGGGACGCAAGAAAGGTCGTGTGAAGGATCCAGAAAAATCAATATTGCTCCTTTTTTTTTTTTTTTCTTAAGAAAAATTGAGGGTGGAGGAGGGCCTGGGTAACTCAGCGGTTGAGCATCTGCCTTTGGCTCAGGTCGTGACCCCGGGGTCCTGGAATCGAGTTCCGCGTCCGGCTCCCTGCATGGAGCCTGCTTCTCCCTCTGCCTGTGTCTCTGCCTCTCTCTGTGTGTCCCTCATGAATTAATAAATAAAATCTAGAAGAAGAAGAAGAAGGAGGAGGAGGAGGAGGAGGAGAGGAGGAAAAAGAAACATTGGGAGAGGGGAAACATTGAGGAAGAAAGTAGAAAATAGGAGAGGAGGAGCTCATAAGAAAGGGATAAAATAAAAGTGAAAAGAATTGAACATTGAAGGTATCACGCAGTGTGGAGATAATGAGAGTCTCCGTTGGCCAATGTCGACAGAACTTCCCAGACTATTTTATTCCACGACTCACCCTTTAACTTTGCCAATGTGGTGGGGAATGGAAGGGGTCTGAATCCTTCCCTATCTGTCATCCATCATGCCAGTCTGCCCCATACTCCTAAGAACATTACACATATGAGCCCAAGAGATCTCTCCACCTCACTTACAGAACCGTTGTGCCCACTGTGCACTTTCCTACGTCCCAAGGATCAGTAAGGTATACAGTGTTTGCCCTTAATCAGTTCCCAGTCCAGTTGCAGACTGAACTCAACACACAGTATAAGAGATACTTGGACAGAGGCAAATGCAGGTGCCTTGCAATCAGAGAAAATCAGTATCTAGGGGCACCTGGGTGGCTCAGTGGTTGAGCATCCAGCTTTGGCTCAGGTCATGATCCAGGGTCCTGGGATGGAGTCCTGCATCGGGCTCCCCAAAGGAAGCCTGCTTCTCCCTATGCTTATGTCTTTGCCTCTCTGTCTCTCATGCATAAATAAATAAAATCTTTTTAAAATGAAAAGAAAATCAGTATCTAGTACAAACAGGTATACCCGGGGAGCTTCTACAAGTGGAAAGGACACTAGAACAGAATCTTTAGGGATGAAGCTGGTTATGGTGATTATGATTTTTTTCTTTATGCTTTTAACACAGAAGAGTCCAGAGCATGTTTGAAAGATGGACTACAAAAGTTACAATTTTAGTTACAAAGTACTAAATCAAAAATACAGAAGGGAGAGATAATCCAATAGAAAGAGATCCATGCAGAGGTGGGAGGGGACAGGATCCAAGCACAGAGGTTGCTAGAAAGGAGAAGAGACATGTCTTGCATTGATTCAGGTGGAAAGAAGAGAAGATTGGTCCAAAAGCAATCATAATTATAGATTTAGTGGTGGAATTCTGAGGGAATTTCTCTATGTAATGTATGAGGCTATAATTTCCCCCAAAGAATTATCTGAGAAGATGCTGGGGAGTGAGGAGGTGAGTCAGAGCTTAGAAGGGTGGAGACAGGGCAGCCCGGAGGGTTCAGCAGTTTAGCACTGCCTTCGGTCCAGGGTGTGAAACTGGAGACTGGGGATCGAGTCCCATGTCTGGCTCCCTGCATGGAGCCTGCTTCTCCCTCTGCCTGTGTCTCTGCCTCTCTCTCTTGTGCTCTGTGTCTCTCATGAATAAATAAATAAAATTTTCAAAAAAAATGAAAAATAAAGTTCTAAGAAGTAATTAAAGAAAGAAAGAAAGAAAGAAAGAAAGAAAGAAAGAAAGAAAGGTGGGGACAGTAGGAAACTGTCATTGAGGGAAGTCGTAAATGTGAAAGATTGTCCTAAAGTTTTGGGGACCACCCAGTTGAGGTTGGTGACTGTGAATAAAAAGAGATATCATTTTCTACTTTTTTGTGTTTTTCTTCATTGGTGCTCAGCTGCTTGGTACAGAGAAGATGAGAAGGATGATGATTGGATCCATTTAAGGCTATAATTTACCAGGCAGACATGATAGAAAGGCTGAGAGACAAAGACATTTAAGATACTAGTTAGAGAATGATTGAAATTAAAAACGAACAACAACAACAACAACAACAAACATGGACTCTTATGCTGGAAAAAAAGGCTGGAAATATAAGAATGGACTGATAAAAGAAGGAAAGTGCCAATGAGTTGGCAGTTCCAATGAGATTAGAGAATAGGTAAGACTAGGGGTGCCTGAGAATCTGAGCTAGAACAGGTGGTCATAGTAAGAAAATGCAGTGTTTGGAGCAGCTCTTTCCACCACAGGTCCTGTCCCTGTGCCTTAATAAAAAACACCTTTTTGCACTAAAAGAAAGAAAAAGAAAGAAAGAAAGAAAGAAAGAAAGAAAGAAAGAAAGAAAGAAAGAAAATGGTGTGTTTCATGTGATGATTGTGGAAGTAATGCAAATTTTTTTTTTAGTTGATAATGATAAGGAAGGTTGCTTGACTAAAGTAGAACGACAGAGAATGTCATCAGAGGTGAGAAGGTCAAATTTTTAGATGAGATGCCATAGGAACATTTATATTACCTTGGAAATGGCAGGAGTTGAAGTAGAGGAAGACTCTTAGTCATGTGTTGAAGACTCTCGTGAATAAAGAGGAACAACTAGGAAGTTGGCAGATGATGCTGAGGAAGGGAAGGAAGTGTGACATATCCCTAATGCATGGATTCAAATCAGCAGGGAGATGTGCAAAAATATAGGCAGCAGCTGGGAATAAAGATGACACAGATACCATTTCTGGACCGTGGGTACAGTATATCAGAAATAGTTCTCAAATCTGTCCACTCTCCATCATTATCGCCTAGTCCGAACCATCAGCACTTCTCTCCAGGAGGACCACAGTAGCTTGCTAAATGGTCGTCTGGCCTCAGGTCTTTCCTTGCCTTGCCATACTTCTTCCACATCGAGTAAGACTTATTTCCAAAAATTAGCATCTGATTCACAGTGCTAGTATCTGAATGAAAATAAGAGCATTCAATTAAAAAAAATACTTAGCATACTGGAAAAAGAACTCTTGTAATCATTACTGTATTACTGATGCTGTTTTAAAACTGCAGTTTATAGGGACACCTGGGTGGCTCAGTGGTTGAGCATCTGCCTTCAGTTCAGGGCGTGATCCCGGGGTTCCAATTCCATTTTTTCTATTGATTGGCTATGTGACCTTGGGAGGACACAGCCCCTCTATTTCCTCATGGTCTACATTGTCCTTTAAAGTCAATTCAAGTTCAAAATGTTTTTGATTCTAAAGCCTAATATAAAAAGTGAAAGAATATGTATTGGGCCACTCCAGCAGAAGGGGAAAATGAAGGCCTTACTTATTTATACAATGGAATGCTATATAGAAATCAAAAAAAGAATGAACTAGATGTGCACATAGAACATAAATTGTTCCAAGAATATAAAGTTGAGAGGAAAAAAATGATAGGAATAGTATTCACACAAATTTTTAAAATATACCAAATTAGGGGCACCTGGGTGGCTCAGTGGTTGAGCATCTGCCTTCAGCTCAGGTCATGGTCCTGGGGTTCTGGGATCCAGTCCCGCATCAGGCTCCCCGCAGAGAGCCTGCTTCTCCCTCTGCCTATGTCTCTCCGTCTCCTCAGGTCTCTCTTGAATAAATAAATAAAATCTTTAAAAAATAAAATATACCAAATTAATCTATGTGTTTTTAATTAATCTGTATGTATATGGTAAAAGTATAAATATATAGTTAGGTAGGATGCATATCAATTTCAGTAAAGTGAGAGGGCATGGAAAGGGATAGGACAGGTGGGGAAGGAACTTTTATGATTTACAGTGCTATAACTCTTCTGAAAAGTCTAATACAAATATTGCAAAATGTTACTCTCTGTTAGTATTTCAAAATGTTAGTATTTGCCAAAATGTTAGTATTAGTATAAATCATGGGTGATGCGAACATGGGTATTTGGTTTATGATTCTTTGTATTTTTCACCATTTAAAAATGTTTTTTAAGAATTTATTTATGTATTTGACAGACAGAGAGAGAGAGAGAGCGCACAAGCAAGGGGAGCATCAGGCAGAGAGAGGGAGAAGCAGCAGGGAGCCCAATGCCAGGCTTGATCCTAGGACCCCAGGATCATAACCTGAGCCAAAGGCAGACGCTTAACCACTGGGCCACTCAGGTGCCCCTCATTTAAAAATATTTAAAACTTTAAAGACACCTGGCTGATTTAGTTGGTAGAACATGCAACTCTTGATCTCAGGGTTGTGAGTTTGAGCCCCACCTTGGGTGCAGAGATTTTAAAAATAAAATCTTTAAAATAAAAAAATATATATTTTTATGTAACTATTGCCCACATTGGGAAAAAATTAAATAAAATATTTTAAATTTTAAACATTTATAAAATATTTTTTAAATTACAACTGAAAATTAGAAAGGTCTGCCCTGATGTCCTTCTTAAAATTGCAACTAACCTCCTCACCCCTCATACCTCTGCTCCCCCTTACTCTACCATTCTTATTTTTATCATTATATATATCATTTCCTAACATACCTGTTTATCATTTTTTTGTCTATCTCCCTTAACTAATATGTAAGCTCTGTAAGGACAAAGATCATTATAGATCAGTGATGTGTCTTAAGTGCTTAGGAGAGTGCCTGGCACAAAACAGATATCCCAGAAACATTTGTTCAGTGAATGTGTGGATATGCAGAACCTGACTGCCTATGTTGAATTCTGATGCTACCACTTTCCACCTGTGGCCAAGATACTTAAATATTCTAAGTCTGGGGATCCCTGGGTGGCGCAGGGGTTTGGTGCCTGCCTTTGGCCCAGGGCACGATCCTGGAGACCCGGGACTGAGTCCCACGTCGGGCTCCCAGTGCATGGAGCCTGCTTCTCCCTCTGCCTATGTCTCTGCTTCTCTCTCTCTCTCACTGTGTGCCTATCATAAATAAATAAAAATTTAAAAAAATTCTAAGTCTTAGTTTTCCTATCCATAAAATGGAAACTATAATAGTACCTACCTAAAAAGGTTGGTGTAACTACCTATAAAATGCTTTAGAACAATGCCTGACATAATGTAAATACTCAATATATATTAGCTATTCTTCTTAATATTATTATTAATATTATTATATTGTTATTAGAAGGTCTTAATCATGGTTGTGGCCCTCAGCATGATTCCTGGGATGTGATGATCTCGACTGCATGAGTCCTGATAAGTCTGTGTGTCAGGGTACAAGACAGTTATCGATGACTGATTATAATAATAGGAATATTCTAGGTATCAACTGTAGGGGTTCAGGGAAAGCTACCCCAAAATATGCCACTCTGGCAGAAGGATCATTTTAAGTTGAGGACGATTGAACAGAAACAAATACAAGAAGGGAAGGATGATTATTAATCACTGGAGACAATTATAGACTCTAATCAGCCCAGAGAAGGCACCAGAGGAATCCATATAACAAACTCACTGAAACCAACCTTATCTTCCATTAGTCCCTCTGTATATTTACCTTCCCACAGTTTGCCCTCCCTGCAAACCTAAACCCTGTTTCTTCTGTCTCATTTTTTCCCTACAAATTCATTGTTCTTTTGTTTAGATGCTATATAAGCCCAAGTTCCAACCACTCCTTTAACCACTCATCACTGAATTTTTCCTATGTGTGCATGCAGGCAGTACATGTGCTGATAAATTTTGTTTTTCTCTTGTTAATGTGTCTTTTGTCAGTCTGATTTGCAGGACCCCAGGCTAAAAGTCTAGGAGGATAGAGGGATAAGGTTTTCATTCCTTTACACAGCTTATTTTGTCTTATCAATAGAATGTTAATCAAATATGGGAATGGTGAATTCACCAGGCTAGAAACAGGCCTATTTTATTTTATTTTATTTTATTTTACTTGAGAGAGAGAGAGAGAGAATGCATGGGGGAGGAGAAGAAGGCAAGGAAGAGAGAGAATATCAAGCAGGTTCCACGACCAGTGCTGAACCCAATGAAGGGCTCCATCTCACACCCCTGAGATCATGATCTGTGCCAAAATTAAGAGTCGGACACTTAACCAACTAAGCCACCCAGGTGCCCTGGACCTATTTTATTTTTGAAGAAAGGTCTTTTCTTGGGTTCTTTGTCCTATTATTTGAAGTATTGAGCAATCTAGAACTTATACTTTTGAAGGTAGACTGATTTCTTGCCGTAGCAACTTTTTATTAAAAGGAATTTGCAAATTATCATAATAATGGGACACATGCATTATTCTTTTTCTTTTTTTTTAAAGTTTTATCTTTTATTTATTTATGATAGTCACACACACACAGAGAGAGAGAGAGAGAGAGAGGCAGAGACACAGGCAGAAGGAGAAGCAGGCTCCATGCACGGGGAGCTTGACGTGGGATTCGATCCCGGGTCTCCAGGATCGCGCCCTGGGCCAAAGGCAGGCGCCAAACCGCTGTGCCACCCAGGGATCCCTATTCTTTTTCATATATAATTCAAAATTCATATTGCCAAAGGTAACTAATTTCATTTTCTTTCCTTACCCCTGCCCACTTTTATTAGAGATGTTAAGAGTAAGGTATACATGACTAACTATTCTGACCCAAGAAAGTGACGAGCAAAAAGTGAAAAAATTTTTTTAAAGTAAAATTTATTCAAATGAATCCTTTACGCTAAAAAATAACACCTTTTCTCTATTGCTGTTACTTAATCTCATTTCTTCCCTGATTAATAGAAATTCCTTAAAAAGCAACTACTTCTTAATATCTTTTCTTTCCTCTAGCTAATACCAAAGATCATCTTTTTGTTCTCAAGACTTTCCCCTCTACATTGTGAAATATATCTAACTTATAAAACATACCTATAGGGCAGCCCGGGTGGCTCAACAGTTTAGCGTGGTCTTCAGCCCAGGGCATGATCCTGGAGACCCTGGATCGAGTCCCATGTCAGGCTCCCTGCATGGAGCCTGCTTCTCCCTCTGCCTGTGTCTCTGCCTCTCTCTCTCATGGATAAATAAATAAAATCTTTAAAAAAATAAAACATACTTATATAAGAATGTATATGTAACATATAAAATTAAAAATAATTTTGATTAGGGCACCCAGCTGGCTCAGTTGGTGGAGTATGTGACTCTTGGTCTTAGGTTTGTGAGACTGAGCCCTGTGTTGAATGTAGAGATCCCTTAAAAATAAAATCTTCAAAAATAATAACGATAATTTTGATTATCACCATTTTAGTTGCCTATTGCTGTATGACAAATTACTCGACAATGTGGTAGTTTGAAACAACAAGCATATTATCTCACAGTTTTTATAGGTCAATAATCCAGGCAAAGCTTAGCTCAGTACCTGGGGCTCAAGGCCTCTCAGAAAGTTGCAGTTGGACTGCTGGTTGAGATCGTGATCTCATCTGAAGGCTCACCTGTGGGAGAATCAACTTTCATTTCAGCCACATTGCTGTTGGCAGGATTGAGTTCCTCACTGGCTGTTGGCCAGAAGCCTCCTTCAATTCTTTGCTGTGTGGGCCTTTCCAAGGGGTAGTTCACAACATGGCAGCTGGCTGTCCTCAGGGAGAGAGGGAGAGAGAGAAAGCTCCAAGATTTTTGTAACTAACACTGGTACTAACACACCATCACTTGTGCTTTATTATACTCACTAGAAGTTAGTCACTAAACCTAGCCTATTGTCAAGAAGAGGGGATTACACAAGGGTATGAAGACCAAGATGCTGGCATCCTTGAAGCCATCTTCCACAGCTATCTTAGAGGCCATCTTCCACAGCCTTGTGACCATATAATCATTTTTAGAGATGTATAATTGAACGGTGCCCTCTGCTCATCATTTTGGCCTGTCACCCATGTATTCTCTCATGTAACTCTTCCACTGGATGCCATGACCCTCTGTCTTATTAGTCCTCTATCTCTTCTGTTTCTATCATGAATGTTTTTTTTTCAGTTATTTTCCTTTTACAATTTCTTCTTTGTTTTGTTTTTAAAGATTTATTTATTTGAGAGAGCAAGCATGCATTAGTGGGGGTAGGGGCAGAAGGAAGAGGAGAGACATTCTCAAGCAGACTCCACACCGAGCATGGAGCCAGATGTGAGGCTCAATCTCACAACCCTGAGATTACAACCTAAGCTGAAGCCAAGAGTTGGTTGCTTAACTGACTGTACAATCCAGGCACCCCCTTTTTTCAACTTCTGATTTTCACTTCTATACTCAGTCTTGCAGAAAGTCCATATGTCACCATTGAGACTTCCAGCTCAGCTCTCCAAACTGTGTTCTGTGAAACTGCTGATAGACCCAAGCTGACCTGTTACTCTCCTGAATTCCTGTAACACCTAGAGGTGGTGTCTTCAGTTGAACTTTTTTTTTTCTTTGCTTATCTCATCGCCCAAAAGATAAAATGTTTGAGTGGGGATATGATTTTTTTAACTGTTTGCTTATATATTCAGTGCTCTGTAAAAGCTGATGGCCTCTAAGAATGAGAAGTCCAATTCTAACATCCTATAACTCAATAACTCCCATCTCCTACCTAACACAGTAGAAGCATGAAATCGTTTTACTTTATTGAAGATCAATCTGGCATATAGTCATCTGATGGAAAGTAATAGGCATTTACTTACTGAAGTAATACTTGTTGAGTACCTACTATATGTCAGCATTATGCTGGGTGCTTTGGAATATAGAAGTGAAGAAGTCAGACATAAAGCCTACACTCAGGAGTTTACAATCTCAAATAATCATAAAAATAATTAATTGTAATTATAAACGAATCATGAAGGATGGGTATAGGATGCTATAAAACCACATAACTGAGGGGAATGTTATCTAGGCTGGAGGGTTATGTAAAGTGAAACCTTGAAAATGAAACAGGAGTTAGGCAAACAAAAGAGGTATCAAGGATGGATAACTCAAGGGCAATGTCAAGTTCTAACAAGCTCCTTATCCTCTTCTACTGCTTAGTTAAGATTTATATATAATATATAGATTTTTATGTATTTATTGGAGAGAGAGAGCATGAGTGGGGGGAAGAGCAAAGGGAGAGGGAGAAGCAGAATCCTCACTGAGCAGGGAGCCAGATGCAGGCTTGATCCCAGGACCCTGAGATCATGACCTGAGCTGAAGGCAGCTGCTTAACCAACTGAGCCACCCAGAAGCCCTGGAGGGAATGTATTTTTAAAGCACCCTTCTTAAAAACCATATTCTCTACTTGTACTATGATCCTACTTTAACTTTCCTTCCTCTTACATCATTTCATCAGAGCCATAACAACTATCATGTCAACATGCTGTTTTTAAAAGCTATTTATAAATGTGGCTCCTTCAGAAAATGTCTGCAAGGTAAGTGACTCATCCCCTGTCCCCTTCTTTGCTTTGCTTCGGGAGCAACTGAGTTGATGTTGATGCCATTGACTGAGATGAAGAAGAGTGGAAGGGGAACAAACTTGGCAAAGTTCACTTGGAACATTTGAGTTTTATCTGTGATACTAAGTAGAACTGTTAACTAGGCAGTTTGGATGCACCTGTCAGAGTTCAGAAGAAAAGTAGGGACTGGAAAAATGCATTTGATAGTTTTCAATGCACAAATGTTATTGAAAACCTGGGTATGAATGAGAAGGCCTAGCTTTAGAATTTTGAGGACCTCAAAAGCTTAAAGGTTGGTTGAGAAGTTGCCAGCAAAGGAAACAAGATACAGCTAGAGAATTTTGAGGAAACTGGGCTTTTGAAGGGGCATATCTAGGTTCAAATTTTAGCTTTGCCCATTGTTAACTGTGTGACTGCATGGCTAATATTGGTCACATCTTATGGTGGAACACATCTTACTTTCTATCTGCGAAATGGAGACAATTATGCCTATTTTAGAGAAAGCTAGCATAGGCTCATGGCTAAGTAACTTCATCTAAACTGCCTGACTCCTAATCTTGGCTCTGTCACTGACCAGCTGGAAATGTGGGCAAGTTCCCTAACGTCTCTATCCCTCATTTTTCCCATTAATAAAATGATTTTTTTAATTCATTCATAACAGACAAAGAGAGAGAGAGAGAGAGGCAGAGACACAGGCAGAGAGAGAAGCAGGCTCCATGCAGGGAGCCCGATGTGGGACTTGATCCCGGGACTCCAGGATCATGCCCTGGGCCAAAGGCAGGCGCTAAACCTCTGAGCCACCCAGGAATGCCCGCTGAGCCACCCAGGGATCCCCATAAAATGATCTTAGTAGTACCTATCACACTGGATTATTGTGAGGATTAAATAATTAGCGCATGTAGAATGTTTAGAACAATGCCTGACACACAGTTAAGTAATGTTAGCTGTATCATCATGGTTGCACTGTTTTAAAATGAAAAAAAAAAAAAAAAAAAGAATAGTGGTATAGAACTTGAAAAACAGTAAGTACCACAAGATGATAATTGTAACTATTAGCTTACTATCATCATCATCATCATCACTATTATTTTGAGAGAGAGAGAGTGAACATATGCACTTATTCATGAGAGACACACAGAGAGAGGGAAAGAGAGAAGCAGTCTCCCTGTGGGGAGCCTGATGCAGGACTCAATCCTAGGACCCCAGGACCATGACCTGAGCCAAAGGCAGATGCTCAACCACCGAGCCACCAGGTGCCCTGGGAGAGAGATTCTTAAGCAGGCTCCATGCCCAGTATGGAGCTGGATGTGAGCTCCATCCCAGAATCCTGAGATCATGATCTGAGCCAAGATCAAGTGGACCCTAACTGACTGAGCCAACTAGGTGCCCCTAGCTTATTGTCATTATTATTAAACTGATATTGAATGTTGGGTATGAAAAATTTATTCCAAATTGTTTAGATGAATCTTTCACAAAGATGGAAGAAAGGGGGCAAAACACAGTAGAATGGCTACTTCTGTAGCGTTTATGGTGAAAACTTAAGTAAGTATAATGCAGACATAATATGTCTTCAGTACAGAATCTTCCCAAAGAAAAATAAATTGGAAATTAAACCCATTCTTTTACCGTACCCTTAGCAGCTGACACAAGAAGTGATGTGATGTCAGACTCTTTGGGTGATAACTTTTTTCCCCAGCTATATTTTTCATTATAACAATATCATCCTGGGTTATGAAGGCAACCACTTTTCACTTGGATTCTTAAACACTTGGAAGCAGTGACAAGAGGTGTTGCCAAAATTAAATTAAAATAATGAAGTTAGGGATCAAAATGTCTGATCTACTGATTTTTAAAATAAAGCATCTGAGTCACAGGTTACAAGTGACATGCCCTAGTTTCACTGTGTCACATGAACAGTAGCCAGGCTCCAAGACCAGACACTGGGTGATTGATTTCCAGCCCTTCCCCTTCCCTTTGTACTATCATGGGCATAGATTTAGCAACACACAGGTCTGACCTAGGCAGACATTCTTGTTATATTATAACTATTGGCTGGTCTTGTTAGAACTAGATTATAAAATCATATCATTTCTTACTCTATATTCTCTGTAATTGTGTAAAAGAGGATATCTATACTATTACATGCGTGGAACTCATATATATATAGTGAGGAAAACATCCTAGAACAGGATGAAATATTGCATAAGAGCTTGAACTTTGGAATCAGAAAATCCAGACAAGAAAGGAGATTCTATTTAGTAGCTCTGCCATCCTGGCCACGTTATTTAACTACACTAAACCCTGGCTTCCTCATCTCTAAAAACAAGGAAAATAACCAAATAGGATCATTGGGTGGAGGCACACTAAGAGGCATCTGTTTATTTCTTTCCATTTACCTGCTGAATCACTCAGTGTTAAAAATTTGAGTTAGCTTTAATGCAAATCATGAAAAGGGGTATGGAGGCCTATATTTGGGCTGCTGTTGGTATATTGCTTGTTATCAAAAAATGAAACTCCAGTCTATGATTGTTTCCTCTAAAATATTGTGGTTTTTTTTTCACTCTATTTTAATCCTACATTCCTGCGTCAGTACCCAGATTTTTCTCCCTCTTCCATGACAGCATTTGTAGAAGAGGAAAAACATTTCCCCTACCCTCTTCTGTCTTGTATCTTAGGTCTGTGAATTAAACTGACAACGGACAGATTAAAGGGAGAAATGGTATACAACTTTAATGCATGTTTTTAACTTTACATTCAAGGAGGCTATGCAGAAAAGAAACGAAATCACAAAGAAGTATATTCAGAAGCTTACATACAAAGGGTGATGAATTAAGGAAAAGTGGCTGGACAAGGGGAGTTTGGACTTCTAAGGGCAATAAGTTGTGGAAAGTAAATGTATGTGTAAACTAATGGAACATAAGGCTTGCTTTAGTAAGGTTTGTTTGTCCGGACTCATCTTGGTATCAACTTTCCATCTTTATGGTCACAAATCTCTCAGAGAGAGGATCAATGGAAGTCTTCATTTCTTAGAAGTTCATACTTTCAGTCAGATAATGGAATACCTAAGGTTTCTTTGTGCATATGTTAATTCTCAATGGCCTTCAACCCAAAATAATCCATATTACCAATGTGGCATATTTTGCAGTAGAATGTTGTAATCCCCTTCATATTCATTCACTTAATGATCCTTCTATCAAAATATTTTTTAAAAGATTTTATTTATTTATTCATGAGAGACACACACACCAAGAGAGAGAGGCAGAGACTCAGGCAGAGGGAGAAGCAGGCTCCATGTAGGGAGCCCAATGTGGGACTCAATGCCGGGTCTCCAGGATCACGCCCTGGACCGAAGGTGGTGCTAAACCGCTGAGCCACCGAGGCTGCCCGTTCTATCATAATATTAATAAGTGTCTTCTATGGCCCCAGGGCACAAAGACTAATAAGGTATAAATTATAGCTTCAAAGAGCTCATAGTTTTAATGAGAAAAGAAATATGAACATATTATTTCAATATAATTCAAGGAATGTTTTAATAGAGATGTTCAGAGGCTGCTATGGGGACCCAGGAAGGGGTAGAGACCTAATTTGATATATGTGGGGTGGTGATGATAAAGAATGGCTTCCCTAGGGAAATAATTCTTGAGCTCCTAGTTAGGAAACATTCATGAGAGAAAGGGCATTCTAGACAGAAGCATAATATATACACTAAGGAAAGATGAAGTCCAGTCTATGGAGGTTATCTATTTTAACTAGAACTTAAACCTGTGAGGGAAATAGCAGGAAGTGAGACTAGACATATAGGGAAAAGTATGCATTATTAAGGGTTCCCGCTAAAGATCTGAATTTTACCCTGTAAGTCAGTGGCTTGCAAAGTGGGTTGGCGCAAAGATGTATGTAAAATGATTTACTTAGGCAAAAATATTGAAACTTCTGTTTTTTTTTTTAAAGATTTTATTTCCTCATGAGAGACACAGAGAGAGGCAGAGACACAGGCAGAAGGAAAAGCAGGCTCTCCCCCAAGGAGCCTGACGTGGGACTCAATCCCAGATCCCGGGATCACGCCCCAAGCCAAAGGCAGACGCTCAACCACTGAGCCACTCAGGCGTCCCAAAACTTCTGGGTTTTTTAAAAAATTATTTTCTGTCTCGGTGAGTGTACTATATATATGTATATACACACACAAATATATATATATATATATATATATATATATATATATGAAATTTGTATCTAAGCAAATATACGTGGACTGGGAGGATGACCTCCTCCTCCACTGATATGATTATATGATCAAGGAACTTTGGGGATGATTGCCATTAAGGGAAGTTAAATGATCTAATACTCTCCAAGGTTGGTAGAGGGCAAGAGTAGAAGCAATTAGGAAGGAGAACTAAGAGATGGTTGCCAGTAGCATGGGTTTGAGTTCGGTTGGTGTGAACTAAGGCTGTGCGGGTAGGGATATGGATGAAGACCCAGGCAAGATGTTTCCGGAACATATCAATTGCATTTGGATAAGGGATGAGGAGTGAGAACTACCTAACTACTGGAGAGGAAAAACTTTTCCTCTACCCTCTTACGTTCTTCATTTGGAAGTGTGTACACTAAACTAACCAAGGCAGATTAACAGGAGAGAAGGCACAGAAGGGACTTGGGTTTTCAGGGATAAGTGAATGTGGGGGAGTGACTTGGAAATATGTGGGAAACTGATGAGAGATAAGTCCAATCTGTTTATGCAAACCTTCTGGGTGTTGACTCTCTATCACCAGCGATACGTCCCTCTCTTCTTCCTGACATGGGGGTTAGTGGGGGGCAGATGCCCTCACAAAGGGAAATTCATGCACTGCTTTTAGGCAGATAAGGGGAGATCTAGAGAATTCTTCCTACATTTGTTGATTCTTAATTGCCTTCAGCTCAAAATAATCATTATGCTGAAGTGTCACATTTTGGGGTGGCATATCCTGACCTCCTTTAGCACCATTAACTGAAAGAATAAAAATTTAAAAAGTAGACAGAGTTGGAGACCAACATGAAGTTCAATTTTGGACATTTTAAGTTTGAAGTATACATGGAATATTTCACCAAGACCGTCCCACAGCAAAGACTTAGAAATAGGGAATTAAAATAATTAGATGATACAGGGTTAGCTTTCTCACCACTTATCATTAGTTCCCCCCACCTACCCAAATTTTAAGATTGATTATTCTGTTGGACAAACTGAAGTGAAACCAGAATTAGAAATAATGCTTACAGAGATGCCTCGGTGGCTCAGCGGTTAAGTGGCTGCCTTTGGCTCAGGGTGTGATCCCGGGGTCCTGGGGTTGAATCCCATATTGCACTCCCTGTAGGAAGCCTGCTTCTCCCTCTGCCTGTGTCTCCTCCTCTCTCTCTGTGTCTCTCATGAATAAATAAATAAAATCTGCAAAAAAAAAAAAAAAATGGTGCTTACAGACCTCTGCCTTTTTTGGTTATAATAGCTGAGAAATCTTATCCTTTTTCCCCTTTCCTGCCCCCTGCTCAGTTTTATTGGGGTATAACTTAAAAATAAAATTGTAAAATATTTAACATGTACGTCGTGGTGATTTGATTTTTTTCCTTTTTAATTTTCATTTTAAGTTCATTTCCTTAGCACAGATTTCCAGTGCCTGGAGGGAAAAGTTCCCGGTGCACTGGTGTCACACCAGAGTTAAGGCAACGTTACACCAGAGTTAAGGGCTGTGGAAGCACTATTTACTCAACCTGCAAAGCCTTTTAGAGGATTGTGTTTCCCATTTCTAAAATGATTTAGTAATAGCTAACACTTATAGAACATACACTGTGAACACTGTGCTAAGTTGCTTTTATTTTGATTACCTCGTTTTCTATTCACAAAACCCTAGGGGAAGGTGCTGTTATTAATAAGATTTTTTTAAAAGATCTTATTTATTTGTTTTGTGGGGGGTACTCGAGTTGGGGGAGGGGCAGAGGGACAGAGAGAATCCCAAACTGACTCTATGCCATGTACGGAGCCAATGTGGGGCTCCATCTCGGGACCCAGAGATCACAACCTGAGCCAAAATCAAGAGGTGGTCATTTTAACCGACTGAGCCACCCAGGTGCCCCTATTATCAAGATTTTTACAAATTAAAAGCTGTGATCTAAACTGTTTACAAAATTAGCCCAGAGCGCCCAGGTGGCTCAGTGGGTGAAGCACCTGCCTTCTGCCCAGGTCATGATCTCAGGATGTTGGGATGGAGCCTGTTGGGCTTCCTGCTCAGCAGCATGCCTGTTTCTCCCTCTGCCCTTCCCCCTACTTATGCTCCCTCTTCCTCTCTCTCTCTCTCTCTCTCTCTCTCTCAAATAAATAAATAAAATCTAAAAAGAAAAAAGAATTAGCCCAAGCTCCAATTGCTTGGAACTAGAATTTGAATTCACGTAGTCTGACTTCAGAGATGCATGCACCTTGCTTTCCATTGTGGCTTCTAAGCCAGTTCTCTTTTATCCTCTTTGAAAAGCTCAGCTCCTCTGGACTCACTCCTTCCGTCCATAGTCCTAGTTATTGCAGCTCTCCAGAACCACATTCTGATGTCCTCATCTGTTCCCTTTAATTCACTAAAATTTTTAGCTTTGTTAAGAAGAAAAGCACAGGCTCCAAATGGAGTTACATACGTTACAGGCCCCTCGTCAGCAAACTGAGACTTAATACCTAACGTAATTGCAGTTTTCATCCCCACAGGAAGGTAACCTTTAACCAGTCAACATGGAATTTCCTGGTCAGCCCTAGAAAATACACTGATAGACCCCTTCCGTTCCCCTGGGGAGGGTGACCTTACCTAAACCAGTGCATTCTTTGCTAATAATTTCCTTTATTCCCCTGTTTGCCTTTAAAAATTGTCCCTTTTCTACAGCTGGATGGAGCTTTTTTTCTATTGGCTAGATGAGATGCTGCCCAATTCATGAATCATTTAATAAAGCCAATTAGATCCTCAAATTTACTCAATTGAATTTTTGTTATTAAACGGCTCTTTCATCACCATTTTCTTGGCAACCTCTGCCCCTGTCAGTCTGTTAACCCCATCCACATTCACACATACACCTTGTTCCCCTTCATTTCCCTCATACCCACCGAGATTCGACAATCCTTTAGGATGATCATCCTCTTGCAATACCTTTACTGTTCACTTTCTCTGCCATCACTCTTATGGGGGAAAAGAAAAGCCACAACCCTGGCTAAAACTGTTCATCTCTTTTGGAGAAATTGGCATATGTGGGCTGCATGGCTTTAAATTCATCATCAGAAACATCAACCAGTGTGTCAGCAGCAATCCTTAGTATGCATTTCCATTGCTTTCACGCTCTTCAAAGTGTCTCTTTCCTATTTTCCCTTTCTCTTCTCAAACCTCCCCCCAATTTTTCCCTCATCCCACTCTTAGCTAATGAACTTGCCGCCAATTTCATTGAGAAAATAGGAATGATCAAGGAGGATCTCCAAGTCTACAAGCCTATCTGTCCGTGTACTCATCTTTTTTGTGTTCTCTCTTAATATCTTGCGGAAGTGCTGAGTGAAGTAAGTCAGTCGGAGAAGGACAAACATTATATGTTCTCATTCATTTGGGGAATATAAATAATAGTGAAAGGGAATATAAGGGAAGGGAGAAGAAATGTGTGGGAAATATCAGAAAGGGAGACAGAACGTAAAGACTGCTAACTCTGGGAAACGAACTAGGGGTGTTGGAAGGGGAGGAGGGCGGGGGGTGGGAGTGAATGGGTGACGGGCACTGGGGTTATTCTGTATGTTGGTAAATTGAACACCAATAAAAAATAAATTAAAAAAAATATCTTGCGGAAGTGCCACTGCTTCTATCAAAGGCACTCTTTATCCACCCGCCCCCCAGATTTATTTATTTACTAGAGAGACAGGAAGAGAAGGGGTAGGGGGAGAGGGAGATAATCTCAAGCAGACTCAGCGCAAAACCCAACACACGGGCTTGATCTCACAACCCTGAGATCAGGACCTGAGCTGAAACAAGAGTTGGATGCTTAACTGACTGAGAAACCAGGTTGTCCTTCGAAAGCACTCTTCCTGCTTGTACTTTGGATTCCATTTCTTCACAAGGATTTTGTTCCTTTGTTACCTTTTTTCCCCTCTTTCCTCCATCATTAATATTTCCCTCCCTATTGGATCATTCCCATGAGTATACTTCCTCTAGATCTCTCATTAAAAATACAAAAAAATACAAATCTAAAAGAGACAAAACTAGCTTAAATTAGTTAAACTAGATGTCAGCTTCTAAAAGACTGAGGTGGACTAGTTCAAGGTGCAGTACATATTCAGCAGGGCACCAGGGAGTTCATGCCACATAAGCCCTGTTTTTTTTAAATTAGGGTTTATCTTGCCCTGAGATTGTAATCTCTTTCTCTTGCCTTTGCTTCCTAATGCAAAGCAGCATTGTAACTGGGTTTTAAACAGAAAACAGTATTATCTAAATATACATGTCTGTGAGTTTTTTCCTCTTTTCATATGGTATAATTCTGT
Source organism: Canis aureus (assembly GCF_053574225.1). Taxonomy (NCBI): domain Eukaryota; kingdom Metazoa; phylum Chordata; class Mammalia; order Carnivora; family Canidae; genus Canis; species Canis aureus. Next base: position 25,065,886 of record NC_135615.1, read on the forward strand.
CAACTGAAACAGGCAAAAAGGAAAAGGCATTTTTTTTTAGAATTTTGTCAAATAATGAAATATCTAGATAAATACTTAAAAGCTTAAATATAATGTAGTTACAGAAAATAGTGAAGTTTGATCAGAATGCAAAAACCAATGGCTTCTTCAGAGAAATGTGCTTCTTCCAGTTAGAGATTGCAATATAGTCCCACATTAGCAGGCTTTGGTGGCTTTTGATACCTTACTTTAGAAAGAAAACAATGGGATGCATTTTCAGTCTGTGAAAAAATCTGGGCATAAAGGCAGTGGGATACATCAGAAAAAGCTTGGGTTTTTGGAGTTAGACTTGTGTGAAAGGAATACTATGCTTACTAGTTTTCTGATATTGAATTAAATTATCCTTCTGTAACTCTGTTTCTATAAGATGGGGATCAGGATACCTACATGACGATTGTGATTATTAATTAAAATAACAAATTTAAAATAAGCAAAAGCTCAATAAAAATAGTTTTTTTTTGATCCCTGTATTCACATGATTTCCTTTTAATGCCTCATGAAGGGGGCACCCGGGTGGCTCAGTGGTTGAGCATCTGCCTTCAGCTCAGGTTGTGATCCCAGGGTGCTGGGATCGAGTCCTGCCACCAGCTCCCTGCAGGAAGCCTGCTTCTCCCTCTGTTTGTGTCTCTGCCTCTGTGTGTCTCACGAATAAGATCTTTTAAAAAAACAAAACAAAACCTCATGAAAGGCAAAGATCGACTTGAATACGTACATATATTTATTAACAGCATAGAGATCAATTTTCTTAAGGTAGCCAGACAAAATGAGAAAAATAACTTTTTTACTTTTAATTTTTTTTGTGAGTAAAAGAACTTTTGAAAAGAACGGGGTGGCCTTCTCCAGTATGGTGGTTTGGGACAGTTGTCTCGTGATGATTTTGTGTCTGTTTTTATGTAGGCTCCACACCTAGCATGGAGCCCAGCACAGGGCGTGGACTCACAACCCTGAGATCCAGCTCTGAGCGTCTACGAAGAACAGAATGCTTAACCGAGGGCAGCCCGGGTGGCTCAGCGGTTGAGCCCCTGCCTTCAGCCCAGGGCCTGACCCTGGAGACCTGGGACCAAGTCCCACGTTGGGCTCCATGCATGGAGCCTGCTTCTCCCTCTGCCTGTGTCTCTGCCTCTCTCTGTCTCTAGGAATAAACACATAAAACCTTAAAAAAAAAAAAAAAAAAAAAGAATGCTTAACCGACTGAGCCACCCAGGTGTTCCTCTGCTAATCGCTTATCAGTGGTACATATTAGCGGTGTTTTCCTTTCTCTCTTGCTAGTCTTTTCACGATTGACCTACCAGTAGTGTTTGGGGGTGGGGGGTGGGTAGAAATCGAAGTACAGGAAATAACACTGAATTTGTGAAGGCGATGTTCAAGCTAATAATAAATGGAAAGCAGAGCTGCAAATAGGGGCAAATGGGCAAAAGCTGAATACAAGGGAACCTAGACCGGCCTCAAGTATTTGCGGTTGGTAGCAGCTCATTTTGTGGGCTCACACGTGGGGGGGGGGGCGCGACACGTGTCACTCCAGCATCAAGTCCAGTTTTGCACCTTTGCCCCTTTGACTCCTGAACAAAGCCGACCAGCGAGATCACGTCAGCAGCAGATCCAAGCAGTTTTGGTAAGAAAAAAAAAAAAAAAAATTGCAGGCCAGATACACAAACCTCAGCAATTTAAGGAGTGAGGTTGTGTGGAGAAGCTGATGCCCCTTTTGGAAGGTTGACTTTGTTTCGCAAAGCGAAGAAATGACGACTGGGCCAACTTTTTGTTTTTGTTTGTTTGTTGTTGTTGTTTTTTTTTTTTTTTTTAAACGAGTGATCACATTTAATAACTCGGGGAAGTCATTCCATTTCAGTGTCTGAAACTGGCTTGCTAGGACAGAGCGCTTTCCAGGATCCGTCGAGGAAAACCTTTCTCCTTCTGCACCCTGGGTCGTTCTTGACGTCCAACATCTTAAAAAAAAAAAAAAAAAAAAAAGTGCTTCTGGAAATCCCCCCCCCCCCCCCATCCTCCCCAGACGGGACTTTCGGAAACTCGACGGCACTCTTAAATCTAGACTCATTCCTAACCAACTTCTACTTTCCCCACCAGCCATATTCTTCAGCTTCTCGGGTTTCCAACTCCCCAAATCTCCAACCTCACCCCTCGAATTAGTCCAATCAAACTTTCCCTTCTTAGACCTTTCCCTGACGTTCGCTCCGGGAAACTCCCCCGAGGATCACGTGGCCAAACGTGTCCCAAACGGCGCTCCGTAATTCTCCTACCGTTCCACCGCCCTTCCTCACCTCCTGTTAGCTCCGCCCCGCCCCATTCTAGCGTTTCCGCCCCCCCCGCACTCCCCTCCCCCCCCCTCCCCCCCCCCCCCGCGCCCGAAGTGCCTGCGCCTGCGCATCTCCGATTCAGGCGCTTTCCCTTTCCTGGCGACCAATCCACTTCCTGCCTTGGGGCCTTGGAACGCTCCGCCCCTCCGCCGGGGACCTGGCTGGAGGCGCTGGTTGTGGCTGCCCTGCTCACTGCCTGTCTGGAAATCTCGCTCCTGTGGCCTGGCGGACGATCCGCAGCAAGCCGCTGTGTGTGCGTGGCAGCTGTCTGAGCGTGTGGTCGCGGTCCGCGCCAGGAGTGAAGCCTCAGCCGGTCGAAACGCCGGAGGAAGGGAGACGCGGACGGCTTTGGATCAGGCACATGGCCGGACAGCTTTCCCTTTTCCTCCTCCCTCCGCCCCGCCCCCACTCGCAGCCCGGCCGCGCTGGTGAGTGGCGGGCGGGAGGGCCGGCGGGCGGAGGGAGGAGGGGGAGCGGAGGGAAGGCGGGCCCTCGGCTGCGAGCTAGGTGGGGGGAGGGGAGGGGAGAGCCCGAGCGCTGGAGTTGGTGCTGGGAAACCCGGGGCTGATGTTGACAACAGGCTCGAGGTGAGTCCCGGGGAGCCTCCTCCGCCTCCGCTGCGACCCTCGGGGGGGAGCGGGGCTGGGGGGCACCGGCCTGGACTCCTGCTCCCCGAGGGACCCGAGAGGCGACTCGGCACCTCAGCACCTCCGCGCTCCGGGGGCGGCGAGCAGCAGACGGACCGCAGCTCCGGCGGCGTCCTCCTCAGACCCCTCTCCCGGAGGCTCCCGGAGGCTCCCGTCACGGCGGGCGCCCCCGGCCCGGGGCAGACGTGAGGGGCGGCCGCGGCGGGCGGGGGGGTGCGGGGTGCGGGGGTGTCCTCCCCGCCTCTCCACGCCCGGGCTGGGCCTCGGGGCTGAAGCCGCTGTGGCGGGGCGGAGGTGTGCAGTCGAGCGAGGGGAGCTGCGGGAAGGCTCCCGGGGGCCGGAGGGACGCGACGGCGAGGAGGCGGGGAGGGCGCGCGCGCGTGGGAGGATGTGGAGCCGGGAGACCAGCCGGGGCGTCTGGGCGTCGGGCGGGTGCGGGGCGTGAGGGGAGAAGTTGGCGTCGGGGCGACGGTGGTCGGCGAAGGTGACCGCGGGGGCCCCCGGGCAAGGGGGCGCGAGTGCGGGCCGGGAGGGTGCCGCCGGAGCAGGGGGTTGTGGGAGATGCGTGTGCGGGGGAAGGGGCTTCGGGGCGGGCGGCGCTGCGCTGGGCTGCGCTGGGCTGCGCTGGGTCCGCTTGCCCCCGAGTCTCCCACGGGCTGAGGCTCCCTCGCGGCGCCTCGGTGCCCGGCGCCTCCCCTGCTGAGCGCTCGGGCGCGGAGGCCAGGGTCGTCGGGCTGGCGAGCTGGGGGCGCCCCGCCGACCCGGACCAGCCGCCCTCCTGCTCCGCCAGGACCCGCGACCGGAGCAGCCCCGGCGGCGCTCACCCTTCTCGTTGACCGTAGTTTTCAGGCGTCTCTGAAAGATACCACAGCTCGTCGAGACACAGCCAGTTCTGAACTCTGGTGAAATGTGTAAGGAAACTTCCCGTGGGTCTTTGGTTTTCAACACTTTTTTTTTTTTTTTTTTTCCTTTGGGTAAAGCCAGCGTTGGGGGGTGGAGAGATAATGCCCCGGTGCGGTTCTGCCCTCAGGACGTTTTGAGTGACACAGAACTACAAGGTGAACCGGCCTTGTCTTCCTCTGGGGCGTTTTCAGAGCATTTCTGATTGTGATTTCATACAGTCCATATGGTACTTGGGTAAAGGAGTATCTTTGATGAGGGAGACACCCCCCTTTTGCTCTGCATTCTGCCCCCCTCGGTGCGCTCCGCTGGTACCTCCTCGTTTTACCAAGAAAGTAGTTTTACTTTCTTTTGGGCTTTTCACAGTCTCTTCCGAAAACCAGATTATTCAGCCCACCGGCCAGGGCACTATAGGAAGGAAGGTGGTTTTAAAGACGTGGCTTCCTTTTAAGGGACTGACTGTGATCGTACTCAGTGAAGTCTTTTGTAAGGGCTTAATGATATTCCGATTAAAAAAAAAAAAAACAACAAAAACAAAAACAAAAGATCACTAATGATTTATCTTGGATTATTGTGAGGCAGAATCTGTTTGAAACTGTGGGTTTCACTTGAAAAGCTTCTTGAAGCCGTTCAGGTGAAATATTTGGCTGTGTATTCAAGCAGGGACTGTCAGAGGGATTGAAAGAAATGTTAGCATTTCACTACTAAATAGTTTCATTGACGGCACATACACATGCATATGGGTCTAAATTAGGTTGTTTGTATATTTTGTTTGGCTTTTAAAATCTTGAGTCGGTAGATGTTGGATAAGAGCACTGGACAGTGAGCCTTGACCCAACCAACGATTAAACTGGCCTAATCGGGTGAGTCACCCTTCTGCTGCCAGGTCAATGTAAAAAATGAGAATTGGAGTAAAGTCTAGTAGACCTAATTCTTAAAAAAACCCATCTTCCAAAGAACTTTTCAGTGCTCTGTGTGAAACAATAGACATTAATTGAATGCCCCCCCCCCCTTTTTTTTGAAGGATTTTATTTATTCATTCATTAGAGACAGAGCCGGAGACACAGGCAGAGGGAGAAGTAGGCTTTTCACAGGGAGCCCCATGTGGGACTTGATCTCAGGTCTCCAGGATCACGCCCTGAGCCAAAGGCAAATGCTCAATCCCTGAGCCACCCAGGCGTCCCTTGAATGCCTTAAAAAAATTTATTTATTTATTCATGAGAGGCAGAGACTGCCAGAGGGAGAAGCAGGCGCCCTATGGGGAGCCCAAACCCTGGGATCACGCCCTGAGCTGAAGGCCGAAGCTCAACCACTGAGCCACCCAGGTGTCCCTGTTGAGTGCCGCCTTGATGCTTCCTTCAATGTTAGTAGTTTAAGAATTCTGTAAGAGTAGCAATTTCTCCATTTTATCGATGAATAGACTCAGAGAAGTTAAGTTGTCCAAGTTCCCACAGCTAGCAGGATGAAGAGTTGGGAAAACTTCAAAACCTATGTTGTTTTCACATGTTGCATTGCTAGTCTTTACATGAACCTTTACATTTCTGTCATATTTTTTGTTCACTGAAACTTAGCTCGAAGTGTACTTTGGATATGTTTTTAATACAAGGATGAAGTGATTGAAAGAATATATCCGAAGATTTTAAGGGTTTTATTGGGAATCTGTTTCTTTGTGTTCTAGAGGAGGATCAATTCATGAGTGCCTACTACAGTTTGACACAGTAGGTATTGAAGAAATGAACACTGTACAGAGTCACAAAAGTCTAGGAGGCTCTGTTGAAATTTGTCAGATTCCAAGTGAATTTTTAAATGTTTTCATAGAACTTAGTATCTAATACTACCTTCACAAATGAGACATTACCTGTCAAATTTTTTTGCCGTTCTTTTTATTTTCTGTAGTCCTTGTATCACTGAAGTGTTGCTTGTTGATAAACTTCAGAAAATACCAACTCTTTATATAGAGTATTATGTTTTGCACATAATGACAAATATCCCTAAGAAAGATTGTATTATTACCTTAGAAATAATCTTATCCCCATATGTTTTAACTAGTATATGCCAAAATTTAGAAAAGTAATATAAAAACTGCTTAGCCATTATCAGGGATTCTTTCTATTCAGATACGTAATTCTGTGATTTGTTGTGGTCCGTATCCAAGATCAGGTCTTTCACTTCAGAGTTTGGTACTCTCAAAGTTCTTAATAACTTTAGGTGAGAGTATGGGTTCCAATTCCAGCTCTGTCACCAGCTGTGGAGGCCTTAGTCAAGTTACTTGGTCAAGTCTCAGTTTACTCATTTATAAAATAGGGAAGATAATACTCATCTCATAAAGATTTTAGTATTAAATGAGATAATGTAAGTAAGATGTTTACTGTGAGGCCAGTGAGTGGTGGCTATGAGTATTTTCTTCTTTTAAAAATTTACTTGCTTTAGGGCATGTCTTTTTTCACATTAAAGGTGGGTCTTTGAAGCTGACAGATAACATAAATGTTAACACTGCTTTGCCAGCAAATAAGTAGTTATGCTCTTTCATGTTAAAATGGTTGCTTAAACAGGATTAACAGCTTTTTTTTCTTGAGTTTTGCCATTGAGGTTAACTGAAGCCTTTGAGTGTTATTGTTAAAATAAATGCATAGAATGTGGACGTGATATAGAATCAGTGAAAGAGTAAAAGGGAAAGGAAGACGTGGTTGGGAGAACATACGGAATGTTGCTTGTGCCTCCAAAAGTTACTTAAAGTGCTTCTATTGGCCTAGGTTTTCTTTCTTTGATAATTTATTGGAGTGCTGAAATAAATGCATTGTGTGTTTATAGAATAGTTATTTTTGCAAATATTTTGTTTGCTAACCTAGTTTTTACTGCTATAACTTAAAATCTATATTTGAAAATAATTGAGAATAGTGTGTATATCTTTAGCTTTTAATAAAAAAGTAGGAAGTTTTTTTTATTTTTTATTTTATTTTTTTATGATAGTCACACAGAGAGAGAGAGAGAGAGAGAGGCAGAGACACAGGCAGAGGGAGAAGCAGGCTCCATGCACCCGGAGCCCGATGTGGGATTTGATCCCGGGTCTCCAGGATTGCGCCCGGGGCCAAAGGCAGGCGCTAAACCGCTGCACCACCCAGGGATCCCCTAAAAAAGTAGGAAGTTTAAGTTAATTCTGTATTTCTTACATAGAAGGTATTTTGATTTTCTCATATACGGCTTTCAGATGATTTAGGGCCTAAAACATGAAGTACTGTCCATAAAAGAAATTATATTAGAACACTAGTTCTGAGTAGAGAAATTTATTTCTAGGAAAGAAAAATGCTGAATTTTGCTGGGAAATACACTTTTTTTTGTTCCAAAGTTCATTTCCAGTTAACTGTATAGAGCCTGTACTATAGACCTAATGTTATCCAGTAGAACGTCCTGTGATAATTAAACTGTTCTGTATCTGCACTGTCTGATGCGGTTGAGACTAGTCATGTGAAATTGAGCGCTTGAAATAGGAGTAGTGACTGAAGAACGAAATTTCAAACTTTTTAATTAATTTTCCTGTAGCTAAGTAGCTACATGTGGCTAGTGCCGCGGTTTTCAGCTGATGGTGGTTTTGTCCCCAGGCAACGTTTGGCAATATCTGGAGTGATTTTTGGTTGTCAAAACTGGGGAGATCCTGCTGGCACGTCCTTAGTAGAGAAGGCAGGGATGCTGCTAAACACGTAGTGCACAAAATCGTGTCAACATCACTCCCCCAGCAACCCCCCCCCCCCACCCCAAGAATTATCTTGCCTGAAATGGTAATAGTGCTGAGGCTGAGAAACCCTGAGCTGGTGGCTACTGTATTGGCAGACAGACAGAATATACAGATTTTAGAATCCTCATTATGTTATAGACTAATTTTGACTAATACTAATGAAAAGACTAAAAGTTTAATTTAATTTGAGATAGCTGAAGCTTTCTGTATTTGATAAAGCTTGATAAGGTTAGAACGATGATGTGAAGTTTGTGTCTTCTGTGTCTATTTGTAGGAGGCAAGAGCTCATTTTTGTACCAACTTAAATAATTTCTGTTCCAGGTTGTAGGAAATAATGTCACCAGCCTCCTAATGGATGTGAACTGTTGGGATTAAAACCAATTGAAAATATTCTCAGATACATACTGAAGTGTTTATGATTAAATGTTGTTTTGTAGTTGATAATGGTTGAATTTGGGCAATGAGTATAGGGAGGTTGGTTATAGTGTGCTCTCTTTCATTTGTGTGTTCGAGTATTTCCTTAATAAAAAGTAAAAAAGTACTTAAGGCAAAGCATAACTAATTATGATAGAATGTGGAATGTGACCAAGAAATTATTTTATTGCAGAAATAGTGTTCATTTTACATGCATTTATTTAATCTTTCACAACATTACATTAATATGTTCTGTTTAAAAAAGTGTCACATTACTAAAAAGTCACTGCATTTACAATACTACAAAGAATACTGACATTCTTTTACTTTACAGATTGTTCTGGGTAACATAATGCCAGCTGAGCGTAAAAAGCCAGCAAGTATGGAAGAAAAAGAAACTTTACTAAACAACAAGGAAAAAGACTGCAGTGAAAGGCGGCCAGTGAGTAGCAGGGAGAAACCAAAAGACGAGATCAAGCTTACTGCCAAGAAGGAGGTTATTAAGGTCCCTGAAGATAAAAAGAAGAAACTGGAAGAAGATAAGAGAAAAAAAGAAGACAAGGAACGGAAGAAAAAAGAAGAAGAAAAGGTGAAGGCGGAGGAAGAATTAAAGAAAAAAGAGGAAGAAGAAAAAAAGAAACATGAAGAGGAAGAGAAAAAGAAGCAAGAAGAGCAGGCAAAACGTCAGCAAGAAGAAGAAGCTGCCCAGTTGAAGTAAGAACATTTATTTTATTTATTGATATGAAGGAATGGGGAGATTGAAATGTTAGGAAAGCAATGGTGATTTGAAATCAGACTGCTGAGGTCCAATTCCATGAGAGTTGGGAGTATCTTCAGTTACTCGTTCTATTACTTTCAGTGACTAGAGCACCATGCTTTTTTACAGAATTTATTTATTTATTCATGAGAGATGCAAAGAGAGAGGCAGAGACACAGGCAGAGGGAGAAGCAGGCTCCATGTAGGGAGCCCGATGTGGGACTCGATCCTGGGTCTCCAGGATCCGGCCCTAGGCTGAAGGTGGCGTTAAACCACTGAGCCACCCGGGCTGCCAAATGCCTTTTTTTTTTTTTTTTTAAGGATTTTATTTATTCATTCATTGGAGACAGAGAGGCAGAGACACAGGAAGAGGGAGGAACGGGCTCCATGCAGGGAGCCTGATATGGGACTGATCCTAGGACTCTAGGATCACGCCCTGGGCCAAAGGCAGGTGCCAAACCGCTGAGCCACCCAGGCATCCCTGGTTCCAAATTTTCTTAATTACACTCAACTTTTTTTTTTTTTTTTTTTTTAAGGATTTTATTTATCTGACAGAGAGCGAGCGAGCGAGTGCACAAGTAGGCAGAGAGGGAGACGGAGGGAGAGGGAGAAGCAGGCTTGCTGCTGAGCCATAGAGCCCAATGTGGGGCTCCATCCCAGGATCCTGGGATTGTGACCTGAGATGAAGGTAGAGTCTTAACTGACTGAGCCACCCAGACGCCCCAATTACACTTGAATTTTAAGACAAAACTGAGAAAGGTACTTTAGAGATTTGGCTAATGCTGAAGTATGGAAGAGTGGTACTTAACATACCAGAACATTTTTAATGCATTCTTTTATAAACATTACTCTTTATTTTATTATTAATATTTTTAAAGATTTTATTTATTAATGAGAGACACAGAGAGAGAGAGGGAGAGGCAGGCTCCATGCAGGGAGCCTGATGGGACTTGATCCCAGGGCTCCAGGATCACACCCTGGGCCAAAGGCAGGCGCTAAACTGCTGAGCCACCCAGGGGATCCCCTTATTATTATTTTTTAATAAACATTATTCTTTAAATAATGTATTATTTAGTATTTAAAGAATACTTTAAGAGATTAATTTAATTTTTAACTTAATTTAAATTTTAAAGTATTTAAAGAATACTTTAAAGTATTTTTTGTGGACAGTTTTTTTTCTATATTCCCAGTGCTTTTACCTGTTCTAGGTTTTACACCTTCCGGGACATATTAATTTATATTTTTCGTATTATACATCATGTGTTTAATTTGTTTATTTTTGCAGCTTTATTGAGGTAGAGTTGACAAAGTATTTTATCTATTTAGTTTACCAGTTGGCAGAATGATTTTTACTCTAGTTATTAAGAATCATCCATTCTGCCACATTTGGTATTTTCAGTGTACTAGGTTCCCATTATCTTAAGTCAATAATAAAATGTTTTTAAAAGTTGGAAAAGGTGCCTGACCTGCTCAGTCAGTACAGTGTGCAACTTCTGATCTCAGGATTGTGAGTTCTTTTTTTTTTTTTTTTTTTTTTTTAAGATTTTATTTATTTATTCCTGAGAGACACAGACTTAGGCAGAGGGAGAAGCAGGCTCCTCCAGGGGAGCCCAATGTGGGATTAGATTCCGTGACTCCAGGACCATGTCCTGAGCCAAAGGTAGATGCTCAACCACTGAGCCACCCAGGTATCCCTTAAAAACAAAATCTTAAAGGGATGCCTGGGTAGCTCAGTCTGTTAGGTGTCTGTCTCTTATTTAGGTCTTAATCTCAGGGCCATGAGTTGAAAAAAAAAAATTAAAAGTTAAAAGTAGGTAAAGGGCCTTTTGCATGTTTTGCTTGGTTTGAAATGCTGATGTTTATGATTACATTTTCATTGTCTTTCACTCTTGAAATTGGTCAGTGATTCTACAAAATATGCAAAGTATTTTATTTACTTATTTGTTTTTTATATAGAGAGAAAGAGGAATCCCTTCAGCTTCATCAGGAAGCCTGGGAACGACATCAGTTAAGGAAGGAACTTCGTAGCAAAAACCAAAATGCTCCAGACAACCGACCAGAGGAAAATTTCTTTAGCCGACTAGACTCAAGTTTGAAGAAAAATACTGCTTTTGTCAAGAAACTAAAAACTATTACCGAGCAACAGAGAGACTCCTTGTCCCATGATTTTAATGGCCTGAATTTAAGCAAATACATTGCGGAAGCTGTAGCTTCTATTGTGGAAGCAAAGCTAAAAATATCTGATGTGAACTGTGCTGTGCACTTGTGCTCTCTCTTTCACCAGCGTTATGCCGACTTTGCTCCATCACTTCTTCAGGTTTGGAAAAAACATTTTGAAGCGAGGAAAGAAGAGAAAACCCCTAACATTACCAAGTTAAGAACTGATTTGCGTTTCATTGCAGAGTTGACAATAGTTGGGATTTTCACTGACAAGGAAGGTCTTTCCTTAATCTATGAACAGCTAAAAAATATTATTAATGCTGACCGGGAATCCCATACTCATGTTTCTGTGGTGATTAGTTTTTGTCGACACTGTGGAGATGATATTGCTGGGCTTGTGCCACGGAAAGTGAAGAGTGCTGCAGAGAAGTTTAATTTGAGTTTTCCTCCTAGTGAGATAATTAGTCCAGAGAAACAACAACCTTTCCAGAATCTTTTAAAAGAATACTTTACATCTTTGACCAAACACCTGAAAAGGGACCACAGGGAGCTTCAGAATACTGAGAGACAAAACAGGTGATTTTCAAATATTTCTCAGAATTGAGAATTTATTTTGGAGCTCATACTTAAAAGTTTTTAAAGTCTTCAGGCCACTGAAAGAACATGTGGAAAAGGGCTCATTGCAGGTGATTTCTTAACATTTCCAGGAGAATTTCAAAGTGTACCAGTCTAAGTACTCATGTTTAAGTGGGAGTCTATGATAGATTTTGTTTCTGAATTTAGAAGAAACCTGGCAAGTATATGGTGATTTTTACTTTGTGGATGTGTTTTGTTCCTATAATTTAAAAACTCCTTAATGTTGAGGGATAAATTTTCTTTTTCTGTCACTTTAACTTACTGCCATTATTTTGGTGTGGTTTGTTGTGTCCTCTCTATAGCAGGTTTGCTTTCATTGTTTTGTATCTTAATTTATTGATGTCACTGTTGATATTTGTTCTTAGAAAATGAGTCATTATTAGTGGTGTTTAAGATCAGAAATTAAGAAAACAGTGCAACAAATCAGAGGTGAAAAAAAATTTCTTAAATGCTACCATGTAAAGTGCATTTCTGGAAGTCTCTCTCCTGGGAACAACTGTTTAAAGTTTCAAGGAATAATGTATGCACCTTTACCAGTGGTAATTAGTAAAGGTGATTGAGGGCCACCTTTGATTGTTACAAGATACTACTGTGTAGCCTCTGTTCCTAGGAGGCATCAACAAGCTAGAAGTTGATGTAGTTGGTAAGCATTAGGTCTGCTTTTATGGAGGGTGGATTTGGAGGAGGGCTGAGGGAGTACAGAAAGGATATAGCTAGCAATAAAGCAATAGCCTTTGGCCAAGTACCTAGTACCTATTTAAAGTACATGGTTAGGAGTCTGAAATTGCTATTTTCAAGAATTAGTATGGGAGAGTACATTTGTCTATTTTCATAAACCTGCAGGACCTACTTACTGATTTTAAGTAGTTACCACCGGAAGGTGATGAACTTAACTAGAAGTGAAGACTGTAGTAGTGCGGTTAGGTCTGCATCAAGATAGGTGCACCGACTGTTTGACTAAGCCATGGTGGTTGAGGGTCACTCAAAAGGTGAGAGTTTAAGGTGGCAATGGTGTTCCTCAAGGTTTCTTTAAAAAGTAATTAAAAAAAAATCTTTGTTTTGTGCTTTTAAATAGTGAGCACTGTTTAAACTTTGACTAGGCCACTTCAGGGTGTATTTATATATAGACAGGATGTATTATATGTAATAGTCAATAGTGAGTTTAAAAAGAAAAAAAAGAAAAAAAATAGTGGCCCTCTATTAATTCTCACATCTTTAAGGTTTCTTAATTATGACATACATAGTATTTTGTCATTTTCCTACTCCTTTTCTTTTTCCCTTATGTTCTTCCTGATGCCTCACATTGATTTTGTAAGTATGCTTTGATTACTTTTTAAGGGTTTTGTATGTGTGTTTACTTCTGATTGGCCTCAGGGAAGCTTAGAGGGTAGAGTCTACAGTGATTTAATCCAATCACCTTTCCAGTGTAGGAGTCCTTTTTCTAGATTATCTGATAGATAAACTATTCTTCCTTTGAAAGCACCATTCCAATGTTGGGCACACCTACTTACAAGGAATTCAAGCTGAAATTTGATTCCCTTTGATTTACTTTTTTTCTTGTACCAGTGGAATAAAGCTGCTTAAAGTGAGGGTCCATGAACTGTTTACCTACCCACAATGAATTAAGTATAGGAATAGACAAAGCATTTAAGACACCTTTATAGCAGTTTTCCATAGTCTTGGATATTGTTACTTTATTTTATAAAACTGCAATGATTAGGAAAAAGGAATTCCCTTATTAGTTTGAGAAACACCTTTATTAGTTTGAGAAATACTGACATGGGACATGTCTCCTCTTTCATACCCATGATAATATCTCAAATATTTGCAGATTGCCAGGATTTTTCCCTTTCATCTTCTCAAGGCTAAATACCTCCTGTTCCTTCAGTTCCATGATTTCCACACGACTATCCTTAGGGCATTCGTTTTGGATGCATTTTTTCCTGCTTGTAACCCCAAATTCCATTATTTTTTCTAGCTGCCTTGTCATTCTTTTGACTGTGGGACTTACATACACTTAATTTCTCAAATGAACTGCTGTCAAACCAGTTCTTCACCTTGAACTAGTGGAAATAATCTTTTAAACCTGAATGCAGACTTAGCTCTTCTAACTTTATTTAGATGTTTTTGGCATATTACTATATCCTAATGACAATTTTAAACATTGTTTATGTTATTATCTGCTGTATGTATTGGTATGTACTTACCTGCTGGTCACATTCAGCTTTGATAAGCAGACCTGTTTTTTTAGTATTATTCAAGTCACCATGAAAATTTTGAACAGGGTATAGTGTTAAGAGCATGGTTTTGTGGCTTTCCCTAGTAACTCTATTCATTTAAATATGGAACTGTTAACCTGTGGTATTAGAGGAGGTTATTTACCTAGTATAAATTGACCTTAGCATTGTAGCAGTCATTTTATCATGGAATACTATCTACTTAGATGTAGTAATTTGGAAGATGGAAAAATCTTAATCATAATATAGAAAATAATTGGCATATAGCTTAATAAATAACTCATGTTTTAGGATAGCTTCAAATTGAGCAGGTTCTATAATGTAGATTTGAATACCTACTGACCAAGAAGACAAGAGGAATGGATTAGTGCAGACTCCCTTGGCCTAGTATTAGTATAGTACAATGTACTGTTAAAATGACCGATTTCCCAAAGTTTCCCCTTCTAGTCAGAGTTTTGAGGTTATTCTACATCATGGGAACATTCATGGACAATAGTTTTTCCCAGTAAGGTTTCTCCCAGGCATGGTGATGGCTGGAAATCTAAGTGCTGAACTAGGGGCTTTTTAAGACTCATGTAGTTAAATTACTTTAAGACTTTATTTGGTATCTTTAATAATTTTTTAAAAAATATATTCTATTTTCAGTCTGAATTCCAAATGCTTTTGGTCATTTTAATTAACTTGGGAGATGGTACTATTCATAGAAGTTGTGAAGTCTTTGTCTATACTCATTAATGTCTATACTTAAGAATTCTTGCAACCAATTTAAAAAATAGAATAATAAAATCTCTGGTATTTTCTTAGACACTAATGAATGAGTGAATGAAGACCGTGACTGCGTAAGACCTGTTGAGTCTTAGCTGTTCTTTTCTCATGTTATCTGGGCTGATACTATAGGTATTAGATAGCTAGTTCTGTTTCAAAGCCCCTGGGGAATTTACAATTATAAGCAAGTAAACAATTATAAGCAAGTGATACAACTGACCCTAGGGTTTGATGAATTCTAATAAATTTGCACTTAAAAGCTTTTTGTACTTTAGAGAATTTTAAAAGTGCATTTTGGTTAAGTGATTGATCCTGGGGAGTTACAATTAACATTTACACATTTAAAAATATCTAGTGACATCTGCTAGCTTAGAGTTAATAGCTTTACTTGGTAGGTTTTGCTTTTTATAATGTTCAGCTCTCTATACTTAAAATGCTTTGTACTATGAGATATTACTCATAGAGGTAATATTACCTACTCTATTTTGGCATTTAATAAAGATTGAAGAAGTGATTTAATTTTTATTATGTATAACTTAATTATGTAATAGAATTTGTTTCTTGTAGTAGTGAAATCATGAATTCATATATTAAGTCAGTTATTGTTTGGATAATTTTGAAGCGTCAGTTCCTTCCTAACTGGTAAGAGTGGTGGCAAAGTTTCTCTTTTTCAGTAGTGGTGAATTATGAAAAGTAAACCTAGTGTTTTTCCTAAGTTTGCTTCATGATTATTGTTTCGAGATTTTGGCTATGTGTTCTAAATCTAAAATGGATTTTCTGTGCTCTTGCCAAGATTTTTTTTTCTTTTTTCTATCTATCTATCTATCTATCTATCTATCTATTTATTTATTTATTTATTTATGATAGTCAAAGAGAGAGAGAGGCAGAGACACAGGCAGAGGGAGAAGCAGGCTCCATGCACCAGGAGCCCGATGTGGGATTCGATCCCGGGTCTCCAGGATCGCGCCCTGGGCCAAAGGCAGGCACCAAACCACTGCGCCACCCAGGGATCCCTTTTTTTTCTTTTTTAATTTGGCTAATACAAGACCAAATAATATTTGGCATTGAAGTTTTTGCCTTTTCTCCAGTGGGCTATGGCATTTTTTTTTTCCTCATGAAAATACTGTTGTACATTGATGAAGCACATCACTTGTTTGATCTTAATTGATCCTCATAGTACCTCTATCTTGAAAGTGATAGATTTAGGAATTCAAGAGCTTGCCCATTGTGATTTATATAGCAGGTGACAGATCCAGTTCTTATCTCTTCATACTGTATTTTTCACAACATTCATATTAGTCATCTTCTGCATTTAGTACTTGTACTTGATTTTAAAGTGTCTAGTAAACAACTTAGCCACTTAGTGCTTACCGAGTCAGATCCAAACACAAGGACCCAAAAGAATATAAAATAAACACCCCAGTTTGAGAAGGCTTGCCTTTGATATATCGTTTGAGAGGCATTATAATTTCAGTATAAGGTACCAAGTGGATAATTTTGAGAGGCAGTATAGTGCAGTAGTTGTGAGCATGGGCTCTGGAGCCAGCTATTTAGGTTCAAATCTCTGATCCATTATTTACTCAGATCTGTAACTCGTGGGAAGTTATCTCACATCTTTGTACTTCAGCTTTCTTTTCTGTAAAATGGAATAACAGTAGTACTCTACCTCTGAGATAAAGGTAAATGATATAGTGAATTTATGTGTAAAAGCATTTAAAGTATCTGGCTCATTTTAAGTATTTAGTAAATGTTGGTTATTACTTGTAATATGTTGCCTGCTTAATCCCTCAGAAAGATTTGATAAGAATTTCTCTTGTGTTTTTTTATGATTTTGAAAATGAGTATGTTAAATTTCTTAAATTTTGATAGCTTATTTAAAAATTTCATCTTTAAAATAATGCAAAACAACAATAAACAATATACAAAATAAGAACAAGCAATAAGAATAACAATTAGAAAAGAAAACAAAAAATATGTCTCTTAATACTAGAATTTTTTGAGGCATTTATGACTTTTCTTATGAGATAGAATACTCAATTCCAGAATGGACTATTTGATATTTTCTGTCAGTTTTACAATATTGAATTAGTAATATAAAAAACACTAGAAATCAAAGATTGATGTACCTGGGATCCCTGGGTGGCGCAGCGGTTTTGCGCCTGCCTTTGGCCCAGGGCGCGATCCTGGAGACCCGGGATCGAGTCCCATGTCGGGCTCCCAGTGCATGGAGCCTGCTTCTCCCTCTGCCTGCGTCTCTGCCCCCCCCCCCCTCTCTGTGTGACTATCATAAATAAATAAAAATTTAAAAAAAATTAAAAAAAAAAGATTGATGTACCTTAGGATTGCTTCTAGATAGTGGTAGCTCAACATTGGGTGAAGGAGGTCTGCTACCTTGTATTTTTATTATAATGAGTAAGATTTGGAATTAATTTTGTTTTCATTGCTTACTTTTCATATCTTTAAAATGATGCCAGTAACTCACTATTTTACAGTGATGTCATGAGAGGGAATGTACTTATTCATAATCATTTAACAATGATACTGATTCCGTGAACTCTAATTCTGACAAGGATTGGCAAACTATGGCCTGCAGGTCAGATAGACCCACCACTACTTTTTATAAAGCTGGTGAGCTAAGAATAAGAATGGTCTTAACTTTTTTAGATGATTGGAAAAAAATCAAAAGAGGAATACTCAGTGAAATACTAAAATTATATGAGTTCAAATTTCAATGTCCATAAATAAAGCTTTATTGGAACATGGTCATGCTCATTTGTTTATGTATTGTCTTGGCTGCTTTTGTATCATAGCAGCATTGAGTAGTTGCAACAAAGATGTATGGTCTTCAGAGCCTAAAATATTTATATCTGGCCCCTTTGCAGAAATAGTTTGCTAACCTCTAATTTATGACAGTCTCAAAAAGAATGTCTTCTGTTCAACTTTCTGAATGTATGTGTTTCTGAAGAGATTGTAATATAAAATGATATGTGATAAATCATATTCAGCTTAATTTTGCATAGTGATATATTCCTATGGACTTCTCATAAGATATTTTTTTTTGTTTGTTTATCATAAGAAATTTGATGAGATATATACCAAATAGGATAGGTACTTTGGTCAAATGTGCTGCTTAATGTTTAGTTCCCTCATACAGGTCTTCTAAAGTTAATCAGACTGAAAATCTTTTTCCAGTGGGCTTCATAAACATAAAAAACTGCCATATATAATATGTTCATTAAAAAATGTTTCATTTTAATTTGATGAATACCTCTGAATGATTCTAGGGGTTTTGAATGTTTAGGTACTTAAGATGCATTTATTTCTCTGCTTAAAATCTATAGTCTTACTAGATGCTATGTGTTTAGTCTGATGTTTAGTAAATAAATAAATGGTCAAGGAAAATATGTAGGACTACATAAGATTTGTGTATGATAGAACTCTTCCAATGCTATTTCATTGGTATCTGGTCCTGCTTGCTAAGTATTTAGTGTAAGATATGATTAGAAAATAAGTCTACCAAAAATCTAACCTTTTTTCCTGAGGATTGTTCTCACTAGGTAGTAACCTAAGAACGTGTAAGTTAAGCAGTTAGAAAACCTGATCATGGGTTTGAGATTTGGGGGAGAATAAGGAGTTACCTCTGGAGCTTCAGAATTTTAAATTGGTTCCAAGATGACTGGAAAGAAACTGGAATACATACAAAGGGAACTATGATAGAATTAAATCACTTTTAATTGATCACAGGCAAATGTTTGAAAATGGGGTTTATACTGGAAAAAGTGTTCCTTTTTTTTGTTCTGATAAAATAGTAATCACTTTGTTACTGCTTATATGTCATAAATCTTTAGTGAATGTTGTATAACCTAAAACTGCATGTATGTTCTTCAGGTGACTAGAATGTCAGAACTTGTTGGAGAAAAAAAGTTCCAGGCTCTGTTATTTTGAGATATTTTCCAATTTCTTTTTCAAGTACTGAAATGATTTTGTATCTTAACAGTCAGTAGGTGTTTTCAAATCTCTTAGAACTATTATCACTCTTAACATAATTTGCTATAGAATTCTTAACATAATTTGCTATAGAATAAGTTTTTTATTGATTAACAATTTTTCTAAATACATTGCAGAACATTTTAGAATAGCCTACTTATGAGCATAAAGCAACTTATTTAATTTTAGTGTCTTTATCTTCAAAAATGATGTAACTTCTAATTACAAGCTCACTCATTTAAAGTTATAGTCATTTCTTGAATGAGTTGAGTATTTTTGAATGTTTTGGGTTTAGAATTCATTCATAAAACTTACTGAAAGACTTACTTCCTATAAGATTATTTTGGAATAAATGATTGAAGACAGAAAAAAAACTGTTCTTGTTCACAGAACGATACTATTGTACTTTTAAGTCGTAAGGAAATGAATGGAAATTTCTCATTTTAGATCCCTAATAGGCTGGATTTGAAAAAAAGATAGGATGTAATGAATAGTAACCTACTCATTGATCTACCTTGTGCTTGTAATTGGAGCTGATAATCCTAACATAGAAGATGTTAGCTGGAATGTTACGGCTTTTAAACAAAAGCTTATGTGGGTAGGAATGGGGTAAGATAGGAAAGTTTGGAAGTTATTCCAGCTAAGCAGGGATGAATAAGTGTAGGCATGATTTTTCACTTTATTTTCTGACTTTTAAGAAGATAACATCATCAAAAAAAAAAAAAAAAACAAAAGCCCACCTCATTTTCTTCCTTGTTCATAAGAAAACTCAAATGACAAGTAATACAAAACTTTTAAATATTTTGAAAATGACTTAATTTACAATTTACAATTGACTTTTTGGTTATCTATGTTATATTTGCATTAAAGTTTATAGATTTCACATGTTATACTGTGTACATTTAGTTATAAATAGATGCAAATATAGGCATCTTGACTGTATAGAGAGTAAGGTTTTTACTTCACTAATCATTTTGAAAATTTTCAGAAGTTCTACATTTCTAACTATGGTCATTATTAGTGACCTGTTTGTAGAGTGGAAGACTAGTTGTGTTCTCTGCTCCTGAGATGGCCTGGCCTTGCTTAAGTGTGTTACTCATTGATATTTTTTAAATGGATAAATAACCAGTAATTGTGCAGTAAACTGAGAATTGGCTGTTTGGAAGATATGGGCTTTTTCAAAAAATACTGATTCAAATCACTGTGAAAGTGTAAGGATACTGATTTCATAACCTGTTGTTTTTGAACAGTAACTTTTTTAGGTATGTTAAACCTTTTTGATGAACTGTGTATCTCAAGGGAGTATGACTTTAAAAAAAATACATTAAAATAATTTTTATTTAGTGGCATCGTTATATTTTATATTTCTGCAGGCATAGTTAATCACACTTAATGTTCTTTTAAGAACTGATGTTGAAATTTAATTGCTTAGGTGAATTTGATTATACCAGTTTTAATTTCAGATACATCTTGAAAATGTGAATAAAAATAAGTTGAAGAAAATTGTGCAAAAAGCTTAGGTGATAAAATTTTGTGGAACATTCCCAGTGTAACAATACATGATCACATGTATTTTGATGAGATTATCAGATTATTTCATCATTTATTTATAGGCGTATTCTCCATTCTAAAGGGGAGCTAAGTGAAGATAGACATAAACAGTATGAGGAATTTGCTATGTCCTATCAGAAGCTGCTGGCAAATTCTCAATCCCTAGCAGACCTCTTGGATGAAAATATGCCAGATCTTCCTCAAGACAAACCAACACCAGAAGGTAAGATAACCCTAAAAACATTGTGATTTTTCAATAAACACCATCACTTATCTTTATTTTTATCGGATGTATATTATTGTAAATTTAAGTTTTTAAACATGCCTTTAAAGTTTTTAAAATGAAGTAGTATTAAAACCTAATAACTTTATAAAGTTACTACTTAAAACGCTCCGATGAATGGAAAAGACTTTGCACCTAGAGAACAGTAATTAACTCATAGGATCTTATGATGCATTCCCTCGAGTTCTTTTATATTAGATATCTTTGAATTATATCCAATAAGGGCCTCTTTTTTTTTTTTTTTTAAGATTTTATTTGAGAGAGTGAGCAAAAGCATGATTGAGGGAGGAGGAGAGAAATAAGGGAATGGAGAGGGTGGGGGAAAGAATCTAAGAATCTCAAGCGGACTCTGTGCTGAGCAGTGAGCCTTTTGTGGGGATAGATCCCACAACCATGAGATCATGACCTGAACCGAAACCAAGAGTCAGACACTTAACCAACCGAGCCACCCAGGCACCCCCAACAGGGGCCTGTCTTAAACCGTACTTGAGGTTATGAAAAGGTTCACTTTATTTCCCATAAAATAGATTGGGTCTTTGGGATTCTAATATTTTATTTTATTTATTTATTTTTAAAGATAGTATTTATTCATGAGAGGCACACAGAGAGAGGCAGAGACATAGGCAGATGGAGAAGCTGGCTGGGAGCCTGACATGGGATTCGATCCCGGGTCTCCAGGATCACGCCCTGGGCTGAAGGCAGAGCTAAACCACTCAGCCACCTGGGCTACCCAAGGGATTCTCATATTTTAATATTTATCTTTACTTTGAATCTGTTTCGAATGATAACATTATCTTAAATTGTTACTTAGGACTAGAGCTTAACTTGCAGCTTTGTGAGTAAATTTATCATTTTGTGAGATAAATTGTTTTCCGTACTATTTCAAAGACGTTTTAAAGTTCCATTTTGGTTGTCCATAAGTTGGTAGGACTCTTAATACATTAATCTGTCACATCAACTATTTTATAAAATAGTTATATTTTGTTAGTAGATGTGTTAGTGTTATTCAAGCTATCTGACAATCATTTACTTAAAAATTTTAAGAGTGAAGTATTTGTAAGGTATTCTTTTATAAGACAAAATATATTATATCTCAATAAGAAACACCTATTATGTATAGTGAATGCATTTATTTTATTTATATATAATCATGTATATAATTCCTACTAATTTTATATCTCTTGATCAATGAGCCTCAAACTTTTTGATTTTTAAAAAAGAAATTCCGCGGGCAGCCCAGATGGCGCGCTCTCTCTCTCTCTCTCTCTCTTTCTCCGTGTGTGTGTTCGTGTGTGTGTGTCTCTCTCATGAATAAATAAATAAAATCTTAAAAAAAAAAAAAAAAAAGAAGTTCCACTGTAGAATTTGTGTTTGTTTTAAATTGGTTGATTTGTTTTTTGGAAGTTTTTCAGTATATTTATTATATTTTAGAACTAAAGTCTTTCATACTGTTTAGCATTGATTTGGTATTGATTTACTTCGTTTATTTCTACTGAAAAAAAATTTTTTTAAAGATTTTATTTATTTATTCATGGGAGACAGAGAGAGGCAGAGACACAGGGAGAGGGAGAAGCAGGCTCCATTCAGGGAGCCCGATATGGGACTCGATCCCGGGTCTCCAGGATCAGGCCCTGGGCTGAAGGTGGCGCTAAACCGCTGAGCCACCGGCACTGTCCTATACTATTCATCTTATGCGGAAATGTAGTTTTTATCTCTAGAAGCTGGTTATATTTTCCATGGTCTCAAACATGCTTAGGTTGTTGAGTATATGAAATGTAGTTAGAATATCTGTTTTAATGTCCTTGTCTACTAATTTTATCATATGTAATTTTTTGCATTGGTTTTAATTGATTGAATGATTGATCTCTACAGCCTCTAGTATTTTTTGTACTTCTTTGGTCATTTCATCATGTTTAATTGAATGACTGCTGGATATTTGTGTGTTCTTAGAAATATCATTGACCTTCATCCTGGGGCACAAACTACTTGGAATGTTTCCTTATACTACTGTATTGTAGTTCCTGATTTTTTACGTTCTGAGTGAGGTTGAACATCTTTTAAGTTTATTGGCTGTGTTTTATATATATGTGTGTGTGTCTGTGTTTGTTTCCCGTGACTTTTTTTTTTTGAGATTTTATTTATTTACTCGTGAGAGACAGAGAGAGAGAGAGGCAGAGACATAGGCAGAGAAAGAAGCAGGCTCCCTGCAGGTTGCCCAATGCAGCACTCGATTCTAAGACCCCAGGGCCATGCCCTGAGCCAAAGGCAGACACTCAACCGCTGAGCCACCCAGGCATCCCTCCCCGTGACATATTGATTTGAATCCTTTACCCCTACCTTTTCTTTAAACCAAACATTTATCTATTTTTAATTGAATTATAAAAGTACTTTGCATGTTAAAGAAATTATTCTTTGTCATATGCATTGCAAAAAGTTTCCTGTGATTACTGCTTTTTGACTTTGTAGCATTTTTTTGTTTCTCAGGTGATTTTTTTCCCACAATTTATAATGAATATGCAAATACATTTTTGATATATATAAAATATTCATATTATAGAATAGAAAGTAAAAGTTTCCTATCTCATACAATCTGTTTTTTGGGATATCTATGATTAAGAGTATGATATAAATCTGTCCAGACTTTTTAATACAAAATACATATGTAAAATACATAATCAGGTATTGATACATAGCTTTATTGTTAATTTATGTAGTATGTTATTTTGTATGACTTTCCCTTCAGTAACATACATTTTAGAAATTACAGTCAATTCAGGTGGATACGCCTCATTTTTTAGTATTTGATTAATATTACAGAGTGTATGAATGCAGTTTGTCAATCTTTACTGGTAGATACTGAGGTTCTGTCTGATTTGGCTCTGTTAGAAATGCTACAGTGAATATCCTTGTAAATCTTACTTCACATTTTATGTATGAATGCAGTTTGTCAATCTTTACTGGTAGATACTGAGGTTCTGTCTGATTTGGCTCTGTTAGAAATGCTACAGTGAATATCCTTGTAAATCTTACTTCACATTTTATTTCTTTGTTATAGATTGCTAGAAGGAATCTTGCAGGATCAAAGATTATACTCATTTTAAATATTGATAGATACTGACAGATGACGTCTCCTTAGTGCTGTATGAGAGTGCTTACTTCCCTGTGGTCTTGTAAACATTTGCTGATATTAATCTTTTAAACATAACCTAACGTGTTAAGGTGATAAATGTTAGTTTTATTTAATATTATCTTGATTAGTACTGAAGAATCTTTTCATTTGCCCTTTACCTGTTCAGAGGCTTTATCCAGTTTTCTACTGGGATTTTGGTCTTTGGTTGTAGGGCTTTTTGTATTATGAGTATTAATTTCTTTATACGAGGATTGCCATTATTGCCTTCTAGTTTGCCCTTTGCTTTTGTTTATATTTTTCACTAAACAAAAGTTATAAATTTATCAGTCTTTTCCCTTATAGCATATGGATTTACTGTCCTGTGTTTAAATGTATTTGTTGTAAGGCATTTAAAGGAGTGTATTAGGGAGCCAGTGTTTTGTTGTTTTTGTTCTTGTTATTTTTTTATGAAATGAATCATTTTCTTATGGTTATTTTCAATCTACATGATCATTCTCCTATTTTACAATTCTAGTTAGTAGAGAAGCACAGTAAGAATAAATTCACAAATGATCTCGTGATCGTGAAGTTAGATAATAATTTTGCTGTTCTGAGTTTAAGAATTTATAGTTGTATGTAAAAGGTAGACTGTATGTGCATATATGTGTGCAAATATATGCATGATTTTCTGCCTTCTACTGAAATATCTGTATATTTCTTCATCTTTCCTTCCGTTCTTGTTATTTATCAGTTGACCATTTATAGTAATCTGCCTTGTACCACAGATTATATCAGAAGGAGAGATGCTTCTTAATTAAAAGTTTATGATTTACTTTTGGGGCACATGGCTGGCACAGTTGGCAGAACATGTGACTCTTGATCTCAAGGTTGTGAATTCCAGCCCCACATTGGGTGCAGAGATTACCTAAAAAAAAAAATCTTACTTTTTTTTTTTGGTTTACTTGTGAAGATAATTATAAGTAGTAGTACAGAGGGTTGGGAGTCATGGAAAAAAATTCTTCATGGGAAATGTGGATGTTTTAGGGATGGCCAGGCTTATATATTTCATATTTTGGTTTTAAGTTTCTTAGGTAGACCTATTATGTCAAGTGGGTACTTCATCTCCTATTAACTGCTTAAAACATTTAAGGGAAAAAACATCTTTCTCATATGCTCTCCTCTAGTCTGTCCTGGTT
The DNA here is from genome assembly GCF_053574225.1 of Canis aureus. Lineage (NCBI taxonomy): Eukaryota > Metazoa > Chordata > Mammalia > Carnivora > Canidae > Canis > Canis aureus. The sequence continues at coordinate 25,090,612 of NC_135615.1, forward strand.
TAGAGCTTTACTTAAAGCACAAATTATAATTTGATGTTAAAGATGGTTACGTGAACAATCCAGAGTGTCTGTTGATTGAAGAAGCTTCTGTTCATTGAAACACTCAAGATTCATCAGTTGTAAAATTGAAAATATAAAATATCTTGTTGATAAGTGATTTTGCATGCTATACCTGAAATGGTTTTAATTCCCTGTGGCTTATTTTATCATAGAGCATGGGCCTGGAATTGATATCTTTACACCTGGTAAGCCTGGAGAATATGACTTGGAAGGCGGTATATGGGAAGACGAAGATGCTCGGAATTTTTATGAGAACCTCATTGATCTGAAAGCTTTTGTTCCAGCCATCTTGTTTAAAGATAATGAGAAAAGTTGTCAGAATAAAGATTCCAACAAAGATGATTCCAAAGGTAAATTCTAGACAATAAATTTTTACATTAAGTGCTATAAAAATTAGGTTCAAAATAGTATTTGTAAAATTATTTTTTTTAGTTACTAGTTAGTATGAACATCGAGTCTTTAAATGAATGACAGAATGTGGAATGGAGCATGAAAGGCTGATAAACGACATACTTTTAGCAGTGCCAAAATTTTTATGTTAATATGAAATAATTTGAAAATGTCTGTTTATAATGTAATGAATTCATGTGAGATCTTGGTGTAAGATTTGAATTTCCCCCAGTTGGATCGATAGGGAAAGTGTTAGTTCTATAGTGTTCTTTATCTCTAAGGCTCTTTCTAGGCCAGATATCCCTAGATCTTGGTGAGGGAGGGTTGCATTAGAGCAATCAGAAGCTTTGAGATCATTGACGGAGTGGGAAGTCCTGAATGCCAGTCAGCCCATGCTTTTTAAAGGGAATTCTAATTCTGCCAAACTGTAGAGGTGGAGGGGAGATGGGAGAGAATGGTGGCAGGGCTTTGAAGAGATAGCAGATATTTTTTTTTAAATGTACTTTTGTTTTCTGATATACTTACTAGGGAACTCCTTTAAAAAAATAATAGCTAGTAATTTGTATTTAGTAATCACTTCATGCCAAACATCATTTTAGCACTTTATAAGTAAAAAATTAATTCTCATAATCCCTCTGAGGCAGCTGCTATTGTCCCTGTTTTCAGATGAGGAAACTGGTACAAAGAAGTTGAGTAACTGTCAGGGTTAAGTAACTTACACAGCTAGCATGAGGTGGACCTGAAATTTCATCCTTGTTAATGAATGACTTGGGCCCTTAATTACCATGTTACATTGCTTTTTGAGTTATGTTAAGATTAGTAATTTATGTACCTGACAGTAAAACTAGAAAGTAATACTCTTAGCTTTTGATGTACAAGTAGTTTTTTTATAACTATTGTCTTATTTATTAATTCATGAGAGACACAAACTGAGAGAGGCAGAGACATAGGCAGAGGGAGAAGAAGGCTCCCCCGCAGGGAGCCTGATGCAGGACTCGATCCCGGATCCCACGATCATGACCTGAGCCAAAGGCAGGTGCCCAACTGCTGAGCCACCGAGCCGTCCCAATGTACAAGTATTTTAACACTTCTAGAATATTCCATCACTCCTGTACCCATTAAGCAATTTCTCTCCATTCCTCCCTTACTCTAGCCCCTGGCAAATACCAGTTTGCATTCTGTCTATGGATTTACCTATTTCTAGTGTTTCATGTAACTGGAATCACACAATGTATGTTTTTTTATGTCAGCTTTTACTTAGCATCATGTTTTGGAGGTACATCGCATTGTGAATTTGTCAGTACTCCATTCCTGTTAATGGTTGAATTAAGTTTCGTTTTGTGTGTATATCACAAATTGTTTTTCCATTTATCCATCAGTGGACTTTTGAGCTATTTCCACATTTTGGCTGCTGTGAATAGTGCTGCTGTATGTTCTTATCTGAGTCCCTATTTTCAGTTTGTTGAGTATACACCTAGGAATTGCAGGGCTATGTGGTAATTCCATTTTTTTTTCTTTCTTTTTTTTTTAAATTGAAGTATAGTTGACATACAATATTGTTTTAGTTTCAGGTGTACAACATTGTGATTAGATAATTCTGTTGTATGGTGCTCACCACTATAAATGTAGTTAACATCTGTCACCACACAAAGTTATTACAATAACCACTGAATGGGAGAGGATATTTGTAAATGATACATCTGATAAGGAATTAATATCCAAAATATATTTAAAAAACTCCTACAAATTAACACCAAGAAACCAAATAATTGGATTTAAAAATAGAGAATCTGAATATAGGTTTTTCTGAAAAAGACATACAGATAACTGGCCAATAGACCATGAAAAGACGCTCCATACCACTACTCACCAAAGAACTGCAAATCAAACCCAAAGTGCAATATCACCTCCCACCAGTCAGGAAAGACAAGAAATCACAGGTGTTTGTGAGGATGTGGAGAAAAGAAAACCTTCATCCTCTGTTGGTGGAAATGTAAATTGATAGTACAACTATAGGAAACAGTATGGGATTTCCTCAAAAAATTAAAAATGGAAATACCATACAATCCACTAATTCCACTGTTGGGTATTTCCCCAAGGAAAACAAAAACAGTAATTTGGAAGGATATATGCATCTCTATTTTTATTGCAGCACTTTTTACAGTAGCCAAAATGTGGAAGCACACTAAGTGCCTGTTAATAAGTGAATGGATGAAGAGGGTATGGTATATATATATATATATATATATATATATAAAATGAAATGTTACTCAGTCATAAGAAAATAAAATCTTGGGTGCCTGGTGGCTCAGTTGGTTAAGCATCTGCCTTTGGCTCAGGTCGAGCCCTGTGTGGGGCTCCTTGCTCAGTAAGAAGTCTGCTTCTCCCTCTGCTGTTGCCTGCCCCCTTCCCCCACTCATGTTTCTTGCTCACTCCCTCTCAAATAAATAAATAAAAGAATAAGACCTTGTAATTTGCTAGAACTTGGATGTTGTTGGATGGACATAGAGAATATTATGCTAATAAGTAAAGTAAGTCTGACAAAGACAAATAGCATATGATTTCACTTATATGTGGAATCTGAAAAACAAACCAAAAGAAAAACAAAAAACACCAGGAACAGGTTTATTAATACACTCAGCAAACTGGTGGTTGCCCAAGGGAAGGGCTGCAGAGGGATGGAAGAATAAGGTGAAGGAGATTAAGTGATACAGACTTCTATGTTTAACTTTTAGAAGAACTCCCAAACTGTGTTCTACAATGGCTGAGTCATTTTAATATTCCTACCGGCCATGTACTGGGTTCCAGTTTCTCTGCATCCTTACCAGCACATGTTACTATATGATTTCCCTTTTCCTTACACCCATTGTAAGGATGGTATTGTGGTTTTCGTGATTTTCCTCATGAGTAGTGATGTTGCATAGCTTTTCATGTGGTTGTTGGCCATTTATATATCTTCCTTGGATAAATGTCTTAAGTCCTGTGCCTTTTTTTAGCTTAGTTGTCTTATGAGAATTTTTTTTTAAATGATTTTATTTACTCATGAGAGACACACAGAGAAGCAGAGACATAGGCAGAGAGAGAAGCAGGTTCCATGCAGTGAGCCTGATGCAGAACTCGAGCCCAGGACCCCGGGATCACGACTTGAGCCAAAGGCAGACACTCAATCACTGAGCCACCCTAGTGCCCTGTAATGAGAATTTTTAAAATATTCTTGTACTAGACTTATAAGACTTGCAAATATTTTTCCCATTCTGAGGATTATCTTTTCACTTTCTTGATAATGTCCTTTGACTTTTTAATATTAGACTTCATTTTTTGACCTGATTCAGGTTCACAGCAAAATTAAGCCGAGAACACACAGTTACCATATTCCCTGTCCCCCTACATATGCGCAGCATTCCTCACTGTCAACGTCCCCACCACAGTATGTAATAACATATCATTATCGCCCAAACACAAAAGTTTTTAACTGAAAAAAATTTTTAAAGGATTAGCTTTGTGGGGTTTTTTTTTGGCATATATAACATATATATTAAATGAAATATGGGGTGGTGCTAGTTAGAATACTAATTAGAAGAATAATAATACAATTTTTTTTAAATTTATTTATTTATGATAGTCACAGAGAGAGAGAGAGAGGCAGAGACACAGGCAGAGGGAGAAGCAGGCTCCATGCACCGGAGCCCGATGTGGGATTCGATCCCGGGTCTCCAGGATCGCGCCCTGGGCCAAAGGCAGGCGCCAAACTGCTGCGCCACCCAGGGATCCCTACAATTTCTTTTTATAACATTCTTCTTCAGAATCTAAAGTTAAAATACACTGAATGTGAAAATTAGGCTATTTTTATGAAAATGGTAGTTGAGGTCATCCTGTGGTGGGAATACTTTACAAGTGGCCCTTGTGGTGCCATAAAAATATACAAATTTCTTGGTTAATCTCAAAGATGTTTTTTTTTAATATATGTATATATGATTTTATTTATTTTGAGAGTGAGCAAGTGAGCACAAACGGGATGGGGGAGGGGCAGGCAGAGGGAAAAGCAGACCCCTCCACTGAGCAAGGAGCTTGAGGGGCTTGATCCCAGGACTCTGGGATCATGATCCAAGCTGAAGGCAGACACTTAACCCACTGAGCCACCCTAGCACCCCTCAAAGATATTCTTATGTTAAGATAAATTTTATTCTGCTTTTATGAAGAGCACTGTTGACATATTTCAAAAAGTATAAAGAAAACATACATAAAATGCTCATTTTAGTTACCTACTGTTCAGTTTTGTCAGTTAAAAGTTTTCAGAAGGCATCTCCTCATATATACAATTGAAGCCCCGAGTGAGGAGTAGTTTCTAAAGCATTAGTTACCTAAGTATTTCTTCCAATTTTAAGGATTTGAAAAATGTGTATGATTTCTGCCATCGTCTAAGTTTTTCATAGCATACTTTCTGTTAAAGGTTACTCTGTACGTGCTATACATAGAGTAGAAATACGGTGTGGATCAGCTGGGTCTCTGTTTTAGTAATATAAGTGGTCAGTCATAGGAACAGTAATAAGAAAGAAGAGAAGGGGGATATATATGGTCTTAACCTATAGAAATAAACCCAAGAATGACCAGATTAGATTTGGTGACTGGCTGAACAATTGAACTTATTGAAAGAAAATACCCTTTTGTTTGGTAGAGGTATTCTATGGATAAAAACTATAGGACAGTTTATATCCGCAGCTGGTTTGAACTTAAGACATCTTTCTTTGCCTTTCATTCTTACCAGCTTGATAGAAAATTAATTTTCCCAAACTGTATCTCTGACCCTTGAAATCACTAACTTAAATATTGCCTTATACCTCACTTAAATATGTCCTTATACCTCACTTTCTCAGGTCCCTCTTCTGCCTTTTTGAGACTTCTTGCTTGGTGCCCTCAATTTTTTTTTCCTTTCCAGTAGACTCCACCTGCCTTCACTTACCTTCTCTTCTCTTCTCTTCTCTTCTCTTCTCTTCTCTTCTCTTCTCTTCTCTTCTCTTCTCTTCTCTTCTCTTTTCTTTAAGATTTTATTTATTTATTCATGAGAGACACAGAGAAAGAGAGAGGCAGAGACACAGGCAGAGAGAGAAACAGGCTCCATGCAGGAAGCCTGACGCGGGACTCGATCCCGGGTCTCCAGGATCATGCCCTGGGCTGAAGGCAGGCACTAAACCGCTGAGCCACCCAGGCTGCCCACCTTCTTTTCTAGATTGCATGTATATATCTTTAATATTTCTCCTGTGCATTCTTTATCCTGTCTTTCTTTTTTTTTTTTGGTTTCTTTTTTTTTTTTTAATTTATTTTTTATTGGTGTTCAATTTACTAACATACAGAATAACACCCAGTGCCCGTCACCCATTCACTCCCACCCCCCGCCCTCCTCCCCTTCTACCACCCCTAGTTCGTTTCCCAGAGTTAGCAGTCTTTACGTTCTGTCTCCCTTTCTGATATTTCCCACACATTTCTTCTCCCCTCCCTTATATTCCCTTTCACTATTATTTATATTCCCCAAATGAATGAGAACATATAATGTTTGTCCTTCTCCGACTGACTTAGTTCACTCAGCTATCCTGTCTTTCATTCCTAAATCTCTGTCAAGTTCGGCCCTGGACAAATTCAGTCATCCACCATATTGGTTTTTGTATCCACACTGCTTGAGCTCTCCTAGAGATGATCAGATAGATAGCTTGATAACTTGATAAACTCGTGGTCACCAACCTCAATCAGGTCCTCCACACTGCATGGAAACTTGACACATCTCTATCCTAGCTCACTGTCCCACATTCTATAACACATTTTCATTCTTTCTCCTGTTTTCGTTCTGCTTCTCTCCTTAGCAGAGGTGATGTGCATTGTAGTATTTCATAGAGAAGATGGAAACCATCAGATAGAACTCCCTCAACAGTGTGCCGCTTCTGATTTATAAATCTGCCTGTCTTAGGGCTTATAGAATGTTTATCCCCTGGGTGATAAGGTGAACTTTTACACCTTCTTTTTCAGACCACTCTGTCTTCTGTTCTGAGTCTTGTCTCCCTCTTTCTCTTGTTGCAATCCATTATCCATACTTTTTTATCTCTTTGGTATTGAACTCTCTGTCTCTCTCTCCGTCTACTGGATCCTTAATCTCAGTATTCATACATATTCTCATCTTTAAAAAACAAGACAGGTTGGGACACCTGGGTGGCTGAGTTAGTTGAGTGTCGGCCTTTGGCTCAGGGCATGATCCTGGAGTCCCAGGATCGAGTCCCACATCGGGTTTTCTCCATGGAGCCTGCTTCTTCCTCTGCCTATGTCTCTGCTTCTCTCTCTCCCTCTGTCAAAATAAATAAATTAAATAAATAAACAAACAAACATACATTGTGAGTACTCTGAAACCATCCCTTGTCAGCTGCTGTCCTGTCTCTCTTTTATTCAGTCCTCTTGAGGGATGCAGATTGTTCACTTTCTTACTTCCTCATTAGTCTACTTCAGTCTGGCTCCAGCCTCACTTCTACCCTGAAACTGTTTTTGCCAAAATTCCCAATCACCTTCATGTTGCTGAATCTCATGGGCAGTTTCCACTCTCTGTGTCATTTGCTCTCTCAACCCATTCAACAGAGTTTACTATGTCCTTTGTGGAGCATTTCCATGTCATGGCTTCTGTGGCACTAAACCTTCCTGACTGGTCTACAAATGTCCGTGTCTTTCAGGGTCAGATAGAAGAGGAAGGAGCAGTCACTGTAGTAATCAAGTCTGATTAATTCAGCCTTTTACATATATCTCAGATTGGTTTTGTCCTTACTGCTACTATTCTGATCTAAGGTACTATAGTTTCTTAGCCTGGATTGCTATGTGATACTTCCTCCCTGGCTCCCCTGGATTTGCTCTTGCTGCCTTCTGTACATTCTAAAAAGTTAATTTTACTCTCCTATCTTTTAATGGTGTTGCATTTATTTGGAATATAATGTAAACTTGTTAATATTGTCTCTTGGACCCTGCATAGTTTGGTTTAGGTCTTCCTTTCCAATATCTGATACCACATTATCCTTAGTTTTTTCCCCTTTTCAGTGTCTGCAACAGAACAATCCTCTTGTTTCAAGGGCCTTCCCTCGTTGTTGTGTGCTTAGAATTCTCTCCTCACATGTCCCTCTGACTCCCTCATGTATATTAATTTAATTTCTTTGGATAGATTGTGCATTTCGTGAGAGCCACAGTCACATTTTAAGCTTTTTGTGAATGTTCAGCAGCTTGGCATAGCTTTGAATACACAGTAGCTAATCAGTAAATGTTGGTTTTTTTGATAGCCAGACATTAGAGAATATTGGGGAGTGACTATATGCTCCATATGGGCAGAAGTTTTCGTCTGGTACAAAGTTGTATCCTTGTTCTTTAGAACAGTAGTTAGGATGTAGTAAGAATTTAAGTTTTAGTTGAATGACAGGGTGAATGAGAAAATTGTCTCCAGTAGAGGCAGCAAAACCAATTCATATTAGTTAGAGCTTTGATTCTTCGAAATATGGGATGGCGTCATGTATCAGTAAAACATTCCTGCTTTTGATGCAGAAAATTATGAGATTAGAGACTGTAAGAGAAGATGAGGCTGAGAAATATAATAGTTTCAGTTGACACCTGAAGTCTGTCACTCTTTTAAGCATAAAGTCTTGAACTCAGGTGTTTTGTTTGTTTTTGTTTTTTTCAATAAGCATTTTCAAGCACAAGAGTAAGGCTAGTACAGTGAACTGGCAGTTACCAATCAGCCAGCAACAATTATCAACATTATGGCAAACTTGTTGAAATTGAATTTAGTTCCTCTTTTCTTTTTTACTTTTATCTTGAGCCTTATAAGCAACTCCTGGCCATTTTCCTTTGTTTTGATGCATTTTTTTAATTTCCCCTGACATCTAAATTATAAGGATGTTTCCTTAATTGGTCTTTTTACATCTTGTTTTTCCTATCTTTCTAATTTATCTTGTGTATTTTTGGTAAGTTAGTTTTTACATCACCTCACATTTAAACGTTATCTCCTGCTCATGACCCAGCAAAACTCATCCTGTGTAAGAGAAAGTCTGAACTTGTCACCATGGAGTTTGAGACCCACCTTAATCTGAGTTCGCTTTATCTAATCAACTTATTTCCCTCTCATCTTTACTACAGACCCTCATGCTTTGTATGTCTCCTTCCTTCCTTCCTTCCTTCCTTCCTTCCTTCCTTCCTTCCTTCCTTCCTTCCTTCCTTCCTTCCATCCATCTATCCATCCATCCAATCTATCCATTCCTTCAGTTAATAGATGGCATATAAAATCCAAGAAATTATGGTATTTGTTCTCAATAAATATACTACATTTTATAAAATCTGAGCATATTAAATATATCCTCAAGTTTATTGCCAAGTATATGGGTAGATTCTAAGACAAACGATGCAAATTTTCTAAATCCTTCTTTATTTTTTGTGGCAGGAGATCAATACAACTTTTAATTCAGAGATACTGTTTCTTTGTTTTCAAATAGAGGCAAAAGAACCTAAGGATAATAAGGAGGTATCAAATCCTGATGATTTGGAACTGGAGTTGGAGAATCTAGAAATTAATGATGATGCCTTGGAATTAGAAGGTGGAGATGAAGCTGAGGATCTCACAAAGAAACTCCTTGATGAGCAAGGTAAGCTCTGTTTGCCAATGATTTAATTTTTGATTAATTTTTTTACACAGAGCTCTTGCTTTATTCTTTAATTCTTCGTTTTCCTGTTTTTTCCAGGCCATCACTTTTTTGGAATTTGATTTAGAACTGAAACACATGTCCGTATAATGTGAACACACTTAAATGATCATCTAAATTCTGAATATCTTAATAGATATTTCTTCTACTTTTTTACTTGCTAGTTTGTCCTGAATTTACTTTAATTCTATGGTATAATCTTTACAATCTTAACATAAAAGTATTTGAAAGTTACTCTAAAATGGTTGAGAAGTAAAAAGACAACTAGTAGATGGGTTTATCTGTTGTAATTTTATTTGTCTTTATAACTGAGTAATGTTTTGTATTTAATAATTAAAAATGTTAATTATTTCATAAATACTATTGGGTTTTTTATTAGGACTTTTTAAAATTGAAGTATAATTAACATATAGCCTGTTCTATTAGTGTCAAGTGTACAATATAATGATTCAGTGATTCTGTATATTACTCAGTGGTCATGATGATAAGTTTACTGTTAATCCCTTTTGTCTATATCATCTGCCTCCCGACCTGCCTCCCCTCTGGCAACCACCAATTTGTTCTCTGTATTTGAGTCTTTTTTGTCTTTTTCCTTTGTTCATTTGTTTTTTAAGTTCCACATATAAATGAAATCCCATGGTATTTGTTTTTCTCTGACTTACTTCACTTAGCATTATACTCTTTAGGTCCATCCGTGTTGTTGCAAATGGCAAGATCTCATTCTTTTTTATGGATGAGTAATATTTTATTTTATATGTATACCACATCTTCCTTATCCATTTATTAGCTAGGAATTTTTTATTAGAAGGATACCTTTTGTCATTATTGCTTATTTCTCTATTGGGTGCATTGTTTCCTACTGCAGATTTTCTTTTCTCCATGTCATGAAGGGAGGGTGGGCATGATTGGAGGCTGCCCTAGGCCCAAACTCTATCAGCTAGTAACATCAAAAGAAAAGAGAGTCTCTCACACTGTCTGTACATAAGTGTCATGGAAGGATTTGGCTAGTCCTGTGTCGTGGTTGCCTGTGGCTAAGTGGAAGGTGATGTGTTGTGCTTTGGATGTGTCCTTCCCTATTAGAATTCCATGGGTTGCTTTCAAAGACAAGCGTGATGGGAGTGCTGTTATTTGAAGACATGGGGGAGGGATGCTTTAGCAGATAAAAATAACAAGTCCACTATAAAACTACATGCAATTTATGTTTAAGTTTTTGAGACTAACGCGAAAGTTTGCCTTTTTATATTCGATATCTGGAAGACTAGTGTCTTTGGAGAGATACCAGACTTTACGGTAATAGCTCAAAAAGCCTTCCATTTTTTTCATAAGTAAGAAAAACTCTAGATTATCTATTTCCTATATAACTTACTGAATGTTTCTATTCATGTTTCTCTGTATTGTCTGTATACATTTTCTTAACCTATTTAAAAATTAATTTGTTATTATGTTAGAACAAGAGGATGAAGAAGCCAGCACTGGATCTCATCTCAAGCTCATAGTAGATGCTTTCCTCCAGCAGTTGCCCAACTGTGTCAACCGAGATCTGATAGACAAGGTATAATTGTTATGGTTTAACTTTATACAAGCACATAGACCTTGTGGGATAGTTCTAATTAGGAATGTCTGTGGGTTTCGCACTGTTTTAGCTATAGAATGAACATTTCTTCAAGTAAAATCTTACTGGGAATCCAGATAAACAGAAAATTGGAGCCAATTTGTAGATACTCTCTTTGAATGGGGAAGTGTGTCTAGAATCCTGTTGGCTTGACACTTCTTCCCTTCATGTAGGGACCCTACAGTTTTGGAAAATACAGTTTTAGACCAGAAATCCTTGAAGTATGCTTTGTCAATTCCTGGAGTCTTCAGAGGCACTTTCATGAGGTCTATAAAGTTACAACTCTTCATACCAATACTAGGGTCCCCCTAGCCCTGCCTTTTCATTGTTTTTGACATTTGCAAAAGCAACTTGTAATTTAGTATGAGTGGGTGCATTGGTAGCAAACTGTACTCTTAGCCTTTGTATTCTTCACTGCTACGCATTTGCAATTAAAAAGAGTGCTACTTTCACTTAAGAATCTCCTTGATGACTCTATAAAAGTTTGTGATTTTATTTCATTTCAACCTTTGAATGCACATCCTTTTAATCTGAAAAAATGGGGATTGCATGTAAGGCACTTCTGCTTTCTCAAGGTTGTCTTGAGAAAAACCATTTGTGTGATTGAGTTGCAAGCTGAACTAGTTCCTTTTTTTCATAGAATACCATTTTTACTTGAAAGAAGTGATAGGCAAACTTATTTATTCAAACCGGGGTTATTTAGCAGACAGTTTTCCAACATGAACAAGGTGAGCATCTCACTTCAAGGACAGCAACAAAGTATTACTAACGAATGAGTTGAAGTTTTCACCAAAAGTTATAATTTTGGGAAACTTATGTCTACCACCATAAGCGTGATACCTTCACAATTCTTTTCTGAAGAGATTTTATTGGTGAGACTTTTCTGATGAATTTGACAGTGATATTAAATAATATAATTTTAAATATATAATATGTATGTGTTGAAGATCTGCATAGCTCAGTGAACCATTGTTCTAAGTGCATGACAGTGTTTACAGAATTCTTGCTTGGATGTTAAAGATTCACTCAAAAGTGCAAGATAGACCAATGGATTTTAATGTAACGTAGCATGAAAAATTGATTTATATGGTTTTGGTTCCACATTGCAATTAACCATTAGGAAACTACCACTTGTCAAGTGTATTTCGGTGTATTATCAAAGAATATCTACAATTAGTGGAAAGTATATTGAAATATACCCTCCTTTACCAGCTGTGTATATATGTGAAGCTGGATTTGCTTCATTTACTTCATCCAAAAAACAAAAACATCACAACAGATTGAATGCATAAGTAGATACAAAAATCTAGCTATCTTCTAAAAAAAGTATCACTTTGTCACTAAATTTTTTTTCATTTTGAAAAGTAGTTATTTCTTTAAAAAAAAAGTAACAACTAATAGGTTTATTGGTATTTTTAAGTGAAGTAATATTTTAAAAAGTCTCAGTTTTAATTTCTAATACAGTAAATGATGTTAAATACAACCTATATAAAGTTCTTTCAGATCCTTAATTTTTGAGAGTATAAAGTAAAGATACCCAAAGTTTGAAAACTGTTGCTTTAAGCCATTTTTTTTTTTTTTTTTTTTTTTGGTCATAATGCTTTGACAGCCTCCTATAGAGAACTATAGAAGTTAGGTTGTTCTTTAACTTTGAAAGCTCATTTAGTCCTTCTCTAAATCATTTAGAAGTATTTTAGTAACTTTTCATGTAATCAAGTAGACTTGAAACTCGGTTTCCAAATTGGCTTACTTCTTAAAGTGATTAGGTCAATGAACAGTTTTCAAGAACTTAAGTTTGAAATATGATTGAAGCTTTCCTCTACCAAATTTTCATATTTTCATTTATGTGGCATAAACAGGATGACAGATACCTTGACACTCCTGCTCCACCTCCATACCCCAGTTTGAGTACTGTCATGAAAATTGAAGGTGGGAAGGATCTCATTGGTTTTGTATATAATCATATTGTTATGAGTTTGCACTATAAAGTATACTGTAGTGCTCAGCTCAGTATTAAGAGCTATTGCCGGGCAGCCCCTGTAGCTCAGGTTTAGCGCTGCCTTCGGCCCAGGGTGTGATCCTGGAGACCCAGGATTGAATCCCACTTCAGGCTACCTGCATGGAGCCTGCTTCTCTCTCTGTGTCTGCCTCTCTCTCTCTGTGTCTCTCATGAATGAATAAAATCTTAAAAAAAAAAAAAAAAGGAGCTATTGCCAGTAATGACTGCACAGTAAATTCTGAGTTAACCTTCTGAGAGTCAGAAGAAAAATAGGAGCCACTCTTCTCTGTTGGACTCCGGTGGGTTCCTCTGGGGAGTCAGCGTACTCATGAAAGGAATTTTTTCCATATACATTCACAAAGGTCCAAACAGCTTAAGAAGGAAAAGTACTTGGGAAACAGAAAAATCTAAGAATTCTTTGAATTCAGTAATTACGTAACAATGTAGAGACCAGAGTGAAGATTTCTTTTAGGTAACTTCTGTGAATAATGTCATTTATGGTGGTGTTTATTTTTTTTTAATGTGTATTTCTACATACATTTAATGATCATAAACATTTATTTTTATTTAATCAAATAAATGATTGTTGAACTTTCATTGATCTCAAATGTTTTGAAACAAGTTTTCAGAATAGCGCTTATTGAGTTGTCAATCAGCAGTTGTTCCTCAGGCAGATACATACTACCAGAGAGACTCCTTTTGTTTCCATTTCTTCTCATAGGACAGGACTGGATAAATCTAATAATTAATATATATATGAAACTTTTTTCTTATTAATTTTCTGAAATTTACTAATCTTGACAGTTTTTCATGTTGTCTTTTATTTATTCTATATATTTATTGAACCCCTACTGTGTGTTAGGCATTGACATGCTTTATGGACTCCTAATCTATGGAGAGTTTTGAACATTGTAGGTTTTTTCCTGCCTAACTGGCCTTTGATTATTGTGGTAGGTGAAGTGATATTTCCTTCTCTGTCTTTATAAAATTTATTTAGCTATAATATGCAAACTGTTTACATATTTTAAAGGACAGTGTTCTAAGGTAGTTATTGAAATATATTTTATTCATGTTTTGTAATTTATGGTGAAACATAAGCCATTATTAGCCATTTAAAATGTTTCTTTATATTTTCAAAAATGCTGATTTGTTTTGCGTGTGTGTGTGTAAGAGAGAATGAGTGAGAGAGAGAGAGATTTTCCAGTGTTAACCTATTTTCTGAGTACATGACTTTGGGGTTTCTATTTATTAGGTCCAGAATTTTTCAATGTTTCATATGGGTGAATTGCTTAAAGGGCATTTTATTGTACTTTTCTCTTTTATTACTTAGCTATGATAGCTTTAGTGTCATAAAATGTAAGCTTTAGTAACATTTATTATACTCTTTTTACAAACAGAAGAAAAATTTAAATTGATTTTACTCTCTTGACAAATGTTAATGTAAAATTTTGATCTTGGTGAATACTTGCGATGTGAGTTAGTGTCCTGGGTTTGAATCTAATCAGTGTTGTGCCGTTTCTTCTATCAAAGGTTTAATCAAATGGGAGGTATTTTAGTGCATTCTGTTCATAGTGAAGAGTAGAAGTTCTTAATAGATCTGGGAACTCTGTGGATCTTGTATGTGCATCTAATAGTCAAGAAATTATCAGATTAAGGATTGAGATTAATAATAATTGTTACTCATTACATTACATATGAACCTATAGAAGGACAATATTTGAGAGCCTCAGAAGTATATTTAAAGGTAGTTTTTTCCTTTTTAAAGTATAATTTATTTTTCTTAAAACACATATACTGAAAATCCTTAACATTTAAAAAATATACATGCCTATATTTTAAAAATACCAGTTACTCATATTTTTGTTTTCCAGTGCCTTCCTAGAACACACACCTTTCCCAGCTTTTCTTATGTACTTGTATGTCAGTCATAGTGATGAAGATATTAAGCACTTCTTTGTTACTGCAGTATAAAATGGATACTGTACTAAATAACAGTTTTGGGTATTTATTACAGTCCTGTGATTTGGTTTCTTTAAGTAATTGTCAAATCTGACTCTTGACACTAAACTAAACCTTTTTAGTCAATGCTGAGGCACTTACTTTTACATGTTCTTGAGAATAATATATGCCTTTCTCTCATTTCTAGTTTATCCTTGTTCCTTTTTGATTATCCTTACTGACAATAATTTTCTGGGTTCCTGGTAACTATTTTTGCTACTTTCTAATTCTGTCCGAATATTTTTCTGATATTAATGTTGATTTACTTGACGTCAATAAACTCAAAGGCATTAATTGCTGTTTCATACAATTATTTGGCAGACAATTCATGGTAGCTCTTCAGTCTCTACCCACTTGGGGTTCTGTTTCTAACACTAGGTTGTAATTAAAAAGTCTGTGAGACGTATTTTTAGATATAAAAGGAGAGAAGAATTTAAGCTTTAGTGATCTTTTAGTTTGGCATATGCTCATAATACTAGTGTTCTAAAACCATTTTGAAATGTTTAGGAGCAAATAGAAGCCCTTTGTAGCATGCATGGTTTTTGCTTTCATTAGTTAAATTAAAAAATATTTTTAAGGAAAAAAGTTTGCTTTTTCTCCTTTAGGCAGCAATGGATTTTTGCATGAACATGAATACAAAAGCAAATAGGAAGAAGTTGGTACGGGCGCTCTTTATAGTTCCCAGACAAAGGTAGGTACTAAAAGACAAAAAGTAATTTGTTAGTATTTTTACTCTACAGGGATGACTGTAAGATAAATGTCCTTATTTAATTATCTCTTTAAAAATATGTATTGTCAACAGACATCATTGTTTTCAGTATATTTTCTAGAACTTGTTGCTCATTGATTTCCGTTCTTTTGTTCATTAGCTGTAGTAGAAATATTTCTTCTGATGCTTACCTATTTTAAGAGAAAATATTTGAGAATAATAGTAACTTAAGAATACTAATAACCTAATCATTTCTAGAAGCAGTTGGTTTGCATTTTTGCCTCTGAGGAGAAAAAAATAACAAGGTATATAAATTTTTTGGAGAGTTTTTATTTTGTATAAAGATCAGACTAATTGAGTGTATCATTTTTACAGTTGTATTTAAATGAAAAGTTCTTGTTTTTGTAATTATGATAGTTTAGAATTAAAAGTTACAGTAGTGATTATGTTGCTAGTAATTCAAGAAGCATATTTAGTTGCATAATGCTTTTAGAGAATAGTAATTCTATAAATTACACTAAATTAATGGTCCCTGAAATATGGAGGACCACTCAGACCATTGACCTTAGGAACCTGGAGGAGATGCCTTTCTGTTTATTCAGCAATGGATAATTAAGTAATTTTGTTAACTATTATGATGATTACATACAACATGGCTAATGTAGATACTTTCCCCAGAAGGTAAGGGTTCTGAGCAATTTCACTAAAGATTTCTTAAGCATAGGGACGCCTGGGTGGCTTAGTGGTTGAGCGTCTGCCTTCAGCTCAGGGCATGATTCTGGGGTCAGGGATCAGGTCCCACATTGGGCTCCTTGTCGGGAGCCTGCTTCTCCCTCTGCCTATGTCTCTGGCGTGCTCTCTCTCTCTCGCTCTCTCTCTCTCTCTCTCATGAGTAAATAAATAAAATCTTAAAAAAAAAAGATTTCTTAAGCATAGTTTTGATAAGGTCCATTTGTTGGTAGAAGCCCATGATTTCTTGATATAAGATTTCTCAGTGAAACCAAATCACTACTTTTTTTTCCTTTCATACTGGTTTTTAATTCTGCCAGCATCATTAATATGAGCATTTGATTTTTCATCTTAGTGGGACAAGAGAGATGGAATGTGTTAATAATAATAATAAAGAGAGAACGTCATTTCATCAAATCTGAGGTGACATCAGTTATGAGGCACATCATTATTTTATGTAAAAGTAAGAAAAAATACTGCCAGTTATTTTTAAGTCCTTAATTGTGAGACACATCCCACTTTTATGTATTTGCAGGTGGGAAAAACTAAGCCTGCATTGATGAAAATTCAAATACTGTTTTTTTTCAAGTGAAAAAAGTGATTCTTTACTTATACAATGGAATATTTGTTTTCAGATCTTTTTCAACTCTTTTATTTGAATGAGGAAACATGTATTAATTATTTGAACATATACAACAGAATAATCCAAAGTTAGCAAAAATAAAAGGCATTGTTTACAAAAGACATCATGCAATGATGTTTAAGTAGTTTACTTATAAAAAAGCATCGTGTCTCCCTGTGTACCCATTCTGTCCTACTCTACCCCCCGTAAGAAAGTCTTCGAAAACTACATATTAGTCTTTGCTAGTTGTATCCTTTATAACTCCGTTTATCTGCTTAGCTCTGTGAATAGTTGCAAATTAGACGTACTTGGAATCTGTTAGAAATGTAGACTTAAATGTAATAGGAAGTGACAATTGATGGTTTGAGAGACAAAAGGTAAAGAGACAAGTACTTGAAGTGTATAGCATGCTAGAGCCATGAGGAAGAGACCTCTATATAGTCTTATATACCTGAAATATGTAAATACAATCATTTAGGTTTTTTATAATCCACCTGAGTGATCAGCCAAGATTAAATTATGTTCTAAATTTTATTCATTTACTAACTAATTCATTAAGAATCTACTGTATTCTGTGATTAGTGCTAGAGATACAGTGGTGAACAGGACAGGTTAGGCTCTTGTAGTCACACAGCTTACAGTTTGGGAAAGAAGAAAGACAAAGACTTCTAAGTGCAGTAACCACGAAGAATCACAGCGTGCTTTGAAGTACATGGCAAGTGGAACTGATTGATTTAGTTTGAGGAGTCCAAGAAGGCTGCCTGGAAAAAGGGTCATTTAATGTGAGTCTTGAGAAAAGAATTAGGCCAGAGATGACTGGGGAAAGGGAACTGTAGAGAGAGCATTCTGGTGAAGGCAGCTGAGTATGTGCAGAGTTAGAGACAGGAAAGGTTTGCAAAAACTGCTTCCTTGGTTTCCCTGGACATTGTCATCCAGCCTAAGCTCCAGGGGTGGGGCTCTCTTTACTTTATCTCCAGCACTCAATATTGGACAGGTAGAAGGTGATAAAATTACATCATATTTAATGCATTTTTTTTGTCTAGCCCCCCTTCAACTTCAGTCAAACTTCTAGCCACTCTTCTCTTACAAAAGCCTGATATGCAATGATTTCTTGAATACTCTTTGCTCTCTCTACTTCCAAACCTCTGTTTTCTAATGTGTCTGGGATATTCTTTATTTTTCCACTGAAAATCTGTGGCTCACCGTTTAACTCTTAGACTAAGAATCGTCTTCCCTGAACAGCCATCCTCGTTTCCATTATGTACACATGGGTGCTCTTGTAGCACTTTCAGGAGAATTTATTCATACAAAGAATCAGGCACGTAACCCAGTGTGCTGTGTCATCTGTATCCCTACCAAACTGTATAAACTATAGGCTCTTTAAAAGGGAGTTCTGGAGGGGCACCTGGCTGGCTCATTCAGTAGAGCATGTGACTCTTGATCTTGGATTGTGAGTTTGATCCCCACATTAGGTGTAGAGATAGTTCTGGATCTTAAAAAAAAAAGTTCTGGATCTTCTCATTTTGTAAATTTTCAACACCAAGTATAGTTCTGGTAAGTGCTTGATGATACTTGATGAATTAATGTTGATTGTATGCAAATCTAAAATTTCATTTTAAAAAAATTAATACATTTATAAGGCTCAAAACCTGGATGTTTAAAACATTGTGTGCCTTAAAATATCCTTTCTATCCTTGTCTCTTTATACCCAATTTCCACTTTTTCTAGTTGGAAACTGTCTTGATTCTTATATATTCTAAGTTTCTTTTTCATGTACAAGAAAATACAATTATAAATTCTTATATTTCCTGTTTTTTATACAAGGGTAACTTAACTGTACCTGTCATTCTGAACATTACTCTTCTCATTAGTAGCATATCTTGCGGAGCTTTTCATATCAGTATATAAAGATTTCCCTTGTTCTTTTTTTTTTTTTTTTTTAAAGATTCATTTATTTATTTATTTGTGATAGACATAGAGAGAGAGAGAGGCAGAGACACAGGCAGAGGGAGAAGCAGGCTCCATGCTGGGAGCCCGATGCAGGACTCGATCCCGGGACTCCAGGATTGCGCCCTGGGCCAAAGGCAGGCGCCAAACCGCTGAGCCACCCAGGGATCCCCTCCCTTGTTCTTTTAAAGCTGTAGTGTTTCTGTTTATGGGTGTACTGTATTTAACCATTTTGGACATTCTAGTCTTTACCATTATAGACAGTGCTGTGTTTGTACTTTTCTTTTTTTCTCCTCTTGAGCATGTCCGCTAATGGTTTACTCATTTTTGTTTTTCCTGCCAACAACCACCCCCCAAAAAACAGCTTCCAAACTGTAATTTATTTTACTGTTTTGCTATTTTTTAAAAAAAGATTTTATCTATTTATTCATGAGATACACACACACACACAGAGAGAGAGAGAGAGAGAGAGAGGCAGAGGCACAGGCAGAGGGAAAAGCAGATTCCGTGCAAGGAGCCTGATGCGGGACTCGATCCTGGGACTCCAGGATCACGCCCTGGGCTGAAGGCAGGTGCTAAACCACTGAGCCACCCAGGGATCCCCAGTTTTGCTATTTTGTTTTTACTCATTATTTTTGGCTTTTGATCTTTACCGTTTTCTTCTCTCTTGGTTTTTCTTATTCATTTTGTTAATTTTTTTTGGCATTTAGCATATTGTCTTCTGAGAATGGTCTTAGCTGTATCTTGTAGTTCCGACATTTGGCGATTTCTATTTTTAGAAATTTCTATTTTTAGAAATTTTCCAATTTTAGTTTGTATTTCCTTTTTGTTCCCTAAGGAGGTATCTGAGAGAGTTTTGAAATTTCAGGTAGTGAGACTTTTTGTTTTGTTGTCTGACTTGGTTAATAATTCATATTTTACTGTACTATGAATAGAAAATAGACTTTTCTTTTTGGAATTTTTTGAAATTTTGTTTATGGCCTATTATATAGCAATTTTCATGAGCATGTCACAAGCATTTTTTCTTTTTTTAAGATTTATTTATTGGAGAGAGAGCATATTAGGGGGGGTCAGGGCAGAGGGAGAGAATCTTTGCTCTTCAGACTCTGTGCTGAGCAAGGAGCCTGAGGCAGGGCATCCCACGACCCATGAGATCATGACCTCAGCCGAAACCCAGGAGTCAGACGCTTTACCAACTGAGCCACCTCTCACAAGCGTTTTTGAAAAGATTACATTCTTTCTTTTTATGGTGCAGAGTTAAATGTATTGATCAGGGAGATATACAGTAGTAAGTAACTTTTATTAAGTTCTCCCATTTTCTTGACTTTTTTCTCTACCCAGGGGTTCTGGGCAAAGAGAGGTGAATTAAAGACTACTGTGATGTATGGTGTTTTCCTAATAACTACTACAGTTTCAGCTTTTTGAATATTATTGTTGTATTATTTGGTATGAAGATAAAATTTACACCTCATTGTGGATTGCACCTTTTAGCACTATAAAGTGTCATTCTTTGTCTTATTTAATGCTTTTTTGGCCTGAGACTACCTTATCTGGTATTAAGATTACAGTTTCTAATTTCTTCTACTAGCATGCTTTTCCCTTCTGTAGTCACTCTTTCAAAATTGCTTTATTTTAGTTGAGTCTCTTGTATATTTTTGACTAGAGCTTTACTTTGTTCTAAAAATATGTTTCTTATCAAGTGAGGGTATTTATATGTTTGGTAAGACAGATATGATTGGTCCAAGTTTTGTTATATCATTTCTCTTTTTGGCTTAATTTTTAAAAAGTCTTTCATTATATAACCTGTTTATATTGTTTTATTTTTATACATATGTGGGTATATGTATTTTTTGATTTGAGGGAGATTCGTGTTTTTATTTTAGTAGTTATCTTCATAATTATAGGTTTACTTCATGATCATTTATTTATAGATAGCCCTCGTTGTTCCTACCACAAGTGATAAATTAGCTTGTGTTCTCTTCCTTTCTTCTCCTCTCCTCATCCACCTGGTATTGGTCTGTAATGTTGTCTTATTTAACATTTTCCTTTTTCAGCATTAAATGTGCTTATACTTGTGTCATTTGGTTTGTCAGCTTAGGTTTGAACGTTACTTCACTCGCCACACTATAGGCAGGCAAGCAGCAAACTTAACCTGACTTTTCATCTTTTCTATTCACCCTCTTCTTGTTTTTGTCTCTGTGTTGATAGCTCATCCTGATAGGGAATATAACATCTACATCCTAATTTGTCACTCTAACCCCCTCGTTTATTTTATCTTATTAGTTCTACAGTTTAAAATCCTTCATGCCCCCACCAACACTGTTTCTCTGGTTTCCTCTGTTATCTCTTGGTTTGCTGAAGTTCATCTTCTAATTTTGCAAGAAGAGTTCTTGGGGAAAAAAATATCCCTTGAGTTTTTATATTTTATACATTCAGGGTGATGTGTCTGTGGATTTCTTTTCTTCTTTTCTTTTCTTTTCCTTTCCTTTCCTTTCCTTTCCTTTCCTTTCCTTTCCTTTCCTTTCCTTTCCTTTCCTTTCCTTTCCTTTCCTTTCCTTTCCTTTCCTTTCCTTTCCTTTCCTTTCCTTTCCTTTCCTTTCCTTTCTTTTCTTTTCTTTTCTTTTCTTTTCTTACAAGATTTTATTTATTTATTCATAAGAGACATAGAGAGGGGTAGTGACAGAGAAGCAGGCTCCATAGAGGGACCCTGATATGGGACGCGATCCCAGGACCCCGGCGGGATCACGCCCTGAGCCAAAGGCAAATGCTCAATTGCTGAGCCACCCGGGCGTCCCTGTGGATTTGTTTCTTGAAAGACAGCTTAGCTGGTTGTAGGATTCATGGCTCATACCTTTACCCTCAAATACCTTTTAGGTGTTGACCACAGTGTCATCTGGCATTTGCTATTATTGTGGAGAACCTGGAGGCCAGCCTGCCTTTTTCCTCTTTCTCCTCTGTAATTGACTTGGTCATGCAAATGGCTGCCCAAATAATCTTTTTCTAGTAAATCCAATGGCTTTCCTAGGATGAAGATGCCTTGGTGTTGATCATTCTGGGTCATTCTCCATGCCCTTTGAGTTTTCATATTGAATACTTCAGGGAAGTTTTCCTGGTTTTCATCTTTAAGTATATTTAAATAATTGTTCTGTTCTCTCTCTCTTTTTTTTTTTAGGTACTTCATTATGTATATGTTGAATCTCTTTGCTTATTTCCAGCTACCGTATTCTCACTAATCACTTTTCTCAGTGTCTTTTTTTTTTTTTTTTTTTTAATCCTCTGCCTTTTAGTCACAATTCTGCAAAGTCTGTTCTCTCCTGTGCTCTCTTCCTCATTTCTTCTTTTAGGATTCACTTAGTATTTTTAAAATCATGGCAAAAAGTTTGGCCAGAATTTTCATTTATTTTGTGGTAATATTTTTCTGGTAAATTTTGGTATATTTTAAGGAATTTTTCCTTTTCTTTCTTTGTTTCTCTATTTTTCTTATTTATTTTAAGTAATCTGTATTTCCATTGTGGTGCTTAAACTCATGACCCTGAGACCAGAGTGATCTGAGCCAGCCAGGCACCTCCCTCTATTTTTAAAATAAATTGTGGTTAATAATATTACTAAATAGATTTTGAAAATGTGCCCTGTTTGGATTAGTTCTCTATTCACTTTTCACTTGTGATTTCTGCCATCATTTACCCATCGAATCTGGGTTGTTCGGTAGCTCCATTCAAACTTCATGCAACATTTGAGTTTACTCTGAAAAATGAAGTTTTACAGACTTCATCTTATATCATTGCCATAGCTTCCAGGATTGTTGTGGTATGAGAGGACTGTGTGAACTCAGCTCATTCCTAGGTACCTTGAACAAAAAGTGACACATCATTTTCACTCAGCCCAAAGCCTAAGAAGACAATAAGGAAATTTGGAAAACGTAGAGAAGCACATGGAACACTCGGGTAGCACTATTGCCTTTGATTCAGATATACTCCTAGGGATTTGTTTGGGGGTCATTATGATTTTTATTTCTTTAGTAAGTTACTGAAAATAATAAAAGATAATAAGTATGGTGTGGCTGGTAGAGGGCAGTCTTTTCAACAATGAAATTTATAAGTAACATTGAATATTACTCTTTATTGGCATTTCTGTATTTTATATACATTTAATGAGCTAAGTTATAGAAAAATCTCTAATTTATGTGAGAATAGATGTCTCATTTATCTGCTTTTCTAGTGTAAATAGTACTCTCCAGTCTCTTCTAAAGATTTCAGTGTTTAGCTAAAACATTGCCTTTTTTATGTTTCTGAGGGTACTTGGAAAGTCAAGGCCTCTGTTTACACATCCTTAAAATGGTGTATTAGAGTCTTGGACTCAGTTGCTATTTCCTAGTCTGTTGACTGTATATTTTTGTTGATTTGGAAAAGCCTTTAATTTTGAATGGGTTTTGTTGTCCTTAACCTCCTGACCTCTTTCTACCTTACCTGCAATATTTGGCTTGTCCTGAGGATTAGAGCTTGGTCTCTAGGGAGGCTGGAGTAAAAAGATAATAGTCAAGTGCCAGTAAGTCTCCTCTCATCCTCTTTCTCATTCCCTTTCTTCCCTTTCTTCTTCTCTTTCTTTTCTCATAGACTCACAAACTGTTCTCCATCTTTTATTCATTTTATTCATTCCATCTTAAAGAGATGACTGATCCCCTTCAAGGGGAGTGGGAGGGAGAAGGAACAAAGGTTGGTCTAGAGTGTGCATGCTAGAATATTCTCCTAGGTAGCCAGTTATTCTTTGAGCCTCTGGACTTAGGGACAAGCTGGGACACTAGGGAAGGAGGCGTGAGGAGATTCTTTACACCTTGTTTTAGCTCTTGCTCTTATCTAGCCTCATTGTCTACAGTGCCTCACTAGACCCCTGAGGACCCCTTTGGTAAGGTGCATCTTTCTTTTCATGTGGTATTTTCTCTCCCTTACACTTCCCAAAGGACATGAATTCTTTTGAGTGTCTTTATGGCCAAGATTCCCTCCTTCATCAATTAATGTGCTACCAAAGTCAGAATGAATGATTTCATAGTTGTTTGAGTGCACAGATTTTTTAAAATACAGTGGATCCGTGAACAACATGGGGGTTGGGGCACCAACCTTCTGCACAGCCAAAAAGTCACATACAACTTTTTACTCCCCCAGAACATAAGCCTTACTGATAACATAAACAGTTGATCAAAAAAAAAATAAAAACAAAAAAAAACCGGTTGATCAACACATAGTTTGTATGTTACATGTGTTATATATTTTTATAATAAAGTAAGGTAGAGAAAAAATGTTATTAAGAAAATCATAAGGAAGAGAAAAATACCAATTACAATATTGTACTCTATTTGTCAGGGAAAAAAAATCCTTATTTAAGTGGACCTGCACTGCTCAAACTTGTGTTCAAGGATCAACTATATATAAGTTTCCCCCACCATCCAAAAGTAGAATGTTTCTATGAAACCTTTTTTAAGCTGAAATGGTATAAAATAGTAATTACCATTAATTTATATGGAAAAGTCTTTGTGCCCAGACTTCTCCCCTTCCCCAAGAAAAAAGCCTTTCTTATGCTTTTCTGATACCTTGGGACACATCTTGGCAAAAGAATGCAAAATAAATCTAGGTAAGGCACAGATGCTCTCAGACACACAGGTCAAAGCTATGGCGCTTTGATGCCAAGCTGTTGAATGTAGCTCTTGGGGATGGAGCTTGGCTGTGCCACTCTTGTGTGCAGCACCTCTGCAACTGTTTTGCTACAAAATCAGCACCAAACACTATATTTACTTTCCCCCTTTTTCATAAAAGTGAAAAAATCTTCTCTGGATTTTTTTCAGTTAGCAAAAACAGGTAAAATACAAGGCTGAAACAAAAGCAGAGTGGTATAACATGAACTTTTGAAAGGCAGGGGATCTTTATATATGTCTGGTTGAGAATTTGGCTGTCTTACCTAGTCTTAAACCTCTATTTTGGTTTAGGAAGCACTAAACTAGATAACTTTTAAGGTTCTTTATAGATCTTTTCTTTAAAAAAAAAAAAAACCAGCTTTATTGAGATGTAATCACATACTATACATTTGTACATTTGAAGTATACAATTCAGTATTCTAAATAAATGCACCCATCACTACAATCAATTTTTAAAACATTTTTATCCTGCCCACAGATACAGATAACCTTCTGTCTCTTAGCAGTCAGTCCTGTACTTTCTCTGCGTACCCTTTTTCCTGCCCCATGAAACCATTAACCTGCTTTGAGTTACTATGGGTTTGCCTATTCTGAGTATTTCATATAAATGAAATCATACAATATGTGTTTGTATCCAGCTTCTTTCACTTAGTATCATGTTTCCAAGGTTCATCTATGTTGTTGCCTGTATTAGAATTTCTTCCTTTTTAAAAGGCTGAATATTCTATTGTGTAGATACACCACATTTTGTTTACCCATTTATTAGTTGATGGATATTTGGATTGTTTCCACTTTTTAGCTACTAGGAAAAATGCTGAACATGACCAGGTTTTTGTGTGGGTATGTTTTCATTCCTTTTGAGTATATATCTAGGAGTGAAATTGCTGTGTCTTATGGTAACTCTAACATTTTCAGTAATTACTAAACTTTTTCACAGTGGCTGTGCTATTTTATATTCCCCTTAGCAATGTATGAAGGCTCCAGTTTCTCCATATCTTCAAAACACTTGTTACTGTTCCTTTTTTGCTCATAGCTATCTGGTGAGTTGGAAGTGGTATCTCAACTGTGATTTTGATTTGTGTTTTCCTAATGGCTGGTGGTTTTAGGCATCTTTTCATGTCCTTACTTTCTGTGTGTAGGTCTTCTTAGGAGAAATGTCTGTTTAAATCTTTTACCTCCTTTTTAATTATGTTATTACTGAGTTGTAAGAGTTCTTTTATATGTGTGCCCTATCAAATACAACTTGCAAATATTTTCTCCCATTCTGTGAGTTGTCTTTTCACTTTTTTGGTATCACTTGTAGCACAAAAGTTTTAAAACGTGGTGTCCAGCTGTACAACTACTCTCATCTGTACAGTTTTTAAAGGTTTGGTCTAAAAGGTGTTTTAACTTTATTCTTCCCTCATTAAATAGTTGGTTAAAAAAAAATCTTAGAAGCCTGGCATTTTATCTCAGCTTATTGAAGGGCTCCACAGAAATGAAACCTACTAGACATTGCTTTAAATATTTCACATCATTTTATAGTTAATTTGTAATATAATACTTATAAATTGAAATTTCATATGAAGGGTTACATCTTAGGTATATGTATGTATCCACCACCAAGATCAAGCTAGAGCTGAGGCCTAGCATTTTAGAAGGCCCCCTCACCTAAATTAGCTTTGAGCATAAAGTCAGAATCAGGCAAAGTACCTGGGAATCTTAGTTTTTTTGGTGCAAACTCAGTATTGGTTTTAATGACTTGGAAGCCATATGGTTTGCCAAGTTTTTATAGATGATCAGAATCTCTTTAGACTTAGAGTAATATAAACAGAAACTGTTGAGTGAATGAAGTGCTTCCCCTGATTGTTAAATAACTTTTCCTCTTTAGTCTTTGGAGTCTTTTAGCATGTTGTACCACTTGATGGTGCTGTTGGACTGGGAGCTGCAACATTGTCACAAAGTCTTTAGAGCATATGATTGTTGATTTCAGAGTATGACTCCAATCTTTTATGTTTCATCTTTTTTTGAATCATTTGCTTCATTGTTTAAATGAAGAAATTTTTTTGTATTCTTTTCATTGAGTGGTAGCAGTGTGCTTTCACATTCCTCCTCTTCCTAGGTATTTTTGAACAGTATAGTATAAAATCAGTAGCTTCCAACAATTAAATTCTTTAGATTTTAGAGGGAGGAAAAAAGCTGGACATTTCTTTTAGAAAGCTGATTGATTATGAGATAAAAACCTTGAAGAATTTCTTTTCTTCCCTCTCAGTAACAAAATGTGTTTCTGCATTCTTATTACTTGTAGTTAATGACTGGATGTTTACTAATTTGATCATTAACTGCTATTAAGATACTTAAATGTGTGATTTAAGAGACCTTGAAAATGTAAGCAAGGTTTTATTGTTAAAGGAAAAAAAATCTTTATTAAATGGTTCATTCACTAGCTGCTGATAAAAATAATACTCTTTGAGACAAAATTCAGTTTTCAAAGGGAAGATCTCAGTTTACTTTCTAGTTGACATTCAGAAAAATCTAAAAATACATATCTAGCTAAAATTTTAATACAGGAATTTGCTCTTTAATTCATTAAAATGTTTATTTTGTGGTTAATACATTTAATGTGATTGGTATAGCATTAGCACTCCATTCCCTTGCTAGAGGGACAGAAAAGACAGAGGGTTAGAAAAAAACAGAAAAGCACACTTAAGCAGGACTAACACTGAAGAACTATATAATTTGTTACTTTATTTACAACATAAGGAATTTTATTTTGCAAAGTAATGAATGAACAGTCACAGAGCTTGAAGATTTAAATAAGGTAGGGTGGCATTTGCTATCAGCTATCCTTTTAATTGCGAAAGGCATAATGGAAAAAGGAATTTTAGAAACCTGTTTGAGAAGGACTTGGTGAGCTTTTTATAAGTAGAAGATTCTGAGAAAATAGGATATCTAACTTTACTTTCACGTGGCCAATTCCCACAGAGCAAAAACCAGCATTGCTAACTACCTGGAAAGGCATAAAAGACTTAAGATCTTCTGGGGAATCATTATTATTATTATTTTAAAAATCTTTGAAATTAAAAGCACTGAAAGCACTTAGCTCAGTTGTCAGGTCACTGACAGGAGCCTGAATGGCTAGCACAGACTGCTTCACTTTAAGAAAGTTAGCCATATCTACCTTTCTTTTGGGACTGGGAAAAAGTTTTGATATAGATTGGGCTGACCTCCTAGAAGAAGAAAAAATGAAATAAAGTATAAGTGCCTTGTCCAGGAAAGGAAGAAAAAGGAAATGATAGGTTAAAATTTTTGGTGTTAAGCGAGTATAATCTCAAATTGTAGTGAAAAATACATTGAGAAAGACATCCAAAATTAAAATTAATTTTAAAAATTGGAACTGGTTCTTAAAATCTAAATAGGAAAACATTTAGAAAATACGAAGAAAAAGAACATTTAAAAGTTTAAGAAATGAGCCAGATTATACACTAGAAATATTCTTAAACGCACTTGAAAATCTCAGTGAAACAATTGTTGGGGAAAAATAAACATTTCCAAATTATTTCAAGATAAAATAAAGTAGACCAGTGAAGTTAACAGTTAATTTCATCTTAAATAGACCAAGACTAGATAGCTTTATTGAGTTCTTTCAATTTTTTATGGAACTAGTGATTTCTCTACTGTCTCATTTGTTCCAGTGTTGAAAAGCAAACTTGCCATTTCATACTATGAGTTAGGCAGACTCTTAAGAGCAAGGAAGTCTGAAAACTTGACCAATCTCACTTTTGAACATTGATATAAAAATCCTAAATAAAAACTAGCAAATCATGTTTAATGTATATTAAATAAAAATCTAGCAGGATTAGAGGATTGGTTTCAGGATTAAAAAGATATTTTAAATAGGAAACATATAAAATAGGAGACTATGATTATCCTATTAATTGTATAAAAATATTTGAGAAGCTAGCATTGATAAAATGTAAAACTTGATGAAGTTTAATATTTTTTTAAAATAAAAATCAGATGGAAAAAAATCAGATGGTACTTCCTTTTGGTGGTGAAGAATATTTTAGACTAAAAACTAACAATAATTAAAAAAAAAAAAAAAACCTATGGGTGCCTGAGCGGCTTAGTTGGTTAAGTGTCCAACTCTTCAACTCAGGATTGTGAATTCAAGCCCTGCATTGGGCTCTGCACTGGACACAGAGCCAACTTAAAAAATAATAATAATAATTAAAAAAATAAACCTAGTTGTGGGATACAAGTAACATTTATTTATTTAACAGATGTTTACCGAGCACCTACTATATTGTTGGCACTGTGTTGAATAATAGCAAACTATCTTCCATGGAGCTTACATTCTAGTGGGGAAGGGTGACAAGATAATAAACACAATAAGTTAAGTAGATTGTATAATATGTAAGAAGGTGATAAATGCTACTTTAAAAAAATAGTGCAGAATAGGGGATTCTGGCGTAGGGGTGGGTAGATTTGTGGATTCAGCTGAGTATTTGAAAGCAGTTTCACTGAGGAGGTGTCAGTTAGAAGTAAGACGTGGCTTTTGTGAGGGAATAAGTGTAGATATCTGGAGGAAGAAAAAAGCATCTTCCGGCTGAAAGAAGAGCCAGTGTGGAGCTCTGAGGTGAACGTCTAAGCCATCGGAGGGTTTAACCAAAGCAGCTAAGACTGGAAACCACAGAAGCACTAATTGAGAGAGTTAGAACCTGAGCCTCCTGACTCCGAGCACATTCCTTCCTCTTTGTTGTCTTATGACTTCATTTTTTGTGTTCATTCAACGTATTCTTCATTTTTCTGATCTGAAATTGTGGCATTTGGGAGTAGTAGAACTCAGGCATAGTTTAAATTCATTTATTTGTGTTTGGCCAATGGCTATGAACTGAAACAGAAGAAAGTATTTGTTGCTAAAGTGAGTTTGAAAAACAAATGAAAACTTAATATATTCTAACTATAATGTACATTACAGTTATATTAAAGTACAATATTCTGGGATCCCTGGGTGGCGCAGCGGTTTGGCGCCTGCCTTTGGCCTGGGGCGTGATCCTGGAGACCCGGGTTCGAATCCCACATCGGGCTCCCGGTGCATGGAGCCTGCTTCTCCCTCTGCCTGTGTCTCTGCCTCTCTGTCTCTCTCTGTGTGACTATCATGAATAAATAAATAAAATCTTTAAAAAAAAAAATAAAGTACAATATTCTAACCAAAGTTTAAAAACTTAGAAAGTAAACTTGCGGGCAGCCCCAGTGGCTCAGTGGTTTAGCGCCGCCTGCAGCCCAGGGTGTGATCCTGGAGACCCTGGATAGAGTCCCACGTCGGGCTCCCTGCATGAAGCCTGCTTCTCCCTCTGCCTGTGTCTCTGCCTCTCTCTCTCTCCTGTGTATTCTCATGAATAAATAAAATCTTTTTTTAAAAAAAAAAAGAAAGAAAGTAAACTTGCTGTTAGTGTGAATCTGTTATGCAAGAAAATTGAAGGTTCATTTGTCCCAGGCTTTTTTTATACTAATAGACATGAAGAAAATGACTACATATTTATGAGAGTATCTCACAGGAAAACTTCATTTATGTAATAATCAAGGAGTAATGTGCCCCACATGTGCACATTTTCTTTGTAACGGGCTGTTAACCTTCGTTGATAAAACTTTCTAAATAATTAAAAAAACATTTAATGTAACATTTAATATTAAGTGTCTTGATTTAGATCTTTACATAATGGATTGAACTTTTTATTGTTAGAGTAAACACAGATGTGATGCCTTTAACAAAATTGAATCACTACTACAAAGCCACTTTTTCCCTGACCTCTCTCAACATCTATTATTTCTGAAATGGTGATTAAAATATCTACCTCAGGGATCCCTGGGTGGCGCAGCGGTTTGGTGCCTGCCTTTGGCCTGGGGCATGATCCTGGAGACCCGGGATCGAATCCCACATCGGGCTCCCGGTGCATGGAGCCTGCTTCTCCCTCTGCCTGTGTCTCTGCCTCTCTGTCTCTCTCTGTGTGACTATCATGAATAAATAAATAAAATCTTTAAAAAAAAAAAATCTACCTCAGGGGCACGTGGGTGGCTCAGTGGTTGAGCCATCTGCCTTCGGCTCAGGACATGATTCTGGGGTCTGGGATCGAGTCCCTCACTGGGTTTTCCATAGGGGCCTGCTTCTCCCCTGCCTATATCTATATCTATATCTATATCTCTGCCTCTCTGTGTCTCTCTCATGAATAAATAAATAAAATCTTTTTTTTTTTAATTCCCACCTCATAGAATGGTTATTAGGATTAGCAAGCTCAGTAAAGTATATTATTAGGTGCCTAGGACAGAGCCTGGCATGTTAGTAAAATCTAAATGATAATTTTTAAAAGAAATTATAACAAAGAGGAATGCAAAGGTTTTCAGTCTCTTAGGTATGAATTTAAGCACTTTCCTCTACCTTTCAAATTTACCTCCATTCTTCCTTCCTTTGCTATGTTTCTTCCA
Organism: Canis aureus; assembly: GCF_053574225.1. Taxonomy (NCBI): domain Eukaryota; kingdom Metazoa; phylum Chordata; class Mammalia; order Carnivora; family Canidae; genus Canis; species Canis aureus. The sequence goes on from NC_135615.1 coordinate 25,121,540, forward strand.
GGTGAGCCTTTCTGTCCATGCTGAGAGTTTTCCAGATCTAATCCTAAGCCTTGCATGGTGTGCATTGTTTTCTCTGATGATGAAACCATTTTCCTGTATTATTCTATAGTGATGTACTCAGGGATAACCTGTAGGATTATGTGTTTCTGTTCTCAATGGCTTTAGGCTGCCTAGTTATTTGAGCTCTTATGTTGAATTTTTATAGTTTTAAGGTTCCTTCATCACTGCGTTCCCCATAACTTGATATGGTCACCGCAGCTGCTTTTGTTAATTCCTCACTGCTTCTTATCTACAGTGTCTGCTGAGTGTTGCATCATTGGGTAATCATGTTTTATAAAATAATGGCTATGGCAGGAATGGAAAGTAAATTTTAGCTTGTGTGTTCATTTTGATTAGTAGTGCCGCTCTAGAGTGCTGTGTTAATAAGCAGGATTCTGGAGCAGCATTCAGATTTGATGAGAAAGTGCTCTGATAATAAAAGGGGGGTGGCAGCATGAATAACCACATATTTGCCAGTTATTGTCTAGAGTAAGAGAAGATAGATACCGTAGGTGAATCTGAGTAGTTCTATAATGAGTAAGATGCAGAAATTAGTGTGTGGGTTTTGTGATAATATTTTGACTTCTTAGATGCTTTTTTGGTTATTGGTTACCCTTTCACTTTAGACATTAAAGTTTCCAAATAACTTATTTGTGGATAAATAAAAGAAATGGTTTAAAAGGTTTTGCACTATTTAAGTTACCATTGGGTTTGTTTACTTAGTAATTATGTGATTGAAAATTCAGGCCATGTCAAAACTTGGTGTTTTCTGCACTCAGTATATCATGTTATCAAAATTGTATACTCAGTGAAATTACAGATGTGCAGTAAAAGCACTGAATAGAAAATACCAGATTATTAATAAGCTTTTGCAAAGCAAATTAAATTTCCATATACTTCATTATGATGGCAATAAATAGGCACGTCTGTACGATTACTAGTTTTTATCATCATTTAATGTGTGAATATATCTGAGAAAGTTTAAATTTTAAAATGAATTACTTCTGGTATGTCTTTCCTTTTACATATATCACATATAACTTTTGCAGGTTGGATTTGCTACCATTTTATGCAAGATTGGTTGCTACATTGCATCCCTGCATGTCTGATGTAGCAGAGGATCTTTGTTCCATGCTGAGGGGGGATTTCAGATTTCATGTATGTATTTAAGCATTTTTTGTTATATATGTATATACACACATTTATATACTTCTAAGTTGAATGAGGATTCTTTAAGAATATGATTATTATGTTGATAAGCATATTTTTGAAATTTGATAGTGGTTTAACAGTTCAGAATGTATGGACTTCTGAGTTTTTAAAATGTAAATTTTCTCAACAAAGCTTGAAATTGATGAGTGATATTCCAATTTGGAGATGAGCTGTCGCCACTACTTTGTTTCCTACAGGTTCTACACTTTTTGCTTTTGTAAAGGAAAAACCATTCTCTAAGGTCAAGAGAGCCAGCAGGTCTCATTTGTGTTCCCAGAAGAAACATAGAATTGGCCATGCAAGTCAGGGCATAGTGCCTGGAGGATGCTCTTTTAGATGTTGGGAGTCTAAATGTCTGGGGCATACAAGGTTGCATAATTGATCTGATCAATGAATGCTGTCTTAGCCCATGTTTTTACTGATTCTTGCCTTAACAATTTTTACCTTGTATAGTGGTAAGTTCTTTAAAGAGTAGCCTGGTAAGTACCAGGGACTGGTTTCCAGACAGCTTCTTTCCCTTTGGAGTCCTAAGAATCTTAACAGATTGCCTGTTAGTGGTTCTCCAAACCCATACCACCCAGTCACCTAGTGCAAGTGGTATAAATACAGACTTGAAAGCAGAAAATGATTGCTTAAAAGTGACTGAAAGTGAATATTGGTAGACTGAAAAGACATGAAATTGAGATGGTTATGTTAGCCATTGGGAAAATGGTGTCAGTACAACTTAGCTTTATAGCAATTTGCTTGGAATGCAAATAAATGTTTACTATGCTGAGTATGTACTTTATTGCACTCATTATACACAAATTGGTATTGCTGAGTCCTCAGAACAGAAATAATTTCTAAGATCAGGAATCTCACAATGTAGTTGGGAAGACAAGGCACAAATACAAAAATGAGTGAAATAAACATTTAAACTCTAAATATATACGATATTAGGAGGAATTGCATGCTTCATTGCCAAGTGAATTGTTTAAGAGTCAAAGCCTTGAGTTCAGAGGAAGGAGAATGTCTCAGTGAGGAGTGGGATGACCTCTAAAGGCTTCTTGCCATAGGAGGTAATTTACATGAGATTTGTGGTTAAGATTTTTCTGGGGCAGTTTTTGGTGAAGTGTGTTTTGGATTTTCATACATAGTATTAGGCAAGGACAAGTTTCTGTGTTTAAAAGCAGTTTGGAAGCACTGAGCCCAAAAGAGTTAAGTGGTTTTGTTTTTTGTTTTCTTATAAGAATTCCTAAAGCTTTAATAGGGTAATGTGCACCTTGAGCCTTCTGGAAGGGATCAAATATGTAGTCACTCAAAGAACACATTTTGATAAATGCTGCCAGTTTGGGGACTGATGCATCAAGAGTCATGTTCTTGTTGATTTATTTAATCCTATCATGCAAAAAAAGAAACTTGTACTGGCAGACAGTATGACTCTGTTACATGAGCTATATGCATATGCCCATCAACCAAATCCAAAAACAACACACAGGTTGCTAGACTAAGCCTAATTGGTGCTTTTGGTGAGAAACTTAAGATTAAGAATATTTTATTCATGTATCTTTTGCCTCCCACCTCTGATAGTTGGGATGGGAGTTGAGGGATTTGGCAGTTTTGTTCCTGCTGTAATGCTGTATTACAACTCAAAGATGGAGCAGAATTTTGGGAGAATACTATCGGAACCACTGCTTTCAGGGGAGAGAAAAAAAGATACTTGAGGTCACGGATCACTTCTGCCTTCTGGAGATCTATCTTTCCCTACCCTGACATCTGCAGACTTTGCCAGCACCTTGTTTTTGGTCTGTATGTATGCTTGACACTTTCCCATCCGTAAGTGAAAATAAAATAATAGCCACAAGAAAATGTCTTTCAACCTCATGTCCATCCTCTTTCATTTGCTTCTTGTTTGGGGTTTTTTAGAGGATACTTGTCTCTTCTGCTTCTGACATCTACCCTTTGTCTCACTGTCCTCACCCTGGCAGGGACCACCAGCAGCCTCCTAATTGCTTTATGTTAGTTGAGGTCCTTGCAGATTCTGAACTGCTGGACTGTTGTTTTCTGTCATTCTGTCTCCACCACTTGCTGGCATTGTTAATTTTGGTCAAGTTACTTAAGTGGGAGTTATACTGATATCTTTTTAAATGGGATTGTTCTTATGGATTAAACTAGGTTATGATAATGTAAGTTCATCACATAGTGCTCAGACGTAGGTATTATTACAATAATAATTATCCCTTCTCTCCCACCACTCTCCTGGTTCTTACTTATGACTGTTACTCTCAATATCTCTTATCAATAGTTAAATACCTTTTACTTTTTTCCAACTGAGTTTGTATGTTCGTGTTCCCCACACTTTCTTCCTTTATCCTCCTTTTTGACAGAACACATTTACCTGGGGTCCAGTTGACTTTTATTTCTCAACAGCTTCAAATACATTTCTCTTGTCAGAACCTCTCTTGGTGCGCTTAGTAAGTTCTCATGTAATTCATATGTCCATTAAATAAACTCATGACTTCTCAGAAAACATTGTTATCCTTCACTGCCTCATATCAACTTCTGTTGCATCTGTAAATTTGAAATATTTTTTCTCTAATCAGTCACTAAGAGAAATACTTCTGCTTTTGCCCCTTGGACATTCAGGAGCTAATGTCCACCAGATTCTGTTGGTAATATCTTCTGAAACACTTCCTCACATCTAGTATCTCCTCTTCATAGCTTGAATTAGGAGAATAGTGTTTTACTCAGGCTTCCATGTCTCTAGAGGCCTACTGTCTAATTCCAACATATTGTCACAATCACACTTGCCCTTTGCTTAAGAACCTCACCTGAGAAAACTGGATAACAAAACTATATGAAATCTCATTTAGTAGTCAAAGAAATTGTAGTTAAAACAACAGAATTTGCTAATTTGACCAACAGAATAGTAGAGATAATAGAAGTGAAAAACCACATGTACTTAAGGTCAGAATTTGGTAGGAAATTGGTAGTATGTTTCAAGATCCGTAGAGGCATTTATACATTGGACAGCTTTCAATAAATAATCCTATATATCCAAAAAAGCTTTATTCACATCATGAATTGTAGGGAAAAAGTGGAAAATAAGCGCTAAAAGCCCAACAGTGAATTAAGAAAATGATCATATAATGACAATGCTGAAATGATATAAAGCCATTGAAAGTAACATTTACCAAAAAATTTTCATAACATATAGCAAGTGCTGTTTTTGGTGGAAAAAAAAAAAGCAAGCTATAAAATCTTACACAGAATAAATTTACAATTATGTTAAATTGTTTGGAAAGTAAACAGAAAAGAATTACATATTAATATGTTAGCAGCGGCCGTCTTTGGATAGTGGGACAATAAGTATTTTTTCCTTTCTAATTTTCCGTGTTCTCTAGATTTTCAACAGAGCCTACTTCTTAAATTTTTTTTTTAATTTTTATTTATTTATGATAGTCACAGAGAGAGAGAAGCAGAGACACAGGCAGAGGGAGAAGCAGGCTCCATGCACCGGGAGCCCGATGTGGGACTCGATTCTGGGTCTCCAGGATCGCGCCCTGGGCAAAGGCAGGTGCCAAACTGCTGCACCACCCAGGGATCCCAACAGAGCCTACTTCTTTAACAATGAAGGAACAGGGGCACCTGGATGGCTCAGTGGTTGAGTGTCTGCCTTTGGCTCAGGTGGTGATCCTGGGGTCCTGGGATCGAGTCCTGCGTTGGGCTCCTTGCAGGGAGCCTGCTTCTCCCTCTACCTGTGTCTCTACTTCTATGTCTCTCATGAATAAATAAATAAAATCATAAAAAAAAACAAAAAGAACAGTGAAGGGACAGCTTTTATTTAAATATAAGCATACCAGCCTAACTGATTGACATTTTTAAAATTAGTGGTCTTTCAGGGGCACCTGGGTGTCTCAGTCAGTTAAGTGTCTGCCTTTGGCTCAGGTCATGATCCCACCTGGGATCAAGCCCCACATTGGGCTCCCTGCTTAGCGGAGAGCCTGCGTCTCCCTCTACCTCTGCCTGCCACTCCCCGTGCTAGTGCTTGCTTTATCTTTATCTTTTCTTTCTTTTCTTTTCTTTTCTTTTCTTTTCTTTTCTTTTCTTTTCTTTTCTTTTCTTTTCTTTTCTTTTCTTTTTTTCTTCTCTTTTCTCTTTTCTCTTCTCTTCTCTCTCTCTTTTCTTTTCTCAGTTTCAAATAAATAAAACTTTAAAAAAGTGGTCTTTCAGCTTTTTAAATCAAGTCTCTATAATGGTAAAATAAGTTGACCACATATCCCAGTTTGGCATATTTATATATAAATTCTGTCTATTTGCAATTGTATGAAATATTTTATGTAAATTTATTTAAAAAATATAAATGGAAAAGTCTGAGATCAAAAACATAAATAGAAGTTCCAAGATTTTTTTCTCACACTCTAGTAGATCAAGAGTCTTACGTACCCTACCCTGGAGATCAATGGTCCACAGCATAAAATAAATAAACTTTTTGAAGGCAAATTTACTTGTTTATAGACTAGTGCCTTCTTAGTATCTTGCATATAGTAGATTTTCCAAAAAATTAGAATGATTAAATGAATACAGTTTATGTAGAACAAAGTGAGCAAATTATAGAGGATGAGGTATAATGCCTATTTGAGTGAGTTTGTAATGAAGGACTAGTTTGCGGCCGAGGATCTTCCTAGATAGGCATGAGAAATCCATACTTTTTATATGTTGATGTATCTGAAGAGTTTTTATTAATGCTTATGAATTTAGTTATTCAGTTGATCTCAGTTTCAACTGTCATTAATGAGTTATAAGCAACATTTTTACTAATAAAGATTGATTATATAAGTAAAATTCTGTAAGAGACATTGAATTAGAAATATATAGAAATTTTACATTGTTAATTCATTTACTTATGCAGAAGTGTTTTGACATACCTTGTGATCATAAGGAGTCAACAAATGAGACAGGAAAATATATGAGTGAGGAGTCAGAATAAGTTAGTCTTTTTTATAAGCTATAGCCTTTTATTTATTTTTATTTTTAAAAATTTAAAAAAGATTTTATTTACTAGAGAGAAAGAAAGAGAGAACAGAGAGAGAAGGAGAAGCAGACCCCTGCTGAACAGGAAATCCAATGCAGGGGCTTGATCCCAGAACCCTGTGATCCTGACCTGAGCTGAAGGCAGAGGCTTAACCGACTGAGCCACCCAGGCCCCCCAAGTTACAGCGTTTTAAAAAGCCTTCATCTTTTTTCATCTGAAAATGAGGGAGTGAGATAATTGATTTTTCATAATACATTTAAAAATTCTATCATGTTGGTTGTACCTCTTTCAATAATATTTAAGAATAATTTTGAATGATACACTATGTTTCATGTTTTGAAAGTTATAATGCTCAGTAATACCTAAAATTGTATGATGTTTCACAGCAGTTATTAAGAACTTACGTATCCAGAATCACCCAAAGAGATTTAAAGGCATGTTTGTATATTTCCCATCCCCACTTCCTCTGAAGATTCAGTTTTAGTGTATTATTTTTGAAATGCTTGCATATATGTTTTTTGTCTGTGAAAGAAACACATGCTCTTATGTGGGTTATTTAGAAAATATAAAATAAATTAGAAAGAAGAGGGAAGCCCCATAATTTCATCACTTTAAAACAAACCTAATAATCTTTTTGTATATTTTCTTTACCTTTTTTCCTCTGTAGTTTTTTTTGGGGGGAGGGTGAGGGGGGATGAATTCATAGTATATGTGTAATTTTCCATTATTTCTCACTGAGAAGCATTTTGCAGCCATTTAAGATACCTCTTATACATCTTTTTAAAGGGGTGAGGGTATAATCTTTTGTTCTGTGAAGTATAGCTATTGTTACTACCACCACTACCTCCATCATCATCACCATCCTTATTTTTATCTTTATTTTACCTACTGAGCCGACGGGTTCATGGAATTTATGTGAATTATCCAAGGTCATATACCTCCATAATGGTGCAGAATGACCACAGGAGCTCAGATTTCTGACTATAGATCATTTGCTCTTTTGTATCCCTGCAATACATCTATAAACATTAAGCATTTTCATTTATTTGTTCATTCCACAATAATTTAGTGTCTACATATTAGTGATACATATATGCAAAGATAGATAATAATAGCTAATTTGTTGACCTCTTGCTGATGCCAGGCACTATTGTGCATGCTTTATGTGTATCAGTTGGCTTAAGGCAACAACTTTATGAAGTAGGTTACTTTTATTCTACTTTAAAGATGAGATGCACAGAGTTTAACAGCTAGTAAGTAATAGAGTTAGAATTTAAACCCAGCAAGTCTGATCCAGTGTCCATACTCTTAATGTATCCTAGGAGTTCATAAAATAAGATAAATCAGTTGAAGGGCTTCTCATATGCAGTACTTAGCAAACATTTATTTGTGAAAGGATCTTTATGAAAGCTGTGCTCTTTTCTGAGTTGCAAAAACAGTCAAGGAAGGTTAAAGTTCTATAAGTTGAATTTTATGATTTTATTTTTAATCGATGCAGTTTTATTATGCTTTAATAACTTTATAGTGAGCTTCTAGTTTGCTCTGATGTTTTAAATGAGTAAACATAGTTTTGTTTAAAAATTATCCCTGAAGAGCTAAAAAATTTTAGCACCTACTTTGCTTGCTATAGAAGGTAGGTCCTTAAAAATGAAGATGATGAGTTTAATCTAAGGTGTTAGCTCCCTGAGTATATAGAAGCTTAGTATTTATATAAATGACTGTCATTAATTGTCTAGCTGCTGGTGAGGTTAGGCCCTATTTTAGAACCCAGTATATACTAAGGTGGTAGAATTCTCAAGTCATAGTTAGGACACTGGGATTTTAGTACTGATCTTTCATCAAGTCATTTGAGAGCTTTGTGTTCTTTTGTTTTAACTATTAAATCATAATTATAACAGCTATTGTTTCCTTTCAGGATGTTTTTATGTGGAACAAATAAGATTAGGATAGTAATCTGGAAAAGTAGAAAACATTAAACTAGTTCAAGGGCACCATGTGGAACAAATGAATAAGATAGGAGAGTATTCTGTAAAAATACATTAAATTAGTTTAAGGCACCACCATGTTATTGTCGTTGTTTACATAAAAGGTTTCTAGACTGTAGGTTGTTTTCTGATGAAAATGTAATCCATTTACATACACTTTGATATAACATGTTTGCATTGTACTGTTGGAATAGGATTTTGTTGTGCTGAATATTTCTTGAAGTATGTGCCTAAGTTAGAGGGGTTATATTTGCAAAGGATTTAAAATTTGATATATAATTGCTAACGATGATAAAGAACAATGATTATATTGGATATTTCACTGTAATGAATTTATGACAAAAATCCAGTTCATAAGTGTAATACACAAGCCTTATTAATAGTTTTGCTTAAGGTGAGCTCTTGGTGCTTATTGTTTTTAAAGCAGCATTTCCTAAAATTTGTTCCTTATAGTATTAATTTAATGGGATGTTAACTAGTAGTTGCTACTATTTCAAAAGGAGGTCTGTATTGCTAAATAAATTTGAGATAAATTGAATTAAATTAGGTTAAATAGGCTTCTTTACTTGAGAACCTATTTAAGCCCAATAAAGTGCATTGTTTCCCCCAAATTATTTGACCATGGAACTGTTTGCAAATCATATCCCAGCACTTGTGTTCCACAGAGCATATTTTGCCTTAACTTAAAATAATCTGTATAGCAAGAAATTTAGCTAAATTTATTTAAAATATTTAGAGTCAATGCAGTCTTATTAAAATTACATTTCTTGTCACAGAGATTTCAAAATATTAATTCTCTAAGCTAATGTCTCTTTTCTCTTAATTTGTAGGTACGAAAAAAGGACCAGATCAATATTGAAACAAAGAACAAAACTGTTCGCTTTATTGGAGAATTAACTAAATTTAAGATGTTCACTAAAAATGATACACTACATTGTTTAAAGGTTAGTGCTACATTATTTGGTTTGTTTTCTTTTTCCAAAAATTTGTTTATTTATTCATGAGAGAGGCAGAGACACAGGCAGAGGGAGAAGCAGGTTCCCTTCAGGAACCCTGATGTGGGACTCCAGGATCACCACTTGAGCCAAAGGCAGATGCTCAACCACGGAGCCACCCAGGTGTCCCTTGAGTTGTTTTCAATAGACAAATTTAAAGTTTTAGTTATAAATGCTGGAAAAAATGAAATAAGTAAGGAATATTTGTTTAATCTGAAGGAAGACAAAGGAATAAGAAGGAGCATTAAACAGATGAGCAGACTAGAAAACAAATAATATGGTAGGTAGAAACGTAGCTATCACAGCAATTACGTGAAATGTAAAAGGACAAAATACAAGAGCCTGAAGAATATAAGACTTGATTTAAACAACATTGTAGGTAGCCTGCAAAACGATAACCTTAAGTATGAAGACCAGGAAGGCTAACAAAAAAGATGGGTGGAATATATCATGAAAGCACTGACTAAGAGATCCCTGCATGGCTTGCAGTTTAGTGCCTGCCTTCGGCTCAGGGTGTAATCCTGAAGTTCCAGGATCGAGTCCCACATCAGACTCCCTGCATGGAACCTGCTTCTCCCTCTGCCTATGTCTCTGCCTCTCTCTCTTGTCTTTCAAGAATAAAAATAAAATCTTAAAAAAAAAAAAAAAAGAAAACACTGACTAAAAGTCACCTGGTCTCAGGGTTCCTGTGTGGCACAGTAGGTTGAGCATCTGATTCTCTGTTTCAGCTACAGTGGTGATTGATCTTGGGGTAATGGGATTGAGCCCCATGTTGGGCTCTATGCTGGGTATGGAGTCTATCTGACATTTTCTCTCCTTCCCCTGCTGCTCCTCCCACTCATGCTCTCTCTGAAATAAAAAAGTCTTTTAAAAAAAATTTACCTGTTTTCATAATTGGCAAGCAACTAAGGTACAAAGCATTTATTAGGAATAAAGGACAGTTTGTAATGGTGAAAAGTGAATTTTAACAGGAAAGTATTACCTTCCTGAATTGATATGAATCCAGTAAGGGACCTTCAAAATATATAAAGCAAAAATGAACAAGGAAAGAAGTAAACAAATTCACAATCATAGTGAGAGACTTAGAAATACCTTTCAGTAGCTTAAAAGAAGAGGCAGACGAAATCAATACATATATACAGAATTGAACAATACAGTTAACCTGGATCTAATTAACACTATACCCAAGAGCATCAGAATTTAAAATCTCTTTAGATGCAGGTGGATCACCAAAATTTATCAAAAAAAATCATAGCAAATTAGGAAAGACAAATTATTGAGATTATGTTTTCTGTCCACAATGGAGTTAAGCTAGATGTTGGTAAGTAATTCTATGTGGTAAAGTTGATGCAGCAGAGATGTAATAACTCTGCATTTGGAAAGTATGACTAACAATGATATATTTTGTATCAAATTGATTTCCTGGGGATCCCTGGATAGCTCAGCAGTTTGGCGCCTGCCTTTGGCCCAGGGCGCGATCCTGGAGTTCCAGGATCAAGTCCCGCGTTGGTCTCCCTGCGTGGAGCCTGCTTTCCCTCCTCCTGTGTCTCTGCCTCTCTCTCTCTCTTTCTCCCAATCTCTGTGTCTATCATAAATAATTTAAAAAAATTGATTTCCTTAGGATATTAGGTATATTATACAAAGCGAGACTTCTGGATTCAAAAACATTTGGAAAACTCTGAGTTTAATATATCAAGTTTCTTATTGCTTGATTTCTTAAGAGTGTTTAAAATATTAATAGTCATTGTAAATATTCAAGGGGTTAAGTTTCCTAAATATACTTGGAGCATCTCAGAAGACAACAGAGTACATTTAGGGAAACTCTGGACAGCATTTTAAGAGGGATTGTGAAAGATTTCCCAATGCTGTAATTGAAGGGAATCATACTATGGAACAATTTAAACATTAGTATATTTATTTATAGTAATTGTCACAAATACATAGGAAGGATATACATTTCTTTGACATAGAAATTCCATTTCTCTATGTTTGTTTTAAGGAAATAATCATAAACATGCATGAATTTATCTTTAAGGATGTTTGTCCCACAGTTGTTTAAGTAGCAAGAAATCATAAACAATTTTAATATCCAATAAATAATCCAGTAGTGTAGTTCATGTTATGCAGTAATGATCCCCTTTTAAATCATGCCACAGAAGGACAAATAAGCACACAGCAAAAATCATATTAACTAAAAAACACCAAGTCATTAAATGATGTGGTTTGTTTGAATCTGTTTTGGTTTAGAAAATATACATAGAGAAAGATTGGGAGGATGAATATTGAAATGCTATGATAATGTGGTCTAACCACATAGGTCAGAACTTTACAAGTAAATGTCATACAAACAAGAAAAAAAAACCCATTTAGGAAATGTTAGCTGTGTATGTCACAGATGTTTAAGTACATAGCATCTCATAGTCCTTATAGAAAGGACTTTGATACTGGTTTTCATGTATTTATTTATCTGAAAGAAAAGGAGTTAAGTATATTGAAGTTTTAAATTTTTTGTGGCTGAACACAAAAGATACTCAGCAAGCAATGAAGCTTGTTTTTTTGTTTTTGTTTTTAAGATTTTATTTATTTATTCATGAGAGGCAGAAAGAGAGGCAGAGACATAGGCAGAGGGAGAAGCAGGCTCCCTGTAGGGAGCCTGATGTGGGACTCCAGGATCATGCCCTGAGCCGAAGGCAGACGCTTAACCGCTGAGCCACCCAGGCGTCCCAGCAATGAAGCTTGTTAAGTTAAAGTAGACTAGCTTTTGTTTTTCACACTGATATTTTTGAAGTTGTTATACACATTAGATCTGTACTTTCTTTCTTTAATAGGATTGAAGTGTTGTCTTTGTGTTTTCTCATCATCATCATTATTATTACAGATGCTTCTGTCAGACTTTTCCCATCACCATATTGAAATGGCATGTACTCTGCTGGAAACATGTGGAAGATTTCTTTTCAGATCGCCAGAATCACACCTGAGGACCAGCGTACTTTTGGTAAGGGCTTGAAGTTCTTGATTTACTTCAGGGGTTAGAATATTAACCAGTGCCTGTGAGCCTGTGATCTTGCTCTGCTATATAAGTAAGCATTTCTCCCTAAATTAGAACCACTCATATATATATATATGTTGGCCATTCCAGGAGTTGTAGGAATTTTTCTCACTTGGCTGTCAGTGAGTTTCACAATATTTTAAAGGAGGATTGAGTTCAATCCCAAATAACTTGATAGATGATGCAAATGAGCAAGTACTGTTAATATTGTTATATTATAGCTTTTTATGGATGTTCTTGAATCTTCAAAGAAGCCATTGTTAATGTGCCATCAGTATATAAATTATAAGCTTAAAAATATAAAATTTAATTTTTAAATTAAAAACTATAAGCTTGAAAAATTAACTTGGGATGGAAGTTCCTTCTTAAGCTACTTAAGGAAGTTACTTCTTAAGTTACTTTAGGATGCTGAAACAGTCATCAAGTTTATTAAGCAATTAAGTTATTATGCTTGATAATACCCATGCATTGCCTTGGGAAAATAGGAAGTATAGTGGCAGAGGGAATATTGGTGTTAAAGAGAGCTCAGGTTTAGGAATCCCTGGGCCATATACTGTCATTAGATCAGTGTTGCTGCTACAAAAGTCTTGACTGTGTCATTTGCTTTAGATAACTTACTTTTTGGAATCCATACGTAAGCCTGAATAGTCTCTGCCAGTAACATTTAATATGAAGAAACAATTTTTTTCTAGTAAAAATATTATGGAAGGCCGTCAAGTGGAATTGATTTTCAAAATCTGTGTAGGCTTATATCACACTAACCACTTAAGTCATTCCAAGTTCAAATTTTTATTGTAACAAGGAAAAAATTGTTCTTGCTCTTTGGCTCAGGCTCTCGAGGTTAAATGAGACAGTGCATGTAAAAATGTAATAGAGCTAACTTTTAATGTCTTATATTTATTTACAATATTTGAATTCTCTCTTTTGCTGATCTTGGTGGTACGGATGAATATTGGATTGGCTCGGTGGATCTTTCCCCTCCTTATATTAAAAGCAGCTAGCTAGCCTTTATCATTGGTTAACTGCATCTGTGTTGAATCACTGCCTTTGAGTTGATGTTTATAACCGAAGTTATAAACCTTGGGTGCTTTTAGTTTTCTTGTGTCAGAGTGTAAGGCTTAACACGCTGCAGTCATAGACTAGTTTGTTCTAAAAACACGGTTTTGGTAAAATAGTGTGCTTGCATATTTTTAGGAATACCTAGTGATTGGTTTGTTGTTGTTTTTCCTTTTCTAGTCCTTTATCTTGAAATCTTATCTCTGAAAATAAAAATTTGCTTAGGAATAAACATTTAGAATGAAAGTATTTTGACTTCGACTTTTTTATTTTTAGGAGCAAATGATGAGAAAGAAACAAGCAATGCACCTTGATGCAAGGTATGTTACAATGGTGGAGAATGCATACTACTACTGCAACCCACCTCCAGCTGAAAAAACAGTGAAAAAGAAACGTCCTCCTCTCCAAGAATATGTCCGGAAACTTTTGTACAAAGATCTCTCCAAGGTTACCACTGAGAAGGTAAATCTCATTGAAACCACAAAGTAATAGTCAATTTGAGGTTTGTAGTAGTGCTAAGATATAATATTCAACCACATTAATTCTTTTTCATCGTAATGATGATAGTTTTAAGAGCAGTGCACGTACTTAGCTTCTAGCCTGTGCACTAAATTGTTTAGGTCAAAACATATGTTTCAGTTTCTCCAGATCAGTTTGTTCATAAATTGCTTCAGTGTTCGGCAAAATACAGGTAAGGAATATAAGCAGCTTGCCTTATTCACATTTTGTAACTGGAGAAGTTGAAGCAGAGCTTCAGCGGTGAAGCTTAGCAGAGTTAAGATTAGATTGCAAATTAAATTGGGATTACTTCTATACAAGTAATCCTAAAATGGAATTCATATGACAATACAGAATATATAGGACATATGTTTGTTTTCTTTTTATGATTCTTACTGAAGTAATAATTCTTTTAATTTTTATTTTGGTGCTATTTATATTTGAAGTTACTACTTTGTTTCTGATATTTTAAATGATTTGACTTTAAATATTCTGCTTCAGTATAGGGGATTCTAATCTTGAATGGGCTTAACGAGGTCCATGGCTCTCTGAAATCTCATAGTTTTGGATCTCTGGGGCTGTTTCGATTTTTCTGGAGGGGAGGATCTGTAGTCTTCCTTAGATTCTCAGCAGGGGTCACTTTCCAGAAAAGGTTAAGAAGTGCTGACCTGTTTTCTTAATTATTGTAGTTATTAGAAACTTCACTTTTAAGTAAGATATGTTGAACAGAACATTTCATGGATAACTCTAGAAGTTGAAACAACACAGTATAGAACTTTTTTTCTTTTTAGGAAAAAAATGTAAAACATTGACTGCTGGACAGAGAAAACCTGTGGGGAGGAGGAAAGGCGTGCAGTAATACATGCAGTCTACATGGGTAGTGAGGAATGATCACACGACTTTGGAAATTGGACTCAACTTTTGAGTCAAAGTCAGAGATAGTAGTTGTTTCAAACAAGCAGTTTGAAAGCTGTTTCAGAATTAGCTAAAAGATTAAAAAATACAGATTGTTATATATTTGAGACAACATTAACATTTCCACTGAAGCTGATTTGAGAACATATTAAGGGCTTGAAAGATGAATGGTGGCTATAGAGTAGAGATGAGAAGAGTGCTTTGCAATATGCCAATAGTATCCTTTTTCCCCCCCAGAATAAAAATGGAAGGAACTCCATTTTAGGTAGAGCTCTACTCACCATCCCGTTACCAGTAGAGTTTTATTTATTTATTTATTTTAAAATTTTGATTATTCATGAGAGACATGGAGAGGCAGAAACAGGCAAAGGGGGAAGCAGGCTCCCTGTGGGAAGCCTGATGTGGAACTTGATCTTAAGACCCTGGGATCATGACCTGAGCCAAAAGCAAAGACTCAACCACTGAGCCACCCAGGTGCCCTGGAAATTTTTGATTTATAAAAAAGTGTCTGAGATTATTTATATTAGTGATATGCAAAAGAAAATACTATTTTTCATAAACCATATAGGAATTTTTTTTTAGCAACCAGATTTTATGAGTGTATATTATTACAAATTTTAGGAGTGTATACTATTACTATTACTATTGAAGATCTGGAAACTCTAGAAAACTTAGGGGCATTATGAAGAGATAAAGGGTAATGTGAATAAGTTTCGCCATAATTAGAAATATATCGCTTTTCTTATCTCTAAAGTGAAGAAGCTGGTAGAAGATCTCTAAAGTATTTTTCATAACAAAAGTTCTATGACCACACAAATATATTATTGGATGTATTAGAGTATTATGTACTTATCTTAGTAATTAAAACAAAATTCCCTTCGTGTAGGTTTTGAGACAGATGCGAAAGTTGCCTTGGCAGGACCAAGAAGTGAAAGACTATGTTATTTGTTGTATGATAAACATCTGGAATGTGAAATATAATAGTATTCATTGTGTAGCCAACCTCTTAGCGGGACTGGTGCTCTACCAAGAAGATGTTGGAATCCATGTTGTGGATGGAGTTTTAGAAGATATTCGATTAGGAATGGAGGTAATGAGGACTTCCCTTAAAGTCATCGAATTGGAGTTTGTAGAGAATTCAAACAACTCTTAAATCTGATTATTGAAAAATAATAATTTGGAAACCTTCCTTTCCCCTTATGATGTCAGCTTATTGTTTCTTCAGACTTACTTTTTTTTTTAATGAACCCTGTTGTTTCAGATTTTGTGGCTTTTTCAGGCTAGTGCTGGAGAGTTTTTTGCTGCTTTTTCTCAAGTTCAGTTAGGCTTATTTTGGAAGAGCATACGAGATTTTTACTATTTCTGGGGCACTAGAATTCAACTTTAGGAATCTATAAATCTCTTAATTAGGTGAATTGGTAATCATTTGATAAGAATTTCTGTAAACCATTTCCTCTTTCTGTTGACTTACCGTTTCCCTAATTCATGGGTTACAGAAAAAGTAAGTTATGGAAAGCTGATAGGGAGGATTACATTTTTAACTGTGTCATCGACTCAGTTAATGATCGCTTAATACTAACTTTAAAATTTAACTTGTTCTTTTTATTAAAACATTTTAAAGACAGCCATTTTTTAGGAATAAAGAATATCCAGGAGTGATCACTTTTTTAGAAAAGAAGGAAAAACTCATTTTTTCTGTTTAGTGTTCTTTCAGTAATTGATATTATCAAGTGACAGACAAGAATTTTACCTCAACACATTACTGTTCTTTAATGGAAATCTATGTGTGTTTTTTCCTTTAGGTTAATCAACCTAAATTTAATCAGAGACGTATCAGCAGTGCCAAGTTCTTAGGGGAACTTTATAATTATCGAATGGTGGAATCAGCTGTTATTTTTAGAACTCTTTATTCTTTTACCTCCTTTGGTGTTAACTCAGATGGCTCTCCAAGTTCACTAGACCCTCCTGAGCACCTTTTCAGAATTAGACTAGTGTGCACTATTTTGGATACTTGTGGCCAGTACTTTGACAGAGGTTCCAGTAAACGAAAACTTGATTGCTTCCTTGTATACTTTCAGGTATGTAAACTCAAATATGCAGTTTGGCATGTTTAATGCATTCCTTGTGTTACAAAAAAATATTAGAGAAGAAATGCAGTAGCATTCATGTATCACATATAAGATGTGTTTGTCATTAGATTTTTTTCTTCCTGTTAAGAATATTCTAGAGATTAAAATATATGATGAATTCTATACAAATATTCAATTTGCACTGTCACTTTTTTGATTAACAATGATCATTAATTCTGGGTATTATTTTGATATGGTTTATATGTGGTGCAGTAATTTATGGATTGTCGTATTTGGTATGGCAGTTTATGGATTACTTGCAATTTTTATACATCTAATAAACATTTTTAACTCATTTGTATTGTTTGTATATCTAAAATTCTTATTTCTAAACAATTTAACCTTTTTTTTTAGAAATGTCATTTTTTGGAAAATATGTTGTTTTCAAAACAGGAAAATATTTGTTCATTCATGGTAAATTTTTGGGTTGTACTTTCCCTCTCTAAGCAGTTAATTATGTAAACTTACAGTGTAGAGCAAGCATGGTATAAATTAAATTCAGATACATACGGAGACAGTTCTACAACCTTTGTAAGGTTGGTGTTCCACCTTAGTTATCTTATAGGTTGGTTGTTTGGAACCTAATCACTATTTCCCATATAATACAATGTTGTTAAGTACTGATTAGGTTGAATTGCTCACTATCAAATTCTCTAGGTATTAGTGAAATAAAGTTCCAAAGTAGCATTCAATTCTATACTATCATTCCATTCTTATTTATTTATTTATTTTTTAAGATTTTACTTATTCCAGAAAGACAGAGAGAGGCAGAGACACACAGGCAGAGAGAGAAGCAGGCTCATTGCAAGGAGCCTAATGTGTGGGACTAGATCCCGGACCCTGGGATCACGCCCTTAGCTGAAGGCAGACTCTCAACCACCAAGCCACCCAGGGTGTCCCTGATCATTCTATTCTATAGAATATCTTGTTAGTGTTTTCTCCATTATTTATTGGTGAAGAAAATAAATTTAAAACTATAACTTTTGAGATATCAAAAATACATCCACATAGTGGTTGATGTTAAGTAGGGTAAATACTCTGGGGGAAGAGCATGTTAACTTTGTTCTATCACTATACCTGTGCAGCAGAGGACAGCTTGTTACTCCCTGGTTTTTTCAACTGATAAGAAAATGAGGGGAGTTAGGCAAATTTGAGAGTCAGATTGACTGTTGTATGTAATGACTATCTTAAGTTGGAGACTGTTGAAAACCAAAGTTTTGCTGCAAAATGTCAGCTGTAACTATCAGCATCAAAAGTAAACTCTCTTTCAGAAGAGTGTCCATATTGCATTCACTTTGAAATCCTAGCCTGAGAGAAAAAAGCCACTCAGAAATATCCCGGGGCAGAAAGAGACAAAAATATTTTCCATATTAATTAACATGCAGCAGGATATTACCTGGGAATTGGGAGCAAGGAGTGAGGGAGGCCTAAGGGGAGGAGGGTAATGTGTTCTCCTAGATTGGAGAATGGGAAGATCAGACGGAGAGGACCACCTGCAGCAGTACTTCTTAACTTTATTGTTATTTTTTTTAAGATTTACTTATTCATGAGGGACCGAGAGAGAGAGACAGAGACACAGGCAGAGGGGAGAAGTAGACTCTATGCAGGGAGCCTGACGTGGGACTCCATCCCTTGTCTCCAGGATCACACCCTGGGCTGCAGGTGGCGCTAACCGCTGAGCTACCCAGGCTGCCCACTTCTGAACTTTAAAATACATATGCACCACCCAGAGATATTGTTAAAATGCAGATTATAATTCATTTGGTCTTGGATGGGGGGGTGAGGGTCTAAGAGTCGGCATTTCTAACCAGCTCAAACAACTTACACTTTGAGTAGCAGGGACCTAGACCAACCTAGAGAAGAGAAAGCATCTGGAAGTATACCCATTTATATCCAAGCAAATTCTTGGGTTGTGCTTTTTAGTTAAACTTATGAATTACAAAGTAGAAAATAGAATGAAGGAACCAGGCTTGGAAGAGAGAGGGAAGATCTCTAAACAGTACCATATATATACAACAGCTGTTCAATAAATGCTTGTAAGTTCAATAAAATAATTTTACATTTTCAAAAACTGTATTTTCAGGTACTTTAATTGACCTTAGAAATCAAAACAGGTAGCATAGAGAAAATAATAAATAAATATCATAACTATGGGTTTGAATCTGGTTGCTTTTTGTTGTTTGGTAAAATAAATATTTAAACCCCATTTAGGGGTTTGGGAGTTGGATTTCTGCCTCTTTTCAGTACCTGGGAATTTATTTGGTATTTTATTTATGACTTTTTTCCTTGCCTTTAAAAAGGATTTTGACAGTTGTTATAAAAAAATTCAAATTACAATCAAATGGCTTAGAAACTGTAAGAGAATTATTATCGTTGACCATTAATAAAAATGGTGTTTTATACAACTTTTAAGCTTAGTTATTATAACTAGGTAACATTACAATATTTTGTTGTTTTAAAATATTTTTATTATTAATTTCTTAGAGCTAAATTTATTTTTCATTTGTTATCAGCGTTATGTTTGGTGGAAGAAAAGTTTGGAGGTTTGGACAAAAGACCATCCATTTCCTATTGACATAGATTACATGATCAGTGATACATTAGAACTGCTAAGACCAAAGATCAAACTTTGTAATTCTCTGGAAGAATCCATCAGGCAGGTACACGACTTGGAACGAGAATTCTTAATAAAACTAGGTAAGCAATTAATTATAGAGGAAAAATGAAAATGATATTTGACAGATTGTTTCTAGAATTTGCCTTATATTGTTATATTTGCTTTTGTATACTTTCTGTTTTCAGTGTTGAGTGTTATATAATAGTGTTAGTTACGTCCTCGGTGGCATACTTCTTGATTTCATTAAATCCCAAATTAGAGGAAAATAGTCATGTAAGACTTGAAGGAAAGGATAGTGATGGAAAAACACCATCCTCTCAGCCTCTCTTAATTTTTTTAGAATTTTCAGTTGCTAATACAAAACACTTTTGATGAAAGCATCTCATATACACCTCCCTGACTCCTTGTTTTCAACAAGCATTATTTCCTAAGATATTAGTTCAGGCTGGACACTGTAGAGGGAGTATCTGTTAGAAGTTTGGAGCTACCCTGTGGAATTTCAGACCTTATTCTCTGGGAGAGTTGTCTCTCTAACAACTAGAGAAAATGTGAGAATTATGTGCTGCAGAAGAATTGGTCTGTTTACTTTCATCTTTCTGAGACTTTTCTGGAAGAAGAGTTAGCTCTTGAACAGCTCCCACAGGAGACTGTAGGAGCCGACTAACTTTGTCAATGGAAATAACTGGAATGAGGTGCATACCAACCTGGTTTGCTTGCTAATAGTTCTTAGCATGTTAGCATGTTTATTATAATTATTTCAAAATAACATGTTTTTAGGCTTTGAAGCTAGTGTTTTTGTTTCCTGCTAGCACTTGGTACCCATATGCCTGTCGTTAGGAGATCCTTGAGCTTCACCATTTATGCCAATTGCATAAACTTGCTATGTTACGTATCTAAAGAACTGCTTTTCATAACAAAGGTATTCGTGACTTTTTCCTCTAAAACTATTTTTTTCATATTATATCCAGCATTTTCCATAGGATTTCTTTCTCCAAAGGTCCATCCTCCTTTGGAGAATGTTTACTGTTATCTATTTGAGCAGTAATTTTAAAGGTGCTACTGATTGTGCAGCTATTCACTTTTTTACCATTCCACACAGAAGGACTTACGTGATTTCTTTCATCCTTTGAACTTTGTCCCAAGTTATCTTTTTTTTTTCCTTTTCAGATTTCTGATTGTATAAAATGATCATATCAAGAAGAGTACTAATTTATCTTAATTATTTCCTTTACTTCAAACACCTTTTTATTTTAAATATTTATTTGAGAGAACAGGAGCAGGGAGGAGGGGAAGTGAGGAGAGGGAGCAGCAGACTCCCCACTGAGCAAGGAGCCTGACAGGGGGTTCCATCCCAGGACCCTGACATCATGACCTGAGCCAATGGCAGAGGCTAACCCACTGAATCACCCAGGTGCCCCTACTTCAAATGCTTTGATATACTTAAGTCTTAGCCTTGTTTCCCCAAAACTTTTACAAATGGAACTCTGTGTATGGGGTCAGGTAACACTAGTTTGACACCTAGTTTGGTAGCGATAAAGAATATAGTAAGTACGCTTTATCCTTTATAGACCAAAGGGTTAAATTAAAGGACCTCAGGCTTCTTTTAAGGGGTCTGTTCTTGTTTAGAATATGGGAAGGAAAAACAGGCCACCATTTGTGAACCAAGCTCCAAAGATGATGGCAGCTAGAATCAATATGCTCCCTGCTTCCAAGTTGTCCCATTTTCCTCTGTTTTAGAGTGTAAATATCAGGAGGAAGATGTACATGAATGAATCTATATTAAATCTATTTCTTATTTGATAAACCATAAGATAACATATTTTGCTTTTGGAATTTTTTGTTTTCAAGCACTTTGTAAATTCATTATTATTTTAACTTGATAACATCCCAGTGCTAACATAATAGTTCATGAGAAAGCACTACAAAGTTCCCTTGTATTTTTAAAGTCATTTTAATTATTAAAAGTAGTACTTGTTTGGGCATATGGGTGGATCAGTCAGTTAAATGGCCAACTTGATTTCATTTCAGGTCACGATCTCAATGTCATGAGGTCAAGCCCCACAGCAGGCTCTGCACTCAGTGTGGAGTCCACTTGAGGATTCTCTCCCTGCTCCTCCCTCACTTATGCACTCTCTCTCTCTCTCAAATAAATATATCTTAAAAAAAAAAAAGTAGTACTTTTTGATGGCAGAAATTGTGAAAAATACCAAGAAAACAAAAATCACATTCCATATACAAAGATGATCATGTGTTAACATTTTTTGGTATATGTTCTGTTCTTTAAGATTTTTTCGCACGTTTGCAGTTTTAATAACTGGACTTTTTCTTCCTAATATTATGAAATTTCTTCCTGACATGAAATATTTTTCATTTCTTAATTGGCCGTATTCCTTTGTATGAATGTGCCATAATTTATTTAATCCTGTTATTTGACACTTAGGTTCTTTCCAGTTTTATGTTACTATAAGTAACATTTTTGTGTGTTAATTTTGTATATCTTGGTTTTCTAAGTATAGACATAGAATTATTGGCCAAGACATCCTCTTTAAATATAAGAACAAAACCAATATGGTTATAGGCAATATAATTTAATCTGGTTTGGAACTTTTAGATTGTATTGTAGTATAAGGAACAGAAATGAGGGAAACAGGTGAAAAGAAAAGGTACATGAATAAATTATAAAGCCAACAGTGTATTTCACAAATCAGATATAAAATCAGTAGAACAGAATAAAAGGCCTAGAAGCACCTCCAATTAAATAGAAAATAATTTACTATCTAATGAACTAGGAATCTTAAAAATAGGATAAGGACAATGGATCAGCATTTTGGAGTAAAATTGATACAGAGCCACATCTTCCTAAACTGCAGACGGATTAAAGAGTTAAATACTTATTTTTAAAACTGGATCTCCAAATATTTGGAGAGGTATTAATTTTCCCAAATTCTAAAACAGTAGAAGAAAGCGCTCTCATGCAAACAGCTTTTATACAATAGAAAAATAAAGTAAAAATAGTTTCCATGCCAGGTTAGTTTCACTTACACAAAAAGCACAGGCAAATTGGTAATAAAATAGAATGACATAGTTACATACGCGAGTACAGCTGAGAGTTGGTGTTTTTGTTGAGTACTATCTGATGCTAGAATGACACAGGAAGGTAATGTTAGTCATTACTTTAGTCATTGACAAATCAACACTCGGTTAACCTGTCAAGCCAGGAAATGCACAACCTGTCTAGTAAGCAGAGAAGTGTAATTTAAAGCAGTCTGCAAGGAAGTTTTACAATTATTACTATCTCTGTTTTGAGCAGCAGAACTGAGGCACAAAGCAGCATTTTGTTGTTTGTGTTTTGTATTTTGTTTTCCCGGTGTCCTGTGAGTGTACATTTTTACCTTCGTTGTGTATTTTAGATCGACAGTGTCCTGGGGATCAACAGCTGGATAATTATTATACTGTTCAGCAAATGCAAGATATATTTATAAATTGCTTTTGAAAGTAACCTGCAATGCAAATAAAAATGTGTTAGAAATAGTATGTATTTTCCTTACAAATTAGAAGTATGACTATCAAAATAAAGCAACCTATACGTTATAGTTCTTCCCACAGTGTGTTTTAAGTGGATAGAAAGAAAAAAGGTGTAAGGATATTTCATGTGCACACTGTGATATTTTTGCTGAGAGTGTTTAGACAATCGTGACTTTAAATTTTTTGTCTTTGATAACCTAAATAACAATCCAATATTCTGCTTCTTGAAGTTCCTATAAATAATAAGTTAATATATAAAATTTACATGTATAAAATCTAGAATATATTTGTATATGAAAACTAATAGGTGATGAGAGAAAATATTTTAAGTTAATGGATTTTCATTCCAAAACACCATCTTTTCTCAGCATTAATTTTCCTCTCTGAGCATTATCCAACTTTTTAAAATTTTTTTTATTTCCACACTTGAGTGTACCAACTTTAATCACCTTGTACTTTCATATTTTTGTTAGTTCTTGGTTAGTTTCTTAGACTTAAGACACTGGAATAATTTTTTTACTCTTATTGATTAGGTTATTCAAACTCTGGGCTTCAGTATTCTTCAGAATGAAAGAGTTAAATCATTACATGATTGCTGAAGTTTCTTTCTGCTCTAAGAGTCTGAATAAACAAGGATTTACTAAGCATCTACTGTGTGTTTATCAATTGGGCTCTGATAAGTTTTGAATATAATAGTTCTTTGTCTTCAAGGGTTCTTATGATCTGATGTAATATTTGCGAAATCATTAGAGAAAAACATTACATGGTGTATCCTTAAATGTAAGATGCTATGAGCTATTCTCCAAGTGCTTTAGGAGCAAGTAGGAGGAAGAGTGATAGATTCAGGTATTCATTGTGTTTACACAGGAAGTAAAATTTAGACTGAGTTTTAGAGAATATATAGGGAGGACTTGAAAGTGCACATTGAGGATATTCTCTATTAAGAATATCAGATGAGCAAGAGTCCAAGATAGTATGTTTTGTGACTGAGAAGACCCAGCTATAGAAGGCTGCAGAAGAAGAGAGAGCACATCAGATAAGGCATCTTGCAAATAGAGTGGCTTGGAATTTATATGTTAATTAAGAAGAATTGATGAGATAGTGAGATATGGATGAATTTGGGAGGTGGAAGCAAATTCCAGCCAGGAAGTTCCCTTAGGAGGAAAATGCTCTTACTGAAGAAAAAAAATGAAGCCCTTTGGTGACACACTTTTGTCTCCTTCCCTTATTAGTCTTCATGTGCAGGCACTCAGATTGATAGCCAAATGTATGTTCTCCATAAAGGCAACATAACTTTATATCTTTCATGTTTGAGAGATTCTGAGACGTCACTTGATAAAAAGTGTGACCAAAGCTGCATCTTACATGGTTGAGGTTGTATTTTATATGCTGGTATATGTTGTCTGTGTTCTTCTGAAATGGAGATAAACAGAAGCTGAAAGAGAAAAAATACATATATGTTTGTATACACATATAGATGCTGGTTTATATATATGATGAATGTTTACTGCTTTTTTTGTTGAAATGAAAGCCTCTAATTTTTATAAAATGTTTTTCAAATAATTTTAAATTGTATTCTTATTTTAGTCTGAGAAATTGGCTGCTGAATTATCTTACTTGATACATACTTTTGAATTAAGTTGTATAATATTGAAAATTTACCCTTTTTAATGTACTTTTCCATTTTCTCCTCATTTCAAGGCCTAGTTAATGACAAAGATTCCAAAGATTCTATGACAGAAGGAGAAAATCTTGAAGAGGATGAAGAAGAAGAAGAAGGAGGAGCTGAAACTGAAGAACAATCTGGAAATGAAAGTGAAGTAAATGAACCAGAAGAAGAGGTGATGACTTTTATTTATAGCCAATAGGTACATTTGTACAAGAGTATATTGATTATTTAAGCCAGACTTCCTTAATGTATAAAATAAAATCTCCTTAGTTTTTTTTATAGGAACTGTAACCAGTAGTGTATTTCTGTTAGAAAACCCATGGAATTAAGGTGTTTTTTGTTTGTTTGTTTTTATTTTTAAGAAAATCATAGTATTGATCAGAGGATCATAGGACATTTTTTTATTAGGACCATTTTGAAGAGTAGATTTTGCTGCTGCATTATTTAAACAGAATCTAATAAATTAAACATCCTTAGTAAATTTGTCACCGAAAAAGTGACTCATTTTCCTACAAATTTCTTATCTGAAGATTTGGGATGTATTTCCTCTTTTTCAAAAGTAAATGTCTATAATTTTGAAAGTTGTATCATTTTTAACCATTGCTTACTTTTCCATTTGCAGTTGTGAATATCCTACATGATTTATGTTTGTTTGCTAAGTATAGAAAAATAACAGTGTTCAATTGATGTTGGCCTGAGCCTCATCCAGAAGGAGAAGTGAAAAGATGTGGTTTAATAAATGAAGTTGGAAGAGTTTGCTTCTCCTCCTACCTGAGACCACTCTTTCCCACAGCTGTTCTCCAAGCATAGGGAGAACATTGTTAGAGAAGATAGGTTGATTAATAAGAGCAGTGTGAGATATTCAACTGCTTGCTTCAGCTGTGAAAGAAAAGGTCTAGAGTTCACTCTTCAGACAAGTTGTACTTTGTTTTCATCTTGGTCCTCACCTTGGTCCTTGGCTCCATATGGCCTGTTGAAGTTATTCCTAGCACCCAAATGAAAATATTTCCTCCTGAATATCAGCTGTGTAAATTTAAAGATAACTTTAAAGTAAATGTTCTGCTACAATTTAATATTTTGTAGCATTTACATAATTTAACAGTAAGTACAAGATTTATCATTGTAAATGCAAATAATATTTACATTACCATTTCTCATACCACCTACCTCTCATGAGGTAGGTGAGAAAATAAGGCACAGGTAAGTTAATTTGCTCAAAATCTCATAGTAGGAAGTGGTGAGCCAGTATCTGGACTCAGACAATGTGACTTGTGTGCTGCCCCTCCTGCTTTCCTCAGCCAGCGTTTGTGATCCATTCACTTCCTGATCCTACAGATTATTGTGTAAAATAGGGATTAGGATAGTGGAATTCTTGTTCAGCATTTCAATTTCAAAAGTTAATCCATTTTATTTTGCCTGGGTAATATAATAAAGGGTAAGGAGAAAAAAATGCATTTTAGCTTAGTGTAACTTAATTTTTGAATAGGAAGTATTTATTAAATGTTAAGAAATGATTACTTTTTTCAAGCAAATTTAAGAGCATCTCTTAAGAGCAAATTTGATTTTGAATCATAAACTTATGTTTTAAAAAGTCATTACATTTGAAATAAGTAAATGTATTTCTTACATTCCCAGAATATTTCCACTTCAGAAACAGTAAAAAAAACTTCAAATATCTATATAGTGAATTAATAAGACACTATTTGGACTGTGGGAATTGTTATGTATACCAAAAGAGTTATAACATTTAAATAATTCATTTTCTCTTGGATTATTTCTCATTCACTATTTCTCTTAACACAATGAAAAGAAGCTGAGTTTAAGTGTAGACTTTTTTTTAAACTGAGAGTGAATTGTGTTGTTGAAAGTGGAAGAATAGGCAGATGGGTACAAACTGTGTGCTTTTTGTGTGTGTGTGTGTGCCCTTTTGAAAAATCACTCAAGTTCTGTCCAGTCTTCTGTTTGAAAAAGAAATTTGGCTGATAGAAGAAGAGCTGGGGACATTGGCAGGAGAGGATGGAGAGAAGTGGTGAGGGGGATCAGAATGTCTAGTTCCTCTGCTTAATAAGGAATGTGTCTTCGGGCAAGTCACTTAATTTATCCAAGCCTTAGTTTTTTCATGTATAAAAATGAAGACATGAAAGCTTATCCTACCTTCCTCAGAATTCAGTAGAGCAAACAAAATGAAGTATGTGAGAGCACCTTCCAAGCTGAGGTGCTTTATACAATGTAGCACTTTATAAATTTAGTGTCCTTGCTTTCAGCTGCTAACCATGTTAAATTTGAACTATTTATTGAGTTTCATTCCAGAGTTAGATGGGTATTAAAGAAATACTATGAGAAATATAGTCTCAAAATAGGGAAGAGAAAAAAAATAGGGAAGAGAAATAACACAAAAGGTTCAGGAAGCTCATTCCTTGTGCAATTCAAGGAAGAGTCTCTACAAAGGATCTTTGTATTATTAGATCAGTAGAAGATAGTGAATGGGTTTTCAGCTACTGGTGTGCATTAGTTTTCAGTTAAGGCTGCCAGCTGACTTTGCCCTGAGTTGTAGGCAGACTGCTGGAACTTGAGAATAATGAACGATTATACAGAAGTATTTGAATCTTAAGGCATGTAAAATATAGTAACCCTTTTCAAGATGTTTTAATTTTCCACTAATGTTAAATAATTTCAGGAGGGTTCTGATAATGATGATGATGAAGGCGAGGAGGAAGAGGAAGAGAATACTGATTACCTTACAGATTCCAATAAAGAGAACGAAACTGATGAAGAAAATACTGTATGTATGGCTGAAAACTGACTTTTGAAATCATGCAACATTCTCATTATTATTTTAGTTTTAGTCACTGAAGGTGTATTTCTTGTGATTATTGAAAAATACTCCTTTGGAAATTCATTTTCAGTTTGTTTTCCTAAGTACTTTACTATATTAATAAGTTTTTTTAGCATAATCATATTACATACTTTGCTTATTCATTCATTGAGTTATGTTGAACCAAGTTATCAGTACAAAAGACTCTGTTCTCCAAAACTTTATAGTTAAGATTTGTCTGGTTTCTTGTTTTGTTTTAATAAGGAGGTAATGATTAAGGGAGGTGGACTTAAGCATGTACCTTGTGTGGAAGATGAGGACTTCATTCAAGCTCTGGATAAAATGATGCTGGAAAATCTTCAGGTACAAATCGGTTACTCTACTCCTTAAGTGTCTTCTCACTATAGAATACTGCAGCATGTTCAGTTCTGGAGACAGGGGTCTCCGCATGTAAACATTTGCCTCTGCAGCAGCTTTTTCCTCATTTATACAGCTTGCAGCTGCCAGTACTTCTTGTATCCCACATCCCCATTTGCACATTTCTTTGATATACACTGCGGGAAAATAAATAGTAGTAGTAAATGTAAGACTTAGAACAGAGTAATTTCACTATACCAGTCTCTGCCTTTTCTCTCTGAAGTCCTATCTGTTTCTAAGACCTTTTTACTTCTAGTTTGTTTAGGATTCAAACTTTGCCAAAGATAAATATTTGGAGAAATTTAATATACCAAATTCTTAAGTTTGATTTAAAATTTGAACAACTTATTGTAAATATTTAGAGGAATATTGGTCATTCATTTGATGTTTAAAGAACTGTTGTTTAATATATTCTTGACAATACCCTGGATTTTATAAAAAGCTCCATCTTCGCAGTAATTTAGGTTAATTATATTTTTCATTAGTTAGAGGTCATATACCTTGGACTCTTTACTACCACCTTGTATATGGCTGTTGTTAAACCCATTAGTGACTCAAGGAAAGAGCTTCTTTTGGGGAAAGGGAATGAGGGCCCTATGCTGTAGGCTCATTGGAAAATAGGGAGGAAGTAAAAATACTAGATACAGAGACAAGGGACTTTTGAGGAGTTTTACTAGAAAGGGAGGAGAAAGGGGGAGGTAACGAGGTAAAAGAGGAGGGCTATTTTTAGGATGGAAGATATTATAGTCTTTCTGAGCTGATGGAGTAGTTCTTTAGGAAAGAAATACTGGATTTTACTTTCATGGATGCTACAGGGCCAGTAGCTATGATAAGGTACAAATTCATGTTTTAGGTATATTAGGCCAATTTGCTTCTTCCTACTTATTTTAAAGTTTCTTCATATATAAAAATATCATGAAGTCTTAAATTCATGTTACTTAGGAGCATAAGTTATCAAATAAGACATAATCATATTCCCTTTGGAGAGACAGATAAGCAGTTTATTCCCTTTGTAGGCTATATATATAGCCTACAAAATAACACAGGGTTCATAGCTGTACTATAGCAACAGATCCTATAAGCCAGTGATGCTGAGTGATGCAGCCAATCAGTGACCCAGGATTTTTTTGTTGATTGAAAAAAATTAGGTAAAATCATGCTGAAAATCACTGATAATCAAAGATAAGCAAATTAAGATGAGCCTTTTTATCAGATTATCAGATATTAAGATAATAATACCCATTGTGGTTAATATGGATAAACATCTACATTTGGAATATGTAAATTGGCCCAGCCTTTTAAGAAAAATTTAGTATGCCTGTCAAATGGGCATGCTATTTGATCTAAAAATTTACCTTACTAACTTTCTCTCAAATGCATGAAATTAAATATACTAAGATGTCATACTGTAATAGAAAAAAAAGTCTAGACTGTCACTAGAGGACCAACTATATAAGTGAGGCGAGCTATGTAATTAACTCTGTATATACAACTAGAAAGACACCCGTGACAGAATCAAAAAGAAGAAAAACGTGTGTAATATAGAACAGTATACATAGTTGCAGCTTATATTTATATTAGTAAGTAATTTATGAATCAAGTGATCTAACCTGATCTTTTCAGATTTTAAGTAAAAAGTCTTTATAAATCTTACAAACCTTGGAGAACTTCTGGCAAATTCTAATAAATTGGAGCTTAGAAATAAAACTTTACACCTTTATTACCTTTTTATTTGATGTGAAGTCTTTTGAAAATAGGGAGCCTATATCAAAAGACCATTTAAATTGTAGTAAAGCAATTTCAAAACCTTCATGGCCTTTCAGGATTACCTGCTTAGCTTTGAAGAATCATGCTCAGCTCTTTCCTCATTTGTATTCCATCAGCAAATATAGAAAATACATGCAGTTCCTGAAATGCACCATGCTGTTTCATGCCTTTGCTCTTGCACCTACCTGTTCTTCCCCTTCCTAAATTCCCTCCATATCCCCAAATTGCTCTGCTACCATCTACTTATTAGAAATCATATGAAGCCTTAAAGGCATTCTTAAGTCTCCCATTTTTATTCAGTCTTTTATGAAATCTCACATGTACCCACTCCCAACCAGACCTGTACCCCCAACCCAGGTTATATATATAACTTGGGTAAATTGTGATTAATTTATTTCTCTCTCTTACTTAAGTTATGAGCTCTGAGGGTAGAGACTATGTTTTTAGTATTAGTACCCCTAAGCGTAATGCACAGTAAGTCTTCAATAAAGGTTTGGTTAAATAATTGGTTGATAAATCCAGTGTAAATGTTAAAAACGGTATTAACAAAGCAAACAAATCTGAACATTAATAGATTTCATTCATTCTTAAATATTAATTGAGCACCTGTGGTATGTAAAACACTGCTAAGAACACCCCGGGAAGGGTGTCCAGTGCTGAACCCCACTAGCCTAGTGGAAGATTCTCACAGATGAGCAGACACTTATGACACAGGATAATTATGACGGAAGATGTGTGGTATGGGTATGCATTTCAGGAGCAAGTGAAGTTAGGAGAACCGACAGCATTGTGTTTGGGCTTGGGAGAGGCTGCAGAGATAAACAGGAGCCAGTCACATAGGCCTGCCAAGTCATATGTAAAGAGTTGGGAGCAGGGTGGGGTGGGGGACTCCATTTCAGCTACCTCTCAGAAAGATTACTTTGCCTCTAATAATTAGTGTGTTTTAAGAAATATGGCACTGAATGAATTGTTTGCAACTTGTATTTACATATACTGACGTGTACCTTAGAGTATATTTATATTTTTTCATTTCCGTTTTTAAGCAACGAAGTGGTGAATCTGTCAAAGTGCACCAACTTGATGTTGCTATTCCCTTGCATCTCAAAAGCCAGCTGAGGAAAGGGCCCCCACTTGGTGGTGGGGAGGGAGAAACAGAGTCTGCAGACACGATGCCGTTTGTCATGTTAACTAGAAAAGGCAATAAACAACAGGTAAGAGACTGTCCTCTCTACATTCACAATTGATTGTTCGCAAGTTTAAGTAGTAACTGTTTTGTAGGTTCTAAGTTTATCATTTGCCTATAAGAGGAAAGAGTTAGAAATATTTAAAGTATTCAGTGGTAGAAATAATTTTATTTATTATATGTATGGAAGACACATCTGACTTCTGTTGAATGGATACTTTTAAAGGAAAGGACATTTAAATTTTAAATTCTTATATATTAGAATATATAAATAATTTGACTTTCAGGAGGAAGGTTTCATAAGTAAGCTCAGGGTAGAAAAGGAAAGGAAGATGATGACAGATACAGCTCAAGAAAATCTTCATTTGTTAAGATTTCTCTTGAAAATCGTTTTTTGGGGGCACCGGGTGGCTCAGTTAAGTGTCTGCCTTTGGCTCAAGTTGTAATCCCAGGGTGCTGGGATTGAGCCCCATGTCAGGTTCCCTACTCAGCAGGGAGCCTGCTTCTTCCTCTCCCTCTGCCCTCCTGACCCTACTTGTGCTCGTTCTCTCTCTCTCAAATAAATACCATCTTAAAAAAAAAAAAAGAAAATCATTGTTTTTTTACCTTTGATCCTTTTCCATTCTCCTTATACTGCTTCCCCATCTTTCCTTATCTTATAGACGCTCCTCAAAATCATTTCCCTGACTGCTAGTTGTTACTTTAGAGATTTATATACTCATTCCTCAAACACTTACTGATTATTGAGCATCTACTACTGCCAAAAATACCAGCTGCTGAGGCTATGGGGATAGATAAGATAAAGTCCTGTCCTTGTGAACTCACATCCTGCCAAGGGTGATAGACAAATGTATTTGCAGAATGCAACGTGCTATGAAGAAAAAAAAAAAAGCCCAATTCTCAGACACAGCTCTAGGATATATCCCCCATCACCAGTTCTATAAAAGTTTTCCCACATTAACATTATGCCTCCTAGCATTGATGGGATCTTGTGATAATCGGCAACATTTTTTTATTCAGCTTTTAGTGGTATGTAAAATAATGGAGCATCTTAAAATTAAGGGAATGTTAGATTCTATGAAATATGGTGGCTACCACAACTTAGAGACAAGCTGTATTCTTTCAGTTAGTCCTGTAACAGGTAATTTGATGTTCACTGTATGCACCAGGCACTGTCCCAGGTGCAGAATGTACAGCAGTTACCAGAGTCCCTCCTCTGGAGGTGGTGAGGGGAGACTTTTCATTCCAGTGCTGAGAGGCAGACAGTGAAGAAATATATAATGTTGGGCAGCCCAGGTGGCTCAGCAGTTTAGTGCCGCCTTCAGCCCAGGGTGTGATCCTAGAGACCCAGGATCGAGTCCCACGTCGGGCTCCCTGCATGGAGTGGAACCTGCTTCTCCCTCTGCCTGTGTCTCTGCCTCTCTCTCTCTCTCTCTCTCTCTCTGTCTCTCAGGAATAAATAAATAAAATCTTAAAAAAAAAAAAAAAAGAAATACATAATGTCAGGAGACATGGGGAAAATGCTATGAAGGAAAATAAAGTAAAATAGAGGCTAGAGAGAGACTGGGGTGTGGAGAGAGGGGTGCTGAAGGTGATGGTCTACAAGACCTCTAATGAGAGAACATCTGTGATGGAAAGGATAGTTGTTCCTCTCCACTAGTACAGCCACGAAGAGATGACGCCCAAATTAATTTTTATCTTTGCTTTTGTCAAGTAACCTCTCCTATACTCAGAGGTTCAGAGTTGTTCAGGATACCATTATTTTGCTATATTGCAAGTAAATCTTGAGGTGCAAAACTGTACACCACTTAGAATCCTGGCAAGGAGGGCCAGGGAAGGCTTCACATCACATTGTATGTCAGTAGTTCACTTTGGCTTAGTCTTGGTGCACTGCTGTGTCTTTCAGAAACTGCCTTCATAATTCTTTTCCCGTCATGGCCCCTCCATCCCTGTTGCTGGGGTTATTGCTTTTTTAGGAGAGCTCTGTCCTCATCCACCCTTAGGCCAAGTTTGAGCTCTGGCATTTCCCCCGTACCCCCATCCTCTACTCAGCCCCTAGGAAAATAAGGGGGTGTTTTGACCAAGATCCTACACTTGGTCTTGAACCAAGATCTTTGCAAAACTGCTCTCCTCAGAGCACCTGAAACTGCCAGTTCATCACGGTTCGCAGGATTCTCAAAGCCCAGAGTTTGTTTTCTTTTTTAGGGATTACTTCATTCTCTGAGCTTCACTTTTTTATTTCATCATTACATTTTAGGTCTGCTTCATTCTCTGTTTTCTTTAAAAGCTCTTAGCTCCTCCCCTGTGCCCCATACCAGATTTTTTTTTTTAAGATTTTATTTGTTTATTCATAAAAGACACAGAGAAGCAGAAACATAAGCTGAGGGAGAAGCAGGTTCCCTGTGAGGAGCCTGATGCGGGATTGTGACCTGAGTCAAAGGAGACTCTCAACCACTGAGCCACCCAGGTGTCCCCCCATACCAGATTTTCTGAGCACAAAAGAGTTTTTTTCCATTGTGAAGGGCAGTACATGGCAACTTCAGTTAGATACGTCTGGTTCCCATTTCAGTTCTGCTGAATGTTTGTATCACTGGCAAACATCTTGTGAACCACTTTTCTTTATTTTTATTTATTTGAGAGACAGTATGAGCACAAAAGTTAAATAATCTGTTTTCTTCATTTGTCCTTCCCTTTTGTGAGGCACATGTGAAAATTCATTTTAACTTTGTCAAGTCATAGCCAGTTTGACCTTTTTAGAACATGTAGGCATAAATTAAACCATAGCCTGTCCTGAGAAACTTCTGCGCTTTGAAAGGTAAGTTCATTTCAGCAGTCTTAAATTCTAAATTGCATTGATCAAAGTAAAAATATGTGTTCATTTTTTAGAAGGAATATTTTTGGCGTATATATTCTGTATAACCCATATAACTTTATACAAAACGAGGAATGGAAATTCATATTTCTTAAAATATGAAAGTTTAATTTTTAAGGAAACATTTTCATTGAACTTTATTAAAAATATTAAACATGAAATGAGAGCTCAGAGTACTTGGTTATTAAGTACATTTTCAACTCATAAAGTTTATTTGGAATTTTGGAAAGTGTTCAATTTTAGGAACATTATTTGAAGAAACATCACTGGTATTTTGTGGTCTGAAAAAGAAAGTTATTTTGTTCAGATTTTTATTTCTTTATTTAACTTTTGGGTGTTGGCCCTTCTGGTGCAACAGTTTTTCTAGAAATGTGAAATCTTTTGCCTTATAGGAATCTTTAGTTCTTAGGTGAATGATCTCTTTGTGCACCAGATTTGTGCTCAGAAAGAACTTTCTTCTGTAGTTATTAGGAAAATAAAAATTTGTACTAAGGAAATGAGTAGTTGAAAAGAGGATAATGCTATTTATATTTTATTTTTCTAGATTTAAATATTTATGAACTAGAATAATGAATTTAAAAAATATTTTGATCATTAAAACAAGTTTTAATGTAATAGAACTATTATATCATATTTTAATGAGCTTTTTTGATTGCTTTAAACAAATATATAGTATATTTATTATAGCTTAATACTCGTAAACAACTCAACTTTTTTGCAATAAATATTTATAAGGAATCATTTGTTTTATATATCTTTTGACTGGAGCAATTTATACTTGGGATTGTGAGTGTGCATGTGTGTGTATGTTTCAATTTCAGCTACAGTTATGAAGTAGCTTTAAAATACAACCTAGGGCAGCCCCGGTGGCTCAGCAGTTTAGCACCGCCCTCAGTCCAGGGTGTGATCCTGGAGACCTGGGACTGAGTCCCACGTCGGGCTCCCTGCAGGGAGCCCGCCTCTCCCTCTGCCTGTGTCTCTGCCTCTCTCTCTGTGTGTGTCTCTATGAATAAATAAATAAAATCTTAAAAAAAAAAATACAACATAAATCAGATCCTGGGTGGGCTCAGTGGTTTGGCGCCTGCCTTCGGCCCAGGGTGCTATCCTGGAGACCTGGGATTGAGTCCCACATCGGGCTCCTTGCATGGAGCCTGCTTCTCCCTCTGCCTGTGTCTCTACCTCTCTCTCTCTCTCTCTCTGTCTGTCTGTCTCTATCTCTCATGAATAAATAAAATAAAATCTTTAGAAAATAAAATATAAGCTAAATCACCTTCATTGGATGCCCTGATTTTTTTCCATTGTGAAGGGCAGTACATGGCAACTTCAGTTAGATACGTCTTGGTTTCCATTCCAATTTAGCTGCTGAATGTTTGTATCACTGGCAAACATCTTGTGAACCACTTTTCTTATCTTTATTTTTATTTATTTGAGAGACAGTATGAGCACATCTATGACTAGTTTTCCAAATTAGTAATTTCTATTTCTGTAACCTTTAAGCAATTCCACTTCTACGTATCTATACTATAGACTATACTTCCGCAAATATATAAAGATATTTATAGGAATGTTTACAGCAGCAGTTGGGGATGGCCAGGAATATGGGTAGGTGGGGTAGGGGAAAGATACCTTTGGACTTTAATGCATTTTGTATTACTTGAATAAATTATTAAAAAAAGAATCACTGCCAAATTCTAAGTCATTTTCTGTCCCTAGTACCAAATAGATGCTTTATTTGAGATGATAAGGGTAAAGAGAGGTGAAAATTTGAGTTCCTCAAGGTAAGTTAGACTCCAATATTAAAATGCTCTTACTTATTCAGCTAGCTGGTTTTCCTGAGAAGCTTTACAAACTGGTTTTAAATGTATATACAAACACAGAAAGAGTGACATATTACTGTTTCACAAAATACTCAAGGCAAAGCAGCCCAATAAGAAAGGCAGACATAATTTCTTGATCACCATGAAATCACAAGCTGCAATTCTAAGATGTTTCTATCTGTCACCACATTAACACAAAGAAAAGAGGGTGGGCCGTCACCCCCCCCCCCTTACTGGGTTCCTGATAATATTTGAACTGTCCTTCATAATTCAGTACTGATGAGATTAATAATTATGGTACTTATCACACTAATGAAGTAGTATAAAACATTATAAAAGAAATTTCATAATGATTTGATCAAAAATGTGAAAAATATAGGTTTCTATTTATTTATAAGACTGATCTGATACAAGTTTTACAAAGGAAAATATTCTCGAGTACTTAAAAAGGATATAAAAGAGATAGTAATAGATACAGAGAGCACAGGACACAAATTTCCTGATGCCACCCTTACCAAGTGCCTTTACTGTAAAGCTGCCAAAACATTTTTTTTAAAAAAGTTACAACTTTATAGCAAATTAGATGACAAAAAAATTGAAGCCACTCAAACTAGATTTTCTGGAGTAATAATTGTTATAAATGTGATTTATTTATATATTTTTAAATATTTTCTTTATTTATTCATGAGAGACAGAAAAAGAGGCAGAGACACAAGCAGAGAAAGAAGCAGACTCCATGCAGGGAGCCCGATGTGGGACTTGATTCCGGGACTCCAGGATCATGCCTTGGGCCAAAGCCAGTGAGCTACCCGGGCTGCCCTCGGTTGATTTGTTTTTAATACTGAATATGAACTTAATGCAGTTTGACAGTGTTTTTAAGAGCCTTAAAGAGTTGATAAATGACTCTTGAAACCTAACAGGTATTTTGTATTTCACTGAGACAGTACTCCGCATTGCCAGATTTCTTACTTATAGTAAAAATAAAATAATTGTGATAATAGTAACAGCTAAAACATATTGAATTACTAGTGTAAAAAAAAAATACTAGTGTATTTCAGACATTGTTCTTTTATGTGCAATTCTATATTTAAAACTAATGTGTATTAATTTATGTAGCTCTGTTTATTGATTTATACTGGTAGGTTAAATTTTATTTAGAATCTTTGTGTTAGATATCTGGTAATCCGATTTCATAATTGTATTCTGTTACGGGAAGATTAGAAAATTGCTTCAAGTCATCATTCTAGAAATGATTCTTATAGTTGTGGTCTTTCTAGAATTTGACATCTCTGTCTCTGCTGTCAATAATCTGGCCCACCCTGTTTGCAGTGTCTAATTCAGATTTTATCTACCAATAGTTTATAGCACCTGGATTTGAAAAAGCAGGCGCAACAGAATGCTTTCCTCATGAATAGTGCTGAAAATTAAAAATTTCATTTTGAATTAATGTGACCAATCAGTAATTCTCCTTAAGAAGAGTAAATTTATTACTTTTTATTTCTTTTATTTTTCTTTCACATAATTAGGTAACATGTAAAGAGTGGCAGAAAATTCATTTTGACTGAACTTTTCCACTAACTTACTTTTTGTGTGTCTTCCTGATTGTGAAAAATAAAAGGTTTATTAGAATGATGGCCATTTTATTTGAACTTTGTTTCAGTAGTTTTTGTTAGTAAAAATAAGACACAGTTGGGGCAAGTGCCATCTGAGACAGACACATTCCTGATGCAGACTATATTACACAGGCCTCAAAACATATACAGAAGTAGTCAGCGTTTTAGTTTTTACTTGGTGATTGTCAGTCATATTCTGCTAAGAAGATAATGTTTTTAGTTGACTGGTGATTTTTATTTTGCTGCAGTTTTAGTTTCAGCTGTATAGTTAACTACTGAGGGTAGCTATTATTCTGAACTTTGTTATTTTGAGGCATTATTAATAGGTAATATTTGTGGAGAACCTACTGTGTGCTAGTCACTGTACTGTACATATGTCTCAGTCTCACAGCAACCCTAAAAGGTAGTGTTCATATCCTCATTTTATAGCTGAGAGAAAGTACACTCTTAAGTGCTTTGCTAAATTGTAGTAATAAATAGTAGGGCTGAGCTGTGAACCCCATCTGTCTGACCACAAAAATCCATGGTCTTCTTTACAGCAGTGCCTGGCAAGTGTACATTTCATGAAAGCCCTGATTGTAATGTGGAACTGAAAGGAAGTTTGAGGGAGGGGCAGGAAAACACAGAATTCATAATTGTGGGTGAAGGAAAAATGGACCATCGTCAAACCATATACAGTAGAATTTAGAAATAACCCACAACTTGCAGTTTCTAAAGGAGATGTAGTTAAGAGGGTGTGGAGGATTTTTCTTTTCTTTAAAGATTTTTATTTACTTATTTTAGAGAGAGCACAGGGTGAGAGTAAGATGGAGAAGCAGACTCCTTACTGAGCAGGGATCCCCATGTGGGGCTTAATCCCAGGACCCCGGGATCATGACCTGAGTCAAAGGCAGATGCTTGACTGAGCCACCCAGGTGCCCCTAGGCGCTTTTTTAAAAAATTGGAATGTAGTTGACCTGCAGGAGTACTTTTTTTTTTTTAAAGAAGATTTTATTTGTCTAATCATGTGAGACACAGAGGCAGAGACATAGGCAGAGGAAGATGCAGACCCCCTGCAGGGAGCCCGAGATCATGACCTGAGCCGAAGGTAGACACTCAATAGCTGAGCCATCCAGGCATCCTGAGGAAGTACTTTTTAAAAGGTTATGTTCAGGGTCGTAAGAACAAGGAAAGGTAATCCCACTGTTATAGAGAGATTTTTTGGGGGGGAGAACAACTTATTTTTGCTTTTTTCAATAAGGAAGATTTCAATCTGGAAAGGTAAGTTTAAGATTGGGTAAAATTAGTGCCAAAAGGGATAATTTATCTACTTTAAATGAGTCCCAGTCTTTAGGCAAAAACAAGTTATATCCTCAAAGACTGAAATAACTTCTATGTGTTATTGTAGAGCAGTTGTCGTTAAACTTCGAAAGTCTTTCAGAATGAGACAGTAGTCAAAAGATGCATAATGGGCAAATAATTTCCTTGTTCAAAGAGCAAGGGAAAAAAAGTACGTTCTGGAGACAATACAATCCAATAAACTTGATGTCAACTTTTAGCATAATTCTAGATTAAATTTTAAAAAATGATTTTAGTCATGAGGAAAATGAAGATTAAAACCAAAATGAAAATACCACTCTTTACTCACTAGAATGGCTAAAATTATAAAGACTGGCCATACCAAGTGTTGACAAGGGTGTAGAGGAACCGGGACTCTCATTCACTAGTGAGTGTAAAATGATGCAACTACTTTGGAAAACATTTTTGTAGTTTCTTAAAAAGTAAAATACACCACAGGGCGCTGGGCTGGCTCAGTAGAGCATGTGACTCTTGATTTCGGAGCCATGAGTTCAAGCCTCATTGTGAGTATAGAGTTTACTTTAAAAAAATAAAAAAAGTAAAATGCACCAGCCATTCCCAGCTTTTCATTATTAGCATTTTGCATTTAAGAGAATTGGAGACCTATGTCCACACAAACATAAGTTTAATAACCCAAAAGAGAAACCCCAAGTGAGTAAATAAGCAAATTGTAGTGCATTCATACAAGTATATTCTACAATAAAAACGAACAAACTGTTCATGCATACAGCAACATAGATGCATCTCAGAACCATTGTGGGAAGTAAAAGAAGCTGGACAAAATAATGTGTTGTATGATTGAATCTACATAAAATTTTAGGAAGTTCAACTAATCAGTAGTGATAGAAATGAGGTCAGCAGTTGCTTGGGGGTAGGGCAGGGGAAGAGATGGGTTACAGAGGAACAGAGGAGCCTCTTGAAGCAATGGACATGCTCATTATCTTGATAGCAGTGAGGTTTTCTTGATTGTATGTGTATGTGTTTTTTTCTTTAAAAGATGGTTTTGAGCTCATAAATAGAAAGGGTAGTTGCAAGGAATCTGTACTTGACCAGTAAGAGCACATTAAGTCAGACTCATCTCATTGGGAAGAGTGAGTGAGGTCTGCTAGGCTGGTAGCCAAATTGACTACCTCAAATATATTTTTATTTTGATACAGGAAATAGTTATCTACTGTAATAAAAAATGAAATGCAGTTAGTTTGGTTTGTAGATGTTTCACACCCACACTTAAGATTTTTCACCTTAGTGTATCTGGCCTGGTGCATTTAATGTTCTGGGAATTACATTTTAAGAGGACTTAATAAAAAGTGCATCATATTAAAGAGACTACCAAAAGAGGACATTTGAGATAATGTGAAGAATCAGATTGTTCAATTAGATTCAGATGAATCAGAGACTTACATAGTATTAAGCTTTACTAATCATTTCAAGGATGCAAGCATTCAAAATGGCATAGATCAATCAGAGAGAGTTCTGGGATCTTGACCACAGGTCTCTGTGTCCTTATGTTCTTAGATGATACTGTCTTTATTGACTAACAGGAAAGATATTATTTTTCTAAACTTGTTTAATTCTACTTAGCATTTTATTTGAAATCTTTTTTTCTTCGATTTTCTCAAGCCATTTGTGATTTCCTTGTTATTTTTTCTCAGTTTAAGATCCTTAATGTACCCATGTCTTCCCAACTTGCTGCAAATCACTGGAACCAGCAACAGGCAGAACAAGAAGAGAGGATGAGAATGAAAAAACTCACACTAGATATCAATGAACGGCAAGAGCAAGAAGATTATCAAGGTATGCAATCATTTATAGGACAGAAGTGGAAAATTTGG
This sequence comes from Canis aureus, assembly GCF_053574225.1. Lineage (NCBI taxonomy): Eukaryota > Metazoa > Chordata > Mammalia > Carnivora > Canidae > Canis > Canis aureus. The sequence goes on from NC_135615.1 coordinate 25,161,897, forward strand.
ATGTCTTTTGGGCTTTTTAAATATAGAATACCAGAGTTCTTACCCTCCCCCTCCTTTTCACAACATCTTTGTAAATATTGAGCCTAAGAAATTGTTTTTATATTCCATTCTGTTTTCATTTTTTCCCACTTACAAAATAACAGTAATATAATTTTCATCCTATTTTGCTAACTCCATAATTCAGTTAGATTCTGTGCTGTTATAGTTATGTTTGTAACTAAGATAATCATTTTTAATTGTCTCATGTTTCCAGTCATCTGTGAGCAAATTAATTCAACACATATTATTATCTCATTTTGTCTATTTGGGAATCTTGTCTCGAGGACCGCTTCTTCAAATTTGAGGGTGTACTCAGATTAAGATTCTAGTTTTGCGCAGATATACCCTACACTCTTCAATTAACTGTAACCTTATGTATAGAGTCCATGAACCTCATAAACCAGCCTCTTGACATTTCTGTGGCGCCCAGATTTTAGAGCCATTAACATGGTTGTTTATATAGCACTGTACTGACAAACTGCTTTTTGTGCAAGAGACATTGTTAAGTAAATAAACATTAGGTTTTCTTTCTTTGAATCTCTCTTGTAGAGTCTCTTCTGGTTGATATCAACATTTTTAACAATCAGTAATAGCCAATGGTGTAAGTGCTTACTATGGGCTGGACACTGTCTTACGTATTTTTTACAAAGCACTTAACCCTCACCACAATTCCAGGAGATAAGTGCTTATTATTACCCCCATTTGGCATTTAGGGAAATGAACCGGAAGTCCTGTAGCTAATAAGCTAATAAGTGGCAGATCTGGGATTTGAACCAATATTGTCTGGCTCCAGATGTGTTTGTAGCTATTGAACCAGACTGCTTCTCATGCTGTTTTACTGCCTCACAAGACACTTACATAGTGGCCAAATTGACATTGGATATTAAATGCTTCCAGAGCATGTCTCCTCCCTGATGTACTCTTTCAGAACTTCTTAATCATTGTAGTCTGTGTAATGGTGGTTTTTCTTTAATCACTTACCTGACAGAACTAAAAGACTTCATCTCCTTAGGGGTTTATTTGCTTCACAGAGGGGAATGCATTTATGAGAGTTAACCACCTTTTCTGTTTTGCTCTTGCTTACAGAAATGCTGCAGTCTCTTGCCCAGCGCCCAGCTCCAGCAAACACCAATCGGGAGCGGCGCCCTCGTTACCAACATCCAAAGGGAGCACCTAATGCGGATCTAATCTTTAAGACTGGTGGGAGGTAGGACCATCTCTCTCTCTCCTTTTTCTTCCTTTAGCTACTTATTTTTCACGAGGTATGAATAAATTGGATAGTTCTGGATTATACTTACTGATAAAGGCCTAATTAGCAAAATAGAAAAGTCTTTGAGTTGTAAGTATTTGAGAAAAAGAAAAAATTATAAAATAATTACAGTTGTTTTTTAATTTCAGCCCCATTGATTTTGGCTTTCACTCTCTGAGTGGACTTCTTTGGATTCTTTACTTTTCTCTTTTGCATTCACAGAGATGACTAGTTATAGATGACACTTTTGTGTTAGAATTTTTCAAGTCAGTGTTAATGTTTACCAAAACCCAAAACCTGTATTCTACACTTTTAAGCCTGGAGGTTGAATTTGTTTTGACATGTTTTGTTTGTTTGTTTTTAATTATAAAATATCCTGCTGAGATCCATGCCAGTTCTACTTAAACTTGAGTTGCTTAAAGTGAAACAGTTAAAATTCCATAAGGAATTTCACATAGAAGGTTTCCCTTTTTTGCAAAAAAAAAAAAATTTTTTTTTTAATTTAATTATTCATGAGAGACACAGAGAGGCAGGCAGAGGCTTAGGCAGAGGGAGAAGCAGGCTGTCTGCGGGACTCGATCCCAGGACTCTGGGATCATACCCTGGGCCGAAAACAGACTCTCAACCACTGAGCCACCGGGGCGCCCCTAGAGGATGTTTTCTAATAAGACCTACTCATCATCTTTTAAGGGGGAATATTATTTAAAGTTTTTCTGGGGGATGCCTGGGTGGTTCAGTGGTTGAGTGTCTGCCTTTGGCTCAGGGAGTGATCCCAGGATCTGGAATTGAGTCCTGCATTGGGCTCCCTGCGAAGAGCCCCTCTCTCTCTCTCTCTCTCTCTCTCTCTCTCTCTCTCTCTGCCCTCTCTCTCATGAATAAATAAATAAATATTAAAAAAAAATAAAGTTCTTCTGGGATTTGATCTAAAGACCCATACCATCAACTCAATTTTCTGTCTTGTGGTCAGGTTATAATCAAAGGTGACATTGGCTTTGCTGCTTTACTGATTTTCAAGATATTAGTGTTTAGGCTAAGGACGTAAAAGAGTCCCAAGGATGTCACTTGCTCTTGGGGGTGAGCAAAGTAGATGTGGAAGGAGTATGCTAAGGGTTGGGAGCAGAATAGTTCATTATTTGTGGACAACAGTGCCGAGAAAGTACAGGAGTCTCTGTCTTGTCTTCACTCTCTTTGCATGTTCTTCTTTTTTTTTTTTTTCTTTTAAGATTTTATTTATTTATTCATGAGAGACACACAGAGAGAGAGAGGCAGAGACACAGGCAGAGGGAGAAGCCGGCTCCATGCAGGGAGCCCAATGTGGGACTCAATCTGGGACTCCAGGATCACACCCTGGGCTGAAGGCAGGCGCTAAACCACTGAGCCATCCAGGGATCCCCTGTTTATGTGTTCTTGATAACTTTTTTCTTTGACCTATATGCTCAGACAACTAATCAAATTACAGGTTAGAACATTGATTTGTCATAGCAGTTAAGGGGTCTATTTTTTAACATCTAGTGAGTATAATGTTTTTAGAAATCCAAGTTAGAACTGAAGTACAAGTTCATCTAATTAGGCATAAGATATTAGGTCATTTTTAATTATTCACACTTCATTAAAGTCCTTTAATAAAACCTTTTATTGCTACTAAAACGTAGAAGCTAGGTAGTTTTAACAGGCCATGAAAATTTTATTTTTCTGCTTTTACATTTCTTTACAGAGCATTAAATATGTATCAGTATTCTTGATAATACCCATTTCTCTTCTCATGATAGGTGAACAGAACTATTAGAATGTTTTTATCTTGATATTTTCCATCAACTTTGCTTTTCCATGTTAGAGCTTCACATCTCTGAATGGGATTATTTCTATTAATACCTAGTCTGTCTTGAATCACAGTGCAAATATAGTACATTTTCCTAATTTTTAAATGTTTGGGTAGACTTAAGAATCAGTAACTATGACATTTGATGCCTAATTGATACTCGCAATATGATTTGCCCCCCTGAGCTTACCTCACTCCTACTGCACTTACCACGGGTTCAGTTCTGCACCATGCCAAATTAAAAAGTACAAAAAAGGACAAAGTCTTTATGCACAAGCTTCTGGTCCAGTAGGAAAACTAAGTATAAGTATTTGAAAGAGCTAATTCTTTCAAGTCCAAGTCATATATTTATTTGAAAAAGTCATTGAAAATTTATTAAGTACCAGGCATTTCTTAAGCAACAGGGAAAAAAAATATGGGAAAACAGATGTCTAAACTTATATGCTAATAGATGTGTGATAGATGAACACAAACGTATGGCTTTCTTAGTTTGCTACCAGTTACTCAGTTTTTCAAAATTCTCTTTGTTAACTTCTTGTTTCTTCCCCTCCCTCCAGCGCTATTTAACCAAACTTGGAAGGATTGGCCATATTTGCTCTTTACTCCTCACCTCTCACTGCTGTGGCTGACTGCAGTCTCCTGCCTGCCCCCAGCCGCCTCCCAGGGGTCCATTCTGTCTCTTTCAGGCTGCCTCACCAGCACTTAGCATGTGGACCCCTCCTTGACATACTCTCTTCTCTGGACTCATGTGGCTCTCCTGTCTTCTGGTCTTTCTCTTCCTCCTTGACTCCTCCTCCTGTCTCCTGACTCCTTTATGGACTAGCCTCTGCCTGGAGATGCTGGTGTCCCTCAGGGTCAGTCCTAGCCCCTTCACTCCTACCCCTGCATACTCTCCGTGGGAGGTGTCCTTCCCTCCTGTGACCCAGTTATCTTCCCTTGCTCCAGCTCAGGTCACACATTTTCGTTTCTGACTGTATATCCACCTGTCTTCTAAACAACCACCTAGACGGTATGTCACCTGCTCCCAGCCTCTGTCCTCCTATCTTCTCTGGCTCAGCAAGTGGAGGCACTGCCGGGCCAGTTGTCCACACTAGAAAAGTTTGGACTGTTGTCTCCCTCGGTTCCCATATCTAGTTAATTAACAAATCTTGATTCTACTACTGAATGCTTCTCACACTTGCCTATTTATTCTACCTCCACTGCTGGAGGAGGTAGATCAAGCTAGATCAAGCTACCATCACCTCTTGTAGGATTGCTGCTAGCAGTCCCCTGATCTACTTCTCAGTCTCCAATATCAGCCCCTTCCAATTCCTTCTCATTGATGTACTCACATGTTCTTTCTAAAATGTACATCTGTTGTCTGGGTAAATGAACTTTTCTGCTTAAAACCAGTGGCTCCTCATGGCTTATAGGATAAAGTCCAAACTCCTAAACTCGGTTACCATGGCCCTACATGAACTGGGGGTGGTTGGTTGTATTTACCTTATTGGCCTTAACTCTTTCTCTTCCTCTATTCCAAACGAAGCTGGCCTTTTAATCCTTCTAGTTAATGTTCTCTGTTTGGAACTTTCTCATGCTTTCCTTTAGGGATATCTCCTGCTCTTCTTTCAGATCTTACCTTGATATTCTTCAAATCTGATGTAGGTTGGTGCGTATATGCTGCCCTCATTCACTGTATATTTCTACAGATCTTATCCCGTGTAATCCATCACTTGCTACCATGTCTTTATCTAAACCTCGTGAGACTGAAGATTGAGAGCAGAAATGAAGCCTTGTCTTGTTTTTTTATAATTCTGTAGCTCTTGTGCCTAGCACATAGTAAATGCGCAATTAATATTTGTGGAATGGACAAAGAAACTTTTAAAAATCTGTATTTAGGGCATCCCTGGGTGGCCCAGCAGTTTAGTGCCTGCCTTTGGCCCAGGACGTGATCCTGGAGTCCCGGGATCGAGTCCCACATCAGGCTGCCTGCATGGAGCCTGCTTCTACCTCTGCCTGTGTCTCTGCCTCTCTCTCTCTCTGTGTGTGTGTGTGTCTCTCATGAATAAATAAATAAATAAAAATCTTTTTAAAAATCTGTATTTAGTCATCTAATAAACTTTTTCCCTAAGCTTTGCTCCCTCTTTCCTCGTTTCCTGATTTTGTGAAAGTCCAATTCTTGAGCTATTATCTCTTCCTGTTTTAAATTATTTCTTGAAGCCATAACTTAATAAAAAATGCTAACTTGTCCATCATTCTTAAAAAATGGCTCTCTCTCTGAGGTATTATTATAATATTTTTTAAAGCCAGTGCTCTTATAATACAGATGTGAGTGAACATGGTAGAGGAATAAGCAATCACAGAAACCTAAGTTTTTGACCCATTCAAACACTAAATGTTCTTTGACTTTTTTTTTTTTTTAAGATTTTATTTATTCATGAGACGCAGAGAGAGAGAGGCAGAGACACAGGCAGAGGGAGAAGCAGGCTCCCTGCAGGGAGCCCGATGTGGGACTAGATCCTGGGACCCCAGTATCACACCCTGGGCCTAAGGCAGGTGCCAAATCGCTGAGCCACCCAGGGATCCCCAACCATTTTTTTAAACATAAGTTTTAAGTGAAGAAATGTCATTTGAAGGAACATAACTGGTGGGGTGAAGTCTCCTGGTGGTTTGGCACCTCTTTTTTATTCTATTTTTAACACTGGGCCAGACCATAGAAAGATGTGTATCTGGAGCAGTGGTTCATCAGATCCCTTAGGGACAACGTGCTGTGAGGTGAATCCCTAAACAGGAGGAAGGAGAAAACTCGAATCAGGTCTGAGAAACTGTTTTCAACTTGACTCTTAACGTGACTACTGTTTATTTTTTAAAATTAGTTATTAATATTGTCAATGTTATATGGCAGATAAGGTGAAAATTCATTTGGACATTGTTATTAAAGCAGATTTTGATAGGTTCCTAGACATTAGTTATAATGATGTAAAATTTTTCTAATCACAAGGAATTCTTAAAATAAGCTGTAAATTAAAGTTGCAGCCATTCTCACTGGGCAGTGATGCCCTAACAGCATAAGCATTTGCTTATAATGAGTTAAAATGGCAATAGTGTTCTAGTAAAATAGTTAACCAATGCAGAAAAGGTAGTTTTCTACTCTGCCAGTGTTGAAAATACTGTGAAACTTCACAACTTTGGCAAGTGTTAGTGCTGATACGGTTTCTGTGCTAAAATTCATATGAGTTAGACCAGTGCTCCTTAAACTTTAAAATTACATTATATGTATATATATATATTTTTTAGACAGAGTACATGCCTGAGCTGAGAACGGTGGGAGGGCAGAGGGAGAATGAGTCCTAAGTGGTTCCACATCCAGCATGGAGCCCGATGTGAGGCTCAGTCTCACGGCCCTGAGATCCTGACCTGAGCCTTAATCAAGAGTTGGCCTCTCAATCAACTGAGCCACCCAGGTGCCCCTAAAATACTATATTTTAACCATAGTGACTCATACTAAACTGCTTCTTCTCACTCGTTTCTAACATCTCCCAGGTGATGTCAAAACTGCTGGAACAAAGATCACACTCTGAGTATGGAGTTACACTATCAGAATTTTTTTGATCCATCTTGAAAAGATGTGCATTTTTTTATTAGGTATTTTCTTTATGTCCCTGTGTAAACCTAAATAAATGATATTTATGTTGTAAATAGTGTCCCTTGTAGAATAATGCTTAATCCAAAGTGTACATTTAAATTACTTTTTGAGCTCTTAAATTTTTAAATCTCTCAAAATGACTGTTTGCCTATAAAGCAGTCAAATGACATTCTAGCCTATATTAAGGGATATATTTATCTTATGAAAGACTGGACATTTCTTTTCCTGTCATTTATTGTACTTATTTAAAATACTCTATCTTAGACCATTGGTCTTGACTTCAGGAAAAAGACTTTCTTTCTCTCAGGGGATACTTGTGTTATTGAACTTGTTCCGTTCAGTTCCAGTCCTGTTATAGATCTATCCAGCCAAAGATACTTTTCCATATTCGCATCTCATTCTTCGAAATCAGTTTCTCGCTCACGTAAGCTGCTTTTGTGAGTAGTGAACTGTTAGCTAGCACCGCCGGAAGGAAGTAGCACACATTGACTGACAGGCCATGGTGGACAGGCATCCACAGGTTTGCCTCCTCCTGAGCACTGTGAAGGAGGGTCTGTTCAGGGTCCCTCCCTTAGCTTCTGCTGCTTGGCCTGTCTTTGCATCTCTTGGCTCTGAAGTACTGTTGATCCCTGCAGCTCCATCATCACCTGGCATTCTCCCTATAAGTGTGTCTCTGTCCACATTTCCCCTCCTTAGGAGGACACAGGCTGGACCAGGGGCCTGGCCTACCTCAGTGTGGCCTTTTCTTAACAAATTGCATCTGCACTGACTCTTCCCAAGTTTGGTCGCATCCTGAGGTGCTGGCATTAGACTTCAGCCTGGGGACTTGGGGACACCAACCCTATACTCAGCTTTTTAGAAAGTAATTATAGCAGAGACTCCAGGGCCACCCACCTGCCGGCCATCAGAATTGCTCTTTCTGATGGCCCTCTGCTCCTGTTGTTTCTTAGTCCAGTAGGAGTGTATGTGCTCATTAAGAAACACCGATTTACCTGGGAGGCATTCATAAAACAGTGGTTGGTGGTGTTGAGGGGGCCTTTTCTTACCACAAGCTTGCCCTCAGTACTAGTTCTTTTTAACATTGCCCTGTTTGTGCCTCCAGGAGACGTTGATCCAGCAGCACGTGTCATTTCATTAGGTCCTGTATCTGATGTTGTGGATAGTGGAGTCCTCCAGCAATTGAATGAGAGCAGTGGACACATCTCAGCATGTCGGTCTAGAGAGTTGCGAATCTAAACCTGGGACAGGCTGGGGCCATGAGGCGGGAACAGCAGCCTCTGCCAACACCGGAACAAGCCGACGCTTCCAGATAAGGCGGAAAGGCCTTTTGTAATGGAAATCACGTGAGGGTTAATCTTCTCTTGAGAATGGCAGTCAAGAAATGAGACGGTTAACTTGACTCCTGAGCAGTTACACCCAGAAGAGCGTCAGTGAGATGACTGAGCCAGAGAAGAGACGGTTGTGATGGTAATGGTATGGGGGAAATGAACTTGAGGTTTAAATTTGATTTGAGTTACAGTGTCTCTGAATTGAACATCCCATGTTGGAAGAAGATACATTTGGGGGCTCCAGGACTACAGTAGAAAAGTATAGAGCAAGCAGTAAAATCTTCTAGTAAAAACTTACATGCAGGACAACAAAATGATGAAAGATAACCAAATACCAGATAATCCACCAGGAAGGCTTTTGTTTAGGAATTTGTTTCAAGAGGAACAAGGGATGAGGGAGAAAATCAGTTTTATCCATCAGAGTCAGTAATACGAAGTTGCCTATTAGGGTAAAAGAAAAATGTGAAGACTTTTGCTATACCAAGAGCATGAGTTCAGATGGCTTAGGGGAGTCTGACACCAGCCCAAGAACAGGGAGATTTGAGCCCATTGTAAGTATCATTGAAAACAAACAGCGTGCGGTCAGCATGTCACAGGAAATGGACGAAGGACAACAAGAAGGGGATCAGAAGATTTTGTTGACCTTCATGGGTTTACAGCCTCTGTCTCTAAACAAAGTATGGAAACAGTAGAGCTTTTATTTTGCGTTTGTTTTTGTTTTTGTTTTGTTTTGTTTGTTTTGTTCCCCCACCCCCACCCCAGCCCCACTAAATAGAAATGAGGGTTCTTAGTCTGTTTCTGGCGATCTGTTAATTTATTAGGGTAGTTGTCTTCCGTTGGCTTTCCGGTAGGCATAGTAAATTAAGTTGAAGAGCACCTCCGTATGCTACAACTTGATTACATCTTTTTTTCTAGCTATTTTGCATTTTTTCTTTTACCATGTTTCAGTTTCTGCATGTAGAATTAAATAAGACACAAAACTTGTAAAGTTGTAACATTTCACATGGAAATGCTGCCCGATCTTCACCAGCTTCAGAAATCTGACCTTTGCCGATGCTGCAATAAAGTGTTGTAATTTAGATTTGGCATGGTTGCGTTTTTTATTTGGCTTGGGTTTTGGAAATTCATTAAATGTGTAGATCTGTGTCTTCCAGGGTCACCCCTGTCCTTTCCGACAGTCTCAGACCATTCCTGTGTTTGCATGGTTTTCCTGGGTGCCTGGTCAGCTCGCCCATGGGTTTGTGCAGAGGGAAGCCACGGAGTCGAGTAGAATAAGCATTTTCAGAACGGGCTTAAAGCTGGTTAGGATGGGACAGGTTGACACAGCCTGGCCCAGCGTGAGGCAGTGTTCACAGTCTTACCATGTGTGTGCAGCACGGTTGACAAAAGCTTCTGTGCGACTCAGAAGGGAATCACAAGAACCATTGTTTTCAGTTTCTTTCCAGGTGTTCATTTCAAGGCAGCCTTACACAATCCAAAAAAAAATGATTGTAATCACTATTGCTAAAATTTCTAAAAATTCATCTGAGAGTCATCAGATTTGAAAAGAAATAAACTTTGAATTAGAAAAGGAAGTTTCAAAACTCCACTTAATTCCCTAACCCCATGTTCCCACCCTCATCTCCATCTTTATCATTGTTCGATATGCCATTACTTGTGATTCTGTGTTGGGGACAATGGTTTACTTTTTTTTTTTTTTTTTTGTATTCTAAGTTTTAAATTGTTAGAGGGAGCCAAGGTTAATTCTAATGTGTATCATGTACAAGGCAGAGAGTATCTGAAAATTAGCTGTGATAATTCACCTTCAGTCTTTCATTTAGAAAGAGTAAGGTCACTAGTGGGTGTCACATGTTGTGGGAACCATCAAGAAAGTGGACCAAACAAGATGGTGTGTAGCATGGGTACTTTATTCAGTTAGATTACTGGAACAAAGGTAGATTACTGGTGACAAAATAGCACCATGGAAGATAGTTTATGTGTTAACCACCAGCAAGCTTGCTTATGTTAAAAATAAATAAGGGAAGCCTCCTGACTTCTAGGAAACATTCTGATTCTCATAACTTTGTCACAGTGTTTTAGGCCTCTTTTTCCTCTTATGGCCCATCAAAGATGAGCAGGTGTTAACAGATCAGATACCAGACTTTGATCCTTTGATTCTGTTTGGGAACTAATGAGCCAAAAAGGCCTCTTGGCAGCCCAAAAGTCCCTCTTTAGGTGAGTGCCTGCACTCTGCTGTGGGAGTTGCCCATACCTTGCATTCTCTGACTCTGCATATAGTCACCACAAACATCCCCATGTGAACCTCCAGGCCAGACAGAAGGAAGGAAGGACAATGGTAGTATGCAGTAGCTGGAGGAGGTGAAGAGGAGCAGGACTAGAAACCTAACAATCACGTGAGCAAGACACACACAAAAGATAAGAGAGCATGGTGCAGAGCCAGGCTGGTGGTCCTGGAGCGTGTGGAATGTCAGTCCCGGAAGAAACAGTGAACAGATGGTGAATCATCTTGCAGGGTGCGGTGACTTCACACCACTTGATGTAGTGAAGTCAGTCATTGGTGGTAATCAGAATTTTGGTAATCCGCAGAAATAACATTCTTTTTTTTATAGGAAGGAAATAGGCCCAAAGTGGTGAGGCCAATGGCAAAGAGAGCCCTCAGATTTCCTAATAACTCCCACTGTAGTGTATAAAATCTTAATAGCACTTATAATGGAAAACCTAACGTTTAAAAAGCAGCAAAATCTCTTATAAAAGGCAGAGGTGAAACATCTTGTGTTTCCTTCTAAACTGGTTTAAAAGTTTTACATTTATGGATGACCTTTTAGCTATCCAGAAGCCCAGTGTGCTATGTAGTTGCAAACAGAAGATTTGCATTTGCTTAAACGCACGGGAGACTATAAGAATCCTAAAGTTTGAAACCAACACAGGAGTATTGTTGGACTTTAAAATAACTATATGCAGTCTGAATCCACATGTGCTCTCTGCTCCTCCACTCTTTTCTTCCTTACTGTCTTAAGTCTCCTCAGGCTGCCATCATAGAGTGGGCGGCTTAAACAGCATTTCTTCTCACAGTTGTGGAGGTTGGAAGCTCAAGGTCAAAGTGCCACACACTCATGTTCTGGTGAGGCCTCTCTCTCTGGCTGACCTCACAATATCCTCACGTGGCCTTCCCTCTCTGCATTTTCCATGTTCTTTACATCTTTCTCTTGTAAGGACACCACCCCTATCACATTAGGGCCTCATCCTATGACCTCATTTAACCTTAGTTATCTCCTTTAGAGGCCCCTCCCAAATAACCATAGTCACACTGGGGGTTGGTGGTCCAACCTATGAAATTTGGGGGACATGATTCAGTTGATAGCATTCACCATCAACTTGGCTGCTGACATCTGCTGAGTGTTCCGTCTGTAGATAGAGAGACGACTTGATGGTTTGCAACCACATCTGCATACACGCAGTGGCTGGCCCCAGTTGGCACAGGCTTCTGACCTTGGGCCAATGAGCTGTGGTCGAGGGACGGTTCTGCGACATCGTGGCTGCTCTTGCAGGGGCCGTCCGAATTATCTGGGGGAGGGCCAATTCCTACACTCAGTTTTACAAAATTGGGGTTCTTGGATTTTATTTTATTTTTGGGGGTTCTCGGATTTTTTTGGGTGGCTTCTCGGATTTTATTTTATTTTTTTTGGGTTCTCGGATTTTAAATGTGAGGTTTCCCACACAGCTCTAAGTTTATTTCTCAAGTTTGATTTTTAAAGAACCCCAAACATTTTATCTGTACAACCTCTCATTAAAGCATCCCTTTTACGTTGTGTGGCTGCATCGAGCTCTCCGTCTGGTGCTTGTCCTTAGACTTGTTTTAAATGAAAACAAAATTGAAGTAGGATCCATTTAAAATAAATTTCAAAATACTTAGCATGCTATAGTAAAATCACATTTTTGACATTCTCATTTAAATATATTTTTTCTTTAACTTTTGGAAATCAAAGGACATTCAGCCACCTGTTATCTCAATAAATAAGCTTTTTTGGAGGAATAAATAACTTTATTATTCAACTGTTTCCTCAGAAGCAATTCTAATTTTCTAGTTTTTGAGAAAAACATTTCAAATTCTGTAGAGTGTGTACATATGTGTGCAAATGCTCACGTTTTTAATGTCATTCTGGTTCTATGAACTGTTTGCTTTGTAATCTAAGAGGTAAACTTGTAATCTAAGAAATGGGTTTAATGTATCCCCCCAACAACTGTGTGTGCCTGTATACACTTACCATTAGGGGATGCTCAGGTCTGAAACATATTTTCAGTAGCAGCCCAAAGGCCAGAAATACCTACTATGTTCAGAGGGGCCGTGAAGGGGCCAAGGTAACCAGTGATCACTCATTTACTAGTTGTATATTGAGCACCACCTCTGACACTTCCTTCCTATGTGACGTTAGGTAGTTATTAACCTCTAGACCTCAGTTTTCTCATCTGTAAAATGGGATCATTTATTAGGGTTGTATGAAGAAATATTGGCATAATGGACATTAGGGTCTTAACACAGCGGCTGTTGGGTAGTAAGTACTCAGTGAAGGTTAACTAGTAGTAGTGATGGTGGTAGTAGGAATAGTAGTAGTTGTAGTACCACCACAGCTTCTGTGTGCCAGATGCAGTGTTGCTTAAAAGTTGACTGACACACTCTGCCCTTGAAGAACTCATAAATCGTTCAAGTGTACAGGGAATGAATGTCACATTCAGAACTGGGTGGCTAAAATCATACACATGACCTCCAACAAATTATAAACTTTATTGCCCATACAAAGATGTGCCCGAAAAGCAGTGGGAAAGCCACCCTTCCAAGTGAATCTGGCCTGGACTAAGTCCTGTCTCCTTGCCCATCTACCCCAAAGAATGCCAGCCACTTAAATTCAGTCATAAACCTCTTATTTTCTCACTAATTGTTTTCCTGTCTGTAACTTCCTCAACAGCAGAGAGTCAGTGGTTGACTTGAATATTAAGGAGAACTACATGGTGGTCGTAGTTCATACGACTCCAAAAGTATCGTGGTAGCTTCTGAGTCCTAACATTCCTGAATGAGAATGAGTTGTTGGGTCAGGCCACCCCCAGTGTTTTCCCAAAGCATATCATGGATGGGGGTCAGACTGACAAAATTCCCAGACGCTCTTTGGAAGAGATGGGGGTCCTAGAAACTCCAAAGGCTGGCGACTTCTTCCAGCAGGCAAGGTGGGCCAAGAAAGTACTTCAGAGCCCTATTAGGACTGAGGTGGGATTTTCATTAGGCTTCTTTGAGAGGGCGCTGACAAAGAATGAGAAGTGAAGGGGGGCGAAACAGGAAGCAGTTTTAAAATAAAGTGCAGTTCCTTGCTTTAACCAGTTTGACAACCTGCTTGTGTGTGTAGCACAGGGGCATGTGGGGCATGGCTTTCAAATCAGTGAGCTCAAGTTTACTACAACTTCTGTGTGCACAGGGGCCATTGATGAAGCATTGAGAGGAATTGTAAGGAATGGCCCAAATGCTTCAGAAAGTTATAACCTTGATCAAAGCTGCACTCAGAATGTGTACCCTTCCACGTCAACGCAGGACCAACCACCGCACTTCCCCCTTCCATGACCCCAGTGTGGTGAGGGATGCTGGACAGCGCCGGCTGGAATTCTGGTCCTGCCCCTTGTTGGGTAAGTGTCATAACCTAAGCCTCATTTAACTCATTTATTCAGTGAGAAATTATGAATTTTCCGGGGTTGTTTTGAAAATTGAAGCATTCGAAAAAAAGAGAAAAAAAAGAAAATTGAAGCATTTGTTCAACACCCGGTATGTGCTAGGCTGTGGTGACAGGGATGCACAAGGCCAAATCCTGCTTCTATGGCGCTTACATTCTAGGAGAGAGAGACATGTAATCAAAAAAAGGTTAAAAATGTCAGAGAAGCCACAATGGATGGCTACTGTGGTGTGCCTTCCAGAGTTCCTTGGCTGACGTCCTTGTTCTGGGAGCACTGCTGACAGGTGGCCTTCAGCGGTTCGCTCCTTATGGGACTGCTGGGCTGCAGGCGTTGCCGGATGTGGCCTGGGGCGGCCCACAGGCAGAGACTGGTCAGTGCAGGAGCATGAAGGCCTGACCATCCTTGTTCCTGGTCAGGGCTCTAGGGCTTTTCCAACTGTAGAGCTCCCCACAGGAGTGTTGTTGGGCCTGCATCAGCCCACTTGCCCCTCTACTTATCCATCCTGCTCATGGAATAAACATTCCATGCTCTAAACTCCTCCTCAGGGCCTGCTTTCTTGAGACTACACTGTAACCCAGCTGCTGTGCTGGTGGAGCCACTGTGGCCAGTTGTCTTCTTGAGATTGGGTCTGTAGAGAAGGGGTCCTCCCTTCTGCAAAGAGAACTGGCTCAGCCAAGACGCAAATGACAAAGACCAGCCCTTGGAAATGGGGGACACACATGCCACATAAGATTGCAGAAAAAGGAAAGAGTGTGACCTGTTGAGGAACTCAGGGGAAAAGCAGTAGGAGGCAGGGCCTATACTGGAGAGAATTTGTATTCCAGAGTGAGAAATTTGGGTTTCCTTCCAGGTGTGATAGCATTAATTTGATCTGATTTTAATGAGTCACTGCTGAGTGGAGGGCAAGATCATAGGGGAGCTGGAGAGACCCGGGAGGCAGGAGCCCTGAGGAGAGGGTGAGAGGTCATGGGGTTGATGGTGGGGAGAAGGATCAGGTTTCAGACCTATTTCCTGAGGACAGCCAAGAGGGTCAGCTGGTGGATTCCATGGGGAGGGAGCAGAAAGAACCATTTTGTCCCCAGCCTGAGCAGTTGGTTGGTGGGGTGCTGAGAGAGAGCAAGCAGGCAGGTGTCATTCATGGGGAAAGGGAGTCTCATGGAGGTTCCCGCTTCCCCTTTGCAGAGCTGGGACCCACACCTAGTTTTCACAGGCTGCCAGTGAAAATGGACACTGCCAAATAAATGGACCTGGTTTCTGGAGACTTCCTAGTCGGCAGGTGGGCAGGCAAAGGTCTTAGCCAGACAGCTGAGATCCCGTTGCCCTGGAAAAGGGAAAGGAGGCACCAGGGGCCTCTTCTCCAGAACTGCTCCACGTGAAACTTGTAGAGCTCAGGCCCTGCCTGTCCTTTGGGCCCCTTGGGCTCCGGGCCTGGGGCTTGATGCGTGAGGGAATGCTCCCTGCAGGGCTGTGCAGACCCGTGAGAACAGGGCTGATTGCAAACTGATCCCTCTCTCTCTGTTCTGTGTGACCTGGATTTTCCTTTCCTTTTAATTTGACTTTTGTTTGTTTGCTTTGCATTGTCTCCGAGCGACTCAGGAGACGTAAGAGGAGGCCAGGCTGGCAGTGTCATTGCACACCTGGATCAGGCCAGAGGTCTCCGTGCCGCAGCCTGGACACCCACAAGCTGCGGCACAGAGACCAGCACCTTAGCAGCAAAGCCCTGGGCTTCCTAAAGGTTCAGTGCCAGGCAAACCGCACCCACCCGGGCGCTCCCCCTCCCCTGCCAACTGCAGTAGGAATCAGAAGTTGCCTTCTTATCAGCAGCAGGGCCCCCATGGGAGAAAGACTTCTTCTCAGAGCCTGGTGGGAGAAAGGTGGAAGGTGAGAGAGATCTGGGGCTGGCAGAAATGTTTAGGTTTCTAGTGCCAGCTCTGTGTGACTCTGCCCCTTCCATGGTCAACCAGTGTTTCCGCACAGGCTCCCAGGGCCCTCAGTTCTTGCTGGCTCAGTCTGAAAACAAATATGGAGATTAAATGCACGAAAGGCAGGCAACCCCCCTCATGTTACTGAGGGAGGAAACCTAAAATATTTACAAAATCCCTAATCCCATTTTACTTCTTAAACACTTTAGCTGGAAATGATTATAAACTCAAGAGAGGTTGCAAAAATAGTACAAGAGTCCTACAAACCCTTCATCCAGCTTCCGCCAGTGGTGGCATCTTGGTGATGATCATATAGTATCAAACCCAGTAAATTGACATTAGTTCAATACTGATAACTACAGACTTTGTCCAATTTCCACTAGTTTTTACATACACATTTGTGTGGGTGGTCCTGTACAATGGGATTCCATGTGGGGATTCATGTAACCCTGCCACAATCAAGATAGAGGACTTCCATCATCACAAAGGAATTCATGCACTATCTCTTGTCTCTGGGTAGGTTAGAGTTCCCCAGAGAAACAAAACCAATAGGATATTTATAGACATATATGAGGACATTTATTATAGGAATTGGTTTATGGGGTTATGGAGGTTGGGAAGTCACACAGTCTGCCTTCTGCAAGCTGGAGAAACAGGACAGCGAGTGGTATAATTCACAGTCTGGATCTGAAGGCCCAAGAACCACCAGCCCTTGTGTCTGAGGTCAGGAGAAGGTGGATGTCCCAAGTGGAGCAAAGAGAGCAGATTTGCCCTCCCTCCACCTGTTGTTCTATTCAGGCTCCCAACGAATTGGAGGATGCCACTGCCACTGGGGAGGGCAATATTCTTCACTCAGTCAACCGATTCAAACACTAGTCTCTTCCAGAAACACTGAGACACAGACTCAGAAATACTGTTTGCCAGTGATCTGGGCATCCCTTAACCCAGACAAGCTGACCCATAAAATCAACCATCACACCAAGAAACTATTAATTTGGCTTCATCTCTATAGTTTTGCCATTTTGAGAATGTTATATAAATTGAATCATACATTGTGATACCCAGGGTGATGCATGTGTTGGAAGTTTATTCTTTCGGATTGCTGGGCAGCATCCTGCTGGATGTACCAAAGTTCGTTTGACAATTTACCCACTGAAGGACATTTAGATTGTTCCCAGTTTGGGGCTATTCTAAATAAAACTGCTACAAATATTTGTGTATGGGTTATTTTTTTTATTGTGGCAAAATAGACACAAAATTTGCCATTTTAACCACCTTTATTACAGTTTAGTGTCCAAGCATTTGTGTGAATGCAAGTTGTTATTTCCCTGAGACAGATGTCCAAGAATGCACTTGCTGGATCCTATGGTATATGAATGTCTGGTTTCGTAAGAAACAACTACCAAGCTGTTTTCCAGAGTGATGGCACCGGCAGTGTATGAGAGATCCAGTTTCTCCACATTGTTGCCAGCGTTCGGGCTTAACCACTGTTTTATTTTAGCTACCATTATAGGTGTGGAGTTGTATCACCTTGTAGTTCTAATTTGCACTTCCCCCGTGGCTGAGGATGTTAAATATCTTTCTATGTGTCTGTTTGCTAAACATATCTCCTCTTTGGTGAAACGCCTGTTCAGGTCTGTGGCCTTTCTAATTTGATTATAAGCAGGCTTGCGCTGGTATTTTTGAGTTTTGAGAATGTTTTTTTTATAGATCCTGGATACAAGGCAGATACATAATATTCAGATATTTTCCCCCAATCTGTATCTTGTCTTTCATTCTTACTAGTGTTTTTTTTAATCAGCAAAAGTTTTTAATTTTAATGAGGTTCAACTTACTTTTTTATCCCCATAAATTATTTCATGCCCCAAGTACTCCATTCTTTGCCGAATCCTAGTTCTCAAAGATTTTCTGCCATCCTTCCTTCCTAAAAGCTTTTTGGTTTTACATTTTACATTTTAAGTCTGTGATCTGTTTTGAGTTTATCTTGGTGTAAGATGTGAGATTTAGGGCAAGGAATTTTTTTTTTTTTTTGCCTAGGATGTTCTGTTACATGCCATTTGTTGAAGAGGCTATCATTCTTCTATAGGATTGCTTTTGAGTCTTTGTCAGAAAAAAAAAAAAACACAAAAACAAAAACCAACCACAGAACATATTTTGCAGGTCTGGTTTTGGTTTCTTTATTTCGTTCCATTGAGCTCTGTGTCTTGTCCTCTGCAAATACCACACTGTCTTGATTACAGTAGCTCTGTAGTAAGCCTCCATATCAGGTAGAGTGGTTCCTCCCATTTGATTCTTCTTTGTCAAGATTGTTTTAGCTTAGGACGCCTCAGTGGCTCAGTGGTTGAGCATCTGCCTTCTGCTCAGGGTGTGATCCCAGACTCCCAAGTTGGGAGTCTAAGCATCTGCCTTCTGCTCAGGGTGTGATCACATTGGGCTCCCGGTGGGAAGCCTGCTTCTGCCTCTGCCTGTGTCTCTCCCTCTCTCTGTGTGTCTCTCAAAAAGAAATAAATAAAATCTTAAAAAAAAAAAAAAGATTGTTTTAGCTCATCTAGATCCTTTGGCTTTCCATATAAATATTAGAATAAGCTTGTCTGTGTCTACAAAATATTTTGCCAAGATTTTGATAAGAATTGCATTATTATTTTTTAGCTATTGTGAATGAATTTATTTTCTGAATTTCATTTTCAGATTGTTCATTGCTCACATCTAGAAATGCAGTCTTTTTTTTTTTTTCCATTGGCCTTGTATCTTGTGACATTGTCTGACCCTTTAATTAGCTCTAGTGGTTGTTTTGTGGATTCCTTAGGATTTTCATCATAGAGGAGTATGTCATTCCACAAATACAGTTTTCCTTGTTGCTTTCTAATCTGGATATCTTTTATTTCCTTTTCTTACCTGATTGCCCTGGTTAGAATCTCTAGTATGATAGTAGAAATACTGGGAGTGGACATCCTTGCCTTGCTCCTGATCTTAGAAGAAAGCATTCTGTTTTTCATCATGTAGTATAGTGCAGAGAAAACCATATACTGACCAAGAACTAGCCTCTTGGTAAAGGGGGTGGGTGGGTTGGGCAAGGGCCTCCAGAAAGACTTCCCAAGGAAATGAGTTGGGAGGATGAACTCACCGAGGTCAGGAAGTCTGAGTTTGTCCTGACTTTCTAGTCCTGGAGCTGGTAGCTGAAGAGGTTGGACTCAGGACTGCTGAAGCTGTTGCTGGCATGGCTGTGCTTCCCCAACAGGGTAGATCTCTCCTTCCCACCAGACCCATGGATGAGACAGCCAAACAGTCTCTAGAGGGTCTTGTGCCACCACAGGGGATGTCTCACTTCCCATCACTCCAGGGTGTAGAGCAGACTTGGGGCTGGGCAGGCAAATTGAGATGCTCCCCACCATTCCAGGGAAGAAAGCCAAAAGCTAGCACATGGAACTCTTGTCCCAAGGTGCCCAGGCCAACTGCCAACAATGGGGAACCCATGGGCCTTCTTCCTGTAGTAGGAAACTGACTTTCATTTATTCCTTCCTCCAATAATCCCTGTACTTACTGAATGCATTTGTCTAGCACCAGCTAGGTGCAAGGCATCTTTTGAGACATGGCGCGGGGTGAAATAGACTAACAGCGTCCTTATTAACCAGACATTTGTAATTAACAACAGAGACATAGAGTCTCAAATACTTACACCTCAGGAACAATGTGAGCTCTGAGACAAGAGAGGCATAAACCAACTGTTGTAGTCCTTCTGAGAAAAGAGTGCATGCGTGCGTGTCTGTGTGTGTGTGTGTGTGTGTGTCTGTGTGTGTGTGTGTGTGTAGGTGTAGGTGTAGGGGATGGGTTAGGGTAAGTGGGAGCAAGGGGTTTCCATGAAGGGAGAAGCAGGCCTTAAAAGATGCACAGGATTTTGACAGATAACTGGCAGGAGCTTCAGGGACAGCTTAGAGTAGTGATTATCAAATGCTCTTGTGGGTGTGACTCAGTGGAGATGTTAAAATGCAGATTCTGATTTGGTGGGTCTTGGAGAGGGCTTGAGAGTTCCAACTGATGCTGCAGGTCAGAGGGTGGCTCGAGGAGCCAGGGTGTAGAGAACATCTGCTATTAATTGGATGGAGATGAGTGGGGGAGAAGGACAGAAGAGTTAGACAAATAGGGCCAGATTCTAGCCTGGGGAGTTTAAACTGTATTTGGCAGCTATCACACAACCTCTGAAGGTATTTGGGTCATGAAGTGAGCCAATCCAGACCTTAGGAAGATTGGCCTGCAAATCACTCAATGGAGAGACAGAGCTGGGCAACTAAAGGCAGAGTGATTTTTCTATTCATTCATTCCCCAACCCACCCATTCACTCAGCGACCTGTTCACTTACCTACCCACCCATCCATCCACACACCCACCCATTCATCCACACACCCATCCATCCATCCATCTACCCACACACCCATTCATTCATCTACCATCCATCCACCCACCCACCCATCCATCCATCATCTGTCTGCCATCCACCAACATTTGTTAGATGCCCATTATGCTCCACACCCTGGGGGAGGATGAAGAAGACCCATTCTTTCCTCCCCAGGATCCCAGAGCCTAGTAGGATTGATGAGCCCATAGTATGTGTGCAGTTTCCATGTGAGCCCAGAAGAAGCAAGTGGGCAAGGAGCTTCCAAAGGAAGGGACCCTTGAGAACTTTCTAAGAGTGGTGGGAGATACTTGGATAAAGAAGAGTCCAATTAGAGGTTGCCGCCTGAGCAAAAGTCAGCCACAGCAGTGAGATGCATGTGGGTAGCTGCTGGACGTTTGGGTTGACAAGGACTCAAGAAGTATAGTTGGGTCCCTGGTCATAAACAGTAGGGACACACTCACACTCACACACACATCGTCTCTTCTCTCTCCTTTTCTTTCTGCTCCCCCATGCCTTTAGCTCCTCACGGGCTCTGGGTCAGGGGCCCTTTGGCAGTGGGGTGGTGTCGGGATAGGGGTGGGCAGTGAAGGATTATCTGTATCTGAAGGAATTCTGCAGAAGCAGACACTCTCCGCCAGAGAGAGCATCAGGAACATATCTCCTACTCAGAATATTTGGAGAGCCTGGGGGTCACTGGTCTTCCCACCGGGTTTCAGGCCATCTTAATGTCTCTCAAAGGTGAAAGTTGCAGCAGACCTGACCCAGGTCTCACTCCAACCGAAGTCTGCAGCGCAGAAGAGCAGATCCACTTGTCACCCAGGATGACGGAGGGAGAAGAGTTTGTCTGCCTGGGCAGCCATAACCAAGTCCCAGGGACATTTAGTTCTCACAGTTCTGGAGGCTGGAAGTCCAGATCAAGGTATGGGCAGGGCTGGGCCTTGGGAGGCCTCTTGCAGAAGCCACATTCTCCCTGTGTCTTCCCATGCCCTTTCCTCTGTCATTTATAGGAACAGGGAGATAGAGAGAATGCATGCTCTCTGGTGTGTCTTTTCTTATGAGAACTCTACCACTACTAGATGAGGGCCCCACCCTTACGATCTCTTCTAACCTTAATTAGAAGCCCTCTGAGCACAAGCACCTATCTTCATTTGTTTTTATTTTAAATTCAGTTCATTAACATACAGTGTCTTATTAGTTTTAGAGGTAGAGTTCAGTGATTCATCAGTTGCATCTAACACCCAGTGCTCATCCCATCACGTGTCCTCCTTAACGCCCATCACCCAGTTACCCCATCCCTCCACCCACCTCCCCTCCAGCAACCCTCAGTTTGTTTCCGAGTTAAGAGTCTCTTATGGTTTGTCTCCCTCTCTGATTTCATCTTATTTTATTTTCCCCTCCCTTCCCCTATGATCCTCTGTTTTGTTTCTTGAATTCCACATATGAGTGGAGTCATATAAGTGTCTTTCTCTGATTGAGGTCTTTTGCTCAGCATAATACGCTCTAGTTCCATCCACATCACTGCAAACGGTTAGAGCTCTTATCTTCAAATACAGTCCTGTTGAGAGTTAGGGCCTCAACATACAAATTTGTGAGGGGACATAATTCAGTCCATAACAGGGCCTAAGAGACCATTTAGTCCAGCCCCCTTATTCTTCTGATGAGAAAATTGAAGCTCACAGAGGTTGAGCAGTTTGCCAAAGGTCACACAGTTACCTAGCATCACAACCAGATTGGAGGTCAGGCCTGACATCTCCCAGGACAGCGTCTTCCAGCTGATGTGGCTGAGTGTGGCGAGGCCTGCCATAGGCACGCCCCTCACCAGTAATTCTCTGTTTATTTGAGAGAAGAGCAGAGGGGAACAGGCCCACCCCAAACCCTGAAGGGTTTAGTTTAGACCTCAGAAGACTTTCTGTTTGAAAAAATTGAGTCCCCGCCAAGTGTGTCCAGTGGCAATTACGGGTTGTTGGTTTTTTTAAACTTGGAAAATGGCAGAAAGTTGGGCAGAGGGCCAGGGAATGGATTTCATAACTGAAGATCCATCTAGACTTAGGTTTCTACATCAATTAGGAAAGTATTCCACTGAAGCTTTCTGAATCCAGAAGGCTAGCCAGCAGGAAATAGTCCCTGAAAAAAAAATCTCCCTGAGCATACCTTTGGCCCAGCAGCCTGACCTTGGGGGTGAGGGCAGGGAGCAGAGCATGTGCCGGGCTGTTTACCTTGGTTAGGCATTGCAGATAAGCATCCGTTTGTGTTTGCAGAGGGGGGCCAAAGTTTGGGTGGGCAAGGTCGGGTCAGAGCAGGCAGGAGAAGCTGTGGGCAGCTGCCACCCAGGGTGGGGGCTGGTGTGGGGGCTGGGGGTGGGGAGGGCAGGGTGGCTGCAGCCCAGCTGAGAGGCCTCGGCTCCCCTACAGGCAATCCTACTCCATCTTCTCCCGGCCCTGCTGGACCTCTGCTGGGACAGCCTTAACTGCTGTGATGTTCCTTCTCTCTCTCTCTCTCTCTCTCTCTCTCATTCCTTCTTTCTCATTCTCTCTCTCTCTTCCCATACCACCCCTGACAGCAAAATTCTGCCCTGACCCAGGCCCAAAATACTTTTTTTCTATTTCTCTTTTTTGAGAAAATGATGTTTTCATTGAAAAAATGAATTTCCACCATCCCTTTCAGACCCACAGATGCCATTTTTTAGGAAAAATCTGAGACCTGCCTTGTCGGGTCACGTGAGCGAGCAGTTGGCACTCTGAGCAGTGTCACTCCCGATTTGCAGTGGGAGACATGGTCTTTGGAGAGACCACATGAGAGGGCACAAGAATGAATCAGTCAATTCTTGCTACAGCCTGATTATGACCTGGGCTCAGTGTTTCCTGGCTCGGTGGAATGAAGCCACTGCCCTCATTCAGAATACCAGAGAAGAAAGGAAGAGGCCAGAAGGGCATCTCTGGGTGGCTGCCGGCTGCTGAGGTCCCCACCCACTCCCAAGCCTGGGAGGCCACAGATAACATAATGAGCATCCACTCTTTATAAAGAGATTCCAGAAGACTACAGAACACAGATCCCTTCTCTCAGACGCTGCCTTTGGGTGGGGAGAGAGTCCCGCTCTATGGGACCCCATGCTTCCATCCCACCAGGCTGATGGAGGAAACTCGAGGCCGGCTGTTGGCTCTGTTTTTCATGGCCGCGCCCTCCCTTGGTGGGCGAGCAGAGGTGCGTGGGCAAAGGAGGGATGCAGAATGTCCAGAGCCACAGGAGCCGGGTTTTGGTTCAATCCCGATTCCAGATGCTTGGCCCCACAGTCCCTAGAGGCGGCTCTGGGGGGAGACTGGTGATTTGGGAAATGTGGTCAGTGGGCACATAGCCTTCATTCCACGGTGTTTGGTTTACTAAAGAAATGAGTGCGTTTAAGCCCCCAAGGGCCTGCCGAGGAAGGCCTGCTTCCTGCTGACGTGGCGGGAACTGTTTCCATTCTTAGCTGACCCGGGGTCAGTGTGGATTCTTCAGGCCCGGGAGCCCCTGCAAGTGTGGATGTGACCTTACCCCACCTCCGGATCCTGTCCTGTGTGTGGCTTAGATCTCAGGGCTGCAGGGGTGGAGAGCGTAACGGTCTTCCAGTCAGCTCTTGAATGCCCTTGACCAACATCCTACCCAGCTGGACAGGATATTTGGACGGTGCCCCTAACCCAGCCGTTCGACTTCAGATGTGTGGATGCAGCCTCGCCAGCCCGTTGTGCACCCTGGAGCAATGGCATCACACAGGATGCTGGGTGGGGTGCAGCGCTTGGCATCAGACACCTATTGGGTGCCCAGTCTCTCCGGTCACTTGCTGGCCTGTGACCTTGGACCTTGGTCTCTCTAACCTTCAGCTTCCTCGTCCTTCAGTAGAAATGATAAGGGAAGCTAATTCCATTAGTTCATCATGGGGTGGAGTCACATAAAGCCCTTGGCACCATACGTGGCACAGAAATATGCACTGCCTGTGTGGCCGCTGTGGACCGGGGGTTGTGAGCGTTCCCAGCTGAGGGGGGTTGGGACTGAGTCTGAGGTGTCTGCTGCAGGAGAATAGCGAGTGAGTATTCATTTGGAGTCAAGAGGTTCATAGGGCCTCATCAAATTGAGTCCTGGCTACTTGGCTTTGAAACAGCCTTACCTTGGAGGGGCTTTGTTTGTCCTAAATGACACACTCAACTTAAATATGTGAACTCCATGCCTAGCCCTCAGCACACCGGGGCCCAGGGGCATAGGTAAGACCTGACCGGTCTGAAGTCATCCTAAACTGAAAGGGCTCCTGGGGCCCAGTGACTCACTGGACAGGCTGCACTAACCCAAACTAACCAGCTCAATCCCCTTCCCAAGACTCCTGAGGAAAAGACACTCTGGCCAGCTGCCCTCTGGGCCCTGCGGGTGGAGTGGGGGATGGGGGAGGCATGATGTCAAATTCTGGCCTGGCCTGTAAATCACCTTTGGGTGGGCCTGGCCACACCACACTCGGCCTCCTCCTCCCCAAGGGTGGGGGCCAGGCGGCCCAGGGGCCACGACTGAAAGAGGAGCTGCGTGAGGAGCTGAAAGGATCTCCCGAGGAAGCCGCCCAGCTCGATAATTACAGTGGCCTGAACTTCCAACCTGGTCTCAACCAGGTTCTGGTCTCCCTGGGGCTTCAGACAGCCCTCTCTTGGCAAGGAGCCTCAGAATGGAATGTTCTGGGACCAGGAGGTGTATCACACATGCTACAAATGCCTGTTCAGTGATGTCAGAGGATGCAAAGAGGTGAAGGCTGACTTTGCTAATCCCAGCTTCTCCCCTTCTCCGCCCCTTTGGCTGTCCCTTCCCCATCGCTGTCCTCTTTCTTCCTCCCACTCCTGACTTGAAACGTCCCTCAGGAAAGGTAGACTTTAGACCATAGCATTTAAACTATAATGTAAATGACTGGCAGCTCTCTGGCATTTCCCTTTCTCTGTCTTTTTTCTTTTTTTTTTTAAACAGGTTTGACATGGCCCTAGTCTTGGCTTCTGAAACACGAATCTCCAGGGATACCCAAAAGACCACGGGTATACAAGACTTACATTCTTTTCCAAACATCTACAAAATATTTTTGAAATTAAGGTCAGACTTTCTGTCGGCATAAACCCATGTTACGCATTCTGAACCTAACACGGAGCTTCAAAGGGAATTCACAGGAATGTTCTGTGTTTCTGAGCATGTGTTTACTTAAAGGCTCCCAAGTTTTAAGAAAGGCAGACGTGACTGAACCAGCTGTAAAACTGCAGAATCACAGGGGGAAACTTTTAATGCAACCTTGGTAGAGAGTACAGGCTGCAAGGACAGCTGAGAACATTAAAAACAAGGAAGGATACTTGCAGGGGGAGGGGCAGCACCAGGCCCGTCAAACAGGAGCTGGATGGGGAGAGTCCACGAGGAGCAGTGCGGGACCCCATCCTCGCTCTGCACCCACACCCAACAAGCCTTGCATCTTTAGAAGGAAAAAGTTCCTAGCGTCTTAGCCAGCTCAAAGTCCAAGTCGCGGGGACTGACTTTTGACAGTCACTGCTTCCAGTTCCCAAAGCTTCTATTTGCTCTCTGATGACTTTTGCTCCCGTGGTGGTGTTCTCGGGACATTCAGTATTATAATTAGGAAATGTACTTTGGGAGAATGAGATTAGTGGCATTTATGGCAAGGCAGGTCAAAAAATAAACGCATTGTGTACATTACTGGTGGCATAATAAAACGGCACAGGCACTCTGGAAAACATGTTGGCGGTTTCTCATGAAACTAAACATGGCTGGGGCGGCTGGGTGGCTCAGTCGGTTAAGCATCTGCCTTGGGCTCAGGTCATGATGCCAGAGTCCTGGGATCGAGCCCCATCAGGCTCCCTGTTCAGTGGGCAGCCTGCTTCTCCCTCTGCCTCTGCCCCTCCCCCTGCTTGTGCTCTTTCTCTCTCTCTCTCTGTCAAATAAATAAATAAAATCTTAAAAAAAGAGAGAAAAACCTTTTATAGATGCAAGTCATTTTCACCCTTAATGTCCTACACTGAGTGTAGAAATAGTTTCCTTGTTTATGTGCAAGGAGGAATTGAGGCTCAAGGAGATTAGGGACTGAGTGTGGCTGATGCTCATGGAAGGTTTCCTACAGGCCAGACACCCACCTGTGTTACCCATTTATTACTCACCAATCCCACCACATAGGCACAAGGATCTCCATTTTATTTTATTTTGTTTTTTAAAGACTTTATTTATTTGAGAGGGAGAGAGAACATGAGCAGAGGAGGGGCAGAGGGAGAGGGAGAAGCAGACTCCTCGCCCGCAGGGAGCCTGACATGGGACTCCATCCCAGACCTCGGAATCCAGGGATCATGACCTGAACCAAAGGCAGATGCTTAACCAACTGAGTCATCCAGGCGCCCCAGTCATCTCCATTTTACACATGGGAAGCTGAGACTTAGAGACACCAGGTAACTTACCCACAGTCCCAAGGTAATAAACACTGGAGCCAGGACCAGAGTCTAGAAGTTTTGACTCCAAAGCCTATGTATTTCACCACCATGCTGCACTGCCCTTCAGGTCACTGAGTTGTTAGACACAGGACCCTGGGTTCCCATATCTCTGCCCTCTGCTGAAGCCATCCCGAATGCCCAACGTCTGAGGCCAAATAGCACCTCCCTTGGTACAGGAGGCTGCTCCAGAATGGCTCGGTTGCAAAACAAATGCAGGGATGCAGCTGCCAGCTATGTGCACAGGGGGGCCCTCTGCCTGGCCTCTGGGATGGGTATCCCTGTGTTGGTGGGCACCCGCCTCCGAGACTGGTTGCACACGCCGGTGAGGGTCATTTTCACCCTCTCCCTCCGTGCCAGCAGGTTGGCTCTGACTCTGGCCCACGGCACAGGCTGCACTGGAGGCTGGTCGATGAGCTTGAGAACTCACCCTCTGCCACGGGAGGCTTGTTTCTCCTGGGTCACCTCTCCCTGGCCAGATGGAGGGAGGCGAAGTCTTGATGCGCTGGAGGAGGTGCCCGGCAGCTTCCCCCTGAAGACAGAGCAGGAGCCCCAGGCCGAATCCAAAGCAGAAAGCATGTGAATGAGACAAGGGGAGAGAGTGTGGAATGCTAGCACAGATTCCTGAGAGAGGCGAGGCAGGCACGCTGGTCTAGCCTGGCTCAGGTCCAGTGTGCACTTCTGAGCCAAGGACACTGGGTCCAGCTTCGGCCTAAGAGTGCGAGCGCTGGAGAAAAGGACTCCTCTCTTAGTTCTGAGCCCCTAAAATGCATTATCGTGGGGGCAGACTTGCTATCTGATGCCCCAGTAAGCATTGATGGCATAGCACTATGTTGCATAGTACTATTATTATGATATAGTATGTTGTACTAAAGGTGCTAGGTCCTTAGCTTTGCCTTCAGTTGGCTGGGACCATGTGACAAAGTTCTGGCAAATGCCATGTGCATGCGAGTGAGGTGTGTGCAGATTCTGGGTCATGTCCCTCAAGGAAGTGGTGTGCCCTTACCTTTTGCTCTGCCACCTTCCTCATGGCTGGAATGCAGACATGATGGCAGGAACCGGAGCAGCGATTTGGGGCCACGAGACGGAAGCACATGTTGAAGATGGCAAAGCAAATAGTTAAAGGGTCCTGGATCCTGATAGTTGTGCGCCTGCCATGCTAGCTCTGCCTGCATATTTGAACTTTCACACGACAGGAGTACAGATTTCTGTCTTAAGCCAATATTATTTGGGTCTCAAGCAAGTTGATGTCCTACTAATGCCGCTCAAAGCTCAGATAGGCTCCCCAGGTGCCCTCTGGGTGTGATTGGTAATTTCTCACGTATATGAAACATCATGCTGTAAAGGCTCTGCAAGTGCCAGACCCCATCTGTGTGGTCTCCAAGGGAGTGAATTTTGGAAGGAGTTTGTCAGAAAACAGAAGAGAAGACCATTCCTGGCAGCCTCCTTCCCTGCAAGCCTGTGACCACTTCCAGGCAGGCTGACTGATCAGTGCTTCTGGATAAAGGGAACCAAACCTGGTTCTGTTTCACTCAAACTGAGGCTATTATTATTATTATTATTATTATTATTATTTTAGGATTTTATTTATTCATGAGAGACACAGGGAGATAGAGGCAGAGACACAGGCAGAGGGAGAGGCGGGCTGCCTGCGGGGAGCCCCATGTGGGACTCGATCCCATGACCCCGGGGTCACAACCTGAGCCAAAGGCAGATGCTCCACCGCTGAGCCCCCCAGGCCTCCCTTATTGTTACTATTTTTTAAGAGAAGGAGTGAGAGCGTGAGGTGGGGGGAGGGGCAGAGAGCGAGGGAGAGAGAGAATCTCAAGCTCCACGGACAGTGCAGAGCCTGAGGCGGGGCTCGATCCCACGACCCTGACATCACAACCTGAGCCGAAATCAAGAGTTGGATGTTTAACCGATTGAGCCCCCCTGGCACCCCTCAAACTGAGGTTATTTTGATAAAAACACAGCTGATAGGGGATGAAAAGCCCCAAGGGCAGGGAGCAGGACTGTGTTCTGGTTCTGACCAGGTCGCAGAGTGGCCCGGGACCAGTTTCTTTCTATGTAAAGACAGAAATGACAGTGGCTGCTCCTCACAGGGCCTTGTCACCAGGGTCTGTCCTCAGGAACCTGGGAGCATTTTTTCTTTTCAAGTCTATGGCAGGTTGTATATTTTGAAAGATGACTGCCGTCTTCGATCAGAGGTCTCCAGGAGGTTGGCTTCTGGGGGAAAATGTCCCCTCTGCTGTTGACGCAAGAATTTCCAGCTGGTGCCCCTTGTGCGTCCCTGGGGCCATCCTGCCTGTCACACAGCAGCCATGGGACCTCAGCAATTCTTTTTTATTTTATTTTATTTTTTAATTTATTTTTTATTGGTGTTCAATTTACTAACATACAGAATAACCCCCAGTGCCCGTCACCCATTCACCCCCACCCCCCGCCCTCCTCCCCTTCTACCACCCCCAGTTCGTTTCCCAGAGTTCGCAGTCTTTACGTTCTGTCTCCCTTTCTGATATTTCCCACACATTTCTTCTCCCTTCCCCACTATTCCCTTTCACTATTACTTATATTCCCCAAATGAATGAGAACATACAATGTTTGTCCTTCTCCGATTGACTTACTTCACTCAGCAGCAATTCTTGTGTTTCGTCTTAAACCTTGAGTGTGGCTGGGCCGGGTTGTCGTGAGGGCCAGTGGGTCTCGTGGGGCCCGGCACAGACAAGATGGTGTTTCCAGGCAGAGATGAGACCATCTGTCGCCGTCACAGGCCAGGGCCGCGCAGACAGGCTCCCTGGAACAGCCATGTGTCCCCTGCTGCTAGCCACCGATCGCACGGCCTGGCCTTCTACCTCTTACTCTTAGCTTCCGTGAGGGACCCCTCCCCTAGAATAAATGTCCTTGTCTCCCCGAAAATAACTGTCTTTTCACGAGCAATATCTACCTCTTTCGTGGGGAAGGCTTCTCCTGAATTCCTTCTCCACCTGCCCCCGTGCCCCCCAGGGGTACCCGGTGCGCGAATGGGCTGCAGAGGAAGCTTCTCTTCTTGAGGGGACCTTACAGATGGAAGGTCCTCGGCCCTCCTAGTTTAGCCCTGATGGTCAAGTCTACACATAATTCTGTTATTTTTTTCCTCTTCTGATTTCAGCGCAGAGACCTCCTGCCCAGCAGAGGACCCTGCGGCGTCGTGCAGGGTCGGGGGGCAGGGGCAGCCTGTGCTGTTTTACGTCCGATGGAGGCCAGGAGACAAGAGGCTGAAGGCCCATTGCACCTGGTCCCGTTCGGTCTCAACTGTGTCTCCTGGGAAATGGGGCCAATAACTCCCAATAACCCCCAAGACAAGGGGCCCCATGAACGGATCTCCCGAGCTCCCTGCCAGCCCTGGGACCTATAATTTTATGGAAGATTGATTCATCTAGAAGTTGCCTCAAACTTTTGCAGGAAAGTTGCAAGCAACATTGTCCAGATCTGTGTGGGACTGGGTTCCTGACCTGGGGCCCCGCACAGCCCTGGACATTTCAGCATTGTAATTGCACACCCCGGGCGTTCTGTTCCTGAGCACGACACCCCCATCAGATCAGGGAGTGTGACTGCTCCGTCCCTACCGCCCAGCCACCCAGGTCCCTCCAGATGCCCCCACAGTCCCCAATTTTTTGCCCCTTTGCCAAATGGCTCCAGCAGAGAATCACGCGTCACATCTGGGCGCGAGCTCTCTTCAGCCCGCCACGGTCTGTAACAGTCCTGTGCCGCTTTCACGGCGTCTAGACTCGTGAGCATTGCAGACCCCGTTGGTTCTGGGGTGCCCCTCGGTGCAGGTGTTCCAATGTTCTCCCGCACCTGGATCCGGGCTCTGAACCTCATGGCGGGGGAACAGCACGGACGCCCGGCGACACCTGCTCCATCACTGACGGAGCATTGGTTCCCTGATCAGGGTCTGTCCGTCCGGTCCCCACATGAAGCCAGTTTTCATTTATGATTATTCAGTATTTTGTGGGGAGGTACTTCGAAACCAGGGAAATAGACCCATTTATGCTCATCAAATAGTTATAGTTAATGAATGTTAAATGCAATTATAACTAATTGATATAATTAATTAACTGGCATATACGTGGACTTGTGGTTTCCTAGTCCATCCAGTGGGTTATGACTCATTATTATTATTATTATTATTATCCTTTATCTTGATGCTCAGATTGTCCTCACTGTGGTCAGTGGGAACCCAGTCCCTGTGGCTTCTGTGTCCTTTTGACGTGTCCCCGTTGTTCCCTGATCTCTTCTGGATTCTCTGGCACAAAAGTAAGTCTCAGGCTGATCTTGCAGTTTCCTGTTCCAACCCCTGGAACCGGCCATTCCTCTGAAAAGCCCCAAGTCTTTTGGGGGGACAGTGGATGGTGACAAAGACTGTCCTTGATCCAACTTTATTCGTGCTGCCCTGAGCTCTTGGCTCTGCGGGGCCCAGCCTGGGCTCCCTCCCATCCTCATGGAATCCCCTTTGGGCAAGAACCATTCTAGGTCAGTTTCCCTGCCGCCACCTCCGGCCCCCACCAAGCACCCTCGCTCTCTGATCACACTCCTTGTCCCCCGTCCTCGACACCTTATGATGCTGGCCTGCACTCAGCAGGGGTTCTGTGGGGTTGTCCAGCACGAATGCCCCTTACCCTTGACTTTCCTCTTAGAGATTTCCTATCCTCTGCACCCCCCCGCCGACCCTGCTCCTGGGGGGCAACACCACTTGTCCTGGTTGGGGTTGGATCCCGTCCGATCGTTCTCCCCTACTGCAGACCCCCCCACCCCGAATCATCCACCATCCCGTCCTTCACGCGTGTCATGAGCCACTTCTCTACCCCAGTGGTCAGGAGTCCACATCCGCGTGTCACGGGTGCCTGTGGTTGTTGCAGGTTGTGAGCAGCCTGTGGGAACATGTGCGTGCGAATACGTGTCTACACATATTACGTTCAGTTTATTTCTACTCCCGTCAATATAGATGGGAAACGCTCAGCGTCTCTGATCCCAGCCCAGCACCAGGGGGTTCACACTAGTTTCCTTGGTTCTGTGGCGGTGGTCCCTCCTGCATGGGGACAAGGCTGGCTCCCCTCGCCCTTACCATTTCGACGCCCGCTGTGTGTGACTCACCTCCTGTCCCCCTGCCCCCTCCTCCGTGAAGATGCCCACCGCCTCCTCGGCCTCCCCGGCTCTGGGCCACCTCCCCTCACCAGCCCTCTCCCCCACCACCCTGCACAGCCTGACCTTGCCCTTCCCCACCCCTGTTGCTTAGGGAAGGAGCCGGGAGGAATTGCCTGTGAGAGCCTCTGACCGTGGAATCTTCCAGTCCGGGGTGATGGTCTCTGAAGCTTAGGAGCCGAAGACAACCCGTGGTGATCCTCACATGCCCCGAGGCTCTCCAGCTCGGGTCATCTGTG
Source organism: Canis aureus (assembly GCF_053574225.1). Classification (NCBI taxonomy): domain Eukaryota; kingdom Metazoa; phylum Chordata; class Mammalia; order Carnivora; family Canidae; genus Canis; species Canis aureus. The sequence continues at coordinate 25,193,886 of NC_135615.1, forward strand.
CCCCTGTCTGTACCTCTTACAAAGAAGAGCCATTTGTGGCATTCAGGAGGGAACAGATCCTTTTTTTTCCATCTGTGTGTTTCCACGGTAGCTTCGGGCCACCTGGGTGACCTTAGATGGGTTACATTTTAATGATCCCACCAGCTTCAGAAAATTTTCCACGTCGTCCCCCTGGCCGTGCACGCTTCTGGGAAGCAGGCTGGGTGCCAGCAGCTTCTGGTCTGGATCTGTCCAGGCGCTGCCGGGGCTCCCGGGCTCCTGTGCTCGTCTCAACAGCATGCAGAGAGACTGGCAGGCTATGCTGGGGGGTTTCCCGCAGACCCCCTCGCAGATTCCCTTTCCGGGGTGCAGAGAGACAGACAAGGTGCCAGGGAGCAGAAGAGACTTCAGGGAGCCCTAGTGTAGATAGCAATAGCCCCAGAGGTTACAGGGCCAGGGCCCATCCACCACGAGGCCCACGAGGCCTAACGTACAGGGATCCTCACTTGCTGGGCCGCGTCCACAGCCTGCACGATGGGCAGTCACAGTTTTGTTTGTTTGTTTTTTTAATTGTCTTTGTCTTAAAGAAGGACCTCAAATTGTCTAAGTTGTGGAGTGTGCCCCAGATTTAATGCCACGTGGATCGTGACTCCCAGCTCGTGTGTGTCCCAGAGGGGTGGGAAAGGCCCAGTGATGGGACCCTGCCCTGTCCCCCTGGGGATTGGCAAGTGGCCTTAACGTGGCCGTCAAGAGCAATGCTCCTTGGTTCAAATCTCAGCTGTGGGATTCTGGAAGTCACCTCCTAGGACTGATGTGAGGATAAATATGCTCATCTGTGTATGTGAACTTTATCTCTACCTACCTGCGTGTCATCCGAAACACACAGAGGCAGGAAGGGTCCCCAGAATGGCACCTGGATGTGTTATCTATCCATTTAGCTTTTTATAAAACACGACCAAGAAAGGTTCGTGGGTGCATGTCGTGCAGCTTGGAGAGCCGAGAGCCCTTAGTCTTCCCCTCATTCTCCAAGGCCAAAGAATGTCCCCTAACTGCTTTATTTTTGGAAGATTTGAAAGACTCATAAAGGTTTCAGGGTGTTTAGAACCTGGGATGATGATGCCAGAGAGGGGTCTGGCCTCACCCTGACACATAGGCTGGTGCGCCCCGGAGACTAAGGACACCTAGCTTGGCTGTGCTGCCACCTGGCTCCCTCCCCCAGCGAAGGGACTGCCCTCCACTGTCTCCATGAGTGAGAAAATGCGTGTGGACTTGTAAGGTAGGGAGGGATGAGGCTTTGGGGCATTCAGGAAGGCTGTGGCCGATGAGACAGGGAGGATAGGAACCAGCTGTGGGGAAAACCCCCACATGAGCCTCAGGATGCGCTTACCTGGGAGGTGCTCCGGCTTTGTCCTGGGAATTTCGAGCTCCCCACAGGAGATGGACCACGTGGGGAATTGTGACCCCACTGGCCACTGTCCTGCCCACCCCTTTCCTTATTGCCGTAAGGCCGGGTGCTAGACACTTGACTTTCATGTGCATATCTTTCTTCCCCCCTAGCCGGCCGTGGGGGATTACAGTGAATAACAGCACAGGCTCTGGTTCTGGAACAGGCCGTCCTCCCATGAAGAAACCCTCCCCAGGTCCCAGAGCCTTCCCTCTCTATCCTGACTTCCCAGAACGTGACCTCTATGGCCAGCTCCAGCATTTCCTTTCCTCCTCCTCCTCCCTGCCCTGCTACCTGCCTTCTCTGCCCACCAGGCCACCGTTCCCCTCGCACGACGCTGGGGCCCCAGGAGGGCTGCCGCTCTTCACCGAGTGGAGGGTAGCTGTATTATTTTTGCCCTTAACAAAGCACTTCATTTTTTTTAATAATAAATTTATTTTTTATTGGTGTTCAATTTACCAACATACAGAATAACACCCAGTGCTCATCCTGTCAAGTGCCCCCCTCAGTGCCTGCCATCCAGTCACCCCCACCCCCTGCCCTCCTCCCCTTCCATCACCCCTAGTTCATTTCCCAGAGTTAGGAGTCTTTATGTTCTGTCTCCCTTTCTGATATTTCCCACACATTTCTTCTCCCTTCCCTTATATTCCCTTTCACTATTATTTATATTTTATCAAAGCACTTCAAATAAAAGGCAATTGTGGGACGATGAGCACAGGCAGAGACTGTCCCGGTCAAGGTCAGGCTCAGCTAGGGGGTCACCCAGTTCCAGCTCTAGCCGGTCCACGCCTCCCTGGCTCAGCTGGTGCTCCCACCAGCCTGCACGGTCGGTCGTCTTACTTCTGGCAGGTGCGACGCTTGCTTCCCCTCGGCCCAGGCAAAGCTAATGCCTCCTTGCACCCGCCTCCGGTTGCCCCTGAGCTCCGGCTTATCTGGGTTGGCCCAACTGTTAAGTTTTCAAGGAATTTATAGGCCGGCTGTTACACACAGTCAACATCTTAAAATTAAATGATGTTAACTCACAATTAAATAAAGGCATAAATACCCTAAATTCATTACTTCCTAATTGCATTGTTATTTTCTGTGCTCTTGATATCATGCATGTCCACTCTATCTGTGTGGTGGAAACATTGCGGACTGGCTTTTACCGCTGCACTTTGTTTCCTTTTCTTTCTTTCTTTCTTTCTTCTTTCTTTCTTTCTTTCTTTCTTTCTTTCTTTCTTTCTTTCTTTCTTTCTTTCTTTCTTTCTTTCTTTCTTTCTTTCTTTCTTTCTTTCTTTCTTTCTTTCTTTTTTAAAGATTTTATTTATTTATTCATGAGAGACACAGAGAGAGAGAGGTAGAGACACAGTCAGAGGGAGAAGCAGGCCCCATGCAGGGAGCCCGACACAGGAATTGACCCCAGGACCCCAGGACCACGTGGGGACTCAACCCGGGTACCCCAGGGATCCCCATGCACTTAGCTTTCTGACTCTATTCAGCAACACCAGCTTGGCAGCTGGAACTTGGCCACAGTGAAGTAGTTACACCTCTGAAATGGCGAATGCTGCGAACCAGGGCTTGACCTGTTGGCTGTCTATACTTCAGAAAGTGATGTAAGAAACGTTAGTAATTCAGATTAAACTCAACAGCATATTTTGTGTCCGCAGCCATTACGTTGTGAATAATACAAAAGACGGAGGGAACATTTCTCAGCATTTAGAAACCTCACTGATTTAGCAAAGAAGTTGCTCATGTCAAAAGAGGTTTTGGTTAAGGGACACCCAGGTGGGGCAGTCTGTGAAGCATCCGACACCGGGTTTCGGATCAGGTTGTGATCTCAGGGTCATAAGACTAAGCCCCGCGTCGGGCTCTACGCTCAGCATGGAGTCGGCTTGGGGTTCTCTCTCCCTCTCCCTCTGGCCCTCCCACTTGTATTCTCTCTCTAGGATAGATAATAGGTCATTTTTTTAAAAAAAAGGTTTCAGGGACACCTGGGTGGCTCAGCGGTTGAGCATCTGCCTTCGGCTCAGGGCATGATCCTCGAGTCCAGGGACCGAGTCCCGAATCGGGCTCTCTGCATGGAGGCTGCTTCTCCCTCTGCCTATGTCTCTGCCTCTCTCTCATGAATAAATAAATAAAGTCTTTACAAATAAATAAATAATAATATAAGTTTCAGTTTAATAGATATAATTAGTATGAAAGGGAGAGATAGTGTACGAGCAGACCACATATCAGATTTAAGGACAACAAATTTATTGGGGAGAGAGCTGATTGGGATGCAACTCTGCTTATCAACCCATGGTTGAAGGTGGGGGTTTGGCAAAAATCAATGAATGCATTCTACGAGAATCTGTTGGCTGTGCATAGTATAGAGTTTTGTGTATTTCAGCAGTTTATAAATTGCATGCTACATATGCTTTATGTCAGGAAAGTTCACGATTAACATGTGTATGTATACATAGGCACGCGTGACTCTTCTTATGCACACACTGCTGCCCACCCCTTGGCCCAGGCTGGCTCCGGTGCCTCTCGTGCTGCTCCTGTAGTAGACTGTGCAGTCTGCCTCCCTCCCTGAACTTCCTGAGGACAAGGACATCTCTGTAGCTCTAACACTTAATTCCATGGCACACATTATGTACCTCTCCCCAAACATAATTAAATAATTTCTGGATTTAATAGTTGAGTGAGTGATGGTGATGCTGTGCACTCTCCATGCGTTTTTCCCTTCCTGGGGAGGGACTGTGTTCCAGGCCCTCGCATGCTGGGGTGTGGCCATGTGAGGAGGTCAGCTGGCTATGGCGTGTGTGGTAGGAGTGATGCCAGCCCCTTTCAGACAAGACCTTCCAGAAACTTCTTCCTTCCCTGCCACAGGGACCCCGGAGGCCAAGTATTCCTGGTCGGGTAGTCACATGACAGAGATCCTGACCACGAAGTGACTGAGTAAAAGAAACTTTTATTTTGTTCAGCCACTAAGATCATGGGGTTCACTTGTTACCACAGCAGAGGCTAACCCATCCTGACTAATCAAACTGAGGCAGCTGGTGACTAGGCTGCATAGCTTGTTAGTGGCGGGGCCGGGGCCAAGAGCCCATCTTCGTTTTCCCTATACTTACTGCCTCCCAAACACTTTTTTGGAAGTAGAGAATAAAGTGTGAATCCAGGACGACTCTTGTTCAAAGCCCCATTTCAGAGGATAACTGGTTAGGACCCACTCATGGTGAGCCTGCCTGAGGCCACCAGCCCAGCAAGCACGTCCACCAAACACCCTCCTTCATTAGAGGATCAGCAGGTATGGCCGGTGTGTGGGATTCAGCCTCCCATGAACTGTCATTAGCTTGGCTGATGTTTCACCCACAAGCACCCCTCCCTGGTCCTGTCATTTACCACTACCCTCTGAGCGTATCTGAACAGGTCTGGGACTTGAAGGGAGAGAGAACCAGTTTTGGAAATGATGCTCTCAGGGCATAGAACTCAAGTCTCAAAGGCAAGCAAAAATTAAATAAATAAATAAATAAATAAAAAATAAATAAATAAATGTACCCCTCCCCCCCATTCTCAGCTACAGAAGACTTAGCTCAGTCCCACAAACATTTGTGAAGCATGGATTATATGTCAGGCATTAGGCTATACTATAGTGTGGTACGTATAGTACGGGCTTCATACAGCTTAGTGTGCTATGGATAGTTTAGCAGATGTAGTAGCGTGTTAGCAGCATGTATGGTGTACGTATCGCATAGTATAGCATTAGCGTAGCGTAGTATTATGTTTATGGTATAATGGCGTGGTATATAGTATGGCATATATTTTTTAAAGATGTTATTTATTTATTCATGAGAGACACGCATACACACAGAGGCAGAGACACAGGCAGAGGGAGAAGAAGGCTCCATGCAGAAAGCCCGACGTGGGACTCGATCCCGGGACTCCAGGATCACGCCCTGGGCCGAAGGCAGCCGCTCAACTGCTGAGCCACCCGGGCGTCTCTATAGTATAGCATATTGTGTATAGCATAGCGTAGTATGTATGGTGCGGTGTGCCACAGTATAGTACGTACAGTACAGTGCGCAGAGTGTGGTGGGGCAGTGGTTTAGCACAGTACAGTACGTATGGAGTAATCCGTAGGTTGCATACATAGCAGTAAACTCTGCTGTGTCGTACATGCTATGCTATGCTCCGCTATGCTATACACGCAGTACTATACTACGTGTCACGTAGAGCATAGTGCGGTACGTATAGCATTCACAGTGATGTATGGTGCATACAGATAGCATAGCATGTATAATACGTATATCATTACTGTGGCATAGCATAGTAGTCTTTTTGTCTTTTTTCCCCTGAAAGTTTGGCACTTTTTGCATTCTTTGACTGCAAACCAGCATTCTGGAACCATCTGTTTGAAGTTACAGAGCCCTGCATGGTGGGGTGATGTGGGGGGTGAGTTGGCATGTACCCGACCCTACCTACGTGCCACGACACCACCTTCACCTCCCTTGGCCCCCCACATCCTCCTTTGTCAGGCACTCCCTCCCTGGTGTCTGCTTACCCCTCTCCCTGAAGCACTGCTCTTGGCTTTGTGGTTTCTTTCTGTCTTGGCCACGGGGATGTAAGCCCGCCAAGGGTCTTATTTGTGCTCTGTCTCTGTTCTGGGGTCTCCCCAGCGTCTAGAGAGTGTTTGCTGAATGGCAGGGCCTTGCACCCCTGCCTCACACCATATCTTATACCAGGACCAGTGGCTGATGGCCCCTCACAGGTGCCCTCCCCTCCTGACTGCTCTAGTTCCTCTGTGCCTCTGATTTTCATATAGGCTGTGACCTCTGCCTGGGACACTCTACCCATAGACTCTGGCATGCCCTTCCCTGCCCACTGCCCCCCATCCTCTGTCCCCTGGCCCCCATACATCCCCTGTCACAATACTGTCCTACCTTCTTGCAGTTCCTGTGTTTCTTCTTCTTGGGCTGCCAGGTTGGGAGCATGGGTCTGTGTGTGCCCTGCTCACCTCCCTATCCTTAGCCCCGAGGATAGCAAATAGTAGGTGCTCAAATAGTCAGAGGATGAACAGTGGATGTTGATCACAGCCGACCCGTGACCTCTTGGTCCATTCAAGGGAGACCTAGAGATGCAGTGGGAGATATAGGCTTCTTTTCTGGGTGCAGGTGCCCACCGATCCTCTCCCCGTAGCCATTCTGGGCAGCACCAAAAGAATGGCCCATGTCTACTATTTTTTCTGTCACCCCATATCTTTCTCTCTTCCTCAAATGGGGTTGTCTGCTTCCTCAATTATAAAAATAACATACATTCATTGTAAGACTTCTGAGCTACTTTTGTCTTTCAGTGTTTACACACCTAGTCTATATAGGAGCTATTAATTGAACACCTACTATGTGCAGGTGCTATACCAGGCAGTGGGGATGCACATAGTAGAACACGGTCTCTACCTTCCAGAATATTACATTCAGCACCTATTGTGCATTTTAGGTTACCCTCCCCAGCTGTGCACCCTAGAAGGCGGGGCCTGTTTTCCGTTCGCTAGTCCAGTGCATCAGATTCACGTACATGGAGGCTGTTAAAACCAGACTCCTGGTTCCCACCTCCAGAGTGTCTCATTCAGACCTGAGGTGAGTCTGCTAATTTGCATTTCTAACAAATTTCCTGATGATGTTCGTTCTGCCGGCCAGGGGAACCACACTTTGAGAACCACTGCCCAAGACCACACCACTCTTACAGTTTTCAGAAGTTTACACATCCATTATCTTGTTCAGTCTCTCAGAATCTCTCGCCCGAGTATGATAAGCACACACAGCTGGTGAGGGCCGAGGTGGGCTCTTAAGCCCAAGTCTTCCTATGGGAGGCTGCCCCCTCTCTTAGTGGCACTGGGTGGCACCTGCAAAATCCCCACCACCACAAGAGTGCCGAGAAGGCTACGTACGATGAGTCCAGTCAGAGCAAGGGGGCATCAAATCACAGAGGAAGGCTCCAGGAGGACATTTCTTGGATGGAGGAATGCAAGGTCTAGTACTGTGCTCCAGAAGGAGAACTGGCTTGGGTCACGATGCACTGAGCAACAGTGACTTGGTGGAAGAGCTAGCTACTGGACCCCTCCACCTAGAATGCAGAGGAAGGCTGAGGTAGTGCCACAAGGGAAGGGAACTGGCCCAGGAGCCCCCTGACCTGAGGCAGGTGTGATTGGGGCTTGGATCACTCCACCTGCTTCCCGGCAGCCTCTCCGGAAGCTCTGGCTGAAGAGCACCCGCCTCCTTGAAGTCTGCCCTGGCACCTCCCTCTGCCAGAACTGGCTGGGAGTGTGCTGGGTAGGATGGAAAGTCTGAGGGCCGCAGTCTGGCCAGCCCAGCAACTCAAAATAAGCACTTCCTCCTGGGCAGTGAGGCGGCCAAGGGGCTCTGACTGGACAATCCTTCAGTGTTCCCTGGAGCCTTTTGGGCGCTAGTCTGGGCTGGGCACTTCCTCATCTGGGAGGAGGCCCTGGGAGGTGGTGAGAGAGCCCAGCTCTGAGAGGAGCTCTGTGAGTCCAAGGGGAAAGGAAAGGAGACGTGGAAAAGTGTGGACTTGCAAGAGGGAGTCCTCTGATGTTGTGTATCTAAGCAGGAAGCCAGACCTACCCAGCTCTGGAGAAGCAAAATAAACTCTGGAGACCTATATTTAGAAAGTGGCAAAATTCTGTTTCTCAATTGGCAGTGGAACTTAAGTCTAAAACTCGCTTCCCTGCTGAAATAACCACTGGACTACATGTAGGAATGGGGTATCTGAATGGGGTGGTATCTGAATGGGGTTGTGAGGCTGGTGCTTGCTTATCCTTCATGCTGCTGGACTTGCACAGGGCCATTCCAGAAGGCTCTATAGGAATTCTGGCACAGATTTTGTGGTGGTAACGATGATGGAGGTGGAGATGGGGCAAATGACGATGATCAAGAAAATGATGATGGTGACAATGATGATGGTGATGGTAATGATGGTGCTGATGATGGTGATGGTGGTAATGGTGATGATGGTGGTGATGGTGGTGATGGTGGGAATGATGGTGATGGTGATGGTAATGGTGATGATGATGGTAGGAATGATGGTGATGATAATGGTGATGATGGTAATGGTGATGATGGTGGCAGTGGTGGTGGTGGTAGGCCAGGCCTACACTTGGTATATGTGATCTCATTCAGTCCTACAACAACCTTAGGAGGTGAGTATGGGTCACCACCCACTTTTTTCAGGTGAAGAAAGTGAGGCTCAGAGAAGTTAAGTCACACAGCCAACAGTCGTAGGGCTGGGATTCAAACTCAGGTCAGGGTAACCACAAAGCCCACTCTATATGAACCCATCACAAAATCTCAGATTTGGAAGGGGTGCCACCGAGTACAGTTCCTGCTACTTTCCTGTCCCAGAGTGCTGGCACAGTCTCTGCTTGCACACCTCCATGGAGATGGGGCTCACACTCCCATGAACAGTTCTTCCCTCAGCTCAAAGCCCCTAAAGTTCCCCTGTATGGAGCTGAAATCTGTCCTGTGTAATCTCTGTGGCTGCACAAAATTCCCTGTTCTGGAGGCGGGTCTCATCGCCTCTCAAGTCTTTTCTCTCTGCAGTTTCGACTCCCATGGTCCTCTCAGCAGTCTCTGCTCCTCATGAAGCCCTTTGGGTTTCAGTGTGGAGTCTGGAATCGGGCAGAGTGCACTTCGGGCAAAATATACCTTTGAAAGTGGATCTGATTTCTAGAAATAGCAAGTGATCATCTGGAATCATTGTGCATGTGGATGACGCAGCTAAGAGGAAAAAACTGGTTTGAAAGATAAACTTGAATGATTTTGAAATCTGGCCCAAATTAGCACTGAAAGAAGTCATTCCTGGAAGAAAGGTACCAAAACACAGCTTAAAACACCAGCAACATTCATTATTAGAGGCAGCTAAGAGCCTTTCAAGGTAAGGAGATGCCCAGTTCTCTGAGAGCTGGTGTGTCCCAGTAAAATGTAGACAAAGCGTCAACAATGGCACCTACAGGGCAGCCTGGGTGGCTCAGCGGTTTAGCGCCGCCTCCGGCCCTGGAGACCCCGGATCAAGTCCCGCATTGGGCTCCCTGCATGGAGCCTGCTTCTCCCTCTGCCTGGGTCTCTGCCTCTCTCTTTCTGCATCTCTCTGTGTGTCTCTCATGAATAAATAAATAAAATATTAGAAAAAACAAACAAACAATGGCACCTACAAATGTTGGCAGACGTGTAACAATTTCCAACACGACCAGGGAAAGACCACCAGCTCGTGCTGTAGTTGTGTCCTGCGTGAAACGTGCCTAGAGATTTAACTTGGTGGGATCAAGTCTGGCCCCAGCACCCTCCAGCACGGCTCCCACCCTGAGCCGGGTGGTCTTGGGCAGAGGGCGAGGCTGAGGCAGGCGTGGGCCTCCACTCTCCCTTGCCCTGCTTGGAGCACTGCTGCTTGGGGCAGCTGGGTCCCAGACTTGCCACCGAAGCCTGGCTGCCTTTCCAGTAGCAACCACAACTTCAGAGGACTGCCAAGGAGCCGATTGGGCAATGTCCCCGGCGAACGTGGCTGTGTGTGCGTGGGAGTTTTGCACACGGGGGTGTTGGAAACCACGACTGGCAATTCCGGATTCCAGAAGCAAGTCCTGAAGGAGGGAGTGGAGGGAGGGGGCCAAAAGATCTGCTTTGAACTGGATCCCCTGAGGCGCAGGTCACATGCAGCGGCAGGTTCAAGCAACCCCAGGCAGGGGAACACAACTCACTTCCCTTTCCTCTTTTCCAGAAGCTCTGTGTGGCCCACTGGAATGCTCCTTCCACCAAGCCTGACTGCGGAAATGGCATGGTCCTCACCTGCCTTCCCTGCATTCCCTGAAGACGCCCTGTCCTCCGATCCCTATAAACTGAGGCCTAGCTCTAAGTCAGGGACCAGCCTAGCGAGTGGGGGGCAGACAGGACACTGGAGGAAGGGGCTCCATGGGGACAGGAAGGACTCTGTGGAGGAGAAACGGGATGGTGGGGGTCGTGACACCAAGGAGGGTCAGCCCTCTCCACCCTCTGGGGAGGGGATGGCTGGAAGGCCTGGCGTCGCATGGGCAGTATCCTAGAAGGTGCGGGAAGCAGGGAGTTTGCACGCCATGCAACCAGGGTGTAGATGCACTGCCCTCCCCGGGGAGTCCCTTGTGAGGGGGACAGAAGTCTGCATTTTCTCATCTGTAAGCAGTCCTCACACCCCCACTGGGCAGGCAGTCCTGAGGAAGAGGTGGGAACCTGTGGCACCTCTGGCACCATGGGCCATACGGGAGGGATGCAAAGCCTCGCCTGGTGAATCGCTGGTATCAAGACTACCCTATTGCTCCCAAATTGGTTCACCTCCCAAGCTTCACGAATTACTAGTTTCAGACAACTGCCTCCCATCACTAACATCTCAGCTGAGCTCATCTGGTCTTGGAGATGCAGCCTGAAGAATAAAGGGCCTTACAAGAAGTTTCACAAACACCTGGCCTGGAGTCGGGGAGAGGCTGATGGGGGCGCCCCGGGCTGGGGCTGGAAAACAGGCCCCGGGGAGGTGAGGCTCCTCAGGCAGCACAGCAAGCCTGGCCCCGGAGAGGCCCTTCCTGAACTTTCCTGCTCTTTGAAATTGTCTTCACAAGGCAAAGGTTATTTCCCCCAACTTCAAAACGCTCAGACACCAAAGGATGTCTGAGTGACCGGATAAATTCTGTCCTGTTTCACGGACTGGGAAGCCGGGTCCCACAGGAGGACCAGTTGGAAGCAGAAGAGACCTTTATGTCGTTAGCATCCCAGTAACTCATGAGGAGTTATGTGATTTTTACAACAACCACGGGGACCTGAAGGCATCTTTGGTAACAAGGGCAAGCCTCTTGTGCTGCATGTCCCCGTGCTGAAGGGACATGTACCACTCAGCAGTGATCACCGAATGTCCTGGACGGAAACCCACCAGTGGCCTAGAAGCGAGCGTGCATGCACCTGCCAGCGCACACACGTGTGTGCGCACACGGCCCCTTGTCCTCTGGAGCCTCTCTGCCTGACACACAGATTCCTTGTTCGCTCACCCCACCCCTTTAAGTTATTTCCAGGACTTAGGTTATTACCCTTGGCAGCTGTGCCTCACACACAAATCTCGGGAGGCTGGTTTATGAAGTGTGACGTGTTGATCAATGACTAAGTCTCATTAACCTCTGCTTGTGAACGTGCATTCCTACCTCGGGCCCGGGGCCTGACCAGCACAGCCACGGCCTTCACTGCAGGTGTGGGGTGGGGGTGACCCCCGAGTCCTGAACCTAAGCCGCCAGGCTAGCAGCTCCAGCACCCAGGAAGTAGACCCTGAGGCCCTCCACAAAACTAGGGTGGCCTTCCCCTTGGAAATGTTCTCTGAACCTCAGAGACCTGTTCAGCTGGGGAAAGAGCTGGCCTCAAGGACCGTGAAGAAGCAGTGGGAACCAGGGAAACCTATATGGAACTCAGCCATCGAGGCAGGGAGATTCCTTCTGACTTGGCTTCACTCTGGATCCTGGCACGTCCCCATAGTGGAAGGGCCCATGGGGCCCCAAGGCAGAGAGGTCTGGGGACTGCCAAGGAATCCATCCAAGGCAGGAAACAACTCTAGGAGGCGTCCCAGGCTTGGCCAGTCCTAACTTAGGGCCACCAGTGGTTCCCCCACCCAGCTTCGAGAACACATGCTGGCTACTTTGGCTCTCTGGGTCATTTCTGGAAATCACCATGTTTCTGCACCTTTAGCTCATTGTTGGATAGAAAGTTCATCCGATTCATATGATAAGGAGAAGCCGGGCTGGCAGGGTGGGTGCAGAGATGGTATGGGGCGGGGGGGGGGGGAGGGGGACAGGCTCTGCGGGGCTCTCGGGGGTCGGTGGCCCCGGGGGCCTCCCTGGAAGGACAACAGCCAGGACAGAGAGCCAGCCTGCTGGTGATGGCAGGGGGTGGCATTTCTTAAGTCTTATGAATTCGGAATCTGTAGGGAAGAGTTTCATTATCTGTTTTGAAAGAAAGAGACATTTTAGAAGGACCGCGAAGACTGTCACACACAAGGCTGACCGTTTACGCTGAGGGCAGTGGCCTTGGGTCATTATGCCCTCATGCCTGGCCTTCCCTCTTGCGGGCAGGTGGATTTCTCCCCCAGCAGTGCCCTTGGGGAAAACGGAGAGAACCCGGCAGGACAGGGAAGCAGGGCCTGGATGACCGGGACAGTCAGCTAGGGGGCAGGTGGCCGCATTCTGGGCCCAGCCCCAGGCCCGCGGCCCCCTCCGCCAACGCGAGTCCCTGAGTCCCTGAGTCCCCGTCTTCCCAGGACGCGGCTTACGGCCCTGCCTTCTCCTTTCTCAGGTATCTGAAAGCAGGGCTTGTCCAGGGAGCAGATTAGAAAAGGATATGCCAACTTGTTCCCATACTTGAAAGCCGGAGAAAGCCTCGCCGTGAAAAGAACAAACAGAACCTGTTTGGTGGCTTGTCATTGCGGTGACAACACGAACCTTTCACAGGTGAGCACTGCTCCCCCGCCCCCCCTCCTCCTGGGCGGGCGGGGCCGTGGGGGGAAAAACACAGCCACAGCTCCCCAGCCCTCAGGGAACTCGAGGGTTTGATGACAAACATTTAAGAACCCAAGGGACAGCCGAGGGAGAAAAGTTTATTAAAACTTGTCTGGGTCATAGAGAAACACTCCTGGAGAAGACAATGCCTCCTTTTGTCACCTCCATCAGGGCGACGGTGTTTCTCGATAAGAGCATATTGTTTTCATATTTATCTTAGTTCTCGCTCTGCGTTCCTCCTGAATAAACATAAAGAGCTGATTTCTGAGATCACCTGTGTCAAAAACATCCCCACCAAACCCACTGAAGGGTCAAAGTCCCCGTGACCAGAGCTGTACGAATGTCACGAAGAGAACCCCTCTCTGAGTTCTTACAGATAAGAAGGCCAATCCTCAGGATCTGCCGAGGCCTCACGCATCAACCCCATGAAAACGGGGAGCCCACCTTAGGAGCCCCCCCCACGAGGAGTTGGGGGTGAAGAACCCTGTACCGTCCACGTCCGCGTGTGCAGCTCGGGGAAGACACAAGAGCAGGAGGGCCAGGCCCGGCCCGCATTGTGCACCTGCACGGACTCAGGACGCCCTGTGTCTTCTCTCCTCTTCCACCACTTAGGGTCACCTAAGAGGACGACGCCAGTTGGGGTGAGAAAAGCAAAGGTCGGCCTTTCTCCCACTTTTGTGCAGATTCGCAAGCGCAGAGGAGCCACACAGTGGAGCGGGGTTGGAGGAGGGCTCGGAACAGATGTGGTTACTCTGGTCTCTGCGGAGTATTACTGTGTGCAGACGAGACTCCAGGCTGGGTGCGTGTACCTCTCCTAAAAGCAAAGAATTCTTTTTTCTGGATTTTAAGTAGTAAGATGAAGAGTTGCATAAAAATGGAGAGTGAGGTACAGCTATCACTTTGAAAAGAAAAAAAAAAAAAACAACTGGACACTTCAAAAGTCATCTTTTCTTTTTTTTTAAGATTTTTTCATTTATTTATGATAGACAGAGAGAGAGAGAGGCAGAGATACAGGAGGAGGGAGAAGCAGGCTCCATGCAGGGAGCCCAACATGGGACTCGATCCCAGGACTCCAGGATCACGCTCTGGGCCAAAGGCAGGCGCCAAACCACTGAGCCACCCACCCAGGGATCCCCGATCTTTTCTTTTCATTACAGTTTTGCTTGGAAATGTGGTCCTTAACCTTGAAGATGACCCCTTGTGAGCGTCCTATCACGTAGTTACAGTGAGGGAACTAATGCCTCTCTGCAAACTAGAGGTTTGCGTTAACATGATACAGACACATACAGGTTACTTCATTAGCAACTATCGTTGGAACCTCGTGCAAAACGCATGGCTTTAATTACTAGGGTTTTGGGCACAAGAAATGGCCAGGGTAATAGCCAGTATATTATGAATAAATAGGAGGGGAGGATAGAACCATTTAAAAGAAAAATAAATGAGCGTTAAGTATAAACTGCAAAAACAAAGCTGTTTGTAACTTAAGATAAATCTCTAAAATTTATTTTTCAAAAATGTCATTATGAGAACAAATATACTAATATAGTGTCTCGTTCACCTTAATCACAACAAAGTCATAGGACAGCATAAAAGAGATAATTCTCGTACGTAAAGGATATTTAAAACGTCAGCCACATCAAGACCCTCTGTTCTGAAACACTGTGTACGGCATCTCACTCTGTGGAAAGGTAATACAGCCCTCAAGAACTCTTCAAACAAATGCAACATAAATGGGAGTACAATAAAAACTATTTTAAAAACCTGTAAAATCAAAGCACCTATTTAAATTAAGACCATCGGGAACCTACAGGATTATTTCAGGAGGACTCAGAGACACTAAATACTGTAGTTCTAAGGGGGAAAAAAGTGACATTTTATGTAACTTACAAGGCGAACTGAATACTATGAATACTATGAAATGTGCTTTGCAGCACATTTAAAAGTTTTAATTTAAATAATACTCAACAGGAGGAAACCGATTCTGTGACACTGGCTGAGACATAATAACAAAAGGGCGTGACTGTAACTGTGGCCCTTCCCAGTCTATTTTTAGAGGCTTAAGACTCCAGCCTTAAATAGTTTTAATAACGCTCGTGGCTACAAGTCAGCATGTAACCCACAGCCTGGGAGACGACCAGTTCTTTTCACACCGTGTAACCTAGTTTGCTGGGGTGTTTTTCCCCTTTACAACTAATCCTGAGAGATCCTGCTCACAGAACGTGAGGGATCTCAGGAACGGTTTCTGTTTCCCTCCGTTTACTAGCTACCCTGGCGCACGCACGGCAAAGACGGGGTGATAAACTGAAATCAGGTTACGATGGGGTGATAAATCCTTAAAAACGTGGAGCTACCTTGCTTTTCTGGAAGCCTACTTGGAATATCACTTTCCTTGGGTACAGAGCGACACGGGGGTGAGCAAGAAGCACTTTTGATTGTGGAGACGTGCCCTGAGAGGTACGGATCTCTGTGCCACCGTCACAGTGGGGATGGCTGCACCTGTCGAGGGAGGAAGGGCTTCCATCCTGTAGTGACTTGATAGGGTCGTGAGAAGTCTGTGTATGCGGACTAACAAACGTATGTACGTGTAAGCACACATTTCTATAAACACGTTATGTACATGTATACACACAGTGCACGCTCACCCACGTATGTCCCAGTGACAAAAGCCCCCTGGAGGCTGACGAGACTTGCTTTCTGAAAATTACCACCTTTTCCAAATCCAACCTTTCCATTCCGCTCCCGTAACTCAAAATTACAGTAAATCATACCCTGAAGGTTTCATTTCAGTTTTCAATTAAAACAACCACAACAACCAATGGGCAAACCAAATTATATCCAGAAACAAGGGCACATCCAGGGCTAAACACACCATCGTTGGCCCCTGAAAAACAAACAGGAAAACCGAAGGAGATGCTTTGAGATGTTATGGAAATTGAACGGGCATTTTCTGTTTTATTTTCGCAGGAAAGGAAGAGAAAGATCCCTTTCATCGATGACTGCGTGTAAGACCTCCAACCTGGCTCGGGTGTCACGTCCTTGGGATAAAAGTAAGATGAGCGACTGAAACAGTAACAAATCAGACCCAATCCCCCTCCTTCTAAATCCAAGAAAAGGTATGGCATTTAGGGTTTTGAGGGTTAGTCTCTGAGCTCCTGGAAAAAGGGAGTCAGGATGTGGGGCCGGACTGTCCTGGCAGGCTCACCGAGCTCTGAGGTGGCAGGCGGCGGGCGGCCCGGACCGTGGAGTCCTGGCACCTGTCATCTGTCATCTGTCGTCCTCCGCAGGGTCCACAGCCTGGGCTCCTCCCGCGGGCACATCCATTCGAGGCCACCCCCGCCACCCCCGTCACAAGTTCTCCTTCAGAAGGCCGAGCTTCCGCAGGGCCTCGCGGCGGGCCTCCTCCGTCGAGCCGCGGCCGGAGAACTGGACGGTGATGCCCTGGGGCCTGAAGCCCACAGCACGGGGCAGCGAGCCCGAGCGCTTCCGAGCATCCTGGCCGCAGCCCGGCTGCCGGGGCTCGTAGAAGCTCTTGCTGGCATCCTGGCGTGCCAGTTTGGTGGCAAGCGCCGGGTCTGCACGGAAGGTGACAGTCTTCCCGGTCGAGACCAAGGTGCTGGGCTCACTCCTGAGCATGTCATGAATACTCTGGAAGCCGTTGGCCAGGGGCAAGCAGTGCTCTGTCTGCACGCCTCTGGACTGCTGAGTGCCTGGCTGCAAGCCCGCCCGCGTGGACGCGGCCTCCTGGGCCGGGCCCATCGGCTTGCTCGGGCCCCGCGGCCCCGGCTCCGGAGAGCTGCTCCTCCCCAGCTCGGCGGGGTCTGCCCCCGCGGCCCCCGGCGACAGGAAGGAGACGCCGTTGATGTTGGCCAGGACCCGGGCCTTCCGCTCCTGCACGTTGACGGCCGCTTTGGAGATGGTCTTGTTGAACTCCTTGCCTGCGCTGTTGGTCACGCTGATGTTGCTCGGGAAGCGGTGGATCTTGGGCGTGGGCTGCGCCGTGGGTCTGGGCCACAGGCAGGGGTCCCCATTCCGAGGGGCCCCCGAAGGCAGGGTCCTCCAGTCCCCAGGCTTGCTCTCCTTGGAGGGGGACGGGGGTGCAAGTGCCTCACTTCCTGCCAGCTTCTCAGACATTTTCTGAGCGATCACCAGCGGGGTGGGGACAGAGCGGGGCAGTTTGGGGTGCTCTGCGGGAGGGGCCAGCAGCTCCTTCCTGGGGGATGTCGCGGCGGTGGCCACAGGCCGGGCGGGCAGCACGGGAGGGGCCTCTGGGGCCGCAGAGCCTGGTGAGGGAGGACCCCCTGCTTCTGGTTTCCTGCATTCCACGACGACATCGGGGGTGTCTTCCTTCGCGACAGGACCAGCCCCTGAAAAGGACACAGAATCCTCATAAGCTACCACCTTAGGTAAAAGTAAATGCACCCCATTTCCTTCTTGCTGAATTCATGAGGCCTCCAAGGGACACAGGGCCAGGGTGAGCAGCAGCAGCACGTCCTGTCACCTACCCTCCTTGGACCAGGAGAACGTCCTGTGTGAGTCTCACCACCACCAGATGAGGAGTCCATTGGTGATGGGGAAGGTTCCAGTCTCAATGCTCTGTCCCTGGGACACACACGGAGTGTGTAGGCTGCTGGGGACGTGTGGACCAGGAGGGCATAATAACCCAGTGGTTATTATTCAGCTCAGTGGTTGAGCATCTGCGTTCGTCTCAGGTCGTGATCCCAGGGTCCCGGGATCAAGTTCCCCATTGGGCTCCCTGCATGGAGCCTGTTTCTCCCTCTGCCAGTGTCTCTACCTCTCTCTCCGTGTCTCTCATGAATAAATAAATAAAATCTTTAGAGAGAAGAAGGAAGGAAGGAAGGAAGGAAGGAAGGAAGGAAGGAAGGAAGGAAGGAAGGAAAAAAGTAAGTTGGAAACGACTTCCAGGTGTAATTATTCATCTTACAAAGAAAACGTACAATGTACTTATGTTTTAGCTTTTGGGTTTGAGCTCGGATCTTGAGCAATCTTAGAGCCCTATTTCCACAGCATGACTTTTCAAATTGAGAGTATTTAGACTGGAAACGCAGCTGGTTCAGGGAAACAGGAAAAGAGCGGACAAGAGTTTGGCTCAGCATCTTCCTTGTAGGTTTGCTTGATTCGGGGCGGCCGCAAAGGAGAGGCCTGCTTTTTGTCTTTTGAATCCTGTGGAAAGAGCAGAGGGGATGGACGAGGGGGGATCGTCTTGCTGATTTTTTCTGATTGGAAAAGATACTGGAAAAGAACATGGGCAACGGGATAAGGATGAGGCAGAAACAGAAAGGAGAGTATTTTGGCTCTTACTACAAAATACTGCCGTTTTCACAAGCCTCTAGATGTATTATTTTTTTTCTCCTTTGTGTCTGTGTGTGTGTGTGTGTGTGTGAGAGAGAGAGAGAGAGAGAGCGAGAGAGAGCGAGAGAGAATGAAGGGGAGAAAGAGAGAGAGAGCAAGGCCACGTATTCCATCAAATTCCACAGACTGGGGTTCTAGACTCCACATGTGGACGCTCGTTTGCAGCCTTGTCGGCAAAGAAGAGACTGAGCTTCCTGTTGTTATCATACTTTTAGTTCCTGAAGTTAATTTGAACTGCTGATCCTTTAAAAATGCCAGATCTTATACTTGTGCCAAGGGAAACACTTCCCGAGAGAAAGCCGCCCCGCCCTGCCATCCCTCGGGTGGTGTTTTCACAGTAGTTGTAAGTACCTGCTGGGGCAGGTGGGACAGGAGATTCTGAGGATGGAGATAAGTGAGATGAGGCTTTCGGTTGTGCAGCAGGAGATGGTGCATGGATGTACGTGCAAGCAGTGCTGGGCCGCCTGCGATCGGTATCTGTTAAGGATGTAGTAAAGGCTAGATGGCTGGCATGCTGAGGCCTACCTAGGGCTGTCTGGCACACTCAGCTGGTCTTCTTTTTTTTTTTTTTTTAAAGATTTTATTTATTTATTCATGAGAGACAGAGAAAGAGAGAGAGGCAGAGACACAGGCAGAGGGAGAAGAAAGTTCCCTGCGGGGAGCCCAATGCGAGACTCGATCCCAGGACCCTGGGATCATGGCCTAAGCCAAAGGTAGATGCTCAGCCACTGAGCCACCCAAGCATCCTTCTTTTTTTTCTTTTCTTTTCTTTTCTTTTCTTTTCTTTTCTTTTCTTTTCTTTTCTTTTCTTTTCTTTTCTTTCTTTTGTTTTCTTTTCTTTCTTTTCTTCTTTTCTTTTCTTTTCTTTTCTTTTCTTTTCTTTTCTTTTCTTTTCTTTTCTTTCTTTTCTTTTCTTTTCTAATATGTGTAAGGAAAGCACCTACTTGGTTGGACACTCAAGCTGCCAAGAGCATGCCTCTGGCCTGAAAAACCCAATGGGGCCCAATGGTGTCCATCCCGGCACACACAGGGGAAGGCCACAGTGTCCCCCTGAAACACTAATGAACTAAGCTAGAGGCCTGGGCATGGGGCTTCGCTCCTCACCTGCTGTCTCGGTCGCAGCTGGGAGGCACTCAGGTTCCTCGGCCTTGGGGGGTGCTGGCTGCACCAAATCGATGACATCTCCTGGCTCTGAGGTTCCAGAAGCGCTCTCCTCCAGGGTCCCCGGAGAGTGGCAGTGTAGGCCGCTGTCACACTCGACTTGCTCCTCAAAGTCATCTTCCAGGGAATCAATGGTCTCTTCGAAAAACAGGATGACATCCTTTTCCTCATGTGTCAGGTACTTCAGGCTCTCATCATCCTACAGACACAGAAGGGATAAGACAAACAGTCGCCAGTCTGGAGAGAAAAAATAAGACGGAGCTGGGATCTGTGTAGAGCCCGGAGTGGAATCCACGGCCCTTTCAAAGTTCCCACTGGGGAGAGTCAGCCGTTCAGGTGGCCCCACTGACAAACGTGTGCCTGTGTGCCCCTCCCCATCGAACCTGCAGGAAAAAGAACATGGTCAAGAAGCTACAGCAGATAAAGGGTCTTAGGACCTATTACCAACATCAGTCTTGTGGTTCCTGGTGAGTCAATGACCAAAGAAATCATTCTTCTTCAGACCTCCTTGGAACACTGGTCTCACCTTACTGCTCTCAGACGTCTTCCCACAACATAGCGGGGCACATCTTTGGTTAAAGAGAGTGGCACCTATGCACACACTTCTGTCCTCTTTCTCTGGAAACCTCACCAAAACAATGAGATTGACTGATCGATTGGTTGATTGAGTCATGAGAGACACAGAGAGGCAGAGACACCGGCAGGGGGAGAAGCAGGCAGGACTCAATCCCAGAACCCCGATGCAGGACTCGATCCCAGAACCCTGGGATCACGACCTGAGCCGAAGGCAGACACTCAACCCCTGAGCCACCCAGGTGCCCCTAATATTATTTTTTAAGGTGAAAATCACAAGACAAAAATAATAGGCAAGGAGACAGCAGTAACGAAATGTGGGAAGTGAGGAAGCAGCAGGGAGCTGAGTGTCAGCCAGTGACCAACGTGCTGAGTGTCGGGGACTCGGACGCTCAGGCACTGGGGCGCAGGGCAGTGCTGGGATGGGGGTGCCAGGAGGACGGTGAAAGGAGCAGAATGGGTTCAGCAGGAATGAGGTCACCCTGGCAGAAAACTCGATGTTGTTTCTTAAAGAAGGTAAAAGAGGGATGTGAAGCAGAGCTGATCGTGAAGGACCGTAATGGAAATAGGATATGAAGCCAAAGCGACACCCTCTGCACAGAAGCCTGGAAGTCCTCCCTGGGGTGTCTGAACATCCAGGGGCCCAAAGGGGCGGACACCACGGGTTCCCCGACCAAGCAGCTCAGCGAGATCCCCCCACAGGCAGAGGCCACAGTCAACAAACCCGTGAATTTGTTGAATTTCTAATCAGCTTCTCAATGTCCTCTCTTTAAATACGTGCACACACCAAAGGATCACCAAGCGGCTGAGAAAACCCTTCACCATGAAAGACAAACCCGAACAAACATAAAGGAAAAGAAAGCAACTTGCAAAACAAACTTTGCAGAACTGATGACAATTTCTAAAAGATTGCTATTAATGTCCCCAGAGAGATGAGGAGATACCGAATCCACCAAGAATGTGATGCTATTAAAGAAAAGAAAAGAAAAGAAAAAAAACAATCCAGAGGACCAAAAACAGCCCTTAGAAATGAACACAAGGACAGTAGCACTGAAAAATGAAACCAATGCCCACAAGATAAAGTAGAAAAACGAGTCAAGTAAAACAAACAGACAATTAAAAAACAAAAAACAAAAAACAGGGAAGACAAGAAAATTAGAAGATAAGTATGAGAGGGCCAACATCTGACATCAAGAGCTCCAGAAAGATAAATCAGAAAAACAGAGGGGAAGAAAGTATCAAAATAAATAAAAGAATTCAAGGAAGAGCTCCTTAAACTGAGGGCTTTGAGTTTCCAGATGGGAAGGCGCCATGAGAACCGCCTAATGAACCAGGATGCAGCAGCCCCCCATCCAGGCCCATCACCGAAATCTCAGGATGCCAAAGACCCAGACCCTGAAAGCTTCCCAGAGTGAAAATCAGGCCATTCTTTTTCCAAAAGAATATAAAGTGAAAAAAATGCAGATAGAAAAACAGTCGTCTCAATTTGACTTAAATATACGCATACTGGCAGCCCAGGTGGCTCAGCAGTTTAGCGCCGCCTTCGGCTCAGGGCGCGATCCTGGAGACCCGGGATCGAGTCCCATGTCAGGCTCCCTGCATGGAGCCTGCTTCTCCCTCTGCCTGTGTCTCTGCCTCTCTCTCTCTGTCTCTGTCTCTCATGAATAAATAAATAAAATCTTTAAAAAAAATACACATACTTAACATAACCCCCCCTACAAAATACTTAAAGTATACACAGTAAAATGTCGACAATGGCAGTGAGAGGGGGATGGAGGCAAAAAAAGAAGAAATGGGGGCAGTTATATTTGTGTCCTCCAGGGCACCTGGGTGGCTCAATGGTTGAGCGTCTGCCTTCGGCTCAGGTCACCATCCCGGGGTCCTGGATCAAGTCCCGCATCGGGGTCCCTGCTCAGTGGGGAGTCTGCTTCTCCCTCTCCCTCTGCCCCTTCCCCACCTTGTGCTCTCTCTCACTCACTCTTGCTCACTCTCTTTCTCTCAAATAAACAAAATCTTTTTTTTTTTTTTTTTAAATAAACAAAATCTTTAAAGAAAAAAGTCATGTCTTCTAGTGAGTAGGATATGGGAGGAGGGTGTTTTTCAAAATCCTAGGAAACTACTTGACCCTCTATGAGTACAAACTTCGACAAAACAACCAAAAAAGTGGTGGAAGCAAACAGGATTAAAGAGCTGACCCCAGCAGAGGGGTGGGGAGGGGGATGGTGGCACCTGGGTGGCTCCATCAGTTAAGCATCTGACTCTTGATTTCATGTCAGGTCTTGGTCTCAGGGTTGTGAGTTCAAGTCCCATGTTGGGCTCCACGCTTGGCATAGAGCCTACTTAAAAGATAAAACATTGTTCACCGAGGTGATGCAGGGAGAATGCTTCTCCCACTGGGATCTGGGCAGTTACACAAATGCCCATCCACCCAAAGCACCTGACTCCCAGGCCCATCGCAGAGCCTGCAGGCTTCACAAATTCAGAGATGGTTGAAAGCATTCATTTGTTTTTGGTACGATCAACCCAAGAATACATGCAAATTTCTCAAACTCGCCTTGGCTACATTAGTTTAAGCCTGAAGGCAGGAAGACTCAGGGAAAGGTGACCAGTCTGCAGCTGGGTCCGGATATAAACCTACATTTGCTGCATCACAGACATGCGTCTGCTTTGGTAGATGCAGACAAACAGCTCTCCGAAGGGCTCGGCCAGCGCACACTCCCTCCGGCCGGCCTGCTGGCTCTCCCTCTGGGGCAGGCATATGGCAGTGTCTCATTTTGATTTTCTTTTTTCTTTTTTAAAGATTTTATTTATTTATTCATGAGACACACACAGAGAGAGGCAGAGACACAGGCAGAGGGAGAAGCAGGCTCCCTATGGGGAGCCCGATGCGAGACTCCATCCCAGGACTCCAGGATCACACCCTGAGCCAAAGGCAGACACTCAACCACTGAGCCACCCAAGTGCTCACTGCTGTAGATTTTTTTAAAAATGATTTTTATCAGATTAAGAAAGTTTTCTTTTATTCCCAGTTTGCTGAGCATGTTGATTTGAAAATAATGAACAGGTTTTGAATTTTGTCAAATCTTTTTATGTGTTACAGTGGTTCTCAGCTGGGGGTGATGTTACCCTTCATAGGGCATTTGGTGATGTCTGGACACACTTCCGGTTGTCGCGACTGGGTGGCTGCCACTGGCATCTCGGGGTTGGAGGCCAGCAGTGATGCTCTACCTCCTACAAGGCACCAGACAACTCCCCACATAAAGAATGACCTGGCTGAGGAGCCTGAGGAGAGATGATCATCTATTTTCCCTCCTTTATTCTGTTAATGAACTGAACTACAACGATTGGTTTTCAAACGTTAAACCAACCTTGCATTCTCAGAACAAGTCCAGTCTGGTTGTGATGTCGTTGTTCTTAGACATCACTGAATTTGATTTGCTAATATTTTGTTTACAATTTCTATATCCATATTCACAAGAAAGATTTGGCCTGTAGGTTTCCTCTCTTTGACATCAGTTTTTATTTTTTTTAAAGATGTTATTTATTTATTTATTAGAGAGAGAGAGAGAAAACGAGTGAGGCAGAGGGGCAGGGGCAGAGGGAGAAGCAGACTCCCTGCTGACCAGGGAGCCCAACGTGGGGCTCGATCCCAGGACCCCGAGGTCAGGACCTGAGCCGAACACAGGTGCTTAACTTACTGAGCCACCCCGGTGCCCTGAGATCAGGTTTTGTATACCTTTCTTTTTAAAATGTCAACTTTTGAAACAATATGCCCTAAGATTTTAATTTTAGTTCATAGCTTATCTTTTTGCTCCACCTTTCCTGAGATTTTGGGGGTGGGGCATGGAGGAAAGACTGAGTTTAAGAATACTTTTTCTCCAGCTGCAATTAGAGCACATTCACATTAACCAGAGCTGTGTAATTTTATCAGTCCGCATACCTAGCCCTGTACAGTCCCTGAGAACCTCAATACCCCCTCTAAGAACAGGGTCGGCGTGAGGGGCATTAGAGGAGGGGCAGGCTAGTGTGAGGGAAAATGAGCACAACGTGTTCATGACTGAGTACTTTCTATTGAGCACCGGACCAAGGGAAAGAGAAATGGGTTTTTTAAAAAGCCAGTATGGTCGTCTACAGGGCATGTGACTGAGGAATTTATACTTTATTCAGAGAATTCCAGGATCCAGCCCTACCTAACCTTTCCCATTTCGTCTCCTACTACTCTCCCCTTTCTCCTCTATTCCACGGGTGGTAACTTTTTCTGTAAGGGGCTGAGGGTAAAAGATTTGGGCTTTGCAGGCTTTACGGTG
The DNA here is from genome assembly GCF_053574225.1 of Canis aureus. Classification (NCBI taxonomy): domain Eukaryota; kingdom Metazoa; phylum Chordata; class Mammalia; order Carnivora; family Canidae; genus Canis; species Canis aureus. The sequence continues at coordinate 25,218,247 of NC_135615.1, forward strand.
GTAACTACTCAACTCTCCACGTAGTATGAAGGTTATAGACAGTGTGGTCATGAACAAGAAGAGCTTTCTTACAATAAATCTTTATTTACAAAAACAGACGGGGGGCCAGAGTTGGCCTACAGGCCGTGGTTGGCCAACTCTTGCTCTATACTCCAATCACATCAAACCACTCGCCATCTCCTCTGCCGGCTTTCATGTCAGCAGTGCCCGTCTCTGCGTAGCTCTGTCTTGTCTATCCTTCATGTCACCACACCTCCAGCCTATTCCATAGCATCTACTGAATCAGACATTCAAATATTTAAGCATCCCCTAAGCATCAGGCAATGTAAATATAATTGCGTGAATGATGTTCTTACTGTGTCGTTGACCATCTCATGAGGGCTTTAGATAAGAAAACAGGAAAAAAAAAGATAAGAAAACAGGTAGTTACTTCAGAGTCTGGAAATGGCTCCAACACGGTGACTGCAGGGTGCTAAGGAAATAGGTGTCAGTCCACACTCTTGGGGGCAGGGGTCTGACCTGGAACATTCTGGCGAGGAAACGATACCTGTCAATAATCTGAGAGAAGTGGATGAGAGTCAAGAACAAAGGGACACGGGGTTAGGTAGTTCTGTGTCTGAGAGATGACATGGGCTATCGCATGGGAAATATGGAATGTGGGAAGCAATCTGGATGAGACTTCAAGGTCAACTAAACGAGAGCCGGGGTGATGGGAATAGAGAGGAGGAGGCGGGGCTTCAGAGAGATTTTAAACGTAGAATCAGCCCCTCATTTAAAATTCTCTACTACAGTCGTTCATCATCCAGCTTTCCGGCTCTCCAGACTTCACACCTAGGAGCCTCATGCAGCCGGTGCGCCTCCCCCTGTCTCCCGGAACCACCCACAGAGCTCACAGGCTGCCTTGTCACTGTGACCAGAATGTCAGCTGCCTCTCCACCATGTCTGGCTGCTTTGTCCCTCTGACAACCAGAACAGGTAAGCTGCATACGAAATCCAGGGACATCATTCGTTTCATGACTTTCCCAGAGTTTCACATGGTGGGATCATCTGGAGGGTCACCATGGATGGTGCAGGGCCTTCCTGCCTCGTCTTCTCTCCACACACCTTATCCTTGCCAGGCCATCCTGTCCCCCCATCCATTTGGCATCCATTCTTCCGCCTTCTCAGACCCACCCGACCACAGCTCAGTGATTCAACGGGGGGAAAAAACTTGCAAATCTAAAAATCATTAGGGCTCTTAGCATAACAAAGGTCCCTGTAGTTAATAATTACAACCGTCACAGATGTTGCTAGGATGACGTGATAACGATAACAAGCATAACCAAACAAAATGTTGGGGGAAATAAATGAATGCTCTCTACCCTCTTCCTCCCACTTTGCCTTTCCAACTCAGTGATTCAGTGGGACCATGCACAAGATTTTTTAATACTCTACTTCAGTCGTGTGCACAGGGAGTAGAATCAAACAGGCAACTGGCCTGTAACAGACTTTCAGGCTTAAGACACACGCCAACTTCTCAAAGTGAGTGAGGGGCAGAGAGTCTGAACAGGGCATATAACCCTCATGGATCTAATCCAACTTCAAAGCAAGAAATCCCAATGTTTTCATTTGGAAAACGGGCTTCGAAAGGCCAGCTCCTACACAACCATTTTGTGTTCTAGGACAGACTGTAGGACCCTCAGGCTGCAAGACACAGCATGCAGATCAATCAGCCCAGCTCTCTCACTGGGGGATGTAAACGCCGGGTTCGGGGGCAATGGAATGATCCCGAGGGTCATACAATGACGCAGTAGAGTGGCCAAGACTAGAACTTGTCTGATCTTGCATCTTGTTTTGTTCTACTTATTTCTGTTTCTTCTTCTTTAAGATTTTATTTATTCATGAGAGACACAGAGAAAGAGGCAGAGATACAGGCAGAGAGAGAAGCAGGCTCCCTGCAGGGACTTGATTCCAGGACCCTGGGGTCACGGCCTGAATCGAAGGCAGACGCTCAATCACTGAGCCACCCAGCCATCCCTACTCATTTCTGTTTCTTTCTTCCTTTCTTTCTTCCTCTTTCTTTCTTTCTTTCTTTCTTTCTTTCTTTCTTTCTTTCTTTCTTTCTTTCTTTCTTTCTTTCTTTCTTTTTCTTTCTTCCTTCCTTCCTTCCTTCCTTCCTTCCTTCCTTCCTTCCTTCCTTCCTTTCTTTCTTTTTTTAAGATTTTATTTATTTATTCAAGAGAGACACACAGAGAGAGGCAGAGACCCAGGCAGAGGGAGAAGCAGGCTCCACGCAGGGAGCCTGACATGGGACTCGAACCCGGGTCTCCAGGATCACGCCCTGGGCTGCAGGCGGCGCTAAACCGCTGTGCCACTGGGACTGCCCGTCATTTCTGTTTCTAAGGCCATACTTATTCAAGATGAGAGGCCTCAGATTCTTGCATCCCCAATCCATGTGAGGTCTCTCCCTGGAGTTAGAGGCCATGAGACTGGTGCATATCCCTACACACCTTCTCCATGCTTGGCCCAGCCTTGCACGCTGACCTAAGAGGCAGGACCCAAAAAAAGCTGTGGGCTCCGCAGGCTGCCTAATTCCCCAAACCAGAAGCTGCCCTCCACAGGAATGCCTCTGTGCCTACAACTGAGAGAGGAAAGAAAGCAGAAGTTGACAAAAGCCCCAGCGCCAAGGGCAGGGGAGCAGCATATTCAGGGCCCCCGGGGATGCTCATGCTGTCTCCCTTGGAGAGATGAAGACGTGGGCCTGGGGGAAGAGGCAAATCTGTGGGGCCAGGAAGTAAGTGAATCGGGGGAAACGGGGGGTGATCACTGGTAGGTGTGGGGTTTCTTTGGGGCTGGTGGAAATGTTCTAAGTGTGATTGTGATGGTGACTGCACAACTCTACTAAAAACCCCTGATGGGCGTACCTGAAACAGGTGCACTACCTGATATATGAGGGAGGGGAAGAGGGGCAGGGAGAATCTCAAGCAAACTCTCCAAGCTTAACAGAGGGCTTGATCTCACAACCCCAAGACCATGACCTGAGCTAAGCCCAAATCAAGAGTCGATGCTCAACCCACTGAGCCATCCAGTCACCCCTGGATGACAGACTGTTATAATGAATGCTACCAACAGTTCTAAAGGTCAACAGTCCTAGATATGCCTGTGGGAGTCCAGATTTGGGACAGGTTTTCACGTCAGCAGAAATGCAGAGAGGAAAATGACCTTTGTTTGGCTAAGCAAAAAAGTTGAGGAAGCTTAAAATACTCATAGTAAAATAAACTCATAATAGACTAAAAAAGTACTGAGTTAATCAATTTCTTAAGTTTTTTCTTCTTTCTTTCTTTCTCTTTCTTTCTTTCTTTCTTTCTTTCTTTCTTTCTTTCTTTCTTTCTTTCTCTCTCTCTCTCTCTCTCTCTCTCTTTCTTTCTTTCTTTCTTTCTTTCTTTCTTTCTTTCTTTCTTTCTTTCTTTCTTTTCAAATTCATTTATTACTTTAGAGACAGAGAGGGAGAGTGCATGTGCAAGTGGGGAGAGGTGCAGAGAGAGAAGGAGAATCCCAAGCAGGTTCCACGCTCAGCATGGAGCCTGATGTGGTGCTCAGTCTCAGGACCCTGAGATCATGACCTGAGCGAAAACCAAGAGTGAGATGCTTAATGGACTGGGCCACCCAGGTGCCCCTGAAATTTGGCTTGGCCTGCCTGAGTGGCTCAGTTAGTTGAGCAATCAACTGTTGGTTTTGGTTTGGGTCATGAGCTCAGGGTTGTGGGATCGAGTCCTGTGTCAGGCTCTAGGTTCAGAGGTCTGCTTGTCTCTCTCCTGTTCCTCCCCACTCCCCTGCTGTGCGCTCTCTCACAAATAAATAAATAAACAAATAAATAAATATTTTTTAAAAATAAAATAAAGAAATGTGGCTTAACTGCCAACTAAGACAATGTGGCAGCTCCTTGTGAGGGAGAAAAAAGACCTTGTAGAGCTCATCTCTAGTCTAGAACCAAAAAAAAAAAAAGTCATCACAAGATTACAGTGGCTAAAAATACTCTTGAGATGAACCAAGACCTCTTGGATGCCAGCCTCTGGGGTCGGCAGCCTAGAGTATTTTGCTTTGGCAGAGTGTGATCTGCTGTCCCCGTTTGCTTTGCCCACACACCCAAATGACCTTCCAGGCACCTGAGCATGGCTTTGAGTGTCCCCTCGCCCCGCAGCTGAGGCCGAGCAGGGGCTGGGGGTGCAACCCGCCCACGTCAGCCTCTGTGGAGCTCCCTACTGGCCTCAAGGGCTGTGCCGACCTGGCCAGGCCCCCCCAGAGAGACCACAGGGGGCGGCAAGGGCTTCATTGTGGTTCCAGTTGGCAAGTCACCATGGTGACTTTGCACTGGGACCAAAACCTATACTTCTGGCTGGAAAAGAGACACACAAACCAGAGAGGGCCGGCAGTGCGCACCGCTGTGATTACGCATCTAGAGCCGTGGCTTCCAGGGGTCACCGCCGCACTCCCGGCTGCCCTGAACACCCCTCAGCTGGCAGTTTTAGAAAGTTCCATATGGAACCGCCTTGCAAGACTGGCACTGAGCACCCCCTACCCCAGGTCCCTCGTGAGCAGGTCACGCTGTCCCCAAGCTTCACTCTTGCCACCCAGCTGTGGGTTCCTGGAAAGATGAAAACCGTGTTGACCTCTCCCACCAGTTCCTGCGCGTAGGTGTTTATTAAAGGTTCATTGAATGGAACTGCCCTAAAAGCCATTTAAGCTTTGGCGTAAGTTTTGGGCTCCGGAGGGTAAGGAGCCAGGATGGGAGGGAAGTCGGGGTCCCGGCTGACCCAGGCGGCTTCTCCTTCCTCTCCGCCGTTCTGCTTCCTCTCCTGGAGATCCTCCAGGCCCTGCTGTGTCCGATCGCTGCCCAGGAGCCAGACCTCGCCTGACCCAGCCACGCAGGCCACCCCTGCTCGCCCTGCCCTCCTGCTCCTTGACAAGGGGTGAGGCCAAAAGGCACCCGGAGGCTCCGCGGAAGGAAGGGGGTAATCAGGAGCTGACAACTGCTGTCTGACCGCAGACTTGTTATGTGACTCTGGGGCCGCGATGTTTGTTAGCTCAGGGAGGGGGGCAGATGGGCCACTGCAGAGTCAACCTCCGAACACTCGGGATTGAAATCTGGATCGCTGGTTTGGCCCAAGTCAGAGGTAAAGATGAACAGGAGGTACGCCTGGGGAGTCAGGGCGCTCCCAAGCCACGCTCACAGAAGCCTGTGCCTTACCAAGCCCCTTCAGAGCAGCGGGTGTCAAGAGTTTCCCTCACTTTTCCGCCAGGCGGTCACCTTCTCTTCTAGAGGGAGCTCCAGGGCACCTGCAGGCTGCAGGCCCAGCTGTGGCAGCGGCAGCCAAGCGCAGGACCAGGAGGCAGCCCTGGGCGTCCTGTGAGATGCGTGCTCCAGATCCCAGCCCGGAGGGGTCACGAATATAGGTGACCCTACAACCTAAGCTTCCTCAGTCCCCTTAAACAGCGACCACTTATGAACATCTCCAGAATCTTCTAGAAACTTTTATTCTGAATCCGCATCACTGACCGAGGTAGTTAGTTCCAGAACCACTCCACCCACTTTGTAAAGATGTGCTGCCTTGTGTTGCACTGAAACCGTCCTTCTTAGGTTGCAAAGGGAAAAAAAAAAAGTTCCAAAGGTATCCTCTTACTCAAGATTTCAGGATTTGGCCGTTCTGTTCTCGTTTTAGCTCTGCCTTTCATTAAAAGTGTTCAGAGGAAAAATTCCTTACAAGAGAAACAAAGTACAGATACAAATACAACCAGCCTCTTCCTGATAAAGACCGCATCCTCTGCCCTCTTAGAACAGCCCTGGTCATCACAGCGACCATGTGGGGGGCTAGAACCACCCTACTTAAGCCGCTATTTCCATTTTTAGCTTGTGCTGGCTCAAGAGAAACGTTTCCATAGAGTAAAGATCCGTTATACCCCAGGCAACCCTTCCAACTAGTGGTTGAAAACTTTCGGATACTCTCATTTAACATCAGGCATTAATGTTTTATCTTGTTTTAAAAATAACCCTTGCTGGGCAGCCCGGGTGGCTCAGCAGTTTAGCGCCGCCTTCGGCCCAGGGGATGATCCTGGAGACCCGGGATGGAGTCCCACATCGGGCTCCCTGCATGGAGCCTGCTTCTCCCTCTGCCCCTCCCCACCCCGTGTCTCTCATGAATAAATAAATAATCTTAAACAAAATAACCCTTGCTTTGGGGCACCCGGGCTTAGTCGGTGAAGCATCTGCCTTCCGCTCAGGTCATGATCCCAGGGCCCTAGAATCCAGCCCCGCATCAGGCTCCCTGCTCATGGGGAGCCTGGTTCTCCCTCTGCCTCTCCTCCTCCCACCACTCATGCTCTCTCTTTCTCTCTCTCTCAAAGAAATAAAATCTTTAAAAGAAAATAATAACCGTTGCTTAAAAGAAATGCTTCCCTAAGTCAGAACTAGGTCATCTCTTATTTAAAGAGCTTTCCAAAAGGCACTTCCAACACCAAACAATCAAGAAGCCTAAAAACACTGTCACTGACTATTCTTTTCATGAGGTCAGGGATTACAGGGAAGCAAGTGGCACAACTACTATGGCTGAGTCTCATTCCAAAAAGATGAGTCAGAAAAAGTCCTGTGACTTAGAATAAAAACACACAGAGCCCCTCTCCGCATTTAGACTCCCCAAAAGTTCACATGATTTTTAATGGTGTAGCTAGTTCACTGGTGAAAGGGGCCGGCGGCTAAGACAGTGCTTCGTAAAAGTCAAGTGCTGCATGGTTGTTGAGAAAAGTTCAGTTCCTAATTAAAATGCCAAGTTTTCCCAGCCTGCCAGTTTGCTCTAAGGAGAATCCACAATTGTGCGAGGACACAGATGACAGCTAACATTGGCTCGATGATCTTCCAGAAAGAGAAATGCTTGGAAACGAACAGAGGTCTAAGTAGAAGATGCTAGAACAGGACTGGGATGTGTCTTCCGAGAAAGAGGTAGCCAAGCGGAGGTACGCGGCAGGATTTTGCAGTCGCACGCACACACACATCTTGGAAATACAATTTCATCGTGCACTTTCTGACAGGAGAATCTGCAGTGTCCTTCCCACAATTATGCTCCACTGGGTGCAAGGATGGGTGCTGTGGGGGAACAAGGAGGAGTCGCACACAGGGCAGGACCACTTCAGGACATACCAGGGAGAAAAGACCCGTGGAGGACAGGCATCCTGGGTGTTCACTCCAAAGCCAGGTGCCAGGATAGGAAGGGCACGAGACGCACGGGTGTTCTCCCTTTCTGTGTCATTGTTAGGGGCCGAAGGAAAAACTCAGACTACTGATGAGACCGAGATACAAAACAGAGAGAGCATGGATCCAAGAAGAAGCAACAACCGGATGAAGCAGGATCCCACACAACCTGGAAGCAAAGAGGGCCTTAGCCAAAGAGGCTGGCATTAGTAAGGCCACATTGTGTGCTGGCCAGCTCGTCCTTACAGTCATCCTGGGGAAAGAGTTCTTTTTTTAAAGATTTTATTCGGGCAGCCCGGGTGGCTCAGCGGTTTAGCACCGCCTTCAGCCCAGGTGTGATCCTGGAGACCCAGGATTGAGTCCCGCATCGGGCTCCCTGCATGGAGCCTGCTTCTCCCTCTGCCTGTGTCTCTGCCCCTTTCTCTCTCTCTCTGTGTCTCTCATGAATAAATAAAAAACAATAAAGATTTTATTCATTTATATATGAGAGACACAAAGAGAGAGAAGCAGAGACATAGGCAGAAAGAGAAGCAGGCTCCATACAGGGAGCTTGACATGGGACTTGATCCCAGGACCCCAGGATCATGCCCTGGGCCGAAGGAAGGGACTAAACTGCTGAGCCACTCAGGTGCCCTCCAACTCTTTTTTTTTTTTTAAAGATTTAATTAATTTGTTTGGAGAGCATGAGTGGGGGGAGGGGCAGAGGGAAAGGGAGAGAGAATCTAAAGCAGACTTTGTGCTGAGCCCAAGGTGGGGCTCGATCTCACGACCCCGAGATCATGATCTGAGCAGAAATCAAGAATCCGATGCACAAACCAACTGAACCACCCAGGCTCCCCTCTTTTCAGTCCTTTGAGCTGAAAGGTAGCAGGCCCCAGCTGGTGTGTTAGGGCCTTCAGGGGCATGGTTTCCTTGGGGGGCTCAGCAGCCAGGTTACTGGCTGCAGCGTGAGATTCCCTTTGCTGCCCAGTGGAGTGCTCCGCATCTGGGCAGACCTTAAGATGATTCCAAATAAAATGCCACTTTGCAAAGGAAGTGTGCCGAGATGTCAAGCTAGTGAACCCAAGAGGATGTTGTGAGATACTCCTCACTAGGGAGGGGCCTGGCGCAAAAATCACCCAGCCGGAGCATCGGAGAAGACGGTCACTCACCAAAGTCAAACTCCTAGAGCGGGAGCTGCTGCTTCGACTCCCCAGGCTGTCCCCTCTGCTCAGGTCGCTGAGCCCGCAGCTGGGGGACACATCCGAGTCCATGTCCGAAGAGTCCGACTGCTGGCGGTTTACAGGCATCCCCACAGACGCCCCGGCCGCTGGCCCGGTCACAGGAGGCGGGGAAGGGGCCAGGGTGCCATTCTCAAGTAGCCACTGCGTCTGGAGAAACCAAGCATAGGGGTTAGAGTCTACACAGTGAATGCCAGGTCCCCTGAAATGAAGGCCTCCGCGTGGGTCAGAGGTCACCTCGATTGGCAGCCTCAGCTGTCAAGATGAAGAGAAGCAGGAGCCCCTAGATCAACCTGTTTGCTCATTTTCATCTCTTCTTTATACCCCTTTCCATCATGGAAATGTGAATCATTTTTTTAAAGATTGATTGATTGATTATTTATTCATGATAGACACAGAGAGTGGCAGAGACACAGGTAGAGGGAGAAGCAGGCTCTCTGCGGGGAGCCCAATGTGGGACTCGACCCCAGGACCCCGGGATCACGACCTTAGTAAAAGGCAGACGCTCGACCACTGGGCCACCCAGGCGTCCCAAGGTGAATCATTTTTAGGGAAAAATGGGACATAGTAACAGTTACTTTCTTGCTGAAACATGGATAGGATAAGGTTCTTGTTCCCTCCTTTGCCCCGAGGACCTGTACTCTCATGTTCTTTCCCACTCAGATACAGGATTTCCCCAGGCTCTTTGTTGATTCTAGTCTCTTCTACCTCAGACACCAGAGAATTATGGTTCCTCTTCCAGCTTCGGTGCAGTTCAGAGCTGAGTGAGGTGACAAGAGCTAGCAAATTGCGAATGGAAGTCTGGGTGACATCTCTGAGACTCTAGACTCTCTGGGGGCCGTGATGCTCTTGCAATTTCTACATAAGATACGAAGGTACCGTAAGTTAATACTATAAGGAAGTTCATATTTTTACTTTCGGGAATAAAGACAGCGAAATTTCCCCTACCAGCCCCTTGGTTTCACACTCTCTTTTAGCAGGAAATTCAGCTCAGTCTCTGAACAATGGACAATGGAGTTCAACAAAACCTTCTAGAAGACCAAACAAGATTAATAGGGAATAAGGGAATAAGCCTCTTGTGGAGCTTTAGGGCCAGTGGAGAGATATGAGCCCACGTCATTCATTCCTAAACTGAAAATACTGCCAGGTGGTCTTATGAGCCCCTGTAAGAATTCTGCGGGGCATGTGAGCTCAGATAACCATGGGCACAAGTGTGTGTGTGTGTGTGTGTGTGTGTGTGTGCACGCTTGCATGTGCATCCATTTTTAACAGAAACAAACATCTGTGGAGAAAGTCCAATCAGTACTGAATACCTCTGGGTGGACTTTGCCATTTAAAACTTCAAAAATTACTGTGAGATCTCCTTAGGGAAATCCCGAAGGTGTGAGAACAGCTTAAAAAGGAAACTATTCCTCGCCTGGCTTCTCTTCATTTTTTGGGTGAATCAGCCCAAGTTAACAAGCAATTTAAGAGAAAGGCTAGGAAACTGAAGATTTTGAGCTTAGATATGCTTTTTGGAAGTTGCCATTATTCTAAATGGTTAAAAAAAAGACTTCAGAAAATTTTAAGTTTTTTTTTTTTTTTTTTTTAAGATTTATTTAAGGGAGAGAGAGAGAGTTCAAGCAGGGAGTGGGGGGCAGAGGGAACAGGAGAAGCAGACTCCCTGCTAAGCAAGGAGCCTGACGCAGGACTGGATCCCGGGACCCTGAGATCATGCCATGAGCTGAAATCAAGAGTTGGACGCTTTAACCAACTGAGCCATCCAAGCGCCCCAGAAAACGTTAAAGGCTTTAAAATTTGTTTAATAGGAAGCAAGTCTAAACAAGGCACAGACTTTATTTAAACTGTCTTACGTAACCAATAACATGTCACATCCCTGGGACTGTGAGTGTCGGGGGCCTGGGTGAGGTGGGTGGGAAATCTAGAAAAGACCCACCGAGTCTCATTCCTGAACTAAGTCACCGGTCCCAGGAAAGGATGGAGATGCGGGGCAGTCAGTCTTCCCCCAACACAACAGGGGGGTGAGGATGGGGCGGTGAGATGCTGATTAGCCCCACGCGAGGCAGGAACTCAGCGGAAGTGCCCTGTCTTTGGGAAGGGCCTGGAATTGTGCAACAGGCCTGTGCGTAGGAGCAGCGCTCTGAGGTGTTCACAGTTCGGCTGGAGGGCGCTACCTTCCCAGCACGTTGGAGAACACACCTTTTTTCTTGTGTTACTGCAATTTTAAAAGTTATTCGGACACTGTAAAACTGTAACATTTAGACTTTTACAAATTGCTGTCTTAAAAGAATATGAGGAAGCTGACCAGAATTCTCCAGAAGGCAGAGGTTGCTGGGGAGAAAGTGCAAACCTTGATCTGAAATCCTTCACAGGTTCAAGGTGCCAATCTTCTGTGATCTCTCTCTCTTTTTTAAGAGTTTATTTATTTATTTATTTGAGAGAAAGAGAGCACAAGTGGGGGGGGCGCACAGAGGCAGAGGGAGAAGCAGGCTCCCTGCTGAGCAGGGGGCCGATGCGGGGCTCCATCCCAGGCCCCCAGGATCATGACCTGAGCCGAAGGCAGACACTTCACCGACTGAGCCACCCAGGCGCCCTCCTCTGTGATCTCCTAAGACATCTCCCTACTCCTACTTCCCTGGGAACTAAAAATATGGAATCGCATGTGGTCCCCTGTGGAGAGAGGAGTCTTCTGAAACAGAAGGGAAAGGAAGCGGCCTTCTTTCCTGGTCTGCACTGGGAAGAGAGCAGGGCAGAGAGGTTGGACAGGAGGGACTCCCCCACTCCTAGGAGACAGCATGAGCATGGGAGGGAGAGACAATCTCAAGCAGACTTTGTGCTGAGCTCAGAGCCTAAGGTGGGGCTCGATCTCATGACCCTGAGTGGAAATCAAAAGAGTCCGGTGCACAAACCAACTGAGCCTCCCTGGGGTGTCCCTCCTTTTGTAACCCTTTGAGCTGAAAGGCAGTGGCCCCTTGCTGGGATGGTCATTACTATCCTAAAATATTTAGGATCCTTGTCCAATCACGGGTTCACCCGTTGGGTTAAGAGATTAGCCCCACAGGTGAAGAAGCTGACTTCTTACCCGAGGGCAGAACCAGCCTCACCAAGAAGTCCCAACAAGCCTGACACCAGGAGCAGAAATTTGAGCCTCTGTCCACTTTTTTTTTTAAACTTTATTTCAAGAGAGAGAGCAAGCAGGGGAAGGGGCAGAGGGAGAGGGAGACGGAGAATCTCAAGCAGGTGCCACAATCAGTGCAGAACCCGATGTGGGGCTCGATCCCAGGACCCTGAGACCATGACCTGAGCTGAAATCAAGAGTCGGACGCTTAACTGACTGAGCCACCCAGGCGCCCCCAAGCCGTGCTCACTTTCTGTTTATTTTCTTACCCTTCCTGTGTTTATTTCCTCATCATTTACTAGTAACCTCCTTGTTTGGAAGGGTCTAATTTATCAGTTGAGCAGAGACAAGGAAGACAAGGCCACAGCTGATCTACAGTCTCAGTAAATCTACACCTGGTGAGCACGGCAGGTGGGAAGGACAGCAGCTATGGGGCTGGAGGGCTCCTGGGGCTGCTGGGGCTGTGGGAGTCAGGCAAGTGACCCCCCCCCAAGTGAGTGCCCTGCAGCCAACAGAGGAAGGCGGCTCTTTTTCTTCGTCTTCCTCGTGCATTCCAGAAAGATCTAGAATGACCCAGACGTATCCAGCATGAAGTGGCCTTCGCCGTCACCCCACGCCACCTCTGTTCCTACCCATCAATACACGCTTCACTTTGAGGCCTCGCTTCCTTTCTAGGCCAAGCACATTCTTCAGATATTTGCTGTTTTCCTATCTCACCTGGACCAGATTCCAGGTGCCAGGCAACCACACGTGAGTCAGAGGAACCTGATGTGGGCACCGGTTCTTAATTCGGTAAGGTATCCGGCCTACTGAACACGTGGACGGGGGTAAAGCCTGAGCAGGTGTATTTCTTAAAGGCACCGCACACAGTTCTGCTCACAGCAGGGGCCCCACTCAGCGCCTTACGGGGACCACGGGAGCTCAGAGCAAGGGGTGCCAGTCCTCCTGGTGGTGGTCAGAGACTTCACAGACGGTGACAGCAAGGCCAAGCCCCCCTGAGATGTTTGAGATTTCAGGAAACAGTCGGTCAAACCCATGACGATGTGCATCCCGAACAGAAGGAAAAGAATCAGCAAACGCGCGGCCCCACACGTGGCTGCAGGGGTGCTGGGTGCTGAGCACTCAACTTAGCTGGAGCACAGGACGAAAGGAGCGGGAAAGGCGCGGAGGGAAGTGCCAACAGAGGGCAAGGTGACCAGGGCGAAGAGACTGTGCCCCAGTGGAGAGCCGTGGTGGCACGTGCGGCTCACACGGGTAAGTCTGGCACCACTCTGCAGGGTGGACCCGCAGCAGAGCTGGAAGTAATTATAACTGAATACCTTGCATTGCTTATTTTTAAAAAATAATTTGTTGGTTCTTTAAAAAAAAAGATTTATTCATAGAGACAGACAGAGAGGCAGAGACACAGGCAGAGGGAAGCAGGCGCCCTAAAGGAAGTGCGATGCGGGACTCGATCCTAGGACCCCAGGATCACGCCCTGGGCCAAAGGCAGATGCTCAACCCCTGAGTCACCCGGGCGCCCCTCACACACTGCTTACAACAAGCTGGGGCAGGGGCAGCTGAGTGGTTTCCAGGACACGTTCCGTGTGTGGGAAGAGCAAGGGCAAGACCAGAGTTGCATCTGCCTCCACTTGTATAAGGCAAGAAATGAGAAAATACCTATGTTCGTGCTCCTGTGTGCAGAGTCTCTCTGGAAGGACAGACAGAAATGTGGTCGCAGGGACACCTGGGTGGCTCAGTGGTTGAGCGCCTGCCTTTGGCCCAGAGCATGATCCCAGATTCTGGGGTTTGGGTCCCACGTGGGGCTCCCTGCATGGGGCCGTGCCACCACGGCTCTCCACTGGGGCACAGTCTGCTTCTCCCTCTGTGTCTCTGCCTCTCTCTGTGTGTCTCTCATGAATAAATAAAATAAAATAAAATTAAAAAGTACTCGCAGCGGCTACCCGCGGGGAGGGAGAAGGGACAGCCAGGAGGTGAGGGTAAAGACAACACCTGCACCTGCACGAATGATCTTTTCTGTCGTTGAGTGCGGCGCATACTCACCATCCAGTCGGGTTCAGGAGACAATCCGAGCAGCTACCCAGCTGTTACCAGTTCACATGAGAGACGATAAAGACCTGGAAACTACTGTGGCCGTAAAGTTGGAACAGAAGAATGTGAGAGATGAGAGAGAAAGGACTGTGAAATTTTCATGACTAACGGGCAGGGCGGGAGTGTGTTTCAAGAACAAAAGAGACTGGAACCCTGGCCGCCAAAAGCCGCAACTGAGTAAAGGCTAAATAAACATTGTCCAGTGACCTCCCCAGCGGAGGTGACCTTACAAGGACCCAGCAGTAGACATGACCCAAAGCCCCCACGGTGGGCCAAGGCGTGGATGGGAGGAGTGGGGTACCTAGCGAGTCGTTTTGGAAGATGGGGTGTTGAGAGGGTGGGAAGGGTGAAAACAGGTGACGGGGAGGAAGGAGCACGGGCTTGTGATGAGCACCAGGTTTTGTATGTTGAATCACTAAATTGCACACCTGAAACTAATATGACACTGTTCATTAACTACCTGGAATTAAAATACAAACTTAAGGAATGCCTGGGTGGCTCAGTTAGGGAAGTAGCTGACTTTTGATTTCAGCTCAGGTCTTGATCTAAGGGTCATGAGTTCAAGTTCTGGGCTGGGGCCCACAATAGGCATGAAGCCTACTTTAAAAAAAAATGAAATAAGATAAAAACTTAAAAAAAAAAGTTAAGGTGTGATGGGAAAGATAAAAAGGCAGTTGCTACAGGTATAACTGGGTTGGAGAAAGGTATTTTGAGTCACTGGTTTTGTTTACCTATATATTTTTTAAAAGATTTTATTTATTTATTCATGAGAGACACAGAGAGAGGCAGAGGCAGAGGGAGAAGCAGGTTCCCTGTGGGGAGCCTGACGTGGGACTCGATCCCAGGACTCCGGGGCAACCACTGAGCCACCCAGGTGCCCCTTGTTTTGTTTTTAAGAGTTGGAGAGGCCTACTGATTAGCTAAGGGGAAAAGAGAAGTTACAAGCCTCCTGAAGAAACTCTCATTTCCAGAGTCTGCTGGAGGAGAAAAGGAGGCCTGCCTGTTCTATTGAGACTATTTCAGATGCTGAATGCTGTATGAAAAATATCTCTATGACTCTCTCTTCCTTGCAGAAGGTAACTGTCTGGTCATAAAAAAATGACCAGGGTAACTTGAAAAAGAACCAAATTGAACTTAAAAAAATTTTTTTTAATAGCAATTTAAAAACTCAAGTGGATGGGGTAAACAGATGATTTAATATACTGAAGCACTGGGTGAATTTAATATTAGGCACAAATTTTAAATAAACTTCACACAGGATGAGGGGAGAACTTCTTTTAACCCAATAAAAATATCCAATAAAAATTACAGCAAACATCACACTTACTGACAAAATATTACAAACTATTCTCATTACCACCGCTGCTGTCCTCTATAATATACTGTATTTAAGTCCTACCCTACATATAAGAGAAGAAAAAAATGCATAAGGATTGAAAAGGAAGAAACAAAACATTAGTATTTATGCATAGTTATGGTCTTTGTAGAAAACTCCAAGAATCTCATAAATTATTAGAATCAACAACTGATTTTTACAAAGTTGCTGGATATAAATCAATATACAAAAAAGTCAATTTCTATTTGCTAGCCACAAACAACTAAACTATAAACAATAACAAAAACTTAAAATTGCATAAAATAAAACAGCATAACGTATACCTATGTATATGTATTATATTACTTAGATTTGCAAAAAAAATGCAAATAATAAAAGGTTACTGAAAGTCAGTAAGGAACTAAGAGATACCACATTCAGGACTGGAAGAGTCAATATTATTAAGACAAGCTATTCTCCTAAAATTGAATTGCTCTGAAGCTATAGATGTGGGTTGTCCAATAAACTCTAGCCATATGTGGTTACTTAAATTTAAACTAATTAAAATTAAATTGAAAGATTCAGTTCCTCAGCTGCACTAGCCACATTTTAAGCATTAATTAATGGAAAATTTCCATCATCCTAGTAAGTTCTGTTGGACCATGCAGCCAATGGAGCAATCAAAATCACAATAGGGTTGTTTTGTGGGAAATCCAACAGGCTGGGTTTTAAACTTCTTAGGGGCTTAAAAAAAAAAAAGGAGAAAAATGCATTGGGAAGAACAAAGAGCTAAGAACAACCAGCAAAGTCCTAAAGAAGCTGGAGGAACTGGCCTCATCAAGCTTCCAGAGTCATTATAAAGTAATAGTAATTCAGATACACCCATGGAACAGACCAGAAAGCCCAGAAATTGTTTGATACACATGACAAAAATGTTTTCTTAATTTGTAGTTTGAGAATTTTTTAATTTTAATATAGTTGACTTCATCAGTCTTTTGGTTTATGGATTTTGCAAACTTAGAAAGGCCTTTCCTGGGGCACCTGGATGGCTGAGTCAGTTAAGCATCTGACTGTTGGTCTCAGCTCAGGTCTTGATCTCACGGTCCTGAATTCAAGCCCCACAATGGGCTCGGCTCCATGCTGAGCATGGAACCTACTTTAAAATTTTTAAATAGGCCTTTCCTATTCAAAGGATATAAATGAAATACTTCTCATATTTTCTTCTTAGCATTTTTATGGTTTCAGTTTTCATATTTTAATATCTGATCCAACTTGAATGTATCTTTGTGTGAAGTGTGGAAGGATCTATTTCCCCATCCCCAAGCCCAAATGGCTATTCAAAATGGCAGTAACTCAAATACCAAGAATTGAAAAATTCATCTTCTCCACTGTTTTGAAGTACCAAATGTTATCTTCTGCTAATGTGGTAGGTTCTATTTCGGAATTTCCTATTCTGCTCCATTGATATTTCTGTCCATTAGGATTCAAAACACCACAAATCCTAAGGCGAAAATTGCAAAGAATCTATGTAAAAATGGAAGGCACTCTAGGCCACATTAACAGAAAAAGAGGTAGGCTGGTGGAAAGACATTTTACGGTCTCACAAAAGAAACTGCTAGCTAGAATATACAAAAAACAATTCTTGTACACCAACAGGAACAAGACAGGAAACTCATCAGAAAGAAGCACAAACAAGGAATATGATTAAGCAGTTCAATGAGAGGAAACCCAAGTGACTAAGAAGTATGTGAGAGGCATTCAATGTTGCTGGTAAACAAAAGAAGTACAAGCTAGACCTACCATAAGACATTAGCTTATACCTACAGGATTGGCAAAAATTAGACAACTAAAAAATAACAAATGCCAGCAAAAATGTGGGGAAACAGGAACCTTTGTGTACCACTCACTGTTGAGAGTGTGAAATTCATACGACCTCTCCATGGAGCAGTCTGGCTGTGCTTAATGCCTCAGTCAGAAGCAATCAACTGGACAGTGGCATGGATAGGTCCTAAAATATTTTGAATGAAAAATTATAATCAGATTGTTAGCACAATTCCATTTATTTAAATGTAATACACCCACACCACTGTATTTTATATCCATATCCAGGAACACATGCCAGTGGCTGGGATGGGAGGGCACAACATGAGTGTCCTAGAGTACACACCTGGTCTGCCCCATTTGCTGGGTGATATCGTTTTTTTTTAACTTTTTTTTAAAAAGATTTATTTATTTGACAGAGAGAGCACATGTGCATAAGCAGGGGGAGCAGCAGGCAGAGGGAGAGGGAGAAGCAGTCTCCGTTGAGGAGGAGGGAGGGAGCACCGTTCCAGGACTCTGGAATCATGACCTGAGCCAAAGGCAGATACTTAACTGACTGAGCCACCCAGGTGCTCCTGGACAATATCTTCTTGTTTCCTTCGTGTACCTATCTCCTTTGACGGAAGAAACAGAAAAGGTAGATGAGCTGGAGGTTTGTAGATCCATGATTTATCAGGAAAAAACAGAAAAGGTAGATGAGCTAGAGGTTTGTAGATTCATGATTTATCAGGAAAAAACAGAAAAGGTAGATGAGCTGGAGGTTTGTAGATTCATGATTTATCAGATCATTCCATCACCTGGGAAATGTCTGCAAGGTCCAGCACCAAAAGAGGTGATGCAGAATCCAGACGCGTTTGGAATTTATGAGGGAAGAAAAGACCTATGTCATTTAGAAAACCCAGGGCGGGGCACCCCCTGTGGTGCAGCGGTTTAGCGCTGCCTGCAGCCCAGGGTCTGATCCTGGAGACCCAGGATCGAGTCCCGCGTCAGGCTCCCTGCATGGAGCCCGCTTCTCCCTCTGCCTGTGTCTCTGCCTCTCAGTCTCTCTCTCTCTCTCTCTCTGAATAAATAAATTAAAAAAAAATGCTTATTAAAAAAAAAAAGAAAACCCAGGGCAATGTAGGAGGGAAGCACTTTCAAAGGAAGGAGAAACCACAAAGATAAACTTTGCCCAGGTCACAATTTAGCCTGAACTTCACCAGGGAACGGCTGACCCAGTTTACTGAAGAATCTAAGCTGGGACAAATAACAGTAAGTTCCCTCACGTTCAGCTGTTGGGCTTTGTACCTCCTAGGTGGGGGGAAGGGAATCCTACCTGTCGGGGGTTCGATGCCCTGCAGACAAGCTAAACAAAATCACGAGGGTGATCCCTGCCTCTGCTCGATCTGCTCGTGAATGGAGAAATGACCCGTGTCACCGAGTGATGTAGAACTAATGTTTGCTTAGCGTGCCTCGGTGACACTTTAAAAAGAGACCTGCTCCAGCTCATTGCCAAGGTAAACTCTTTACGAAAGAAAACACCCAGGTTGGGCCCTAGGATGCAGAACTCCGGGACCTGTTGTTTACAGATCCTCACTCTTTGTCTAGGTCCCACCATTTGGCAACAGCGCTAAGATTCAGTCAGCAGAAGCACAGCTGAGCTGGGAAAGGGGTAGAAATTATCTGAGAAACACCAGGCTGTGCAGGAGGGTGAGTGTGCACACCTGTGAATAACAGGAGCAGGATCACTCCGCACCTGAGTCCCACTGTTCCATCAGCCCAGTCTCTCCCACTTCCATCCACAGGAGTTCTGTGAAGACTTGTTCCAAAAAGTAGGAAAACAATCCTAGCAAAGGAATTCTCTTTAAAGCTCTATCCTGGGGACGCCTGGATGGCTCAAAGGTTGAGCATCGGCCTTCGGCTCAGGTCGTGATCCCGGACTCCTGGGATCGAGTCCCGCATTGGGCTCCCTGCATGGAGCCTGCTTCTCCCTCTGTCTGTGTCTCTGCCTCTCTCTCTGTGTGTGTGTGTCTCATGAATGAATAAATAAAATCTTAAAGTTATATCCTGAGCAATCCCAATATGACAATTTAACAGCCAAGCCACTTTCAAAGGTAGGGGTTGTAGTAGGGTTTTTTTTTTTTTTTTTTTTTTTTGGACCTTCAAGAACATTAAAAATGAAGCCGTTTCATAGTGGGAGTGGTTTCTGAGTCACTACAGCTCATTATCATGAATGGGCTTTTTCATATGGTTAAGCAGTGGGTGAAAATAAAGAGAACAGCCATTTTCACCGGAATGTACACACTCCTACATGAAATAAGCAGTAAACACAAAATAGCCTTTGTCGGCCTTAATGCTAGTAGCTCCTGACAACATTCATTCATGTGAACACTAATGCATGTGATAGGCACTTTGTTCTGATTTACTCAAACAAAAAGGCAGGAGTCCTACTTTTATCATTTCTATCTGGGTCTGTGTTAATCCCTATGGTTAGGAGTGCCTGGGTGGCTCAGTGGGTTAAGCGCCTGCCTTCAGCTCAGGTCATGATTCTGGGGTCCTGGGTTTGAGCCTCACGTCAGGCTCCCTGCTCAGTGGGGAGTCTGCATCTCCCTCTCCCTCTGCCCCTCCTCCTGCTGTGGTCTCTCTCTATCTCTCTCTCAAATAAATAAAACCTTTTTACAAAATTAAATTAAAAAGTCTATAAAAAATTAATGGGTTCTTTATAACATGAAATTAACTAGAAGACGAAGCTATGAATGACACCGACTCTTTTCTAAGATTTTACTTTTAAGTAACCTCTCTACCCCCACGGTGGGGCTCACACTCAAATGCAAGATGAAGAGTCACATGTTCACCGACTGAGCCAAGCAGGGGCCCGTTCTATTGTTTTATTAACCCGATCCATAATTGAGAAGGAAACTGAATACTTACATTTTCTTTTCTATTATTCAACTTAATTAGGGCTTTAACAAAATTCTTAGACTAAATGCACCATTTCACTTCTCCCCTAAAGATAATTTACCAGATTAAGTCCATAAAAATGACTTCACAGCGGGTGTCCCAGAACAGGTGATGGTTCTGAGAACGGCTCTGGGTTCCCG
Organism: Canis aureus; assembly: GCF_053574225.1. Classification (NCBI taxonomy): domain Eukaryota; kingdom Metazoa; phylum Chordata; class Mammalia; order Carnivora; family Canidae; genus Canis; species Canis aureus. The sequence continues at coordinate 25,238,114 of NC_135615.1, forward strand.
TTCCCCCTGCACAAGCGGCACAGGGGCTGCACGGACGCACACAGAGATGCCGTGTGCACTGCGGGTCTGGGCCAGGGTGGGGGGGACAGTAGCTGTTGGTCCCACATGTTGTCTTCCAAGTTTTTTACTCTGAAAACTCATGTTAAAAATAAAACAAATATGGGGATCTCTGGGTGGCTCAGTGGTTTGGTGCCACCTTCGGCCCAGGGCATGATCCGGGAGTCCCGGGATTGAGTCCCACATCGGGCTCCCTACATGGGGCCTACTTCTCCCTCTGTGTCTCTGCTTCTCTCTCTCTCTCTCTGTCTCTCATGAATAAATAAATAAAATAAAATAAAATAAAATAAAATAAAATAAAATAAAATAAAATAAATAAATAAATAAATAAATAAATAAATAAATAAATAAATAAATAAGTGGCGCCTGGGTGGCTCAGTTGATTAAGCATCCGACTCTTGGTTTCAGCTCAGGTCCTGATCTTGCGGTTGTGGGATTGAGTCCCACGTCAGAGGTTCTGTGCTCAGTGCGGAGTCTGCTTCAGATTCTCCCTCTCGCTCACACACACGTACTCTCTCTTTCAAATAAATAAATAAAAACTTAAAAAAAATAACAAAATGAATACAGAGTCCGACATTCACCAGTGAATCGCCAGGACAGAAAGAACCTTCTCAAGATCCAGGGTTACTTGTGCTACCACAGGCCTGGGAGAGCTGGCACAGTTTCTGTCTCCCCAGTTTTACTGCCAAAGGTCCTCCTATCTGTAAGAACACAGGGCATTAAGGTGTCTCTAGAACCCCGCCTCACCGTATCTCTTCCAGCCTGTTTTCCACAATATAAACCCTTTTATCCAGCCTGGTCTGCTTAATACTCTGCGTAATCATGGGCCGGGTGTTGACGGCCTCCCCTGTGGCTCTCCTCCAAAGCCTCGCTCAAAAACTCAACCAAACCTCAAATCTTGCTTCCTGATGTTGCTCATCACTGACCTATCCACTCACTCCTTCACCACTATGGGGTCTATTTCACCACTGGTGGACGACATCCCACAATCTTTGTCACTCTGATGCAAGCCAGTCGCCTCAGAACGTTAAAACCCTGCAAGGAATCGTTTTTCTTCAATTAGACTGCAAGCTCCTTGTGGGCAGAGCTCTCTCTCTCTCTCTCTCTCTCTCTCTTTTTTTCCAATATAGCCACAGGACTTTGGAAAACATTTGTCACAAAACAGAGACGGACTCTTCAGTACTTAGCAACATTTAAATTTTAAAACCATCTTATTATTATCTTTTAAATTAGAGTATCCTTCCAATAGACCTTTGATCTAAAAGAAAAGCTTCAACATATATGAGTCCTGTCAAACACACTAATTTCACTGGGGTGACCATCCTTTATCCCCCTATCATAGCCATAGACCAAAGCAGTCAAATTTAGAAGAAATTACTCTCACAACCAATATATTTCAATCAAGGGCAAATGGGGCACACAGGGGAAGTCACATTAAATACAGTCATGGAGGAGATGCTTCACTTAGCTTCACAAATTATGATCTATTAAAAACTCAGCCCCAATAAATACATCAGACGCACCAAACCGGTAATGCTTCCCAATATTAACATGTAATAAATATCAGTGTAAATGCATGCATGTGTACATCTATGGGTGTAATCCATGCCCAAGATTAACTTAAAAAGTAAGCCTCTAACAAACAGCTGAAGTAAAATAAATATGTAGTGACTATTCTTTATTGTAGGCTCTTTCTCAACGTCAAGAAAACAAAAACCTTGGAAAGGCAAGAAAGCTTCCAAAAAACACTCACTGAGCCAACTGGAAAATGACAACTGGACCCCAGCCCTGAAGATCAGAGGAAAGTCCTTTTCAGGTAGGAACTGGTTGGTGCTGGGAGTTTGAAACTTAGTTTTGTTCTGGAATTTTAAAATGTTAATGCAGCCAATGGTTTAGCATCCCTTATACATGACTTTTTGTTTTTTCTCTGATTGGGTTTTCCCCCCCGACCTTACCACTGAAATGTCTTCTGTAAGAATTTAGGACCTTAAACTCTAACTGGCACTCAAGGGTATTAAATACAATTACACATTTTAAAGGCTAGTAATTTTACTTCCCCAGAACAATTACCATGCTTTCATTTAGACTTTTTTTTTTCTTTTGAAAAGCTCTTTCTGAACGATGTCAAAAACCAAGATTGTCTCAATTGTGAATAGTTTCAGCTATTTATAGGAGATGGTAATTTACTTAGGGCCACAAAGCACATGAGAGTAAATGATGCACCCACACGTAAGCAAACAAGTTCACAGCAGAGGCCTCACCTAGCGAGGCTGGGCTAACAGGCCCTAAGGAAAGAAGTCTCCTGTTATCCGTTTCCTATCACTGAACAGAAGATGTGGAAATTGGATTTCTTTTTTTTTTTTTTTTTTTAAATTTTTATTATTATTATTTTATTTATGATAGTCACACACACAGAGAGAGAGAGAGAGGCAGAGACACAGGCAGAGGGAGAAGCAGGCTCCATGCACCGGGAGCCCGACGTGGGATTCGATCCCGGGTCTCCAGGATCGTGCCCTGGGCCAAAGGCAGGCGCCAAACCGCTGCGCCACCCAGGGATCCCGAAATTGGATTTCCCTAAAGTGAAACCTCACCTGAAAATAACCTTGACTAGATTCCAGGTGAGTTCCTTGTTATAAAATGGAATGACCCCTGCAACACGAGGAAGCAAACAGAAAAGCACTGACAGGAGCAAAATCTAGTTCTATCTGGTGAAATATATACCAAGATGGACACCTCAAATTTAATTCTTAGCTCATCAAAAAAAAAATTGACATTCTATATGCTTATTGCATATTTCTGGATTTCTGGATTCTTTAGGAAATTAAAAAAAGAAAAGAAAATCTCCACTCAACTTTTACTTTTGTTAAACAAGCTTGTGTGCTTTCTCTGAATTTATTCAGCAAATATTCCCAGAGCACCCACTGCATGCTACAATAGTGAGACAAAATGTCATACTTTTTACTTAGAACTAATAATTATGCCTTATTATTAAATAATATGATTTCTTTCTGAGAAGCTCAAAAGAAAAGCTGTTTCTTTGATCCTCACAACGAAAGTAAAGGTGAGGTAGAGAGTATGTTCATCTAATATTGGCATTTATAACACCTGGTTAGATTGGAAGTGATCTGATTGATATATCTTACCTCATGTTGAACAGATTTAGATCCAAGTCAGGGGGAGCAAAGCTCACACAAGACATCCTGCTGGTCAACCCACTGTACTGGATCTTTAGCCCCATCTCCCAAGGCCTTTGGGAGCCCTCCTTCTGTGGATGTATATAGAGAGGCTGCCTTCTTCTCCCCAGACTCTTCCTAGACACCTCCTGGCAACACCATCGGTAAGGACTTTCATCCTGGAAAAATGGGAATTAGCTAAGAAACACAGTATTTAAAGGCACTGTGTTTTTATGTGAGTTTTCCAGTTTGCTGACTACGTTCTAACAATGGTTGAAAAGGGAAGGGTCTAACAAGCAGCCCACAATTATTAGATTGAATCATATGAAGTTGTTATTTGTGTAGGCCAAAAATAGCTGAATATCAGTAATTTTATATGGCTAACCTAATGTTCCTGGAATAGAATTGATAAATAGTCATGGGGACAAAAAATCCTTAAAATGAAATTGTGGTTTAAGTATGATTTTACTACATGTTAATACAGAAATGTTTTTTCCCCAGAAGACACCTCTAAAATCACAATAGGAGGGGCGCCTGAGTGGCCCAGTCTGTTAAGCATCCAACTTTTTAAAAAAATATTTTATTTTATTTTATTTATTCATGAGAGACACAGAGAGAGTCAGAGACATAGGCAGAGGGAGAAGTGGGCTCCCCATGGGAAGCCCAATGAGGGACTCTATCCCAGGACCCTGGGATCACGATCTGAGCCAAAGGCAGACACTCAACCCTGAGCCACCCAGGTGCCCCTAGAATAACGCTTTTTAAAACTCTTCTTGCACCATCTCTTTGACATTTGACATTTTCAATGCCATGCCCTTGCTTGCACCATCTTATCTCCTATTTCTATCCTCCCTTCCTCAACCCTGAACATCTTGTTCAATGTCAAGCTACTCCCTGTGTATACAAAAGTCTACTTCACAGTAAAGCCAGAACACAAGACCTGCTGTCATAACCCAACCGACAAGCCTTCCATGGTTAATGCCCCCAGATACAAGGCTAAGCAATTCAGCATTCAAACCACAGCCACAATTGTACCACTCTGATTTTCCAGTATCTTCCCCCTGTTGACCCAGCTCCAACGTTACATTCTCCCTTACATGTTCTGATGTCCTGAAGGAAAAGAATATCTCTGTCTTCTCCTCCCAAAAGAGAGCAATGGGCCTCTGCTATGAACATTTACTCTATCTCCTTCATGGGACCATGAATTTTTCAAAGGCAAGGACCACACCTTACCTATCTCTACATTCCTTTGTGCCCGCCATGGTAGGAACTTAAATGCTCACTAAAGCTCTTCAAATCCTCTGAATCTTTCCAGAAAAAAACCCAAGTGCACCAGCTTGGAAGGAAGCAATCGACCAAACTCAGCTGGGTAGTCCAGTGCAAAAGAGCACAAGCATCATTTTTCTCCCCACAAGACAGTTCTTGTAAGTAAACTGTGCAACACAAACTATTTTAAGTACACTCACAGATTTCGGTGTGTAAAAGAAAGCTCGTGTGAATCCTTAATTTGTAATCTTCAGTTTCAAGGTCTGAGGGGCCTAGAAGTCATTTAGTCCTACCGCAACTTTCACAGACCAGGAAACCAGGTTCTAGAAACACAAAGTGGTGAACCCAATGAAACATGGGGCAGCCTCCCTCACCTCCCAGCTGAGGGCTGCTCTTTTTCCTTATGCCAGGCTCTCCTAATCTGTTAATTAAAAAAAAAAAAAAAAAGGTATCTGCAGACATCAAAAAGAGAAGCATATACGGACTGGTATGTTTGTATTCCCAATGACTGGCTCAGTGCAAAAGTGCAATGCAGGTGGCCAGTCTACAAATATTGCTGAATGAACAAAGGAACAACCCAGGCCTTTGGAACAATAACTAACATAGGAAGAATATTAAATATTTCAAAGCACTAGTCAGACAATTAGTCTCCTAGGAGGAGCAGCAGAAGCCTGAAAAAGAAAGCAGAGGAAAAACCCCCAAAACAACAGAATGAAGGTTTGAAAAGGAACATCGTACAAACCAAGCCCTATAAAAATAACTACTCTCACTCCCATGCAGGATTTTGGCAACATAAAAGCTAACACAGAAGAGAATCAAGTGCTTGAATAGATATTTCTCCAAAGAAGCCCTCTAAGTGGCTAACAAGCACTTGAAACGATGTTCAACATGATTAGTCACGAGGGAAACCCTAATCAAAACCACAGTGAGATACCACTTCATGCCCACTAGGATGGCAATTTAAACGCACACACACATGCATACAGACAATAACAAGTGTTGGCGGGATGTGGAGAAGCTGGAACCCTCTATACATGGCTGGCGAGAATGTAAAATAGTGCAGCTGCTCTGGCAAACAGTCTGGTGATTCCTTGGTGGGTTATATATAGCATTGCTGTGTTACTCAGGAATTCTGCTCTTAGGTATAGACCCCCAAATTTATTTTTTTATTTTTTATGTTTTTTCAAAGATTTTATTTATTTATTCATGAGAGACACAGAGAGAGAGAGGCAGAGACACAGGCAGAGGGAGAAGCAGGCTCCATGCAGGGAGCCCAACGGGGGACTCGATCCTGGGTCTCCAGGATCACGCTCTGGGCCGAAGGCAGGCGCCAAACCACTGAGCCACCCGTGCCTCCCTAAGACCCCCAAATTTAAAACAAGTGTTCAAACAAAAACTTGTACATGGATGTTCATAGCAGCACTACTCACAACAGCCGAAAGGTAGAAACAACACAAATGTCTATGAACTGATAAATGGGTAAGCAAATTGTGGTCTATTGAGGAAATATTATTCAGGGACTTTAAAAAAGGGACTGAGCTGTGGCTCCGTGGGGTGAAGCGTCTGCCTTCTGCTCAGGTCATGATCTCAGGGTCCTGGGATGGAGCCCCGCATTGGGCTTCCTGCTCAGGGGCGTCTGCACCCCCCTGCCCCCACTTGTGCTCTCTCTCGCTCTCTCTCTGTCTCAAATAAATAAAGTATTTTAAAACAAATAAATAAAAAGCGATGAAATACTGATGCATGCTATCACATGGATGAATCCTTTAAAAAAAAGATTTTATTTATTTGAGAGAAAGAGAGAGAGAAAGCACAAATAGCGGGGAGGAGTAGAGGGAGAGGGAGAAGCAGGCCCCCCCTTCCCCCACCCCATCCGAGGTCATGACCTGAGCTGAAGGCAGAGGCTCAAGCAACTGGGCCGCCCAGGCACCCCCAGATGAATCCTGAGAGCACTGCTAAGTGAAAGAAGCCAGTCACCATACTGTATGATTCCATTTATATGCAATACCCAGAACAGAGAAATCCATAGAGAAAGAAAGCAGATTAGTGGTTGCCAGAGGCTGGAGTAGGAGGCTGGAGTCGAGGAAATGGAGAGTGACTCCTTAATGGGAATGGGGTTTCCCTTCAGGGTGATGAAAAACTTCTGGAACCAGATAGTGGTGATGGTTGCACAACATTGTGAATGTCCTTTTTCCTTTTTTTTTTTTTTTTTTTTTTTAAAAAAAAAACACTTTAAATATGTGCAGTTTACTGAATGTCAATTATACCCCAGTAAAGACTTAAAAGAAAATAAAAGTGATAGGAAAAAAAAAAAAATCAAGCCAAGATCCACAACAGCAACAATGAAAAGACCGCTTCTGGCTATATTACATCAGGGAAAAGAGATTAAATAGATGAAAGTATGTAATAGTAAAAAGTTCAATTCCTATTAGACCCTGTGTAGCTACCAATATAAATTTACAAACGTGCTGTGCACTGTTACATATTCACATACAAAGTTTCAATACACAGTGTCTCAGGATATTTTCTAGCTCAAAATACAAGGAGAGAGTGACAAATCCCCCATGATAGTGTTATGTTTCCATATACAGATCTTCCTTGATTTATCTCATAGGGTGTCATCCCGATGAGTCCATATTAGGTTGAAAATGCATTTCATACACATAACCTATCTAGCCTACCTTAAATGTACCCACAACACTCATATTAGCCTACAGTTGGGCAAAATCCTCTAATCCAGCGGGATGGGTGCAGGATGGGTGTCGGGACGGGTGGTCCCTTGTGGTCGCTGGCGGCCTGGAAGCTCTGGCTCACTGCCCAGCATCGAGAGAGGACTGAACCAGGACAAGATCCAACTTCAAAATCCCCAGGACAGTTTCTACTGAATGCCTATCACTTTCTCGCACCACTGGAAAGTCTACACATCATCAAGTGGGGGACCATCTGTACCTCTCTCAATTACTGGCCTGTTAAGCAGACACAAAGTTAGTGAAGAATAATTCAATTAGTAAGGGTCATGGAATGGGTATCTGCGGACCTCTACAGGAAAAAAAAAAAAAAATTAAAGCCTTCTCTAACACATAGGATGTGAGTGTACTTAATGCCACTGACTTATCCACTTAAAATGACAACTTTGAAGTTATATGTTTTGCTCCGATTTTAAAAAAGATTCGAGTCTTCGCACTGCTAGCTCTTTAGAAATATCCAGCCTGAAGATCTGCATTCATAAGGCGCTATCACAGCTCTCTCCAACAAGGTGGAATGTTCTGCTCTCCACATTCCTCTGCCGCCAATCCTGACTGCATGGATTGTAAACCCAGCACCTACTTTCTTAAAATAGGTTTCAATACTGGTGCTGCGAGCCTGGGAGGAGGTGGGGTGGGGGGTGGGGACAAGGGCATTCATTGAGAGGCACAGCCTTTTGCTGGCTCTCCACGGACAGGGGCTACCAGCAGTGATTCCACTCTACTGACCCGGCTGTGCCAGAGCCTCTGTGGACAGAGGCTTCTCTGCAAGGGCCAGCAGAGTCCCTCGAAGATTCAAGAGGGACGGACGAGCTGCGGTGCAGCAGGGCCAGGGCGGCGGACTCATCCTCCCGAGAGCACGCAGGCAGCTACGAAGCCGATGGAAACTGAAATGCAATGCTGCCCTTGAGCAAAGCAAAGAGCTCAAGTTCTGGGATGCTCCTAGGATTCCCTGGCACCTACCCCTGAGTGGCCTCCGTGCCCCTGGCGGCTGTCCCACAATCATGTAGATAAGAGGCACCTGAACTTCTCTTCCAGAGGCTCCCCTGTTCTTAGCTCGGCTCCACCCGAACCTTTCACCTTGCTCCCTTTAGGCTTCAAGGCTCCACTCTACCTCGCGTAGTTAGTTATTTGAGATGATCTTTAGAATCAACACAGGGTGCCAACCACAGACTCCTTAGGTGTCTGAGAACTTTGGAACCGGGGCCAGGTGTGTCTTCAGCTCCCATTGAAAGCTCACTTGATCTGCTTTTAATCAGTTTGGGCCATATGGCTGTTATCTAGATACGTCTGTGTGCCCAAAGATGAACTCAGTACTCGGCATGGTGAAGGTGGGGAGTCTCCAAAACCCCTGCATGAAGTAACCAGCGCTCCGTGCCCGCACTAACGTAGGCAAGGGGGGCCGTCACGGGGCCTGACACACCCACATCTTCTCAAGAGCAGGTCTCATCTTCCCAACCTTCTCGAAATGATTACTAGCCAATGTTGCTCTGATTTTGAGTAACACAGAAAATGTGTTACTTTTAGATGATCAGCGTCCAAAATTTTCAAAGAAAAGCTCATTTGAAACCCTGCTACCAAGGAATCTATCCAGTCACTTAAAAGTGCCTATTATTGGCCTGGGCAAGAAAACGCACTGGATTCCATACATACACCGTCAAGTTTGGCAGGAGAGATTTTAGACAACTTCCGTCCTTCCCACCCAATCCCAAGTAAACAAGGCATTTGTTTGTATTTCCACATTGGCCTCATGAACGAAAATACCTCCTCCACCTAGAAAAACAATCTCTAACATTCAGGCATGGAATTTGAGGGCTAACTTTTTAGTGCATGGGTCCCAAGTATGCTGTGAAGAAAGAAAGAAAGAAAGAAAGAAAGAAAGAAAGAAAGAAAGAAAGAAAGAAAGAAAGAAAGAAAGAAAGAAAGAAAAACGGTAGAAACGTGTCTTTAATAAACCTTTCTCCCGTGAGCATCTTTCTCAAGTTTACACTGACACCTGGCTTGGTATTTCTGTATCTTTCAGAAATACAGATTTAAAGAAAAAAAAAAGTTCTCCATTAAAATTGGAGCCAGAAGGACTTTTCTCCCTGCAACAGATCTGAACGTTTGTTTTACTCTCTTTGGAAGGGTGGTCGGGAGGGGGAGAGGCACCAAAAAAAATTACTTTCCTTTACTCACTGCTAAGTTTTGTACTCTATACCAACTATCCTGCCTGGCAAAGAGTTAAGAATTTTCTGAGGTTAGTTCCTGCGGTTTAAAAAAAAAAAAAAAAAAAAAAAGTCCGATGCTTAAATTTAGACTCCGTAAAACAATACTGGGAAACTTTCAAAGCCTTGGAGAAATACTGGAATTTATTGTATTGCCTTTTGTTAAACTGCATCGCACGGGCCACTGTTTCTTCTCCCTTTTACATCCCTCCCGGCCCCCGACTCGCTCACGGCGGGTCCCGGGCACTCCCACCTGATCCGGCTACCTGCCGTGGTCGGGGGTGGGGACGAAAATCCAGGGTCACCTTGCACGGGACGCGAGTGGAACAGGTGGCTCCGGGACAGGCTCCCCGGACTCCGGGACCCGAGGGCCGCGGCGGCGACGCGGGCGACGAGTCTCCGCCGACTCCGGGGAGGGGCCGCGCGCCCGGGGAAGGTGTCGGGGGCACGGGGCACCCCGCAAGCCCCTGCGCCCGGAGTCACACACGCACCTCGGACACCTCTCACCCCCCAGCAGGCCAACCTCCCGGCCGAAAAGCGCCGCGGCCCCCCACGCCCTCCCCGACCTGGGGCGCACGCGAAACCCCGAACCCACTAAGGAGGCGCCGGGCTCCCCCGCGGGTGAAGGGAGCTGCGCGTCTTGCCTGAGCTCGGGGAGGCCGGGGCGCGGCGGAGGAGCGAGGGGCGCGCAGCCCGGGCCGCCGCAGGCAGAGGGGGCGCCCTCGGGGTCCGCCCGCCCAGCCCGAGCCCGAGCCCGAGCCCGAGCCCGAGCCTCCGTCTGCCCTCTGCAGACGCGGGCGCTCACCGACGTGCCAGGCGAGGCCCCCCGCTGCCAGGGCGCCCGCCCGCCGCTCCGACCCCGTCGGGGACCCGAGAGTCCCTACTCACCTGGACGGAGCCCCCGCCGCGCCCCGGGGGCCGCAGGTGCCCACGCGCAGTGCGCGACCCGGAGCCCTCGCGCCGCCTGCTGCCCGGGCCGCCCGCGCGCTCATGCCCGCCGCTGCGCGCTCACCCCCGCCCGCTGCGCTCACCCCCGCCCGCTGCGCTCACCTCCGCCCGCGCGCTCACCCCCGCCCGCTGCGCGCTCACACCCACCCGCGCGCTCACCCCCGCCCGCTGCGCGCTCACACCCACCCGCGCGCTCACCCCCGCCCGCTGCGCGCTCACACCCACCCGCGCGCTCACCCCCGCCCGCGCGCTCTCCCCCGCCCGCTGCGCGCTCACACCCACCCGCGCGCTCACCCCCGCCCGCGCGCTCACCCTCGCCCGCTGCGCGCTCACCCCCACCCGCGCGCTCACCCCCGCCCGCTGCGCTCACCGCCGCCGCCGCGCGCCCTCCTCCCCCACTCGCCGCCCTCCCGCGCGCTCCCCCCCACCCCGGGGCTCAGCCCCCTAAAAAGCACAGCGCGTGCCCCGGGCATGTAAAGGGACAGGCCGGGGATCCCCGGGTGGCGCAGCGGTTTAGCGCCGCATTGCAGCCCAGGGCATGATCCTGGAGACCCGGAATCGAGTCCCACGTCGGGCTCCCTGCATGGAGCCTGCTTCTCCCTCTGCCTGTGTCTCTGCCTCTCTCTGTGTCTCTCATGAATAAACTAAACTAAACTAAACTAAACTAAACTAAACTAAACTAAACTAAACTAAACAAACTAAAATAAAGGGACAGGCCCGCCCGCCGCCGCCTGGCCAGGCCCGCGGGTCTCGGAGGCGGACCGCGCCCCGGGCCGAGCCACCCGCGCGCGGCGCAGCAGCAGGGGGTGCGTCTGCAGCTCCGCGGGAGGCGGGGCTCGTCCCCCAGCAGCCCCGGGGGCCCTCAGCTTGGAGAGGTTATTTCATGTCGAGTGATGCCAACTCCCGAGGACGGAATTGCTGTCGGCCTCGGAGAAGGCCGTTCACAGGCCCACGACTTCACGGAGCCCGCGGCCCGAGCCCGGGAGCGAAACCGCGGTCGGGGCCGCCGCGAAGCTCCTGCCACTCCTGCCAGCCGAGCCTGCTGGGCGCGCTGGAGATGCCGAGCCGGGTTGTTGGAAGGCTGTCGGGCTGTCGGCCGGGAGCGGGAGCCGCTGGCGCCGGCGCCTCCTCGGGGCGGCGCTGGAGGGAAGCAGGGAGGAGGCCGGGGTCACGGGGCTTGGGGGGACTCGGCTGGCAGGCATTGCAACGCCTGTACCCCAACGTGCGTGGGCCGTGTGTCCCCCCAGCGTGCCATGTGCCATGTGTCCCCCCAATGTGCCATGTGCTCGTGTGTCCCCCCAACCTGCATGTGCCATGTGTCCCCCCAACGTGCCATGTGCCATGTGTCCCCCCAACATACATGTGCTGTGTGTCTCCCCAACGCCATGTGCGGTGTGTCCCCAACGTGCCATGTGCAGTGTGCCCCCAACATGCCATGTGTGGCATGTCCCCATTTACAGAAAACTGAGGAAGGAAGTGGTTGGCAGCAGGGAAGGACAGTCACGGGCGGTGCTCTGGGCTGAGCCCCAATACCTTAGTCCTTAGCTCATTTCCCCAGGAAGACATACCTGATGAAAGGAGGGAGACCTCTTTTGCGCTAATAACACGCTGGCCTCATCCAACTCCCTGCATCTTTAATTAATGTTTACAAAGCACTTTAATCTACCCAACAAGCTAGTTAATTAGGCCAGTATTATTATCCCTCTCTTTCTGAACCAAATCCAGGAAAGAATCAATACTGTCAGTCCTTAATCCTCCATGAATAATGGTCTAAGCTTTCCGCTGTTTATGTTTTTTTTATTCCCAAATTGTGTCCCATATTGTGTTATATACTAATGCATTTAGCATGAATGGGCTTACTACAAGTTAAAGAGTATTAAACACCCGTGGGTGAGGGAGGTAAAATAAGCAACCCTTGTCTTTAAGGATTTCAGGTAAAGAAAAAGATGTTTTGTCAAGGGCTTCTCAGAATTTTTTTTTTCTTTTTAATAATGCGCTTTTGGCTTGGTTGGGTTTTCATGACGTGTAATTAATTTTTAAAGTTTACTTAAAATTTCTGAGTCACACGGTATCTTTTGTGTAAAAGTTAAATTTTACTCAGTATCTTTTCTGACAGGTGAAGAAGAGGTAAGAAGGAAGAAATGGATGGAAGGAATTAGGAAGGAAGAAGGAGAAAAGAAAAAGACAAGCAAACAAATGACCTCCAAACACCACCACCACCACCACCACCACCACCACCACCAAAAAACAGACAAAGAATGAACCAGGAAGAAAATGAGACAGGTTTCAACCAGGTGTCTCACACCCCGGAGCTCTGTGGGGATTACAAACAGGTGAACCTTCCTCTGGGCTGGTGTGGATTAGCCAGGGACCCAGAGTGACAACCCGAATACAGGCTGGCTTCCGGTCCCCACTGCACCCCTGTCTAGGCACCTTTGTGCTCACTGAATAACACAAAGAGACTAGAACAATAGGAAGGGAGGTAAGAAAACAAGAAAAGGGTTAGAGGGGTGATTTAAAAATAGTTATGCATGAAAGTACTAGATGACGTCAAGGGAGGAAAAAAAAGAACAAAGAAACATCTGGAGGGTCTTTGTATCTACTATTGTTATTCCTTTAAAACCCATGGAATTTACAAAATTTTACTTTATAGTCACTGGGGTTTTTAATAAATGTCTTCTGAGGCTGCTCTTTGTTAAGAAAATCCTGGCGGTACATGACCCCTCAAATATGAGACAAATGTTATTACAAGCTTTGTGTAAATTAAAAACTTTAAACTAAAAAAAATTAAGCTAAACATACGTGTTTGTTTTATAAAAATAATTACCGTAGAACACTGGCTGGAGAAACTGCAGTATCTGTGAGGGCCACTAGAGGAGGCACACAGGAAAGAAGGGTTAGTAATTTTCCTGTTTTCTTTACCAAAACATGATAGCCTTGTAGAGCTGAAAGAGGAGATGTCAAAAGAAAGGATTTTACCTTATGCCTCTTCCACTCAGATGTGCGATTTTGAGCTGCTTATGTTTCTTGAGATGCAGTTCCTCATTTGTACAATGAGGCTACTAACCTCTACCCTGGGAGGCTAAAATAAAATTATTATTTTTTATTTATTTACTTGAGAGAGAAAGAAAGGGAGAGGGAGAGGGAGAGGGAGCAGGAGCAGGGGACAAGCGGATTCCCAGCTGAGCAGGGAGCCTGACACAGGGCTTGATCCCAGGACCCTGAGATCATGACCTGAGCTGAAGGCAGATGCTTAACCGACTGAGCCACCCCAGGTGCCCCCTAAAACAAAATTATTTTAACGTTCATTTGAATAAATGGCAGATGAGAAGAGTTAAGAAAATTGTGAAAATATAGAAAAATATGATAATTTGTGCTGTTTTTGATTGGAGCATAGTACAAGACCATAATTTACTTATTTTTATTTATTTTTAAAGATTTATTTATTTATTCATGATAGACATAGAGAGAGAGGGGGGCAGAGACACAGGCAGAGGGAGAAGCAGGCTCTATGCAGGGAGCCCGACATGGGACTCAATCCCGGGTCTCCAGGATCACATCCTGGGGCAAAGGCAGGCACTTGAACTGCTTAGCGACCCGGGGATCCCCAAGACCATCATAATTTAAAAGTGTCATAATAGAACAGTAACAGATATTGAGTGACATAGGTAATAGAATGGAATCAGTAATCCAGAAAAAGATAGCGTTGACATTGTGTAAACTTTAAGATGTGATGAGAGTCATCTAAAATAAATGAAAAAGGGGCAGATTCTCAATAAATAGGCCTGAGAAAACTAGTAATTTGAAAAAAATATTCAATGTAAAGAAAGCTCTTGCCTTTCCTTATATGCTAAAACAAAACTCAGATACATTAAAGAATTTTAGAACTAGGAGAAAACTTAGGCAAATATTTGTGTGACCTCAAGATGAGGGGAGAGAAGAAATGGAAAAATCGTAGATGAAGTGACCGTTGAACTAGATTTCATAAAAATTTTAGATCCTGACAACTAAAAATATTGTGAACAAAATTTGCAAAGAAAAGAAAAAAACCCTACAGAACTCTGCATAACAACAACAACAACAACAAAATAACAACAACAAAAAGAACTCTGCATAACAAATCTGGCAGTTAACCTTATCCTCAATACAAGAATACCCTTAAGTTGATAAGAAACATTAATAACTTAAGGGAAAAATTTCCTCAAAAATGATTAGTAATTAGCTCTCTCCCTGTGTGTTATATTTAAAGTGTCTGAACTACCTAGTAATTGAAAGAGTAAAAATTTAAAATAATACAGTATATATATATGTATATATATATATCAGAAAATATTTTCTAAAATTCTAATATTCAATACTGACAGGAATGCAATGAAATGGGAAATTTTATGTACTATTAGTGGGAGCATAAATTGACATAACTTAACCAGAAAGCAATTTTATAAAAATATTTCCCAGCTTTAAAATTGTTTATACACTTTGATCCTATAATTCTATATCTAAGGATTCTATAGAAATAGTCAGAAACAGGCACAAAGACTTGTGCATAAAGATATATACCGTCTCCTTTTTATAATGTCAGAAAATTAGAAACGAATAAAGCATCCAAAATTAGAAATAAACTATCATGCAGCTTTTTGAAATGAGGAATTTTTAGTGTCCACAAGAAAATATCTAAATATATGGTTAAGGGGAGAAAAAGAACAGTACAGAATTGTATGTAAATCATTATTTCATGGAAAATACCTGTATTTCCACATACATGGAAAATGCATATATGTATGGAAAAATTAGAAATCTGTCAAATTGATGGCGGTTCGTGTTTCTGACTCTGATTATATGATTCTTTTTTTTTTTGGTATTGTGTATGTTCCAAATTTTCTGTTGTGACTCTATATTACTTTTATGCATCAACAAAAACTAGCAAAAATTGTATTTCTATATGAGACAGTAAATGCCAATGTGCATAGCGTTGAGCCTGGCTTATATCAGTCAGTAAATACTTGAGAGATGACGGAGGAAAAGGACATTGACGTACTTCAAGGATGATTTCCTAGTGAAGTTTGTCGATTTAAAAAAGAAATAATTTTTAAAAAAATACTCTTACTTTTTATAATTTGTTTTCATAATTATATAACTTTATTATATTAATTACATATTAATGAATATTAATTATAGAATCTAGATTTATAATACCATTTTATAATTTATAACCATTCTACTTCTGCAGATGAAGAACTTATGACCTGGAGGTTTTTTGGTGACACGTTTAGAGGAAGACTAGGAAAAAAATGTAGTGGGGTGGTTTCATACTTCCTGAAAGCAAGTAGATGGTGTCTGTATCTGAGGGCAGTATTTTGAAGGAGAAACATGTAGAAGGAACAAATATAGAAGAACATAGTAAACACGTTTTTCGTCCGATTTAATGGTAAGCATTCTGGAAGAGAAGCGAGTCTCCAGGAGATCCCTGGTGGACAAGAGTGCCGAGCAGGCAAGCTTTAGGACCTGCCAGTGGGGGAGGTCCAGACGGGGAACGAGGGTGTATGGCACCCATTCATTCATCCTTCATCCAGAAATTCTTCGCTGGCTCTTCTGTGGCAAGCGCTGCTATGGGGAGGTCGAGGAGTACACCAGTGAACAGCATAGATAAAGCCCCTGCCTGCACGGAATTACAGTCCATGGGGGGGTGGGGGTTGGGGAGACCCAGACAGACTCAGGTGATCAAATGGTTAATCTCGAACAGTCTGTTAATCCACAGATAGAATCTGAGTGATTCTGTAAATTAAAACAATAGTGAGATAAACTACCTTTTCCCACCCGCAGAGATAGGAGGCATTACTGGTGGTGGTGGTGGTGGGACAGCTACTAAGGGAAGGACTTTTCAAGGAGAGTCTTAGGAAGCTTCTGGTGGTAACCCTCGCCCTCTTCCCACAAAATCTTCACTAACTCCCTGCTTCCCCCTGGGTGCTTTTGGTGTCAGGAGATTAGAAGAGGGGCCGACACCTGCCTCAGGTGAGTATCAGAGAAGAGCAGGACCTAGTGGGACTTGGTCCAGTTGGTGTCCCAGACGGAGAAGGTACCACATTCGGAAGGACAGATGAGTACAGTGGGAGGAGTACTGTGTTTGTGTAGTTGGTTACTTTTCCACTACGTTGAATTTTCGTAGACCCATTTCAGTTAAAATATTTCATTATACCAGATGGCTAAGTTTGAGGGCTGACTTTTTAAATACAATTCCACCCTGACCCAAGTTAGAACTTCCTCTTTCATCTGACCCTGAACTTGAAGAGGTTAATTCCCTGAATTGTGAAGGAGCTCAAAGCTCTGTGTTGTAGCCAGAGTGATGATAAAGGAGTCACCCAGCAGGATGTGTGACCACTAAGTCGGGGACTGTGAAATCCTGGAGGTCTGGCCAGTAGGTTTATAGATGACAATGATGATGACGATGACGCACCAACTCCATTCCCATCAGGACCGCCTGGGCATTACCAGCCTCCCAGGCACTAGAGTCCCATTTGCATTTCCAAGTTGCAATATTGGTGGAGGGGAGGATGGGGGGATCCTTACTGGCAATCCTTTGATAAGCTTAAAATAAATATTTTATTTCAATTTCCAGATTGTTAAATAGGATTTAAAAACAAAACAAAACAAAAACAAAACCTCTTCCTATGGAGAATCACAACAGGAAAAGAAAAGGGAAATCGCACCACACGCTACCATTCACCGTGAGTAATAGAATGTTGTGGGATGTGTTTCCTGTTGTCCTAAAAGTTGCTATGGAGGGTTCACAGTACCCGCCACCTCTTACATTCCAAATTCGAGACATCACCAGAAACTAAGCAAGAACTATCTCCTCAGGATTTACTGACAGTCGACAAATCCCAACTGCCCCCCAGCCCCCGACCAACAGCTGCCTCCCCCACTTCCAAACTAAGAAGAGGCTGGAGGTTCCTAAGCTTTGTGGAGGTGCGGTTGGTATTCATGGTGGGAGGCTGTTCTCTGCCCTCTGTTGGGGATGGGAGATGAGGGGAGACCTATTCCTTTTGTCTCCACCCGGGGAAATCTCTCTTCTAGTTATCTACAAAATCCCTTTGCCACATGATCACAGAGGTGACTTACCATCATGTTCGTGGGTCCCACGGATACTCAAGGGGGAGAGGATTGTATAAGGATGTGACGCCAAGGAGACCTTAGAATTCTGCTTAGCTCAAAGGAGAAGGGTTCCTCTAATTCTCACAGCCAAGCATTGGAGAGAATCCTAAGACACTCACTCATGAAGATTGGAGTTCAAGGGGCACCCGGGTGGCTCAGTTGGTTAAGTGCCCGATTCTTGGTTTCAGGTCAGGTCATGAGGTCAAGCCCCCATCTGACTCTGCACTGGGTATGGAGGCTGCTTAAGATTCTCTCTCTCTCTCTCTCTCTCCTTTCTCCCTCTCTCTGCCCCACTCCCAGCTCACGCACATGCTCCAAAGGATTAGAGTTCAGCAAGATGGGGATATGAACTCTTGCTAAGGTGTAGACCCTCCATTACCCCCAGGCCACAGGGAGCTGAGTGGGGCAAGGTCATAGCAAGATTCGAGGAGCATGGCACAGTCTCTCTTTCCCACTGAGGTTTGGACAGGCTTGGAAGACTCGTGCCAGCTCCCAGGCTGGGATTTCACAGGAGGGGTCCCTATATGGCGGTTTGAAGGCCCAGAACGCAGTGACCTAGGAGACTAGACGGGGCAGTTGGGGCAGCCCCATCCACCCCGGATCTCCAGGTCCCTCAAAGTGTATGGAAAGGGGACCTTTGAGTTTCTGAGGCTCTACCTCAAGGAATGCAGAAATTATCTGAGAGGCAGACACAGGGTAAGATGCCTGCCAGGGGGCCAGTAAGCCAGGCAATTGAGTTTGAGATGGAAGTTTTTAAATGCCTGGGACTAAATCTTTCAAAAAAAATTTTTTTTATTGTGGTAAAATATACATAACATAAAATTTATCATTTCATTTTATTTTTAAATCCATCGTTTGAATCCTTTTTAAATGTACAATTTTGTGGCGTTAAGTACATTCACAGTGCTGTACAACCAGCACCACCGTCCATCTCCAGGACTTTTTCATCTTCCCAAGCTGAAACTTTGTCCCCCACTAAACACGAACTCCCTATTCCGCCCTCCCCCAGCCTCTGGCAACCACCATTCTTTCTGTCTCTGAACTTGCCTATTCTAGGTACCTCATATACATGGAAAAATATGTCTTTATAAAAAAAAAAAAAAAGGTTTTATTTATTTATTCATGAGAGAGACAGAGAGAGAGGCAGAGACACAGGCAGAGGGAAAAGCAGGCTCCCCACAGGGACTGCGATGTGGGACTCCATCCTGGGTCTCCAGGATCATGCCCTGGGCTGAAGGATGTGCCAAACCACTGGGCCACCAGGGCTGCCCTATGTTTGTCTTTTTTGTCTGGCTTCTTTCACTAGTTTTTAAGTTCAGTCGTGTTGTACCCTATATTAGAAATCCCTTCTTTCTTTTTTTTTTTAATTTTTTTTATTTTTTTAAGATTTTATTTATTTATTCATAGAGACGCAGAGAGAGAGAGAGAGAGAGAGAGGCAGAGACACAGGCAGAGGGAGAAGCAGGCACCATGCAGAGAGCCTGACGTGGGACTCGATCCAGGATCTCCAGGATCACACCCTGGGCTGCAGGCGGCACTAAACCGCTGCGCCACTGGGCCTGCCCGAAATCCCTTCTTTCTTAAGACTGAATAATATTCCATTGTATGGATACACCACTTTCTGTTTATTTGTCCATCTGTCTGTAGACCCTTGGGTTGCTTCTACCTTTTGGCTATTGTGAATAAGGCCGCAGTGAACGTGGGTGCACTAGTATCTGCCCAAGCATCTGCTTCAAATGGTTTTTGGCCTTCACCCAGAAATGGAATTGCTGAATCATATGGTGATTCTACTTTTGACCTTTTGAGCAGCCGCCATATTGCTTTCCACAGTGGCTGCGCCATCGCACATTCCCACCAGCCACGCACCCATGAGAATTTCTTCACATCCCCACCAGCCCTACTTGCTTTCTGTTTGTTGTTGTTTGTGATCATTAGAACTGAATCTTAAAAACAAAAATGAGACCGGTTTTATAACCAAAACTCTTAGAGAGGTTGTTAAACCCCACCGGTCTTGATCCCTGATGTTCTGCTCGTCGGTTTGAGGTGAGAATTTCGCAGAGAACAGCTGGGGGCAGAGACTCACAGCAATAAAACTGAGTCATGCTTATGCCCCAACAAGTTGAGACTCCTGAATAAACCAGTTACAGGAGCAAAGATATAGGTGAAAGAGAATTTTTCCCCCTTGGCTTTTTCTTTTTTTTCTTTTTTTTTTTAATTTTTTTAAATTTTTATTTATTTATGATAGTCACAGAGAGAGAGAGAGAGGCAGAGACACAGGCAGAGGGAGAAGCAGGCTCCATGCACCGGGAGCCTGACGTGGGATTTGATCCCGGGTCTCCAGGATCGCGCCCTGGGCCAAAGACAGGCGCCAAACCACTGCGCCACCCAGGGATCCCCCCCTTGGCTTTTTCTTAAAATGCTTACTAACATTGAAAATGATTCCCCTAAGAATGTAGCAGGCTACACAGATGTACAGCCTTCATCATTTCACCTCCCATTCCTTTGTAAATCCTTGCAAAACGGGTGCTAGTCCCACAGCTATTCTGAAGCTGTGTTCTCTTGGTTGCCATCCTGGCTTTCAATCTCTGACAGTTGGGATCATCCATTAGGTCTAGGTATTTTTTTCCAAAGTTGAGTCTTCAGCAGAGTTCACCTGCTTTCCTTGGGCAAAGACATTCATCAGCCTGACCTCACATATTACTTATATGATGAGGACCTGAAAAACCTCCACCTCTGGGCATTATTCATTCCCCTTAACAAGCTGATTGTCTACACTGGTTTCAGTTGGGAATCTTGTTTTAAACTGTGTGCCGGGCATCTCATTCATTAAATTCCTCCACCATCCATCACCCTACCTTGGTTGTGAAAGGCCCGCCTCCCTCCTTAGAATGCTTGAGCTGGGAGAGAGACTATAGACACACACACAGTTAAATCATTCTGCATGATACAAAAACAGGAGTGATCCACTGGCATCTCAGAAAGGAAATGGAGATCCTAAAGGAGGATATGGCAGGACACCTGGGTGGCTCAGTGGTTGGGTGTCTGCCTTTGGTTCAGGGCGTGATCCCAGGATGGAGTCACACACACATCAGGCTCCCTGTGGGGGGCCTGCTTCTCCCTCTGCCTACGTTTCTGCCTTTCTCTCTCTGTGTCTCTCATGAATAAATAAATAAAATCTTTAAAAAATAAATAAATAAAGGAGGAAATGGAAGTGTCAAGAGAGGTGGGAAGCAGGGAGGGCTAGCTAACAACATGATGGAAGACCAGAGCCTACGAAGAGACACAGACATAGAACATTCTGTGTGTGGGAATGATGAGGCTTTGAGAGAGCGGTGCCTGACCGTAAAGTTTGCAGTGTTTGCTAGTTGTGCGCTGTTCCCTCTGCTACTCCCAAACCTCCTAACACCAGTGGTTCTTTGGGAGGATAAAAGAGGTCACAGGCCATGATTTTCAGGAAAATAAGGAGAAGCAAAACAGAGCCAGCTGTAATCGTTTGGAGTCAGAGGACAGCAGAGAAATCAGGTGCATTGTGGGTGAGAAAGCACAGCCCCGTGCCACTGAAATATGTTAGAGAAGTAGGGGAGGGTGTTCTAGACTCTGCCATTATGACTTACCTAAGTCACTAATTTTGATATTAAGTAAAACAATGACCTTAAAAGTAGGAGGTCATGGAGATTGGTGGATTATACGATGTTCACAAACAGGATGTGGACCTGTGGTATCAGGTGCCTGTTCTTCATAGATGCCAGAGCACGCATGGGGCCAGCTGTGTGTGTCGCTATAGCTGCCCTCACGTTTTGGCTTCCTTCTTGGGCTCCTAATCTTTTCTCTTAGACCTGGTCTTCTCTCTTAAGCTCTTTAAAAGTCCTGGAGACCCTCTTTCTCATTCCAGGGGTATAAGTATTAATAGGGCTGTGTATCTTGACATCGCATTTCATAGCTTACAGAACTCATTCACACACATCTAATTCTCATAATAGTCTTAGAAGGTATTATTCTTCCCATTTTACAGGTAAGGAATCTGAGGCTCAAATGGGTTCAATGACTGACTTACTCAAACTCAAGCATTAATAAGTGTCCCAGTGAAAATTCTGTCTGCTGGATTCTGCTCTTCATTGGAGCTGCCTTTGTGAGTTCTTCCAATAAGGAAGAGCAGTCCTGGTTGATGCATTTTCTCTCTATAAAGCCAGTTGAGGGATTTGTGCTCCTGACGTTGACAATTTTCAAGGTTTCAAATTAGTATCAGGGAGAAGTATGACTTGCATGAGAGTTTAAGGAATAGTAATAAGCATCAGAAATTTGGAAATCAGGGCACTTGGGTGGCTCGGTGTCTTAAGTGTCTGCTTTCCACTCAGGTCATGATCCCAGGGTCCTGGGATCGAGTCCTACACCAGGCTCCCTGTTCAGCAGGGAGTCTGCTTCTCCCTCTCCATTTGCCCCTTCTCTGCTCATTCACTCTCTTTCTCCCTCTCTCAAATGAATAAATAAAATCTTAAAAAAATAAATTTAGAAATCTTCCTTTATCAATGTTCATCTGAGTGGAGTCAGCTGCGGGACAACAAAAAATAGAAGCCACATTTCCCAGCTAAAGAAAGGGTGAGAACTACATCCATTACGATTTTGATGGAAAGATTCAAGCATTTTCCTTAAGCATTCCATAAAGAATTGCTAAGTGCCAAATACAAAGTACCATTGCATGATTATGAAAAGATTCTTTGCTTCCATATATCAAGTAAATCTGAAGCACGATAATTCTATGAGTAAAGCAAACACATGTAAAGCATCATGCTTTCCCAGACACGCTAAAGCCCTGCATTCAAGCCAAACCCCAGAAAGTGCAAAGAGCTAATGCTACAGGATTCATGCTACACAGGCCTTATCATCTTTCCATCTTCACCTCTTGCTTCAGTTTTGCTTGGAAGCCCTTAGCCAGACTAGCAGGGGTGACAAAAAAGAGTGTGGGCCATGCAGGTGATGAGGAGAGCTGGCCAGAGAACAGAGTTGGCTTCAGTCTCTGGCTCTCCCAGGAAGAATAGATGGACCATCCTTGCAAAACAGTGGGGAAATAACTATTTTTTCTTTTTCCTTTTTTTTTTTTAAAGATTTATTTATTTATTTATGAGAGACACAGACTGAGAGACAGAGGCAGAGACATAGGCAGAGGGAGAAGCAGGCTCGTCTCAGGGAGCCCGATACGGGACTCGATCCCAGACCCTGGGATCAAGACCTGACCCAAAGGCAGGTGCCCAACCGCTGAGCCACCCAGGCATCCCGAGAATAACTATTTTCAGGGGGGAATTAAATATGCCCATTTCCAAGCGACTGTTTGAGGATCTCAGGGCTAATGGGTATACAAGAGTTCTCCTCTCACTTTTATCTGCCCACCAGGTGGTCCAGAAGCAGATGATCCTCCTTCTGATGAATGGTCAGAAGGTCACTAGTAGCCTCACACTTTGTCATGACCCCTACATCACTCACCCACCTCATCTCATCCTGTAGGCATTTTCTCATCAAGAAGGATGAGTACAGCACAAGATATTCTGAGAGAGAGACCACATTAACAGAACTGTCATTATAATTGTTCTTTTTATTATTAGTTATTATTGCTAATCTCTTACTGTGCCTAATTTTTGAGTTAACTTATTATCATAGTTATGTATGTATAGGAAAAAATGGAGTATCTGTAGGGTTTGGAACTATCTCTGATTTCAGGCATCCACTTGGGGGGTCTTGGAACACGTTCCCATGAATAAAGGGGCATGACTGTACAAACAACTCCATAATAGGTTTGAGTGTTGTCTTTCATCAGCTCATTTCCCAAGTTTACTAAAAAGAGCAAAATTAAGTCATTTAATTTTCATTGACTTTCCCTTCCCCTTCCTCTCCTGGGAAGAAGTGCTTATGAGCTCCGAAGAGGAACAGGCCTGGTTAGATTCGTAAATTGAATAGTTTAAGCAATTAAGATCTGACTCTAGAACGAAAGAGGATATACTAGCAAGGAAGGACTCATCTAATTTAATAAGTGGGATGACATGATAAAGAATAAGCCATTCTAACTTCCACCCTGTTAAAAAAAATTGTATTAAAAAATTCCACATGTTTGAAACATTTCTAAGAGGGACAAATAATTTTTCATTTCATAAATGCATTTACTAAAAGGCTTCTTTAGGGTCACCTGGAGGGGGCTCAGTCCATTAAGCATCTGGACTCTTGGAGCATCTGGGTGGCTCAATGGTTGAGTGTCTGCCTTTGGCTCAGATCCTAATCCCGGGGTCCTGGGATTGAGTCCAGCTTCGGGCTCCCCGCAGGGAGCCTGCTTCTCCCTCTGCCTGTGTCTCTCATGAATAAATAAATACAATCTTGAAAAAAAAAACCCACAATATCTGGACTCCTAGTTTTAGCTTAGGTCATGATCTCAGAGTCCTGGGATCAAGCCTCATGTTGGGCTCTGTGCTCAGTGGGGAGTCTCCTTTCTCTGTCTCTCTTTCTCTCTCTCTTTTTCCCTCTGCCTCTCCCCCAGCTCATGTACTCTTTCTCTCTCTCTCTAATAAATAAGTACATTCTTAAAAAAAAAAAATCCAAAGAATATCCAGGTTACATACAAGAATGCTTCTATTGCTTAAGATGAGCTATTTCTGTAACTCTGGACCTAAAGTGGTTTTCGTGCCTTGGTCTCACAATGTTTTCCAGACATGAATTCACTAACTGGATGACAGAGAAACTAAAGCTCCAAGAGAACCAGGAGAAAGATACGGCTTCTGATCCCCAATCTGTAGCCTTCTTCAAAAACAAAACAAAACAAATTTTGCCGATTCAGGGACACTGCCAGGCAGGTAGAGTTGCTATAAAAGCAATGTATTACTAAAACAAGGGAGTAAGATGAAATGCTTTGATTTTAGGCAAAATACATTTCAGATGATTAACTGAAAAAAACCCTAGACATCGGATTGGGGCTGGGAGAAAGAATCTTTAAATGTCTTTTAAAAATGGATAGCCTCGGTCCTCTGGGCCAGCAAAGAGATACCTGTAAGGCGGCATGGGCTGGGTATGTTTAAGTAAGTGAAAAAGTATCTAGTAACTGAAACAGGAGGATCGGCGTGTGCCAAGGCAGGGTGACATTTCAGCACCCCAGCCTGTGGGGACCAGCCCGGGCTCCGATCGCTCTCCCCTGTCCCCTGGCTGCGCTGCGGGCCACCTCCAGGCCTCCCGTGGCTCTGGCCCTTGCCGTCCAGAAACCGTCCTCCGGGGACAGAGCCTTTTTGGCAGCCGCTTCGAGATTGTGAAGCGATGACCCACCTCTCCTCAAAGTCGGAACAGACGAGGCAAGGGGTCGAGGTGGGAAGACCCGGGGTCCCCTGGCTTTCAGAGGGACGGGGCAGCCACCTAGCCCTCTGCCCCGAGCTTTGCTAACTTGGCACTTGCTTCTACTCTTCTCCCGGGGGCCTCGGATCCAATAAGAGGCCCCCAGATGATGGGGTTTTTTTGGTTTTCATGAACGGGATGGGATCAAGAAGCTTGACGTAAAAGAACTTGGGATCTTGCAATCGTAAGATTGACTCAGTTACTAATTGCTTTGTAATAAGCAGCGGGGCTGGAAAGCCGCGGAAGTGGGTGAGGTGCTAGTGCCCCCCCGTCTCACTCACACCCAGGGGCTCAGCAGTTTCCCCAGCCCCTTCAGCCCCACGTGCCTCTCTCGGACCCTCAGATCTCTCACCCTCTGCAGTCCCAATGCTTTCTCTGCTCTCCTGCTCCCCACTGCATCCTGGCCTGTCATTAAAGACCTCAGCTTGAACCCCGCTTCCTTCGTGGAGATTTCCTGAGTGTCCCCCAAACATCTCTACCTCCTCCTTTCTCCCTCTTTCTCTTTTTATAAAGTGCTTGCGATGTTCTGCTCGGTGGCAGGGCCCTTTCTGAGCAACGCCCCCCCCTTCCATGGATCTCAGATCTCTCTGCAGCCAGGGCCCTGCGTTCATTCATTCCCCTCAGCACACGGGATGAACTCAGTTTGAAACTCAGTTTCAAAAATGAACCTGATTTGAGGGGCACCGGGGTAGCCCAGTGGTTGAGCATCTGCCTTTGGCTCAGGTAGTGATCCCGGGGTCCTGGGATCGAGTCCCGCATCGGGTTCCCTACAGGGAGCCTGCTTCTCCCTCTGCCTGTGTCTCTTTTTTTTTTTTTTTTTTAAGATTTTATTTATTTATTCATAGACACACAGAAAGAGGCAGAGACACAGGCAGAGGGAGAGGGAGAAGCAGGCTCCATGCAGGGAGCCCGATGTGGGACTCAATCCCAGGTCTCCAGGATCACACCCGAGGCTGCAGATGCCACCAAACCGCTGCGCCACCAGGGCTGCCCTCTGCCTGTGTCTCTGCCTCTCTCTCTGTGTGTCTCTCACGAATAAATAAAATTTTTTTTTAAAATGAAACTGATTTGGAAGAGATGGAAACCAAGTGGAAGGGAGTAAGCAGAGGCTGGTGGGTCAAGAAGCGGGGGCAGAAGGCTGGAGATCGGCATCAGAGGCGGCAGCCCTGCGTGCAGCCTCGGCAAGTCTGCTGGAAGCAGGAGGAAAGGACGCAGTGGGAGTCTAGCAGGGCGTGCTGAATTCTGAGCCATGGGTGCATATTGCCCCTTAGAAGGGCCCCCAGGAACTCGGGGACTGGGCCCGAGCATCAGCATCTGAGAGCCAATCCGCAGACAATGCGGCCTGACCAGGCAGGTTTTCTTCGGCAGCCACATCCCAGCAGCAGGTGCCCCCGAGTGGGGGAGAGGTCACAGTGTCCACAGCAGTCACGACCCGGACACCCGCTTCGGGGTCCGTCTGAGGCCCAGACCCGAGGAGGGAGTCCACTCCGGAGCCACAGGCCCTCTACCTCCAACAGATGAGCCTCTCACCTACTTCTAAGGATTTCTAGAAAAGGACATCTTACTGCTTTCCTTCCTGGGGAAGGTCTCTTTCCTGGGTTAGTTAAGGGTGCATAGAATCTACCGAGTACTTTCTGGACTCCGGACCCGGCCCAGAGGGGCTGCGTGGGGTGAGGTGGTGGTGGGGATGGGAGGCTGTGTCTTAGACGCAGGGGGGTGGCGCGGAGCCGAGAACGGGGCCGGGGGACCCAGAGCCGCTGGTCCAGCAGGCCTCGGGGTGATGCCATTGCCCAGGTGCCTCGGCTCTGCACTCAGCGCTCAGCGACTCGGGGCAAACCTGACTCAAGGCCATTCTTTTGGAAAGGTATGCAACCCCGGTGATGAAACCGGAACCAGAGCCTGAGGGATTGCCTCCCTCAGAGATCTGGGCTTGTGCTGCCAGCTGGAGAGTTCTGGAAACCCCAGGATGCAGGCAGGGGAGGACACAAGGGCCTTTGTTTTTACTTCGCAGGTGGAGCCCGTTCTTCCTTTAATTCTGAAATGCTTTCATTTGGAGTCTGCTGCACTGGTTGGCAGCTGTTGGTGGGAGGCAGCTCTCCACCTGGGCCTGCGGCTTCTCAGAAGTCCCTGCGTGCCTGTGACCAAGGAGGCCTGGTCTGCATAGAGTCGTCCCCTGGGGCGGTCCAGGGCACCCCACGCAGAACTCCGTTGTAATTCTGAAAAAACAGACAAGTAGAAAAACCCACAAGTTGCCTGCACGGTTGGCCTCCAAGTTTAAACACACTGTGTCCTGCCTAATGTTTTCTAGGAGGGCTTCAGATGAGGAAATCCCACCTCAGATGAAAACTGTTATGATAAATTTGAAATGGATTCGGGGGCAGGTGTTTAGGAAAGGAGCCGAGGCACTTTGAGGGGACTCTTTAAAGTCAGGTATGGGGCGCCTGGGTGACTCTATGGGGTGAGCGTCCGACTTTTGGTTTCAGCTCAGATGGTGATCAGGGTTGTGAGATCGAGCCCCACATCGGGCTCCACGCTCAGCACAGAGTCTGCTTGAGGTTCTCTCTCTCTCTCTCTCCCTCTGCCCATTCCCCTGCTCACACACATGCTTTCTCTCTCTCAAATAAATAAATCTTTTAAAAAATAAATAAAGTATCATAGTGGGCTGATTTGTGTTCCCTCAAACTCATGTGTGAAGCCCTAGCCTTCCATATCTCAGAATATGCCTGAATTTGGAGATGGCCTTTCACAGGGTGATTAAGCTAAAATGAGGTCATTAGGGTGGACCCTAATCCATGTGACGGCTGTCCTCATTAGAAGAGATCAGGACCCAGACACAGAGGGAAGGCCATGTGGAGAGACACAGGGAGAAGGTGGCTGAGGAGAGCTGGATCAGAGAGACCAGCTGCAAGTCTTGATCTCAGACTTGCAGCTTCCAGAACAGTGAGAAAACAAATGTGATTTCAGCTTTCCAGGGTGTGGGACTTTGTTGTGGTCTCTGGGTAGACTCATGCAGGACTGTCCAAGTGTACCCGTCAGGGGTGCAGGAACAAGGCCCCGGAGAGGGAGGCAAAGATGAGAGGCTGAAGGATTGCTCTGGAGGGACGGCTTATGTGGAATGTTCCAGATGAGGGAGAAAGACTCAGAAGGGTGGGGAATGGAGGATAATTGTACCTAAGGCTGGATTAAAGTAAAAGTGACAAACCAGTCTTACTCTGCTCGTGCTATGTGGGCTCCACACATCCTTCTCTTTTTAACAGCCCAGCTTGTTTCTTGCTGCCCAAGGTCTTACTGTGTTCCTCAGGATTATGTACCATTTATTCGGGGACCCCCTGAAGGTAGAACAATAGCTTGTCCCTCCTGCCCCCATGCCAGTAACCTCTACTGGTGGAACCTCCCAATGCTGGTGGAGAATTTAGATTAAAGGCCTTTCCTAAGTGGCCCTCAGATTGTATCACTTGGGGAACAGCCTGCTATTTCTACTCTTAATTAAAGCTGCCTTACTGAAGAAGTAAAAGATTTAAATGAAAAAAAAAAAAAAAAGATTTTGGGCCGTGGGATGCCACACTGAATTTCAAATGGAATAAAATCCCCAAAATGGAATCCCCACATAGAGTCCTGTCTCCTAATTAGTCTCAGATCTTGATTCCTCTCTCTTTCTCTCTCTCTCTCTCTTTTTTAAGAGAGAGAAAGAGAATCTTAAGCAGGTTCCACACACATTGCAGAGCCTGATGTGGAGCTCAATCTCACGATCCTGAGATCATGACCTGAGCCGAAATCTAGAGTTGGACGCTTAACCAGCTGAGCCACCCAGATGCCTCAATTCCTCTCTCTTTTTATTTTTGGTGCTTTAAAACAAAATCAGTAACCCAGCATAATTAAAAGGTGTGCCATGGAGGAACACACAGAGCTCCAGAAGTGAGTCATTTCATTCGTTTGTGCCCTGATTTCTCCATGTGCGAGCCCATGGGCCACACTACCCCACCGCCTCCTTGCTCAAAATGCCGTCAGGGACATTCGAACCATAATAAATTCAGGGTCTTAGTTAAGTATTAGGTAAATATTTAGCTCCAACATACTTCTTCCTAGAAGTAGGAGGGATAGTGACCTGAAGCTGAAGTTCCCCCTTTGAAGTTTTGAGTTTGAAAGGGTCTACTTCTTGCTTTTTATGAAAAAAACAAAACCATTCCTTTTGTCATTACGTTGTTACGATTTTCTTTTAATAACAGGTCTGGAACAGGTAGAAATTCCCTAAACCCATGGAAAGGAAGGCTCTCATCTCACTATAATTTTTGGTAATTACAGCTAACAGCAGCTCATTTTGTTGGCTTCATTTGGGAAAACTGAAACTTATCTCTTTATCCTCGTAAGAGTTCTTGTTTTGATAGAATCTCTTCAGAATCCATTAAACATCCTTTTTTCTTCTTAATCTTTGTCCACTGGATATAGGTCATCATAATATTACTGTTGCACTAAGGCATCGTTCAGTCCTGTCAACAATGAGCCTGTCATCAATGTGTGTGTGTGTGTGTGTTTCCCCTTATGGCTAAATGACACTTTTTGGAATCTTGTATCCACTTGGTGCCATTGCCTATTTTTGTCAATCTGTGTACCTCGAATCTCTCCCATTTGCGGTGGGCTGGGAGAGCATGTTAGAATATGTTAGAATAATCTACAACTAGATAAAATTGGCTCTGAACTCCAGGTGTCAGAAGCTCTTTGGTGAATAGCAGTACAGTGGATATTCATGAATGCCATCCCAGCTTGTGTTACTGCCTTTCCAATAGCCCCTGATTTCTAGGGGGGGATCCATGTATTTCTATCCGGGGCTCCAGGGTTGGAGCCTTTGAGCCCAGCCAAGGCCAGTCAGCACACTGCATTCCCCTAGCTGTGTGCTTGGTCCAGGGGTCCAATCAGAGAGCTCTCAGCATCTCTAGCTTATGATGCCTTGAGAAAAGTACCTACTGTTTCTTGGACATGGAATAAAGCCTATAGTCTAGATCTACCCAAGGTCATCTTGTCACCATTAGGGAGTTAGCTTTAGGATGAGGTTGATACCAATGAAGGCAGAATGGAAAGACAGATTGAAATAGTAACTTTGGTGACATCTTCTAACCACTGGGCTAACCATTGCTTAAAGCTCCCCCTACCTCGGGATGTCTCTATTTTTTTATATGAGACTTTAAATGATAAATCTTCTATTTTCTAAGCCAGTTTGAGTTAGCTTTTCTGATATTTATATCAAAGAGAGTCCTAATGGATTCATAATGTGAAAGAATTTTGTACTTGGGTTTAGTATAAAACTATTTTGATATTTCAGAAGATACTGTTGGCATACTTCCTAGTAATATCTGGGTATCCACTTATTCTTTTTTATTAAAGATTTTATTCATTTATTCATGAGAGACACAGAAAGAGAGAGAGGCAGAGACACAGGCAATGGGAGAAGCAGGCTCCAGGCAGGGAGCCTGATGCGGGACTCAATCCTGGGACTCCAGGATCACGCCCTGAGCTGAAGGCGATGCTGAACCGCTAAGCCATCCGGGCTGCCCCGACTTATTCTTTAAATTATACATACACAGGGGCACCTGGATGGCTCAATTAGATGTCTGATTCTTGATCTTACCTAAGGTCTTGATCTCAGGGTCATGAGTTTGAGTCCTGCATGGGGTTCCATGCTGGGTGTAGAGCCTACTTAAAAAAAATGTGCATATGCATTACATGCACTTTTGTATATATGATATTTCACTATAAAAAGAAAATAGTTATTACCATTATACACCCATTTAGGCAGAATAATCAATAACATTCATTCAAAAAATATTTATTGAATGTCTATTATATGCCAGACACATTCTTGGTCCTAGGGATATAGTGGGGAAACAAGACAAAAATTCCCACTCAAAAAAATAAATTTTTAAAATTAAAAGATATATAGTAATGTTAGGTAATGATACGTCCCATGAAAATAAGTAAGGAAGGTTAAGGGAGAGGCAAAAATGTGCTGTCATTTTAGGCAGAATGGCCGGAAGGCATCTCTGATGAGATGACATTTGAATAGAAACCTGAAGGAAGGTGAGGAGGTGGACCTTGAAGGTATTGAGGGATTTGGGAAGAGCACTCCAGATGGGGGAACAGTATGTGCAAAGGTCCTGAGGTAGGAGTGAGCTTAGAGTGCTCTGGGAACAGCATGGAGCCTGGTGGCCTAGAGTGCAGGGGGGGAGGGAGAGGGTATCAGAAAGGCAGCTTGGATTAGCAAGGATTGACTAAGTTCAGAGAGAGATGGGATATGTCTGGAGGATTTTGAATAGAGAGTGTTAGGATCTGACTTAGCATTCAAAGGATCACTGTTGCTACGTGGAGACTAGTGTGTAGAGAGTAAAGGTGGACCCAAGGAGGCCAGTTGGGAAGCCTTTGCTTTATTCCAGGTGAGACAAACAGTGGCCTGGACTCTGCTATAGCAGCAGGGTTAGTGAAAGGTTGTCAGACCCCAAGAGGAGAGCCTAGAATTTGTCAGGGAATGTGGATAGGATGTGGCAGGGGAGACAACAAGAGGGATCAAGGGTGCATCCAAGTTTTTCCCGTAGGAACCCATGGAGGAGGAGCCAGTTTGGGGAGAGAATCCAGAGTTCTGCGTCGGACTCGTTGAATAGTGATGCCTGATGAGACATTCACAAGTGAAGCTCAGGTGGGCGGAGGGGTGTGCAAATGTGTTAGGGAGACTGTTTAGCTCCACCACTGATCGTAATCCTCTCAGTGACGGGTGGAAAACGAACACCAAATGAAGTGGATGGAAACCTTGTGAACACCGGTGGTCTTCACTACCATCTCCGTGTAGAGGCTCTGAAAGTCCGAAGTGAGCTGCCTAAAATGGGCTGATGCCCTGTACGGGATCCACAAGTCACGTAACTGGGGGACAGAACAGAGGTGCCACGAACCCCCCTGGAAGCACCCCTGCGCAACACTCGCCACCACTACCGGCCAATTCAGACCGCGCTCGGGTGCTGCTTGCTTCGCCAGCCTTCTAAATGGCAAGAGCGCAGCCCTCGAAGAGGAGAACACAGGCCGCTGCTTTTTATTTTCTGCACCCAAAGTCGGTAAGCAGCGTGGATTCAGTCCTTCTGCACCTGATGCCTGCCATTCCCCGGGGCCAAGTGACTAAGGGAACCCGTAAGTGCCACTGTAGTGTTGGGAGCAGACAATGACACTGTTACCTGGGACTGTGAGAGCCCCTGGCCTGGGGACTTGGTGACCTCTGACCTCCGGCCCTCCAGCGCTGTGCAGTGTGCCCAGCACTAAACACGAGACCAAAGGCCTCGCTGCACCTGCAACCCCCGACTGTGCCTCTTCTATTCGCAGCGTAGGTCCCTATCAGACACATTTATACCTTAGTCCTTGGGCCGGTTCTCTGTAAAATTATCTGATCGAGATTTCCAAATGAACACCAAACACAAATGTTCTAGAAGTTCAAACAAAAAAATGCTTGCTTCACTTTGCAGAATTCTTTCGCCATTTTCCCGAAGGAAGAGGGCACAAAGAGGAGGCATGACAGCCCCAGGACTTCAGATGATGTCTTGAGTACTCTTTCTGTGGAAGGATGAAAGGCTCCCTTGAGGCAGCCAGCCCAAATACTCCCCTGTAGTTTTGCATTCCAATTAACTAATGAGATAAGCCTCCCATTCCAGTTTTCCTGTCTGGTTTTAATTGCTATTGCAGTCTTACTAATCATTTCCTGCAGTTTTCCCTTCTTTTGCTATGATAAATATTAATGCCTTTAATTTTCCATCCTTCCTTTGGCCTGGGGAGTCTATTAAGAGAGAGGATTTCTTATTGTCTAGTTTGCCTTTCTCAGCAAGGAACAATTTTCATTTTCTAGAGCAGATTTTTCTAGGTTCGTTTTTAATTCAGAACTTTACTTTCATTTTACTTTGTACTAAAGAGAATGAGAAGCCTACAACAGCCAGAGTTGCATCCAAGAACTTGAGGCTCTTTGTGGTCTCTTTTTCATTGTTTTCTCTCAAGAGTCCTTCGCCTGGGCTACTAGGGCTGTGTCGATTTGTTCCCTTTGGCAGCAAACTCGGTTTTTTGTTTTTTGTTTTTTTTTTCAGCCCCTTGCTGATAAAGCTAGAGAAAAACTGGGGGAGGGGGCAGGGGTAGTAGCAGACAAGACCAAAAGGCTACAGAGCCCTGCTGTTCTTTCCTGAAACTCTTGCTATTTTTCATGAGTAAATGCTTCTCAATTTGTTACCTGCCTTTGGCCAATTTCCAGGTCCTAGAAATGGCTGGGTTTCTTGGGGTTTTTGTTTTCCAATTTTCTATGTGTTCTGTGATGGAGATGGTTTGCTGGACCTTTTCATGCTACCATTGCTGGAAGTCTGGCCTCTGAAAGGCTTTTAAAAAAAATATTAAATGTGATGGGGCATGAATTTCCCAGTTGTCTACTGTTTCCACTGCCCCTAAGACCCTCCACTTATTTGCCTCATTGAATTATCTGCCTAGGCCTGAAGGTACTTGAGCTTATGAATGATAGTGTTCAGGGGTGACACCTGGATAATGTCCTGAAAGTGTCATGGAATATGCACATAGTGTTAGTTCTTCCACAAACATCTGCCTTATAAAAAGGCCTGTGTGCTAGATCCTCTGATATAGAAAAGCCCTCAATAGGAGGTCCTTGTGCTCAAGGCTCCTAAAATCCTGGGAGAAATGAGGAGCGTGGACACAAACAGAGAACTCACGTTGTAACACCTGGTGTACGATACACACAAGAAGCTTCTCTGTAGGCTGGGAAGGACAAAAGTGATTTCATTTTTCTTTTCTTGTTTTTTAAAGATTTCATTTATTTAAGAGAGCAAGCAGAGAGCAACATTTCATGCATATATGAGTAGTGCTCCTCACCCCACCCCCCCGATGAAGATGTTGTAACTTTCATTAGGTTTTCAAAACATTTTACTAAAATCAACTCAGAAGACTTCAGGAACCCTACTTAATCATTCTGGAGATTATTGCTTTGGGCAAATCTGGTGACCAATCCTTATCAGACCCGGGAACAAAGAGAAGATCTAGAAATTTAGATTTACAGAACATTTGAACTAAAACCTTTCTTTCTCCCACCTCATCCTCATTCTACAGATGCAGGAACTGATTTCTCAAGATGGTACATGTTTTGCCAAAGTCTCACAGTGAGGTAGTTGTGGAGGTAGGGCTAGAATCTGAGTCTGTTTTTTTTTTTTTTTTTAATTTTATTTATTTATTTAATTTTTTTTTTTTTTTTGAGTCTGGTTCTTGATTCTCTTGACCATCCACCTCCATCACCAATGGCAAGATGACCTCTAGCACTCTGTAACATTTAGCACCCCAGACTTCCTTCTTCCTTAGGATGCACCAATTTATTCTCTCCAACTGAAGCAATTTCATTCCAAATGCCTAGGTAAAAGTACCTAAGTAATACTTAGTAATTGAAGAGAAACCTTCCGAACCATGTAAAGGGTGTGTATGTCATTAACTTGAGAAATTAACTCTTGGGGCGCCTGGGTGGCTCAGTTGGTTAAGCGTCTGCTTTTGGCTTAGGTCATGATCTTGGG
This sequence comes from Canis aureus, assembly GCF_053574225.1. Lineage (NCBI taxonomy): Eukaryota > Metazoa > Chordata > Mammalia > Carnivora > Canidae > Canis > Canis aureus. The sequence continues at coordinate 25,272,598 of NC_135615.1, forward strand.
GTCCTGATGGAGCTCTCTGCTCAGGGGGGGAGCCTGCTTCTCCCTCTCGCTCTCCCTTTGCCTCTCCCCCAGCTTGTGCTCTCTGCTTGCTCTCTCAAATAAATGAAATCTTTAAAAAAAAGAAAGGAAAAATGAAATCACTTTTTGTCCTTCCCAGCCTACAGAGAAGCTTCTTGTGTGTATCGTACACCAGGTGTTACAACGTGAGTTCTCTGTTTGTGTCCACGCTCCTCATTTCTCCCAGGATTTTAGGAGCCTTGAGCACAAGGACCTCCTATTGAGGGCTTTTCTATATCAGAGGATCTAGCACACAGGCCTTTTTATAAGGCAGATGTTTGTGGAAGAACTAACACTATGTGCATATTCCATGACACTTTCAGGACATTATCTAGGTGTCACCCCTGAACACTATCATTCATAAGCTCAAGTACCTTCAGGCCTAGGCAGATAATTCAATGAGGCAAATAAGTGGAGGGTCTTAGGGGCAGTGGAAACAGTAGACAACTGGGAAATTCATGCCCCATCACATTTAATATTTTTTTAAAAAGCCTTTCAGAGGCCAGACTTCCAGCAATGGTAGCATGAAAAGGTCCAGCAAACCATCTCCATCACAGAACACATAGAAAACTGGAAAACAAAAACCCCAAGAAACCCAGTCATTTCTAGGACCTGGAAATTGGCCAAAGGCAGGTAACAAATTGAGAAGCATTCACTCATGAAAAATAGCAAGAGTTTCAGGAAAGAACAGCAAGGCTCTGTAGCCTTTTGGTCTTGTCTGCTACTACCCCTGCCCCCTCCCCCAGTTTTTCTCTAGCTTTATCAGCAAGGGGCTGAAAAAAAAAACAAAAAACAAAAAACCGAGTTTGCTGCCAAAGGGAGCAAATCAATTTTGGGCAGAGGGCAGAACCTGCAGTGTGGACAGTAACAGAGAACTCAGCAGGAAGCAGATGGGGAAAACTCACAGCTCTGCAGGTGTGAGAATGTGTTCCTGGCTGGGGTAAGCAGCTGGCCAGCCATAAATGTAACAGAAGATCTTGGAATGGAAGAGCATAGAAGGGCAGATGGGCTCTGGAATATCCCTGGCTGCTTGTGGATGCGTGCGTGCCCCAGAGAGCTCAGTAGAAAGGTGGCTTATCACTGGCCAGGCATCAGATGCTGTCCCCAACCCTCACACACATCTGTGTGCAGGGGTGGGAGCTTGACATGCCTATGGTATTTGAGAAAAACCTCTGTCCCAATTCACTGGCCAACTATCAAGCCACACAGGCACAGGGTGACCCCGAGGAGATCAGGTTAAGAAATAAAAAAATAAAAATAAATAAATAAAAATAAATAAACCTACACACAGACACCGGTAGCTACACAAATGTGAGGAGGGGAGGTTCTCCCATTCAAGTGCAGACAAGTGTAAAATAAAACCCTCAGGAAAAGAAATCAGAATCCAGAGTCACTAAAATATTACCTAAAATGAATACTACCTGAAACATTCGGTGTTCACAAAACAAAAACAAAAACAAAACAAAACAAAACAAAAAAAGACAAATGCATAATGACTCATACTCAGAAAAAAAAAAAAAGGCAACAAATAGAAATGACTCTGAGTGGGCCCAGATGTGGAATTTAGCAGATAAAGGAGTCAAAACAACTCTTTTAACAGGTTCAAGGAGCTAAAGGAAATCATATTTTGAAAATTAAAGGAAAATGTGGCATAATGACTCAATAAATAAGAAGGAGTCTCAACAGAGAAATAAAAACTAGAAAAAGGAACCCCATAGGGACCCCCTGGGTGGCTCAGTGGTTTAGTGCCTGCCTTCGGCCCAGGGCATGATCCTGGGGTCCTGGGATCGAGTCCCACAGTAGGCTCCCTGCATGGAGCCTGCTTCTCCCTCTGCCTCTCTCTCTCTCTCTCTCTCTTTCTCTCCCTGTCTCTCATGAATAAATAAAATCTTAAAAAAAAAAGAAAGAAAAGAAAAAGGAACCCCATGGAAATATTGGAATACCAAAAAGTACAATGATTGAAATGAAAAATTCACTGTTGGGGGCTCAGGAACAGAGGTGGGATGGACAAGAAAGAATCAGTGAACATGAAGATAAATCAGTAGGAATTACACAATCTGGACAACACAAGGTAAAAAGATTGAAGGAAAAAGAGCTTTAAAGATGTGGGAGATGTTGGGTGGAAGACCGAATCCGTTTTGCTACTCAGGGCAAAGTCTAAGAACAGGGCCCAGAAGCATGTGGACAGTTTTGGGATGTTGGACCGGCACAAGTGACAGATGACACCCAAATGTATACCCTCCTTCCTTCCACAGAGAACAGTGGCTTCTGTCTACAAGGAGGCAGTGACTCCCCAGAAGAGACGCCTGACTGAATATCTGTGGAAAGCGTCCAGGCACCAGACTCCTGAAGAGCAGTGCTACCCTCCTTCAGGTACCTTCATTGCTCTGGACCAACCAGGCTGGCCCTGAGCAGGAACCATGATCCTGATGGCGTTAGCTATATCATCCCGCTCAGGCCCCCACAACAATATACCTCATAACCGGGTGCCTTAAGCAACAGAAAGCTATTTTCCCACGATTCTGAAAGCTGGAGGTCCAAGATCAAGGTGTTGGCAGGTTTTGTTTCTTCAGCAGTCTTTTTCACTCCTTGGCTTTGGACAGCTGTCTCCTCCCCATTCCTCCCCCTGGTCTTCCCTCTTCACCTGTCTGTGTCCTAATCTCCTCTTCTGGAAAGGACACCAGTCATGTTGGATTAGGGCCCATTATAGGACCTTATTTATTATTATTTTTTTAAATCAAATTACATCTTTAAAGGTCCTGTCTCCACAGACAGTCACATTCCGAGGTCCTAGGAGTTAGGACCCCAACATTCGAATTTGAGATGTTGATGTAAACAGAGGGACAGGTGCCACATACGGTTGTAACTTACTTGGCAAGGCTGGAAGAAGGGAAGAGTGTACAAAGAGTGTTTTGAAGAGGAAAGGAGGATTACAGTTATTTAGTTAGCATTTATTACGTGTGGGCCATGTCCTAGAAGCTCTGCTTAGCCTCACTTGGGCCTCCTTGAACCTCAAATAGCCACCTTCTAAGGAGAGTTCTCTTCACCTTCTTGTGTAGTGTCCTCTTTGATTTTTAAATCTTACTCTGATCGGTGGTGGTTGAGGCTGTTAAAGAACTTAACCTCCAAACGTTCAAACTCATTTAGAAGTTCGGCTCTTCTCTTGAGTTCCTGACCCATGGTAAAAACGTGTATAAGCCTGTCAGCTGAGTCCTAAATTATTTCCCTGAAACGCCATGAAATACCCTGCAGCTTCTCCAAAGGACGGCCTGGTCCCACCTGGATATGATGGAACCGCAGGTTGGCGCGGTCAGTTGTGCAAGGGGGAAGCTCGGGGTTGTGGGTGGGCCAGTGTTGCGGGGTGGGGCGAGCGTGCGAGAGAGCTCTGCGCCGGTTCTGATTCAATGACTAGATTAGGTATCTGCCTTGTAAGTTGAGACTCTGAGCATCTTGTTGTCTTAACCCTTAGTCCTGTGTAAACACACGTAGGATATACCTGTAGGACCTGCTACTTGATTTGTGGGGCCTGGTGCAAGAGGGAAATGTTCAAAAATGATTAACCAGTGCAGGATGGTGACAGCAGCATGTTAAGTTGAACGTGAGGTCCTTCTGAGTGTGGAACCTGGGGGACTGGCCCCCATCACATGCCCACGAAGCCGGCCCTCGGAACGAGGAGGACTTTTCAGTTGACTATTATTTCCCCTCCTAGATTACATCATTCGTCTTCATTTGGAGAATCGGCATCATTCATTTCTAGTTATCATTAAACCTCTCTCAGCTGGGTTTCTCAGAGGACTCCATGCTATCAGGAAAATCTGGCCTTCGGCTCCACGGTTACCCATTAGTTTGCTCGGCCTTGGGGGAGGCAGGGGTGAGGCCTGGAGTCCTGATCACAGCCAACGCCTCTCTGTCTCCTGCTGCTGCCTGTCTCCTCCCCGCTGGGGCCCACAGCTTGTCTAGGAGCAAAGGTGTAACATCGCTGGAATTCTCTCCTCCTGCAGTGGGAAGGGGGAGGAGGAGCCCTGGCCACGAGTCCCAAGGCTTGCGGGATGCCTGGCGTGTGTTTTCTGGTCATAGTGGCCCTCTGTTCCTTCTCTAGCCAAGACGCCTTGGCTCAGGGGTTCTGAGAGATAGGTCAGGGTGACTCGGCTGTCGGGCAGTGCCAGGTGTCAGCCCTTCCCCGTCCCCGTGGGCACTGCCTCTCTTGTCCTGGCCTCACATGGACCTCCCCATGCTGTTGGCTCAGCTTGCGTGTCCCCTTGTCTTCTCCCGATTCCCTGGTTTGTTGGTTTCTGGTCCATACAGGCAGTGCACGTCTGTACCAGCCCTTGGGTCATTCCTTGTAGATATTGGGGTATCTGCCGTACTCAGGCTCCTAAGAGCTACACCAGAAGGTAAGCAGAACTAGCTTCATTCCTGGATGAGGAGTCTACCCCCTAACCCTTTTCAGTGAACCACCAAGATACATACTGATCCAAAGGGTACCCCTTTCTTCTAAAGAGTTAGGTAATATGGGTGGGGGGGGGGGGGGAGATCATAGTACCAGGGATACATGGGGCGTGCACAATGGTAAACCACCACCTCAGGAGAAAATGCTCTGCTCTGTGTAGCCCAGTGGCTGTCTCGGAGTCTCAGAGATGACCTTGACTCTGAGGAGCCCAAAAGGATGGATGGCCCAGTGAGGACCTGAAATCCATAGAGATTCCTGGGCCAGAAGTCCACAGACTGGAGTTCTGGTCCCATGTGGTAGGGAGGATAATGGTCCCCCAAAGATGTCCAATTCCCCAAACCTGTGAATATTACTTCACGTGGCAAAAGGGACTTTGCATGTGTAATAAAGGATTGGCAGATGGGAAGAGATGCCTGGATGATCCAGGTGGGCTCCATGTAATCACAACCGTCTTTATAAGGGGGTGTCCGGAGGGTCAGAGCTGGAGCAGGTGAGATGACAAAGAACGCCGAGGTGAAGAGTTGTGGTTGCTGGCTGGAGTCACAAGCCCAAAATGTGGGTGGCCTCTACGAGGCGGAAAAGGCAGGGAAATAGGTTCTCCCCTAGAGCTTCCAGAAGGAATGCAGTCTTGGCAAGACCTCGATTTTAGTCCAGTGGAACCCATTTTGGACATCTGGCCTCTAGAACTGTGAGGTAATACATTTAAAGTCGTTTTAAGTCACCGAGGTTATCATAACTTGTTAACAGCAGAACAAGAAATGAATATCCTACCTCTGCCACTACAAGCTGCTTGATAATCCCTTTTCCTTGGTTTCAAATACTGTACTTTAGGGACAATAGTTTTCAAGCATTTAATAGAAAATTTAAAGGAATGGCATACCTTTATTGATTGAAATCCTGTGTGGAAGGCCAATGTAGTTCAGGTGAGGGCGGAGCTTCTTGGTGAAGTTGGAGACCCACTGGGTGGTGTAGGTGGAATGGCGCTGGGGTTGGGGGTCAGGCTGTTCAGTGCTATCGACTTTCTCTGGTGGGAAGGGTGAGCATTCTGTATACTGGACTGACTGCCAACTTCTGACACACAGACCAAAAGAACTCATTGGAATTGAGTAGATTTAAACTTGCGGTAGGGGCGCCCGGGTGGCTCAGTCGGTTAAGCGCCTGCCTCTGGCTCAGGTCATGATCTTGGGGTCCTGGGGTCAAGCCCCGTGCCGGGCTCCCTGCCCTCCTGTTTATACTCGCTCTTTCACCCAAATAAATAAAATCTTTAAAAACTTACTGTTGAGATGAGCGAGGCTTTCCACATGTATCTTATTTTGGGTGCTGTAATACAACTCCGAACAGAGCTCGTTTTCAAGGCATTTCCATCCAGTCCAAGATCCTCTTTTTTTTTTTTTTTTTTAAAGCCTTAACCTTCTGGGAACCTAAGCAGAGAGATGGTGACCACCCCTCTCTTAGAAATAAGCATTGATGCAACACATCTAGAAAGAACTGCCCTAGGTTTTCATTGTTACTGAAATGGACTTCTGTCCCCTGCCACCGTCCTCCGTCCTCCGAGTGTCCCTGGGTCAGGTCTTTTTTTTCCCTAGATGTTTCCTCTTGACTTGCTTCTGTCGCTCTTGAAGGCTAGCCAAGCCAAGCTCTCGTGCGCCTCTCTGTGGCTCTTGGTCTCACGTTGGGGACGGCCTAGGACATCGTGCTCAAGCCATGGAAGGGGGAAGGAGGGAGCAAAGCAGACACGTTTTTTTGCTGGCACTAAAACTCTCTGGGAGGACTCCGAGGGTCACATACACACGGCCTGACTGTGAAATCAAAGCACCATTTAGACAACAAACACGTGGGAGCTCAATGGGTTAGGATCACTACTCCCTTAGTAGAAAGCAACTTTAGGCCTTGACAAAACAAACACCAACCTGGAGGAGGGTTAGTGAGTGTGAACTGGACTGTGCTGCACAGGAAAATCTTCTTGGCTGCTTCATGAAGAAATATGTAGAGCAAGATGAAAGGCGATCTGTATTATAGATATTTTTTTTTCTTAGCCTTGATATAATGCCTCTTACTCAGCGGAGGCACTTGTTAAACCTGGAAATGCCTGCACGCCTCCAAACACAGAGATTCTGCGTCGGTAGATCTGGGGTGAAACATTCCTGGGGACTCTAAGTGGAAGGTGCCAGGAGGCCACTTTGACAGTGACTGTCGTCTGAGCCACCGCGGTGTGGACGGGAGGTGGTCCAGGGATTCGAGTCCACTCTTGGAAAACTCGTTAACGAGGACCCGCATGCATACTTCTTTTTATTTCTCTGTACTGCCTTTCCTCTAGGATAGTTTATTAGGTGACCACATAGTAGCTCTCGAGTAAAAGCAAAAGCACGCGTTGTCCGTGCTGTACAGTGTTATGTCGTGGGGCGGCAGCTCTACACGTTTCGCAATCCAATCACGTCACCGGAGTGCTCTCTCTGAAATCAGCTTTCTCTTCTCTCCGCTCCTCTAAAATGACTTGAAGGGTCAAAGGTTTGCACATCCCCTCTGACACCACTTTGAGAAGTTCAGAGCAGCTGAATTTATGGGGCGCCTGCGTGGCTCAGTGCGTTAGGCGTCTGCCTTCGGCTCAGGTCATGATCCCATGTCGGGCTCCCTGCTCAGTATGGGGTCTGCTTCTCCCTCTCCTTCCTCCCTGCTCGTGCTCTCTTTCACTATCTTCTCTGTCTCTCTCTTTCAAAAAAAAAAAAAAAAAAACAGCTGAATTTCTTCACTACTCTTTTGAATATCATAGGGCATTTTTTTCCATGGGTCTGCTCAGCCCCCGGGCCCCCAGGCCTTCACCTTATTCAGACCTCAGAGTGCCAGGGCAGGCCCGCCGTCTCCCAGAGCAGCCCGATGAGACTCTCTCAGCCGCTCCGGATGCCACCGTGACCCAGGCAGGCCTCTCACACCCTGGAAAGAAGCCTTGGTCCCTGCAGGGAAAGCAGACCAGCTCGGCCCTGCTGCCGGCTGTCCTCTGAGCTCCCCTGCCTGGTGTCTCTTTCCTCTGCATCTCCTGGCTCTAGTTCCTTGCACCACTGGCCTGATGGGGGAAGAAAAATAAGTGTCCCTCTGTCTCTGGTGTATGTGTGGCTGAGGCCTCTGTAAAAAAAAAAAAAAAAAAAAAAAAAAAAAAAAAAAAAAAAGATTAATGAGACAAACAGGTTTATTAACACGTAGACCTCATGTGTTACGTGGGGGACCCTCGGGGAAAGAAGAGTATCTCTCCGAGGTGAGTTAGGACTCAGGCCCAGATGCCATCCGAATAGTGGAAGGGGAGGAGGAGGTGGGCCTCTTAGGGGAGAGGAAGTGACTATCTGGAAGGATGAGGGGCTTTAGAAGAACAGATGCAAGTGTGACCGTTTGTGAGAAAGTCTGGGTGTGGCTTTGGCTCCTAGAGCCCCTTTGCTGTGATGAGAACATCTCTTCTGGTGGATGAAACTCCCGGGGAGGGGATCCCTGACCTCGATCCCTGACTCCTCCTGTCAGAGGAGCTGTTCTCAGGCAGATAAGGGGGGGCTCAGAGAAGGCGTCTCCCCGCAAATGCTGTTTTGCAAGTGCTTGTGGCTTAAAATAATCAAGAGAGCAAAGCTGCGTATTTGGGGGTGGCATGTCCTACACTCATGTTCATATTTTGGGCGGCGTATCCTGCGAGCCTTCAGTCTCTACCTCCAAGACTACGCCGTGGGAGCACCTGGGTGCTGGAGGGACGGCCTGGGGCAGGGCCCTGGCGCTTGGTGCCCCTTGCTCTGAGCAGGTGCAGCTCTGCGCCAGGACGCTCGCTTGGCTCCGTGCGAGGGGCAGCCTGGGCCTCGTGTGTCTCCCTCACCGCACAGGGCACAGGTTGCACAGCCCAGCCTTGCCTGCCTTCCAGCCGGCTCCGCAGCTCCGTCCACAGCCTCCCCTATATGCCCACCCTCCTCCGGGGCTCTCGCCATCTTCCCGGTGGGAAAGAAATTTCCATTCTTCCCCAAAGACGATGCTTCCTGGGTAGTCCTCTCAAAAAGAGGGCACCTCCTCGTCCCCACCTGCCGTCCAGGGGAGGAACTGGGCTGTATCTCCCATCATCTTCACTGTTGCTTCCAGCACATTACCTCCTCCTTGTTTTTTAATTTTAATTTTATCCATTTATTTATGAGAGACGCAGAGAGAGAGGCAGAGACACAGGCAGAGGGAGAAGCAGGCTCCCTGCAGGGAGCCCGATGTGGGACTTGATCCCGGGACTCCAGGATCACGCCCTGGGCCAGAGGCAGATGCTCAACCGCTGAGCCCCCCAGGTGCTCCCCTACTCCTTCTTTAATGAAAGAAAAAAAAAGCAAAAACCTTTTCTCTGTGACATCTGGTTTTGTTATGTGCTTAAAGCACAGGAAGTTTCAAGAGATGTTGTGCTTTGTGCAAGAACTGTGACTCTCCTGGGCACCCGGGTGGCTCAGGCGGTTGTGTCTGATTCTCGGTCTCACTTTAGGTCATGATCTCAGGGTCGTGAGATCGAGCCCAGCATCGGGCTCAGAGCTACGACTGCTTGAGATGCTTTCCTCCTCCCTCCCCCTCCCTCGCTACTCCTGCCCCCTCCCCACTGCGCTCTCTCGCCCTCGAATAAATCTCAAAAAGAAGGAAAGAATTGAATATCATAGGGCATTTTTTTCCATGGGTCAGCTCATGTCCTCGCTCCCTGGGCCTGCAGTACAGCCTCCACATCCACTTCCCTTCCCGCCAGGGCCTGGGTGTCGGTAAAACAGCCCAGCCGTGCGCTGTCCCCACAGTCCTGACCCTTGCCTCCGGCGCCCTTTGCGTGCACCCCATTCCCACTCACCCCGGGATCTTGGGATCGCCTCCACCTGAGAAAGTCCGGCCAGCCACACCCTGCTCCCCCATCCTGCGGTTTTATCCTGGCTCTCAGGCCTCTCACATTTGGTCTTCGACCTCACAGAAAATGCCAGTGCCCCTGTTGTTCCAATTTCTTGCGACACATTAGCTCCCGCCTAGACTTTCTGCTTTTCGTGCTCAGCCTGAACCCCTGATTGCAGTGACTGTCATACCAGAGCCTCCGGTGACCTTGTGCCAGTCCTGGGGAGCCCCTGCCCGCTCGCACCCCAGCCCTGAGCTAGCCGGCGGCCTGCTTTCACTCCTAGTGCCGGACAGTCCTGGACAAAGCAGACTTGCAGATTCTGTGCACACACTCTAACACTTGCACCCCGTGGCGCAAGGCATGTGAATATACAGATTTGATAAAAGTCTCCGCCACCAACAGATGAAATTACCAGGGGGGGAAGTTTTTGAATTTCCATCAAGGGGCATCCTTGTGTCTCGCTTTCTTTACTCTCTTCCCTGCGTTAAGAATTCTCTCTCATGGGCCTCAATTCCATTTTGTAATCCTCCCCCTGACTGTGAAGAGCTCTCCCTGCAAAGATGGAAGCTGCTGGTAAAGAGCCTTCTCCTCCTTATGGAGAGCTCATTCATTCATTCTTTCTCTCACTCATTTGTTCATTCCCTAATTAATCACTGGGCACCTACTTTGTGCCTGGCGTGTCCTCATGGGGAGGGATACAGAGGGCAGGAATCTTGTCTGTCTCGCTCATCTCTGTATTTTTTGTAACTTGGAATTCATGTATTTTTTAAAACCAAAAGTTTATTGATATGTGAAAATTTAGTGTATTTTTTCATGTATATAGCAGGCTGTTCGAAATGTTTTTTTTTTTTTAAGATTTTATTTTATTTATTCATAGAGAGAGAGAGGCAGAGACACAGGCAGAGGGAGAAGCAGGCTCCACGCAGGGAGCCCGACGTGGGACTCGATCCCCGGTCTCCAGGATCACACCCTGGGCTGCAGGCGGCGCTACACTGCTGCGCCACCCGGGCTGCCCTCAAAATGTTTGTTGAGTGAATAGATGAATATCTGAAAAGGATACCACTGACCCCATGATGGATAAGACCTATACTTCTACACTCCACCCCAGGCCCTGGCAGTGAGGTTAGCTTTTGTGTTTCACCAAGACAGACCCCAGGTCAGTGGGCCCAGTGACACCCTCACCGAAAATGCCAGCACATTAGGGCTGTAGGGTGACTTTAGGGGACTCTGAGCACATTTGTCTTCATGGGCCCCTTTGTCCAAAGGAAAAAAAAACATATTTTACAGTGGCATTTTTCTGATTTTCAAAGAAATGAACATGAAAACATTTTGGTGAGCCCGTGAGAGGATCGTGAGTCCTTGCCTGTGTCCCTCTGAGCCCTGACAGAGGTCCGGTCTCCGTGAGTGGAGCCTGAGCCCCGCTCCCACCGCTTGCCAGCTGGGAGGTTTGGGGGCCATCCCGCGGTATCTTCATCTATAAACTGAGGTGGATGAAGGCATCACCATAAGGGGGAAAATCTTTTTTGGTTGGGGTATCTGGAGAGCATCTTCGGGTGGAGCGTGCTGCAGGAGTAATGCCTTGTCTCACAAGGTGCAGGGTGAGCTGGAGCTAAAGACAGATGGGGCCCCTGCCCAGAAATTTGGGGGGCGTGGGTCAAGAGCAGAAATGTCAAGGGGAGACTGACGAGGAGGCTTCTCTCCTTCATCTCCGTGGGACCTCTTCGGTGATGTTTCCATTTCTCTATAAAGCTTTCTGAGAGTTGAGTCTGTCTTGGGGACCTGGGAGGTGCTAAGTTCTGCTCCCGGGTGGGGCTGGGTCTGGAGCACAAGCAGCGGCCCCACGCATCGGTGCCTGAAGGCTCTCAATAAACAAAGCTGCCAAAGCCCACTGCCTGCCTCGATTGTACCATATGTACCATGATTGGTAAACTGACTATTGATTATCTAGGGCAGTGAGTGGTTCTCAACTGGGAGTGATTCTGTACCTCCTCCTCCTCCTCCGGGGCACAGTGGACAATGCCTGGAGACAATTTTGGTTGTCACAACTGCTGGCGCAAGGGTGCTACTGGCACCTAGTGGGTAGAGGCTGGGATGCAGCTCAACATCCTGCAGTGCACAGGAGGGACCCCAAGCAGGGAGGAGCTGGCTCAGAGTGTCCTTAGTTACCAGGCCTGAGAAGCCGTGATATAGCGCCGTTCCTCTAAGGGGAGCCCAGCATAAAAAATCAGGAGCAATCTTCACTGTGCACTGTGAGGTCGGCCAACTGTATTATTATTGAAATAACAACAACAACACCAACAACAACACAGTCTACTTATGAATTCCTTCCTCTCCACTGCCTGGCCTGAACTAGCATCTAAGTTCACCATATAACCCGCTGAAGAAGTTGTGTTTATTCCCAGGGCCAAGAAGCAAATGGGAGTTCTCCACGCACAGTAACCTAACCCGTTAGGCCGCGGGCGGTTCCGTCCAGAGGTGGGCCAGCGGCGCCCTCTGCTGCAGAGGCTTGTAACGGCCACTTCGTGCGGGGATCAAGAAACACTTGATGCCAGTCGTTTTGTTTTGTTTTTTTTTTGAAAAAAGATTTCATTTATTCATGAAGGACACAGAGGCAGAGACACAGGCAGAGGGAGAAGCAGGCTTCCCGCAGGGAGCCCGACGCGGGACTCGATCCCAGGGCCTCCAGGATCACGACCTGGGCCGAAGGGAGATGCTCCACCCCTGGGCCACCAGGAGACCCAATGCCAGTCATCCTAAATGAACTGTGTTTGGACCCACTGACCTGTTATTGAGCTTGTGATTGCCTACAAGGGTGGGGCTTATGTTGGTTTATAGGATCAATTCCTTTCTTATATAGTACCCAAGTGTTCAGACATCATTTTTTAAAAAGATTTTATTTATTTATTCATGAGAGAGAGAGAGAGAGAGAGGCAGAGACACAGGCAGAGGGAGAAGCAGGCTTCCCGCAGGGAGCCCGATGCGGGACTTGACCCCGGGGCCTCCAGGATCAGGCCCTGAGCTGAAGGCAGATGCTCAACCGCTGAGCCACCCAGGCGTCCCATAGACATCATTTGATAATGATTAAATATTCCTCATCCTTCTGTATAAGCACAGAATTAAATTCATGAAACAGTATCAGAGCTGAATGGTACAAACAACAGAAGCAGATCCAACAGAAGAGATCCTAGGGTGCTCTTTTTAAGCTTTTGACTACTTAAAAATCATAGAAAACTTGGTAAAAGTATACAAAATACAGAAAAGCAAAAGGAAGAAGAAAAATTTTGGCAGTCCCACTTCCAGAAAAAAAAAAATTTACGTTTTGGGGTATTTTTTTCTAGTTCTTTTTCTAGGAACATAACGACTTTTTATTTATTTTTTAAGATTTATTTATTGATTTATTGAGAGAGAGAGAGACAGAAAGGCAGGCAGGCAGAGAGGCAGAGACACAGGCAGAGGGAGAAGCAGGCTCCATGCAGGAAGCCCAATATGGGACTCGATCCCGGGTCTCCAGGATCAGGCCCTGGGCTACAGGTGGTGCTAAACCACTGAGCCACCCGGGCTGCCCACGTAACGACTTTTTAAAAACTTGTTTTTATTGTTTGTTTTGACTAGTTGTTATATGCTATAGATAAAAAAAAATCTGTGACCTTTTTTCCTTCTAAATACATCATACCTGTTTTCCATGTTATTATGAGCATATTTTGCTCCTGGGCTGGGGCGGGGGATGTGCAGATATGTCACCTAGAAACGTGCAGATACGTCACCTAGAAACGATCCCGTTTCTGGGGAAGGCCGTGCTGCCCTGGCTTCTGCCTTTGCGCCCCCCCCCCCCCCCCCGCCCCGAGGGATTGCCTCAGCTACAAGAAGTCACCTGAGCCAGGTCTGTATCTTCCCAGCACAGCCCACATCCAGGGCCCAGCAGAGACAGGTGCGAGGGTCCTGCCATTTGGGCCCAATGGGGAAGAAGTCTGGAGGCTGTTTCTGCTCCAGGAGGTCGGCTGCCCCTGGACTTGCGCCTCTGCCCGGCCCTGCTTGCCCCTCTGGTCTCCCACGGCTGTTCCTCTGAGGGCACCTGCTGAATACGCCCTGCACACGAAATTCCCTCTCATGCTCTGCCTCCCACGCAGCAGATCCTGTGTCCTCGTGACTATTCTAATTTTTTGAATGTGGTGCCATGTGCATGTGTTCAAACAAACACGTGAACGGTACTAAAGGGGCATCGGGTGCAAAACTAAGTCCCCCTCCCACCCTGACCCCCCAGCACATGTTCTCCCCAGATGCAAAGACCATTGTCCATTTTGAGGGTATATTTCCAGGGCTGGGTTGTCCAGCTACTGTGCGTTAATGTGATGGTGAATGATGCGCGTCCACTTGACTGGACCCCAGGATGCCCACGTAGCTGGTTAAACATGAATTCTGGAGTGTGTTTTAGGAAGATGTTAGCTGGGGATCCCTGGGTGGCTCAGTGGTTTGGTGCCTGCCTTCAGCCCAGGGCGTGATCCTGGAGTCCTGGGATCAAGTCCCACATCGGGCTCCCTGCATGGAGCCTGCTTCTCCCTCTGCCTGTGTCTCTGACTCACTCTCTCTCTTTGTGTGTCTCTCATGAATAAATAAATAAAATCTTTTTTTTAAAAAAAAAAAAAAGGAAGATGTTAGCATTTGCATTGGTAGACTGAGTAAAGTGGACCGAGTGGGACTCATCCCATCAGAGGTACAAATGCTGGAGGAAGGGAAGATTCACGCACCCCCTGCCTGCCTGACCTGGGACATCAGTCTCCTCCTGCCCCTAGAGTTCCTGGTTCTCTGGCCTTCAGACGTGGCTCTCAGCCCTTGAACCAGGCCTCTAGCGCTAGCTCTGCAGGCCTTCAGTTCTGCAGAGGGTGGGACCACTCAGGCTCCGTATGTGCATGAGCCAATGCCTCAGAATCAATCTCTTTCTAGAGATCTCTGTCTCTCTGTCCACCCAACGGTCCTATCTGTTCTGGTTCCCCAAGAATCCCTATACAGCTGCATATCACTTAAAGGAAAAAAACACCCCTTTTTATTTTGAAATAATTCTAGATTTACTGGAGAGTTTCCAGGATAGTGTATCTTCTTCCAGCACCTTCTCTAATGTTACCATCTTATCCCCCTTTTCCACCGCAACTGGGGAATGAACGGTGGTATGTACTGTTACCCCAACTACAGACTGAAGTCAGATCTCACCAGTTCTCGACTCCTGTTCTTTTCCTGGGTGATGTGGGATCTGCATTGCATTGAGCAGATCGCTTTGTGGCTTTATGATACCCCTGCCAGCAGGTGCCTTGAAATCACCACACTGTATTGCACTCAAACTGATTCTGCTTTTGTTTTTTGTTGTTGTTGTTGTTGTTGTTGTTGTTGTTGTTTTTAATGCTAATATAATTAACACCTTGGCTCACAGTTCTTCATAAAGCTTTTTCTCTCTTTCTGGTTCTTTCCTGAGGGTCCAGGGTATGGCCATTTTTTAAGGGTGTTGACTCACGTCACCAACTTTCTCTTACCTTTGCGCTGCCCTTTGGTCAGCCGTGATGACCTGGACAGGTCCACGCTCGCTGTTCTAATTCCCTCCTTCGGGTCTCAGGACAGCTTTCCACAGGTCGGGTATGTCTGATGTCAGACACAGAGCTTTCAGTGGATCTCCTGGACACATCCTTCTGGAGGCTTCTATTTTCCTTCTGTTGGGGCTGGTTCCTCTCCAGGCTTCCTGCCCAGCTGTCACGCTGGGTTAGTGTCTTAGCCTGGGTTTCCCACAGAAAGCACAGCCCAAGCCCCAGGTAGACAAGCAGGTGGTTTACTTTGAAAGGTGATCCCAGGGCACTGGAGTGGGGGAGTGAAACAGGAGGGAAGGTAGATGAGGTGCGCTGTTGAGAGATAATAGAAAGCATGTATGCTAGTCTCTGCCCTGGTTCCTGGCGCAGAGCTCCTGAGACTCTTGTAATTTCCTGATAAGAGCATTAAGAGCATCTTTTGTTCTAATATTTGGTCGTAGGCCCTGGTTCCTGACACAGAGCCCCTAAATCCCCTGGAATTTCCTGGATGGTAGCAGTGTCTTTTGTTCTAATGAGACCACTCTGGGGTTCACTTCAAAATAGTATGGGGCAAAAAAAAATAACAAAATAGTCTGGGGCTAAAATAAAATAAAATAATAAAATAAAATAAAATAAAATAAAATAAAATAAAATAAAATAAATAAAAATAGGGGGATCCCTGGGTGGCGCAGCGGTTTGGCACCTGCCTTTGGCCCAGGGCGCGATCCTGGAGACCCGGGATCAAATCCCACGTCGGGCTCCCGGCGCATGGAGCCTGCTTCTCCCTCTGCCTGTGTCTCTGCCTCTCTCTCTCTCTCTGTGACTATCATAAATAAATTAAAAAAAAAAAAACATTTTAAAAAATGTCACTATTTAAAAAAAATAATAAAATAAAATAAAAATAGTCTGGGGATGGGAGGAGTGGGGTTTGGGCAGATGCTGTAAGACTGGCCATGATAATTAATGCATTCTCCATTGATAATTATTATAAAGCTGGGAGGTTTTTTTTTTGGATTTTATTTATTTGAGAGAGAATAAGTAACAGAGCAAGAAAGAGCAGGGGTGGAAGGAGGAATAGAGGGAGAGAGAGAAGCAGACTCCCTGTCGAGCATGGAGCTCAATACAGGACTCGATCTCAGGACCCCGAGATGACCTGAGCCAAAGGCAGATGCTTCTCCGACTGAGCCACCCAGGCACCCCTAAAGCTGGGTATTAATTGTCAAAGCTGAGGACATGGTAGTGGATTACACTTTCTCTCAACTTTTCCATGTGTTTGAAATTGTTCATAATTAAAAGCGTAGGGCAGCCCGGGTGGCTCAGCGGTTTAGTGCCGCCTTCAGCCCAGGGCCTGACCCTGGGGACCCGGGATCGAGTCTCACATCGGGCTCCCCGCATGGAGCCTGCTTCTCCCTCTGCCTGTGTCTCTGCCTCTCTCTCTGTCTTTCATGAATAAATAAAAAAAATTTTTAGCCTTTTTTAAAAAAAACGTGCCTTTCCAGGTTAAAGGTGGAGGGAGGCATGTGGAGGTTGACCCTTGCTGATAAAGGATGGGAACTCCAGATGCCTCCCCGTGCCTTCCTGTACCACCAACCGTGCATCAGGGAAATGGGACACCTTCCTTCCACCCCTGCGACCTCCAGACTTTCCCACGGCGAGAACTTGTTGCCTCTAAGAAGTAAAGTCCTGCGATGACTCTGCCAGCAAGCGCTCCATAATTAATTTTAGAAAGAAACAGAATCAAACCTGAGAAGGAAGGGGCAGCGCGGTGCCAGAGGATGAGCCATCCCATGGGCAAAGCGGAGGAGGCTTTGGTGGGGTCCGCTGGGCCCTGGACTGCTGCAGAGAGGGTGGGCTCCCCTGCAACCTCATGCCCTCCCAGTGACCAGGCCTGAGACTAAGCAAGATCATGGTCAGGAGCATGAGCAGGCCCCTAAAGAGAAGCCGTTGCCAGAAATATTGCTCCAACATTCATCAAAAAGCCAAGAAACGTCAAGGAAGGGACCAGAGAGGCAGCAGCTCATAAATTCTTTCGCCAGGGGTCTCTGGTAGGAGCAGTTTGGGGACAACACACCTGCTCTGCCTTCCTCCTGAATGCTGCTCAGGAAGCCTCCAGAGAGCTTAGAGCATTTGTGGGGCTTGGGTGGCTTGGAGGGGAGGTGGACAGGGCGGCCACTCGAGCGCTTGGCCCGAGGATCCTGCTTTTGGAACCGGTCCTGGCGAGGTCTGAGTCTTCTTGGCCACCTAGACTTTATCGTGCAGTGTCACAGTTTGTAAGCTGAGAGCTGAGGTCCCTGCAGGCTTGAAAAGCTGAAGCTTTATTTAATGATCCTATTTGTGCCCCAGTGAGTCAGAATGGGTTTTTTCCTCCCGAATCCTGTAATCCCCTACTGCCTCTGATGTTCATTTAGCAGCCAGCTCTATTGCTTCGTTGTAACCTGTCTCCTGTGGCTCAATCTTGTTTCTACCTTTTTTTTTTTTTTAAGATTTTATTTATTTATTCATGAGAGAGAGAGAGAGAGAGAGAGGCAGAGACACAGGCAGAGGGAGAAGCAGATTCTCTGCAGGGAGCCCGGTGTGGGACTCGATCCCAGGACCTGAGCTGGAGGCAGACGCTCAACCACTGAGCTCCCCCAGGTGCCCCTTGTTTCCACCTTTCTGTTAAGGGGAGGAGGATGTTCCCTGAAGGCTAATGTCAATCTGTCTGTTGACTTAAGTTTGGTCTTTCCCCCAAAGGCAGACCCCAAGTCAAGGACTTAGGGGGCGGTCGTTTACTTGGAAAGTGATCTCAGGAAGCCCAAGTGAGGCTGTGGGACAGGGGAGGGAAGGGCAGGGATGGAGAAAAGCTGATAGAGTTCACATTAAGGAACCTTCGGCGCTGTGGGTGATGGGGCTCAAGCCTGCTGGGCCCTGGTGAGAAAAGATAGCACCACACCTCAGCATCGTCCCCTCAGACAACCAGGGTGGGGGCGTTTATCCATGGACTCGCGTCTGCTGCTGCTCCAGGGGTGTCCCCCGAGGCCTTAACTCCCCGCACTCCCCAGTTGGTCTGTGGAAGGCTGAGCAAGCTCCGGGGTGCCAGAGCTCACCCGCAGAGGCACAGAGTGACGGAAGTGCGGGAGGGGGTGTCTTAGCGCTCAAGCTGCTGTAACAAAACACAGACTGGGGGGGAGGACCCTAAAAACAGAAATTTATTTCCTTACAGTTCTGGAGGTCTGAAGTCAGGGTGTTGGCAGGTTGGGTTTCTCCCATGGTCTCCATCCGTGGCTTGCAGACGGCCGCCTTCCTGCTGGGTCCTCGGATGGCACCTACGCTGTGTGCGCACATCGGTGGTGTCTGACTCTTGATTTCAGGCCATGGTCTCAGGGTCCTCAGGTGGACCCCACATCTGGGCTCCATGCTCAGCAGGGAGTCTGCTTGAGATTCTCTCCCTCTCCCTCTGTCCCTACCCTGCCCCCTACCCCCACTCACACACAATACAGCTCTTTTTCTGTCTATTGGGTTCCGGTCCCATCCTTATGACCTCCTAAGCCTTACTATCTCTTTAGAGGCCCTTTCTCCAAGTGCAGTCACACTGGGGAGTAGGGCTTCACATATGAGTTTTGTGGGAGTGGAATTCAGTCCGTAACGGGGGGTCATGGGGATATGGAGTTACGGGTAGGCCATCCACAATGTTGCGACACGTATGTTAATGTAATCCTCCTACCCACTTAGCAGCTATGTGTTATCACCCCTCTCATAACGACGAAGAAACTCAGGCTCAAAGAAGTTGAACGACTAGCCCCACGTCGCACAGCTAGTGAGGAGGGTGAGCTCAGAGGTCACTCAGCTCTGACTCCTGTCCCGTGATGACTCTTGTATTTGAATTTTAACGTGTTCATGATTTATCTTGTCTCCTGGACTCAGTTCCTGGAGGGTCGGAATTGTCTTATACTTAAACAAAACAACAAAACCCATCCCATAGGGCCTAGCCTCAGACTTTGCAATTAAGTAGACACTTCATAAATATAGGCATTGGGTGTTTTAAAAATCACCTTTTGGCTGTTTCTTTTGGAAATAGATCCAAGGGTGAGGGGGGTAGAAATCTATACAACTAAAAGGAAGTTAAAACTGTTTTCACGGAAACGTGGAAACCTTTGAAGGACGGGTCACACTGGGGGCCTAACAGGAGGAAGGGCGTGATGGTCCTTGTAGGGTATGGGCCGGGTGAGGGACACAACCAACCAGCCAGGCAACTGTCCGTCCTCCCTCAGGGATGGGGAGAGGTTGCTGATACAGGAACTAAGGGGCCTTGAGGAGATTTCATTGCTAAGAACTAGGCAGGCTGCTATCTGAAGGGACAATTACATGATCAGAGTAGTAACTGTGACGACAGTAACAAACGAGACAATTTGGGCTTAAGGTTCAAATAAGCATATTAACCATTTGGGTAGATTCTATCAAATGCAGATCTATTAGATATCCTCACCCCTTGCCAACCAACCATGTATTTTTTTTAAAGATATTTATTTGTTCATGGGACACAGAGAGAGAGAGAGGCAGAGACACAGGCAGAGGGAGAACCAGGCTCCAGGCAGGGAGCCCGATGCGGGACTCGATCCCAGGACCCGGGGATCATGACCTGAGCTGAAGACAGATGCCCAACCACTGAGCCACCCAGGCATCCCTCAACCATGTATTTTATATGTCCTCTATGTGAAGAGTGTTTTGTCACCAGAAGTGTTAGTGTTTGGAGACCAAAACATGCCTCAGCTCTGCCTTTAAAGAAAGAAAAGAGGCTTTCCAGAACGCCTGGGACTGATTTCATCTAAGTGGAGCAATGTGACTCCTGAAGATTGACCTATATTTACAGAGAGATGCTTACCAGCTTCCCTGGATCTACAAAGAGAACAGTGAATTAACTCATGTTCCTTTTTTTTTTTTTAAAGATTTTATTTATCCATTCATGAGAGAGAGAGAGAGAGGCAGACACAGGCAGAGGGAGAAGCAGGCTCCCTGCAGGGGGCCCGATGCAGAACTCGAATCCAGGACCCCGGGGTCACGACCTGAGCCGAAGGCAGACGCTCAACCACTGAGCCACCCAGGCGCCCCTACTCATGTTCTGCTCAGCAATTTCACTTTCCAAGACTGATTGAGAGAAGGTGAACTGCGAATTTTAAAAAGCCCGTCTGCATCATGGAGCCCGTGCCCTGGCCGCCTACCTGGCCCTAGCAGATCTTACTGAAGGCCTGCTCTGTGCTGAGCCGTGTCTGGCCTCCGAGGATTGACAAGCTGAGGAAGCACTGGCTGCTCCTGCAGGAACTCATACCTTCCTTGGGGGGCGGGGAGGGCAAGACACTAGACTATGAATGAAAAAGAAATAAACTAACGTGCTTCCTGCACACTAGAAGTATCTACAACATGATGCAACACAGCGGTCACCTAACAGCAAGAGTTGGGGCAGGAGGATCACGTGGGCAGTGACCACAAACCCATGCCCCAGAACTAGACCCGCTGCCTTTCAAAACTCGCTTCCGCTGGGGTGCCTGGGGCTCAGCCTGTTAAGTGTCTGACTCTTGATTTCAGGCCATGGTCTCAGGGTCCTCAGATGGGCCTCACATCTTGGCTTCATGCTCAGCGGGGAGTCTGCTTGAGATTCTCTCCCTGTCCCTCTGTCCCTACCCCGCCCCCACCCCCACTCACACACGAATACTGGTGTGCGCTCTTTTTCTCTCTCTTTAAAATAAATTAATTAAAAAAAAAAGACACTTCCCTGGTACAGGACACATGATACAAAGAGGTCTTTGAAATCCTCAGACTACATTTCCTTAATCAGTCTTAGTGAAGTCGTAACCAAAGATGCATCTTCCTAGCTGTGTGATACGGAGCCAGTCACTTAAGAACTTCGTATTTTGGTTTCTTGACTGTATAGTGGCATTCAGAAGGCCTACTTCATAGAGATTTTGTGAGGATTAACATATTAATATCTGCAAAACGCTGCAAACGGTGCCTGGTGCAGAGCAATCACTACATAAATTTAAGTCTTGTTGGATTCTAAGTCACATTCCTCCCTGACTGATGCATTTTTTTTCTTTTTCTAAATTTCTAGAAATTTCTAAAATTGGTAATTATTATCTCTTTTGGTAAGGTAAATAGTGAAAACATAAAAAAGAAAGATTGCTTAAATGCATAAAAAAAAATACACTTGGGGCACCTGGGTGGCTCAGCGGTTGAGCGTCTGCCTTTGGTTCAGGGCATGATCCCAGGTCCCAGGATCGAGTCCCACATCGGCTCCCTGCATGGAGCCTGCTTCTCCCTCTGCCTGTGTCTCTGCCTCTCTCTCTCTGTGTCTTGCATGAATAAATAAAATCTTAAAAAAAAAAAAATACAGGCAGGCTGGTTTCAGAGTCTGTGCTTAAACATTCCTGGGCAGGACAGGATGATCCAAAGGAACTATTGCTCTAAAATCACTAAGGTTATCAGGATTGCCACACTGGGAGCATAGACCTCGTAACACTGGATTTGCCCACAACCCCTTCCCCCGCACCCCATCCCTGTGGAACAGCCACCTCCCCTACACCAGGGAGCTGGAGGGGATAGTGGGGCCATGTCAGCCAACAGACCCTGCCTGCCAGCTTTCCATGGGCCTCTCTTTGGGACCTGAAAAATACACTCTGGGCTCAGAAATAAAAAAAAAAACCCTGGCAAGACTGAAATTTATTATTTTATTAACTGTAACACGTCAAGGCAATAATGTTGAATTTAACTCCTGAGTACTCGATGATTGCCAAGAAATCATAATCATTAATCACATATTTAAAAATGATTTAAAAAGCCAATCATTGGGCTCCTTTCCCTACATAGAAGAATTACATTCAGTGTGGAACATGGGTGTATTCTGAGGTTTCACGTGAGATGGGGTGGGGCATCCGGAGGCACGAGCACCCGGGGCCTCTGAAGGCCCTACGATCTGCCCGCGGGGAGGATGGCACGAGGCTTCTGGAAGAGCTCAAGCCTCACATTCCTGTCCGAGCCAGTAGTGACTGCCCACATCCTCATCGTAAAAGCCGTGCTGGCTCAACTGGATAATACGGATATGGCTGGACAAGGTTGGGTCACTTCCACCCCAGTGCAGCTGTTCATACATTTTAGAACACAGCAGAGTCACTTGGAAACCCTTTTTTTTTTTTTTTTTTAATGCATATTTTTGGGCCTCAGAAATCTGAATTTGTGATTCAGTAGCTCTGGTGAGGAGCTCAGGAATCTGCCTTTGAAGATCCAGGTCGCCCATGGGCCACACCTGGGAAATGCTACTCTTTAGTGCGGGGCGCTTTTCAGAGGAAGGAGAGGAAAGGGGGTGGGTGGGGAAGTGGGTGGCTTGCTGGCTGAATAATGCGCCTAGACAAAATGAAGGTAACTGCCAGATTTGAAAGAGATGTGCCCCGGGCCCAGGCTTTCTCGTAGGGGACACCTCCCAAAGGTGCAGATGTGGCCGCAGAAGCTCTGAGGATCTGTGATGGATTCCTCGGTCTCAAACGTGCTCAGCTGTTTGCGATGGTTGCTGCTTCTCCAGGTGGAACGCTCACCTTCCCCATTTGTAAAAAAGCTTTTCCTTTGAGCAAAAGCCCTGTTTCAAGTTCCGAGGCAAGTTCCCAAATCCCAGTATTGCAGAGCCTGGAATGTCACCACTAAGGACAAGAAGAGTCCACTGGCATCATTTTTACCCTCAAATCTCAACCTTCAAACCCTCAAATCTCTTCATGCCTCCCTGCTCCTAAAAACGTATGTTTTGTGCCAGACTGGCAACTATTCCAATGCTAAACATATTCTGGGTGTACCTGATGTCATTTTTCTATTAAGACCAAGTATCGTGTTTGTGTTTGTAAAGTAGTAAATCTTGCCTTGAAATCAGAAAAAAAAAAAAAAAAAACCACAAAAACCTTAAACCCTCAAATCTCTTCCTGTGCAGGGGTGCAAATTTCTGAAGCTCTCACTCCCATCCCTAGTCTGCATGGAAAATGTACTGTGACCCCCCCCTCCATTTACTTCCCCCCAACTGCCCTTGCCTTTGGTGTGAGATGTTTCCTAGTTCACCCTGAGCCCCTCTCCCTTCTCTGCCAGCCAGTCCCCAACCAGCAATAAGGGTCCAAGCCAGGGCCTCCTGTCCACACTCCCTGCCTCCATCCCACACTGCCCCTAGGGAATACCTGGATTCCCTATGCTGTCCACATACTGTAGCATTCATTCTCCATCTCCCTCATCTTCTCACCTGTGGTGGTTTATGGGGTGTGATGGGGTTTTTAAGATTATTATAAACCAGTAAAAAGAAAAAACTGACAAAAAAAAAAAAAAAAAAAAAAAAGATGGAGCAGCTGGGCGGTGAAAGGAGTTGTATCACCTGCAACCTGGAAGCAGAAGGCGGCATTCTTGGTGTTCAGGTCCCTGCTTTCCCCCAATCTCCTGTGGTAAGCAAAACCGTGCCGCCCTTGGCTGTGGCATTTCTTTTTTTTTCCTTTAAGATAATTTATTTGAGAAAGACAGAGTGAGAGAGCACGAGGGGGGCAGTGGAGAGGGAGAAGCAGACACCACCCCCACGCCATGCTGAACCCGATGTGGGCCTCGATCCCGGGACTCCAGGATCATGACCTGAGCTGAAGGCACACACTCAACCGACTGAGCCACCCAGGCGCCCAGCAGGAGGAGTTTCTGATTGGTTCCCCTTGAGCACATGCATGGTCTCCCCAGGCGGGAACAGCAAGCTTTTGGGAGGAATATCGTGTGGTGGTCAAGAGCACAGACTGCGGGGGCCTACAGGTCTGAACCCAGATACAGGCTTGACGGCAGCCCATGCCTTCACTTCTCTGGGTCTCCTACCCAGGGCGGGAGTAAGAGCTAACTCACAGGGCTCCTGGCAGGAATCGGCTCCGTAAATCAGCACTGGTTCCTGGGTG
The DNA here is from genome assembly GCF_053574225.1 of Canis aureus. Lineage (NCBI taxonomy): Eukaryota > Metazoa > Chordata > Mammalia > Carnivora > Canidae > Canis > Canis aureus. The sequence continues at coordinate 25,296,448 of NC_135615.1, forward strand.
GCCACCACCCCAAATTCACTGGTGTAAAGCTAGTCGGGGGGTTGGCATCACTCCATTTGTTTGCATCCTGCAGGGCTCTAGCCTTTGGGATGGCCTCTCACGCAGAGCGAGCAGGAGGGGTCCCTGGTCCACTGTCACCCCGGCACCTGCCTTGCGGGGCTGCAGTCCGCTGGGCCAAGCTCAGCAAAGCTCCCTGCGAAGTAATTTGTACAGAGGGAAAGACAAATATACTAGACTTTCCAAAAGGAATCATCGTGTGTGGTTATCAGAAAAATTTCATTCGGTGTCTCGATGGAGGGGAGCAGGGATGCAAATGAACCCGGAATTTATATTTGCCTGAGGATGAATTATATGAGGGCGGGGGGCAGATCTTCCTCCTGGATTGTCTTCTCCACAGCCAAGGATTAAGATTTATAGGTGGTCCCTGAGTGCACCTCGGGCTGGGAAGCTGGCCCAGAGCCCCGAGGATTTCACGGTTTCCGGGTACAATGCATGCTTGCACAGAAACGGAGAAGTAACTTTTGATTCTCATTTGCCACACGTGTGTGTGAGAAGGCTTTGTCACTTTCTCACCCTCTGCCGCTCGTGTGTCATCTGTCCAGTAGGCACTTCCACGGCGGGCCGCTGGGGTGGGAAGGTTCAGCAGGAGCCCCACGAGCAGCAGCATCCTGGGGCAGACCGTGGCAGCCCAGGCAGTCCTTCACAGTCTAGTCTAAACTTCAGCCAGCCTGTTATTAGCTTCGTGGTAAAAACTCCACTCGTGGCCGGCCAGTACTCCAATCCGCTGGCCCTCGCTGAGTTCTGTGGCATGGAGCATGTGGTCCGTTCCTTCATCCTGGAAGCTGCCGCGGAGCAGGGAAGTCACTGCCCAGGGCTGGCGTCCCACCAGCCCAGGCTCTCCCACGAGGCTGTGTGGCCAGGGGCAAGTGTGTCTGTGGCTTTTTTCAGGCACACAGTGCTTGGAGCCCTCACTCCACCCAGTGTCAGCTGTTTGACCTAGGACAAAAGTGGGCCTCAGCGACTCATCTGTAAGATGGGGACAATGGTAGCACCTGCTCCACTGAGTCTGCTGAGGATGAAATGAGAATGCACAGAGGGCACCTGGCAGGTGTCTGGTAAATGGTAGCTCTGATGACCTCTGCACACGATGAGCATCTTAGCACAAGCTCTTCCTTCCAAGAAAACGCTCTTTTTAAAAAAAAACAAAAAAACAAAAACAAAAAACCTTTCTAAACTCAGGCCAAGCAAAAAATTGTCAATCTCAACAGAAACCTATGGAAACACTGGGGGACATCCATTGCGGCGTGTGCGAGCCCCCGATGAGGACCACGGGGTAGAGCCACATGCTTTTCTGTTTCAGTCTTGGTACTGACCACATTTATGGCCACATTCTACTCTGAGGAAGAGAAATTGGCTTTAAGAAACAGTAAGCCCTATGGGAAAGCTCGAGGACGAGGGATTTAGAACGTACCCTGGGCCATGCTCGACCAGAAGCCAGAGAGGAACAGGTTTCAGCCCTAATCCACGCATCTGCTCAGCTGGGGAGCTCAAGTGCCCGGGGCTGGTTTGTACAGCCTGTCCAAGGCTGAGCAGAGCTTGGAAACGGGTCCAGAGCCGGTGGTGTTTCATGGGCAGAACAGGTGTTCTCTGTCGCTCCCTCAGGTCCGGCCCAGGGTCCCGGTTTCAGGATCTTTGACAGGCTAGGACGTTCATCACAGGAACCTCGGGCCCCTGGTGTACGCCCATGCATACAGGCACACAAGGAGTTCAATGATTTTTTTTCCCCCCTCGGACAGCTTGCTGTCTGGTTGGGGAAAGAATAACATTACCAGTCCCTCTAAATCTTTTATCTTAAAAAAAAAAAAATCACACCAGATTAGTCCAAGGCCATTTCTATTGAGAAATAGAATCGAGAAGATTTTCAGCGCAGAGAACATCTTGGGGAGATCTGAAACATGTGGCCGCCCCTGGGCACCTCTGGGGACACTTGTGAAGGCAGAGCTTGTGTGGTATCCCCACCGTCTCCCAGGTCAGGCGATCCCTCCCTCAAGGCCTTTGGAGGAGCGGATGGAGGACCAGGCCTCCCAGCGCAGCTAGCCAGCATTGGATTCTCCAGCTCCCCCTGCCCCCGCGGGATCACAGCTTTTCCGACGGCCCATGTGCATGGAAACCACTAGTTCTGTGGGACGCCGGCCGCCCCGAGACAGTCTCGAGGCAGCAGCAGTGTCTGGGCCTTGGAAGCTGGGGTGGCGGCTCACTCGCCCTCCCCTCCTCTGATGAGGCCACTCACTGCGACCAGATGGGCTTTCTCTTCTGGATGAAGGCCTTGATTCCCTCCTGCCCATCCTGCAGGGCCACGTTGTCCACCATGGTCTGGGAGGTGAGGTGGTAGGCCGTCCTAAGGTCCTGGGGCAGCTGCCTGTAGAAGGCGGCCTTGCCCAGAGACACCACACGACGGCTCAAGGAGGCGATCTTGCGTGCAATTCTCATGGTCTCTTCCTCCAGCTGCTCTGCTGGCACCACTTTGCTGAGCAGCCCGTGGAGCAGGGCCTCCTGGGCAGAGATGGGCTCCCCAGTGAAGAGCATTTCCAGGGCAACCTGAGGGAAGAAACGTGTGTCACTGAGGTACCCTCCTGTGAGCCCCTGCTCGCCACGCCCTGCCTTCCCTCCTACCCAGCTCATTTCCCTATAACCTCAGCCCAGTTCTCTGCTTCCTCAAGTAACATGCCATCCGTCAGGCCTGCCACACACCCAGACTCCTCCAGGACAGGGTTGGGACCTTCCAGGAGCAAGGACAGTACAAGTGCCCAGGAAGGGGCCTGAGTATCCATGCTCTCCTGCTCCTTCCCCAGAGCTGATCTCCCAGCCCCCGCCAAGCCAGGAGCTCCCCAGGCATGGGACAGGAGCCACATCTGATGGGGGTGGGGGGAGCGAAACCGTCGCACCAGCGAGCCCCAGGCCTGCCACAGACCAATGCAGTGGCTGCTTTCCAGAAGGAAATGTTCACAGATGCCACCACCTGAGCCTGATTGAGAGGGCAGCCTCCCAAAGCCAGAGGAGGAGGGGTTGAAAGGAGATGCCTTGCGGGGACCAGACGCAGGGGCCTTGCACGATGTCACTAACCAACGGGTAAGTCGCCGAGGATGCTGCCTCCCTCCTACGGCTCCTGTCGCACCCCGTGTTCCAGGCCTGCAGAACGACAGGTGCAGGTGCCCCACGCTCTGTGCTTTGCTCTATTCCATAGCCTGCGGCGGACGGTGCCTTGATTCTGTAATTCTCCCAAGCCCCACCTCTCGAGATTTAAATTCGTGATTTAAAAAGAGGGGTTCCGGGCAGCCCTGGCGGCTCAGTGGTTTAGCGCCGCCTTCAGCCCAGGGCCTGATCCTGGGGTCCCGGGATTGAGTCCCACGTCGGGCTCCCTGCATGGAGCCTGCTTCTCCCTCTGCCTGTGTCTCTGCCTCTCTCTGTGTCTCTCATGAATAAATAAATAAAATCTTTAAAAAAATAATAAATAAAAAGAGGGGTTCCTGCTGCACGTGGAAGACGCAGGCAGGGGGGCACCCTTCTGCGGTTCCTCGGACATGCCAGGCCTGCTGTCACTCATGGTGCTTGAACCGGCCGTTCCCCGACCTGCCGTGCTCCGTCCCCAAGCGTCCTCATGACTACAGGTCTCAGCTCCCCTGTCATCCTGTCCACAAGCTCCGCCATGGCCACTCTGTTCAATCTGCAACATAAACCCCAGCACTGTCCCCCTTTCTGGCTATACCTTCATCCTTTGTGCTTCTGCCATTTAACACACTGTATATATATGTATTTTTAAGATTTTACTTGAGTGAGAGAGTGAGAGTGAGCACACGCATGAGCAGGGTGAGGGGCAGAGGGGGAAGCAGACTCCCTGCTGAGTAGGGAGCCCGACACGGGGCTCGATCCCGGGACCCTGGGATCATGACCTGAGCCGAAGGCAGATGCTTAACCAACTGAGCCACCCAGGCGCCCATGAACACACTATATATTGGGCACATTTATCTTGTTTACTGTATTATCTCCTTTGCTAGAAGGTAAACTCCACCAAGTCAGAGATTTTTGTTTTTCACTGTTTTTGTGCCATCAGCACCAGAGGGGCACCTTGCATCCAGTGGGCAGCTTACTGAACACTTATCGATGAGTCATTTGAGGGAGGGAGAGCGAAAGCAGACGGTGCAGCAGAAGGGATGCTCCCGTTCTCTAGAGGCTTGGGCGAGGTGGTGACAGCTCCGGCCTGGCTCCTCTGCTTGGGCCGCTCAGCCTTGGACCCAGGCTGCCGAGTGCGGGGAGGTCCAAGGCATGGGACAGGCTGTGCTAAGCGTCCCAGTGACCAGCCCAGCTGGGGTCCCTGCCAAGAGGCTGCCTCACAGCCAGACACGCAGGTGTGTCATTGGAGTGCTCAGACGACCGCCCCCCCGCTGTCGCTCCCCCACCTCCAGTCCCCCCCAGCTGAGGCCACACACGTGGCAGAGCAGAGACCAGCCTCCTCACTGGGCCCCGTCCGCATTGCAGCTTCCTGAGCTCAACAAATCACGGTTGTTGCTTTGAGCCACTAAGTTATGGGTGGTTCGCTGGGCAGTAACAGATAATGGGACTAGCGTGAGACATAAATTGGGGAGTCCTGAACATCTAGATAGTGCTACTGGCGAGGCTTCTCAACCTTGGTGCCGTTGTGTATTTTGGGCCAGATAATATTTTGCAGTGTGGGATTGTCCAGTGCATTGTAGAATGTTTATCAGCCTCCCTGGTCTCCATCTGCCAGGTGCCAGTACTTCCACGTCCCGCCCCAACAGCGGTGACTGTCACCAAAGTCTCCAGACACTGCCGGATGTCCCCCCCGAGCCAATACTGCAGTTCTCACACCCACCAGACAGTAGCAGGGCAGGCCGGTGTGGCCCACGGGGATTTCTTGGGAGGCACCCGCGTGAATGGAGGAAAAGAAAGGCTGGAAGGTGCAGTGAAGCCTGCTTTCACCTGGGTCCCCGCTGACATGTGCTTCTCAGGCAGAGAAGCACATGTGGCCCACCAGCTGTCTTCAGTGGGGTCTTACCAGACCTTCATCAGTAGGACCTGGTTATTAGCCCTGCGTTCAATCAGGGCCTTCAAACCTGCTTTGGACTGAGGATACTATTCCTGGTCAGTAACTAACATGTGGTCTCTGGAGCTGCCCACAGGCATCACGTACCTGCTGCCCCCAATGCAAAGTCATTACATTCCCCAAACTGGATAATGCTGGGATGTAGTCCATCCCCTAACTTTGCAGAGGGGAAGCTGGGGCCCAGCATACTTGCCCCTAACTGCCAGTCCACTTGTCCCCATGATGGCACAAGTCCTCAAGCCCAGCCTTCTGACCCTTCCTTCTGTATTTTTTTTCCCTAAGATTTTATTTATTTATTCATGAGAGACACAGGCAGAGGGAGAAGCATGCTCCCTGTGGGGAGCCCAATGTGGGACTCGATCCCAGGACCCCAAGATGATGACCTGAGCCAAAGGCAGATGCTCAACTGACTGAACCACCCAGGCGCCCCAGTTTTTGAAAGCAAGGAAGTCAAGAGAATAGGTGGCTGGCTGAGTGGCTTCCTTCTTGTGAAAGATGGATGCATCTGACTAGACAGGAGTAGGGAGGAAAGGGTCCCCGGGTATGGATCTCTTATTGGCTTTGAGGTACCACAGCCCTGAAAGGGGGTGACTCTATATAGCACTGGGGTCTTTGGGGGCCCTTGAGTCACATCTATGACAAGAACCAGCTGGTAGTGGCTCAGCATCTTGGCTAGAGATGCAGGAACAGCTCGGGAAGGAAGGAAACTCCCCGAGGGGCTAGCCTCGTTGCTGGGAGACACAAGGTAAGGCCCTGATTCACCCCCCCCCCCCCGCCCCCAGGCCCTCTTGTAAAGTGGGGCGTTGAACTGCATGTTCTCCAAGGTGCCGAGGCCGGTGGCTGTGCAAATCTCATCAAAGTGCAGACTCTGATGTGGTGGGTCCGGGGGGCCTGGGACCCTGCATTTCTCAGGCTCTCTGGTGGCAGCAAGGCTCTAACCCTCTTTCCAGCTTGGAAGTTCCACTCTGTTCTAATTGGCCTGCGAGGAAATCGGATTCCACGGATACACAAAGTTACCGTGGGCAAAGCAGTGGAAGCAAACGTCCCCACCACAGAGAGATGACGGGCCGGGAAGGGGGGGTTCGCATCCTTCACAGGCTCCCCTGTGACACCAACTGCTTGAGGCACTGGCCCCCCGTGCCTGAACGAGGCAGGTTGTTTATAGGATGCAGCGAAGGTGCATTATTTTACTTGTGCCTGAGGAGAAAAATGCTTTCCAAATGTGGAGAACTGGGCAGCCCTGGTGGCTCAGTGGTTTAGCACCGCCTTCGGCCCAGGGTGTGATCCTGGAGACCCAGGATCAAGTCCCATGTCAGGCTCCCTGCATGGAGCCTGCTTCTCCCTCTGCCTGTGTCTCTGCCTCTTTCTGTGTGTCTCATGAATAAATAATATCTTAAAACACACACACACACACACACACACAAATGTGAATTGTTCCTGCCCTGCTGGGTGTGGCTTGAACACAAGGGCTGCACCCCATCCTTTCTGCCCCCAGAAAGAGCCGCAGCCCTCTAGCCCTCCGACTCCGGGGACCAGCAGAGGGCACTGGTGGCCCACACACGTGGCTGCGGCCGAGGCCCGGAGGGTAGGGCTGCCCGGCCAGGTTGTTTGCAGAAGCACCTGCTTGCTTCCCTGTGGATAAGCATGGGGGGTGGGGGTGTGCCCACCGCCCCCCGGGGCCCTGTGGCCAGCGAGTGGGTGTGTTCATAGGGCTGCAATCAAGCAATGATGCCAGGGAGGGGTATTTGTGGTTAGGATTAGATTTTGATGAATTCTTTGTTGCCTCCAACAGGGGCCACACAGGTGAGCCCTGCAGCTCCTGCAACCTGGCGAAGGCCCTAAGTTCTGACAGACATTCCTTCCTACTGAATTCCCCTTATCGGTATGGGGATCTCAGATCATCAGTGTTGACCCCGACCCGTGTATCCGCTTCATGCCTCCGTGCAGTAATGAACCCGATGGGCAAGGACATCTATTGACAGCTCTCCACTACTTTCAGACTGCTAAGTAGGATGAAACCCAGGGGATCAGATCACAAGGAGCACAGAGGAGGGAGCTGAGTGGGACGGTATTGGAGACTCTGCCCTTATTTTCCAGGCAGGCCTGGTCCTTGCCAAAACTGTCTGCAGAGGACAAAAGCTACTTTGGTTCTTGCCACGTCCTGCCCCGTCATCGGTCATGCTGGGCAGTTATGCAAGGTGGTTCTGAGCACGGGACTTCCGGGAAACCTAAGGCCTCTATTTGTCTTTTTTTTCTTTTTTTTTTGCCCTTTTCTCAAAAACAAATTTGAAACTCAACAAATGTGATACAATGTTTGCAATTCTAGGACTCAGCTGGAAGACTTGATTGGAATAGTTTGTGTTAAGAAAGAATGGATTCCTATTGTGACAGCAGGGCTGATACAAAGATTTAAATACCTTACTTGTGGAACCTTCCAGAATATCAGGCATTAAAGAAAATGAACAGCTGCACATAGGGTAACCAGGACAACTGCCTTATACTATGCGAGAGAGATTTTGTTTGCACAATTGTAAGGTAGTTTATTAATGAGCTCTGGCAATTACTTGAAATGCTCCTCAACTTTAGGTACTGGCACAAAGCCTGGGTTTAGGAAGCATTTACTGAATTACCGTATGTACAGTTAAGGTGAACGTGTATCCTGACAGGATAAAACCCCCTTAGTCTGCAAACCTTGGAGCAAGCAATTGTCTGGCAGCTCACCTCTGCCCACTGTCAGCCAGTGTGCCTGAGACTCACAGGCCTCTGTCTCCAGACCTTCCTCACAAATACACATTTCTGCAAACACTAACAAGAAGGCACCGGAAAAGAAAGGAGTGCTTCCCTAAACTTCTTGATCCTGCAGCCGGATTTCCCTTGGGTCTCATTTCTTTTGTGCCTCAGGTACATGGGCAACTGCTAATTTTTATAGTTGATGCTAAAATGGATAATAAACTCTAGAAAGCAGTTTAGATCCCCCACATGCAATGGTACACAGCTTTGTTCCCCTTCCCTTTTTGAAAACACATTTCCAGTTGAGAATGAGGACTTTTTTTCTTCTAGAACAAGGAAACTCCTAGTTTATACTTAAGAGATGTTTAGTAAATATTATTTTATGATGTAACAGGAAGGAAGAAAGTTTGGTGAAGAAATGGACTTCACTGTGGTTGGTGACAACAAAATACCTTTTGTAATATGGCTCCTTCTGGGGCAGATCCTATAAACAAAGCACAGGCTGGTCCTGCTCCTAAAATGTAACCACTGTACACCTGGCGCACTCAGTGTATCAGCTCTTTTCAATCCTCTCTGGAACAAGACAGGTTGCTGGCAAACAATAAGCCAGTGACACGAGTGTCCTGGCCTCTTGATACGGGCACAGGTCACCATGCTATTGTATCTCGTGGGGCCACCTGATGGTACAATCAAACTGAGTTTCAACTGTCTTGCCAGTAAGATTACAAGAACGTGTGCCTTTATGAAAACAAAACAAGTAGGAGACCTAACTAGTTGTACTGAGGGAGAGGCAAGAGGGAAATGCGGGGAGTGACAGACAAGCCCACGGTAGAAGCTTCGGAGGAGCAGGCACCTGGCCCTTCCCGCCCCCCACACATGAGAAGGGCCATGGTGGCACATCCAGCCAACTACGCCTCAGGCAGGATGTCCTGATTCGAACAGTGCTTGTAACAAGCAAATTCTGGAACCCGTCATCCCGTGCACAACTGGAGTTCAATTACCTTTCTCGGTACCGCTCTCCCCAAGGCCACCCCAGGCGTGGAGCAGAAGAGCCCGATGTTCACACCCGGAGTGGCAAAAGAGGACTTGTCGCTTGCCACGGCAATGTCACAGCTGGCGACCAGCTGACAGCCGGCAGCGGTGGCCAAGCCGTTCACCATGGCGATGATGGGGACTGGGTGGTTCTGGATCAGCATCATGACCTGGAGGGGCAAGCACACCACTTCGTTTCCATCCAAGAGTGAAAGGTGACATCAACACGTATCATTTATGTGACTTCACCCTTACACTGCGCATCACTGTATCAGATTCTTGAAAAAAAGGTGAAAGGAGGCCTAAGGAGAACTGACTGGGCATTAAATAGCAACTGTGAGCCAGACTGGACTGTTGGGTCTTCCTGAGACCCACGGCAGGAGGGAAGCCTCTGTTACACTCAGGACATGAAAGCTCAGGGTGGGGAAGTAACTTGCCCAGGTGGCGGGATCCGCAAGCAGAGGCGGAGGGGTGTGAACCTGCATCTGGCTGACTGCATAGCCCCGGTCCTTCCAGGACGGCAGGACCTCTGTGAGGCCACGGTCCCCTGGTCCCCTCTGCCTGCTTCCCCAGCAGCCCCACCGAAGCACAGAGCTGCCTGTGATCTCTGGGGGCCTGTGCCTGCTGGGAGTCTGAAACCGGTATTTGGCACTTCCTTGAAAAACGAAGGTGGAAAAGGAGCTGGATGGCCATGAACACTCTCCCAAGTCTATTTCAACGGTGGAGGCCACCCTGCTGTCATCAGAATAAATACAATCCCCAAAACAGCTTGAAAGCTCGCTCATAGGACCCCTACCTGCCCCCACCCCATTAAATCTCCAGAACCTTAACTTACTTTTGCAGCTTAGGAAATAACTTGGTTTATTTCTCCATTTTTTCATGCTGCTCTAAACAGATTGTGTTGCTATGGTAACTTCTATGTAGAAAGAGTTGAACTTTGCACCCTGGCAGGGAAGGAGGGCAGGTGGCAAGGAACTCCTACATCTGGGCTTGTTTCCCATTGTGGCAACTCCGAAAAACATGGCCTTCATTGATTTGAAGATTTTGCCCAAGGAACTCAGCCTTTTGCACCCATAAATATTTTATATTTGTCGGTTTTATTATAAAATAATTAATTATATATTGAGGGATCCGATATCCTATTCTATAGTAGTGGTTCTAGACTTTCTTTAGGGGAGTCACCTGTGAGAATCTAATAAATGTTCATAATCCTCTCGGAAGAATACATATAAATATACCCACACCCCAAACGACTCCTGGATTTAGGGGGGGTTAAGTACTCTAGGTGAGGGTGAGGTGAGCTAATTCTCAGTGACCTGCAACAGCAAGGAGAAAAACGCTCAGGAACTTCTAACGTCTTGCAGCAAAGAAAGATTTTTTTGGCTGAGTGTCATCTGTCACCTAATGAGCTGGTTCCTTATGAAAAGTCATTTGGCCGTGATTAGCATTGAACAGTCTGTGTCTCCCATGCGCCATCTATGTACAAAGCACTAGGATTCTATATAATGTGGCGAGAAAATACTTAGAGTAGCTTCCAACAATATTAAAAATATTCATATGTTTCATCTAGGGATTACTTTTTTTTTTTTTTTAAGATTTATTCATGAGAGACACAGAGAGAAAGAGGCAGAGACACAGAGAGAGGGAGAAACAGGCTCCATGCAGGGAGCCCAATGTGGGACTCGATCCCGGGTCTCCAGGATCACGTCCTGGGCTGAAGGCAGGCGCTAAACCACTGAGCCACCCAGGGATCCCCTCTAGGGATTACTTCTAAAGAATAATCCTGAGATAGGGTAAAAAGCTGTCTGGTCAAAAAATTATTTTATAATAGTGAAAAACTAATAAGTAATGTAAATACATAAAAATAAATTATGAAAAATGGTTATGTAAACTAACTGTCCATTTAATGGAATGGTGTGTTCTCACTATGAGATTTTCCACAAGACATATCAGTGCGGTGCGGTGGTGGTCTGGGCCTTGTGTAGTGGGCTAGGGCCAGGCTCCTGGGGTCTGATGCCCAGTCTGCCACTTACCCACTGCCTAACCCTCACTCTTCACATCTGGGTATAATAATGGGCATGATAATAGTACCAACCATATAGGACATGAGAATTATATATGTCTAAGGTATTCAAAACATTACCTGGCATGTGGTAAGCATTCAGTGTTATAATCCTGTTATACAATTATACAGTATAATTGAATTGCATCTACGTATGATTATTCAGACAAATAGGTCCATATGGGACAAGATTTGAAAGAAATATACTAAATATTAGCATTCTCTCTGGATGGTATGATGATAGTCTAGTGCCAGCAGTTTATTTTCCTTCCTTCTGTTTTTCTAGATTTTCAGTTTTCCATAATAGGTGCCTATTATTTGTATAATTAAAATGTATTTTAAGTAACCTTTTTTTTTTTTTTTTTTTTTAGTAGGCTCCACACCCAACATAGAGCTTGCACCCATGATCCTGAGATCAAGAGTCACATGCTCTACTGACTGAGCCAGCCAGGCACCCTAGCACGTATCTTATTTTTAAATATTTTTTAAAAGATTGTTTGTTTGTTTGTTTATTTATTTATAGAACAAGCAGGGGGAGAGGGAGAGAGAGAAGCAGACTTCCCACTGAGCAGGGAGCCCGATGCGAGGCTTGATCCTGGGACTCTGGGATCATGACCTGAGCTGAAGGGAGATACTTAACTGACTGAGTCACCCAGGTGTCCCTGTTTTGTTTGTTTGTTTGTTTGTTTTTTAAGATTTAAAAATTTATTTGAGACCTCAGGGAGCCCGATGCAGGGTTTGATCCTGGGACTCTGGGATCATGACCTGAGCTGAAGGGAGATGCTTAACTGACTGAGTCACCCAGGTGCCCCTGTTTTTTTTGTTTTGTTTTATTTTAAGGATTTAAAAAAAATTGAGACAGGGAGAATGCATGGGCACACCACTGGGGGTGAGGGAGAGAGAATCTTCAGCAGACTCCCCACCGAGTGAGGAGCCTTATGTGGTGCTTGACCCCACAACCCTCAGATCATGACCCCAGCAGAAAGCAAGAGTCGGACACCCAACCAACCACGCCACCCCCAAAATGTATTTTAAATAAAGTTAGAAAGCAATTCAGGAAAGACAAGGGCAAGCTAGATAATAAATCAGCAGGGGCAATCAGTCCTTTGGTAGTTAAGAAGTCATTATCCGTCCTAGTTTACCTTCTTGAACTAAATATTTTTCCAGGACTCTGCCTGCTTCAAAACGTGACATAAACCTTAGCCTCACTCAACAGCATTATCGAGAGCTCTGTGAGAGGCCTTGTCCCATGGCCATTTCAGTGGTGGGGGTGAGGAGAAAGAGAAGAGTCTCTTTCTGGACTGGGGTTTCCACCCTGAAACTTCAACAGGACAAAAGAAGAGACACCAAGGGTAGGTCTCCAGTGAAATCTGTCAAATCAGCTCCACAAAGGGTTACTTTTGCTCTCCCATAGCCAAGTCTTTCTTCTCATTCTCAATTTACCCTATTCCTGATCTGTAAATAATTAACTAGCAGGTGGTACTCATGGTCTGTAAGGAATCTGCTACAGTTTAGATGCTAAGCCAATTCGTGATTCTCTGTTTTCCTCTCTAAAGTCAAATTTTCTCATGCGTGAACCCAACAGTGAAATATCTAGCTCATTCTGTGCCAGTCTGTCTGTTGATTACATTTGGAAATTGAAATCTTGCACAAGTTAATGATGTTCATTTTTATCCAGGACAATGTGATTTCCTTAGAAAAAGCATTAAGGAAATCAATACACTTTCACTCCTACCTCCCTGTGTTGGGACAAGGTCCTGTTTATGCACTGTCTTTTTCAGGGAGCCTGAGGCATCCATGGGTTGCAAGTTTCCATGAAATCTGGCCTTTATCCTCTGAAGAAGCTCTGGCTCCCCTGTAGCCCTTTTGCTAACCTGTTTAGATCTCGGTTCATGAAGACACCACAGCACAGTGATAAAAGCAGGCCCTTTAGGGAGGATGGAAGGGCTCTAGTGGTTCTCTTCGATAATTTTCTGTTTTAGCCAAACATACTGGATATTTGTAGGAAAAAAACCTTTCAAAGTGCCATGCCACGGCAGACGCAAGAGCAGAATGTTACATAAACATCATTAACGTGAAACAAAAGACCTAAGCCTCAGCTCTTGCTTGCTTCTGCCTCTTCATGAAGCCTCAAGTCGATTGCTTTTCTGGCTTGTCCCTCCATGAGATGAGAAAACTATACTTGGATCTCCTTATGGCATTTTAGCAGGGCAAGGGAAACAAACAGTGGTCAGGAGGGTGTCTTAGTCACCTTCCCGTCAGCCTCTCTGGTGCTTCCCTCCCTCTAGTCTATGTAGAAGGTATCATTCAATATTGTTGAATCATGAATGGCTAAATAAATGAGCAAGTCAATGAATGAATGAAAAGTTAGGTTTAAGTTTTCAGGTATGAAACTATTTTATGTCTTTTTTTTTTTTTTAAGATTTATTTATTTATTTGAGAGAGAGAGAGAGCACACAAGTGGGAGGTGTTGAGGGAGGAAAGAGAGAATCTCAAGCCAACCTCCACCTCCATGTTCTGCATGGAGCCCGACATAGGGCTCGACCCTGAGATCATGACCTAAGCCGAAACCAAGAGTTGGACACTCAACCGACTGCACCACCGAGGTGGCCCTGAAACTGTTTTATGTCTTGCTTCTCACCTACATTTCCAGTTTGGCAGGAAACCTGTTTTCCTGTCTTTTTCCGAGTGCCTTGCAAGTATGATGCATACAGTAGTGCTCAATAAAGAGTTATGAAATGAGCGATAGTTGTATTCTATCTTGGGCAGCCTGGGTGGCTCAGGAGTTGAGTGTCTGCCTTCAGCCCAGGGCGTGATCCTGGAGACCCACAATCGAGTCCCACATCGGGCTCCCTGCAGGGAGCCTGCTTCTCCCTCTGCCTGTGTCCCGGCCTCTCTCTCTGTGTCTCTCATGAATAAATAAATAATTTTTTTAAATAAAATAAAGTTGTATTCTATCTTTAATTTTTGATTATCCAGGGGGTGACTTAGTATATTTATAATCATCACACACTTTTTGTTCCTCTTCCTCCTCTCTGCTGGCGATGTCTCTCCTTCACATATAGTTAAAGAGCCAGACAGTAAGAAGTAAACGTGAAGGGGTTAGTTTTCCCACCTGGAGGTGGTGATTACAAAGGCTGGCTGGGAGAACGGTTTGGAAAGAATCTTTAAGATCATTATTGTTATTCCATTCACAAATATTCTATCGCATTAACAGAGTTGTGTTAGTTTAAAATTAAAAAAAAAACTATACTAATTTTTTTTTAAAAAAACTATACTAATTTTAGGTTCTTCCCCTCTAAAGATATATGTTCCCACCCTTTACCTCTTAAGACACAGCTACCAAGACACACCCCCTGATCCTGGAGGTGGCAACAATTAGCACCTCTTTTGTGTATAACAAGATCAATCACAAACCATGATCATTTCTTAAAAATCAAAATCAAATGGTGGCTTGAGTGAAGGATGCACCAATGACCGGTCTGCAGTGACTAGGTGCATAGATAAGACTTTATCTGTAAATAGGAAGCCTAAATCAGTATTTTACGTAGCTATCATTTTTGGGCTTGCAATGTCGACCCTCATCCTGGCTTACCTCAGAACAGGTCTGAAATACTTCGGCATGATAATCTGGGCTTCGCTCATCCGTCAGTTCCTTTAAATCGTGCCCAGAAGAAAATACAGGTCCTTCAGCTGCAAATGTTTCCAGTTGAGAAAAGAAAAAAAGAAATGTAAATGGCTAGAGCCTCAATGTTCACTTATTCAGCGAGCAATCGTATTGGTGCTGTGGACACTTAGAGAAAGTTCATGGCTCAATTTTGAGAAGAATTAATTCCATTTAGCTTGAAAAGGGACGAGCAGTATTTTGTGGTGACAAAATAAGGTGAGGCATCTGTTCTCAAAGGTCTTTGGTGGAACCAGCGAGAACATGTAATCCCAACAAGGAGAAGGCTCTGTACTCCGTACAAAGGTACTCTTTGCAGAGTTATCCCTCTGGTTTCACACTTTTGTTTCTGGACGTGGTCTGGCCTGAGTGTGTAAACTCATGTGGGCCCATCGAGTCCACTGTGCCTCCCACAGTGTCCCTGTCCTTTGGTCCACAGATAACAGCCACCCACACAGGCTGGAATCAGGAAGGTCAGAGTATGAAGAGAACCCCTTATTTTTACGAGGGATCTGAGGACGTGCTTTTACTGTTACTGTTGTTATTAACAACAACAACCAGACGTAATTGCACTGATCAGCTGGTAACACTCCCTCTCATTTTCCTTTTGCTGTGGCTGTTGGGACAGACCATATTAATCCCTGTAAACAAGTGAGAAAATCATGTGGTTCAGAGTTCGCTGCCTTACTGTATCCAGGTTACACCCCATATGGACAATATTTGTTCTATTTCTTTTCCCTTTGCCATATAAAAAGTTGAAAATTTGGGGGCGCCAGGGTGGCTCAGTTGGTTAGGCGTCTGACTCTTGATTTCAGCTCAGGTCACGATCTCGGGTTATGAGATCGAGCCCCACATTGGGCTCCATGATAAGCATGGCATCTGCTTGAGATTCTAGCTCTCTCTGCCCCTCCCCCTGCTTGTGCTCATGTATGCATGCATGCTTTCTCACAAAAAAATAAAATAAAATAAAATGGGGTAGTCCCGGTGGCTCAGCGGTCTAGCGACTGCTTTCAGCCCAGGGCGTGATCCTGGAGTCCCGGGATCGAGTCCCATGTCAGGCTCCCTGCATGGAGCCTGCTTCTCCCTCTGCCTGTGTCTCTGCCTCTCTCTGTGTGTCTCTCATGAATAAATAAATAAAATCTTTAAAAAATAATAATAAAATTAAAAAAAAATTTTAAGTTGAAAATTTATATTCAACCACAGACAAGAAGGTAACATTCTGAGTATCTGCCTCCAGAACACCAATTGTTAATTAAAAAAAAAAAAATGTGGGTATCCCTGGTGGTGCAGCGGTTTAGCACTGCCTGCAGCCCGAGGTGTCATCCTGGAGACCTGGGATCGAGTCCCATGTCGGGCTCCCTGCATGGAGCCTGCTTCTCCTTCTGCCTGTGTCTCTGCCTCTCTCTCTCTCTCTCTCTCTGTCTCTATGAATAAAATTAAAAAATAAAAATAAAAAATAAAAAAATGCATCATAGGACATCATCTGTTTTATTTTTGTGGTGGTTTTAAAATGCTGGCACTGTTATTATTTATACCATTGTCATCATCACCAGATGATTTGGTAAAAATTCTTACTGGAAAAAGGGCAAGGAAAGAAATGAGCAAAATATAGCATGCTGTCTGGCACCATTGAAGAAGACCACAGATCTCAGTTGAAAGCTTAGTAAGAACACAAACCAACTGGGGGCACCTGGAGGTCTCAGTGGTTGAGCGTCTGCCTCCGGCTCAGGGCTTGCTCCCGGGGTTCTGGGATCGAGTGCAGGACTGGGATCCCCGCAGGGAGCCTGCTTCTCCCTCTGCCTGTGTCTCTGCCTCTCTCTGTGTGTCTCTCATGAATAAATAAATAAATCTTAGAAAAAAACAAAAACCAACAAACCGATCAAGTGCCCCAGCAGCCTGTCCTAGCCAACTAGGTAGTCTACCAGAAACCTTTGTGATTAAACCCATCTTATCAGGCCCATGAAGAAATCAGTTCTCTGATTCTGCTAAGAAGGCCAGCACGGCCAAGGGTGGCAAGGTTTCGTATCTGACACATCCGACAAAAAGAAAAAGACCTATTCTCACTGCACGGTAATCTTATAATTTCCACAGTGAACTACACAGGAGTTTTTCAAAAGGTTCTTGTAAAGGAGTTTCGAAAAACACTTCTCCCGTTAAGTATGGGAATGCCTCAGCTAACCAAAGAATTTTGGGAACCCCCTTCCAGGTCCTGCAAGAACACTGAGGATGGACATCAGATGAATACCTGAAATGATAATGACTCTGAGATCTTTGCTTTCAGATTCGTGAAGAAGGTCAGTCTGGAGAGACTTCAGCATTGCTAATGACAGCGCATTCCTCTTCTTGGGATCACTTAGGACAATGTTCCTGGGAAGAACATGTTATAATTACTCGGTTGGGCGCGAGTCAAAATAAGTGAGGACCCTCGTTAATTCCTGGGGCCTATTTTTAAAACACCAGAAAAGAGAATTACAGGTGCTCAGAGGCAATTCAGAGGGCCTGCCAACTATCTGGAGCTATAGCTGAGTCAAAACGAGGAGACTAGGGATCCCTGGGTGGCGCAGCGGTTTAGCGCCTGCCTTTGGCCCAGGGCACGATCCTGGAGACCCGGGATCGAATCCCACGTCGGGCTCCCTGTGCATGGAGCCTGCTTCTCCCTCTGCCTGTGTCTCTGCCTCTCTCTGTCTCTCTCTCTCTCACTGTGTGCCTATCATAAATAAAAAAAAAATTAAAAAAAAAAAAAAACAAGGAGACTATCTGAAAGGTGGGCTGGGTTTCCTCCCTCTTTCCCTGATTTTCTCTTTCTCCATGTTTGCTGTCAATGACTGCCAGTTCCCCAGAAAGGGCAGGTGACAGCCCCCAATCACCACACCCGGACTGAGGGGTGGGGAGGTTTGTAAGACAGGGTCGTCCAGAGCCAGAGGAAGCTACCACGTTGTGGCTCCTTTCCACTTCTTTCTGCTGCTCTTCAAAAGAATAAGGCTAGGGAAGGAGGTGAGGATGAAAACATGCCCCAAATGTCCTCCCATGCACCCCACAGAGGAGGCAGCGCAGTTACAGCCACCAATACGTCTTATATAGACACCAATATGTCTTATATAGACAACATTTTTCCGTTTTTGGTTTTTGTAGTGGCATCTTGAAATTCTGCAGAATAATTCATGCAGAGAACAGGCTGCGTGTGAAGAACAGAGGGACAGAAGCGTAGAGCAAGAGGGCCCTTCTGGACATGTCATCCAACAAAGCTGCTGTGCAAAGGTTTTAAGGTATCCCACACGCTCATGAAAATAACCGGTATTGTCACCTGGCTGCCTGTACACAGAAATGTCTTATTTGTGCTAGTATGTGGAATGGGCGGGGAGCCAAACACCAGACTATTGTTCTACAGGTTATCTGCTTCCCCTGGGTCTCCATCTACATGCTTTCGGCCTTTCTCATTCTTCATTTTGAATCTGACATTCCTACTGCTACGTGTTGGCCCGGATCATCCTTAGGTAGCCTTCTGCACCACTGGTTTCTGGAAAACCACTTTGGTGACTGACTTTATTTCAGCGCTGTAAGAATAACCATTTTCTTTGGAACATCATTCCGGCTTTGCTGCCATCTTCAGGTGGCTGTGACAGTCATCGTTTTGTTTCTCATAAACCTGTTTCCTCCTAAGTGCCAGAATGACTTGTAGCTAGCTGATAGGCTATGAAACCCACATTTTGGGGGTGTGGTAAGAGAAGTGCTGATGAACCTTCCAGAAAGATAACGAGTGTGCTTTCTGTGGCAAACCCAAGAGCTGCCATCCCATCAGTGACATATGCTTAAATTAAATTCTAAGGCCTCAGGTGAAATTGTGTAAAAAGATGCCAGTGCCCAAATGCCCTTGCTGCACGGCGGTGTCTGTTCACATGTGGCCCATTAATCCTGCTTTGGCTCTCGCATTCCACACCCTGACAGTGCTCTAAATTGCGAAGTTCCCTTCTCAACCCAGTGCAGCCAGCCTTCGTTCCCTGCTACTCCACTTCAACTGTCCTCGCCGAGAATCTCCCAACTGCCAGAACCAAATCCAATGGCCATTTGGATCATGCTCTCCTTCTGTCTGCTTGTCCTTCTCTAGTTCTTCAAGGGGCTCCTCACCTTCTGCTCACCCCTAAATGATCCTCATAGCTCCCTACTGCGCTCCACTTGTTCCATACTCTTCCAAGGCAACGTCACCCCAACTCCCAAAGCTGCCCCCCCCCTTCTCTTTATCTTAATGCTACCACTCAGTTGCTCAAGCCAGAAATTGAAAGCTATCTTAGACTGCTATTTCTTCCCTGGTCAAGTGGCCATCAAACCTGGCTGGTGATACCTCCTAAAGATCTTACCAGTCTGAAGCCCCTCAATGGCTGTCTTGGGCCAAAACATGGGATGCCTTGCACCTATAGCTACAGCAATGTCACCACTTGAAAGAGGGAAATCACTAAGAGTGAGGTCACCACCAGAGCATGTGATAAAAGGTGCAATGTTTCTGTTTGCAAGGCAAGAGATGGACCCTGGGGATGCCCCCCTGGAGCCCAACACATCATTGTAAACCACCAGAAGGTCCCTGAGATGAGGAACTGTCATGCTCACACACAGAGGAGACACTCAATAGACACCTGCTGACCAAATTAATGACCCCAAATAGCATTCTGATTTCTCACAGCCAATTCCACTAGTTCATCACTAAATTTTCACCTCATCTAGTTTTTTTTGCCACTTCTTTTAAATCTCATTGGTGAGTACACTGAGCTGTATCACGGAGTGGAAACCATTTTGGAGGCAGACCGATCTTCTCCTGCCTCCTGGCTTTCTTTCCTACCGGCTGTGTGGCCTTGAGCCGGCTGCCATGGCTCTGAACTTGCTTCCTCACTGTGGGATGGGGACAATGTCCCCTACCTCGCGGGCTTTGGAAGGGTTAGGGGTAGCGACTGGACAGTGACAGCACAGTACCCAATTCCTGGCTGCTCTTCACTCCATACCAGCATTATTGCTGAGAGGAACAGAGGGATGCCAACTCTTCGAAAAGAGTCGTTCAAGCTCACCTACTTAACGCCTAACATACGACTGATTTAGTGATGGACTTGGAGGTTCCTACGTACTGATTGCGAGCGTTTATGATGGATGGATTCTTCCCATGGTCTCCCTCTCTGATTCATGTTTAGACCCAGAGAACTCAACCAGACCTTCTTTGTTTGGTCAACTGGCTGCCAGGCCAGAAGTCAGAGTTCTGACCAGATGGAACCAGATTTGCAGATGCAGAACTGCCCTTGAAAATGGGAAGAAGGACCCCTACCTGGGCCCTGCACTTTTGAGGACGCTGCTCTGGCCCTCTTCCAGCTGTGCGCTGCCAGGTGAGCAAGGAGTCCACTTGAATAGTATGATGTGCCCACCTGGAAATCACCACCCCCTTCTAAACCCTGTTGCAGTTACCTGAGTCTCTGAAATTCTCTGGCTTTGCAGGGGGCATCTTTAAGCCCATGGGACGGCCAAGAGCAATTGTTTCTAGGTGGGGAGGGGATAGAGAGAACATAGGCATGCTGGATGGGGTGTCTGCAGACCTGTGTGCTAAGTCCCTGGCAAAGCAGCAGGAAGGAGGGGTGGTGAGGCGAGAAGGGGTGAGCATAGGGTGAGAAGAAAAGAAAAAAGTTGCAGGCCAGGAGCTGGCTCTTCACTGCTTTGGGGGAACTCCTAGGAGCCTCAGGATTATAAATTCAAACTTGCTCTTCCAGGTCTTGGGAAGGTACACTTGGCAGGATAAGAAAAGAAAACATAATAGCTGTTGGTTTGATTTGTAACTTTTAAATACTTAGCATTCTAGGTAGGACTGTCTTTGCGCCCTGGCCCTGGCCCGGCAACAATAGGGTGAGGCCCGCATGGGGCTAGGGGTCCTTCAGCCTTTGCTACCTCGTCTTGCAATTCCAGTTTGTGCACTGGGCTTTTTTGTTTGTTTTTTGATTTAAGGGTTTTAGGCTTGTTGCGCCAAAGGGCAGAGCTCAGTACAATGTGTCCTTCATCCTGCATGTTGACCTGCGCCGACTCGGGCACTTCTGGGGGAGGGCCAAGGAGCAGCTCGGCTGAGGACCTGGCCTGGCAACCGGGCCCACAGGCGGGAGGCCCAGAGCCCTCCTCGGAGGCCGCGGGGAGGCGCCTGCCCGGCCGCCCAGGCTGAGCGCACGACTGCTGCTCCGCGGCCTGGGGCTCCCGGGGCGGCGCGGCGCCTTCGGACGCGTCGCACTCGAGAGCCTCCGTGTCCTGCAGGGGCCGGAATGCGGCAGGCAACCCCGGGCCGCGGGCGGGATGCGGCCGGGACCGACAAGCGGGTCCGCGAGGGCGGAGAGGAGCCCTGGCCGGGCCCCCGCCGGCCTCCGCCCGGGTCCCCCCCCCACCCCCCGGGAGCTGCCCCGCTCGGCCCAGGGCGCCCGCGGCCCCGCCGCTGACCTGATGCCGTCCCGCTGCCGCGCGCTGGTGGGTCGCGCCCCGGGCTCCGACCTGCTGCAGACGCCCGCCGACAGCGGCGCCCCCCGGCCGCGCCAGCGCCAGCCCGGCCCCCTCGTCGCGAAGGCCCGCAAGCCGGCGGCGGCCATGGCAGCCCGGGACCTGCTCCGGAGGCCCGGCCGCCCCCAGGGCCGCTGCTGCCCGCCGCGCCGCCCGCAGGACCGCCAAGCCCCGCCCGGCCTCGCTCCGTCCGCTCCAGGCGTCCCGCGGGCCGGAGCCACGCCCCCGCGCCGCCACGCCCCCTCGAGCCGCCCCGCCCCTCCGCGTCGCCCCGCCCCCGCGCCGCCTCGCCCCCGCGCCGCCACGCCCCCCCCGCGTCGCCACGCCCCCCGCGTCGCCACGCCCCCCGCGCCGCCACGCCCCCCGCGCCGCCACGCCCCTCCGCGCCGCCACGCCCCCCCGCGCCGCCACGCCCCTCCGCGCCGCCACGCTCCCTCGAGCCGCCCCGCCCCCGTGGAGCCGAGGGGTGGGCCTGGGCTGCGGCGCGGAGAGTGTTTGCCCTGGCCAGGCCGGATAAAGAGCTCGGGGGAGGCCCGTTCCTTTCCGCCCCAACCCCAGGTGGTGGTTTGCCTAAGATTAGGAAGGGAGTGTCACAGGCGCTGACTGGTTCGTGAGCTACTTCGTGAGCTACGTCACTGCACCCCAGCCCCAGCAGACCCCTCTGGCCTTGCAGGCCATCACAGGTCACAACCTGCGGTGTATCCCACACAGGCGTTGACTTTTGTTCTTGTTCTTTTTTTTTTTTAAGGATTTTATTTATTTATTCATGAGAGACACAGAGAGAGGCAGGCTCCCTGCGGGGAGCTCCCTGTGGGCTCGCTCCTGGGGTTCCGGGATCACAACCTGAACCAAAGGCAGAGGCTCGACCCCTGAGCCACCCAGGTGCCCAGGCATTGACTTTTGAAGGGCTTTGTGTCCTCTCCTGGAAAACTCTACGCTTATCTCTCGGGTTTTCAAATGCATCTGGGAGGGAAAAGGAGATCTTCTCAGGATCTAAATGGCTGGCACTAGGCAGAGACGGAGCATAACCTGTCCCTGAAAGCTCACGTTGGATGAGAATATCCTCATTGTCGTTTATTAGTTAAATTCTCCAAGTCCAGGGGTCTAAAAACATTTCCTTAAATACTTAATTTTTATTGACTACATGCTCATTTTCAGAAGTAGATATCCTCTGACGGAGTCGCTCACGTTGGTCGCAGGACATAGACTTCTATCTTCCACTATTTTCTTGTCCCAAGTATTTGAGTCAACAAAGTCATCTTTTCAAAATATGATCAGGCCACTTCTCTGCCTCCTGCTGCAACATCTGGCCCCTGCTCCTTCAGCCTGTCCTATGCTATTGTTCATGCGCCAGGCACACAACAGATGGAAGTCTGGAGATTGGCAGGACACATGGGAGAAACGGGCTCAGCTGTCCAGGATCTTACAGTCTCTAGGGGAGACACCGTGCCCAGGACCCTCCACCCCTTCACACTGAGAAGCTTTGCAAGGATCACAATTCTAAAAAGGCCTATTCAAATAAGGCCATTGCAGTTGCACAGTGGCTTCAAATAGTCATGCACTTGGGTTTAATTCTCAGCCTCATAATTGGACAGAACAATATTCTGAAATACCAGCTGAGATCTGCATCAGCACTACACCACCACTCCATCTCCCTGGTCCTTAGGCAGCTGGGGTATTTCTCATTCATCGTCTCAAAGGAAGAGGGGGGTCTGGCAGTACACAGAGACAAAGGGGAGGCACATTTTGGCTTAGGAGTTGTAAGCATTTGGGGGTTGGAAAGAACACCAAACAGGCGTAATAGAATTGGGAGGGTGGTGCTGGTGAGTAAGAATGAGGCCTCCAGCCTGAGGCCAGATTTGGGTCCCCCCCACGTTTGGGGGGAAAGGATAGGGCAAGTAGGACTTGTAGGAAAAGCCAGAAGAGGCAACTGTTATGGAATTTAGGAAAAGCTTTGGGCCAAAGCCTCCTGGAGGAGAGGTGGGAATGGTGAGACACCCTAGCTAAGACAGAAGCAGGCTTGCTCTTCTTCTTTGGTAACACCCCAGGGGAGTCACAAGACTCCAGGTGGCATGGAATGTCTGAGCCAGTGGGCCTGAACACCTCACGGAACTGCCCGTGGCCCACTGTGTGATGCTGTGACAACAGATGGGTTCCTGTCCTCGGAGAGGAGCTCAGAAACACCTGACAAAGGTCTGGACACCAGGAGGCCCTGAGTGAGGAATGGAGGATGGCTCGGGATTGATCGCCAAGTTGAAGACAAGGTGGGAATGAGGATGTCTCAGATGGATGCATCACCTGTACCCTTCAGGTTGGCTAGAATATATCCAGGTCAACAAAAATAACAAAAACAAGTCTATGTGGCTCAAATAACAAAGACTCCTTTCTCACACTACAGGTTGATTGAAGATCAGGGAAAGCTCTGTGCTGGGTCAGCACTGTCCTCACCCCAGGAAGTGCTGGAGCAGTGTTTAGGTGGAAAGCTGCCAGTCTCTGTGGCAGATGGGATAAAAAAAAAAAAAAAAAAAAAAAAAAGGAATGAGGAAAAGCTTGAACTGGCATTTAAAGATTCATTCTGGAAATGACACTTGCTCTTATGTTTCACTTGCCAAAGCAAGTCACATGGGCACACTTAGCTTGTAGGGAAATACAATCCTCCATGAGTTTGGAAGAATGGAGCCAGAATCTTTTCCAGCGATGAATTCCTAATGACTACCATGACCGCCCAGGCACAGAGCCTCGGTTTGGTGTTATAAACTAACTTACATTTATTCAGGGATTGGTGATCAAATTCCAAATTGGCTTAGGTTAAGTTTCTGCCTCCAGGCAGAATGGAGATTTGAGAAATTAAGCTGACATGCAAAATGAACTTAGAATTCTGAACACTGGGTTTGTGCACTTGGGATTTGTATCTGTTCCGTTAGTCATGTCGAGTCCCGCAGAACAGGCACATCAGGGGCACCTGAGTGTCTCAGTGGTTGAGCATCTATCTGCCTTTGGCTCAGGCCGTGATCCTGGGGTCCTGAGATCAAGTCCAGAATTGGGCTCCCTAGGGGGGCCTGCTTCTCCCTCTGCCTGTGTCTCTCATGAATAAATAAATAAAATCATTTAAAAAAAAAAAAAAGGCAGATCATGCTACCTGAGGCAGCGGATCATGCAGGATCCAAAAGCCAGATCAGAATGATCACCACCATGAGCCAAAGTCCACCCCCGGGAGACACTGCTCACCTTCTCCCCAAGATTGATTTTGTTGGCAGGGTGGGAAGTTTGGTGGGGAGATGAAGAGACTGCCTGCCGTATCCTCACATAGCAGTTGGAATGCAGGAGAGATCTGGAGTTTAGGGTTTCAAGAAAAAGAAGGAAGCATGAGAACACTCAGGGCCTGGAAGTCACAGAAGAAGATGGAAGTTTCCAGAAACAATGTCCACCACTTCTAGGTTTTATTTATTTATTTATTATTTTAAAAAAATATTTATTTATTCATGATAGACATAGAGAGAGAGAGAGGCAGAGACACAGGCAGAGGGAGAAGCAGGCTCCATGCAGGGAGCCCAACGTGGGACTCGATCCCGGGACTTCAGGATCACACCCTGGGCCAAAGGCAGGCGCCAAACCGCTAAGCCACCCAGGGATCCCCTAGATTTTATTTAATAATAGTAACAGTGGCTCTTCAAGACACACACCCCCACCCCCTCGGTGTCAGGGCCTGCGCTTGTCACTCTATGCTCCTCGAAATTCCTAGGCCTGCTCTCCCCTCCCTCTCTCCCATCTCCTTACTCTCCTCATCTCTTTCTGAGCCTGCAGCCCCGGCCTGAGCATAGAGACAGACATCGCCCCATCCAAGGGGGACTCAGAGCACCTCCCATCCCTCCCTAAGCAGCGCCAGCCAGCTTCTCCAGGCCTCCTTGCCTCTCATTAACTTCGGTAGGGGCAGCCTGTCTTTCTTCTCTCTCGTTCAGTGCCCTTCTAATCTATTTTCCACACGGGCCTTCTCCCTGACACAATTTGATTTCCAGGTTGCTAGCAGGCTTCTCTCCGGCTTTGATTTATGTGCGCCTTCCCTGTGCCACATGTCTTGGCCATACGGCTGTGTCTTTGCTACCTTCTCACATTTGCTTTAAAGACCCGCGGATGCTTGGAAAACGTTGCAGAAATAATGCAGAAGAAAAGAGAATTCTAGGGAGCCTGGTTGTCTCGGGCTTGAGGTAGGAATGAAGGAAGGTTTAGAGCTCCTCCGGGTGCAGAGAAAGAAAAGTGAAGGGCAGATTTTCTGCAGCTTATGGAGTGGGCTTTTGAACTTCTTTTTATTGATTTCAGGCTCTTCTAAGGCAGGCAGCGTAATGACACAGTTCAGAGGTACGATGCGAAAGCGGGGCCGAGTTTCAGTGGAGGTCCCCCTGGCACCGGGCTGATACCACAGGTCTGTCCCCTCCAGCCGCCCCCCCCCCCGCCGATTCTCCCCACATCCGTCCCCCACAAACCAGAAATGTGTCTCACGCAGCTGCAGATGCTTTTCAATGCCCCGATTTTATTATTTTATATTTTATTTAAAATCCACCGGTCATTATCCCGATGCCTTTTCCAAGCCTGAAACTTCTTTTCGAAGAATCCATACCTCAAGTGGGGTTGATAACTTAGAAACTAAACGGGGGGAGGAGGAGTGCATGAATGAAATTAAGCTCCTTTTATCCCCCCTTTGCACAAATTCTTGAGTTTGCTCCCATGCCTTGAACCAAAGGAGCTGCGTAACTCCCGAAGAGGGGTCCGGCTGGACGGGCGTGTGTTGCACTGTGTCGGGGCTAGAGGTACCAGCTTGAATGAGCCTGCTAAGTGAAAGGATTCTGATTGATAGGTGCACATTGATAGCACCTTTCTGGAGGCCATGAGGTCATTTGGGAGATGAGTGTTCAATATCGGATCCATTAAATGGTGCTAGAGAAGTTTAGGCCATGCGGCTCATCCCTATTCACGCCCCTTGATGAGGAAGGGACAAGAGGCCACAGAGCAAGCCAGCTTCTGGAAGACAAGTCACAGAGCCACTGCAGGGCAGGGAACCCAGTGGCTGCTGTCTGCTGCACCGCCTGCCTCTCACCACACCCAGCAATAATTACAATCCATGGGCAGCCCCAGGTGGCCCAGCAGTTCAGCGACGCCTTCAGCCTGGGGTGTGATCCTGGAGACCCGGGATCGAGTCCCGTGTTGGGCTCCCTGCATGGAGTCTGCTTCTCCCTCTGCCTGTGTCTCTGCCTCTCTCTCTCTGTGCCTCTCATGAATAAATAAAATAAAATCTTAAAAAAAATAATTATAATCCTGCCACATGGAAAGAAGGTTACGTTATTATTTCAGTATTTTGAGAGGAAAGGAAAAGCCTTGGACATCCTGGCTTCAAGCAGGTTAACTACCAGCCAAGGGGAACATGCCGCTGTGTGGAGAGATCTCTTTATTGCCTGAATATTCCAGATAGCCCCAGCAGACAGTTAAGGAGGGAGTGGTGGGGAGAGGGGAGGAGGGGGCGTTTGCTTCACTGTAAGAAGAGGGATGATTTCCACTTGGTTGCTAGGGTGGGGTGGGGGGGCGGGGGGCAGGTTTAGTTTTTGATGGTCTCTAGATCACCAGTTTGATGACCTTGAGCACATCACCATGGAGCCCGCTTCCTCATCTGCAAAATGGGGGAAATGATATTTTCATCCTTTCAAAAAATATCCGTTGAGCGTGTTGTGTGCTAGGTATTGATCTAGGCACTGAGCTAACAGCAGATGAATAAATCTCAGTGCTTAAGCCCAGAGGGCTTGAACTCTAGTGCAGGGGAGTGGAAAAGAAACAGACTTGTGAGTAGTGTGTCAGATGGTGGTGAATGCCATGAGGAAGGATAGGGTAGGGTAAGGGAGGAGGGAGGGGGCGCTATTTTATTACAGGAGGGCGGGTGGGGGGAGTCAGGGAATCTTTGATAAGATGATGTTGGAGCAGAGGCCAGAAGGGAGGGAGAGAGGGAGTCCTGCAAGTGTCCCATGGGTGAGTGGATGGGTGGGGGGCAAGCAGAGAGGCTGATGGGGGGCGCAGGAAGGCTTGTAGGGCAGTAGAGGCAGAAACAGAGGTGGCGGGCCTGGCGCTGGCCTTTGAATTGGGTGACAGTGAGCCCCTGGCTGTTTCATTCTGAGCAAGGTGGGGGGGCACAGGCTGCAAGGAAGTGGCACTAATCCCCCCGAGAGGTGAGGAGGGACAGGGTGCCGCCAGTGGTGGGGAAGGTGAGCAGCAGAGTCTGGATATATTTTGAAGGCAGAGTGGACAGGGTGCGGATGGGTCAGCCTGGCTGTGAGGGAAGGAGAGGAGTCAGGGATGCCTGCGGACCTTGCCCCGAGCCGCTTGACTTATGCCAAGAGCGGTTATGAGGATTCTATATTCTGAGAAGTGGCATCGAACATTGTTGATGGGCCCGGACCCAGAGCCACACAGGCCGGGTTCAGGTCCTGGCTTCACCCCGGCTTGCCGAGTGACCTGGAGCATTTTACTTAACGTCTCTGCCTCAGTGCCTGGGCCTGCCAAGTGGTGCTGACAATACCACCTACCAGGTGCCAGGGAGGGAATAAACGTAAAGCACTGGGAGCGGTGCCAGGTGTGTGGCAAGCTCTGTATAAATATTTGCTGATTCTATGTTAAATGATACATATGTAATGTATTTACGCACATGTGGATGTAATAGGAGCTTGGGAAGTTCAGGACATGGTTAGCTGCTGGTGTTTTTCTATCACAATGCAATAGAATTTCAAAATAGGTGGCAGTTATTTTAGGTAATTTCCACTGGAGCTGCCTTTGCATTGTCTTTCTCTTGAACCCCAGACCCTCCCCACAGTGGTGCCCTCACATTCCTCCCCAAAGGGTATCGTTCTGTCCCATTCCCCAAGGGAACTTCAGCTTGGTCGGAAGATAAAGAATTACAACCCAGCAGAGCACCCCATTCCTCACCCCTTCCTGGAGGTCGCTAGTCGGGTGTCATCCTTTCTCCCGGGTTGGGAGATCCAATTCAGACTCATCCTCTGGCCTCATTCGATCCCACTTCTTCCTTTTATTCCTGCACAGTCTCAAAGCTTTCGCATCTCCATGAATGCCTTTTTTGTTTTGTTTTATTATTATTATTATTATTATTATTATTATTATTATTTTGCCTTTTTTGTTTTAACCTTGCTTTCCCCCTAGGCTGGGGGTTCCCCATCCTGGGAGTTTGGGTGGGGTTTTTCCAAACTACAAACTGCCCATCTTCCCTCTCATGCTTCACTCCCATTCTGCACTGGGACAGCTGCAGTGGCTTCCCTGCCTCTAGCCTTTCCGCCTCGAAATCTATACTGAGACCAGATCAGCCTTCTGGGAGCCTTCTCTGCGCCCCCATCGACAGCTGCTTTGGCACAACTGGCCCTGGCAGCTGCAGAAGCCTTACCAGTGGCGTCCCAGGGCTGCCCCTATCCCCTTCTGGTACATTCCTCATACTGTACCAGAGTGATATTTATACATGCAAGTGTGGTCAAGTTCTGCTCCCCGCTCTCCATGGCAATGACCCAGGTCATTGCCCTGACTTATAAGGTCAGCACAGGCGAGCGCCATTTCCCTCTGCCCCCCTCCTTTGCTGTGACCCTCCACTGACATCAGCCTTTGCCCAGTCTCCTGGGCTCAGCAGACTCCTGACTTCTCCAGGGCCTTTCTTTCTTTCTTTTTTTTTTTTTAATTTTTTATTTATTTATGATAGTCACACACAGAGAGAGAGAGAGAGGCAGAGACACAGGCAGAGGGAGAAGCAGGCTCCATGCACCGGGAGCCCGACAGGGGATTCGATCCTGGGTTTCCAGGATCGCGCCCTGGGCCAAAGGCTGGCGCCAAACCGCTGCGCCACCCAGGGATCCCTCTCCAGGGCCTTTCTACCAATATGGAAGGTTCATTTCCTGAATCCTTACCTTGCAGACAGCAAGTGACCTTCAGATCTCAGTTCTGATGTCACTGTCTCAAGGAGGGGGTCTCTGACCTCTGGTCCCAATAAAGTCCCCAGCCCCTCATTATTCTCCAATAAGGTCCTGTTCTTCTTCTTTATCAGCCTTATCATGATCATGAATCAGGTATTTCTTGCATGAATACTTCTTTGTCACCTCTCTGCTATAAGCTCCGTGAGAGCAGAGCCCGCGTGTGCTCTTATTACCTCTGTGTACTGGACGCCTTGTGCCTGGCACAGGTAGGCATGCTAATATTTGTTAAATGAGACTGTTGGATAAATCAAAGAATAGATGAGCATCTCTCCTCTGCTCATAAATTTTCCCTGGCTCCCGCTACATCACCCAGAAAAACCTAAGTTTGCTTGATCTAAATTCACATCATTAGCTTTCACAAATCCACACTCCAGTAGCATAAAGCTCCTTGCTGTTCTTTTCACAGGTCCGGCACATTTCTGCCTTGAGGGCTTTATTTTTACCACTACTTACAATATTTCATGGGTGAATTAATGACTGTCTCTAAATCATACCCAGTCTTCAAGGGCATCAAATGTCACATCTGCCATGAAGCCGTCCAGACACCCCCAGCTGGAATGAATTTTTCCTTTTTCTGAGCTTCCAGAGCACTTCCTCTGTGGCCATGAGAGAAATTTGTCACGTTCCACCTCTTTTTTCGAGTTTCTTCCTGCGTGTCTGATTTTCTACTACACCTTGAATTTCTCAAGGGCAAGACCCATGTTCTAATCACCTTTGTATCTGCCCCCACAATGCTTCCGCTGTTGCAGGTGCTCTATCTAAGTGAAGGCAAGAAATTATTATGGATTATTGATTCAAAGGGATGATGATTTTTCTAAGGGAGTTTTTCTAGAAGGTAGACATTTTCCTGTAGATAGTTCCCTACTATCTACACATGGGGGTGCCCTAACCAAGCAAAACTATACGGGCTGCTCTAGGTGGATTCATTTCTAAATTATTTTAAAGATGATGAGGCTTCTTTTGAATCTTGTCTCACTGGTTGTATTGATCAGCTGTGGATGACAGGAAGGAAAGGCAAAGGACAATTTAGTGGGCAAAGTAAGATTAGTAAATCAAAACCAGAGACCACGTATGGTCAGAGGGACAAGGCCAGACACACCTGCTCTCTCTG
This sequence comes from Canis aureus, assembly GCF_053574225.1. NCBI lineage: Eukaryota > Metazoa > Chordata > Mammalia > Carnivora > Canidae > Canis > Canis aureus. The sequence goes on from NC_135615.1 coordinate 25,326,685, forward strand.
AGTGAAGGGTCCTGTGATCACAGACTATGGAGGTCATGGTCCTCCAAATGAAGAAGCTCTGGGGGTTGTGCTGTGGACTGAATTGTGCCCCCTCAAAATTGATATGTTGAAGCCCTAACCCCCCAGCGTGGTGGTATTTGGAGAGGGGACTTTGGGAGATAGTAGGTTTCGATGAGGTCATAGGAGTGAGGCCCAAGGTGGAATTAGTGTCCTTACAAGAGGAAGAGAGACCAGAACTTGGTCTGTGCTGTGCGTAACACAGTGAGAAGGTGGCCGTCTGCAGGCCAGGGTGAGGGCCCCCACCACGAACCTGGCCCTCCTGCCTCACCCTGATCTACAAAGCCCAGCCTCCAGATGGTATGAAGTAAATCTCTGTGGTTGAAGCCACCCAGTCCGAGCATGTGGTTATGGCAGCCCAGGAAGATTACCACATGTCACGTGCAGAAAGGGGCTGCCTTCCATGCTCTGTGCTGTTCCACGGACAGTTTGATATTTTGATAAAAAAAAAAATGCTGAAACATTTGTCAGGAACAGACAAGTGACTTTCAAGCTCCTATGAGCCTCTGATTTTGTTTTCTTACTATATATGCGGTGGTGCTTTGACAATCTCTCTTACATGTAATAAGAAAGCACCACTCTTCTCTTCTTTCCTAACAGTATGTCAGTGGCAGATCTCTTTTGTTAGTTTGGGCCAGACTTTAACTTCCATTTTTGAATGTCATCATTCCCTTTTTTTTTTTTTTTTTAAAGTAGACTCCACACCCAGGAGCCCAGTGTGAAGCTCAAACTCATGACCCAGAGATCAAGACCTGAGCTGAGATCAATAGTTGGATGCCTAACTGACTGAGCCACCCAGGAGCCCCTCTTTTCCATTCTTTTTTTTTTTTTTTTTTTGATTTATTTATTCATGAGAGCCACAGAGAGACAGAGACATAGACTGAGGAAGAAGCTGGCTCCCTGTGGAGAACCCAATGTGGACTCAATCCTAGGATTCTGGGATCACAACCTGAGCCAAAGGCAGCTGCTCAACCAACCGCTGAGCCACCCAGGTGCCGGCTCTCTTTTCCATTCTTAATGTCAGGGTGTTATGTTGGAAATGGGTAGTCTGAGCTCCATTACCTTGGCTAAACTGACTTTGCCCCCCACTGTTGGTCTAAATGTGCAAAGCATTCATTATGCAGTTGATCCTTGAACCACACAAGATTGAATTGTGTGGGTCCACTTAAGTGTAGATTTTTTACAGCACAGTACTGTAAATACACTTTTTCTTCCTCATGATTTTCTTTTCTTTTTAAAGATTTTTATTTATTCATGAGAGACACAGAGAGAGAGAGAGAGGCAGAGACACAGGCTGAGGGAGAAGCAGGCTCCATGCAGGGAGCCTGACGTGGGACTCGATCCCGGGTCTCCAGGATCAGGCCCTGGGCTGAAGGCAGCGCTAAACCACTGAGCCACCAGGGCTGCCCTTCCTCATGATTTTCTTAATACCTTTTTCTTCTAGCTTACTTTATTATGAGAATACAGTATATAATACAGATAGCATACAAAACACGTTCATCTATTGTGTATGCTATTGTTAAGTCTTCTGGTCAACCCTGGGCTATTAGTAGTGAAGTTTTTTGGGGGAATCAAGTTATATGTAGATTTTCTTTTTTCTTTTTTTTTTTTTTTAATATGTAGATTTTCGATTGCACACTGGGCCTGTGCCCTGGACTCCTACATTGTTCTAGGGTCAACTGTAATCAATCCAGGGATGTCCAATAGCACCTCCCTGCTACCTGGGGCACTTTGTTATGCGTGGGTTTACAGATGTCAGAGCATTGTTTTCCTGATTTCTCATCACATTCATCTACTCTAAGACCTTCACATTTTTACATTCACATGTTTATTTATTTGGATAAACTGAATTTGAAAAAGCTGAATACATGCGCAGAATTCAGAGGCATGTAATGAACAAAAGTCTCAGGTGCAACTTAAAGTGGTTTACAAGCTGAAATGGAAACGACTCCTCTCCTGTTCTTCATTCCTCCTCTTCCCTCCCTCCACCCACCCAAGTGCCTCATGCTATTGTGTGCATGTCTCTCTGGGTGTGGGTGTCTGTGCGCAATCATATGTGTATATAAATTAAAGACAGGGCTGAGTTTCACATCTGGGTCAACATGATGTGGCCATGAAAACATGTGTCTTCTCCCTCCCCTCCTACTTGGAAGCTGCAGGAATCTCGGAGAAGGCTTTGGAACTTCCACAATCCGTGGAATTCACCAGGCGGAACCAAACCAATTATAACTACATCTCGAGAAGCAGAGAAGTCCCAGCTTATATCTAAGGTACACATATTTTCTACATGTGTATATTCTATAACATAAAACATAAACTTGGAACAGTGGGATGTTTCACCGCTTACTTTTTTCTTTAATAAATTACAAATACTTCCATGACACAGTATTCTCCTACAAATGGCTTAAGGAACATCATGCTACTTTATCATGGAGCTTTGCCATAATTTATGCAACCAATCTGTCTTGACCTACATTTAAATTGTTCCTAATTTTTAAATTTAATTTAATTTTTGTTCCTAATTTTTAAAAAAGATTTTAAGTAATCTCTACACCCAACATGGCGTTCGGACTCATGACCCTGAGATCAAGAGCTGCATACTCCACTGCCTGAGCCAGCTGGATGCCCTGTTCCCAATTTTTAGTGTTATTAGTAATACCACAATGAACAACCTTTTGGAAATTTTCTCTGCACATCTCTGATACTTCTCTAGGTTGAATTTCTAGAAGCATACTTGTTGGCCTCTGGTATTTGTTGCCAAATTGTCATGCAGAAACATTGTTCCTCTTCTATCTGGTGTTTGGCTTTTTTTTTTTTTTTTTTTTAAATTTATGTTTTGGGGGCACCTGGGTGGCTCAGTCAGTTAAGCGTCTGCCCTCGGCTCAGGTCATGATCCCAGGGTCCTGGGATTGAGCCCTACATCTGGCTCCCTGCTCAGCGGGGACTCTGTTTCTCCTTCTTCCTCTGCCCCTCCCCCTGCTCATGCTCTCTCTCTATCTCTCTCTCCTACTCAAATAAATAAATAAAATCTTTAAAAAAAAGAAAGATAAACTTAAAAAATATTTATTTATTGGGGCGTCTGGGTGGCTCAGGGTCCTCAACAAGGAGTCTGCTTCTTCCTCCCCCTGTATCCACCCCCTTCCTTCCCACCACTTATGCTCTCTCTCAAATCAATAAATTGGATTTTATTTATTTATTTTGGGGGGAGAGTGGGGAGGGGCAGAGGGGAGAGGAGAGAGAATCCCAAGCAGACTTTTATGCAGCATGGAGCCTGTCAAGGGGCTTGATCCCATTACCCTGAGATCATGACCTGAGCTGAAACCAAGAGTCAGATGCTTAACTGACTGAGCCATCCAGGTGCCTCTCTCTCGTGTATTTTATTTTATTTTATTTTATTTTATTTTATTTTATTTATTTTTTCATGAGAGACACAGAGAGAGGCAGAGACACAGGCAGAGGAAGAAGCAGGCTCCATGCAGAGAACCCAATGTTGGACTCCATCCTGGGACTCCAGGATCACGCCCTGAGCCAAAGGCAGACGCCTAACCACTGGGCCACCCAGGTGTCCCTCTCTGGTGTTTTTAAAAGGAGAGAATGTGACCTTGGGTTAGACTTAGAAATCACCTATTGATATAGTTAAATTGGCTCCACAAAGATTAAAATATCTACTGGATGCCTTTACACTGACAGGTACATACAACTTTGTAGAATAAAGAGTTTTCCAGGTATTTTATTTTATTTTATTTTATTTATTTTTTTAAAGATTTTATTTATTTATTTATTTATGAGAGACAGACAGAGACAGAGGCAGAGACATAGGCAGAGGGAGAAGCAGGCTCCCTGTGGGGAGCCCGATGTGGGACTCAATCCCTGGACCAAGGATCACGCCCTGAGCCGAAGACAGATGCTCAACCGCTGAGCCACCCAGGCATCCCCAGGTTTTCCAGGTATTTTAAAGACTTCCTCTGCATTAATAACAACTAAGAAAATTATGGCTTAGTGGGCACACACAATGGGATGGGCAGAGGGTGAACAGGTAAGTCAAGTATCCCTACAACCTTTCTGCATTGTTTAACCATTCCAGATAATTCACAGATTAATTAGCAAAAGCTCCAGAGAAAGAGCCAAATGTTGTAACTTCCAGATTAGATGGTCACTGATTTAAGGAAAAGTGTTTTGAGAGGCACCTGGGTGGCAAAGTTGGTTAAGCATCCAACTCTTGATCTTGGATCAGGTCATGGTATCAAGGTTGTGAGATTAAGCTCTGCATGGAGCTCCACAGTAAGCATGGAGCCTGCTTAAGATTCTCTTTCTCCCTCTCCCTGCTCCTCTTCCTGCTTGCACTCTCTCAAAAAAAAAAAAAAAAAAGGAAAAGAAAGAAATACTTTTGAGAAATGCCTGTTTCAGTAATTGGCAGTCTCAGTAATTTGTGCTCCTTTGTGGGGCAGCACGGGTGGCTCAGCAGTTTAGCGCCTGCCTTCAGCCCAGGGCATGGTCCTGGAGACTGGGGATCGAGTCCCACGTCAGGCTCCCTGCATGGAGCCTGCTTCTCTCTCTGCCTCTCTCTCTCTCTGTGTCTCTCATGAATAAATAAATAAAATCTTTTTTAAAAATTGTGCTCCTTTGTAAACACAAGAGATTTGATCTTTTTGCCCAAAGAAACAGCACAGCATCATCTCCCCTCTTCCCAACTCATGGGAAAAGGGTTGCTTTTCTTTTTTTTGTACTGCTTCTTATACATGAAGAAACCACCTCTGACCTCTTCAGTCAAATATGCCATCTGGGTTTTTGTTGTTGTTTTTGTTGCAGAAATGTTGCTCATATCCATCTTTTGCATTCTCTCTCTCTTCCCCTTGCCTCGCTGCTATGACACCCAGCCATCATCACCTCTTCCACTGCACCATTATCAATGGCTTCCACCATGCTCAGCATCACTTAAAAGGACATGAATGGGGCCTGGAATCAAGACATTCAGGTTCTGGGAACCTAACCTCAGTTGACTTGTCTCCTCATCTGTCAAATGGGAGAGGTAACTTGATTGAGGTGGCTCAAGAAAAACCAGAGCCAGACAGCAGGTAAAGCAGTAAGACACAGTTCATTCAGGACTATTGCAATAGGGGAAGAGAGACCTTAGTACAGAGCCAGGCTCAATCTGAATACAGTGTGGGCAAGAGGGGGGTTTCTAGCCATGGGGCAGGGGCAGGCTCAGTGGGTGGAAATTACTGTGAAGAAACATCAGGGGTGAACTGACCTAACAGGATTCTCGCTGAAGCCAGGCCAGGGTGGTCTAACATCTGGTGGGGCATCCCGGAGGATGAAGGACCTGACCTGATCCTGGGTGGGGGGTGGGGGTAGGGGGTAGGTATGAAGGCTGGGGATTCTCCTTAAACCAAATTAGCAGGATCCTTGGACAATGCAGAGACAAACAAACATGGGTGTCAGAAAGCTGAAGCCAGGTGGGAAGGTTAGGCTGAGGAGCGAATCTTCGCTAGGATGTTTTCACATTGTGTCTTGAGAAGCCCTGGGGGTTCTGAGGAGGGCCCCTGGGGCTGTGGATTGCCAGGGGGCGGTGCCCAGGGGCCCCATGGATGGCCCCAATCTCACTGTCAACCCAATCCTTCCACTCTTAGCTGTCTGAGGTATTGCTTTCTATCCAAAATGCGTTGGTTTTTTGAAATCAGTAGAACCTTTTCTTCAACCTCTGAAGACCATGAAACCACAAAAGGTGTAGAAGATACTTCCAGACACACCATTTTAGGACTCCGAGTAGGCCTCCAGGGAGCTAAAGGCTGGATTTTCATCCTCACAGACGTCCCAGGGAACTCTGCAGGAGGGAGAGAGGCTTTTTATGAATTACAGAAACTACTTCTGCTCAGGCTGCCTTTGGTGAGAAGCACACCCTTCGAGGACAGACCCTTCCTTTAAGCACATTTACATAGCTGACACTGAAATTCGGTATTGGAGCTTGTCTCTCCTACTTCCCGGTGATAAGTATTCATCCCCACTCCTGACTTTGCATTTTAGGGCATTCATCCTCTGTGGGAGGCCCTGATTATTCATCCATTTCCACAACACATGCTGTAGTATGATTAGTGTCTTTCTGCGGAAGACAAAAAACTAGGACACTCAAAGTAAGGATAAGCAGCTGATCTCAAATAGCCGGCCCTGTGTATCCGAGGGAGGGAATAAGGACCAGGACTTCCTAAAAATGGTTCCCTTCTTGCTAAATGCTACCCTACTGTGAGGAGACTCATTTCTCTTTTCTGATCTCTTGATGGCACCCAGAGCGCTTCCCTCTTTTTATCTTTTTCTGGGAAAGCAGCCAGCACAGTTTGGCTGCTGTGCCCAACAGGGCAGTCTCTGGGCTTGGAAAGGTGGAGCCAGGGTCAAGAGACACATCTTCTCGGGCTCCCAAGAGGGTGATGACACCTGTCCTGTGAGCCAGTCAGTGACGGCTGACACCTTACTGACCCCCCACCCACCCACAACCTCCCCAGGGTCTGCTGCCTTTCCTTCCAAAGGGAGGGACCTCACAGAATAGCCCAGAGACAACCAAGTAGTCAACTGAGTTTCAGATGACATTTAAGATTTATTTATTAATTTTAGGGAGAGAGAGAGAGAGAGAGAGCTTGAGAAGGGGGGAAGAGCAGAGGGAGAGGGAGGAATAGATGCCCTGCTGAGCACGGATGGAGCCCAGTGTGGGGCTTGATCCCATGACCCTGAAATCATGACCTGAGCTGAAACCAAGAGTCACAAACGTAACCAACTGAGCCACCCTGGTGCCTCAGGTAACCCCTAAACTCATTGTCATAGTTCATGACTTAAAGCCCAGGCTCACTTCATCTACAAGAACTGAGATTTAAAAAAAAAAAAAAAAAAAAAAAAAAACTGAGATTTTTTTGAAAGGGGAAGGATTTTAGAGTTCCAAAAATCTAACATTGAACACCAGAAGGCAAAGCCCCAAGAACAGCAAAGATTATACCCGGAGGCAGAGCTGCCCTCCCCCCTCCAATATGGCAATACTTTATTTGTAGAGTCTAGTTGCAATACCACTGCCACCCATCCAGGGGGACTGACCACCTAAAGGGTGAAGGGATCAACGTCTTACCTCCTTCATTCTGGTTGCTGCCCAATGTCAGGCAGCTCTGCCAAATAAAGAAGACACTGGGATGGATCCCATTGGTGCCAGAGTGAGGTTTCCCATAAAAAAGATACAAAAAATAATGTCTAGACAGCAGAAAATAGCCCTCAACAGGGCTTTCCCTAGTGGAGCCTGGAGGGGATTGGAAGCACTTTTTTAAAAATTCAAGATAATATCACGATGAGACATGAGGGCACACCCATTGGGATGGCTACTACCAAAAAGCCAGAAAATAACAAGAGCTGGAGAGGACTGGCTATATTGGAAACCCTATGCCCTGCTGGCAGGATTGTAAAAATGGGGCGGCGCACACAGAAAACAATACGGCAGCTCCTCAACTGATCACACCCAGAATTATCATGCCATCCAGCAGCTGCACTTCTGGGTATGGATCGGAAAGAGTGGCAAGGAGGGCTTGAAGGGGTATGTGTGCGCTCATGTTCACAGCAGCATGATTTACAACAGCCAAAAAGCAGTAAAACCAAGTGTTCATCAACAGACGAAGGGGCAAACAAAACAGAGTCTACCCACACCGTGGAATATTAGTCAGCCTTAAAAAGGATGCAGACTCTTGACCTCTGCTACAACATGGGTGAATTTTGAGGACGTTACGCTCAGTGAAATAAGCCTGTCACAAGAAGACAAATACGGCATGAGTCCGTTTACGTGAGGTCATCAAGAGTAGTTAAATGTATAGATACATAGAGGATAGAACAGTGAGTGCCAGCGGCTTGGGGGAGGGGAGGATGGAGAATTGTTTCTTGGGAATAGAGTTTCATTTTTGCAAGATGAAAGGTTCTGGGGGTGGACGATGGTGATGGTTTCACAACCATAGGAATGTACTTCATGCCACTGAACTGTACATTTAAAAATGGTCAGGATGGGGCTCCTGGGTGGCTCAGTGTTTGAGCAGCTGTCTTCGGCCCAGGGCGTGATCCTGGAGCCCTGGGATCGAGTCTCGCATCGGGCTCCCTGCACGGAGCCTGCTTCTCCCTCCCTATGCATGTGTCTCCGCTTCTTTGTGTCTCTCATAAATAAAATCTTTAAAAAAATGATCAAGATGGTATTTTTTCAGTTATGTGTATTTCATGACACTTTAAAAGGTTTCAGCATGCAAAATTTGAGGAAGGTTTGGAAGGTTCTCAGGCAGAAATGACTTGCGCCTGGATTATCTAGAGAAGCCCAAGGAGGCAGCAAGCCCTGGGGAGAGGTCACCACCGCCAGAGCAAGTGACGTCTCCGCAAGGCCCCGTTTCTCCCCGGCCTATGGCTCTTGGCCAGAGGACCTCTGTCTGGACAGACGCAAGGGAAGGAAAAGCCCATCATCCGACTGACTCAGAGTGACTGGGAAGCCAGGGGATGCACGTGGGTGGCCTGGAAGTGACTGGATTCATTGCTGCTATCAAGTCACAAGGATGTTGTAGGCCAAGGGAACAAACACACGGCTGCCCCTGTGGTTGTGGCCACACCACTCACTGCGAGGGGGAAACAGCGGGATGTAGGTCACGGCAAATCGAGCTGCTGCTTGGTGGCCCGGCTCTCCGGCTGCAGCTGTCACTTCCTCTTGGTCACCTGGTTGTTCCCAGACCAACTTCCTCAGCAGAGGGGCCAGGGACTGGGGGCCAAGTAGAATGTGTCACCCACGTGTCAAGAACCCTTTCCCGTTTTATGGGGTTTGAGAGCTGCAGACGTATCTGCCATCGGTCCCGGTAGGAGGTTTTAGATTTTGTGAACTAGGTTGTGTGTGTGTGTGTGTGTGTGTGTGTGTGTGTGTTTGGATGTACTGCTTTCCTCCTTTCATGCTCCTTCAGAAACAGACTATCCTTCCTGTTGTAGCCGGTAGGCCCCAACCATCGCCTACAGGTGAGGCCTCTTATATGTGTTCGTACCTCCCCTGCATTATGGCTGCATTTTTGTCTTGCTTTCCTAGATCAGCTTCTTTTCTAGGGGCTCCTCTCGAGTTTTCCGAGGATCCCAGTGCGTCCCAGAAACCCAGGCAGGCTGAGGCTCACCATGCCCCTGGGCCTTGGGTGCCTAGGGCCTGCCCCAGAACCCTGAGGTGAGTCGTGAGCACTGTGGGACTCTGTGGGAGTACCTCCTGTAGCTTCTGGAACTTCTGCCCAAGGTGGGCACAGACCCCTTCCTGTTCCCCTCTCCTGTCCCCCAATTCCATTCAGGTTGTGAATTTGGCAAGGTGCTATTTTTAGGAGAGTATGACACAGAGAGTAACCCCAGGACAGTGACCAGCACAGAGTGGGTACTGAATGGGTGTTTGCTGAATAAATGAACTTCGCCCACAGCCCGGAGCCTACACTGTCTGACTCCCGGCCTGTGAGGTTCTGTGAGGTGGGAACCAATGTCCCCTTGAACCAATCCCACCCTTGCAGTCTGGGCCCAACCTCAGCCTTGAAGGGACCAATGGGAGGAAGCTGTGCCTCCTACCCCCTTCTTGGTCCTTGTTTCCTCACCCCAGGATGGACCTCTTCCAGGGGGATGGACAGTCCGAATGCCACCCCTCGCTCGGGGGGCGTGGTCTTGCCCAGCAACTTCCAATAGGACCCAGTGATCCAAACCAGCCCCTTCCAAGTCCTTTGGGCATCATGGACAACCTGGTGGCTTTCACAGCCTCTCCTCTGGTAGGAGGTGGGCATCTGTAGGAAGAAACAACTCACAGAATACAACAACAACGACGACACAACAGAATAGCCCACATTCGAAACAAGAGAGTAAGCAACAGTTCCTGCAAAGGGTTCTCCAAACCCAGGGAGAGAAAAGGAGCATTTCTCTCAAAGAAGTGCCGCGTCTACAGGGTCTTGACGGCCTTCCCTGAAGTGTACACATATTTCTTTAAAAATATCACTTTATTGAGGTATGATTGACACACAAAAAGCTGTCCCTATTTGTACCTGTCAATGTAAACATTCTTAATGTGTAGAACTCAATGAGTTTGGAGGTAAGTGTGCATCCATGAACTCGTCACCACAGTCAATGCCTTCAACATAGCCTCATCTCCAAAAGTTCTCTCCCACCCTCTTGGTGGTATTTTGTTTGTTTGTTTGTTTTGTTTTTTGGTGATAAGAACATTTAACATAAGAGTAACCCTCATAGCAAGATGTCAAGTGTGCAAAATAATCCTGGTGGCTACCAGTACGCTGCCGTAGGGTAGATCTCCTGGACTTGCCCACCCTGCCTGCCCTGGAACTTCCACCATCCTGTCCTCATTTGCCTCCCCCTCGCCCTGGCAACCAGCACTCCACTTCTGCTTCTGAGATGGACTATTTTAGTTTCCCCTTGTCAGTGGCATCACGCGGGATTTGTCCTTCTGGGTCTGGCTGTTGTCACTTAGCATCTCATTCAGCCTCAAAAGAAGGAAATCCTGCTATTGCCGCAGCCCGGCTGCCCCTGTGCACACATTTTTCTACCACCGAGCTGAAAAGTCAGCTTCTCGGTGGACAACAGGCCCCATTCAGGTGACTGCACAGCGTCCCCAAGGACAAGGAGACGCTTATTGGCGTTGTTCACCCCGGGGGGCCTAGGGTGGCTTTCCCTAGACAGGAACATCTGCTGGGTAGCCGAAGTCGGGTGGGGTGTCCGGGTCCCTACAGGTCGTCCTGTGACAGCTGAGCCTCTCCTCGCCCCCCGCTGGCTCCTCCCCGCCCACTTTCCCCACCGCAGAGGCACTTTCCTGGTTTTTGTGGGGTGGGCCCAGCCCAGCCCCATCCTGGATCCTGCTGTTTGTTCTTGGCTGGAGGCCTCCTCCCGCCGTCGCCCGCTGGGCCCCCAGGTCAGGTCCTGCGGCTGCCACGACTGGCATGGACCTTGACCGTCCACCCCTCCCTGGCCTTCCGTCCACTCTAATGGGACCTGCAGACGGGGTCCTCTGTAGTGATGCCCACCTTGCTCTCAGCAGGTGCATCCTGTGCCGGCTCAGGTGCCAGCGGATGCTTCTTTCTTCGTTGGATGACACCCATGAGCATTACTTCTCTCTCTCGTCATTGTTTGCTGGTTCCAAGCACCCCCCCTTTCTAGACTTTGGAGAAAAAAAAGTTACTCTTCGTACATTTTCCCTTCTCCGTGCATTCTTTCCTGCCTCCTTTTTCTTTGAGATTGGACGTACCGTGATTGGCAGAGGACTTGGTTCATCATCTTTGTGTCAAGGGCACTTCTGTCGTGGGGTTGGGTCAAGGGCCTGGACCGCCTTTTCCTTCTGGCTCCCCTGCTGTCTGGCACTGGCTCAGCCCTGCTCCGATGGGGTGGGAGGGGGCCCCTGGGAGGCCTGACACAAAGACGGCCCCTCAGGCTCCTTGTGGGTGGTGCCTGGAGCCCAGACATTCCCTCCTTGTTCCCCAGCGCCAGCCGGCCTCGGTCCTCTCACTTCCCGCCACGCCAGCTCCGCTTATGAAAGGAAGCTCTTTCTGTGGGGCCCACTCAGCTTGCCCTCCACCCTCCTCAGAGGCGCTCCTCGGCCCAGGGCCTGGGTGCGGTGCTAAGTCATCACCCCTGCGGTTTGGGATGCAGTTCAAGGGCTGGGAGGAGTGGGAGAAGGGAAGCCCCGGGGTTTCTGCTTGGGTTTGCCTTTGGGCTGCTGGGGTTCGCTCCTCGGGTCCCGGAACCCTGGGTTTGGGAGACCCCAGAAGGCTTCACAGGCTTACCAGGCTATAAGGTTGTAACGTCAGAGGAAGGTATCAGTACGTACCAGTCAGATGCGGGGATGCAGGCCACTGTTGAAACAACACTTTGCCTCTACTTCTCAGGCCCTAATTCCCAAGCTGTTCCTGCCACCTTAAGCCCCAACAGGAATGTTCTCCAACCAAGATCTTTTTTTAAAAAAAGATTTTAGGATCCCTGGGTGGCGCAGCGGTTTGGCGCCTGCCTTTGGCCCAGGGCGCGATCCTGGTGACCCCGGATAGAATCCCACATCGGGCTCCCAGTGCATGGAGCCTGCTTCTCCCTCTGCCTATGTCTCTGCCTCTCTCTCTCTTTCTCTCTCTGTGACTATCATAAAAAAAAATTAAAAAAAAGATTTTATTTATTTATTCATCAGACACACACACACACACACACACACAGGCAGAGACACAGGGAGAAGCAGGGTCCATGCAGGGAGCCCAATGTGGGACTCGATCCTGGGTCTCCAGACTCACACCCTGGGCTGAAGGTGGGTGCCAAACCACTGAGCCACCCAGGCGTCCTTCCAACCAAGATCTTGAAGTCTTGCAAAGGTGGTCGTAAACTGTTTCTCCACCACCTCCCGTGGTAGATGTGCAGCGCTCTGTGACTCTCACGAAGCTCCAGATGAGCAGGCGCCTGGCTGGCTCGGGTGGTAGAGCGTGCAACTCTGATCTTAGGGTTCGGAGCTCAAGCTCCACGTTGGGTGTAGAACTTACCGAAAAAAAGAGAATTAAAAAAAAAAAAGTTCCAGCTGAGGGTACAGAAGGTCAGAAGGTGTGAGGTGGAAGTCTGTTGTGGGCTTCCTCTGAGAGCGTGTGCGAATGTGTGAGCAGTCTGGACCGCCACACCTACCCTGCTTTCCTCCACCAGCGTTTGCACACTCACAGGGGTAGGAGTTGAAACAAAGTCCAAACTCCAGCTTAGGCTTCCTGCGGATTCCACGCCTGCTCCTGTGATGTCACATGAGTGCGGTGCATATACGCCCGCTCTTACCGGACCTTGTGTTCTGGATACGCAGACACCTTCATGGCAGTCAACCTCTCAGAGGGCAGCGGGGTACCTTGGGACCCCCGAAATAGCAGATATTTCTCAAAGGAAATGCATACAGCAAGGATTTTGTGATTTTTAAGGAGCCTTTTAACCAGGAGAGAAAACATAAGCTGTCTATAGTGATTCAAGGCCAGAGGTGCCTCCATGCACACTGAAAAAATTCCCAGGCATGACTGTGTCCCACGTAGCCTTGGAGTGATGCCAAGAGCATGAGCGAGGGGCTGCCAGTGGGAGGTTGCAGAATGGGGAGTGCACAGAGGAAAGCCTAGGGTGCTAATTACTCTGCTTGAGCTGTGCGGGTGTCTGGGGTCCACTGGCTGCTGGATGTGAGAAAACAGGGCACTCCGGATTCTGGTTTTAAGTTCAGAGATCTCCTGAAGATGTTCCTGAGGGTATCTCCAGCCACAGTGCAAAACACAGCCTAATGATCCGGTTCTTCAAACGTTTTGTTCTATTTGGACTCTCACCGGATTGGATAAGGCCCATCTGCATTGGTGAGGACGCATCTTCTTTACTCAGTCTACCAATCCACATGCTAACCCCTTCCAGAAACACCCTCACAAACATCCCTAGAGGTCATGTTTAGCCAGCTAACTGAGCATCCCTTGGCCCCATCAAGCTGATATACAAAATTAACCATCACACTTGGAACATCTACCTTTCTCTTCCATGTTGATTGGGAGTCAGGCCCTGCTCTGGTCTAGAACTCACAGTTGACACTTCTTTCACTTGTTTCTGAGAAAAATCCCAACTTCTCTGGAAGTGCTATATAGCTCAAGAGGCACTTAAGATCTCTTTCTTCACTACTGTCAGAGCCAAATCATGGAACTTTGGACTTTAAAGAGTCCTAGATTCTGAAGATCAATCTATATGACCTGAGAATGAAATTTGGGCATGATGGCCATGTATTTATTTTCTGTGAAGGTAGTGGGGACTGTGGTTCAAACTTGCTTCTATCTGTAGTCAAGAAGCCATGCTAAGTTTTCTCTGGGATAGGGGTGCAGGGAGCATCAGAACCTTTTATTTGGGGCGGGGGGGCAGTCCATGTGTAGCACAGTATAGTATATCCCCAAATGTGCCCTCGTTATATGGATAAGTTAGTTCCTCAGATTCCCGTTTCTCAAGAGAAGCATTCCATGGTCCAGTGGGGCTGGAAAATGCTGAATAAAAGCAAGGTTATACAGACTGCTTTATTGCAGAACTTCTCAGAGTCTTTAACCGGCTAATTCAGCTCTCACATCAGCACCTATCTATAGATTGCCTGCTGTGTGCATGGTATTGTGCAAGGTGCATAAAAGGTCGGGATAAGGAAAACGTGTCCTTGTGAAGTCTATATGGTAGCAGCCGACAGGCATGAGATCACCAACTACCCACTAAGAATGCAATTATACTAATAAGTACTCCAAAGGGGAAGAGCAGGGAGTGAGGGAGCCTTTATCATTAGGACGTGATTGAGTCTGGGGAATCGGTAATGGCTCATCTGGGGAAATGAGTTTCGAGTTAAGATCTGAAGAAGAAAAAGAATGTGTACCGAGTGGAAGGGGTGTGGCTGTGGAGCATTTCAGGCAGGAGGCCAGTTTATGGAAAGATCCCAAGTGGGCAAGGGCTGGGTGTCTCTGCAGGGGTTTGAAAACAAATCTGATCAGGGAACTCCTCCGTACCCCTTCCCACCCTCCAGTGTGTTGTGGGACTAGAATTTGACCCCTGGCCAGGATCTGGGAAACTCAGGCTGTAGTTGTCACACTGCCATTAATTGTCCAAGACACGATGTCCTTAACTTCTTTGAGCCTTGTATTTCTTATCAATAAAGTTAGGGACAGATATGATGGTTCTTAAGAAGCCCATGTGCTCTCTTCTTTCTTTTTTTCTTTTCTTTGGGGGAGGGGGGAGAGGGAGACAGAGAGGATAATTTTTCTTTTAAGATTTATTTATTTTTAGAGAAAAGGGGAGAGGGAGAGAATCTCAAGCAGACGCCACACTGAGCATGGAGCCCAATATGGGGCTCAATCTCACAACCCTGAGGTCATGACCTGAGCTAAAAATCAAGAGTCAGATGCTTAACCAACTGAGCCACTTAGGTGCCCCTCTCTTCTTTCAAGGGCGAGATTTCCAGGGAAGCATGAAACCTGAAGAACTGTCAGGGACAAGAGACTCTGATGGATACTAGGAGGCCAGAGGGCTGCCAGCCCATACCTCCACCTTCCCGTGCAGAGACCCTAGAGCAGAATTCAAGCCAGGATCCTGGAGAACCCTGTGGGTGCTCACTCCCACCCAGGAGACCTTCAGGGGAGCATTTATTTATAGAGTAGCAAGCTTGCTCAGGAGGCCAACAGAGCCCAGTGTTTAAACTCCTGCAGGTGGAGGAAAGAAGATGCCCTACAGCATCAGCCTACAAGTTAAGAACAAATAACAAACAAAACCCATTCTCTCTCAGGATCCCTATTTCTCACTTTTTCAACTTTTAATCTTACTGTCTCCTGTCCACTTTTTTTGGCTCCTCGGGCCAGATCCTTTTGTTCCATCTCTCCATGCCTGCCCCAGAAAACAAACCCTGGTTTTTCTGTTGCTCTCAGGTTAATTCACTTGAAGAACTTTGTGGGTGATGCTCTCTGTGCTTGGAGGACATGCTATCCCTGGGAGTCAGGACCTCAACATATGAATTTTGGGGAGTTACGATTCAACCCGTAATAGCCAATAAGTCTTAAACTTCATCATACCTACAGCCTACCTGGGGGGTTGTTGAAAATGGAGGTACCAGGGGCACCCAGGTAGCACAGTTGATTGGGTGTCTGACTCTTGGTTTTGGCTCAGGATTGACCTTGGGGTTGTTGAGATCAAGCCCTGTGTTGGGCTCTGGACTGGGCGGGGACTCTGCTTGAGTTTCTCTCTCCTTCTCCCTCTGCCCCTCCCCCTGCACCCTGTCTCTCTCTCTCAATAAAACAAATAAGTAAATTTTTTAAAAATGAAGGTACTAGTGATACCCCACAGATTCTAATTTGATAGATCTGTTTCTTTAAGCACCCTGGCATAAGTGTGGTGTGCCCCCCAGAAGCTCCTCCCCAGACTTCACACCGAGGACCTATCCCTTTGCTTGCTGAAGGCCTATGACCTGTGTTCCAGCGCCCACCACCTTGTATTGCAAAGAAACGATGATCACTTGTGTGTAGCTTTTCCTTGGTCCCTCCCCTCTGCAGAGCCAGGGCCTGCTCGGAAGCTGCCACATACCCTCTAATTTTCCTATCAGGACCCAATCCCATCTGGAGGTGGGTGATGTGACAGCTCACACTTTGGAGTCTGGAGCTCAGCTGGCTGCCTCCTGGCTGGTTGACCTTGGGCAGGGGGTTGGGCCTCTCAGCAGCCGAGGCTATGCAGTTCTGCCCAGAGAAGTTTCTCTGTCTGCCTCAGAAGCTACCAGAAGGACGGAGCAACATGCCGTAAGGCTCATGGCCCAGCACCTGGCACATGGGGAGCAGAGTTAGAATGAGTTTTACTGTTACCCTACGCTGACGTTAGAGGGCAAAACCAGATGTAATTAATTCCTGCGAGCGAAGCTTCCAGAAGCACACCAAGGGGAAATTGTCACAAAGGCCTCAGGGGCTGCTTTGAAAATGAGAAGGGAGCCTCACCTCTGAATGCAGCGTCCTCAAAGTTGGCAAGTGAGGTCCGCAAGGGCTCACTCTGCAAACCTGAGCTGCATGTCCTCTGGCTGATGACTACTCCCCTTAAGGAAGCCCGCCCACTCTACTGGCAAAATAAGGAAATGAGTGTCTTGCTGAAGGCGCATTTCTCCCTCAGGGTTGTAATGGTGACAATGCAGGGCCTGGAGCCACTTGGTTGGTTTTTGAGTGTCACCTTCTGGCTGTGCCACCTTTCACAGTCACTTAACTTCTCTGTGCCTAGGTTTTCTTCATTTGTAAAACAGGAAAGTAAAAGTGCCGTGATGGTTAATTTGATGTGTCAACCTGACTGGGCCAAGGGGTGCCCGGATAGCTGGTAAAATATTATTTCTGGGTGTGTGTGAGGGTGTTTCTCAAAGAGATTAACAATTGAATCAGTAGACTCTGTAAAGATGTGACCCTCCCCTCCAATGTGGGTGGACCTCGTCCAATCCATGGAGGGCCTAAACAGAACAAATGGGCCGAGGAAGGGCGAATTTACTCTTTGTTGAATTGACACATCCATCTTTTCCTGCCCCCAGACGTTGGTGGTCCTGGTTCTTGGGCCTTGGGGCTCAGACCAAGACTTTCACCATTGGCCACCTAGTACTCAGGCCTCCGGGAACTACACCCCTGGCTTTCTTGGACTTCTGACCTGTGGACCCTAGCTGGGAGACTTCTCAGCCTCCATAATCCTGTGAGCTAATTCCTCATAATAAATCTCTTTCTATATATCTATATAGAGTTGACTCTTGAACACCTGGGGGTTAAGGTCACTGGTGCCCCCCTACCCACCTGTGTAGTCGAAAATCCAAGTGTAATTGTTGACTTTCCAAAAACCTTAATAACAGCCTACTGTTGACCGGAAGCTTTATCGAAAATGTAATTTATCGTGAACACATATTTTGTATGTTATATGCTTTATATACTGAACTCTTTCAATAAAGTAAGCTAGAGAAAATAAGATGTTATTAGGAAAATCATAAGAAGAAAAACTACATGTATAGTACTGTGCTATAAAAAAATTCACATGTAAGTAGACCTGCACAGTTCAACCCCCTGTTGTTCAAGGGCCACCTGTATATCCTCTTGGTTCTGTTTCTTTGGGGAACCTCGACTAGCACAATTACCTACTTCATGGTATAATAACAAATATAATTTTTGGTCTTCCTCATCATTTCTGGCACAGAGCTTCTAAAACCCCTGCAACTTCCCAAGCTTTGAGAGTGACAAAGATGCCTTTTCTTATGTTAATGAACTTTCTGGACCACACCTAAGATTGGGGGCAGTTGCCAGGAGAACCCACCTTGTGATCAGAACATAAGAACTTCTAAAAAAAAAAAAAAAAAAGAACATAAGAACTTCTAATCCCAACCCCCTGACCTCCAAGGAGAGGAGAAAAACTGGAGGTTGAATCGATCATCAATGGCCAATGATTTAATCAATCATGTGTATGTAATAAAGCCTCCATTAAAAACCCTAAAAGACAGGCTTCAGGGAGCTTCCAGGTTGGTGAACCTGCAGGGATTTGGGGAGCGTGGTGCCCTCAGAGAGCATGGAAGCTCCACACCCTTCCCCATACCTTGCCCTACGCATCTCTTCCATCTGGCCGTTCCTGAGTCCTACCTTTTTATAAACTGGTGATCTAGTAAGTGAAATGTTTCTCTGAGTTCTGTGAGCTGCTCTAGCAAATGAAGTGAACCCAAGTAGAGGGTCATTGGAACTTCCAATCTATAGCCTGTTGGTCGGATGCATAGGTGACAGCGTGGACTTGTGATGACATCTGAAGTGTTTGCATGTGTGTGTGGGGTCAGTTCTATAGGATGGAGCCCTTAACCTGCACGATCTAGTGCCATCCCCAGGGCGATAGTGTCAGAATGGATTTGAATTGGAGGATACACGGTTGGTGTCCGAGAATTGCTTGGTGGTGTGGGGAAACTCGGCCCCACAAGGACACTGGAATTGGTGACCAGAAACTTTACTTGTGATGGAGAGGGGGAAACTGAGAGCTTTCTAGACCTTCTGTGGTCTAGGAGGAGAGTAGGGGTCTCTAAGGAACCAAAGAATTTAAAACTGTGGTTGGAAACCTGAACCAGGAGTGTAGGGCAGGGTGTTGTTTACCAATAGCATATAGGAAAAGTGGAGGGGGAGTCAGGGGTTAGTAGGGGATAGTTTAAAGATCTGTTTATCGTTTGAGAGAGCAAGAGAGCGTGGGGATGGGAGGGAGGGGCAGAGGGAGAGGGAGAGAGAGAATCTCAAGCTGACTCCCTGCTGAGTGAGGAGCCCCACATGGGACTCTATCTCAGGATCCCGAGATCATGATCTGAGCCCAAACCAAGAGTCAGACACTCAACTGACTGAGCCACCCAGGCTCCTGGAGAAGGGAACAGTTTAAACTGGAAGCTGTAAGAGGTGAGAACCACTGAGTGGACCAAATTGGGCTTAATTCTTCCAGTGACCAAGAGGAACAGGAAGCAAAGGACACGTCTCACCTTGAGTGTGGTACAAGCTCCTAAGAAGGGCAGTTCCCCAAGAAATGAAAGAGGAATAAACACGGTGGTGGGGCCTGAAAGGGCCTGCTTCTGGGCTGGACATTGCAGCAGTCACCAGGCTGGGTGGAAGCAGCGCGGGTCACGCAGAGCATGATGGAGTCCTTGGCCTTGTCGATGGCACTCACCTGTCTGCAGCCCCCTGAGACCCGGGCAGCCTGGGGCTGCAGGACCCCAGAGCCGGCCGTTAGCACAGCTCTGTGTGCTTTGGAGCACTGGCCTATGTCTGCAGTTGACAGGGAAGGAGACAGAGCCCCAAATGCAGGGCCTCCACCTTGGGAAGGGGACACCTGCCTTGTGTCTCCTGTCGGTCCCGCAGCAGAAAAGACTATTCTTCTTGGGAAGCAGCCCCAGACCTCTCCATTTCCTCTAGACTAACCCCCCCAACCTCCCACCCCCACCCTCCAGGCCTTCACAGCTGGTGGGCCGGCCCATGCATCACGCCACCTTTTCTGAAGACACAGGCTCGGGCACAGCCAGCTTATTATCTGGCCTAGTCGGCTCGGGTGGCCCGCACAAAATGCTGTGGGGCTGAAACGAGTGACATTCATTCCTCACAGTTCAGGAGGCTGGATGTCAAGGATCGAGGTGTGGGCAGGTTTGGTTTCTCCTGAGGCCTCTCTCGCCACTTGCACGTGAGCTGTGTCCTCACAACCTTTTCCTCTCTCCGCATGCATCCCTTGTCTCTTTGTGTGTTCAGATTCCCTCCTCTTGTAAGGCTACCAGTCCGACTGGCTTAGGGCCCCCCCCCCCAGTGGCCTCATTCCAGCTTAACCACCCCTTTAAAGGCCCTCTCTCCAAATACAGTCACAGTCTGAGGCCCTGGGGGCCAGGTGGAGTCTGGGCAGGGGGCGACGACACACCATGCAGCACAGCAGCCCCTCACTCTTCGATCCTGTCCTTGTTTGTATCCACGTGGCTTCTGGCCACTTCGGGTTGTCACTCCCTGCAGCTTGGGTTGAGAGACGAACTCCTGCGTCACCCCCTCGGCTCGGGGCGCCCGCCGGGCGGGGCCTGGACTTGTCCACCAGCCAAGGGCTCTAGGATGCGGGGAACGGCACAAACCCAAACTCAACCGAGGTCCTTTGAAGCCCTCCTTGGGCTGATTAAACGATTCACAGATGGGGGCAGCCAGTAGAGGGGTGCTCTGAGGACAGATGGCAGGTTTTTATAGGAAGGAGGGTGGGGCAAGGACGTTATTAGCAAGAGAAAAGAATTGTTCTAGGTGGGTGGCTAACCCCTGGTGGGAGGAGCTGGGGTCTTATCATGCAGATCGCCTCATCTCCTCTTCCTCTAGGGGAAGAGAAGGCCGTGGGGCAGATTACTTCACTGGTGCTCATCCCAACATTCCGGACTGACCGGTTAAGGCCACATTTCTGGGGAAGGTTGAAACTGCAACTAGATTAGGTCTCAAACTGTGGTTTGGGAACTCACCCCGAATGGTGTCATTTTGACCCAGAGGTCAGTTTTTTTGTTTTGTTTTTTGTTTGTTTGTTTGTTTAACAGGGATTAAGTCACATGGTTCAGCCTGCTCCTGGCCACTGGGAAGGTTTATCCCGGGAACTCAGCCCCCTGTCGTCCCCTGCTGCACCCAGGAACCAGGGCCCAGGCCCAGGCCCCGCGCCGAGGGTGAGCTCTGGAACTGCCAGGCTGAGTGAGCTTCCCCCAGGGCTTCCCAGCTCGGGACCCTGCTGAATGCCCCTGTCCCAGCTTCTGCTGCCAGCGGCCAATGGGGAGGAAAGCACCTGCTTTGTGCAGTTGTCGGATGTATTTATTTATATTATTTTTTTTAAAAACTTTCATTTATTCATTCATGAGAGACAGAGAGAGAGAGAGAGAGAGAGAGAGGCAGAGACACAGGCAGAGGGAGAAGCAGCTCCACGCAGGGAGCCCGATGTGGGACTCGATCCCAGGACTCTGGGATCACGCCCTGGGCCAAAGACAGATGCTCAACAGCTGAGCCACCCGGGCGCCCCTGTAGAGTTATTTTAAGGATTGAATTAAATGGTGGAAGAGCAAAACTCCCTCCCTACAGCTCCCCTTACAGACAGAGGCCGGGACGGTAGGGGGTCATTGACTGGCAAGCTGATCTGACCCTTGCAGGAAGTCCTTTCCAGGCGTTTCCACTCTTGCTGCCATGAGGCCACGACCACGCGGCCTGTGCTTTTTCGCTGGCAGGCGCAAGGAGCCTGACTGAAGCGGGGAGGGGAGGAGGGGGACTCTAGGGCTCTGAAAGCCTCACTGCCTTGTGAAAGAGGCAGGATTCCCAATTGGGAGGACAAGAGGAAATTGTCACTTTTGTGGTGTCTCTCCAATCAGAGGGGAGGGACCCCCAAATGTGGGGCGACCCATTCGGGGAAGGGGCCTGCCTGTGGCATGGGCGGGGGGGGGGGGGGGGGGGTGAAAGGATGCCCCTGGGGCAGAACAAAGGAGCCGGAAGTTGACTGAATGTGCCTCAGGGGGGCAGCAGGCAGGACCGCAGAGGAGAGGCTGGGTGCCAGGGGGCAGGGGGTGGAGGCTGCATTTGAAGGGGGAAGGTGAGGGCGTATGGGGACATAGAGAGTTCTCTCCTTTTTATTTTTTTAAAGATTTATTTATTTATTTATTTATGATAGACATAGAGAGAGAGAAAGAGAGAGAGAGAGAGAGAGAGAGAGAGAGGCAGAGACACAGGCAGAGGGAGAAGCAGGCTCCATGCAGGAAGCCCGACATGGGACTCGATCCTGGGTCTCCAGGATCACACCCTGGGCCGAAGGCAGGTGCCAAACCGCTGAGCCACCCAGGGATCCCCAAGTTCTCTCCTTTTTGGTACCTGTGCCCGATTGTCAGTAGCCATGGGTCAGGGAGGGCCTGTGGATATGGGTCACCTGATGGGCCTGCCTGTACTCAGCCCAGCGTCGCCGTGGCCCTTGTGACTCAGCCAAGTGTCCACTGCTCAAGCCTGTTGCCTGGAAGCGGCCCCTACCACCTTTCCTCACCGTGTGTTTCTACTATACTCTTCCCGAGGATTGGTGTTCGTCCCTGGGGGATGTCTGTGTGAAAGCCTGGCTGCATATCAAGATTCACTTCAGAAGCTTAAAGACTAAAAATACTGCTGCCCGGCCCTCAGCCCTGGATTTTCGATTTGGTGCAGTTTGGGGATGTAGGTGAGGTTTGCTGGGGTGAGGTCCGGAGCCGATGGCCAAGAAAGAATTCTCGAGATGTCTTTGGTGCAAAATGGCAGTTTTTATTAAAGCAGGGGGACAGGACCGGTGGGGAGGATGAGCTGCTGCCCCGGGCTTGTGAGGGGTGGCTGATTAGGTGGTAGACTCGGTCAGGTTGAGGTTGTTTTCCCTCTAGCAAAGCATTAACATTAAGACGGTTGGGAGTTAGGGTATGGAAGTTAGGGTATGGATAAGAATCCTTTTTGCCTTGTAAATCCCCGAGATATTTGTAGACTGAGTGAGACACAGGTCTTGCTCCATGGTGATCTCTAGAAACCAACCATTTGCTTTTCCTTCCCTTAGCTTTAGGGCAGCCAGGATGTCACATGTGTCAGCTGTGCTTTGTCCTCAGTCGGCCTTCTGCTCCCTCATCCGATCTGCGGTTACTGCTATGGTTCTAGAGGGAGGCCTAGGTTGCAGGGGTTAAGGCCCCCCACCCCACCCCCTGCCCCCTGGTTCTGTACCATGCAGGTAGGGGTGGGGGAGCTGGAGCATTTGCACTCAATGCTTTGTCTCAACGTCTTTGCGAATAAATGTGAGCCGCTTCGCCTGGCACATGACGAGCTCTACATAAATGTTTGCTATTTTTACGCTAAGTGATACATATGCAACGTGTGCGTGTGCGTGTGGATGTAATACGAGCTTGGGAAGCTCAGTAAAGGGTTCGCTGCTGTTATTTTTAAATAATATAATGTAATCCAATTTCAAAATAGGTGGAAGTTATTTTCGGTGACTTCCATTTGCGTTTCTGTGTTTCTTTCTTGGTCAGAGCTGACTTGAAATTCGTGTTTCTTTTCTCAACTCCCTGGCCTGCCCTGGCTTGGGTGGGGTGGGTGTTTTGCCACCACCCTCCAGCTCCGGGAGTGGGTCCTTGTTTTTTCTAAGCGGTTCAGGGCGGTTCCCCGACCCCCAAGCACACTGACTGGTTCAGAGATGGGCATGTGACTAAAGATGGGATGCTCAGGACTTGCAATCCACTTGGGGGAAGGATATTTTCTTCCTACCCTGTCTTGTAACCAAAGAGGAGAGGGCCCTTGGATGAAACCAATATCGGGAAAAACACACAGGGGCAAGAAATGGAAAGAAAGATGGGTTTCTGGTGGCATTGTGAACGGCTGGATCAATCCTTGCCTGAAGCTCCATCCATCTTTGGGCTTCTCGTTTATGTAAGCCAAGAGGTTCACCTTATGGTTGATGCCACTTTGAGTTAGGTTTGCTCTTACTTGCCATTGAAAGCGTCCCCAACAGATAGAGCTTGTTTAAAAACCTGGTGATTTTACAGAGTGGAGTGGTGGATGGGGTCACAAAGAGAGGTGTGATCCGCCCTGTTTTTTACCCCCACCCCACCCCTGCAAAGTCTTCTAAAAAGTAGCCACACTGCACCACAAGGACTGAAGCCCATGGGTTCCTCCCAGTGGAATGAGGAGTGGCCTCTGGCCGAGCAGGGAGGAACACCCCACTGGGGGGAGTAGTGATTAGACAGGGAACTCTGGACCAGGTTGGAGACAGCTCTTCACCTTCTGTCATTACACCTCCCCCAGTGTAATGACACCAGACAGGTGACACTTAGAGGGAGGCAGAGTCTGATTCACACATGTGAAGCACTGGGTCGTGCTTGGCACATGGTAGCCCAAGCGAGGAGCTGTGCGCTCTGCGTCCTCTGAGGTGCCCTGGGCCTCAGAACAGCAGATAATTCCCCAGAGGACAGATTTGGGTTTTTTTCCTCTTCTTCAGCAAAGTCTGTGTCTAAAAACGACTTCACTGTTATGGGCTGAATTGTGTCGCCCCAGGATTCATGTGTGGCCACCCTTACTCCCCCAGTAACTGAGAAGGCGGTGCTAAATTTAGAGAGAGCTTCTTTTCAGAGGTAATTAATGTTAAATGAATGACGTGTAAATGAAATGGGGGGGGGGTGTCTCACTCCGATCTGTCTTGTGTCCTTGTAAGAAGAGGCCGTAGGACACAGATGACACACAAGACAGACCATGTGCAGACTCAGGGGGAAGTCAGCTTCTAAAGCCAGGAAACCAAAGCTGCCAACACTTTGGTCTTGAACCTTCGGCCTCCAGAATTGTGAGAAGATAAATTTCTGTTGTTAAAGCTCCTCGGTCTGTGCTATGGGGTTTTTTGTTGTTGTTGTTTTGCTTTGTTTTTTTAATAGCAGCCCTCCAAACTAATGCACTTATTTAATCATTCAACAAATATTTATTGAACACTTTCTCCGTATCCAGGGCAAGTTCATGCTCTCATTTGGAAAGAGGGAGTCAATGAAGTGACTTTAGAACACGAGTAAGGGAGATGTCGGGGAGTATTGGGCCCTATGATGATAAGACAGGATGATGTGATGGGAGGTTAAGGGAGCCACTTTGGATGGAGGGCACTGCACAAGCCCCCCGAGCAGATCTCAGTGGTAGCAGCCCCCTTAGAAGCAAGGGCAGGCATGTTGGTGTCAATGAAGGTGCCCCCGGACGGGCAGATGTGGGCTCCTCGGAGTCCCCAGAGGTGCTTCCTTCTGGAGGAGACAAGGTAGCATTTCTCAGCTGAGCTCGTATAGGAAGAGGGAGTATGATTAGATGCTTTGTTTCAGGGGATTTGAAAGGAAAAGCTGTCTCACTTCTGGGCTCAGCTCCAGGTTCCAGAGTGAACAGGAACTTGACCCAAGTGGCTCAGGCCTCCTGAGCTTGCTGAGCTCCATGGCCGAGGGCTGAGTGGGATCTGAAAGATGCTTACCTGGGGTTCAGGCCTGTTGGTGTCCTTCCAAAACCCATAGGTTGAAGCTCTAACCCCTGTTCCTCAGAATGTGAGTGAATCTGGAGATTGGGTCTCTAAAGAGGTGGTGAAATTAAAACGAGGTTGTTAGAGTGGAGCCTAATCGAACCTGACTGCTGTCCTCTTTTTTTTTTTTTTAAGATTTTATTTATTTATTAGAGAGAGAGAGAGAGAGAGAGCGCGCGCAGGAGCAGGGGGAGGAGCAGAGGGAGAGGGAGAAGCAGACTCCTTGCTGAGCAGGGAGCCCAATGCCGGGCTCGATCGCAGGACCCCGGGATCATGACCTGAGCCAAATGCAGATGCTTAACCGACTGAGCCACCAAGACACCCCTAACCTGACTGGTGTCCTTTTAAGAAGAGGAATCCTGGATACAGAGAGACACCAGGGATGCGCAGACAGAGAAAGGCGATATCGAGAAGGCCGTCATCTACCTTCAGAAGAAAGAAAAAGAAAGAAGAAATAAAGAAAGAAGAAAGAAAGAAGAAAGAAAGAAAGAAAGAAAGAAAGAAAGAAAGAAAGAAAGAGAACCTGCCAACACGTTGATCTCAGGCTTCCAATCCCCAGAACGGTGAGAAATAAATGTCTTTGCAGCCCCCGGTCTTTGGTAGCTCGTTGTGGCACCTGAGCTATGACAGCTGGCTCAGACGGCACTCCCCAAAAGATGCGTCCGCCACACCTGAGAATATTACCTTATTTGGAAAAAGTGTCTTTGCAGATGTAATTAAGTTACGGATCTCAAGGTGAGAACATTCTGGAATGACCGGGTGGGGCCTAAATCCAACGACCCGTGTCCTTAGGAGACAGAGAAGGGAAGAAGCACAGAAGGCCGTGTGAAGAAGGAGGCAGAGATGGGAACGGGCCAGCCACCACCCGGGGGCGGCAAGGATCCCTGGCAGGCAGCACGGGCTGGGTGGGGGGGGCATTCTCCCTCAGGGCGCTCAGGGACACCGGCCCTGCCCCCCTCGCTGGCACACCCCTGCCCTCCTAAACTGCGCAGGAATACATTCCTGTTGCTTTCGGTGACCCAGTTTGTGGTTGCTTGTAGGGGCAGCCCTAGGAAACAGCAGCCCTGAGAACGCATGCTTGGGGCACTGCGGGTGACACCGAGTCCCCAGGCAGAGGCTCACCCCCCCCCCCGCCCCCCCGGAGCATCAGCAACTCCGGCCGGCTCTGGCTGGGTGCAACCGGGGAGCACCCATCTCCAGCAGTCATGCTGTGTGGCAGCCAGAAGCAGAGACTTTTCTTTCTTTTTCTTTATTTTTAAAAGATTTTTAATTTATTTATTCATGAGAGACACACAGAGAGAGGCAGAGGGAGAAGCAGGCTCCCCGCAGGGATCACGACCTGAGCCAAAGGCAGATGCTCAACCCCAGAGCCACCCAGGGGCCCCCTGGAAGCAAAGACTTTTTAGACCTCCTAGGGTTTTTCTCTGCTCAGATGGTGTGGACTTCTTGGGGTGAAGAGGGAAAAGGAGAGCCCCGTGGGGGCAGATAAATGGACTTCCTGTGAATTAGGGTTAGGAATTCACAGTTTCAAATGGGTTGCTGATGGTGGGGGGACCGTAGGTACGCCCTGATGGCGGCACTTTGCGCTGTTCATGCGGGGCTGGACCTGCTCGGTGGGTCTGTAGCGGGAGCTGCTTCTGAAAGGGGAGACTCTGCGCGTCTCTATGCCTGTGACCGCGTCTCTAAACATTCTCACGACGCAGGCATCCTGATGCCTACCCGAGCCGACACGCACCCCCGGCTCCCTCCGTGTCAAACCCTGGGCCCTGGGCAGCGGTTTAGCACCACCTTCCGCCCAGGGCGTGACCCTGGAGACCCGGGATCGAGTCCCACGTCAGGCTCCCTGCGTGGAGCCTGCTTCTCCCTCTGCCTGTGTCTCTGCCTCTCTCTCTATTTCTCTCATAAATCAATCAATCAATCAATCAATCAATCAATCTTTAAAAAAAAAAAAAAAACCCTGGGCCCTGCACACCACAGGTGCAGAGCCAGGTGCCTCCTGGTGCTGCAGGTGGAGGAGGTACTGTTGTGTCAGGAGTCTGTGGCCAGGGATCAGGTGAGGAATTCCGAACATCCCTGGCAGACGTGGGGGTGGGCCTGCCAACTCTGGCTCTGCTTCTTGCCACATTCCTTCTCCTGCTCCAAGATTACAGCAGCTCTTGGCTCGGGGTGCCCTGATCTCTCGCTCCGTTTGACAAATTCTTCCTGGGTTTTCTCTGTGCCCGTGCCCACATCGTGCCCTGCGTGAATGTAAGTTGAGGGGATACACGATAACGTCCCAGGATGGGGACCCTGGTGCCTGGAGAGGCTGGAACCGACCCAAGGGCACATTGTCCATCAGGAACACTTCTTGGATGATGTGAAGCCCAAATCAGGACAGGGAGCTCATGCTTTGCTACAGAACACCAAATTATAAACGGTATGGATGTTTGAAATAATGGGTTTTGGTTTTTAAGAGAGAGAGAGCGTGCAGGCGCAGGTGGGAGCAGGGGAGTGGGGAGAGGGCAAGAGGGAGAGAATCCCAAGCAGACTCCATGCCCAGCGTGGAGCCCATTGAGGGGCTGGATCTGATGACCCTGAGATCACGACCCGAGCTGCAATCAAGTCAGACTCTTAACTGACTTAGCTACCCAGGGGTCCCTGATTAAATGGTTTTAAAAGACTGTACAAAGGGATGCCTGGGTGGCTCAGTCATTGAGCATCTGCCTTTGGCTCAGGGCGTGACCCCGGGGTCCTGGGATCAAGTCCCCCATCGGGCTCCCTGCATGGAGCCTGCATCTCTCTCTGCCTGTGTCTCTGCCTCTCTCTCTGTGTCTCTCATGAATAAATAAAATAAAATCTTAAAGAAAAAATAAAAAGACTGAATAAAATAAAATCTTAAAAAAAATAAAATGACAAAGTTGTAAGCTGCTAATTCCTGAGGAAAAATGCTCTAGCACGCTTCTCCCCTTCCCCTCCCCCCACGGGGGCAGCTGTCTGGCTGGGGTGCAAGGTGACCCCAGTGTCTGTTGTGTCAGCGGCCGCGGACATCAGGGTGCACCGAGGGGGCTTTGCCTACAAGGGGGCCACTCTCCCCTCACTTTTCACTTTGAAAAGGACACTTTTCATATTCCTAGCCCCAAATCCCCAAGTTGCTGGTTACTGCCTTGGGAAGATTCTTTCGTGGGGGAAGATAAGAGTCCTGCACACCTGTTGAAGGAACAGGCGGAGGACCTAGAGGTCTTGCTGGGGTGACGGCCAGTGAAGTCATCCTTGTGGGCTGGGTGTGAGGAGACAGATGAGTTTTGAGGGTGGAGGCTTCCAACAGAAATGAAAGCATTTCTTTTTCTCAGATGTCAGTTGAGTTGAAAGCAGGTCTCTGTTTCCTTGGCTCTGGCCGAGGCCAAGAGGAAGTTCATCTCCAGGGCTAAAGGCTGGCAGAGGTGTTGTCTGGATGATGCTGGGGCCACTGTTGAGAACCACAAGGTGACCCCACAGCCTGGCATCCTGTTCTTTTCTTTGCTGCCCACCCCCTGCTTGGTGGACCGCTGGCTTCTAACTCCATGGACCTGCATTTTCCCAAGAATAAGTCAAGTCAGACCACAACCCTCTTTCTCTCCCCAGAGCCCAGTGAAATCAAGAGAACATGGCCATGCCAGCAAAAACAAAACGAAACGAAACCAAACCAGAAACCCACTGTTGAAAAGAATACAGTCCCACATTAGAAGCTTTGAAAAGTGGGCACCAGGGAAAGAAGCATGACACCTGGAGTCGCTCCTAATTCTTCCCGCTGCCCTGTCCCTCCCCCATAACCCTAAGATAGGATGTAAAAAGGAAGGTTAATCAGTAAGATCCCGAGAAGTCTCAGGAACATTCTTGAGTAAATGAAGCAGCCTAGACAACACTGATAGGGACGTGGCATGAGGGACGTGGCATGAGGGACGTGGCATGAGGTTCATCCCCCTAGACTCTCGGGAGGTTAGCTCTTTTCCAGAGCTCCACAAAATTTGGAGGAATGACCTAAAGACCTAAAGGATCCATACAATAGTTAGAAACACTCTTTTTTTTTTAAATTAAGATTTTATTTATTTATTTATTTATTTATTTATTTATTTATTTGAGAGAGAGGGAGTATGCACGGGTAGACGGAGGGGCAGAGGGAGAGGGAGAAGCAGACTCCCTCCTGAGCAGGGAACCCCACATGGGGCTCCATCCCAGGACCCTAAGATCATGACCTGAGCTGAAGGCAGATGCTTAGCCCACTGAGCCACCCAGGCGGCCCTACAAACACTCTTCATGAAGTAGAATAAAAACTGGAGCAGGACATTTCACACAATCTCAAAAGAGAAGGCAGGATGTAGCTTTGCCAACAAAGTCTGTGCAGAACCCCACAGAAACTCCCTCTTGTGTTGCTGCTGCCAAGTCACCAGGCGCTGAAAAGGGGCTGTGGCTGCAAACGTCCCCCCACCCCCGCCACACCAAACTACAGGTCAGAAGGCGACACATAAAAGCGATCGGATAAGGATCGCAGGTCCTGGGGAGGGCAGCCACACTCTAAGAGAGACAAACAGAGGGCTGCACCAGCAAACACACAAAAATATGGAAAAAACAAGGGAACGTAGAAACGTGCGTACCAGTGAGGGATGAAGAAGCGTGTCTGGAAAAAAAATGAATCAAAGGAACAGATGTAAACTCGGATTCCCCTAATGTTTCATGCTGGCTAGACACAGGTGACCTGCAGACCTCCTCCGACGGCCGTGTTGGCTGCTGACGACAAAGGGCTGGCCCCTTGCCCTAAGGTGGGGCTGCCCTTGCCACCGTGGGGCTCAGGCTCAGGAGCGCTGATCTGTGGGGCCCACAGCTTTGTGAACGACTTTGTTGGGCGATGCTCGAGGGACATATGAAAGAGACCGTTCATACCCGTTGGGAGTCATGGGTCATCTATTTTTCGATGAATACAGAGCGCCTTATTCTTTCCCCATCATGCCTCCGCCCAAGGAGAAGTATTTCCAAGCCCTCGGTGTGGCTGTGAAGGGAGGCATTTCTGCTCGGGCACCGGGTCTCACGGAGGCTTTCTTGGGCCTGGCGTCTGAGCCCAGTGTCAGCAGGCT
Source organism: Canis aureus (assembly GCF_053574225.1). NCBI lineage: Eukaryota > Metazoa > Chordata > Mammalia > Carnivora > Canidae > Canis > Canis aureus. The sequence goes on from NC_135615.1 coordinate 25,356,873, forward strand.
GTGGGTGGTGAGGTGGTGAGCAGGTGTAACTGGTTCTCTGGGCAGCAACAGTAATGAGGTCACCAGCAAGCCATCCTTCCTGTGTGTTTAAGTGGCACAAGCCCAGAATATCCGCATGCATTTCTCCTGGGGTGATGAGTAGGGGACACTCCTGGGGCCGGTCTGACGCTTGGCCGTGCCGTCTTCTGTTTCCAGATACTTCCTTCAGCTCTGTGTGTGAAGCCCTTCTGAAGGGAAGGTCTTCTCTTCTGGGAGTCAGAGCCCCCGTCTCCCATCACAGAGCACTATGGGGGCCACACCAGACACAGTCAGTGGCAGTTGGGTCACCCTTGTTCCCTGGCTAAGGACATAATCAAAGGTGGTTAAAGAGAAATGTGTGCAGTATCGTACAGGGGTTTCTCCTGGACAACTGGTCTACCCCACACTACCTGGCCTGCTCTTGTGTGTGTGACTCCCATGGGTGACACCTCCTCGTGAGCCTCGGGGGTTTCTCGGCAGCACTCCTCTCTGTGCCTCATACTTGTTGGTACCTCTTTTTCGTCCTGACATCTGAAATCCCAGTTAGACCCTATTCCATTTCATATTAGGTTCCTCCAGAGAAACAGAATCAATAGGAGATAGACAGACAGACAGACAGACAGACAAGGAGGTTTGTTAGCAATGATGGAGGCTGAGAAGTCTCACAAGCTGCTGTCTTTGAGCTGAAGGCCCAGGAAAGCGGGTGGTGTCGTTCTAGTACAAACCCAAAGGCCTGAGAACCGGGAGGGCCAATGGTGAAAGTCTCAGCCCAAGTCGAGAGGCCCAAGAACCAGAGGGTGCAGGATGTACGTCCCCATCCAAGGAACTGAGAACCAGGGAGTGTCAATGTCCAGGGGTAAAAGAGCATGGACACCCCAGCTCAAGCACCTTTGCTCTGCCTTTTTATTCTACTCAGGCTCTCGAGGAGGGGGTGACACCCACCCACACTGGGGAGAGCAGTCTTCTTTACTCAGTCTACCGATTCAAATGCTAATCTCTTTTGGAAACACCCTCCCAGAGGACCCAGAAATAATGTTTTACCAGCTATCTGGGCATCCCTTGGCCCAGCCAAGTGGATACATAAAGTGAGCCATCACACTTTTCCTCCAGGTTTTCCCAAGAATACAGATGCTGCTCCGAGAGTCACAGCTGCCGAAGAGCAGCCACTTCTGATGAATGGCCATCGGATTCTGCTTAAAGCCTAAGCTGTAGGAGAGGACGGCCGGGGCTGGGATCACCTGGAGAAGGGGAGGAGTGAAAGACACTCGGGTGGTCAGGGTGAGGAAGCTAAGGATTCATTTTACCTCCTTTGTACTTTGGCTCTGGGGAAGGTCTAGCTTTGGGCCGGATGTGGGAAAGAGGACCAGCAGGAAGAGGAGCGTGTAAGAACCCTACCCATGCACCTCTTCTTGGGCCCGCATCACACCTCAGTCTTGCTTTACATATAATACTGCTGCGATGGGGAGCCACGGTGAGTTCTGGGGGCTGTCAGGAAGCCAACCCCACCTCTCCAACCCATCCAGTGACAAAGGAGGGAGAACTAGGAGCATTGCCACCATGGCTTCCTGCCCCACAAACCCTGCTTAGTCTCTGAAGACCAATCCTATGACTTCGGTTTGTTATCACGTTTGGCTCCTGGATTGTATTTTTAAGTCGTTTGAAGTCCTTTGATGAGCTGGTGTTTATATTTCGTGTTCTTTCATGCCAAGTGAGTACTTATTATTATCTAGAATTACAAAAGCATTTGGTGTTTTCCAAGCGTGGGCAGCTGGCTCCAGACTCTAAGAATACCTTGCTTTATACGACAGAGGGGTCCGGGAAAAGAATGTACATAAATTGGATTTCTGACAATTTAGTAATATTTGAAATTTGCTAGAGATGGGACCAAAGGGAAACGTGGTTGCTTTTTCTGTTGTTGCTGCTGGTGGTAAAATGAAATAATCACATTCTGTAATGAGTGTTATTGCCTCTATACCAGACAACTGACCTGTTGTAAATCGAGATTGGGGTTGCGTTTTTCATGGTTGGGCCACGAACATAAATGCTTCCTTGCATTGTGCTCCCTACGTAGTTCTGACTTCTCTCTCCCCCTTTTTGCCTCAACCACTTTTATTTGAGTTGGACTGTGACGCACATAAAAAAATCAAGTGCATTAGAAGCCACACCGAGACGTCCAGGGACAATCTCAAGAACCCAGGCTGGCATTCCCCACAGCTCTAGGGGAAGTCATCCGTTTCCTCGACTGGTCCAACTGGCAAAAAGTGATTACAGGAGGAGGTGCTTGTCAAAGCCACTGGTGCAGTGAGAACAGGTCGGGCTGCCCCTTTGTTTTCAGCCCACGACAAATGAAACGACTCCTGTCCCCAGCCCCATCCCATGGGGCTGGTGGAAACTACATCCCAACACCTCTTTAAAACTTTGCCTTGAAAAAAATAAATAAATAAAAAAGTAAAACTTGGCCTTGAAAGCAAGCCCCCACTGCCGAGAGGCAGGTGCACAGAGCAGAGTCTTCACACTTGGTTCCAGGCTCTTCCTAGGCTTGGGGTTCTGTGGATTCTAGATCCTCTCAGGACCTGAGGGCCTTGAGAACCAGGGTCTGGAATGACCTGACGGAGAAGAAGCAGTGACTCACTGGATTAGTTCTGATTTTCTGGTGTGAGGCGGCTGGCTCATTTAAATGAAGTGTAGTCATCTTCCGTCCTCTCCAAGGGGAGCAGTCTCCCCTGGTTTAACAGGGGCCGCAGGTGCCAAAAAGAACAAAGGACACTCGGCCTGCAGATCTGGTTTAGAGGCTGCTTGTGCAAGCTGCCGGGGCAGGGCCGCCCCCGCCACTCTCAGCCCAGCCCTCCTGCCACCCAGCAGGCCCAAGGGGCCTGGGTTCTGGCCTGAGGCTGGTGGCCAGCAAGGGGGGGCTCATCTCCATGGCCAAGCATGCACACTCGTGTGGGGCCTCTGTGACAGGAGGCAGAGATTCTAAAAGGAACAGGTGTAGAGGTCTGTTCTACTTGGCTGTGTGTGGCTGGGCAGAGATGAAGCGGAGATGCACACGGGGGTGGGGGTGGGGGGTGGGGGGGCAGTCTCCGGAGATAGAGATGGGATGAGGCAGAGTTAATGTTGCAGGTTTGTGCCTTCTTAGGACATCGTGGAGATGTGTTTGCTCAGTCCCCTCCCTGGGAAGCAGGCCAGGTGTAGTGTCTGAATCCCATAGGACAAAGGATGGGGTATGGAGCCCAGGCTGCCTTTTTGGGAGAAACTAAAACAAAAACCAAGGGATGGCCGAGTGCTGTCACCATGTGTGTCACAGCCCCCAGGACGCTGTGTTGAGAAGGGTTCTGAGTCTCTATCTGAACTATCAGGTTTCACCTGGAGGGCCTCAGTGGGCTGCCCAGCTCACCAGGAGGCTGTGTTCATCTTTTCTCCTCCCGCCACACATGTGACCTGGGTCACAAGAGCTCTGCTTCTGCGGCTCTCAGGACCCCTTTCTCTAAGAACACAGCCTCATCTGGGCTGGGAGGCAGGAGAGGCCAGAACCTGGAAGGCTGGGCCAGCAGCCAGATGTGGGGCCTCCTCTCGAGAAATGCTGGCAGGTTGGGGCAGTTGATTTGATCGTTGCCTGGGGACAGGAGCTTAGATAATGCTGTGCTCACTCTTCCCAGAGAAAGCCAGGCCTCAAGTCCAGCACGGGCCGGGTGGGGTGGGGGGGGGGTGGGGGGGGTCCTCTGGACATGTGACCAGGTATGGCTGCTGGTCACCTTGAGTAGAAGCCTGGGGATTCTGTTTGGGATTAAATACACTGAAGCCTTTTTAGCACGTAGGGCAGTGCTGATGTATATTAGGTGCTCAATGGATGTTAAATCACATTTGATTTTTCTCTTTTTATTTTTATTTTTTAAATATATTATTTATTTGAGAGAGAGAGCACACATTTGAGCAGGAGGAGGGGCAGAGGGAGAGGGAGAAGCTTTCTCTTTTTTAAAAAAAAACATGGGTGGTTCAGTTAGTTAAGCATCTGCTTTTGGGCTCAGGTCATGATCTCAGGGTCCCGGGATGGAGCCCCACATGGGGCTCTCTGCTCATGGGGGAGTCTGCTTCTCTCTACCCCCCTCCCGTCTCTGTAGTCTCCTTCTCTCTCTTTCTTTCTCAAATAAATAAAATCTAAAAAATTTTTGAAATTTGATTTTTAAAAAATTTTTAAAAATGTGTTAAAATATATTATAGCATGAAACTTACCATTTTAGCCATTTTAAAGAGTATAGTTCACTGGCCTTAAGTGTGTTCACGCTAATTTACAACCGTCACCACCATCCTTCTCCAGAATCTACCTAGACTGGAACTCTGTACCCATTAAGCAATAGCTCCCCATTTCCTACCTCTCAGCCCCTGGCAGCCTTCATTCTACTTTCCAGGGTTTTGGTACTCTAGATGCCTCATGCCAGTGGATAAGATCTCTGCCCTCTTGCGACTGGCTTATTTCACTTAGTACGATGTACTCAAGGCTCATCCATGTTCCAGCATGTGTTAGAATTTCCTTCCTTGATAAGGCTGTGTCCTATTCCATTTTATGTATATATCACACTCTGTTTGGCTGCGGATCCCTCGATGGACTCTTGGGTCGTTTCCACCTTTTGGGTCGTGAATAACGCTGCTATGGACATGGGTGCACAAATAACCATCTGCCCAAATCCCCTCTGCCAGTGCCTTTGCGTATATACCCAGCAGTGGGTCCTTTCTCTTTTGAAACACCTTTAGCAAATCTGACTTTCAAGAACATTCACCGACACAAGGGAAGGAGCCGTCTGCCAGCTTTTGTCTGTGATACTCCCCTGGCAGCTCACCTGGCCCTGAAGAAGCCATCGGCCCAGCTGGCCCCCGTTCCTTTGTGCATCCTCACTCACCCCCAAGGGGACTTCTCATTTCCTTAGGCCACTGGAACATTCACGGATCAGCCTAAACCCACTTTATGAGGCTTCCCTGGAGCCTGGGCTGGAGCGATGGCCCTCCTTCCCACCTCTCTACCACTTGTCCCCGTTCCTGCACATACCTCTATCTCATTGTCCCAGACTAATCTGGCTGACCCTGTCACTTGCCACTGCCTGCGGGGTACAAGCTGAGCTCTGGCACGAGGCCCGACTGTGCCTTCCCCCTTGCGGTCTACACCGCAGGCACTCATAGTTTCACCCTTCTGTGGCTTCTCAGCTGCCCCCCGTGAGCCCCATGCACCCACTCCCCCCCCCAAAACCCATGCCTCTCATGTTTCGCTCCTCCGAGTCCTCCTGTAAGACTCAGCTGCAGGATTCGCTCCTCCAGAAAGCCTCCTTTTTGTGGGCGCCAGAGTAAGAGCTCAGAAATGTCTGGTGAATGAGCAAGAGAACGGCCTTGCCAGTGGTCTCTCTACAGGTGAGATGAACACACCATTCTAATACTTTTTTTTGAGGCAGTCATGCCTGTGATGGGCGGGGGCTCAGGTGAACCCCACTGGGCATCCATCCCCTCCTCAGCTGGACAGTTCTGCATCCCCAGAAGAGGTCAACAGAAACACCAAGGCTTCTTCAGGAGGAAGAAGCCTCTTAAGGACACCGCACGACTGGGAGTCGGACGTGGAATATAGTGGGGATGGGGGACTCTTTAAGGATTTTTTTAAAAATTTATTTGTTCATGATAGACATAGAGTGAGAGAGAGAGAGAGAGAGAGAGAGGCAGAGACACAGGCAGAGGGAGAAGCAGGCTCCATGCAGAGAGCCTGACGTGGGCCTCGATCCCGGGTCTCCAGGATCACACCCCAAGGCAGGCACTAAACCACTGAGCCACCCAGGGATTCCCCGCTCTTTAAGGATTTATTGTGCAAATGTTCAGGCATAGATCTGTGGCACACCTGCACGTGTAGACCTCACTCCTCGGGACTCTGGGGCTTTCCCAGGAGCCATGGATAGCACGGCCGGCCTCATGAGGTCCCCGACCCCCCGGGTCCCCTCGAGTGGGAGCCGGCGCAGGGCTGCGCTCTACCCTGTCCTGGGAGCAGTGCTTACACCCTCCGGGCTGTGACTTACGTATTAACCACCCCATTCCTCGCTGTCCCCGAGCCGGCAGGTTGGACCTCACCTGTGGGCTGCTGGCCGCCGGGCGCGCCGTCTTCCTCGTGCTCCGCGGTGTTTCGGGCCCCGCTACTACCCTCCGCGAGGCGTGCGATCGCCAGGGTGGGACAGTGACACAGATGGTTGATTATCAGCGGCGACTTCTCCGCCTTCGCAGTCCCGCCGGCTTGGTGACCAGCCCCGTGTCTGGGCTCTGCTTTAAGTCTCCTCGGAAGGGAGACGCTTCAAATGCAGCTGCGTTGGTTTTAAAGCAAGATCAAGGGAGCATCAGAGGGTCTGTTCTGTCGGCAGGAAGCCAAAGCCCTTGTGACACGGATTGAACCACTTAGCCTCAGGGTCGTGGGCAGTCGGTGTCTGATGGATCATTTTTCTGTCTTCAGAATGTTAAAAATAGAAATCGTCTCACAAAGCCCCGGGCGAGGAGCACAGAACTTCCCTTCCTTTTATACCTGCTAGCTGAGGCCTGAGACAGACAGACAGATCTCTCTGGAAACGGGCTCCTGTGCCCGGGGCCAGCCTGCCCTGGTCCTCCGTTGCTGGCTCTCCGTTTCGCCGAAAGTCCCACCCTAGCCGCGGTGCTGTCCCCACCATGCGTTGTCCCTTAATCTTTGGAATATGGCAGGGGAAACACCTCCAAATAGTACACAGTCGCATTTCTCCCCTCTGTTCTTTTTTTTTTCCCCCCTCTGTTCTTTATTCCGCCCTAGGGAAGGTCACAGATGGATGGGGATGTCCGGTATGTACATAGATCATGACCAGGCAAAGGGCAGGTGGGTGCAGGGGGATGCAGGTGAATGCAGGTGGATGCAGGTGGATGCAGGGGGATGCAGGTGGATGCAGGTGGATGCAGGGGGATGCAGGGGGATGCAAGGGGATGCAGGTGGATGCAGGGGGATGCAGGGGGATGCAGGGCAACAGAGGGCACCAGGAGAGCCAGGCCAGGTCCCCTTGCCCAGCCCACAGGAGGGGAGTTAGGGCATTTTAGGGGAGGAGGATGGGGGGCCACAGTGGGGACCGTTTCTTAACTCCTGGCGTTTCCTTCCACAGAGAGGGAGCTTTGCCAGCCTAACGCTTCTGGTCTCCTTCTGCCATTTCTGTTCCTAGAGGAAGTGGGATTACTTACACTTGGAAAGGGAGACTCTTTTCGGGGAGCCAGCCTGCCTGCAGACGGCACAGTCTGTCCCCGCCATGAGTATTCCTGGCCAGGACCCCCACGGGGGAGGCCTGCCCCCACACAGCCCAGCCCGTGACTGGTGGTGGAGGGGGGTAGTGAACTTGACCCCAGGGTTGGTATGAGGAAGCCGCTTGTTTGCAGATATTACAAGCCACGCTGTTCTCCAAGATGGATTTTGTCAATAATAAATGTGCTATTTTTCTCTCCATCTGCCTGGCTTCTTTGTCTGATTTCTCCAGGGCTCAGAACTTGGACAGAAGGGAAGGGTGCTATTTTGGGGCCACGTTGAACCCCACCAGTGGCAGGCAGCTCAGCCCCAAGCCCTGATAATTAAAAGGAGAAAGGAGATTGGGAGTGTGTCCTATATCCAGAGTGGCAGTCCCTGAAGTGGGAGGGGGGCAGGGCACGGGCACGAGAAAACACAGGAGCTCAGGGTGGAAAGAAGCACAAGTGTTCAAGACTGAAAAACACCGAAGTTGCTGAAACATTGTGCCCGAGAAAGGAATGATGGAGAAAAGGCTCGAGAAATCGCCAGATTTCTCATGCAGGCTTCCTAGGCTAAGGAGAAGGGTTTGAATTTTATTCTGAGGGCAGTTGGAAGTCACTGGAGGATTTAAGGAGGGCAGGGATAGGGTCTTCCTTAGGCTTCATGATGCCATCCTTTCTAACTCTGTAAAGAAAGGTCTGGGGGTTGGGCAACGAGGCTATAAAGTCTGGGTGAGTGGATGGATGTGGGTGCCATTCACAGAGCTGTGAAGGCTGGCAGGGAGAGGGAAAGGTAATTATATCTCAGATGTCCCCAGACTTCTCAGGGGCAGGGGCAGGTTAGCAGTTGGATGTGGGCTCTGGTGCTCAGCGGGTCTTGGGGAACCTCAACAGTTAGAGATGCGTGTGGGGCGACACCCTCGCACGAGATCTCCGGCTCATCCACATCATCCTTCCTGGACAGTCACTGACTACAGAACAAGAGAAAAACACCTTTTAAAAAATAACTAATAATTGGGGATCCCTGGGTGGCTCAGTGGTTTAGTGCCTGCCTTTGGCCCAGGGCGCGATCCTGGAGTCCCGGGATCGAGTCCCGTGTCGGGCTCCCGGCATGGAACCTGCTTCTCCCTCCTCCTGTGTCTCTGCCTCTCTCTCTCATAAATAAATAAATAAGTCTTTAAAAAAAATAACTAATAATTAAACAGAGTTTGGGGCTGGATGATACAGACCACCTCCTTTGGAAAATTCTGCGTAGAGAGCCTCGCATTAGGAAGAATTACTGCATGATTTTGTTTGCAGGAGATTTCCCTAACTTCCAGGATTTTTTTTTTTTTTTGTCTTCTTTTTACAATAACCAGTTGTCAATCATTTGCCTGTTGAGGGCAAAGAACGCAGAAGACTTTTTATTCATTACAATGGATGGCTTTTGCAAAGGACCCCGTAATTAATGTTTATACGGGGCACGTAGCTTTTTCAAAGACGCCCGTCCCTTCCTGAGACACGCAGCTGTGTTTTACAGCCTGACTTTTCCCCGAGCCAAAGGCCTCCGTAGGGATCCACTATTCATCTCAGCCTCTGCCTCGCCACATTTTTCATAATGGAGCCACTTCCCTGCAATGCTCCTGCCGGCTGGATCCCATTCATCCCCATGAAAGGGGCTGCTGATATTTAAAGTTCAGTGCAGGAAGGTTTCATAATAAGAACTGGGGAAAAATAACATAATCTCATTTTAAAACATTTCCTTCCTCTGTTCTGCTGATAGAATCAAACAATTCAGAGTTCCATCTGCCCTGTAACAGGTCCAGATTGCTTGATGTGGTTTTGAAGTTATTTGCTTCCTTTGTTTCAGGGCATCTCTGGTGGGATCCCCTCCTCTCCTTGATGTATTCAGACCCTGCCATGTGAGCCTTGCGATTCCAGCAGCAAAATAATGAGCCACGTTGTAGGAAAATGTCACTCTGCCCCGGCAGCCGCTACCTGGGGCCGGGGAGGGAAGTCGAGCTCGGAAAGCAGAGTCTGTTTTCACTTAAAGGAACAATTTTAAAAGTTAATATGAAAACACACAAGTTGAAAAGAGAACAAGAGGAAGCTGAGTGCGGGTCTGTAAGTGACATGCTCTGCGGAGTGTCCCCGTCGGCTTCACCTGCTCTGTGGGGCTCTAACGACCCAAGCCATCGATGGCCCAGAGCTCCATCCGAGCCCGAGAGGTCCCGGGTATGACCTCACTCCTACGCCTCTCCCTGCTTGTTCCTATCTTGGGTCCCACTCCGCCCATCCCCTTTCCTCTGGCTTCCAGGTCAAGGGCTGGCATTTTTTTTTTTTTTTTTTGGTAAAGTGCTATGTTTCACCTGTTCAAGCTGCTCTAACAAACTATCGCAGACTGAGTGGCTAATAAGCAACAGATCCTTCCTTCCTTCCTTCCTTCCTTCCTTCCTTCCTTCCTTCCTTCCTTCCTTCCCTCCTTCCTTCCTTCCTCCCTCTCTCCTTCCTTCTTTCTTTTTTTTTTCAAAAGATTTTATTTATTTATTCATGAGACACACACACACACACAGAGGCAGAGATACAGGCAGAGGCAGAAGTAGGCTCCATGCAGGGAGCCCGATGTGGGACTCGATCCCAGACTCCGGGATCATGCTGAGCCAAAGGCAGATGTCCAACCACTGAGCTACCCAAGCGTCCCTCATTCTTTCTTTTTTAAAGATGTATTTATTTGTTTTTAGAGAGAAAGAGAGAGTGCAAGCAGCGGGAGCAGGAGAGGGAGAGAGAGAGGATCTCAAGCCGACTCCTTGCTCAGCGCAGAGCCTGACACAGGCCTCAGTCTCCATGTCCATGAGATCATGATCTGAGCCGAAATCAAGAGTTGGACATTCAACCAACTGAACCACCCAGGCACCCCGTGACATTTATTTCTTACAGGTCACTGCGAAGTCCAAGATCAAGGCACGGCAGATCCAGTGTTTGGTGGGGACCCAATTCCTAGACAGTACCTTCTAGATATACCCTCACATGGCAGAGGCAGGGAAGGGAGCTCAGGGGGGCCTCTTTTATAAGGACATGAACCCCATTCATGAAGGCTCCACCCTCACGACCTCAGCACTTCCCAAAGGTCTTGCCTCCCTATATCATCTCCTTGGACCATAGGTTTCAACACATGAATTTTGGAGGAACACAAACATTCAGACCATTGCAGGCCGGAGGGTAAATACGTTAGGCCCCATGGAACACACAGCCTCTTTTACGACTATTCAGCTTTGTCAGGTCACCTGGAAGCAGCCACAGGCAACACGTGAAGGATTAAGGGTGACCGTGACCCAACAGAACTACTTACAGACGGTGAAATTTGAATTTCAAGTAATCTTTCCATGTCACAAAATAGTAGACTTCTTTCGATTAAAAAAGAAAAAACATTTAAATGTAAATAAGAAATATAAGGGGGCCATGGGTTGTACAAAAAACAGGCGGTGAGCAGGACAGATTTGGCCCATGGGCCATAGTTTGCTAACCCCACTCTGGTTGTGGCCGTCATGCTCATCTTCCCTCTGGTCCCAATGGTTCGCGAATTCCTCCTTCCATGTTGGCGAAGATCCCTTCTCTACAGACACAAGGATGACAGTGAAAGTTGCTATCGGATTGCATCGGAAAGGTGGAAGGATCATTGTCTTTCTTTCTTTTTTTTTTTTTTAAAGATTTATTTATTTATTTTAGGGTGCAGAGGGAGAGGGTCTCAAGCAGACTGCATGCTGAGTGCAGAGCCTGATGTGCGGCTCGATCTCACCGCCCTGAGATCATGACCTGAGCTAAGACCAAGAGTCAGACACTAAACCAACTGAACTACCCAGCTGCCCCTCTATTCTTTTATCCTCATTTTCTGTTTTTTTTTTTTTTGTTGTTGTTGTTTTTTGTTTCCCTCGGTGCTCTGCCTCTCTGCCCACCTCCTCTAAGGTTTCATCCTCTCCTGTTTTACCTTCTCTGGTAGGCGTTCTGAATGCTCTTCCAAGGTATTCTCATCAGATCTGTGGTTTTGACTCCCCTCGTGTCTCAGGCTGGGCAAACGCAGACCATATGGACTGTGACGCAAGTTTCTTGGGTTTGCCACCAAACAGAAAGAAGGATGAATGGGGGAGGTTTCCATAAGCCCAAATCTATTCAGTTTAAAGGAGCGCCCTTTATTCTGAGGTGACGGCTTTTATATTTTGTGGAATGACCGTGTCTGACCTTTTGTGAAGTGCTGGTGGCTGTAGACGGTCATGTTTAACAAAGACCAAACTCTTGGCATTGTTGACAAGGACCCCATACATCTGCCGCGCATCTGCTCTACATCTAACATTACAGCCCCTTTTCCTCACCATCCCTGGGAGGGGTGATTTTATCTGTCAACTTGACTAGGCCACTGGGTGCCCAGATATATGATGTTTCGGTGAAGATGTTTTCGGATGAGATTAACACTTGAACTGGTAGTTCAGTAAGGCAGATCGCCCACCCTCCCAGTGTGGTGGGCCTCACCTAATCAGTTCAAAGCCTGAACAACAGGCTGACCTCCCCGGAGCAAGGAGACTTCCTCCTGCCTGACAGCCTTTGGACTGGGACAGTGGCTTTCCTCCTGTCTTTGGACTCAAACTATGACATCAACTCTTCCTGGGTCTCGAATCTGCTAGAGGTGAGACTGGGATACGCCATCGTCTCTCCTGGGTCTCCAGTTTGCCAACCCACCTGCAGATCTTGGGACTTGCCCACCTTGAGAAGCACATGAACCTATTTCTTCTAAGAAATCTCTATGTGTATGCATCCTACTGGCTGTTTCTCTGGAGAACCATGACTTTAAAAAATTTTTTTTTATTGGAGTTCAATTTGCCAACAACACCCAGTGCTCATGGCCAACAAGCACATGAGAGAACCATGACTAATGCAATCCCTCCCCATTCGAATTCTCTGCAGCAGCCTTCACCTTTCAGTTCGTTGAAAGCACTAAGTCCCTTCTCCCTGTGGGGACCCTCTACCCCTCCCTCATGTCCTGTAAAGCCGGTTCTGCCTCAGGTCTCAGCTCAAGCATCACTCCTTTAAGAAAAACCTGACCCCACTGCACCCCCCACCCCCACTATCCAGACTCCCTCTAAACTTTTTCCAAGTATTTACTATAACTGTACTTTAAATGTTTCTTTGTGAATTTTCTTATTTACTTATGTAATATCTCTGTCCCTTCCAGGACGATACGCTTCCTGAGGGCAGGACCACGGCTGTCTTTTCAGCACTGTAGTCACAGCACGTGGCATAGGGCCGTGCACAGGTGGGCGAATCATTGTGCGGACACCTGCACCATGGCTGGCGCTATGCTGGAAGGGATTATGTTCTGCAGAAGACAACAGAAGTGTAAGGGCAGGGTGAAGAAATACATCGCCTGCCTGCTTTAGTCTGTGTCAAGAAGTCTCAATCCTGAAGAGAAAGGTTTATTTTTTTTCCTGCTAGTTAGAAAAATCACTACTTCTCTGTCATGGCTAAGATAAAACTCAATTGAATTGAGGCAATGAGGTGTTTTTCAGTTGGGTAGCTTTTCTTGTGTGTGTGTGTTTTAAGTGTGTGTCTAGCTGGATGATACTAAATGACTAGGAGTGGGGACGGATGAAATCCTAATTTTCATGTCTTCACTTTATCCATCTCCCACTTTCCATAATGACTTCCATGTGGGGATAAACACGATTCATAACTTGTGCTTTTGAGTGAAAATGTATAGGTTGTAGCTCTCGGGTAGGCCTCATTCCTCTCTTTTAGCAGAGACTTCCTGTTAAGCCAGGTTGTCCTTGAGTACTGTCGCCTCCCTGGGCACCAGGGTGAGTGAGGCTGAGCTCATTGGCACTGGGTTCTGGAGGGCGGGCCACACCACGGCTCAGAAAGTTCCCACACTTTTTCTCCTTCTTCCATCACTTCTTTCTCCTGCCTTTCTGTGTCCTCTCACATGCTGACTTGGCCTGTTTCCATCAGAGGTTTGGAGCAGCCTCTTCCTTTTATTCCTTTATCATGTGCTACTTTCCATTGACAGTTCTCCAAAGGAAACAACATGAAGTCAACTGAAGAAGAGGATTTCAAAATGGTAGTGAGGACATTGGTGATGTAGGAGGCCATTGACTCATGATCGGTCAACAGATGCACTATCGTAAATGATTGGGAGTTAGAGAGTTTAGATGATCTATTTGTTCCCTACTTAATATGTATTGGAAATTTCTCAGAAGCAGTGCAGAAGGTGGTGTTGGAGCCAGACAGCCAGCACTACAGAGAAAAGAAAGGAAAGAAGGGAGTCGGGAAGGGAGGTTGGTGTTGTCTGGTGCGGGGTACTGTGCCCACGCCGAGGGATGGGCCTCACGAGACTCATTCCTGTGCAGGCTCCTTCTGCAACCTGCCTGGAATGCTGTTTGCCCAGATACCTCCCCGGCCAGCTGCCTCGCCTTCTTCTAGCCTTTCTGCAAATGTCGTTTTGTCAATGAAGCCTCCTTTGCCTGCTACATTCTGCGTTTTGTGTCTCCCCAGAATCCCTGTGTTGGAGCCCTATAATGGTATGTGGAGGTGGCGCCTTTGGGAGGTGATTAGGTCATGAGGGGGAAGCCCTTAGGAACAGGATTAGTGCCCTTAGAAGAGAGACCCCAGAGAGCTCCCCTGCAGAGAGAAGACAGCCATCCGGGAACATGGAAGTGTGCTCTCACCAGACACTGAACCTGCCAGTGACTTGATCTGGATGTGCCAGTCTCGAGACCCATGAGAAACAAATTTCTATTATTTATAAGCCACCCAGTCTATGACATTCTGTTATAGCAGCTCAAGCAGACTAAGACACTCACCATACTATTAATGTCATCTAAAAGTCTAACACCTCGCCCCCTCTGGAACATTCCCTGCCCTGTACCCTCCAATCCCCTTTAACTTCTCCAGCTTTTTCTTTTTATAGCATTTGTTATCTTCCTGTATACTAACATATACTAACACACTTATTTATTCTGTACATTAGTTGTGTTTGCTCCTAGAACATATGCTCTATGACGGCTCATCTGTTTTTCCGTTGGCGTATCCTAAGTGCCTACAAAAGTGCCTGCGTATGGTAAATGCTTGCTGAATATGTGTTGAACACACACATATGGTCACATAATTTCAGGAGATTTACTTCTGTTTACTTTTTTAGGAAGATTCGTTTATTTATTTTAGAGAGAGGGTGGGGGAGGGGGCAGAGAGCGAGAGAGAATCCCAAGCAGATTTGCGCTAAGCTCGGAGATGACATGGGGCTCAACGTGGGTCTTGATCTCACCACGCTGGGATCGTGACCTGAACCGAAATCAAGAGTCAGAGGCTTGGGACGCCTGGGTGGCTCAGCGGTTTAGCATCTGTTTTCCACTCAGGACAGGATCCCAGGGTCCTAGGATGAAGTCCTGCATCGGGCTCCCTGCGAGGACCCTGGTTCTCCCTCTGCCTATGTCTCTGCCTCTCTCTGTGGGTCTCTCATGAATAAATAAATAAAATCTTAAAAAAAAAAAAAAAAGAGTCAGAGGCTTAACCTTCTGAGCCACCCAGGTGCCCCTATTTTTGTTTACCTTTCAAAGCATCATTACGTTCAGATTGATAAATAATTTACCCACCAACATCTGTTAGTTGGTGCTTGCTTCTTTTGTTTCCTGCTTTTTAAGTGGCTGAGAGGCAATCACTGAGGTGGGGTAATTTTATTGCTAATGGAAATGCTAAATTTGCATCCAAGTGGCAGGTATATACTCTCTCTGGATGTTTCCAGTTCAGATTTCAAGTGCTAAAGACAGGGGAGGATCGAGGAGGAAGGCCGAGGATGGGACTGGTCTAGGTCAGGTTTAGCTGAAGGAGGGCCAGGGGAGCACAGTCCAGGCAGCAGGCACCGGGCAGAGGCGCAGAGGGAAACACACAGCGCTGGAGAGATGAGCCCATCCCAGAGGTGCGGGGGTGCGGAGGGTGGATGCTAAGAACCGGGAAAGCCGGGCAGAGGAGTTTGGCATTTTATGGTGAGCCTCAAAGAGAGAAGAGGTGGATGAAAGCTTGTTCGAGAAGTCATGTGGTCACTCTACAGAGGCTGGCCTGCAAAGTGGGGCCAGAGAAAGTCCGAGAAAGAAGCTGCACAGGTGTCACCCACAAGCGAGTGAAGGTCTGAGCAAGGTGCTACTAGTCCAGGGTGATCTGAAAGGGATTTTGAAAAAAACAACAAAAATTTTCTAAATTTTCATTATGAAAAGTTTCAAACATACAGAAATATGTAAGAGTTTATCACTATACACATACATGCAGACACACACACAGCCTTGATTCAACAATAGAATTTTAATTAGGTCTTATTTCGCTTGCCAAGAACCTACAAATGGTGGGTTACGGTAAATACATTATACATAGAGAGGAATATTTTAACATTGTTATAGTAGGACCCCAGATTCAACATGTGATCGTATTTTCTCATTATGATTTTAACAGTCAAGACTTTACTGCCATTTTTAATATACTTAGTCCTTGAAGATGAACCAACCGCCATGTGAAGTCACATTTCATTAATTTAGCAAGGAAGGCAATGTGATGCTGTTTGGCTCTACTGCATCTGTGATTATAATCTCTGCCAGCAAAATATTTTTTAAACGTTCACGTTAGCTGGGTCGAGATGAAAAATATTGTTTTGTTCTCCTCTAAAGGAAACAAAAGCTCGTGTGGTTAAGATTTTATGCCAAACATTCTCTGAGGACAAAGAGTTCATTCATGCTTCACCATTAACCTCTCGTGTGTGTGTGTGTGTGTGTGTGTGTGTGTGTGTTGGGGGGGTAAGAGTGAAGTATATGAAGGTGAAATTATTGAGGAAAACACACTTATTGGCCTGCCATGTGCTGGTCTTCCTTGACTTAGGATGGGACTGTGTCCCAACAAACCCATCAGAAGTCAAAAACAGTGTCAGTGGGAGATGCATTTAATACACCTGACCTGCAAGCATCATAGCTTCCTTAGCCTGGCCTGCCTTAAACGTGCCCCAAACACTCCCACAGCCGACAGGTGGGCAAAATCACCTCACACGAGCCTATTTGATAATCAGGGGCTGACGGTCACACGGCGTGTATTGAGGACTGTCCTGAAAGTGAAGACCAGAGCGGCGGGATGGGTGCAGGATGGGTGTCGGGATGGGTGGTCACGCTCGTGATCGCTGGTGGCCTGGGAGCTGCGGCTCACTGCCCGGCATCGAGACAGGCCTGACCCCACTAACCCAGGACAAGATCCAACTTCAAAATTCTAAGTATGGTTTCTACTGAATCTATATCACTTTTTCGCACCATCATAAGGATGAAAAATCATAAGTTGGACTGTCGTTAGGTCAGGGACTGTCTGCAGTATTCTTTTATTTCCACGTTTCTTCCTTTCCCCAGTGCCCAGTTTTAGGTTGCTTTTATTGCTGCTTGTTTGTTTGCAGCCTGACCCGGCGTTACTTTCTATGTCTATCAGTTCTTAGGCCAGAGAGATGGGCACAACCTATTAAAATGCCAATTCCATACATGCAAACTGTTTCAGCCTCTCTGTTTTATTTTATTATTTTATTTATTATATTTATTTTTGGCCTGTTTTAAAACTACAGTTGAGGGACGCTTGGGTGGCTCAGCTGTTGAGCATCTGCCTTTGGCTCAGAGTGTGATCTTGGGGTCCTGGGATCGAGTCCCACATCAGGCTCCTTACAGAGAGCCTGCTTCTCCCTCTGCCTCTGTCTCTGCCTCTCTCTCTCTCTCTCTCTCAGCCTCTCATGAATAAATAAATAAAAAAACTTTAAAAAAAATAAACCACAGATACCTTGGAGTCCCAAAGGTTGAGTAGTGTGATGTTGAGGTCCTCTGAATTCCTTATGTGGTGCACCTCTCCTAGGGGAGGGTCAAGAGAAATGACCTGACGTTCAGTTGGGAGCTATAGATTGTTGCATTATAGTGAGGTTCCCACAACCACCGTCCTTAGGGATGCGTATGCCTCATTCTGAGGGGGTGAGACAGACGTCTGGAGAACCACAGTTCAGAATAGATTGCTGGGGCAGCCCACCTGATGGAGATAGGTGGGACCTGCATGTCAAACACCCAATCCACTCTGGAGGTAGAGGGCACGGCAGAGAAAATGGAGATACTCTCACTTAGTACCCTGGGAAGAAGCTCCATCCTTCTCAGCAATCAGCACTATTTATTTACCTGCTTTTTGAAGACAGGCGATCTTGTTTCTTTTCCCCATTTTTTTTTAAAATTCATTTTTACAGGACGCCTGGGTGGCTCAGTGGTTGAGCATCTGCCTTTGGCTCAGTGTGTAAGCCCAGGGTCCTGGGATCGAGTCCCGCATTGGGCTCCCTGCATGGAGCCTGCTTCTCCCTCTGCCTGTATCTCTGCCTCTCTCTGTGTGTCTCTCACGAATAAATGAATAAAATCTTTTTTAAAAAGGTCAAAAAATAAAATTCATTTTTACTTGCACAAGTAGCACATAAATACATTCTCCTTGTAAAGGAGACATCTAGACAGACCAAAAAACCCTCTTAATTCCCCAGTCCCTAACCTTCTTCCTCCTTCAGAAGTAATCACTATTATCAGTTTGGTATAAATCTGCCCAGATTTTCTGGCTTGCATTTGCATGACTGTATTTGCATAGACAAATGTATACCCTTCTGTATGCATTTACATAACTAACGTCATGATTTCTGCAGCATTCTGCAACTTGCAGCTTCAGTGAACAGTATGTCTTTGGGGTCTTTCCGTGAGATCATTTATGTGGTCTTTTCCATGTAAATTTACGTCATTCTTTTCTTATCACTACTATATTCCATGGATGTGCCAGACTGTAACTAATCTCCCCAGTGATGGCTACTTAGGTTTATTTCCTTTTTTAAAAAATTGTAAACACTGCTATAATAAACATTCTTTGTTTCTTCCATACACTTGTCAGAGGCTCTAGAACAGCTGGAGACTGAGAGACACCCAGAAATGAATTGATGGTCGAAAGGCACGGCCATTTCATAAAGATAGACACCGCCAAATTGCCACCCCCCAAAAGTCTTACCAGTGTGCACCGGTGTATGAGAGAGGATCTATTTCTCCACCTCTGCTGTGGATCATCTTGCATGTTGACCACTCTGTTTTGCCAAAACGCAGTATCTCACTGTCTATCATGATTTGTATTTCCATGAGAATCGGGGCAGGGGGTTTGAGCAAACTTGTTATCCACATGCCCAACCATTTTTCATCTTTTTTTTTCTCACTGAGATGACTTAGATGTTTCTTTCCACAGATATGTGTGTGCATAGTTACAGAAAGATGTGTGTGATCTGAAGGGGCTGAAATGGAGATTCGGTCCTCTTGGACCTGGCCACTTTCGCTGGGTATGGTACTTGTGTTTGGGGTCTGGACTGTGGTGGGACCAGGGTCCTGCCGTTGACCTAGTTTTGAAGGCTTACAGTTACTAGTTAGTAAACATGATGGCTTTTTCTTTTAAGATTTAATTTGTTTATTCATGAGAGACACAGGCAAAAGGAGAAGTAGGCTCCTGTGGGGAGCCTGATGTAGGACTCGATCCCAGGACCCTGGGATCATGCCCTGAGCCCAAGGCAGATGCTCAACCACTGAGCCACCCAGGTGACCCAAACATGATGGCTTTTAATGAGAGAATTCTCTCCTACTTGGAGGCTGTTGATGCCGAGTCAGGTTTTGTCACTTACCATGTCCCTCTTACAGGGCCTGATTCTCACTCTGGTCAGCTGGTCAACTGACCCCTTCCAGCTCCCCGTTCAGCCCCCGCTGTGTGGTTTTCATTCACCTGCAGAAACACCTGGGCCTCTGCTGGGGGCTTCTCATCACCAGGAGCAGATCTAAGGATGTTGTTCTCCTGGCTACAGTTGATCCTGTCATTTATCAGCATTTCTTCTGAGCAGGAATGTTTTCATACCCTTCCCTCCTTGACTTCCAATCACACAGTTTAAGCTTGACCTAGACCTTCCTCTTCCCCATTTCCACCAACAGCGTTCTAGAATCCACCTTGGGTCTTGAGCAGAGTGGAAGACTGGAGAAATCCCCAGGCCTGGAGGTGTGGGTGGGGCTGCTCGTGGCCTTTCCACTGGGTGTCTCTGCTAGGCACCCCTTGCTGGTGCCCTCTGCCCTCCTATTTCAGCCCAGCTGGGTACCCCAACTTCCTCCCGCCTGCCTGCAACCCAGTCCTGCGACCTTCCCTGCCCACCAGGAGGCAGACATGGTATCTTCTAAGAGGTGGGGGCAGCGTCTGCAATTGGACCTACGGATCCCTAGACACCCAACAGCTGCTCACCCCTGGATGCTCTCTTTCCTGGCTCCCTGAAAATGCACCGACATTGACCAAGCTGATGCTTCAATGTCCAGTCACTGGTATGCTTTCCGTTTCCCGTGCGCCGTTGTCTCCTGGACATGTTGGTCCACATGAGTGCTAACTACCTTTCCACGATAAAGTCTTTGAAAAGGAGATAGACTGGTTCAATGCAATTCTCTTTTATACAGTGCTTAGCCCTAAACTGTAAGCAATTAGGGACTTAGGTAATGCTTCCTGGTGGGGAATAATAGTACAGGAAATTGTTTCTTTCATTATGTCATTCTTGGACTTTCTTTGACTTACCTCTTGACTGGATGGAAGGTGGGAGGAGTAGAGGTAGAATGGTGGTAATTTTTTTTTTTGAAAACTTTTTTCCAGGCGTTGAAAGTCTAATTTTCATATATTCCATAGAGGGTCTGATTTCATGCGTAGCTCTGGAAATGTAAATCGTATTTGCAAAGCCAGGTCGCATTTGGTTCCAGAAGGAGCTGCCATGTAGGGATCTGAACACACATATGAATGAGGGCATCCCATCCTTGGCATCGAGTCACTGCAGTTCTGCTTTGGAGACCTGTCATCCCAAATGGAACAAAATAGGCAGGGGAAGGCATCTTTCCTCATCCCTTGAGCCTCCCAGATGCTCTCAAGAAAGTTTTCCATGGTGAGGGGACCTCGTGTTTGGTCAGATTCTTCTTTTTAACAGTAAACGTTTACAATTTAAGGACTTTTTAAAGTTTACATAATTTAAGGAATTTTTTTGAAAAGTATGACTTTTTTGGAGAGAGATGTAGGCATACATTTATTTTATTTGAAGACTAAATGTTTTAGAGGAGGTATATAGTATTTGGAATCGGGAAAAGCTATGGGTTTTTGGTTTTGATTGTTTTCGTTTATGAAACTTAACCCTTCTTGGGGCACCTGGGGGCTCAGTCAGTTAAGCGTCTGCCTTCGGCTTAAGTCATGATCCCGGGTTCCTGGGATCCAGCCCCACATTGGGCTCCCTGTTCTACTGGTTGCCCGCTTCTCCCTCTTCTTCTGCTGCTGCTCCCCCAGCTTGTGCTCTCTCTCTGTCAAATAAATAAATAGATAAGAAAGAGAGAGAGCTGCAGAGAGGGGCAGAGGGAGAGGGAGAAGCAAAATACCAGCTAAGCGGGGAGCCCAATGTAGGGCGGGATCCCAGGACCCCAAGATCATGACCTGGGCCCAAGGCAGACGCTTAACCGACTGAGCCACCAAGGCGCCCCAGTGAGCCTGTCTTTAAAGGGTTTGCCCCCAGAGGATGTAGCTGAGCTTTAATTAAAAAGTGGGGGGGGGGGGGGGCTGGGACTTCCTGACTCATGGTTTAGTGCCCAGGGCCAGATGTTTGGTAGGACAGGAAGTAGAGGGAACCTGCTCAGAGAAAGCATATGCTCCCACCAGCTGCTGACCAGCCTGCCACCAAGGGACTTCCCCTGGCCACTCTGAAGACAGTTCCTCCTGGTTCTGTGAACCACCTTGGGGTGGGAACTGGTGTCGGAGGGTGGAGGGACGCTGGCACTCAGGAGCTGGGTTGGGGGAGACCACGCAGGTCCTCGGTGTGTCCCCAGCTACATGTGTCCTGGGCTGGCCCAGCAGAGTGAGGCAGGCTCCCTGGGAAGGCATGGGGGGTGGGGGGGGGAGCATGGTGTTAAAAAAAAAAAAGAGGCCAGGAGAAAGCAAATGGGCTCTCCTGTCTCATTTAACTTAATTTTTAGTTCAAAATTCAAAATTCTTTCAACAGTCTTCCTAGTGCCTTGTTCCCAGCTGTCTCTTTCACTCCACTTCCTGATGTGACTGTTCGCTTCGGTGTGCCTGATTCCCTTGTTAGCTTGGCCCTTTGTTTGTTTTCCACTTTTGCTGCATTGATCCAGGCTTTCCACCCCCCCTTCCTGCTGGTTCCTGCAGTTTCCAGAACATACTTTACAGACAGCACTCTTCTCAGGCATTGGGTGAAAAGCTTTATTTATTTATTTATTTTGAAAAGCTCTATTTTTTGTGAGCATATTTTTCCCTTTCTCTTAAAAAAAAAAAAAAAAAAAAAGCCCTCTCTTTATCTCCCTCTGGTTTCTAAAGTCTCATTGTTCATTTCCTCCTAGGTCGACTTCCTCCTTTACCCCCTTACCCTCACTGTGAGTTGCTTTTTTTTTGGTTATGGCTTTATTGTGATATAATTCACATGCCATACAATCCATCTATTTAAAGTACACAATTCAGTGGCTTTTGGTATGATCACAGAGTTGCATATCCATCACCACAAGCAATTTGAAATCATTTTCATCACCCCCAAAAAAGAAATCCTGCCCGCAGGGATAGTCGCCAACCCCCCCACCCCAACACACACACACACACACTCCAGGCCCCTGGAGACTGCTGCTCTGTTTTCTGTGTCTCTGGACTTGGGTACTCTAACATTTCACATAAATGGAATCATCATGTAGCATTTGTCTGTTGTGACTGGCTTCTTTCACTTACCAAGCTGTAACATGCATCAGGACCTTGTTTTTACTGTCAATGCCCAGAGACATCCTGTGTCCAGGTGGTGTGGATGAGGGTAGGGCCAAGAGTCAGGTGCAGTGAAAAGGAGCATGCATCACGTGGAAAAGAATGCAGAGTGATAGATCATTGAAATGCAATGTGGAACCTTTGCCAAAAGTGCTTACAAATATTATCCTGTAGCATATTGAGGACCATTAAATATGTCCTGGTGGAAAGTATGACAACATCTTCAGAATGGAGGAGGGGCTCAGTTCAGAACATTCCTGCCATGCAAATCTCAGTGCTCCCAACACCCTCCTCTTGTCCCTATCCCCCTTCTTCCCTCTACTTTTTTTGTGGAAGGAGCAGCCACAGCCTGCTGGGAACGACATGCCCGTAACGTTGGGCCCATGTCCGGGTGTTTCCATTCTGGTCTTGGTCGAGAAGGAGGGAAACGATTTCCTTATTGGGAATTTGAAAGGGCCCAAATGAGGAAGCATAGCTAGACTGAAAGTTTTAAAAAGATGTTATCGAGTCAAGACATTGAATGGAGAGGGCTGGGAGACCAAATGGTGTTGAACCCGACAGTGTCAGCCAGCTGGCACCTGGGAGTGAACTTGGGTAGGTATGTGTGGTGAGGGAATCCAGGAAACGGTGTCTTGGATTTCCCTTGTTTCCCCTGGCCAAGGTCACAAACCTTCCCAGGGCCTCCAGGGTAGGACTCCGAAGAGCTGACATGTTGAAAGTCAAGAATGATGAGCCATTGGTGCTAATCAGCACCATAAGCTAAGAAAGGGCCATCGGAGCAGGATGGGAAAGTTCCCCTCTTGCAAAAGGATCTCAAAAATTATATTAATGGCTACAAAATCCATTAAAGTTGAATATAACTAACTTGATTAATGTGGTTCCAAAACACTAATAGAGAAAAGGAGAAAAAGGCCATTTTAAAGCTCTGGAATGGCTGAAATCTCCAATATTTTGAGTCTGGGTTGGAGAGAAAGAAGGAAGTATGATTTACCCGGCCTCGCTGTCAGATGGTCCACTGCTGTTAAAATCTGAAAATCTGGGGCTCAGGCTCATCCTGGCTGGCTCTTCTCTGCCAGTCATGCTCCCTGAAGGTCCCATGTGGTGTTGCTTATGCTCCTGGAGTATTACAGGGCTCCGGCAATAGCTACTTCACTTCCAATCTGCTCTAACTCCAGGACCCAGACAAGCATCCGCAGAGCTGAGAAGAAACAGATTATGCTAATAGCCACCATGCCATATTCAGAAATAATTCGTTTACTCAAATGCCAAATGGGCAAGTATTCCCACCTGAGTAATTAAACTGGGTGCTAGGGACAAAGCCATGCATAAAGCATTCTTTGCCCTGGCTAGACTGAATGTGTGCCCCCTACACACACACCTGTGTTGAAGTCCTAATCCCTAATGTGATGATATTTGGAGGTCAGGACTCTGGGAGCGACTAGGTCATGAGAGGGAAGCGCTGTAAATGGGATTAGTGCCCTCATGGAAAAATAGCAGAGAACTCCCTCACCTTGTCCCTACATAAGGACACAGCGAGAAGATGGCATCTGTGAACCAGGAGGTGGGTCTTTACCAGACACTGGATCTGTGGGTGCTTTGATCTTGGACTTCTAGCCTCTAGAATGAGAAGGAAATGTTTATTGTCCATAAGCCACCCCTCCTGTGGTTCTGTCACAGAAGCCTGGACGAACAGAGAGGGCCTGCTCACGGGGCCGTCAGTGCATCACAGAGAGGCATTAAATGTGCTTGGAGGCAACTGCAGGAAATGCTATGAAGCGTAATGGTGAGCCTGTGTTGCAGGGACCCTACCTGAATTGGAAATGTGCTCTTGCCCCCTGATGAGTTCAACTCCGTTTCTGGGTCAGGAGCCTGGTGCCTGGATCTTTCTGCATTTAAGTTCTTAGCCCCCTTGCACATAAACTTGTCTCAGGCTACCCCACTATTTTTTCCAGACCTGCCCAGGTATATCCCATAGGACACAATCATAGTCAGGACTCAAGCTGAGATCCCTGTTGTGTGTGTGACAGGTATTTAAAAAGTTTTTTCTCTCTCTCTTTTTTTTTTTTTCGTGGCAAAAAACATATAACATAAAAGTTACCATCTTAACTGTTTCTAAGGGCACAGAATTAAGTACGTTCACCTCGTTGTGCAGCCATCACCACCATCCATCTCCAGACCTTTTCCATCTTTCCAAACAGAAACTCTGTCCCCCTCCCCTCAGCCTCTGGCAATATCATTTTACTTAATATTTGACTATTCTAGGTGCCTCATGTAAGTGGATAACAGATTTTATGTCTGATTTTAGTTCACTTCACATGATGTCTTCTAGATTCATATGTTGTTGTAGCAAATGTCACAAATTTGTGTGTATGTGTGTTCTAAGTATTTAAGAGGCCTCTTCCCCCACTCTTGCCAGGGTCCCTGCAGGAAATACATGGTTTTAGATAGTCCCATGGATATTGAACAGAATTTCATGAACCATTTATAAGGGTGTGAGTTTAAGGAAGCCAACAGGGGGTGGTCAAGACCCTCAGAATGAGCAACAGTAGAGGAACTGTTACCACTCCAAGGCCTGGAGGAGGCAGGGGAGGTGATGATTACCAGAACCTGTGGGGAGAATTGTAGTTGGAGATAAAGCCACCAGACAGGAGCTGAAGCCTTGGGGAGAGAGGAGCAGAGACCCTCACCTCCCTTCTTCACCCACCATGCTTTGTGGTACCTAACCCAACCAGGAGCCAGAGGGCAAGAGTGGCCCTCCCAGGCACAGGCGGGGTCCAAAGGACGGAGATGGGATCTGAAGGAGCAAATGGTATATCCAGCATACCTACTTCCCGCAAGGGGTTGACTGTGGGTTGAACAGGGATGCAAGACAGGGAAGCTGAGAACAGAAGTGGGCTGGGTTCCTCAAACAGAGAAAGGGTGGAAGATACTCAGATACTCAGAAGGAAAATAGGTCTGGAGGGAGAGAGGAGATGGGGAGAATAAAGAGAAAGTAGAATTGACAGTTCCCATGAGGAATACTCAGTAGAAACTTCAGGAAGAAGAGATATCTAAAGAGGACTTACTGCGTGACTATCTAAAACTCCCTTCTCAGCGTCCTCAATGGATCCGTGGTAAAGATACACTTTCTTGTCAAGGCTTTTGTAGAATTGTGAATGTGATGTGTCAGAGCACACCTAGGCACAAGATAGTCCAATGTTACTTGACAGTAGACTGTCCCACCCAGGTCCACATCCCAATCCTAGAACCTGTGAATAGGTCAGCTTATGTGGAAATGGGGAGTTAAGTTTGCAGATGCGATTGAGGTTGCTGGTCTGCTGACCCTGAAGTAGGAAGCTTCTCCTGGTTATGTGGGCTGGTCTGCTGTGAGGACGAGGATTGTTACTGGGGAAGAGAGTGGCCGAAGAGTCAGCGTCACAGCCCTGTGATGTGAGAATGACTCCACCGGCCCTTGCTGGTTTATGAGACGGAAGCAGGCCGCAAGCCAGGGAGGCATCTGGGAGTTGGAAAAGCCCTCAGGACACCCTGAGTTTAGCCCAGTGAGACCTCAGATTGTGCAGACTTTCAACCTCTGGAATTGTAAGATAACATATTTGTGCTGTTTAAGCCACTAAACATGTTGTAACTTGTTACAGCAGCCATAGAGACTAAATACACTTGGATTTTATGAGTTTGGAGCAAAGTTAGCTAAATTTTGGAAAAAAAATTGGAGCCGTTTACAATTACCATAGATACTGTATTTATAGCTAAACTGGTAAAGTTGACTGATGAAGTTTTGATTAAGTACTAGATTCCCTCGCTCTGGCTAAGAAACACTCCAGCTCAAGCAGAGCCAGGCCTCTCCACTGTTTCCAGGGCTTCAGGAGGCACAATGTTCTTAGTAGCTGCTCTAATCCTGACTCCTTCATCAGCATGGTTTACTTTTCTCTCTCTCTTTCTCTCTCTCTCTCTCTCTCTTTTTTTTAAGATTTACTTATTTATTTACTCAAGAGAGAGGGAGAGAGAGAGTGCAAACACAAGCAGGGGAAGTGGTAGGCATAGGGAGAAGGAGAAGCAGGCTCCCCACTGAGCAGGAGCCCAACATGGGACTGAATCCCAGGACCCTGGGATCATGACCTGAGCCGAAGGCAGATGCTTAACTGACTGAGCCACCCAGGTGCCCCAATCAATGTGGTTTTCATTTTGCATCTTCATCTGTCTCCTTTGAGAGACCAGGGCTGTGGCCCACTTCTAAGCCCTGTGCTCTGTTTTTAGAGCTCTCCCTATGGGCAGCTTAATGTCCAATCCATCATGCAAAGGTTTTGCTGGTTTTGGGGGGCCTCTTTTTTGCCTGCATGAACTCTCACATCAATCTGTTGGACATACAAATATAGCAAACTCATGGTGGAGAGGATTAAGAGATTGGCTCTCTGGCAATAGACAATACCCACAGAGTAAACCCTTCAATCTCGGGTACCTGAAACAGCTATGCTTTGCTACATCAGCATTTCCAGAGCTGAAAGAGGCACTTTTAGGCACTGCTGGCAAGTGTACAGAGCAGTTAACCAACTGATGAGAATTTAGCAATATTTAATAAACCAAAATCAGATGGATCTTACTGGGCTAGAATTAAGGTGCTGGAAGGGCTGCATTCTCTCTGGTCGAGCAATCCAGCTTAGCTCATTTTATTCTGAAGAGATAACCCACAGGATGCAAAACAACATACAGAAAAAAAGTTAATGATTGTGGGATGTTGTTATAATAGCAAATTCTGAAAACACAATCAAAGCTCCTGCCTCTGAGAGACTGGGTGAATCAGTCATAGAGCAGCCACAGGCTGGAGTATCATGCAGCCATAAAAAAGACTGGAAGACTCTCTGAACTGACAGGAAAGGATGTCCAACCTATATTGTTAAGTGAAGAAAATAATGTGGAAAAGAATACATTAAGCATGTTACATTTGTGTACAAAAAAGGTGGGGGTAAGAATTGTGTGTGTGTGTGTGTGTGTGTGTGTGCAAGCACATGTTGCTGTTTTCACTAGAATCACAGGAAAGGTATACCAGAAACAAAGGCAAATGACTACCTGGAGGGCGTAGGGGTGAACAGCATGGAAGGAAGAAGGATGAGAGGGACAGTGAACTTCTCTGAGAGTCTTTTTATGCAGTTCTGAATTTTGAGCCATATAAATGTTTTATTGTATTTTATTTATTTTATTTTATTTTATTTTTAGTACACAGTTTGCTTTACATATTTCTTCGGGGGAGAGGACACCACACTTTTACTCAACTAATAGAAATGATTTTACAGCCTTGAGGTCTTTTATTTTTTTTTGCATTTATATGCCATGCATTCACAGGGAATGGGTTCTGGCACCTGAGGCTCCTTTCCATGGGCTCTCACAGAGTGCTTCTCTGGGTACGGCAGGCGACACTGCAGGGAAACCCGCCTACCTTTCTCTTTGGTTTCCTTCTTTTTCCAATCACTTTCCTTCACCCACTTAATGAAGCTGTCTCTGCTCTTTGAGAGCTCCATATGCTCAATATGTACACTAATTCTCTTGGCAAGACTCTTGCCTTTAACTTTTTTTTTTTTATGACAATGCCAACAGCATGATGAGTAAAACTGTAGACTCTTCTGATTTTGCCCTATAAACATTTGTGGGGTGTTCCTTTTCCCTTGATATCCACAATATCACCTTTCTTGTAGATTCACACCTACGTGGCCAAAGGAACAACCCCATGTTTTCTAAAAGGCCTAGAGACCATAGAGCGGGTGTCTTTCCCCTTTCCTTTTGTGTTGGTCAATTTGGCAAATTACTGGAAGAGGGCAGTTTGGGCTAAAAAAGGAGCTGAACCATGGAACTATTTTTAAATACTTAAAAAATTAAAGAGAATTAAGAAAAAAAAAAAGTCGAAGATACACAGAAACAAAGGAATCCAAGTGGTTAGGAGACTGATGGCATAACAACACAGAGATGAGGATTGTTGGTAGGTTTTGATCCCTATACCCTGGCTAATGGGATATGGTGTAAGGGAAAAAAAGCTTGCAGGAGGCCTATGCATATGGGTTATAGTGAACAGTAATATTAATGTCATCATGCTGAAACTCTGTATGTCATGTTGTAAGGCACAGCAAATGAGTGTGGGGCGACCTCAGGCTCTCGAGGTCAGAGGAGAGCGGTGACATGGAATGGAGAAATGCTATGCTCCTGATTTAGAACTGGGGGGAATCAGTGTGAGTTCATGATTTCCCAGCTCTATCCATTGTCAGAGATAAAGCAAGACATCAGTTAAAGCTGTGAAAGCAGATTTTATTCAAGAACTACTGCCTTAGAGACAAGATCTGAGTTCCGTTCTGATTTGCACAGAGGAACTGGTGTTTTAAAGTGAGAATGCAGCAGTTGGGAGGGGACAGAGGGGTACTCAGTGAGGAATTACAAAGGATTGGTCAGTGTCAGTGTGACTCAGGCCAGCTGTGCCTGCCGGCTGGCAGTGATAAAACTCAGGATTCTTCCTCCTGCAGAGACTGGGAGACAGAGGCCCTATCCTTTCTGCTGACTGCCTTCCAAAAGCATGACTTTCAGGGCCCCAAGAAAGGCATTCCTGAGTTGTAGGAGGTGCATGTACATCTCAAAGGGTCAGGGGAGGGATTCACAATGATAAGCCCTTTTTCATGAATGCCCTAATCTTGGGTGTTAGCTGGAATGAACAGAATTCTGGTGGTGTTGAACTTTCCAGGCAGGCTTATGAGGATGGGGGTTGGGATCCTCCTAGGACATAGTCTTATTCTACTTGAAACCATGCTGGAGCTGAATGTCTCTTGGTGTAGAGGTTTGGATGAGGTTGTTATGTTCAGTTCCTACCATTGAAAGTGACTGGAAGCAGTGTCACTCCCAGACCAAAGGGCACATGAGTCCTCAGATTGTGGTTTCTAAACGCCATTTCCTTTAGAAGGAACATGTCTCCTTGGCTAAATTGATTTCGGATTATAGACAGGGAAAGTACTATGTGTTTGGAACAGCTTGTCCAGAAAGCCAGAGAGTCTCAAAGACCAGTGAGTGAGACCAGCTATGTAATTTACAGGGCCTGGTGCAAAATGAAAATGTAGGACCCTTGCTGAAAAATTATCAGGAATGTCAGACTAGCAGTAGTGGAACAGTGAAGCTCACAGGTGGCTTTCCTAAGAGCAAGGTCTTGTGCAACTACCCAGGTCACACACCTGTGATGCTGACCCTGATAATGGAAGATGTGTTAAAAAGTTCAGAGGAACCAGCTTGAAGGGGCTCCTGTTGGTTAATTTTGGGGCAATTTGAACACCAAAAACAAAAACAAAAACAAAAACAAAAAAACAACCCAATAATAATGGCAGTGGGTTGTAAAACATGAAATCAGGAAAAGAAGCCATGAGTTTATAATGACACTAAAAAGATGTACATGCAAGGGAGGGAACATTTTATGAAGAATGGCTGCTAATAAATGTAGACAGAATGATAGAATTAAGGAAATTACCATTTTTGCAGTCACCAACGTAATAATGATGCTGAAACCATTGGATTAAAGATTGTTGAGGAAAAGGATATGCACACAGTTGATGTCTTCCTTTATTTTCCTAGATGTTACTCATTAATTAAAAAGGGGAAAGATGTTTTCACAATAGAGAGACTGGTAGAAACCACCTTCACTAAGTGACCAACTTTGTGTGGCTGACAATGCGACAATATGTTATCGTGTGCCTCCTGACATGAAGCTGTGAAAAGTATACTGTGTTGTATTGTGCCCAAGATATCGAATATGAATCTGATTGTAAGGAAACAATTAATCAAACAAGTAACTGATCTGAACCCTTACAAAATGAAATAGAAAAGAAGAAGAAGAAGAAAAGAAGCAGCAGCAGCAGCAGCAACTCCCCCCCCCGCCCCCCCCCCCCCAGCCCAGAGCTATTCTGGATAAGAGGAAGATAACGAAACATGAGAACTAAGTGAATTGCATGACTTTTGATGACCTAGATGGAAAAGGAGCTATGGAAGACTTTTGGGGAATGACTCAGGAAACTGGGATTTTGGACTGCAGATAACACTATGCATCAGTGTTAAATTTCTTGGGTGTCATGATCATGTAGGAGAATGTCTTTGTTTTTTGAAGATACATGCCAATAACTTTAGAGTGAAATATCCTGACATCTGCAATTTAGTTTCAAATGAAAGGGAGAGGGGGAAGGGAGGAGGGAGAGAGAGAGAAGAAGAGAGGGAGAGATTGAGAGAGAGAGAGAGAGAGAGAGAAGGAGATGGGGAGAGGGACAGAGAGGACAAATGTAGCAAAAAGTTAACAATTGTTTGTGGGCCAAGAGTATATAGCTATTGTACTATTTTTTTCACTTTTCTGTAGGACAGACATTTTTTTATTTTTTAAAGATTTTGTTTATTTATTCGTGAGAGAGAGAGAGAGAGAGACCCAGAGACATAGGCAGAGGGAGGAGAAGCAGGCTCCCTGCAGGGAGCCCGATGGGGGACTCCATCCCAAAACTCTGGGATCTTGCCCTGAGCTGAAGGCAGATGCTCAACTGCTGAGCCATCCAGGTGTCCCTAGGACAGACATTTTAAAAAAAGATTTTATTTGTTTATGAGAGAGAGAGAGAGAGAGAGAGAGATCATGAGCAGGGAAAAAGGGCAAAGGGAGAAGCAGACTCCTCACAGAGCAGGGAACCCGGCACAGGACTTGATCCCAGGACCCAGGGATCATCACCAGAGCTGAAGGCAGAGGCTTTACAAACTGAGCCACCCAGGCGCCCCTAGGACAGACATTTTAAAAAATAAACTAAGGAGAAAAGTTTTCCTAGCTAAAGTCACTATCAAGGAAGAACACAGCTCCTAGCACATCAAGGGCAGAAAGGCTCCCTAGGTTGATTGGCAGGACCCCTGGGGGCAGACACGCCACCAGGCCCGTCAACATAATTCTTGTGTGTGGCTGATCTGTGTGCCCTGCACAGTCAGTCATGGTGTGCAGAGCAGAGCTGATAGACAGCAGTATAAGGGGGGGCACCCATCCCCAGTGTGGACTAATGAGAAGAACCAAGGCTACCATTGGTAGACCAGTTAGCCGGGGGCTGAGGATCCTTCTGTGTTCAGGTGCCAGTGGAGGCTTGGGCAACTTTTTTGGGGTCTTATTTCAAAATTGGAAAAAATACTCCTGTTCTACTTATGCAATAGACATTGAATAAGTTAATGTCTGAGACAGAAACATTCTTATTCCATAGATTTATTTTGTAGATTATCTCACTATATTTTATGGTTTTAAATTCTGGAAATATAGATTTTTTAAATGCATATGAGCTCTTATGGATGTTTTTGCTTTTTCGTAGTCTTGTTATAATCTGTGTCCTATAAATACAGAATTCATGATCATCCTATTTCACACAATTACTATCAAAAAAGAAAAAAAAAAGCAATGCATCTAAAATGGTAAAATCATCCCTGCTGCATTATTATGAGTACTTCTGACAGGAGAGGATTTCTATTCTGAGTGGGCTTCCAACTATGTATTTCAAACTTGTTTTTCCTCTTCACTCCCTGTGTCATTTCAGGGATAAGTATTGTAGGACACATTCGTATCATGACATGACTTCTGGGTGAATCAGCCTAATGGGCAGCAGGGATACCCTGGAAGCTGCTCCCACACCAGGATGACTAACAATAACCATACACCCAACTGATTGTGAATCGTGTAGATCTATCCCACCAAGCTTTGGCATCCCTGACTCAACTTCTCCTTTTTTTTTTCTTAAAGATTTAATTTGTTTGAGAGAAAGAGAGAGCATGAGCAGTGGGCAGGGCAGAGGAAGAGGGAGAAGCAGACTCTTGGCTGAGCAGGGGGCCTGATGTAGGGCTTGATCCCAGGACCCTGAGATCATGACCTGAGCTGAAGGCAGATGCTTACCCGATTGAGCCACCCATGTGCCCCCTGATTCAACTTCCCCTTAGCTGGAGTCCAAAATGTCACAGCCATTCCAGTGGTATCTGCAAGGGAAGTACGATGGAGAGAAAATCCAAGAGGAAAGAGACAATGATATTAACCAATTATAGTTAAAATATATTACTTTAAAAAGGAAAAGGGAAGAGCAAGAGACAGAGAGTTTATCAGTGTTTGTTACATTAAATAGGAGGTAGAGGCATCTGTTTGGCAGTCAAAAATGTGAGTTTGAAGAAATGATGGATGGCAACGTAGAGGTGATGGAGTCTTTTCACAATCATCGTGGCTGTGAGTGGATGAGCTCCCACCTAAAGAAGATGTGTAGGAGAAGAGATGTGAACCAGGAGCAGAATGGTGGATGATGTGCGTATTCTGTCGTGAGGTATAGGCGAGGGGACCGCTCAGGCCAAAGTCTTGGGCCAAAATGCTGATTGCAGCCAGGATAAGAGGGCTGTGAGGATAAGCACAGCCAAGTTGATTATTGGTTGATTTGGTTATTTTGATTTTGAGTATACTGCCCATCATTTGAATAATTGTCATGATCTGTGTTGCTATTTATTCTCTTTTTAAAATTTATTTATTTTCTCTTTAGCAAAGTTTATTTTACATCCCTTATTCAGAAGAGACAGTCTAGGGGCTCCCTGGGTGGCTCAGTGGTTAGGCGCCTGCCTTCAGCCTAGGGCATGATCCTGGATCCTGTGTCTCTCATGAATAAATAAATAAAATCTTTAAAAAAAAATAAAGAAGGGACAGTCTAATAGTGTCTCTCAAATGTGATGACAAAAATATCATTTGACAAAGTTTTTTCTTTTTCTTTTTTTTAAAGATTTTATTTATTTATTCATGAGAGACACAGAGAGAGACAGAGAGAGAGGCAGAGACACAGGCAGAGGGAGAAGCAGGCTTCATGTAGGAAGCCCAACATGGGACTTGATCCTGGGTCTCCGGGATCATGCCCTGGACTGAAGGCAGTGCTAAACCGCTGAACCACCCTGGCTGCCCTGACAAAGTTTTTTCATTGGTTGTTCACCACACACATTAATGATGTGTGGTAAGTTGGTGTGTGTTCTCATCATGAGATCCTTACCCTGCATGGCTCACAGTGTGAATATGGACCTGGATTCTGGGATGCATACTTGTGAGTTCTCTGTGCTTATGCCATCATGAGTATTTTTTTTTTAAGATTTATTTATTTATTCATGAGAGACACAGAGAGAGAGGCAGAGACACAGGCAGAGGGAGAAGCAGACTCCCTGCAGGGAGCCTGATGCAGGACTTGATCCCAGGACCCCAGGATCACAACCTGAGCCAAAGGCAGACGCTCAATCACTGAGCCACCCAGGTGCCTGCCATCATGTGTATTTTGATGACTCAGTTCTCCCACCATTTTTCTCCCATCAAACTTCTACAATACTTCATCTTGATAGACTGGCTTCAAATGGCCTGCAAATAATCATATAAAGAAGAACCAAAGGTATATATAGTCAACAAAAATTGGGGGTGGAAGGAGGCACGGAAAGGGGAAGAAAGGAGAGATCTACTAATTCACCATTGCTCAAAAAAGGTGTCCATACTGTCAAAAGGATGCATATGCCAATTTTTCCATGTCAAAGGCTTTTTGGGAGGCAGGGTGATGTGGTGCAAGGGGCATATGGTTTGGGAGTGAGACAACTCTGACTTTGATTGATGATCTCACTAACTTTGATGCTGGGAAATTATTTAATTACTTGATTTTCTCAACTGTAGAGTAGCGTTACAATGATCAAAAGAGATCTCGTAGGGACGCCTGAGTGGCTCAGTCGGTTAAACAACTGACTTTGGTTTCAGCTTGGGTCATGACCTTGGGGGTCATGGGATTGAGTCCTACGTTGGGCTCCAGTCTTAGCTCAGAGTCTGCTTGAGATTCCCTCTCCCTCTTCTTGTGCCCTTCCCCCCTGCTGAAGTGCACACACTCTCATTCTCTCTAAAATAAATCAATAAATCTTTAAAAATAAAAATAAACAAATGAGGTCTTGCAGCTGAAATGCCTAAAGTTGTGCTTGCTACACAGTTGGTGTTCACCAATAGTAATTATTATTAGTTTTAGACATTGAGCCGCACTAGAATAAATGTGGAAATCAAAATGGTGACAGATTAGGTAAGTAAGGCTCAGAGGTAGGATGGGTTTGACAATAGAGAGGGCTGCATCGAATCAGACCAACTAAGCAAAGAGTGGGTGTTGGTAGCTAGGGCTACACAGACTTTACATATCCAGATTATTGCCCATTCTGATGTTTGCCCTGCAATGTAACGTCCTGCTATATTTGTATCAGGATAGTTGCACTTGTTCCAAACCGTCCAAAAACCCAGCATTAATCACAGTTTTTTGGATAAGTTTATTATTAGTTTGGGAAAATCTTTGGTACTTTGTCCATTCCTTCAATTAAAATGAGTATTTCTTTTGTCTTTGAGGATTTTAATACTTTTGGTTCTCTTTGGAGCTTCTCTTTTTAGTTCTTCTTAAAAAGGCTAATTTCTATTCTTTATTGTTGTTGTTAGAGAATTCAGTCCTAATCATGTAGTAGCAAAGGTTCAGTTCAAGCAGACCTGGCTTCCATCCTGGCTGTTGCTTAGCTATTTTTTGATCTTTTTGAGCACTGATTTCCTAACCTGGCAGATTAGGAATAATAATGCCCACCTCCTCTGTAATGGTATGAGGATTAAATGATATGATGTCTCGAAAGTTCTGGGCTCATGATCAGCTGTATCAGTGATCTTAGTACTATTATTTACATCTTCCCAACTCCTCACGTCCCAATTAAAGAGCTCTTTGCAAGATAAGCAGTTATTTGATATGTATATATATATATATATTTATTTATATTTTATAAACAGAAAATTTTATATATATAACATTTGTAAGTAATCTCAATACCCAATGTGGGGTTCAAACAACTCTAAGATCAAGAGTCACACAATCTACTAACTGAGCCAGCCAGGTACCCCGCCCCCCACCAAATATTTCATTCATGTCGGGAAAATATCAAAAACTATAGTACCAGGCTGAGTCTTAGCACATTTAAGAAAATCAGAGAGGAGTTTAATTTAATTTAATTTTTTATAAAAAAAAATATATATATATTTATTTATTTAGTTGACAGAGAGAGAGCATGAGTGGGGTCAGGGGAGAGGGAGAGGCAGGCTCCCTGCTGAGCAGGGAGTCTGATATAGGCCTTGACCTCAGGATCCAAACATCACAACCTGGGCCGAAGGCAGATGATTAACCTAGTGAGCACCCATGAGCCCCCAGAGATTGTAAGCTTACTTTGTACAAGATGAAGAGATAGTAGAATTCCTAGGCAAGGGGAAAAAAAATCTGCCATTAATCTAAATATGTGATTATCACCAGAATTTCCTCTTCCTGAGGAATACAGCTAAAACACTAATGATTCTTACAGATTATCCACAAACACATTTCCTAAGAGGCAGTAGGGTGCAGGAGAGTCGCTAAGGAGCCATACATTCTAAGTAAGTCACTGCCTCCAGCTTGCTTCTGTTTCCTCAGCATCGAATGAGGTGATTATCCTTAGTTGGGGCGGGGAGGGTGGTTGGGAATAGGCTGTCACTGGTAGCCATTGGACATGTTCTGTATATAGTAGCCATCTTCCAAGATGGCCTGTGTGATCTCTGCTTCCAATAGTCACACTGCTTTGTGGTACTTCCCATGGTGCAGCAAGGTTGGTCTTTGTGACCAATAGGATGCCACAGAAGTGAAGGTCAGCCACTTCCAAGATAAGCTTAGAAAAGGTGCTGCAGCTTCCTTCTTGGGCTCTTTCACCATTTGCTCTGTCAAAGCCTCATTGTGAGCAGCCCTGTGGAAATGTCTGCTGCAAACCAGCCACGTGAGTGACCTCGGAAGCAGGCTCTCCATACCCAATCAAGTCTGATGACTGCAGCCCCAGCTGACACCTGGAGTGCAGGCTTATGAAGACCTTGAGCCTGAACCACCCAGCTAAGCTGCTCCCGGATCCCTGACCTACAGAAACCGAGGGGACAAAAGGTCATTGTTTTAAGACTCTAAAGTTTAAAGTGTACAGCAATAGGCAACTAATATGGGATGCTGTTGGCTTCTTTGAAGCGGAGTCAAGGCTGCTAGATGTCTGCAGTCTGTGGAACAGTCCTGCTCAGTGAAGACTTGTCCTACCTTCTCGTAGATTGAATGTTTGTGTCCTCTACAAAATTCATACGTTGAAACCTAATCCTCAAGGTGATGGGATTTGGAGGTGAGGACTTTGTGAAGTGATTGGGTCGTGAAGGTGGGGGGAACCGTCAGGAATGGGAGCCCAGGGAGCTCCCTCGCCCCTTCTGCCATATGAGGGCACAGTAAGAAGACAGCTGTCCATGAACCAGGAAGTGGGCCTTTACGGGCCCTTGCATCTGCCACTGCCTTCCTCTGAGACTTCCCAGACTCCAGAACTGCAAGAAAGAGATGTTTATCAGTTTAGTCACACAGTTCATGGTATTTTTATTGTAGCCATCTGAAAGGACTCAAATACACCCCAGTGTGGAACTTAGGCCTTTCCTCACACTGGCACGATCTCTCTCCGGGTTTGAAATGTGTGATTGTATCCATTCCTTTGCTCAAAGCACAGCAGACCCTTGTGCATTGGCCCAGCCACATTTTTTACCTTTGCAGGTCTTTGCCAGATGCAACACATGGTAATAGAGTAGGCCTCGTTCATTATCAACCAATAAAAGCTTGGAATTATGTCTCCAAAGTCCAAAAATGTACAAGCCATGAAGATAAAGAGTAATGAATGTGACGAGACAAAACTGAAAGTTTTGATGTATGTATGAAGATAAGACAACACACATAAACAGCACAAATGATAAATAAGACCTGAAGATAAGAGAGATGGAAACAATCAAGGGGAAAAAAAAGATGAGGAAAGAACATTTTTAAAGATTTGGTTGATTGCTTCTTGACCATCATCTTAAGAGAATGTAAAATTGTGTAGTTTGGGTTGTTTGAGAACCCGAATTCCCAAGATGCCCTTTTGCCTGGAGTTTGTTACAAATAACACTTGTTCAAGAGAGTAAGACATTGTTTTTTCCCCCTCACAATCCACAAACACCTCACTCAGGACAGGAAATGTACATTCAGTGAAGGGCTATGTCAAAAACACAATTCATAAGAAAATGGGTAAACTTTACTTTTTTTTTCTTTTGTATAGAATTAAATTGTTGGAAGGAAGCCAAGGAAGTGACACATTTCACCTCCTGTTTCTGGCTGAACAGTCCTTAAACCAGCAGTGGTTGTTCATCAAATCGTTTTGGGTCTTAGGTATTGTGGGTTAATTAATTTATTGCCCAGTCAACAAATTTTAACTTTTTCACATTTCCATAAGGAAACAAGATACAGTGTCTGCATATAGGTTGTAATCTAGTCTACTTTTTATTAAAACCGGGGGGGAATTATCCTTTGTATCATCTATATGAACAGTAGTTTGTCTCCTAGTATGCACAGGGTTGTGTTGATTTTTGATCTTTATTTAAGTAACTACTCTTCAACTCAGTCACAGCAGAGAATAAATCCTATTTCTTGCATGTTTTTCTGAATGTAGTTGACTGCTCACTACCTGTCAGAGTCTTAGCTTCCTCATCTGTAAAATATAAGCATTTACTGTAAAAGTCACATGTATACTTTATAGACTCGATACTATGTACACATGTATAGAGATGAAAGTTCTTGTGAATAGTAAAGTGATAGGAAAATGCTAACTACTTTGTTTTCCAATTCATTTTATGAGAGTTGAATATTTTTTCTCCCTAAGTCTAGGACAGTATAAGTGTGCATATAAGAAAGCATGTCAAACCTGAGTCAGGAGAGTGGAAAGTACCAACAGCCAGTTGGATATGTGGCTCTTAGACTCAGGCCAGAGTTCTAAGCTGGGCAGTAACCCCCCTGTCTGTGGTGGGGGGAGTTAAAGGTGCACCTTGGGTCCCATAAGGAGCAGAGTGTATAGAACCCAAAGAGGTAAGAATCACCAAAGACCAGGGACTGAACCCAAGGTAATACTAGCTGTTTAAGGCAGAGGTCTTTAACGGGGATAAAGCACTCCTTGTGAAGACTTTCAAAGAGAGTAACGTGTACATAGGTGTTTTAAGGGAGTCCATTTCTAGATTCTCAGCTTCAATTTCTAATCTTTCCTCATTTGCTCTGTTTCTGAGCTGACCTGTGATGGGATGGAGGAGGGAGTTCAGTGTCTCCTCCCTCATCCTTTCATGCTTGCCTTTCTTCTCATTTCCAAAAGAGAGGCACACCCATCATAGCACCAGGTTGCATCACCCTAGAGAGGAAGAACCTCTGGGGAAGCAAACAAAGGGGCAACTGGAAATATTGGTGCTGGCTCTGAGAAAGCCCATGACTCTGGTGGCCAAGTAGCAGATCCTCTGCCAGCTGGTGGTCTCCAGCTCTGCCTGCGACAGGATTGAAATCAGATCTTATTGACCTGTCCCCTCGTAAGCCATCACAAGGAGTGTGTGATTAGGGATTGCTCTGGGCAATCTATTTGGGGCATAACTCAAAAGGAGCTCAGAGTTGAGAGCCACTGCTCTAAAAAAACCTTCCTTTTCCATCCATTTATTAGTAAGGTTTCTCAAAGCGTACATCTATAAAAATGAAAAATAGGAATAGAATTGATGGTACACCTTGTCTTATTCTAGAGACCAGGAATATTTACTAACAGATGACTAAACTGGATGGGATATATATATATATATATCTCCAGTCCCAGAAATTAAGAGATGCATTTCTGTCTTAGTCAATTCAGGCTGCTATAACAAAATACCATACTGAAAGGCTTATAAATAGCAGAATTTTTATTTCTTGCTGTTCTGGGCATTAGGAATCCAAGATCAAGATGCTGGCAGATTCTGGTAGGATAAGAGCTTGCTTCCTGGTTTCATAGATGGCATCGTTTCCCTAGGTCTTCACCTGTGGAAAGGGCAGGGGAACTCTGTGGTGTCTCTTTATAAAGCCACAAATTCCCTTACAGACTAATCACCCCCAAAGGCAACCCCCCCCCCATACCATCACATAGGGAAGTTAGGATTTCCACATGTGAATTTGGGGGAGACACAGACATTCAGGCCACAATAATTCCCAATAAAAACTTACTTAGGGCAAAACTGTAGTGACAGAGGCAGATCAGTGGTTGCCTAGAGTCAGGAATAAGAGTTGAGGACTGTCTGCAAAGAAGCAAGAGGGAAGTTTTGGAGTAAAAGAAATGTTTTATATCTTAATTTTGATTGTGGTGTCAGTTATATAAGTGAACACAATTGTCCCAGGTTATCAATATGTACACCTAAAGTGGGTAAGTTTTTTTTTTTTTGGATGTAAATTATACCTCAATAAAGTTAGGGAAGAAGTTTTCTGTTTAATCTTTATTTATCAAATGTATAGTATTTATGTTGTTTTGAACAATTATGTACCAGTAATCACTGTAATGGCAACTCAACACAGAAGACACTTTTAACATTTAGAGACTTGTGGCTATGGGAAATCACAGCAAATTTTAATTTTTTTTTTCCCAGAGAAAAGAGTGATCAATAAAAGGCTGTAAAATATAAAATATATTAAGATTAAATTCTGTGGGAAGGGAAAGATGATATCAAAGGGAGAAAAAAAAACCATATAAGATGTCAAAGGTTAAAAAAATATTTGAGGTTGCTCAAATATTTTAAAATCTGGATGATACTGGATTATAACCAAACACCGTGTTTCATAGACTCCATTAGATTTATTTAAAAGAATGATACAACAGGGTCATTTCAAAGTAATGAGATTTACAATGTACTGGAAAATCCATTCTTTGCGACTCTTTAGACTTAGGATAACATTTTTAAGATACCAACTTAAAAATGTACAGGGACAGTACATAATCTTTTGAGGTACTTTTATCTTAATTTTTTAAAAGGTTTATTTATTTGAGAGAGGGAGTGTGTGAGTGAGGGAGGGGCAGACGAGAGGGAGACAAGCAGACAAGTCCCAACAGGACCCTGGGATTATGACCTGAGCCGAAACCAAGAGCCAGATGCTTAACTGACTGAGCCACCCAGGTGCCCCTCAAGGTACTTTTAAGAATAAAATTATAAAAGAATAAAAGAGGACTGAGAAAGAATAACCACAGGGAAAGAAGGGAAACTCCGAGAGAATGTGCACAGGATTCAAAAGAGGAGAGACTTTCGAGGCTCAAGCAAGCAGGTGTCACAGCATCACCTACTGAGGCTTTGACTCATGAGTGTGTGTCAGTGGGAGATATTATTGCCTTTCGATTGTCCAAGCAGGGATTTTGAGTTGGGAGATCAAGCATTCCTTAGCCCCTCTAGGGGCTCAGAGAAAGTTGAACTGTTTGCAGAGAAGGGGCTCCAAGGAGATTGCAGAATTGGGCATGATTGGGGGGGCCTCAGGCAGCAAGAATGTTCTAAAGGGTAGGGGAATGAACCCAGGCCCAGGAATCCTGAGAGCAGTGGAGTCCAAGGCCTTCTCACTTAGGACCCCTGGGGCAGGTGCCAGGCATAGTGTTTACTTAAAGAGTAACTCATCTTTTAGTCTAGACAGCACCTGGTGTGCCCAGCTACAAACAGAAGGAGGGGTGACACTCATCCCCAAGGGAAGTGGACTTGGCTGGACAAGAAGCATGTCACCTAGGACTTGTATGAACCAAATACCCCATCCCCAGCATTCTGGGATGTCTAAAACCCCTCTGATTCTTGCATGACCCAAGACCTGAGAACCCTAATCATGGCTATGATTAGATTTCCTTCCCAGTGGAAAAGGAAAGCTTAGAAATATTAATTTTTAGAGTCAGAAACATAAATATCACACTTCTTGAAGTCTGCGTGTTGTTGCATATTGAAAGTCACTCCATAAGGACTGAATTGTGTTGGGTTGGATTTAACAGCAAGGGGGTCATAGGTGTGATTCTAGACAAATGGGGGGGGGGAGATCTACATTGTATAAAATGAGGAACGAGTGGGAGGTGAGGACATGGAGAAAACACATGTAGACTGCTATTCCAAGAAAGTCAGCTATGAATAGAAGGTAAGGGAACGGGTGGAAGCTTGGGGAGGATGCCGAGTAGAAGACTCAGCTGTGAGGCCACGGCAAGCAGTGTTCTTACACGCCTTCTTGTTCAGCTTCTCAGGGCAACTTTAGTTTCACGGCATTTATAAAAGTGACTGTAAGGTAAAGGGAGCTGCTGCCATAGAGGAACCCCCACATCGCAGATGCTTAACATAATAAAGTTTTATTTCTCATGAAGGTAAAACCGAATTGAGTCTTCCTATTGCATGGTCGCATTCTCCAGCAGAGATGCAGGGGCCCAAGCTCATTCCACCCAGGTGATCTTACTTAGCCCACATCTGAGCCTCTTAAGACGTTGCCCTCAGTTTGGACTGGTGTCTGGACTAGGGTGCTGCTCTAGTCCCAACCTAGTTTCCAGTCTGATACATTCACTTCTCAGAGTTTCTCTTTCTTTTTTTCTTTTTTTAAAGATAGATTGATTGATTTGAGAGAGAGAGTGAGCACGAGTGGGGGGAGAGATATAGGGAGAGGGACAAGCAGACTCTTCGCTGAGTGTGGAGCTTGACTTGGACTCCATCCCAGAACTCATGACGTGAGCTGGAATCAAGAGTCAGACACTTAACCGACTGAATCACCCAGGTGCCCCTCAGAGTTTCCTGTAGAGATCTTGTAAGGGAATCCTCTCTTTCTGTAAGTCAAGTCACAAAACCCCTAAATTCTTAGCGTGGGAAGTATCAGAGGGAAAGGCTTGTGGGAATTGGGATGTGATAGGCAGCAGGACCGAACAATCTCCCATGAACCATGGGCATTTCACTTTTTCCTTGGGGTTCTCTGCTGTGATGACCATTGTCAGCACCATGGCCACAGGGACTTTCTCCCTGAGCATCCTACCCCCAGCATAAACAAGACCTATCCTCACACGGCTGGGACAAGATGGCATTTTCAAAAAGACTTAGCTAAATTCAAAGGGAGGGCAAATGGAATTCAATAAAGGTATTGTGTGTAAACCAGAGGTCGCTGGTCATGCATAGCTGCAGAATTACTCACCGCCCATCCTCTCCTGTAAGTGCTGCCGCCCCTCATGACCAGCTGACTTCTCAATGTGGACCATTGGGTTTGGCCTGACTCCAGACACTCTTCAATTCTTTGATAGTTGACTCTTGTACACTATTGTATCAGGTTGGCCTAATGATGAATCATCTTGTTAATTTTGGTATTAAGATGAAAATATAAAATTTTAATGGTTCAAACTCTTTTGTCTTTGATTCAATATGCTTTTTTGTGTGTGTGCGTGTCTGTGTGTGTTTTTTTTTTTTTTTTTTGGTAAGGATATACCTGAGGAGCCTAATAACAATGAGAAAGTTGTCTGAAGAACACAGAACACGAGTAAAGAGAGATTAAGGGCTTTAATGATGGTTCATCTGGTCCATGATAGGATTTGGAAAATCATCTCCATAAGACTATGTGGTATACCTTTTTCTTACAGAAATATTCCCATAGGTGCAGCATTTCCCCATGATGGGGAAGGTTGAACAATGACAAATTTTTGCCATTTGATTCTTTTTGTTTTTCAAGAATTTATATAGACGTCTACCTTTATATATATATATAAATATATATCAACCTACCTACCTTTAAATATATACATACACACAAATAATATGTATATATGTAATATGTCATATTATATATATAATAATATATAACATAATATGTATGTTATATATATGTTAAAAATAACATATAAAAATATATACGTATATACATATATGTAATATATATATTATATATGTATATATTTTTTAAGTAGGCTCCATGCTGGGCATGAGCCCAATGCAGGGCTTGAACTCATGACTCTGAGATCAAGGGTCAGATGCTTAATAGACTAAGCCACCCAAGTGTCCCTAGGTGTCTACCTTTATATTCTGAGGACTTGTTTTCTATTTGGTGTTAAGTTAGTTAACTTTGGATTCATTTTGCTTAATTAAATTGAGATTTAGGACATACTCTAAATTTTATAGTAATACTTTGGCTAAGTTATTAATATCTCCAGATAGCTAATCTCATTTTGAAATTTTCTTTTGAACTTTTTTTTCTTGAGCCATAACTCACAAAATATAAAATCCCCTTTTAAAGCGAACAGCTTAGAGTTTTTTTAGTATATTCACAAGTCTGTGCAACCATCACCACTGTCTAATTCTAGAATATTTTCATCATTTCA
The DNA here is from genome assembly GCF_053574225.1 of Canis aureus. Taxonomy (NCBI): domain Eukaryota; kingdom Metazoa; phylum Chordata; class Mammalia; order Carnivora; family Canidae; genus Canis; species Canis aureus. The sequence goes on from NC_135615.1 coordinate 25,400,223, forward strand.
AAAAGAAACCACATTCAATTAGCCCTCATTCTTTATTCCCCTGCCCCTAGCCACTGACAACTATTCACTTCTGTCTTTTTGGATTTGCCTATCCTGTATATTTCATATAAATGGAATCATATAATAGGTGGCCTTTTGCATTTGGTTTCTTTCATTTAGCATAATGTTTTAGGTTTATCTATGTTGTAATGTATCCTTACTTCACTCCTTTTGTGGCTGGACAATATTCTGTTACATGGATAGACCACATTTGTATTATTGATTCATCAGTTGATGGACATTTGGGTTGTTTTGACTTTTAGGCTGTTATGAATTATACTGCTATGAACATTCATGAACAAATTTTAGGTGAACATTCATTCTTAATTCTCTTGGGTATATATCTAGGAGTAGAATTACTGGGTTATATGATAAATCTGGGTTTAACTTTTTGAGAAATTGTCAGAATGTTTCCCAAAAAAGCTGCATCCACCAGCTGTGCACAAAGGTTCCAGTTTCTCCACAACCTTACCAACATTTGTTATTAAAATTTTTATTTTAATTGTCTTTAAAATTTTTTTAAATTGTGGTTTTACGAGTTCTTTATTTAGAGGTGCCTGGGTGGCTCAGTCAGTTAAACATCTGCCTTTGGCTCAGGTCATGATCTCAGGGTCCTGGGATCGAGCCCCATGTCAGGGTCTCTGCTCAGTGGGGACCCTGCTTCTGTCTGTCTGTCTGTCTCTCTCTCTCTCCCCATGTCCCCTACTTGTGCTCACTCTCTTTCTCCCTCAAATAAAGAAATAAATAAAATATTTTTTTAAAAAGAGTTCATTATATTTTAAAATTATATTTTCTATTTCCTTGTTCATCCTCTGTGTAGTTGTCACTATTAAAAATAAAGTACTGAAGTCTCCAACTATTATTGTTGAATTATCTGTTTCTTCTCTGATTTCTGACAGCTTTTGTTTCATTTATTTTAGGGCTCCATGGTAAGGTGCATATATATTCATGATTATTATATCTTCTTAATGGATTGACACTTTTATCATTCTAAAACCTCCTTCTTTGCTGCAAGTAACAATTTTTTACTTAAAAAATCTATTTTGTCAGATATTAGTATAGCCGCTACAACTTTCTTTTAGTTACTATTTGCATGGTATGTTTTCCATTCTTTTACTTGAAATCTATTTGTATCTTTGTAGCTATAAGGTGTGTCTCTTGTAGACAGCATATAGTTGGATCATGTGTTTTTATCCAACCTCCCAGTCAATGCCATCTTTTAATTAGAATGCTTAATCCATTTATGTTTAATGTAATTATTGGTAAGGTAAGACATCTCCCGTTCTGCTATTTGCTTTCTCTATGTCTTTTGCCTCTTGCCTCTTGCCTTTTGCCTCACAATTCCTCAATTCCTATATTACTGCCTTCCTTTTAAAGATATTTTCTAGTGTAGAATTTAAATTCCCTTGTCATTTATTATATTATATTTTTGTTATTTTCTTAACGCTTGACCAGTGGATTTTAATTAGATTTTAGTTTATAACAAACTAGGTTCAAATTAATACCAAATTAATTTCAATAGTATATAAAACCTTATGTACCTCTCTTACCCCCTCCTTTGTGCTATTATTTTCATACAAATTATATCTTTATGTTTTACATTCCCATCAATACATATTTAGAATTATTAGTTTATGTAGTTGCCTTTTAGATCAGGTGGGAGGAAAAAAGTCACAAACAAAATATACATTTATGCTGTATCTTCCACTCATTTAGTGATTTTTATTGATGCTCTTTCTTCATGTGGATATAAGTTACTACCTGTGTCCTTCCATTTTAGCCTACCTTTAGAATTTCTTTTTGTTTATTTATTTTAATTTTAATTTTAATTTTTTTTACTTAAAAATTTTTTTTACTCTAAAATTTTTTTAATTTTAATTTTTTATTTTTATTTTTTAAGAATTTCTTACATTTCAGGTCTGCTAGTAACAAATTCCCTCAATTTTTATTTATTTAGTAATGTCTTAATTTCTCCTTCACTTTTGATAAATAATTTTCTGGCTGTAGAATTCTTGGTTGGTAGTTTTCTGTTTCAACAACTTTGAATACATAACCCTATTACCTTCTGGCCTCCATGGTTCTGATGAAATTTAGCTCTTAATCTTATTGAGGATCACTTGTAGGTGATAAGTTACTTCTCTCTTGCTGCTTTCAAGATTCTCTCTTTGTCTTTATATTTTCAACTGCTTGATTATGTTCTGTTGATATGGATCTCTTTGACTTTACCCCACTTGGACTTCTTGGATGTGTAATGTTTTTCTTCACATTTGGGGAAGTTGAAGGTCATTATTTCTTTAAATATTCTTTTTTGTCCTTTTTGTTCTTTTTCTGTGACTGTCATTATATGTTGGTATGCTTGATGGTGTCTACAGGTCTCTGAAATTGTAAATAGATTCAATTTTCTTTATTCTTTTTTTCCTTCAGACTTGATATTCTCAATTGATCTATCTTCAAGTTTGTTGATTCTTTCTTCTATATGATTAAAACTTCTATTGAACCTCTTCCTAGTGAATTGTTTTATTTCTGTTATTGCACTTTCAATTCTAGAACTTTTATTTGGTTCCTTTTTGTAAGGTAAGATAAGAATGTGAAAAAGTAAGTTAAGAATGTGAGATGTTACAGCAACTGAATTCATAATTTAGTATGACTAAAATATCAAATTGGTGGGAATGGATAAGATGTTTTGAAAACAATCATGTTTGATAGTAATAATTTATTCATGTATTTTTTTAAAAAAGATTTTATTTATCCTTTTGAGAGACAGTGTGTGAGGAAGAGAGAATGAACAGGGGGGAGAGACAGAGAGAGAGGGACAAGCAGACTCCCTGCTGAGTGGGGAGCCTGATGAGGGACTTGATCCCAGGACCTGGGGGTCATGACCTGAGCCAAAGGCAGATGCCTAACTGACTGAGCCACCCAGGCACCCTCATGTATTCTTTATCATCAGACATCTAATGACAAAGCATCAAGCAAATCTAAATTGAGGGATCTTTCTACAAAATAACAAGCATATAGGGGCAATTGGGTGGCTCCTCACAGGAAGCCTGCTTCTCCCTCTGCCTATGTCTCTGCCTCTCTCTGTGTGTCTCTCATGAATAAATAAATAAATTTAAAAAGCAAGCCTATGGTCTTCAAAAATGTCACTGTTAGAAAAGGCAAAGGAAGGCTAAGCAACTATTATAAAATTAAAAAGACTTAGGAGACATTTCTAATAAGCACAGTGTGTGATGATGGACTGAATCTCCAATTAGGAAAAAATTTTGCTATAAAAGACATTATTGGGATCATTGACAAGATTTGTATATGAAACGTATATTCATCAGCATGTTAAGTTTCTTGTTTTTGATCATTGTCCTGTTATGTTATAGCATGTCCTTATTCTTGGAAAGTACATGTTTTAAGTATTTGAAAGCAAATGAACGTGATGTTTATTTATTTTTTTTTAATTTTTTATTGGTGTTCAATTTACTAACATACAGAATAACCGTGATGTTTACATATTATTCTCAAATGGTTCAGAATATGTGTGTGTCTGTGTGTGTGTAAGAGAGAGTGAGCGAGCGTGAGCACAAATGTAAAATGTTAATAATGGTAAATTTGACTAAAGTATATGTGGATGTTCTCTGTACTATTTTTTTCTTTGCAAATTTTCTATACATTTGATATATCAAAACAAATAGTTAAAAAATAATTTTTATAGAGGACCTATGCTATGCCAGACATTGTTCTAATTATTGAGATACAGCAGGTTACAAAAGAAAACTTCTTGCCATCAGGTAGTTGACATCCTAATTGGGGAGACAGAATGAACTAAAAAAGCAAATGATGTTGTATATTGGATGGTGATAAGTAAAATGAAGACAAATAAGCAGGGTAGAAGGATAAGAAATTCCAGAGTGGGGTATTTGCAATTTTAAATAGATGGTGGGTTAGACACCTGTTTTGTCTTCAAGTCTCTTGAATACAGACTCTGATGTCAGCCTGATGCAGGTGCAACCTGGTAGCACCACCTGCCTTTCGTCTCCCGTCCTAGGGCTGCCCTATTGATGACAAGGTGTATGACACATCTCTCAGTGCTCAGACTTGTGGATGCCTGACCCAGAGGTGCAGGTTACTTAACAACCCTTGTTGGTTTGCAAACTCGCCCCCATATTTGCAGGGCAAAAAGAGACCAAAGAAAAGAAGCAGGTTATTCCAGATTGGTAGGTGGCAGGTTAAATAAGGGAACTTACATATGTGGCTATCTTGGATGGAGGCAAAATGTGTAGGTCTCCACACCTGCCTGCCCAATTTTAAAAGCCTATAGTGGCCTTAACTGGGTTCAGTCACACAAACCATCCAGATGGTCTCAACAACACCTTATCCTCTCAAGCCTGTGTCTTTGGAACAGCTCCCACTCTGAGAACTAGAGGCAGAGTATACTTTTTAAGGACTAGGGTGGGGATGAGGACCTCTGATTGCCCAGGTCCAGCTTGAAGTTCAACCAGCAGTCGTGTCCTCTAGATTACTTTCTTCAACACCCCCTGGGGCTAACCTTTGACCAATGTGGGAGAGGAGCTGATAGATACATGCTTCCTCCTTTCTCCTCCACCCACCTCCATAAATGGAGGGTCCTAAGGGACCTATTGAAAGAGTTCTCCATTGGTCCTATAGGATCAAGTGACCAGTCACCAACTTTGTATTGCTATTTCGTATCCTTGTGTAAGTCCACCTGCCCTGCTTTGCCCCTTTTCCTCTCTCTTCTGACCCCCGAAATCACAATCTCCGATAAAGTACACATAAGCATCTTCCTCAGGCTCTGTTTTTTTGGGGAATCTAAGCTAAGATGGTAGCAGGGAAGGACCCATTGAGAAGATACCTTCTTAGATGGGAATTTATCGAGCATCTAAAACAATTCAGTGATATAGGTTCTCTTGCTATCATCTTTTGTTTCATTGTTGAGGAAACTGGGGTTTGGGGAGATGATGTAGCTAGCTCAAGGCTGTGCAGCATAGATGCAGAGGAACCCAGTTCTTCTGTCTCCTGGCTCACTCTCATTTGCCACCTCTTTTCTCCCATTGTTTATTACTGCCATTTCGAAAGTTCCAGTTTTACCGATGAAGTCAATAGGAACCTAAGAAAAAGTTTTTGTCAATGTCAGGATCTCAAGGTTAAGGAAAGGTTTATAATGAGGATCAGAGTGTTAGTGATAGTGATAATCTTACAGTGTTAGTCAGGATAGCTCAGACTTTGCTGCACTAACAACTCCAAAATTTCACTGGCCAAAAATAAGATCTCATTTTGGTTCATTTGGTTATATCTCTATGGCAGGACAACTAGGGGTTTCCACTCTGCATTGTTTTGTAATCTAGGCTAATGGAGCAGCCACCATCTGGAGCATTGCTGGCTGCTGCAGTAGAGGCAAAGAGCGCTCCGGAGGGTCTTGCACCAGCAATTAAGTGTTCTGCATGGGAATTACATATGCCACATTCTGTTCACAATTCATTAGCCCGGATGACTGTACCCAACCCAGCAGGGCCAGGAAGCAGTCCTACTCTTATGTTAAGAAATATTTGTTGAACAGCATTAATGACTATCACACCCACTGAGAAAACTCCAAGGGGAAATGAAACTCAGGTAACAGAGGCAAGTTCTTCACTGCTATCATCTTGTCCTCACAGAGAACCTCTTCTCTCTGAGACGAGAGAGACAGCAATATATGTCCTGGGATTGCGTGGCTGGCTCAGTCAGTAGAGCGTGTAACTCTTCTGAGTGGTGAGTTCAAGCCCCACATTGGGTATAGACCTTACTTTAAAAAAAAAAAAAAAGTACAGGTGCCTGGGTGGCAGAGTTGGTTAAGAATCAGACTCTTGGCTTTGGCTCAGGTTGTGACCTTGGGGCGGTGGAATTGAGCCCTGAGTAGGGCTATGGGCTCAGCATGGAGTCTGCTTGGGACTCTCTCTCCTCCTCTCTGCCACTCTTCCCTTCCCCATGCTCGTGTGTGCTCTCTTCTCTCTAAAATAAACAAATAAACCTTAAAAAAAAGTATATCCTGCTTATTTAAAAAACTGTATTCTAAGTGCTTGTCTTAAAATGCATTTTTGGCTGATTTTTAGTAATAGTATTTTGAGGAAGGATAGCTATTACTCCAAAGTTCCACAGGCATCAGTACTGCTGGAAGAAATGATGACATCCCTTTTAACCTCAACCTAGTTGTGTCTTCCTTATAGTTTTATTTGTGTATGCCCTATTTACTCAGTGACACTCACAGGTTATTCATTGCCCAGGTAAGTACATGATGCAGCAGCGTTATCACTAGCCATTATCTATACCATTGGCCACCATGTCGAGCCTGTCTACTAAGTGCAGATTTTGTTATAGTTCAGTCTTTTGTTACAGTGAAAATGAGAGAGGGTTCCCATATGGTTTTTTTTTGTTGTTGTTGTTGTTCTAGATTTTGCAATACTGGAAAAGGTGGATCTTAACATTTTCTTTGTCAAAAAGAGTATATTTGCTATTCTTTGAGAAATGCCGTGGTGTTGGTATCACATACGAATCAGCAATTTAGCCATCTTCAACTGAACTGCATCGTCCCAGGTTCTCGGGGATAACATCACATCGGAATCTTTATTGCGGGGAGTAGATTATATAGATTATAGCTATTGCTTCCTCCTTATCAGCATAGCCTGCTACTTCATTCTGGAAAGAAATGAAATTATTGTTACATGGCTTGCACTTTTCTAAGCTCTGCTAGCTGCTTCTTAGTCCCTCCTCCTTTTATTTGGAAATGAACTATTTCACAGCTTATTTTAGTATCTTCTAGGTAGCAAGGCTAAATGCATGATATGTAATTGCCAAAGTGATCTTTTATTTTTCCACTTTAAAGATGCCTTTTCCCAATTGTTGGCATGATGGGTTCTCTGTTATAGCCACAAAAAATTGTTGTCACCTTGTACTCTATATCAATGCTCCCCTTGACCTTCTTCCTGTGGGACAGTGAAAATATTGAGCAAGTAACCAAACCTAGAAACACCTGTTTTGAGTTTTTGCCTTGAGACCAACTGGCACTAGATTATTAGATTGGGAAGGGCTGGCAATCTTTTTCCAAGGTGAATCCTCCCTTTCTTTGGCAAGTCAGTCATTTATTGAATATTTACCTTGCATTTTATTTTGAAGCTCAGAATGGTAAGTGAATGCCATGATCAGGTTTAAATTTTCGGAAAACGGTACTGTTAACAGTGTGCAGCATAGCTGTGTACAACAGAGTGAGGAATAGGCTGAAAATAAGAGTTGGAGTAACCCAAACACAAAATGACGAGAGATTGAATTGAAAACAGTGGTGGGAATAACAGGAGAGAATAGATTCAAGAGCTCTCCAAAGGGAGGATCTACGCTTGTTGACTTGTTGGCTATGGGGAGAGATGAGAAGGAGCACTAAGGAGGATCTCAGATAGTTAGCTTGACAACTAGGTGCATGGTGTTGCCATTCATTGAGAATGAACACCAAAGGAAGAATGGTGTGTGTGTGAGTGTGCGTGCATGTGTGTGTGTGATATTAAGTTAGTAGCAGTGGAATTGCTGAGAGATGATGAGTTAGTGATTTAGATCCAGAAGCCAGCAGAAAGCTTCATCTATTTAGTATATTTTTATTGTGTGCCTGCGCCCTGGGCATAAAATATGCCAATTCCATTAGAGTGGTAGTTAAAACCTTGATTCTGATGAGATCAGATCAAGACTATGGGTGGAATGAGAAGAGCTAGTTCTCCCTCCTCTGTCCCACTGCTAGATGCTTCTCTCAGCACTGAAACATGCTCTCATACTGCTCGCCTTAGAAATCCTCCCTGTACCTCTCATCCCCTGCATTACCTTTCAGCATCCATCCGTCTCCAACCTGGCCTGGCTGCTGCACCCAGCTGGCTCTGGCTGAGGCAGCAGAGCTTTCTTTCTATGCTGCTACATCTGAGGAGCATAGAAAGTATTCTGGCCTCGAAATGCCAAGATGGTTCAGCATTCCCATAGGCCCTTGCTGCTCCTTCCTGCTGCTCTGAATTGAGAATAACTCTTTGTCCTAGTCCTACTCTGTGTCACCTGCCATACACCCTGGCTGAACACTGTAGTGACATTGTTTATGCCTCTCTGTCTCACAGTGTCCCCTGGGAGAAGATCTCTTCATCCTTGCTTGTAGTCTGTCTTGCCATTAGGTTCAGACCTAGTCTGGGGCCCTGGGCTGTAGGGTGGACCCCAATTACCCTCTTCCTCTTTCTTCCAGACCCCTCCATCACCTCCTTTTCCTTCCCCACCCCTCATAGAGTAATATACAAACTGCCTTAGAGGCTAGTCCTTCAATGAAAATCCCCTTGCAAATATAAAACTTAAATATAAAGGGTTTTAGGGAGGAGGAGATTTTAAAAGTAACATATGCTTGCTGTAGAAATCATTCAGGAAATGTAACAATGTATAAATAAAAATCTCTACTATAATTACCCAAAATCATCACTCTTAACATTTTCAGTGATTTCTTTCCCACAATGTGCCTAACATTTATTATTTTATTTAAAAACAAGATTATACTATACATGTAGTTTTTTATGTAGTTTTTAAAAAGTCAGTTAAAGGTTTATTTCTGTTATTAATAGATATAGATAACATGATTTTTAATGGATTGCACTTTGTTAGATGGCTTACTCTTTTAATCAATCCTTCATTGACAGGTAGGTGGCTTCCAAATTTTTAATATTGTAAACAAGTCTATGCTGAATGGCCCTATACATAGATCTCTGTGGGTTTTGTGTATATGTGTGTAAGTTATTTCCTTAGGAAATACTCCTAGAAGGTAAATTACTTGGTCAAACTATTTATACTATAAAATCTAATATATATTGTCAAAATGCCCTTCACTTAAATTCTACCAATTTGCACTCCTGCAAGCAATGTACAGGAATGCCTATATCATATTTTTTACATATTCTAGGTATTTTAAAAACTCCACCAATGGTGCCTGGGTGGTGCTGTTGGTTACGCATCAAACTCTTGGTTCGGGCCCAGGTCATAATCTCAGGTCCTGAGATTGAGCCCTGTGTTGGGGCTCACACTCCGCATGGAGTCTGCTTAAGACTCTCCCTCTCCCTCTACTCCTTCCTCTCTTATGCTCCCCCCTCCACCCAAATAAATAAATATAAAGAAAAGATTCAGTATGTCAAAACAGGACAAGATTGATTACTGTTATTATTTAGAGTAAAATCCACCGCTGAATGACTGGTTTTCAAATCTCTTGCATCAGAACCACTTGGGGTGCTTGGCAAAGTGTAGTATCTGGGCAAACCTTAATCCTACTGAGTTGGAGTCTCTGAAGATGATACCCCAGAAACAGAATTTTTCAAAAGCTTCAGGTGAGAATTACTGGACTTGGGGGTATCTTCTCTCAGGGGCTGCAAGGCCTGGCCCCTTTAAGCCAGTTGGAATTACCCACTAGCTACCTGCTGGAGGAAGCTGGGGCTCTCAGTTGGAGTAGAGAATTATAGTATGCTATCTGGGAAGAGCAACTCAGTAAGCACAATGACTTTATCTGATTACAACATTAATAGAAGTTCTGTGAGGGCAGGATCCATGCATGTCTTGTTTGCCCTTGATACTACAGTGTGTCATACAGTAGTGCTTGGCATATCCAGGGGCTTAGTAAGTATTGGTTGGACTGATAAATTCTCCTTTTCTCATTTTTTTTTTAAACAGACTTTATATAGGGCAGGTTTTGGTCCACAGCAAAACCAAGTGGACGATACAGAGATTTCCCATCTATCCCTACCCGCCCCCAACCTCCTTCATTATCAACATCCCCACCAGAACCTCACCAGGTTCACAGCTGATGAACCTGTGGTGGCCACCACCACCACCACCACCACCACCACCACCACCACCACCACCATCATCATCATCATCCAAAGTCTGTAGTTTACATTAGGGTTCACTTTTGGTGTTATAACTTCCATGGGTTTGAACAAATGTGTAATGCCAAGTATCTACACTATAGTAAAAAAAAACCCAATCTCTGGTAACCTGTGATCCTTGACTGTCTCTATAGTTTTGCCTTTTCCAGAATGTCATAGAGCTGAAATCGTATGGTATGTGGTTTTTCATTGTTTCTTTTTGTTTGTTTGTTTCTGAAGAAGTTTTCCTTTAGGATAAACTTGCCTTATTACTAGCTTTAAGTTAGGCTGTTTCGCTTCTCAGACCAATGCAAAGCTACATTTTCTGGGTTGGGGGAAGAGAATTGTTTTCTTCTCAAATGCATCCTTCTGAGCTCAGGTCATACAGGGAATAAAGGAGTAACTCATAACAAAAGTTAGGGAGTTGGGCAGGTAAGGGGCTGTATAGCTGTTCTTCTCCAGTCCTGCGCCTTTGAAAGTACACAGTAGAGGTTTGCTAAAAGAAAGGGGATGGGGGTGGGGGAGGTGCAGGGAGAGGAAAGAAGGGACTTCCAAGTGTATTATGGGTGATTTAACTTAATTGTCTAGTCTCTGCTTTGATTTTAACTTGACAATATTTAGGTCTACAATTGAGGTAAAGCAAAGAGATCCATTTTGAAGATGAGTATGTTGAGTTTGAGGTTAAGTAAAATCTCTCGGTGAAGTTCACATCCCTTCATCCAACTAGGGCTGAAGAGTGACCTCTCTGTAGTGAAGTATCAACTGGACTTGGAGGATTTAGAAGATGGATGGATTAATTTGGCAAGGCACATGGAGATTATGCACAGGTTTGTTAACTATGGTTTGAATGCTTTCTTAATTTATTTTCCATTGACTGTGAGTGAACTGTTTTGACCCAGGGTGCAATGCTTTCCAAAGGCAGAGGAGACATTAGAATCTGACACCACGATGACATAGATGATAGGATCTCCACAGGCCTGTAACTTTCACAAAGGCAGTAACATTACTATATTTCACCATTGAACAACCCAGCTATTGCCAGAACAGTACTGGACACACATCATATATCCCCCATCAATATTTGTCTCTTGAATGAGTGAATTTCTACTGGTGAATATAGCTTATTCAAATACCACAACCTAGCATTAAAATAAATTCTTCTAAAATTCTTTCATCTCCATACAGTTTTAGAGAAAAAAAATTTTTTTCTAAGAATAAGGTCATTTTCCTTTTTTTTTTTTTTGTTGTTGTTGTTGTTTTTGCTTGGTGAATTAAGTCTAAACTCCTCAGTCAAGTATTTGAAGTCCTCCATTATGATATGTCCCCAAGTTACCCTACTAGGATTATTAACTTCACCTGACACCAGCGGTTGAGCTAAAATATAGATGCTTATTCCCTATTTTTAAAACTGAGCCTTCATACTCACTATTCTATTTGTTTCCCTCTAACCAGGTCAAATCTCTTCTCTTAAGACTTCTCTGAGATTACCTGTGGTGAACATTGTGATGTTCCTCCCCTCCCCCCAATATACGTTCCTGTTTTCTTTGTCACTTGCCCAATTTCTAGTTGAGAACCATATCTTTCCCATGTGGGAAGAAGTCCAACTCCATTACTGGTGCTAAACAGCAGTGAAAGCAATTAACATAATCATACACTCTGGCCATAAATCAACATTTATGGATACCCAGGAATGGGTATGTGATTCAGGTCATACCAGAGCCAGAGGCAGAGAAGAGTGTTGGCTGAGGGCTGCTCACTTCCTGATTGAGATGATGATGCATGCAGCTCTGGAAATTGTTGGCAGTCATCTAGGTTGGATGGAGCTGACATGATGGGAGGTAGAGAAAGAAGCTGGTCCTTGACAATATCATTGAGTCCCACAAAGCCCATTTTCTAGTTGGCTTTCAGTGACATGAGCCAATGACGTAACTGCATTATTGTATATACAAGCTGGTTTGAGTTGGTTTTGCTTTTCTTTTTCGAATTTGCAACCTACTGCTGCTCTCTCATAAACTGGTAATCCAGTTTTTCTTCTCAGCACTTCTATAACCTTCCTGTTAGTATATAGAGTAATATTCTATACTAACAAATAGTATATGTACTAATAAATATACATTTGTTTGTGTGTAGTCTACAGATAGATATATATATAATCTAGTATAGTGACTTGTTCATAGTCATGGCTAAACAAACCCATCTATTAAAGAAACAAATGAGTCTTTCAAGGGTGAGTAAATTTTAACGGTAATAGAGTTAATCTAGGTCAGTGGATTTACCTTACTTGCATGAAAATTTTATAGTATGGTTTAAAAATCATATGTAAATATAAAAGCTAAAACATAAAAGTCTTAGAACATAAGATAAAAACCCATGGCATTGGATTTGGCAACTGACTCATAGATATGACAGTAAAAGCAAAACAAGACCAAAAAAAACAGATAAATTGGACTTCATCAAAATTGAAAACTTCTGCCCACCAGCGAACATTACCAATAAAGTAAAAAGATGGGATGCCTGTGTGGCTCAGCAGTTGAGCATCTGCCTTCAGCCCAGGGCATGATCCTGGAGACCTGGCATCAAGTTCCACATTGGGCTCCCTGCAGGGAGCCTGCTTCTCCCTCTGCCTGTGTCTCTGCCTCTCTCTGTGTGTCTCTCATGAATTAGTAAATAAAATATTTAAAAACAAAATAAAGTAAAAAGGAACCCTACAGAATGGGAGAAAGTATTTGCAAATCTCCTATCCAAGAAGGGTCAGAATAAACAAAGAACTCTTACAATTCCACAGTGAGAAGACAAACAACCCAATTTTTAAAATGGGCAAAGGACTCGAATAGACATTTCTCCAAAGAAGATGTACATACAAGTGGCCAATAAACATGTGAAAAGATTCTCAGCATCATTAGTCATCAGTGAAATATAAATCAAAACCATAAGACATCACTTCACACTCATTAGGATGGCTATAATCACAAAAGCAGAAAATAAATAGTGTTGGCAAGGATTTGGAGAAATTGTAGCCCTTGTCACTGCTGGTGGGAATGTAAAATGGTTTAGCCACTATGGAAAACAGTTTGGTAGTTCCTCCAAAAGTTAAACATAGGATCACCATATGATCCCACAATTCCAATCCTAAGTGTACACCCCAAATAACTGAGAAACAGGTACTGACCCATACTCATGTACACACATGCTCATTGCAGCACTATTCACAATAGCCCAAAGTTGGAGACAACCCAAATGTTTGTCAGTGGATGAATCAGTGAACAAATGTGGTATATCCATTCAATGTGATATTATTCAGCCATAACAGGGAATGAAGCACTAGTACCTGCTACAATGTGTGTGGAATGCAAAAACATTATGCTAAGTGAAAGGAGATGGACACAGAAGGTCACATGTTATATAATTCCATTTATGTGAAACATTCAGGGTAAACCCATAGAGACTGGAAGCTGGTTAGTAGTTTTTAGGGCCTAGGGAGAGAGAAAAGGGAGAGTAACTGGTTACTGGATATAGAGTCTTTTTTGGGGTGATGAGTATGTTTGGGAACAACATAGAGGTGGTGATTGTACAACATCTTGAGTGTATTAAATGCTACTGAACTGTTCACTTTGAAATGGTTTATGCGATGGGAATTTTACCTCTCTTCTACGAACAAGTCAGTAGGAGCAAAACATGCTGACATGTGTTTAATACTCAGCTACCAGGTACTTTTTCAAATGGAATAGGGCTCCTGGGTGGCTCAGTAAGTTAAGCATCTACCTTCAGTTCAGGTCATGATCCCAGCGTCCTGAGATAGAGCCCCACGTTGGGTTCCCTGCTCAGCAAGGAGTTTGCTTCTCCCTCTCCCTTGGCCTCTCCTCTCTGCTTGCACACACTCTCTCAAGCTCTTTCTCTCCCTCAAATAAACAAATAAAATCTTTAAGAAACTAAAAAACCAAACCAAACCAAAATTGAATGAATAAATACTCTGATTCTGAGCTCAACTTTCACAATTGGCAGGAATCAGCATTACCTGAAGTGTGGGATGTATTTGGAAGGTAAGATGGGCTTTAAATAACCTTGCCTCATGTAGTGAGAAATTTAATTTCAAGGATCTTAGCGGTTTAGTCCTGTGAATGTATCAATGAGAGAGTCTCAGTTTGGTGTTAGGATGTTTGCTGTTTGTCTAACAACTGCAACACTTGCTAATCCTCATTTTCAACAAAGAGAGAGTGGGCTTCAGGCTCCCTGCCTTCTGTAGGCAATGCTATCTAAGTGGTCTTTTTTTTTTTAAGATTTTATTTATTTATTCATGAGAGACACAGAGAGAGGCAGAGACACAGGCAGAGGGAGAAGCAGGCTCCCTGCAGGGAGCCCAATGTGGGACTCAATCCCAGGACCCGGAGATCACACCCTTCACCAAAGGCAGGCTCTAAACCACTGAGCCACCCAGGCGTTTTTTTTTTTTTTTTTTTTTTTTTTAAAGATATTAAGTGGTCTTAATAGCATTGTTGTTTTCTATTTTTGCTTTTATCTTCCACTTATGTTATGTGACACCTGTTTCCCACCGTTAGTGATTTGCATTATACTTCAGATAGTGATGCAAAATTTCCAATGTAGTTCAAGTAGAAATTGTGAGTCAACTGAAGGAAAAACAGTAAGTAAATAATAATATAAATGGCATGAGGACTTGGGGGGAAAAGGAGGACTCAGATGAGCGCTGGCATAAAGAAACACACATTAGATCTGGAATATGAGCACCTGCGTGTCTCACTGTGCAGCCAACTGGAGAGGCCACGAAGCCCCTCTGCTTTCTCAGTTCCTGCCCACCTCACAGAACTTTTATGGCAAGTAATTTACACATGTAAATCGTTATTATTAGATTATTTGTGTTGGGCATCACCTGTTTTGCAAGGGCTGCATTTCCCAGAGTCCCTTGCCAGCTCAGTTCTGATAAGGTGTCCTTCTGCCAGTGACATGCACTCTTGGGATTTGAATGGCATAAGGAACGTGCCATATTTCCTCTGGCAGTAGTGGCTGACACGAGGCTTTGGTAGACAGACATTTTTGCAGTGAAGCTAGACTACAAAGTATGCCCCTGACAGTTACCAGCTTCTAAGCTGTGAGGCAGCTGTGACATTGGCAGTGATTTCATGTCATTCCCTGTGATTTCTGACTCTGGATGCAGCAGCTTCCTGACATCAACTGCTGTGGAATAACCCAGGAGTTGTGTTGTTCACCTTCCCCCATTGGCTCCTTCCAAAGAGTTTGTACATCGGATCCCCTGTGTTGAATATCTTCCTGCTGGTAATACCTTTGAGTAGTTTCCTGAACTGTAGTGGAGATATTAATTTTATTGACTTTTTAAGGAAGCTTCTATATATATAATAACAATACAGTAAGAGTTAACATTTGTTGAGTGTTTACTACTAGTCATTTCGGTAAGCCCTTTACATGCATGATCTCATTTAGTTCTTTTAAGAACCCTATGTGGTGATGTCTATCACTATCTTCATTTTGCAGAGGGGGAAACTGAGGCAGAGGGTTCCTCCCTGACCTAGGTCTCAGAGGTGGCAAACAGCAGAGTAGGGATTTGAACTCAGGCTGTCTGAATCAAATGTTCAATGACTCCACAACATATTGTCTCACCCCTGCACCACAAAATGTTACTTCAGGTCTCCAGTAAAGTCTACTTCAGGTTTGAAACCAAAACTGTTTTGGGATTCAGAAGTTTCGATTTTTAGGAGGGTGACACAGCACGTATACTGCATGTTACTTAAGGGGCAGCGTTAGTGGGATCTGGGCTAGGACCCCGCAATCAAACACTGATGGTTCAACAACGGGAGGAACATTCAGATTAAATAAAATAAAGTCCATAAATAGCCAAAGGAAAATCCAGTTGCTAGCAGATGAATTTAGGTGCCAAATTTAGGGGGGAAAACACTTTTGGTTTTCAGAGCTTTTTAAGATTTCAAAACTGCTGATTAGGCATTCTGGACCCAATCTTCATGAAGTGTTAACAAATAGAAAAGAGAAGTTGAGTAGATTAAAAAAAATTTTTTTTTTCCCATCTATTGTGTCATTTTAATTGAGTCTTTAGTCTGGCTACTTGAGACTACTCCTTTCCTTTTTTTTTTTTTTTTTTTTTTTTTTAGCCAAAGTGTGTGGACAGGGACTTATTTTCATGTCTAAGTCACATTTAATCGCAAGTATATTTACTTTGCAGACACCAGAAGGTTAAGGTTGTCACGTTGCTTCACGTTGGCCGAGTGTCAAAGGAAAGAGCCTCAAAGGAAAAGAGCCACCTCAAAGGAAAGAGCCAGATAGAATCAGCAGAAACATGCCCCGGAATGCCTAAGGATCTTTTACGGTTTACCTTGTTCTTCTATAACTCGACCTTCTTATACAGCATTTCTGTTAATTTTGACAAGTTTATTTATAAGGTTTTAGCTTAAATGTCTCTAAATATAGCCTTAGCACTGTATTTTTAATCAATTTATCCCAGTTACCAATATACGTGGGTAGCAAACCACCCTATACTCAATGGCTTAACAAACAATTAATTTGTGCTCTCATTGTTCCATGGGTTGACTAGGCTCATCTGAGGTGCCCTTAGTTGGGTTTCTTATTGGGTCACAGATGCTCAAGGCATCTGAAGGCTCAACTGTGCTGGATACCCAGGACGGCTCCCCCACAGGCCTAGCAGTTGATGCTATCGGTTGGAGGTCTAAGCAAAGCTTGTCACCAATACGTGGCCTTAACATGGAAGCTGAGTTTGAGGAGGGAGTCCACTAAGGGTAAGTATTTCAGAGTCCCAGGCAAAAGCTGTAAGACGTCTTATCATCTGGTCTTAGAAAATATTCAGCATCACTTCCGCCCTATTCTTTTGCTCAAAAAGTGAGTCACAGGGGCGGCCCAGATTCAAGAGGAGGACAGTATGCAAAGACGTGAACGTTGGAGGCATGGGTCACTGGGGGACTAGCTTTGAAAATTAGCACACAACTTATATAGATTTAGGTACACAAGGGTTTAAAGTTAATTAAAAAATCATATACACAGAGGCAAGTTTTATCACCTTAAGACAGGGACAAGAATGCCTTGAAATTGTACTTCACGTCTATTTCAATATCATATAGCACTTTTTAATACAATTGTTGGAGGAGATTTAAAAAAAATAAGGGGGGGGGCACCTGGGTGGCTCAGTGGGTTAATCATCTGCCTCTGGCTCAGGTCAGGATCCCAGGGTTCTGGTCTCCTTGCTCATTAGGGAGCCTTCTTTTCCCTGTCTCTCTGCTCCCCATGCCCCCACTCATGCTCACATTCTCTGAAATAAATAAAATCTTAAAAAATAAAGGGCATTGGTGTCTAGGAGGCAGTTCAATGGAGACTTTAAGTATGGCAACTTTAAGCGGGCAGAAGCAATTCTCTAAAGCTATAAAAACATAATGAGACACTTTCCAAATGATATGGCATCATTGTAGATTTTGGGCAAACCATGATAACCATTTTGTTATGAGAGCAGGGTAGCTGGTGAACAAAAGGGCAGAGGAGATAATGAGAGGCAGCCTTTGTAGTTGAAAACCAGTCATTCTTACTTGGTTTTTGTTATTTTCAGTCAGAGACCCTTTGGAGTATATGACAGAAATTTAGGACATTTTTGCTCAGAAATGTAGGAAAATGGCTATTTGTTACCTTTGTTCCTCCCTCCTCCTTCTCTTCCTTTATTCTTCTACAATCATTTACAGAGAGCTGTACCAGGCACTGATCTGGACCAAGGGATAGAATAGGGAAGAAGACAGATAAGTTCCTTAATCTCATGACATGAACATTTTCAAGATAGAACCCCCCTCCCCTCTCCCCACCGGGGGGTGGGGGGGTGGTGCCTGGGTGGGACGACTAGTTAAGCATCTGGTTTTGGCTCAGGTCATGGGATCAAGCCCTGCATCAGGCTCTGCACTCAGTGCAGACTCTCCTTGAGAGTCTCTCCCTTTCTGCCCCTCCTACTTGTGCTCTCTCTCTCTAAAATAAATAAAATCTTAAAAAAAACAAACAAACCAAGTATGCCAATAAATAAGCAAGATAACTCCAGATAGTTTTAAGTAATGAACTGTGATCACAACACCTTTCATAAAGTTTTATGTGGCTCCCATTTCTTATACAAACTTTCCTAACTGCATCAGTAACTTCTCCTTTTAACCAAAGGAAAACTTTTTCATATAAGCAGTGTGGACGTCCTTGTTGGTTATCCATTGCTTTTTCACTTATACCACGTGCACAGATATTGATCAGTGTGTCTTTCTTCCCAACGGGGAAGAACAATTATATGTAGTGTCATTGGAAGTGACTTTCCTAACCAACGAAGAGCATTGGTTCCTTACGAAATTTCCGAAAGTACTGCTGCTATTGAGGATGAAAACGTGCACAGAACTTTCCACAGCTTTATTACCACTGTCTTCGCTCTCCTCTCTGCTGCATCTTCCCCAGGAGCTATCTGCTTACCCCTATTAAAAAAAATGGAATGGATCAAATAGCCATGGATTCACATTTCGAATTCTCAATTTACAGGACACTCAGAGGACCTACACTTTGATCCACCTTCTCTAGATGACAGTGAAGGATGGATGATTTGGAGGATTATTTTTTTCTCTATGTTCTTACGTTCTCAGCTCAAATTGTACTTCTGGCTTTAGTAACTATAGCATCCTATGGGTAGCGGGGAGAGGTTTAAACATGCACTCTTTGTCAACATTTTAAGTATTTCCATTACCACAGCTCATAGCTTTTGCAAAAATGACATACAAATGTCCACCTACCTTATTCCATTATAGTATATGAGATGTAGTTCTAAACCTTTGGTATACGTGAAACATTTTATTGGTAACACAAACTTACTCCGTAGGACTTTTGACTTTTTGGTGCTTTATTGATATCAAGCTTTTACCCTTTGTATTTTAATATCTGGCAATTCACATTGGAGTGAATATAAAAATGGAATGAATTTAATATAAATACAATTACTGAGGGATCAATCAGCAAAATAGTGCCTTGTGGTTCAAACCCATTTATTGCCATAAGTAAGTTTTTAATGGAATCAAGGCACATTCATCCTATTATATATTGTCTACAGTTGCCTTCATGTTTACTATGTTTCCCCTTTAAGAAAAAGTTTGCCCATCCCCAATTTAGAGGAAAAATGATTCTATCTTTATTTCCATGATAATCACTGACACAAGTTCTATGTTTATCGTATGCTGCAGATAAGTGAATTTGCATGCCTACCCCAGAGTGAAGCCCTACACTGGGGATATAGACAGAAATCTGTGTTTGCCATTTAACAATACCTCCAAGATGCTTAAAAATACAAAAATTATGGCAAGCCCCTAAAGTTATACCTAAGAACAAATACTGGTTTTATACTGAAGTGACATAACTCACTGGTGACGCTTGGATTTGGGGGAAAATGTGGGGACTTTGGAGCTTTAACTGTACTATAGAGTCAGAGGACTATCACTGAAGCATAAAATTGAATCAGTGTTACTCATCATTAGGTCCAAAATAAAGTTTTAAAAGATTACCCATATAAGTTATGGAAAAAATGTATCTGAAATTTCCACTTTATTTTGCCAAATAAGCCTGTGGCCAGGGTTGTTCATTCCAAAATCCCATTAACTCCTTCACTAGTGACTTGGGGGTTCCTGTTAATGATGTTTGCAGTGATGTCCCTTGAGTAACTTCATCTGTGGTTCCCAACGACTCCTTAAATGTTGAGCGCTCAGCCACAAACATGGCCATTTAATTCAATAAAATATTGAGGGCCTACTATGTGCAAAGCAAACTGCTGGTCCAGCTGGGCTACACAGCTGTAGGAGTGAGGGCTCTTGCCTTTCAGATATTCAAATATCTCGGGGCACCTGGGTGGCTCAGTGGTTGAGCATCTGCCTTTGGCTCAGGCCGTGATCCCGGGGTCCTGGAATCGAGTCTGCTATAGCGCTCCCCGTGGGGAGCCTGCTTCTCCCTCTGCCTATGTCTCTGCCTCTCTGTGTCTCTCATGAATAAATAAATTCTCCAAAAAAAAAAAAAAGAAAGAAATACAGATATCTCAATCTGGGTAATTGTTAATTGGGGCATTCCAGAAGTTCTGGAGAAGTGTTTGGGTGTTGGGAAAGTTTCCCATGTCCTGCCAACTCTTGATCTGTTTTTCACTCCAATTCATATATCCGTTTTGGATCGGGCTTATTAAACACTAGCCTTTGCAAATCTGGTTTAAATGGATAAGCAAAGGGAAGTATTATTTTAAAGGGTGTATGTGCAAATAAGACCAGTTGTGAGCTACAAGGAGCCTTGGAGATCCATCTAAGACCAAGTGTTAGGCACAGTGAGCGAAGTCTGCATCCTTCAGCAGAGACTGTGGTCCCACTTCCTCTGTCCATCATCTCTCTGCCTCCATATTGCACGCAGCAACCCAGTTTTTTGGTGTCCGTTTTCACCAGCTGGAACAAAAAGAAAATAACAACAGCGCCGTTGCCAACTTTACTAATTCTAGTTCCTGGAATCAAGGACAGGAAGCCTTTGTTATTTGCACACCCTAAGTCTTCTAGCTCCTATTGAATAAATCATTAACTGTCAGCTAATTACAGCGTCGGAAAGTTTGCATCACTCATCTTTTTTTTTTTTTTTAAATGGCACCTCTTAATAGAAGACTCTGGAGACTGAAACTCTTGACAGTTTCCATGATATAAAAAAAGAAAGCTGACCTAGAGAAAGATGGGACAAAAAAGACGAACATTTGGGGGAATTTTAGGCGGCAGTTGGGATCTGAAACAGTAGCCTATTTAAAGTCGTGCTGATTTGAACACTTGGAAGTCCCTGAAAGATTTTCAGAAATGTGAATTCTCTTAGGAGCAACGCCGTTCGATTGAACGGATGATCATTTTGCACCTGTTAAACGACCCAGCCCTTGCTTGCGGCGGGTGACGACCCTTAGGAGGCAGGTACGACCACTAGCAGGACTCCTTACAGGTGAGGAAACTGAGTCACGCGGCGGGGGCGCTGGGGGGGCGAGAAGGTCCAAGCCCCGGCAGCCAGGCAGATGCGCCCGGAACGAAACCTGCGGAGAGGTGGCTGCAGAGGTGGCGCCGGGGCCGCGGCTCCGCTGACCTCACCCCCCGCGGCGGCCGGAGCGGGCGGGCCCCGCGCGGCGCCCGCAAGCCGGGCTGCTGGTTCGCGGGCGGCAGGGCCGGCCGGGCGCGCGCGGGCGGGCGTCTTCCCGCGGCGGCCGCCGGGGTCCTCGCGGAGGCGGGAACGCGGCGCCGGCGCGCACGTGCCGCCGGGAAGGGGCCGCGGGGGCCGCGCCAAGATGGCGGCGGCCGCGGCCGCATCGCCGACGGTTGGCGGCGGCCCGTGAGGCGGGCGGGGCCGGCGGCGCGGAGGCGGGGTCCCGGGCGAGCCGCCCTGGGAGGCGGGGGCCGTTTCCATAGCGGCGGCAGGAGGTGTCGCGCCGGGGAACTTCCTGGTTCCCGGGCTCGGCTGCGCCGGGATCCTCTTGGAAGGGAAACAATGGGGCGGAGGGCACTGCGGTAGCCGCCGCCGCCGCCGCCGCGCCGGGACCCGCTCGGCTGCCCCGACCCCGCGCTCGGCCCCCTCCCGCCGCCGCCGCCGCCGCCGGGACCGTCCCGAGGTAACTTCGTTTTTCTCCTCTCCCCGCGCAGGGGGCCGCCGCCCGCCGGGCTGCGGGGTTCCCCGCGGGCAGCCGCTCGGCTTGGCCCCGCGGAGCCGGACGCCGCCATTCCGGGCCCCGGGGGAGGGGGACGGGGACGGGGACGGGGACGGGGACGGAGCGGGCTCGGGGGCCGCGTGCGGAGCCGTCCCGGGCCCCCCCTCCGCCCCCCGGAACCCGGGCCGCGGGGCTCCGCGGGAGTGATCGGCAGGCTGCGGGCGGGGGGCGCCGGGCGGGGGGCGGGGGGCGCCGGGGTCGCCGGGCCCTGGGGGAGGGGCGCCCTCCCCTCCAGCCCCGCCCCTCCACGCCCCGCCCCCTCCCGGGGGACGCGTCTCCCTCTGCAAGTTTCCCTCGCGTCCTGCGCAGCCCCCAAGTGGGGCAGGACCCAGGCCGCCTCCGTCCCTTTAAGTAACATCATTGCCCTTCGGTGCCCGGCGGGCTGGGGGTGGGGGTGGGGGTGGGGGGGAACTTGGTTTCGACCGGGCTTGGAGGGAGGGACGGGGACGGGGTGGAGGAGGGACCCGGGAGCCTGGAGAGCCGGCGCGCCGCCGCGAAGTTTGCAAAGTAGTCGGCGGCTGACAGCCCGCGCGGCGGGACGGCCGGGGCCGGGGCCGGGGCCGGGGTCGGGGCCGGCTGCGCGCAGGTGCTGCATGCCGCGGAATTGGAGGAGTCTGCGAATCCACATTTTATTTTTTGATTGATTGATTTATTTATTTATTTATTTATTTATTTATTTATTAATATTTACTTATTTATTCATGAGAGACACACACACAGAGGCAGAGACACAGGCAGAGGGAGAGGCAGGCTCCACGCTGGGAGCCCGACGTGGGACTGGATCCCGGGTCCCCAGGGTCACGCCCCGGGATGAAGGCGGCGCTCAACCGCTGAGCCACCCGGGCTGCCCTGAATCCACATTTCTAGACGTTTGGAAGCCACTTCTAGAAGTCGGGGATGACTTCTCCCCGCCACACACACCCTTTCCCCCGCATTTTAATCCACAGTTGCTTTTTAGTTGGTAGACTTTAATAGGAGTGAAATGTGTCTCCCTCCTGGGCCTGGGGAAGGATGTTTGAGGCATTATTTTATTCTCCAGTCGTGGGGAATAATATGACCCAAATGGGGAAGGGGGAAAAAAAACAACAACACAACAACAAAAAGTGGGGACAGGATCTTAAATATTTTGCTTGCTGGAAGAAGGCGATTTTAATCCCACATTAATCCATCTGTAAATGGAGTTAAGTCTCTGGGCTACAAACGTATTACTTCGTAGCTCAGGAAAGTTGGGCGGAACCTCAGAGATCATCATGGCCAGTCCCTCAGGTGTTGTCGCATCTCTTGGAAGTTCTATTAGGAGGAAGTCGGGATACTTTTTTCTTTGGTGAAGTTATTTTATTTGTTTTTTTAAAGGTTTTATTTGTTTATTCGTGACACACACAGAGAGAGAGAGAGGCAGAGACACAGGAGGAGGGAGAGGCAGGCTCCATGCAGGGAGCCCAAGGGGGGACTCCATCCTGGGACCTGGGTCACACCCCGGGCTAAAGGCAGGCGCCAAACCACTGGGCCACCCGGGGCTGCCCTGTGAAGTCATTTTAATCAGAATTAAGCCAGCATCAAGCGAACAGTGCGAACAGTGCTTATTTGCTTTTCTCACTCTGTCAGGCCCTAAAGTCAAAAAGATTTGAGTTTGGCGTTTTGGATGGTAAAGTTGGCAAACAGACTTTGTATTTACTTAAAATAGATGCTGAATCCTGTATTGTAGTCTCCACAGGCCGTTGAAATATGTCAAAACACAGAAGGAAAAAAATTGTGCTAATAAAGGTATGAATGAATTTTTAAAAGAAAACAGGTAGCCTGAGTTAATAACAGAAATTCCTTTTTGATTATGTAAAGAATTAGTGAGGCGTCACAAAGGCGTTTGAAGAAGCATCATTCGCCAAACATTAAGAATTTGGGGCCTGCATCTCGGCGTTGGTGCCTACTTACTGTTTTTACCTGTCAGACTCCCTGGTGTACTTGTTTCTGAAAAGGCCCATTACCAGTTACAACCGTCTGTTGACATGAGGTATGTCCTGCCACTGGTTATGCAAGCCAGTAAGTGGAAGTGTCAGCTTTGCCACCATCAGTCAATTGGCTGGTCATCCTCAGTGTTTTGGGGACCCAAGACAATTCCTGGCGTGGTGGATTCAATCTGGGCCTCCAGTGTCAAGCAGAGATTGCACTGGTCCAGCGTGGCCACTGTGAGTACATTTGTCTCAAGTTCCTGTTATTTCTGTAGCCTGTGAAGGTGGTTGAAAAAAAGAGGCCAGTAAATTAAAGTTAGTGGCAAGCTGAAAACAAAATCAACTTTGGTGAAAATGTGCTAGGTGTGTTAAGGCAGTCTGAAGCTGGGAGAAGACGACTTTGCCACGGTCCTGAAAGTTTGGGAGTTGCAACTTCAGTTAGAAAGAGGCTGGTGATGACTTTTTTGGGTTATGTTTGCAATTTCACTTTTAACCATTCTTGTTTTGTTTTAGTGCAATGTTATTATCGACAATATGCTGACCATTTATTACCAGAAAGTTATAGTTTGTCCCTGAAGGGGTGATTTTTGAATCACCCTGAAGGGTGATTTTTGAAAGGCATATTGCCTTTAGATGCGATTCACTTGTATTTAGAGTCTCTCTCTCTCTTTTTTTTTTCCCCATTAAGAAAATATCTCAGGGATACCTGGGTGGCTCAGCGGTTGAGCATCTGCCCTTGGCTGGGTGTGATCCCAGGGTCCTGGGATCTAGCCCCACATCGGGCACCCCGCAGGGAACCTGCTTCTCCCTCTGCCTGTGTCTCTGCCTCTCTCTCTCTCTCTCTCTCTGTCTTTCATGAATCAATAAATAAAGTCTTAAAAAAATAAAGCATCTCATTTTTACAGTGGAACTCAGTGTAAACACAATATTAATTTGAATGAAATCTGTCTTCTACCACATTTCATTATAGTACATGGGGGGTCAGAACACGGGATTTAGAGTTGCAAACACTTGGATTCTTAACTGGTCTATGTCATTTCCAGGCTATATCACATCATGTAAATAACTTCATTTTTTAAAGCCTTGTTTCTTTGTAAAATTGAGCAGAGGGTGGGGACACCATAAATTCAGATTTGTTTGTTCATTCAGCAAGTCTTTCTGGAGTGCCTTCTGTGTACCTCCTGACCTCATGCTAGGTACCTTGTTTTCAACAACAGGGGGGATAAGTCCTTTGAAGTAGAGTATAGGGAGCTATAAAAACGATGACTAGGGAACCTAACCCGACCTGGGGGTGGTGGGACAGGCTTTCCTGAGGAAGGGACTCGTAAGACCTGAAGGATGAGGAGGAGATGGTAGGTGAGGAGGGGAGGGGAGGGGAGGGGAAGGGGTGGGACACTGTGAGGGTAAGAGAAGAGCCTGCACACAGGGCCTGAAGAGTCTCCTGGAGGCTGGATAAGGATGCTTGTGTATGACTTAGTTCCCTACACGACTTGTCAGCAGCCACTGTTCACTGTGTAGAGAGCAGGCTCCTGGCACCATGCTCCAGTCACCTGAACGAAGGGCTCAGCTTGTTCCACAGCCTTAATGGAGAGAGGGAGTCAGGTTAGTTGCCTCTAGCCCTAGTAGACCTGGAAATGACTCTATGCTTCGGTGTCTAGTTTTGTAACTCTGGCA
Source organism: Canis aureus (assembly GCF_053574225.1). Taxonomy (NCBI): domain Eukaryota; kingdom Metazoa; phylum Chordata; class Mammalia; order Carnivora; family Canidae; genus Canis; species Canis aureus. Next base: position 25,425,539 of record NC_135615.1, read on the forward strand.
CTGTTCACTTGTGAGTCTGTATCTAAAAGACTGGAATTAAATGTTAAATTAGATTTTTTAAAAAAATTTCTTTACAGAAGTACTGTATGACACAAACATAGCATTTTGATTTAATGTCGATAGCTTTGTGTCTTTGGAAGAGCCTAGGCCATCTTACTTAAAATATCAGCTTCTCCCAAAAATAACAAATACTGATTTAAGTGGCAGGTAGTTTCATTTGCCTATAGGACTCTGGAGTTCCTTTTTTTTTTTTTTTTTTTTTAAGATTTTATTTATTCATGAGAGATACAGAGAGAGGCAGGCTCCATGCAGGGAGCCCGATGCGGGACTCGATCCGAGGTCTCCAGAATCACCCCCTGGGCCGAAGGTGGCGCTAAACTGCTGAGCCACCCAGGCAGCCCGAGGCTGGAGTTTCATATCTTGTTTGCTTAGGTGTTTTTGGTTCTACATAGATATTTAATGATTCTCTGATAGAGGGGTGTGTTGCACCTGTGTCTTGCTGATATTGGTTTGAGTGTAGAAAAAGTTGTAATTTTATTCTGGAATCTTCCTTTGACTAACAAGTGAATTAAATTTTAAGTATTAATGTTTTTTTTGAGAATTAAGTGAAAGAATATTCTTAAGTTTCTTAATATATTTCAGTAAATTTATGTAAGTCGGTAGTGGCAAATTAATACTGTATTAGGGAATTATTGCAGTATTCATAAGCTAGTTGGCTTCCTGGGCTTTTTGTTCCTGCTTATTTTTATTTGGTTTTGGACATTTTAATGCTTGTTAGCAGACCTGTGGTAAAATACACAAAGAGAAGGTGAAATAAGATTTTGAAAAGTCCGTCACAATGGGGAAAAAAACCTGAATAGATGTGGTTAAAATTTATAAAAGTTAGGTATGTGTGCATTTGCTAGATCTACGTATTTTGCTTATGAATTATAAAAATGAACTGGCATACAATAATATTAATATTAGTGTTTAAAAATTTATGTATTAAAAGATTTTACTTATTTATTCATGAGACACACAGAGAGAGAGGGAGAGAGAGGCAGAGACACAGGCAGAGGGAGAAGCAGGCTCCACGCAGGAAGCCTGATGTGGGACTCCATCCCAGGACCCCAGGATCACGCCCTGGGCCAAAGGCAGGCGCTAAACTGGGGAGCCACGTAAGGATCCACCTAGTGATTAAAAATGTAAAAAAATCTTACCTGTTTTTCATGTTTCTTTTTTCTCGTAGCTTTGTTTTAGATTGTCTTATTTATTTATTCATTTAGAGGAGGGAGGGTTGAGAGAATGTACATGCACTCAGTGGGAGGGTGGGGCAGAGGGAGAGGGACAGAGAATCCCAAGCAGATTCCACACTCAGTGTGGAACCAGATGTGGGGGTTGATCATGACCTGAGATCATGACCTGAGCTGAAATCAAGAGTCAGATGCTTAGCCGACTGAGGCACGCAGGTACCCCTGGATTGTCTTTTTAAAAATGGTTATCTCATTTACTTCTTCTTCTTTTTTTTTTTTTTAATTAGTGTGGGCTATGTATTCCTTTGCCATTCCTTTGGTGTTGGCCTAAGAAATTCTAATATGTTTTCTCAGCTTATCAGAGTGTTATATTAACGGAGACTTCCAGTCCGTTTTTCAAGAGAATGAAACTTTTTGAAAACATTTAAAAACATTTCATTTTCTTTCTTATTTTTTTTTCAAAGATTTTATTTATTCATTAGAGAGAGAGAGAGAGAAAGAGATGGAGCAAGAGACCACGTGTGCACAAGCCAGGGGGAAAGGCAGAGAGAGGAGCAGGCTCCCCCTGAGCTGAAAGCCCCATGCCGGGCTTGATTCTAGGACCCCAGGATCATGGTCTGAGCTGAAGGCAGATGCTTAATTGACTGAGCTACCCAGACACTCCTTCTTCTTTTTTTTTAACTTACTTCATTGTTACCATGTTTTAAAATGCATAAATGTTTTAAACTCCAAAGATAGATTTCTGTTGTTTCTGTTATTATTCAACTAGACTTAGTGCATTTTCTTTTCCTTTGTTCCTTCTTGTGTTACTGACCTAACAACTGAAATAATTTTCCTTCCATCTGAAGAATATCCTTTAGTATTTTCTTTAGAGTAGATATTATTGACACATTTTCAAACTTTTTGAGAATGTTTTTATTTCACCTGCATTCTGGAAAGATACATTTTGCTAGACATAGAATTCTAGGGATAGATTCATATATACATATAATTAGATACTAGTCCTTTGGAGAAGAGATTATTCTCTAGCATTTGGCTTTGTTTCTATTGGCCAGTCAGTTATAGTTTATCATTTCTTTATTGGTAAGTTGTTCTTTCTCAGGCTATTTTTGAGATTTTTTTGGTCTTTGGATTTCAGATAGTCTTCCTCCTTTTCTTGCTTGGGGTATATACCTTTTGATGCTGTGTCTGGATGTCTTTCATCAGTTTTGAATAGTTCTAAGCCATCATTTCATCAAGTATTGCTTCTTCCCCATTCTCTTGCTTCCTCTTTCTGGGGCTTTAGTTCCATGGTGTCAAGGAACTCCTCTGTTTATTTCGCTTGTCTCCTGTATTTTCCACCTTTATTCAAACTGAGGGTTATTTTTTTTTTTTTTTTTTGTGTTTGTTTTTTTGAGTCTATCTATGCAATGACTGGTTTAGTTTCCTTCTGTGTTCTCTCTTCCAGGATTCAGCTTTTTGGGGTCTTATTCTAAAGCAAGGGATGGCTCCTTTGGTGGATCTTGTACTCTGACATTTTGTCTTCCTACTTTCCTAGCCTGCCTACATGCAGTTTTTTGATTAGGCAGGCATTTCCAGGGGACAAGAGACCCCAGGGTGCTGTGCTCCTCTCTGTCCTCTTGGACTACTGTGCCTAGTAGTTCCTTATTACCTTGTTAGCTCTTTGATTACTACCCTCTCCTGCGTTTTCATTAAGGTATAATATACATATAATAATGTGCACCAATCTTAAATGTATAACCTGAAGAATTTTTATGAATGTAACTAAATATGTAATCATATCCAGTTCAAGATGTAGAACATTTTTGCCACCCCAGAAGACCTTGTCACACCCCTTCCCCATCTATATCTTCCTTTCCTGATGCAGGTTGCAATTACTTGGTTTTCTGTCAACAGTTTTGCAGTTTTTAGTTTTCTTTTCAAAATAGTATCATACGGTATGTTTTACTCCCGTGTGTCTGATCTGGCTTGTTTTGTTCAACATTGTATAGTATCAGTGAAATTCAGCTGTGTTGTTGCACATAGCAGTAGTGTTTCTTGTAGTTACTGTACTTGTAGTTACTGTAGCACCTAAAAAATTGCCTAGCAACTCAGTGACTTAAACAGTGACAACATATATTTTCTGCACAACACTGTAATTTGTGCAATGCTTGTCTTAGCTTCATTTGGTTTCAAGTAGGGCTGTTTGAAGGCTGGGCCTAAAAGTGTTTGAAGGTTTACTCACATGTCTGCTGGTTGATGACGGAACACCTAAATGTGGCCTGACTGTGCTTAATAGTACGGTGGCAGTGTTCCAAGGGCTAGTGTCCTGCACCCACAGGCAGTGGGGAGTGGAGTGGGGTGGAGAGCCCATGGGCCAGACAGACACTAGATTGCCTCTTATGACTTGGCTTTGAAACTTAATGCAATTTTCCTTCCATTGTATTCTGCTCTTTGAAGCAGTTATGAGCCTGCCGAGGTTTAAAGAGAGGGGAAATGGACTCTACCTCTTGATGGGGGGAGTTGAGGTTCTGGAAGAGCTTGTGAGACCAGAAGTATTGTAGGCACCATTATTGGAAAATACAGTGTGCTATAGTAGTAGCCTCATATACAGATCTATCACAGTTTGGTTATCCATTCTACTTTTAATGGCATTTGCATCATTTCCAATTTTGGACTACTATAATAAATCTGCTACAAACATTCTTACATGTGTATTTTGTCGGATATGCACTTCCTTCTTTTGGAAGTATTCCTGGGTATGGTGCTGTTGGTAGATATAATTTAGCTTCAGTAGTTAACTATCAGTTTTTCAAAGCGGTTGCACCAGTTTATATCCTCTGATATTTTTAAGAATTAAAAAAAATATACATTTGTCTAACTTTTTAATTGCAAGAGGGTTGGTGTGTAATATGCGGTCTAGCTTTGTTGGAAATGTAGGTCCTTTGTCTTATCTTTTGTGTAACTAACTGTGTTTTGCTTTCCCAGCCAGATGCTTAATTATTGGAAAATAGGGATGATAGAATAGTCTGATTGTGAAGTAACAGTAGTAGTAATTTCTTTTTAAAGATTTATTTATTTATCCATGAGAGACACACAGAGAGAAGCAGGCTCCCCATTGGGGGTCTGATGTGGGACTCGATCCCAGGACTCCAGGACCCTGACGTCAAGCCAAAGGCAGACTCAACCACTTGAGCCACCCATCGCCAGTAGTAGTAGTAGTAGTAATTTTTAAAGAAGTATTTTAGAATATGTATTAAAGTGAGTGCTAAATAGAGTTACCATTAACAGACCATCTGCATTAATTGCGGAAGTCAGATTTCTGAAATTTCCTTTTACAACTCGCTTTTCGGAAATACTGAGCCCTGTCCCTCAATTTCTGGCACATTTTGCTTTTGAATCAGTGCTGTATCATGAATTTGAATTCTAAGCTCATTCACCAGACTTGCTTGGGAAATCTTTTTCAATTGAAATAACTTTTTCCTATAAAGTTGATAGTTTGCCGTCGTGAAGGATTGCCAGAAGAATGTCATCTCGGTTCTCCCCTCAGACTCAGGGTTACTTTTGATTCCTTCACTATTAATAGTCATTTTAACTTTCTTCCATATGTCCTTTGATTCTCATCCCCCTTCCTTTTTTAACCAATATTTTAGAACAGTTTGTTTTAGCTCATACCTCCTTTTCTGTGGTAATTTATTGATTGATGCTACTACTAATAATGCTTAGGAAGTTAGAAATCTCTTAGTTACTCATTGAGTTAAGATTAGTTTTTAGGTCGTAAAATCTTACAGTGCTAAAAAGAGAACTTAAAAGTCTTTTCAACTTGGGGTGCCTGAGTGGCTTAGGTGGTTAAGCGTCCGACTCTTAATTTTGGCTGGGGTTGTACTCTCAGGGTTGTGAGATCAAGCCCTGTGTCAAGCTGCATGCTTAGCGTGGAATCTGCTCGAGTCTCTCTCTTCCCTCTATTCCTCCCCCACCACCCAGTTTGCTAGTCTGTGCACAATCTCCCAAATAAATGCAATCTTAAAAAATATCATTTCAACTTATTTATTTAAAAATAAGACCCCAAAAAAGCTGAACCAGTACTAGTATATATGAGATATTTAGTTTAGTAAAGCATTTTTTCATGCATAATCCCTTGACAATCATGAGTGGTAGGTAGCTTAGAAATTTTAACTCTCATTTTACAGATGAAGAAACAGAATCTCAGAGCAATGAAATGACTTGATCTAAAGTCCTAGAGCTGGTTAATGGGAGAGCTGTACCTCTTGCTTCTAGGACTTGTATGGTGAGTGATTTTCTTGCAAGGCTCACAATCTACTGAATTCCAATTTTATGGACTACATGAATTTTCCTCTCTTCAATGCTATGTATTTACATTTTATGGCCCATAAATTTACTCATTTTCATTCAGTACAGGGTCTTTGCATAAGCTGAAGCTCTTCACTCTCATTTCCCTTATAGTACTTTTTGTCCTGGATATGTTTTGTTAGTGGCAAGATGGCAGATTTATCTTGATTTTTTTTTTTTTTTTTAATCTCAACCCCCTTGGGATGGTTTTGCATATTGTCTAGCTGAATAAGTATTTATTGAATGGATGGATGGATTCTTGTGTTTAGAATCTAACTAGAGATAGTCTGGAATTGTTAGCTGACTTTTTAAATGATACTAGGCCTCTGAAAATCAGATATATTGTATCCTTCATTTTAGCTTTTATCTGTAGAGCTCAGGCATTATGTGCAGTTCTGATAGTATGTATCAAGTGCATTAGGCAAATAACAACATGTGAACAAATTATGAGCTGCCTTTGAAAGGCTCTGTAACTAAGAAGTTTGGGAAAGGACATTTGTTTTTCTAAATACCTAGAGGTTGACCTGTTTACCGGTGTATGGCTACTAGAATTTGGTAAGTCCTTCTGGAAACCTAACTCAAATTCTACCTGCAGAAGAGGAAATTAGACCTCATTCTTATCTGATGCTTCGTTAACATACACGTGTAAACAAAACAAAGAAATCAAATGATTTCACATTTTACCCATCTCATTCTCTGATCCTATTAGCAGGAAGTATGTTGTTGATTTAGTGAACAGGATAAACAAACCTCCTTTCATTCTAGCAATGATAGAAAATCTGCCTTATTTCTCTTGAGCTGGGAAAATATTTAAACCTTTTCAAATTTAACATTGTGTTTCAGGGGATATACATTGCAGAAAGAGCATTTTTTGTAGAATGCCCAAGAATTGGGAAAGTACAGTGGAGAGACTTTTCTGCATCAATGAATAATGACTTTAATATTAACTTGAAGTTATTTATCTGAATGAGAAGATATTACCTAGGAATGTGCCTCGACATATGTATATATTTGAGCTAATGAATTATGAGTCTGAATTAAAAAAAAAAAAAAAAGATACGAGAATTACTGTGATATAAGTTCCACAGGGAGAGGATCTTTGCTTTGTTCTTGGCTGTGTCTCCAAGAGCCTAAAACACTGCCTGGCTCATAAGAGCTGCTCAGTAAATATTTATTGAATGCAAAGTAAATTTGTGTATTGTTTATCTGTTTTAAACTTAAAAACCTAACATTAGTCATTTAAAGTTTGGTTTATAACCCTTTGGGAAATAAATTTAAATTGATTGAGGTATCTTTTCTGACAATTCTTGCTGACTGTGGGACAGTTGCATAAAGTACATTGTGGAACACTCATTCATTCCCTGTCATTAAATTTTCTTGAGACATTTAAAAATGGATATATGAGAGTCCATTACATGTATGTTAATAACAGTTCATTTAGTCCATCCATCATCATCATCATTATTATTATTATTATTTTTTTTTAAAGACACTATGAGAAAGCACAAGCAGGGGGAGCAGCAGAGGGAGAGGGAAAAGCCGACTGACTCCCTTCTGAACCTATGCAGGGCTCAATTCCACCTGGGATGATGACCAGAGTAGAAGGCAGACAATCGACTGAGCCACCCAGGTGCCTCAGTCCATCCCTTATTATTGGACATTTAAGTTGTTTATATATTTTTTTCTGTTACAAATAATGCTTCACTGAAGGAAATTTTCTTAAGCTCTTTCTTGGGATGGCAGTTCAACACATAGCAGTGTTGCAGAACAAGATCTAGGAATTTCTACTAGAAAATGAACTTGGATTGTACAACTTGGAGAGTGAGATGAGAAGCTTTAGTGATCAGAAGGCTGAGTTCAGACAGTAACAAGTAACAACTCTTTGCTGCTTTTAGTGTGGGTAATGTATAATCATCAGTCTTTGCACATGGAAAGCTCTCTTGTAATTTGTAGTGGAGCTGCCTGTCACTTGGTATTGTCTTTTACTTTTAAAGAATGAATGAGTCACTACAACTCTTTCTGCCTCTTAATTATAGTTTAAAGATTATAAGTGCATTTAACTCCTTTATATAGGTGGGTACACATGTTACTTTTATTTATAATTATTATACTTCTGATTTTATTGGAACATTTTTGCTTTTTCATATTAAAATATCATAAAATATTACATTAATACCAAAAGCTATGTGTGATGTGTGTTGCCTAAGGTCTAATGTAATAGTGTCCATCCTATTGCCTCCTTCAATTTAAGCAATAGAACATTATCAGTACTCCCTTGGATCACATCTTCCTGCTTCTCCTCTATTCCACTGCTTGTCCCTAGGTATCCAGCAGCCTCAACTTTAAGGTCTACCATTCTTTTACTTTTCTGTATAGTTACATTATATGTGTGTATGTCCCTAAAAAACCTATTATTAATTTTATTTATTTTGGAAATTTCTGTAAATGATATCAGTATGTGTGTATGTTCACAGATTTAGTGAGTGAAGTTTTTTAGTAAAACTGAAACTCACAAACTTAATTCCCATTAAAAGTTAATGTTCTGGGCAGCCCTGGTGGCTCAGTGGTTTAGCGCTGCCTTCAGCCCAGGGCCTGATCCTGGAGACCCAGGATCGAGTCCCACGTTGGGCTCACTCCGTGGAGCCTGCTACTCCCTCTGCCTGTGTCTCTGCCTCTCTCTCTCTCTCCTTCTCTCAGGAATAAATAAATAAAATATTAAAAAAAATAAAGTTAATGTTCTTATTCTCTGTATCAGCCATCTCTTGCAGTAATAATGCCATGTAACAAACCACTGCAAAATTTTAGTGGTGTAAAATAGACATCTATTTATTTCTAGCTCATGAGTTTGGCAGTCTCTGATGGGTTTGGGTGGGTTTGTCCATAAGCTGTGGGTTGGGCTCAGTTATGTGCTAGGTGCCAGTACTTTAGCTCTCCTTCGCCCTCCCCCCCCCGTTTCCTGATTTAGAAATCATACTCTAATATTTGTTTGCATTTACTCAGTTTTTTTTTTTTTTCCCCTCACCATTCTTTCCTGTATTTCAGACCTTCTCTTTGGCATCATTTTCCTACTTTGTGACTACAGTTTTGGAAGCTTCCTTTTATTTTTTTTTTTAAAGTCTTTATTTATTTATTCATAAGAGACACAGAGAAAGGCAGAGACACAGGCAGAGGGAGAAGCAGGCGCCATGTAGGGAGCCTGATGTGGGACTCCATCCCGGGTCCCCAGGATCACACCCTGGGCTGAAGGCAGCGCTAAACCGCTGAGCCACCCGGGCCTGCCCATGGAAGCTTCCTGAGTGAGGATCTGTTAACTGTATATTCCCTCAGTTTGTCTGTAATTTTCATTATTTTGTCATTTTTCTTGAAAAGATAGTTTAGCTGAGTTGAGCATATAGTTATATAGTTACCAGTTTCTCCCTCTTAGAACTTGGAAGGTATTATTCTAGTGTTTTCTGACCTCTGTTGTTGCAGTTGATAAATCAAGTGTGAAGTCTAATTGTTGCTTTGTAAGTGACCTGCTTTTATTTTTATTTTTAGTTGCTTTTAAGAACTCTTTGTCTTTGATGTTTCACAGTTTCACTATGGTATCTCTAGGTGTCAGTTTCCATTTTATTTATACTTTTTGGAATTTGCTGAACATGAGTCTGTACATTAGTATCTTTCATCAAATCAGGAAAATTCTTAGTTCTTTTCTCCGCAGATTGTCTCTCCCTCATTCTTAATTTTCTCTTTTTAAAACGCCAATGAGATAAACATATTAGATGTTTTAATATAGTTTTTGTGTCTCTTAATCGTCTTTTATATAGTTTTTATCTTTCTTTGTGCATTCTGGAAAACTTCAGATCCTATCATATGGTTCCAGGGACACCTGGCTGGCTCAGTTGGGAGGGCATGTGACTCTTGGTCTCCATGTTGTGGGTTCGAGCCCCACATTAGATGTAGAGATTACTAAAAAAAAAAACTTAAAAAAAAGTTATCAGATCTATCATCTGGCTCATTAATTCTTTCTTTAGAATTTGCTGCTTTGCTGAACTTGTCTATTGAGGTTTAGTTTTAGTTATCCTATTTTTCACCTGATTCTTTTCCAAATCTGTTGCCTTCTGTTTTGCTCATATTTTCCATTTCCTATTGTATTTTGAAACATTACTGTTCTTTGTAACATCTTTGTGATTAATTTACTTCTGTTGAATCTTGCTTATGCATAGTTTTTGAAGTTTGAGCTAATTTTTATTGTAACTGTGTCTGTGGAAATGGATGTGAGACCTGGCTTAAGAGTACTTTCTCCTGGAGGGAATTCGCAGTTGAGGACACTGTCACACTAGGGTGACTTGATTTCTAGGCTTGAGAGTTTTATAACATACAAATGTATGGATTTGAACTTGAAACCTGTGTGAAGGTTGATTTTGGTTCAGGATGATTTCTAGTGAAAACTCCCTTCTCCTTCCCCCAACACTGATAAACCTAGACTCTGGAGAGAATTTTCCTTCATTCTTCTTTGGGGCAGATTTTTTTTTTTTTTTTCCATAGCTTATCTTTTTATTGAAGGTGTAGTGCTTCAGGGGCCAGGCTCTATGTGCTTAACTGTAGTCTGACTTCTCTTGTTGTATAGTGTGAAGCTTTGACTTTGTCCCATGTATAACTCATAACACTGAAAGACCTTCAGCTTTGTCTCATAGAATTTTCTATGATAATGGAGATGTTGCACATCTCTGCTAACACAGTAACCAATAGCCACTTTAGAAGTGTCTGTAGTATGACAGAGGAATGGAATTTTAAATTGTACGTGGTCTTATTTAATTTAAATTAAAAAGCTACATATGGCTGGCTAGTGGCCACAGTATTGGACAGTGCAGCTTGGTCATGGGAGATTGTGAGATGCCTTTTAGCCCATTGCTGGATTCTTTGCCCACTGATCACTCTCTCTCTCTGAGCTTTTGTTCATTTTTTATGGTTTCTAAGGATTTCTCTTTATTGCTTTTGAGCTTTGCCATGCATCTGAAAGGATAATTCTTGTCCTTTATCAAATATGTTTGATGTCATGTAGCAAGAGGGTTCACAATCCATTTGGACACGAGAATCTCAGAAACAGATACCTGACAGCTGTACTTTTAGTTGGGGAAGTACTTATCTTGAATGATAAAAATTAGAAAGTTCACAGCAGAACCGTGGAAATTCTTTAAATGGAAACTGACCATGAAGCTAAAAATTATGAGGAAAAATAACTTAAGTACTTTCTTTGCCATCCTCCTTTTTCTACAAAAAATTTAAGGATGCTGAAAGATAAAAATGGAGCCGTGGCTAAAATTTTTAAAGTCTTACACATCATCTTCACCTTCTTGGTGTAAGTATTTTACCTACACAAGAACACTTGAATGAAAAGGTGTGTATATTTAGAGAGAATTATTTTACAGATGGACAGAAAAAGCCAAATGAATGTGAGAGATCATAGGGAATGGTGGTGGTGAAGGGGTAGGAAGGGACTTTGATGTTCATTCAATGCTGAAAGTGTTTGTTTCACTTCTGGTTTTATTTTTATTTTTATTTTATTTTTAAATCTTTATTTATTTATTTATTTATTTATTTAAATCTACGATAGTCACACACAAAGAGAGAGAGAGGCAGAGACATAGGCAGAGGGAGAAGCAGGCTCCATGCACCGGGAGCCTGACGTGGGATTCGATCCCTGGTCTCCAGGATCGCGACCTGGGCCAAAGGCAGGCGCCAAAGCGCTGTGCCACCCAGGGATCCCCACTTCTGGTTTTAATAAGGCCTGTGTTAGTTGTTTAATTGAGGGGATTTAAAAAACCTGAATAGTGAGCCCTAGCTATTTCTCAGGTAGCCACTTCTTTTTCCTATATAGCCAAATATTTTAAAACTATGTGGTTGGTTTTGGTGTTTATTAATAACAAACACCTAGATTCTTTGTAATGAATTTGTTACTTTAGGATTTGCTTGCTCTTTTGGAGCTATAGGTACATTTGGTTCTTTTTTTATTTATATTTTTATATTGTGGTAAAATATACATAAGATTTAACATTTTGACCTTTTTAAAGTATCCAGTTCAGTAGGAGTAAGTACATTTACTTTGATGTACAACCGTTATCATCTATCTGTCTCTAGAACTTTTCTCATCTTCCCAAACTGACACTGTCACCATTAAACACTGACTCTCCATTACTCCACCCTCAGCTTCTGGCGCTCACCATTCTACTTTCTGTTCCTGAATTTGACTTTTTTAGGTACGTCATATAAGTGGAATCATAGGATGTTTGTCTTATATATGACTGGCTTATTTCACCTAGCATAATTGTTCTCAAGATTAAATTTGATTTTCTTAAATTATGATTTGTGATGAAAGTAAAAGGACGGAGATCCCATAGGCTTGTAGTGGGGATTGGCATTCTTGTGTAATTCTTTCAGTAGGAGAAGTTAGTAAACAATAAAATAAGTTACTGTTAATTTAGTCTCCTGAAAGAATGTTATTAGAAACAATAGAATGTGATACTGTGTGTTGCGGTTTCTAATTCTGTTAAATTTGAGCTTTAAAATAATCAAAATTGGGACTGCTGAGCTAGTTCTAGAATAGATTATCTGGTGTTATAAAAACCAGAAATCCTTTCAGATCCTTTGAGAGGTTTTAATTCTCTAAAAGTGTCAGAAATTATTTTTAGGCCGTGTAGTGCCTGCAATAAAGAAAAGGACTTGGGGGAGTTTGCTTGACTTTCAAGTAGACCCTGAATTCCCTGTCAGGATGGATTATCCTTAGGCTGGCTCACTATTCAAGTATATCAAAAGTTAGAGGAGTCACTTGAAAGAACCTGTATTAGGTTAGCACGAGTATAAATTCTCATGCTGAGGGTAATGTACAAAGCCCAGATTTTATGGAAATACTCCAGTATACTTTTTATGAGAAACTGGGAATTAAGACAAATTACTTTTTTCCCTCTTGGATAGTGTGAAAAACAAAGTTAGATAATTTATTTCCTCTTTTTTGTATGTCCAGTGGGAGGAGAGATCACTTAGAGAAGGAGAGAGAGAATGTGCAAATTTTACCTTAGGTGCTTCTGAACCACCTTGTTGCTTAAAGAGTTCATACTTTGAGAGTAGATAGGAAGATACACATTTTAGAGCTGTGGTTAGGGTAAGGAATCTTGAACCAGCGACTTCAGTTATAAGTAATTTCAAAGTATGTTTCTGAGAGTTACTTCATGACATTTTACAGTAATTCCAATACGTGCATTGTTGCATATTTCTGAAGTATTTTTTATCACTTTAGATGATAAGGTTAGAACTCCACTATTTATAGGTTTTATTATCCTGGCATTTTTGAGGTTACTATTTATAGTGCTAAGAAAATTCTTGATATCTTAGGAACTTCAGTCATTGGATACATATTTCTTCAGTATTTTATGACTATGGGTAGGAGGGGCGTACTACTTAGTACAGAGTGCTTTGATGTTGCCATTTAGGAATTTTAAATTTAAGATAAAAATCTTAGATATAAACAGGAACAAAAAGTCTGTAGGCCAAAGAGACTGGACTCTACAAGAGTAAGTAAACTCCTGGATCATCTGTGAACTACTTTGTGTATCTGTGATGTGGGTTTGCCTTCCCATGTCCTTATCATTCAGCATGCTCCAGGGGTCAGCATCTTGACCTCATAGTTCCCTGGCAGGGAAGACAGGTCTAATAGACTCAGTGAAGCACCATCAAGAAAGTGTATTTATAGGGAGAAATTTTCATCGTGTATTCTAAAACTAACACGTAGATTATAGGTTGTTTTAGATTTCCATACAACTTCTCATTTCCTTTGGGATAATTGGGTTATCGAGAAATGAAAATCATAGTATTTACTGCATAGATAAAGAAGAAAGCGTGTGGGATGTGGGTCAGGTGATTACGTGGCAGCACTGTGATTATATGCCATTGGTAATTACAGTCTATGAATCATGCTGTGCATACAGATTTTCATTTTGTAAATTTGTATTTTCATGTATATTACATGACATGAGTAACGTATATAGATGGGACAAGCATTATTTCTTCAAAAAATGTTACCCTAATTTTAATCTATTTCAGAATCAGAATTCCTTAGTATTATGCTGTTTTCTTAATTGATATAAAAAATAAAGTAATTGTCAGTTCTTATAATTGCAAAAAGTAGTTCTCCAGTTAGTGAAGAAAGCTGTATGTGAGGAAGCACAGTGTAAATTTTGTATCAAATCTTAAGTTACCTGTGGAATTTTATGTATTAGATTTGGGGAAGCACTGTGGATTCATGCATATGTTTAAATATAACATTAGTATTATCTTATCCTTATTTTCTTGAATATATTAAGTAAGGAAGATTTAGTTCATATTTATACTAATACATGGTGATGCTTTGTGTTATACTCAAGTGAAAAGGACCCAATAAAACATTTTTTTGTAGTACTTATAAAGTGTATTTTAAAAATGCTTACAAAAAATTCCCGGAAAGGAAACGTGCCCCACATAATTGGGTAGATGTAGTGGCTCTGTGTGGAGAGAGAATTTTTTTTTCTATCTTGTCACTGTTTCCAATTTTTTTAAAAGATTATTTATTTATTTATTTATTTATTCATTCATTCATTCATTTATTCATTCATGAGAGACAGAGAGAGAGAGAGAGAGAGAGAGAGAGAGGCAGAGACACAGGCAGAGGGAGAAGCAGGCTCCATGCAGGTAGCCTGATGTGGGACTCGATCCCTGGTCTCCAGGATCACGTCCTGAGCTGAAGGCAGACTCTTAACCACTGAGCCACCCAGGCATCCCTCCAATTTTTTAGAACAATGAAACTGTATTTTATAATGAGGAAAATGTCCATTATTAGAGGAAGTTTATAGCAATAACAGTGGTGATCTTTGATAGTGTATATGAATTATTTATATGTAATCAAAATAAATTTAGCATGTGATGTGTTATATCTACCTTAGATGGAGTGTTTCCTTTCTAGTACTTATTTGGGATAGAGAGAGGGAATAAGATTTTAGTAAGTGAAGACCGAGGTCACCTGTTAATAAGTTTCTGTGTGATAATTACTTCATACATATTATTTGCTTTTGAGATGACTTCTTACAGACAAGGGAAGATAAGAATGTTTTAAAGATTGATTGGTAATTTTTTATATTTAGATTACACTAGAGCGTTCTTCTGCAAATAGGAAATTGTGGAAACCAAATTATTTTCATTTCCTTTTAGAAAATTATATTTAAAATGCTGACCTTTAGAAAAGATGATTTTTTTTTCTCTTTGTTTTCTGACCAGGACATGTATTCTTCTGAGAAGCCTTGGGAAGCAGATTTTGGTTTACTCTCTGATTGGGACAGCCTACAGAGACATTTCCAGTCATGAGTAAGTGTCTCCGTCTTTGTTTTGTTTCAGGGGCCTCAGGAGCATTTGCAGAGTACTTAGAATTTGTTATTGACAAACTGGAATTATGTCACTTCATCAGAGATTGGATAATCTGCTTCAGCCCAATTGTACACCTGTCTCTACTGAAACAAGGAGATATAGATACTTTCTGATGTTTGATTTATTCTGAGAAGTTAGATGTGCTGAGAAAAAATTTGTGTCATTAGTTTCTTGGCTGATTTAGTTATGTTCTTTTGTTACCCAGAATATTCTGTTGACTAGTCATTGGAAGGTGACTTGTTAGAAATATGAAGAGGGAAATAGACTCATAAATATAGAGGATAAACTAGTGGTTGCCAGAGGGGGGTGAGTGGGAGAAAAAAGAATTATGAAAAGGGGGCAGCCCTGGTGGCTCAGCGGTTTAGCGCTGCCTTCGGCCCAGGGCCTGATCCTGGAGAACTGGGATCGAGTCCTGCGTCGGGCTCCCTGCATGGAGCCTGCTTCTCCCTCTGCTTGTGTCTCTGCCTCTCTCTCTCTCTCTCTCTGTGTGTGTGTCTCATGAATAAATGAATAAAATCTTAAAAAAAAAAGAAATATGAAGAGGGAAAATTTAAATTGACCATAATTAGTAGGGGTTTAATTTTGTGAAGTTCAATCATTAGATAACATAGGTTAATATTACATTTAAGCAAAAAAAAAAAAAAAAAAGTCTCTTTGTTAATGTCTTTGGTGGAATGAGAACCAAGTCTATCTTGTAAGACTTACAAATTTGACATGGCATCATCTCAGTTGTAAGGGGATTGTGTGATTGTGTATATGAATTATTACTATATGTAATATTTTCTGCCATTCCAATCCACTTCTTCCTGTGAATAGGATAGCTAGATTTTACTATTTTGTACTAACTGTTCACTTTTAGAGAGTGAGGAAAGAATTAAGATTTTTAACCTGTGATCATATGACAGTTTTGATGTACTTTTTAAAAAGTACAGAGTTTTTGATTAGGGGAACTTTGGAATAGAGTGAGCGTTTCCTACTGAAATATAATGTTAGAGAGTTTAAAATTTTTCACATGTAATTCATAATGATTATCTTAATATGGGTAGAGTAGTTATTCTTCTCATCGACTGAAATAATAAGGCAGTTGATAAATGAAAACAAAGCTGTTGTTGATGTGAAGTCTTTGAGTGCTTTTCACTAAGGGTGATATTGTAAGAAGCGTGCTTTGATTTTCAAGACTTCTCAGTGGGCTACTTTTCCAGTGGTGTATTTTGAATAAACCAGGATAGTTGCTAGCCGAGTTCAAATACTGATTAAAGAAGAAGCGGCTTTTGGTATTTCAGATTCATTCTTATGAAATTTTGTGCGAATGTTTGTCTAAAAGTGCCGGCTCTAGTAAAGATGGTAATAGGAGTTTATGAAAACTAAGAAATGCCAGGCATTTTAACTTAAAAACGCTTATTACATTTTGGAAAATTTACATTTTGTTTTACTTTGTAATCTTAGTGTTCTCTTAGCAAAACGGTTACAGAGTTCTTTAAGGACAGGTACCCTGTGTCTTTCAGTTTTGAATCTTAGTGTGTAACAGTGTCCTGTGTACTGCTGCCCCGAAAATTCTAGAGCCCTGTGTGGTCAAAGGCAGAGGCGTGGGATAGCTTGTTAGGTGACTAATAATAAATCACCTGAACCACATACAGCTTGTGATTTGTGAATTATAATGGCTGTATCGCACTTGTAAGATTTTTAGTTGTTTTTTTTTTTTTATATCCACTAGTTTTTTTCTTGTTTCTGCTTGTTTTTAAACATTTTTAAAAATTATTCTTTTATCTCTTTGTGGATCTTTTATGTGCTTATTTTGAAGTCTTTTTCAGGTCACTTGATTAGCATTTTAATTTTGTCTTAGTGAATTTATATTGTGGTAGTTGATATTGTTGGTGTTTACGCCGTGTTCTGCAGTTTTGCAGGCTCATTCTGACGAAAACTCTTTCTCTTTCTCTTACGTCTGTGTCTTTGTGATTTTCCCTCCTGGTATGGTAGATGTGCCGTTGTCTCTGCCTGCCTTTGGAGTTCCCAGATCAGAATCAGGTCTTGTGCTAGTGGATCGGAGCACCAGCCCCACGGTGATGTTGGTGATATCACAGATTCTGTCACAGTCAGCTGGCCTTAGGTCAACAGCCTCCTCAGTGGTAGCTCCAGCATGGTTAGCAAAAGCCTTTTTCAGTCTAGTTTCCTAATCCAGGACCAGTGCCACCCCTGCCCCCCGGTTCTAAGCAAGGAGCCTGGCTAACGACCCTGCGTCACACAGAACTCTTTGGTGTGCAGTTACCCTGTGGGATTTACTTCCTGCTGCCTTTTCCCACTTTGGGGCCCACAGCCCCCAGACCTGGTGGCTTTAGGTTGGCTCACACTTGGTGTTCCTGTGAGATTTCTGATTAAGTGGTATTTAACATGTTTGGGGATGTAGATAGGTCATTTTAGTAATTTGTTTTTATATTTTATCTGTTATTTCTTTGTGTTTGTTATGAAGACAAGGGAGCCACAAAGAATGAACATGCCTTCTTTGGAGGTTTATTACCATAAAGGCCAAACTACTTATTTCACAGTGAAGATTAAAAAAAAAAAAAAAAAAACTCTGACAGTTTCTGCTTAGTTCCCTAGCTCCTAGTGATCCTCTTTGTCATCCTTGTACCACTTTCCTTGCTGGGTGAGCTCTGTTGGCTTCTTCCCTGTAGCACTCTGCTTGCCTCACATTAAAATCACATGGCTCTTCATTCTTTCCTTCAGGAAATCTTTAAGATCTTAGAGGGCAAAGATTTTTATTACTTGTGCTAAACACTTTTCCTGAGCTCTTAATAGGTGCTCAATAAATAATGCACGGATTTGGGTGTTCCTAATTAACATCCTTTAGAATGTGGTGGCTATTCCACAGATTATTATTTTGAGGTGAAATTAAGCTGATCCTATGTGAAAGGAGATTAAGAGGGGTGGGTGTGTGTGTAGTGTGGCATAAGAGTGTTCTGAGGAAGTGGAGCAGTGTGAGAAGGGCACTAAGGCACATGTATTTGAGCATTTGGGAACATAGAGATGGGGCAAGACGAAGCCATGGAGGTGCTGTTAGGTTCTAGGGTGTGATGGCCCAGGAGGTTTGCAGGTCATCCCATAGGGCTTAAGGAGCTGTTAAAGGATTTCTCTTTGCTGGGGCACATGGGTGGCTCAGTGGTTGAGCTTCTGCCTTTGGCTCAGATGATTGTGATCCTGGGGTACTGGGATCTGTCCACATTGGGCTCCC
Source organism: Canis aureus (assembly GCF_053574225.1). NCBI lineage: Eukaryota > Metazoa > Chordata > Mammalia > Carnivora > Canidae > Canis > Canis aureus. Next base: position 25,443,761 of record NC_135615.1, read on the forward strand.
TGTGGGGATTCTTCTTCTCCCCCTGCCTATGTCTCTGCCTCTCTCTGTGTCTCTCATGAATAAAAAAAAAAAAAAAAAAAAAAAACTTTAAAAGAAAAGGATTTCCGTTAGGGGACCAACTGAAGATTTCATTAATGAAAAAGTACTCTGACATATAGGCATTTTTGTTAAATATAAGTGAAAAAGACAGGTTATAGGCAGTATTTGCCGCCTTCTAGCTTTTTTCTTGGTTTTCAGCCCATTTTAGGCTTCCTTTGAAATAGACTGGGTTATGTTTCTTATTCTTGCCAACTTGATGGCTTTTCTCTATCGGTAGAGGTCATTTTTGAGTAGATCACTGCAACCATAGGTTAGGGAAGTGTTACAGTGTCTGTGTTATGATCCAGTTTCTAGGGGGTTGTAAGTTTTCAAAAAGATAGGAACTGAGTATACCAGAGTTTCTGTTTTTGAAAAAAATAGTGAAGAATCATGGTACAGGTTAAAAAATTGGAAGAGGGGCACCTGGGTGGCTCAATGGCTGAGCATCTGCCGTTAGCTCAGGGCATGATCCTGGATCATGGGTCTGGGGATTGAGCCCCACATCGGGCTCTCTGCAGGGAGCCTGCTTCTCCCTCTGCCTGTGTTTCTGTCTCTTTCTCTGTGTCTCTCATGAATAAATAAAATCTTTAAGAAAAAAAAAAAAAAAGGGAAGATATGTCATTAAAGTCTAGATAGAATTTCCAAACCTAGATTGGGTGAGAATGATGGGTAACTAAAGTTTTTTTTTTTTTTTTTTCCAGGATTTCTTTAGAAAATTAAAAGAAAGGTTGATACTTGTTATGTCTGGATGTGTTTATCTCTGAAGCATTTCTTAACCGTTCCCATGTCATGAGCCACGTAGGATGTGGTGGAAGTTATACAGCATTTGGGGTAAACTGAGGAGCTGTTTGGGGCTTGGAGGCAACTGGCTCTGACACCTTAGACCAGGCTGCTACTTGCTCCCAACTGTCCTGAAAGTGGAGGGGGCTCTGTTTCTTTGCATGTTCTGGCACACCGATTGGGGTACCCCAGCCATAAAACTTAGAGAATTGGTAAAATGTTTTAGGATAATTTTTAGTTTTTATTCTAGATCTTTATTCTGTTCAATTTTGAGGCTAGATATTTATCTTGTGGAAAATGTATTATATGATGCTGCTATGAGTTGTGTGTTTCATTGTGGATTGTTGACGTTATTACAATCCACAAAAAGCCTTTTGATTTTCAGCACTTAAATGGTTTTGTTTTTGCATATGATAAACATTTACCAAGATTTTTTTTTCAGAATTTTGTTTTATCAAATGGTGCCAAAGATGAAATACATGTATGAAAGTTGTTATGTTTAAACTTTGGCTATAATTTGAAATGGTTCTTTTAGATCTTTAATGGAGATTGTCACAACAGGCGTAGTTCTTGTAAAAAGCATTGCTAAACAATTTCTAGATGATTTTTTTGGGGGGAATGTGTTAAACGAAAACAAACTAAAAAACGACCAAACCCCCAAAATGATTGTTTAGGGTACTACTTAATTTTATTTTCCCATCTTTTAACTTGAAAAAATAAAGCTATATACTCTATTTTTAAATTTTATCTTATATTTTATTTCACTTTCTTCAGGAAACTTTCGCCCTGTAACTAATTATATGACATATTTTCTAAGAGAGGATTTCTGTGTTAATTTTCTTCTGATTTGACAATCCAGGAGTGAATCTCTTGCATTAGTATGCTTAATCCTGCCTGCCCTTTGTCCTAAATAAAGGAGTGAGTTTTTTGAGGTCACTTCTGGATATGAAACATTTCTCATTTAACTGAGGAAGAGTAATGGCAGTGAATATTTTGGGATGTAGTATATTTATGGCTTTCTAATAGAGTAGGAGCAAATATCTTCATTCTGTGGAGCAGTAGACTAAAAGTTCATGCTGATATGAAAACAATTTAATGTTTGGTAAAAGTTTTTTTTTTTTTTTTTAAGATTTTATTTATTTATTCATGAAAGACACAGAGAGAGAGAGAGGGAGGGAGGCAGAGACAGGCAGAGGGAGGAGCAGGCTCCATGCAGGGAGCCCGACATGGGACTCCATCCTGGGTCTCCAGGATTGCACCCTGGGCTGCATGCAGCGCTAAACTGCTGCGCCACCGGGGTTGCCCCTGTTAAAACAGTTAATGTTATAAATGAGTAGATTACTAAGCCACTCAGTGGTGGCATAAGAATTCTTCTGAGTCTTATTAAATAGAAAAATCATGCAACAAATAATATAAGGCTTTCCCTAAGTTTTGGCTAAATTTTTTCTAGGATAATTATGTAGATATATATCTTGTTTTATGGGATAGCTGTGTACCTTAGAATTTGGGTAGAGGTTAAAGAAAAAACTTCCATTGAATTGTATTTTGAATACTGAGGAATCATGCATTTAATGGAATCTTGAAAGAAATCCCTTTGTAAAGTATAAGTATCTATTTGTTTATTTAGGCTCATTTATGTTTGATAAGTTCGGATTTTGGAAGATAAAGTTTTAATAGTTAACTATTCTTAAAATGAATATACCCTTGAGCCTTGAACAACATGGGTTCTGACAGTGTGAATCCACTTATAATATGGAATTTTTTGATAAATACAATATAGTACTATATGATGACAGATGGTAGGTACCTTCTGGTGAGCATAACATACTGTATAGTCACAGAGTTGTCTGATCTCTATTGCATACTTGAAACTTAATGTAATATTGTGTGTCAAATATACTTAGAAAAAATGCAGTGTAGTACTCTAAATGTATTTTCCTCATGATTTCCAAAGTAACATTTTCATTTATCTATCTTTATTGTAGAAATACAGCATACAGTACAAATGGCAAGATATATGTTAATCAACTCTTTATCTGCAAGGCTTCTACTCAAGAGTACACTATTAGTAAAGTTTTTAGGGAGTCAGAAGTGATAGGCAGATTTTCAACTATGTCAGGGTCTGGTGCCCTTAACTCCTGCCTTGTTCAAGGGTCAACCGTATAATCAGAATTTTAATTGGAAGAAGGAAGATTTTGGAAATCTCTGGAGACTTTTTGGTTGTCATAATTACTGGGGAGACCTACTGGCAGCGGGCAGGGGCCAGGTACAGTATACAATAGTCCCTGTTGAGAAACACTGTGGGTATAAGCTATCAGAACCATGGCAGCAGTACACTGTAGGTAAGGTAGGTGATGGGTGATGAAGAATGCAAGCAAAAATTGCTTCTCAGATAATTTATTAGATCAATTTCTTAGTTTAAGGTGATTTCTTAGTTTATTATATTAATACTGACCATTGGAAATGGAATATACTTTACTTTTAGCTAATTTGTCATCTTTTTGACCATTTGCTGCAGAAAAGTGAGTAATTCTTAATTTGATGCTATGGGAAATTTAATATGAATTTAATGTAGTATTTCTTATGCAGTATAGTCAATTATGGTATTCAAATATAAGTATAGAATTGAGTTTTTGTTAGGAGATGATTTGCAGTACTTTTGTATCCTCTTGTTTTGATAGTTTTTCAAACTTGTAACAGGATAAGTTGTAAAAACAGAACCCAAATTCTTCGTATGCCTTTCCAATTTACCAGTTGTTTACATTTTGTCCATTTGATTTCTTTCTTGTTTTCCCTCTTTGTCACACATACACACATCCATATCTATATATATCTAAACAAAATTGATTTGTAGGTAAAACATTTTCTGTGAAAATATAGTTTCCTTTTATTAAATCATTTAAATTTGTAGCATAAATGTCACTTACTGTACTATTACAATATAATCTTAGTAAGGTTTCTAAATTACTTTTCCTAATTAAATCTTAAAATTTCAAACCATTTACCTACTGTCGTTACGCTATTACCATTTAAAAATGACATTGTTTACATAGGTTTTGTAGGCATAACATTAACATTTTTATTTTAGACCCACAGTATATTGCATTATGTAGATTGACTTGGTATATAAATGAACTTTAATTAAAATTCTTTAGTATAACAAACCAGGGTCTCTTTATAATAGTTTTAAGATACTCCCTTCTTAAGGGAAATTCTTTAAAATGCCATTTTGATAGAGTAAGTTTTCCAGTGGCAGTCTTTAAGAGTCTGAGAGACCTGGGTTAGCTTTGCTATTAACTAGCCATGTTAAAAACAAACAAAAAACCAGAACAAAAAGCAAAACAAAAAAAACTAGCCGTGTTATGTATGGCCAATGGCTTGACCTCTTTAATGCCACCCCACTACCCACCACCCCCTCCTGCACCTCTACTCATTTCCTTGTTTTAAATGTGGGGACCGGACTACATTGTCTGGAAACCTTCTAGCTCTAAAATTCATGATTATATATCACTGAGAAACTTTTCATTTCCAATTTTGCCTTATAGGAACACAGCTATTGAATGAAACGAGAAATGTCACTATTAAGCTAAATTAAGAAAACTTACACGTGTAGTTTTCAGGGCTTTGGGGCCTGTGTGTGTTGCTCCTCGTTGGAATTTGTGTCCTGGTTGCTTTTGGAGGTACCTTTGTTCCAAATGTAGGCACATGTTCTCTGTTCATTGTGCTTCTTCTCTAGGCAAGCAGTGATGGAGGGGAATGTATATTTCAAATTAATAGTCTTAAATAGTCCTCTCGTTATCTCTTTCATAATTTCAGAAGATAGTTTGATTTATAGTTTATACTTGAATCCATGTAATTAGAACTGATACACTGGTTTAAAATATTCCATATCTCTTTTACATTAGCTTCTCTGAAAATGAATTTCTTTTTTTTTTTTCCCCCATCTGGTAGTTTTTATAAGTGAAAATGAATTTCTGTATGAAAATATTACATATATGACTTCTGGTATTCTTCATTTATCAAAAGGCATATAATGGAAAGCACGACTTAGTAACTGATTTTTTTTTTTTTTCCTTTGGTGCAGTTGTTTATACAATTTCAACAAAGGTAAAATGAGATCTTTGGAAGATCTAGGGACACAACACTTTACAACAGTGGCACTTAGGAAGGCATAACTTTACAACTAGGAAACAGCTATGTTACAAACCTTAAATGAGAACTCAACTCACTTCAAAGGAGAGGAAAAAGGAAAAGAAAGGCTGTGTTAGATCATTTATTCTACTTTTTGACTCACTATATAAATTAGATCTGTAGAGTACAAGAGCTCATGCTGGTGCAAAACCCTCCTGAGTGCAAAGGCTGAAGTATGAATTTAAAAATTTTGAGAAATAGGTGAATTCAATACAGAAGAAACTTGGCAAATTATCTTACTTCAACTGTAATTAACATAAATAAGTGATATTTATTAAATGGCCTGGCTATTAAATCTACATATATTAACATTGGTTTTTTTATAGTGTCTGGACAGCTATATATTACCAGTTTTTGCCTTAAACACAAATAGACATTTTCTATTAAGGGAATTTGAGCCTGTCAATTTATATGATGGATGTCATTATATAGCTGTCTCCTCATTTCCCAGAAGTGTGAAATTGATGTTAAAAATTTCAAAACCTCTATGTTTCTCTCTCAAAATTGTTCTAAGATTGTGTTTTGATACTATATTTTCTTTTTCTTTTTTGGAGATGGACAAGGTGACCATGGAAGTTAATTCTTTTTAGGCTCTCTTTAAAGCTGTTGGTTAGAAAGGGTCAGAATAGAATGAAAACATCTTCCCAATTCTTCCCCTGCCCCAGTCACCCTCTCCTAATTCAAGGACTGAGTCATAGGTTAGTTTATTAACTTCATGTTCAAAGATAGTGGTCATGTGCAGGCAATTGGTTGTCGAGTGCTGTTTTTTTGCCCTGAATTCAGAAGCTGACTTCTGCTGGCATTACCTAGGTACTGTGGAGTCGAACCTAGTTTTCTTTCCCACTGACACATTTGGAGTATTCGGGCGTTAAACTTTAAACAGTGGAACTGGACAGATTTCAGTAAGACAGTGATGTACACTCATCTACATTTGTTTTACATTGTGGAACATTTAGGGTCACCATGGCTTGTAAAACAATGTAGTTGCCTGTTTCAGATTCTAGAAGAATGGGATAGAAATAGAAGTTTCAGGATGTGTTAGCATGGGTTTTGACAATCTCCAGTAAAGTACTGTGTTTAATGTCTTCACTGATTAACTTTGTTATGTTCTAATGCAAAGTGAGGTAGAATATATTGACTGATTCTAACTTAAAAGAAATTTGAGAATGTGGACATGTACACATACTGTAAGTTTTTATATAAATTCACAGTAACTGGTCTTGTGTATTTTCTTTAGGCAATAGCTTTTTGTTATTTTCTTTATGTGCTGTGTAGATGTAGATGAAGTGTGAAGTGTTCTAGATTAGGAAAGGAGAGGCCAGGTTTTACCAATGTTGGAAGAAAATTGCAAACTTGCTTACTCATGACAATTATGGTACCACAGAATTGAGTTTCATTTTCAAACCAGCTTGAATTTGTTGTTTTAACTGTATCAACAAACTTTATATGCCATATGATTGATTCATACTCAGAAACGATGACTAAGATGTATTTCATTGGCATGTTCTATGATCAAAAATACTGTTTCTGGTGGTGTAAGTAACCTAGAAGCTATTTAAAAGAGGGTTTCTTTACTGCTAACTAAGGGGAAGTCTTCCTTGTTACTAGAGTCTCTTAAGGAAAGATGTTTCCTTAGCATCTTGGCATGGTCTTGGTCCAGGTTGTCCCATACGGAGTCAGTAGGGTGTGATTTTCTTTTTCTTGCCCAAATCAGACTTAGACCTTTTACAGGAACTTTGTACTTGTATGTACTTATAGGTGTATGTACTGATATGTACGGGGAACTTTGCCCAGGACAGGAGAATCACCTCACTCACCTTTCTAGACACCCAAACTGACTTTGTTAAGAGGAACTTGGATCTCAAATGATTCCTTAGCAGAAGTAATGCTGTAGTAAAAACAACAACAACAACAACAACAACAACCTACTTTAAAATGTTTGACTTGTATTACAGAGGTGGTCATTATTGTGTTTTCTCCTAAAATGTGATGTAAAAATTGTAAGCCATCAGAAGTTCTGGTCTAAATGAAGAGATGTGCTATTCTAACTCAGTGCTGAGCTGCATTCTGGTGGAAAATGATAGTGTTGAGATCTGCAAAGTTTTCCTTCTTATTTCTTCCTTTGATTAGTGAGTATCTCTTCTCAGCAGGTAAAATTCTCTCCCTTCCCAATCCTTGCAACTTAATTTTTTAAATAGGATCAACCTTTTATTTTTTGTTTTTGTTTCTGAAAACATATTTAAAAAACCCCACATATTAACTTATTTATTTTGGAACTGTTTGAGAGTAGGTTGCATATATCACACTCCTCTTCCCATTTTTCCTTCAGTGTACTTGCTGCACAAGTAGCATCAGTGTGTAGTTCTCAAGAACAAGGACATTCTCTTTCATAACCACAGTAAAATTACTAACTAGGTGAATTACATTTATATGATGTTCTATGCTTGGGTTGTTGGGTTTCCCAGCAATGTCCTGCAGAGCCCATTTGCTCCTGGCTCAGGGCCTGTCCGGCTGTCAGTTCCCTGTCTCCCCGTGAACCTGGGACAGTCCCTCAGGGTTCTTGATCTTTCACCATACTGTGATTTTGAAGGGTGCAGCCCAGTTGTTCTGTAGAGTAGCCCTCACATGAGGGTTGGCTGTGGGTTCCTGTCATGAATGGGGTCCGCATGAACATGCGTGACAGCTTGCACCATTCCCTCCGGAGGCTTGTCTAGAAGAGAAAGGAAGACTGCGTGGTGATCTTTCCACTTTTTTCCATTTAGCTCTTTAATGGAAAAATTTCCCATTTCTCCCTTAATCGAAATAGGATTCACATCTCTTGCATAAGAAAGGAATTTATTGCTCTGCTTTGCTGCTTGGTTTTGCTTTTATCACAAAGGCTTGAGAAAAATGGCAGAGAGATTTTCTAGAATATGAGATGACCTGGGAAGGAGACATTCAGCTTTTGTCAAGAGAAATTTCTTTCTGCACAATTCCTATTTTGAATTATGTTGACAGAATCTCAAGATGCTGTTGAACAGATATTTTGAAGGTATTAGATATAGCACAATTGAATTTGTTTAGTAGCAATAAATAGCTATAGCTCTTTATGTATCACTTGAGATTGCTTCACTGTTAGCTTTTCTTATAATCTAGTGCCTCTTTGTCTTTGTCCTAATAAAGTTTCCTGCCTAAAAATAGAATAAATGAATGCATCAAGACTGCTTCTCATTAGGTTTTAGAGATTTATGGGTTATATTAGATTTTAATGTGAATTGTCCAGATACTTACCATCTATAGTCATGAGTCTTAAAAGTTTAATAATTGCAAGGTGTAGGGATCCCTGGGTGGCGCAGCGGTTTGGCGCCTGCCTTTGGCCCAGGGCGCGATCCTGGAGACCCGGGATCGAATCCCACGTCGGGCTCCCGGTGCATGGAGCCTGCTTCTCCCTCTGCCTGTGTCTCTGCCTCTCTCTCTCTCTCCTCTGTGACTATCATGAATAAATAAATAAAATCTTTAAAAAAAAAAAAATTGCAAGGTGTAGTGAAAGCTAGAAAATTAATTTGGAATATTGCAAGGTATAAGAGATTTAAATCTTTCTTGACAACTTTGAAACACAATGATGCTGTAAATTGATTTCTTAAAATATTTTAAGAGTTATGGTGTTTGAATGTGATTTTAAAACAAATTTTAAGGAAGGAAATATATTATTTTTGAATACATAATAATTATGTCTTTTAGTATTAACAGATACTAATGAGTGCCTCCAAGTATTCTGCTGCTGGGTTGATCTTTGGCGAGATAGACAAGAACAAGACCGACAGTCAGTAGCTTCTTAGAGCACAGAACTGGTTGGGAAGACAGCTACTGCACAAGTAGCATGGTATTATTAATACAAAAAGGGGAATGTAGGAGTCTGCAGGAGCAAGGGAACCTATCCGTAGGGAGGGCAGGAAGACCACTGCTAGGAAATCATATTCCAGCTGATGTCTGGCTAAGTGAAGAGGAGGAAGGAGAGGTTTTTTGTTTGTTTTAAGATTTCTTTGAGAGAGACCGCATGTGCTTGTGGGGGTGGAGGATGAGACAGAGGGAGAGACTCTTTCAAGCAGACTCCCCACTGAGCACAGAGGCCCATGTGGGGCTCAATCTGGAGCTCAGTCTTAGGATCTATGAGATCATGACCTGAGCAAAAACCAGGAGTCGGAGCTTAACCCACTGAGCCACCCAGGCACCCTAGGAGAAGGTTCTTAATGGAGGGAACAACATATGAAGACCTGGAGTTGAGAGGTTGAAATTAAGAAATGAAGGAAATTTAGCACTGGTATAAGTAAGTGGTGGGAGGAGATTAAGTTTGTAATTTTAGTTTAGATAAAACACATGTTGTAGCCTCCATTTTCTATTTTATTTCACCTAATGTCACTAAAACTAATCTGTTTTCTTCTTCTTTACAGTCTCCTTTTCCTGTTGTTTTTAAAGTATAATCATAACACCGAAATAAAGCAGCCATTTGTTTTTTTGCATGTGACCCTGTGGTCTTGTCCAGATACGTGTGTGTGTGTGTGTGTGTGTGTGTGTGTGTGTGTGTGTATTTAAGATTTTTTTGTTTATTTGAGAGAGAGAGAGTGGGAAGAGGGGCAGAGAGAAAGAATCTTCAAGTTGATGCCCTGCTGAGCAGAGCCTGATGTGGTTGGGGCTCCATCTCATGACCCTGAAATCATGACCTGAGCTGAAATTAAGAGTCACATGCTCAACTGACTGAGCCACCCAGGCACACCAGATACTGTATATTTTTATATAATTGGATTCATAATGTATATGCAATTTTATATTTGGATTTCTAACACTGAGTCATATTTAGACAGTTATCATATTTCTATAATTGTTTTTCATAATTAAAATTCAAAATTTTCAAATTCCTAAAGGTAATGATGCATAGTAACTTATATAACTATTTCCCTCTTGTTTGGTTATTTAGGATTTTTCAATTTTTAAAAATGTTTGCAGAATGAATGTCACTGGTGAATTAGCTCCTTGACTTTAATAAAACCACCTAGAGTGAATTCCTTAGGCTAGATTTATAGTACTGAAATGTTTTTGTATATGTCTCCCATCTTTCTTAAAAGACTGTACTAATTTAGTTACTCTGGTAATTGGTATACAGGGATACATTTCACCATGACTAGTGTAGTAGGCTCAACATGGCATTAAAAGTTGCTTTTAGTTGCATATATTTGATTTTTAGACAGGATAACTTTTTTGTCTAAATTGTGGTAAAATACATAGAACATAAAATTCGCCGTCTTAACCATTTGTAAGTGTACAATTCAGTAGCATTAGGTCTGTTTATGATGCTGTGCAGCCAGTCTCCAGAACTCTTTATCTTGAAAGACTGACACAGCATACTCGTTAAGCAGCTTCCCATTTCCCTTCCTCCAGCCCCTGGCGCCCACCATTTGTCTCACCTTCTGTCTTCATGAATTTGATGACTCTCCGTACCTCATATAAATGGGATCCTAAGTATTTGTCTTTTTTGTGACTGGCTCATGTCACTTAGCACCAATGTCTTCATAGTTCACCCATGTTGTAGCAGGTGCCAGAATTTCCTTCCTTTAGAAAACTGAATATCTATTTCATTGTTTGGATCACCACAGTTTGGCAATGGGCAAGTTGGTTCACTTCTGCCTTTTGGCTCTTGTCAGTAATGCTTCTGTGAACATAGGTGTGCAAATATCTTTTTGAGACTCACCTTTCAGTTCTTTTGAGTATATACCCAGAAGCAGAATTACTGGATGATATGGTAATTCTGTGTTTAATTTTTGGGGGAACTGCATGCAGTTTTCCATAGCGGCTGTATCATTTCTCATTGCACAAGGGCTCCAGTTTCTCTACATCCTGGCCAACTCTTTTTCTTTTTTTAATTTGTTTTTATTTGAAGTTCGATTTACCAACATATAGTGTAGCACCCAGTGCTGATCCCATCAAGTGCCCTCCTCAGTGCCCATCACCCCAACCTCCTGCCCACCTCCCCTTCCACAACCCTTTGTTCATTTCCCAGAGTTAGGAGTCTCTAATGGTTTGTCTCCCTCTCTGATTTTTCCCACTTAGTTCCCCTTCTTTCCTTTATATTCCCTTTCACTATTTCTTATATCCCCCGTATGAGTGAGACCATATGATGATTGCCCTTCTTCGATTGACTTACTTCACTCAGCATAATACCCTCCAGTTCCATCCACGTCGAAGCAAATGGTAGGTATTCGTCCTTTTTGATGGCTGAGTAATATTCCATAGTGTACATATATTACCTCTTCTTTATCCATTCATCTGTCGAAGGACATTGAGGCTCCTTCCACAGCTTGGCTATTATGGACATTGCTGCTATAAACATTGGAGTGCAGGTGTCCCGGCATTTCACTACATCTCTGTCTTTGTGGTAAATTCCCAGTAGTGCCATTGCTGGGTCGTAGGGTAGCTCTATTTTTAACTCTTTGAGGAACCTCTACACTGTGTTCCAGAGTGGCTGCACCAGCTTGCATTCCCACCAACAGTGCAAGAGGGTTCCCCTTTCTCCACATCCTCTCCAACATTTGTTGTTTTCTGTCTTGTTAATTTTCACCATTCTCACTCGTGTGAGGTGGGATCTCATTGTGGTTTTGATTTGCGTTTCCCTGATGGCAAGCCATGTGGAACATTTTCTCATGTGCTTGTTTGCCATGTGTGTGTCCTCTTTGGTGAAATTTCTGTTCATGTCTTCTGCCCATTTCATGATTGGATTTTTTGTTTCTTGGGTGTTGAGTTGAATCAGTTCTTTATAGATCTTGGATACTAGCCCTTTATCTGATAAGTCATTTGCAAATATCTTCTCCCATTCTGGCCAACTCTTGTTTTTTTTTTTTGACAGCAGCCATCCGAATGGGTGTTGAGGTGCTATCTCATTCTTAGGATAACTTTTTTATGTGTTCACTATTTACATTTTTCTTGTATCATATCCTTTTAAAATAGTCCTTTCTCCTAAAATACTTAACTGAAAAATCACAGACTTTAACTCTGGATGATACATCTCCAAAAATTTGTTATGAAGCAGTGTAGTTTTTTAATATGTGTATTAGGGCTTTATATGTTCTTTGGGGGACATGGGTCATTTTGTGATGGTTAACAGAAAGATAATGCACAGTGTTTCTGTATTTATATACACAAGCAGTTTTGTGAGTTCTATGGAAATACCTATGTCTTTATATTTTTCATATACATGTATTTGGTGCATATGGACATTTGATCTTAAATGCGATGTTATATTGAATTACCATTCATCTAGATTCAATTCCAAGACTTAACTACTTTTTAATATGTGATTTTTAAAATAGTAATGAATTTTTAAACTAATAATGTTATTTGACAGCTTTGTTAGAATCTGGAGTAGGTCAGATTGCTTGGATGCTGTGTTTTCTTTGAGTTCTTGATTTTGGAAAGAAAGTCGTATTTAAATTTCCTTATTATGACTAGGAGGTCTCTTTACCTTCTGTATTTATGTGTCCATCTGCATGTGGCTTTGGAAAGTCAGAAGACTTATTTGTGCATAAAGGAAAGCTTTCTTTAAAAATTCAAAATGTGGTAATTGATAAATTGGAATATGTTCAGTTATAATGTGCTGTGTGTATCCTTTAATTCCTACTATTTTTCCACTTGAAGACAGTCCTCTGTCATCCTGTACTTACCTGCAGAAGTTATTTCAATTGTAATTCAATAATTAATTGTGTAATTATGTGTTTAGTGTCAGTTTCTTTTGGTAGAGTGGGAGGAGATTGATCACGCTTGTAATACAAGGAGCTAGCATTGTAGTTAGAGCTTAATAGTTTTTGTATGGATGAGCAAAATTTTATTGCCTTTAAAATGAACTTACGATATGTCAGTACATTAAGAATTTCTAGGTGTTGTGAAGATTTATTGGGATAATATGTTGTAATTCTCCATTTTTGTGAATTGTACTTTGCATGTGCATGTTTATGACAGTTTCTTTTGAGCCACAGAAAGTACAGAAGCTTCAACCAAGCTATAGTGGTTTCTTGGTTGTTTGTTATAAGCAAAATGAATCGCCCTTTTATAAAATATCTTTAAAAACTGGTTTTGAAAGAACTGCTAACTTAATTACATCAATACAGGTACTTTTGTTCATAAACAATTACTACCATCTAATATGCTTAGAGATTATGTGAAAGAAGGATAATGTCATCCATAACACATATTCTGTGGCTCTTTCCACATCCTGCAACTTTTGGACATTTTACTTTCCCATATTTTATTTTGCCTTTTTTTTCTGTGGAAAAAAAAATCTGCAGATAGTTGATTAGCTTTGACAGTGTTATTCTTTAAATACCCCATATGAATTATTAGGAATTATTGTAAGAGTACTTGAGCTCTATTTGGACAGAAAATATAACAGATATTTGGTAAAGGTATATGGAGGAGCACCTGAGTGGCTCAGTTGGTTAAAGCACCTGCCTTCACCCCAGGTAATGATCTCAGGGTCCTGGGACTGAGTCCCATATGGGGCTCCCTTCTCAGCAGGGAGTTCCTTCTCTCTGCCTTTGCCACTTCCCCTACTTGTGCACTCTCGCTCTCTGTTAAATAAATAAATAAAATCTTTAAAAAATAAAAATGAAGAAGGTGTATGGACAAAAGTCAACTCTTATATTTGTAATCAGTATACATTTTATTCTTTATCGATGAGTTTATAGAGATTTTCAAAATTGTAGAACATAATGTTTATATCCCACCTGTAAAATCTAAGTAGAATGACAAAGAAATGAAGTATATTAAACTGATTTATTAATCCAAAAGGAGACCAGTCAGAGTGGGTTTATCATTTAATATTCAAAAAAGCCTTTTTCTATTTGCTGGCCAGTTGACATCTTGCATATTTACAGATTGTTTTTGTCACAACAAGTGTGGCCACTCATATTTTTTTTTTTCTCATTTATCTACATGTTCTGAGAAAACTGACAGTAGTTTCATTCTAAAATATATTTCCAGGAAAGCCAAAACAGTTTTCCGAAAAGTGCATAGAAAAAATCCTAAATCATTGCCAGGAATGAAAAGATGCTGGGTTGTTATTCATATGATCAAAAAAGTTTTTGGACAAAGCACAGTGCAAATATCCATGTCTGTGTTTATTTTATAAAAAAGATGTTGATGAAGTATTTTTAAGTGTGAAAACATATTGATTCCAAAACAGTAATGTATAGTACTACCTCATTTTTGTAAAATCAACAAAAAAGTACAGGGTTAAGTTTAGCATCTCTCTGTATGATAGGCCTAAGAGAGATTTTATTTTCTTTGGACTTGTTTTTTCATATACTTATTTTCTATAGTGAACATGCATTATTTTTGTAATAAGAATAATTATTAGAGATGTATAGTGACAAAAAGAAGGAAATCAAGACCTTTTAAATCAGTTCTTTAGGATTCTAGGGAATTGGTCTGAACTTTCTACAACATTATTAATGAGGATTAGTAGTATAATTTTGCTTTAAGAAAACACTGATTCTCCATAGTTCTTTTCATGTGGGGGCCAAGAAAGATGGTTCAGTGAATTTGTTCATGGTTTTATTAAATGAAGGAGGGAAAAAATACAAATGAGATCAAATTCAATCTTGTTTTTTCCCTCTTCCTGGTGTTTTGTTTTGTTTTTTTGGTGAGTGAGGAATGGTGGGAAAAAATTTCTTTCCTCTGCCTAGCTGTTTTTTCTACAGTTCCTGTTACTGATCCCTTTTGAGTGGAAGGAAATTGACTTTTTGCCTTGTATCTTCATTTGGAGAAAGCAAAGTGGCATGACTGGGAGTGTCCCGGTAGATGTGCATGATGTTCTCCTGGTGTACTGCCTGTGGCCCTTCTCTCTGTGCGCTTGGCTCATTCTGTGCTTTCCATGGCATTATGTTCCTCCTTGTGCCCCACTCTGGGAGTGCTGAATTGGGAAGTGATGGGGAGGAAAAGGAAAACTGTGCTCTTAGAGGTTGGCCAAGAGATTGTGATTTTGGGGGTGGCCATGTGTAACAAAAATACAAAGGTAGGAAACAAGATTGAAGAATTTTTCTGTTAAAAAAAAGAACTAAGAACTAAAAGAACTCATAGCTGGTTGCAGGAGGTCCATTGCAAGGGCACCTGTTCCATTTCTTATCTACGGAGCCACTTTGGAGCTCTTGTGTATAGGCAGTTACTGTTTTTGTTTTAAGCACTCCAGTTAAACTCTGTACTTTTTTGGATTTATCTGTGTGTTATTTTAGATAAAGTCTGAAGAGTAGGATATAGATAAGTACATATTAAATATAGATTTTCTTTTTTTTTTTAAATATAGATTTTCTTTTGTCATTTTAAGAGACTGTATTTTGGAGCAATTGTAGGTTACAGAAAGATTGAGGGGAGAGTACTGGGAGTTCTCCTATACCCCCCAGGAATACTCCCCACCTTCCCAGTTTCCCCTGTTACTAACATCTTGGATTTGTATGATTCATTTACTGCAATTGATGAGCCAAAGTCCATAGTTTACATTAAAGGTCACTGTTTGTGTTGTGCATTTTATGGGTTTTTGACAAATGTCTAATGAATGTGTCTACCATTATAGTAACATACAGATTAGTTTCACTGCTGTAGAAACTCCCTGCGCTCCCATCTATTCATCCTTCTCTTCCTCTTCTCAAACCCCTGGCAACTGCTGATTATTTTACTGTCTCCACAGGTTTGCCTTTTCTAGAATAATTGGAATCATACACTATGCAGCCTTTTCAGATTGGCTTCCTTTACGTGACATTTAAAGTCCTTCCATGGTTTTTTTTTGTTTGTTTTTGTTTATTTTTGTGGCTCGATAGCTCATTTCCTCTTATTGCTGAACAATATTCTGTAGCTTGGATGTAGCAGTTTGTCTATCTGTCACTCACTGAAGAACAAGTGATTGCTCCCGGGTTCTGGCAATTACAAATTAAACTGTTATAAACATTCATAAACAGGTTTTTGTGAGGAAGTTTTTAACTCATTTGGATAAATAACAAAGAATACAGTTGTTGCATAAAATGGTAAGAGTTTAAGAAACCACCAAACTGTTTTCCAAAGTGGCTGTACCATTTTGCATTCCCATCAGCAGTTAATGAGAATTCCTGTTGCTATTTATCTTTGACAGAATTTGGTGTTTCAGCATTTTGCATTTTTGTCATTCTGATAGATGTGTAGGGGTATCTCATTGTTGTCTTAATTTGAAGTTTCCTAATGATGTGAACCTCGAACCTCTTTTCATACTCTAACTTGCCATCTGTGTATCCTTTTTGGTGAGATGAAATGGAATATTTAAAAACCAAAATATTCATTTTTTTAATAGTAAAATGTGTAGAAAAATATAGCAAAAAGAAGACAGTAACAATTCGTATATAATGCCACTATTCAGAGAAAATAAATATTTTTAAAAGATTTTATTTATTTATTCATAAGAGACACACAGAGAGAGACAGAGACAGAGACATAGGTAGAGGGAGAAGCAAGCTTCATGCAGAGAGCCAGATGTGGGACTCCATCTCGGGACTCCAGGATCATGCCCTGAGCTGAAGGCAGATGCTTGGCTGCTTAGCCACTCAGGCGTCCCCAGAGGAAAAATTGTTGATAACATTTTGATATTTTTTCTTTGTGCACACATGTTTCTCTCTCCACATGTGTATAATTCTGTAATAGTGGGATCATAATTTTTGTACCTTTCATGTTTGCTTGTACACATTGACTTTTCCTATGTCATTCTTCTAGAACAGTGGTCCTTGGCTGAATGTGATGGTCATTTGAGCGAACTTTTAAAATTTGTGATGCTTGGGCTGCACCCTGAGACAGTGAAGTGCAAATCCCTGTAGAGGGACCCAGGCATCATACTTTTTAAAACCCTCTGGTCATTTCAATGTGTAGTGAAGATAGAGAACCATTGGTCTCAATATTTAAGAAAAAATATAATTCCTCAAAGATAACATGAAATGTGATACCCTTCGGAACAACTGAACAGCAGCACATGGGAGTGTGTGTGTGAGAGAGTGAAGGGGGGGGAGATAATGTTAGATAGATATAAAGGAAATCAAGGGAGTGATAACTACTGAGTTCACGGTGTTTGATACTTTGGGTTGAAGCAGGGGGATGGGTTGGTGGTTGGGCGGATGTAGGTTAAATGCAGATTATTGTTAACTTCCTAGTTTTTTGTTTTGGGTGGTTGCTTTGTGATGTTTATTATTAAAAGTAAATAATTCAGCGTATAAATAAAACTGGGCCATGCATGAACCAATGTTAAGAACCAAGGACTGTGATTAAACCAATTCTTTGTGCCAGAGGACCAGTAAGGAAGAATACTAAATAAGCCAAACTCTTACATCCTTCTTATAAGCGTGTGTAGTGAGGTTTAATTATCACAGTGGTTTGATACCCAGTGCCATCCATTTGAAAAATGAACAAGGTAGGGGCACCTGAGGGGCTCAGTTGGTTAAGTGTCCTACTCTTGACTTTAGCTCTAGTCATGATCCCAGGGTTGTGAGATCAAGCCCCATGTCAGGCGTTGGGCCTGGAGTCTGCTTAAGATTCTCTCTTTCCTTCTACCTGCCCCTCCGCCCCAACTCCAATGCACACGCTTCCCCCGCCCCCTCTGTCTTTCTCTCTCTTTCAAAAAAAAAAAAGGAAAACGAACAAGCTTTTCTTCAGTAGCTAGAGGTTTTATATTCTTTTTTCCCCTGGAATTCTATATCCATTCCACTTTACTCACAGAGATTTTTCCTAATGCACTTTGTCAAAACAACAAATATATGATGAATTTTGGTGAATGATTATTCACTTTAAATGAATATTTTATTAGAAACTCTTAATGAATGGAGTAGTTTGATGTTACTTATCCTACCTTGATTAAAGGAATTGTTGGATTGTTTTTGTCCCCCGTCTCCTATGTTTTTATCTCTTGGAGCACTGTGTGGCGTAGAGGTGGGTGAGGGTTGGCCTATTTCTTGTGAAGTGGGTCAAAGGTGATTGTGTCAAAGGGAGATGGAAATGAAGGGCCCTTGCTGCCTGTGTCTTCTCAAGCAGCTCAGCTGTAGTGACAAGTACATGTGCAAGTGAATGACCTGGAAATTAATTCTTTTAGGAGTGCCCGTGCCAGACTAAGCCCAGAGGTATGTATATTTTCAAAATTTGCATTTCAGGAAGATTCGGAATGATCTTTTGAGGCAAAGGAAGCAAATATGAGAACACATATATGTGTGTATATGGATATACCCGCAGAGACTGAATTGGAACACAGCATATTCACAGATATGGAATTCTTTTCTATATTATTTATTGGGGCCTTTAGAATCCTTGCTTTGTATGATTTAAACATACATGAATATGAATACGTAAATATCCTTTATAAACTATATATACACACACACACATATATAGGGCTAGATAGTCAGAATTTAAGTTTATTTTGAAATAATTTCATACTTAGGAAAATGTTGCAAGAATAACACAGTTTTCAAAAAGAAAAAAAGAATAACCCAGTTCTCCTGTTCTTTTACCTGGATTTCTCCAATGCTAAGATTTTACCACATTTATTTTCTCATTCTGTATTATTATTATTATTATTATTATTATTATTTATTTTATTTTTTTTTCCTGGACCAGTAGAGGGTAAATTGAAGTATTTACCCCTGGATATTTTAGGGCATAGTCCTAAAATCCAGGATGTTCTGTTATGTAACTGCAAGTGTAATGGTCATAGTCAGGAAGTAACGCTGATAACCTGTTGATGGTGTTCACACTTCACTATTGTCCCCACATGTCATATATTTCCTCTCGTGCCTTTCTGGTCCATTATCTAACCTGGCATCATGGGTTATGTCTTGTTAACCTGACTTTTTTTTTTTTAATTTCTTTATTTATTTTATTATTTTTTTTGTTAACCTGACTCTTGACTCTCCTCTGATCTGTAATAGTTCCTCTGTCTTTGTCTTTCATAATCTTGACATTTTAGAGTACAGCTTGGTTATATCTACTATATTAGAATATGTAGTGAGATACATTTACTGTGCAGCACATGATATAAAAAATTAGAAGAGAATGAGAGAAACTGGAAAAATCTATTGGTTGCTTAGCAGAAGAAGTTAAGGGCTGACAGTAGTGAGTCAAACTGATCACATGCAATTTTCATTTTCAAAACCAATACTGTTATCAGGGAGATGGGAGTATGATAATTGAAATTTATGGAACCATGAATATAGATAGTCTTCTTTTCACTGATCAGGTGTGGAGGAGACGGTTGACTGAAGATAATGCCCTGTAGATCCCTTTCCTTGAAAGAGAAAAATACTGGCAGAGAGTAAAGCTAAGAGAAAGTATCTTTCAAAAGCATCATGTTTTTCCAGAAGGGTGGAAGTGATTTCTCAGGAGCTGGAAATATGGGAATGCAAAGAACTGGAATGAAGTCAGTATATACCTAACACCTATTTCATGTTCTGAACTGCCTTAGGAGATGGGGCAAGGGATAGAAAGAACTGGGGGAACCTAATTTGAGGAGTTTGATTTAGATCTTGATGATCTGTATCAAGTCTTCAGAGGGAATCACTAAAGAGCACAGTTTTGATTTGAGGTTTAAAATTTGGTCTTTGACTCATCCAAACTTTCTGACTTAGTTTGTAAGTATAGATATTCTGTTTAAAGATGATGGATAGTTAGGATAAATGCCCTGTTTTGTCCTCCATTTGCAGAGTTTGTCACTGCCATGGATTTGTAACACTGATGTCTTAAATTACCACCCATATGGAGAATACATTATGGGTGGATATATATGCACATGTTATAGCACCTCTTTTTTGAAGATCTGAAAACTTCACCCTGAATTTTAAAACTATACATTTTTACAGGAAAGGCGTGATGTCAGAGAAATCAGAAGCCTTTGAGTTTTGGATTCTGTGTTTTACTTCCAACCTTGGTGGATGGACTGTGTATCTCACTTGTCCAGTTGAACACTGGGAAAGTAACCATTATAAGCCTTTAAGTGTGAAGGCAAAGGAACTGCCTTTGATTTGCCCTAGGATCCATTTTGTAATGATTCATTGAGGCTGTCACCGTGATAAATGGGAAAGAAGGAGAACCAGGAGGACAGTTGGCAGGACTGAAAGGGGCACAAATTGCTGGTGGAGAATCACTGTGATAAAAACAACAGTTAACCATTATTAACTTGAATGTCAGTTCTCTCTTTTAGTTAACTCCGTAGCTTTACTTTGAGAAGGGCTGCTGTGTGATAAATAGAATATGTAACCAAGGTATTCAGTATTAATGGGGCATTGTCGCCGCATGGCTGTTGAAAATTGGGTGGCAAAGATGGTGGTTATGCTTGGTTTGAAAAATCTCTGGCCTATGCTTCTGCTGGTGAGGCCAGTGAATTCACAAACCCGTTAGGGATTTCTAGTGTGAAGCATGAATGTAGACTTCTCTTCACGTACTGGGATGTCAGTCAGAGGTGTCTGTGTGAGGAGGCGGGGAAGGAATTTATAGGATAGTTTTTGAAGTATTCTGTTAGGCAGACCTGGGAGCTTGGAGTTAGCAAGATAGAGTTTTATTTTTATCCACATTTTACTTTCTGTGTTTCACATAAGCAATTTTTGAGAAATTGGAAAAAAGTATTAAGGCTTTGCAATGCAGGGTATTTTGGTTGAGTACTTCTGAGTGTTTTTAAAAACTTGCACATAGCATCTGTGATCCGCTATATGAGAATTTATAGCATAGCACTTTAGTTCTCCTGTCATGACTTTTATGAGAAAATGTTTTCACTGTGCTTAGTGATTTGCAGCAGATTACCCACATTTTGTTTTCTTTTGTTTATAACTGGTTAATGCTTTGTAAAGTGATACATTGGGACTTTGAGGATGGTGGTTTTCACATGTGCCGAAGTCGCTTCGAATCCATTTCAAGACGATGTTGCCTGTCCTTTTGTGGTTTCTTATTAACTGCTTCAGAGCCTTCCTGGATAGCTAAGCAAAGCATGTATTTCTCTGAAGTTGAACTGTATTCGTGCCTGAGCTTCCCGAACGCAGAGACAGCAGTGAGCTCTTGGTGATGAAACCTGTTGGATTTCTGGAGGAAGCCGCGGAGTCTTTGGCTTGTTAACTAGCAATGATTCAAGTCTTGCAGATTGTAAAGGAGCTGGTGACACCATCAAGGCAAAAAGCAGCCAGAGTGAAGGAAGGTAGGAACATCGTCAGAATGAACAGTCGGAGCACTCAGAGCTTTTTACAAATATCGATCTAGAGAACAGCTATGAAAAAGGAGTTTTGAGTTATCGTGTATGCTTTTGCTCTTCTTATATAATGGTAATTGAAAAGGATCAGGTAATGGCATAATTGTAAACACGCCTTATTATTCCTATTTTTAAATGACAAATTAGAAGCATATCTTCTTATGAAAAGATACGGATACTGAGGAGAGGTCATGACATATCTACTGCAATAGTATTTTTCACATTGGAAAAATCCTCTTGTATTATGTGTTTTTGGAGGTAGAAGAATAATTTATGTAATCCTCTTTTAATTTTAAAGTACAAGTGTTCATGGCAGAGATCAGAAAGGAACAAGCAAGAATTCTGCCTGTAGCAGGGCAAAAGAACTAGATGGTTCTTATTTGTGTGGCCTGCTGATGAAATAATAGTTATGAATATGAATTCAGCCACTAAATGGTAGGGTTTTTTTTTTTTTTTTTTGCCTTTTTCAGTGAATACTATCTTTCTGTTTACGATTATATGCGTAATCAATGCTGTTTATATTTAAAATATTTCTGTATAGCCTGTGTCAGTTTGGGGTATGTTGAAATACATTTTCAGAATCTTTCTAAATTGCATGTCTGACTCACAGATCTTAAAATGAACAAATGCAGATACACCTTTGAAGAAATACTTGTGTTTTTTGCTTTTTTAAACACTTGAAATAGTAAATCTCCAAAATGACAATAAAGAATTGATTTAAAAAATATAAGTTCACAAGCTTAGTTTATAATGCTGTCAATTTCATGAATTCAATTTATGGTTTAAAATCAGTCAGTTGATAAATTTCTATATCAGCTTTTTCACAAGTAAGATACAGCATTCTGTCTTTATATGATTTAAATAGCATAAATATACCTCAAATAATATAAAACATACATTATTTTTTTAAAAAATATTTTATTTATTTATTCATGAGACAGAGAGAGAGGGAGGCAGAGACAGGCAGAGGGAGAAGCAAGCTCCATGCAGGGAGCCTGATGTGGGACTCGATCCCAGGACTCCAGGATCACACCCTGGGCCAAAAGGCAGGTGCTAAACCGCAGAGCCTCCCAGGGTTCCCCTAAAATATATATTATTTTGAATTAAAAAAAACTTGATGTGACCTGTGTTTAAAGTAAAGCTTATGAGATTCCTTAAGTCTTGTACAACGTGATTAGGGATGATGGTATGAAATAATATTGTGACATATAGTATTATCAGCCACATATAGAATATTACGGCTGAAAGAAACCTTAGACCATCTTGTCTATTCTCATTTTGTGGAAAAACATGGTATTTAAATGGGCAAAAATGCATGTCAAAATTCAGAGAAACTATTATCATTTACCTTTGAAAGTATAATGTTTAAGATACTTTACCTGTTTGCTACTTTTATTTCTCCTTCTTTTTCTTCTGTAATATTAAGGACTGCATTCTTATCTCTGAATAGCAGGATTCTAACAATTAGGCATTAAAAAAAAGCTTACTGCTTTTACTATTTCAGGAGAATGTAAATTAGTTAATTTAATTGCAATCTGTTTGAAAATGTCAGATTCATACAGTTTAACCTTTACAGATGGAATTTTTTTTATTGGAATGTTTCTTCTAGTTTATATGTTTTCAGACATAATCATAATTACTTGGAATACACCCAGGGAAAAAGGTAATAATATACTTCTTGTTTTTCAAAATGCATATATGTACATAACATAATCATATTTGACAGGAAATGCTGTATGAATATAGAAAAACTAGTACTAAATGATGCTATACACTAAAGTAGTAGAACAGCATTTGTTCTTAGATTCTTTTTCTTATTTTTTCAGGCAGAATTTTCCATGACCAGGAAAAACAGAGGCATTTTATGTAGATTTTTTTCATAGACCCTTATTTTTTTCAAACCTATTCTAATAGTGTTTTTAATCATTTATCTAATATATTTACTATTAGTTTTACCCTTTTGTGAAATATTGTTACATTTTACCAATTTTTAATATTTGTAAACTAGGAAAAAATAAAGTTCTTTAGACAAATATAAAACAATGACATATTAGAAGAGAGTCTTTAAACTCAATTGTTTAAATGGATGAATGTAGAGAGAGCAACATTTCAAAGTTTTTGATCACATTAATATGAGTGAGTAGTATGGAAAAATTGATTTGTGAAAAAAGTATCAAAGTTGGGAATGAAATATGTTTAAATGGTTTGAAAATTTTTCATAAATTAGTTTTTCTTGGTATGAGATAGTAAACAAACTCAATATTTTTTTTTGTAAGTAGTACTGAAGGGTATGGTGAAGGATTATCTTGAGGAAGGAGGAAAATTATGCAATATTCATGATTATTTTCTTTAAAGTTTTCAAAATATCTGCCAAATCACTGCTTTGTCATTTAGTTGAAGTATCAGTTGAGTATCCCAGCCTACCCACCACTTAGTGAAATACATTGTTGAGAGTTTGTGTTAGTGCTCTTTAGGGAGCTTAGAATTTTGCCCCAGTTAGCATTATAAGAAAGGGAGAGAACTAGTAATGGTATTTGAAGGATAGTTTTAGTGGATCTACATTCTTTATTCTAATAATGCAGTGAGGAGCTAATGGAAATGAATGACATTTGGAAGATGGTTGAAATGGATAGGCATAGATGTTTTGTAATCTGACCTTGGGCAAAATAAAGGAAGACTAGGCAAAGGATAAGTGGTCTTTGGAAAAATATCCTTAAAAAAATATATATATCTGTCTTCTGGGAGAGAGGGTCACATATACATGTATATGCTCACTGGTTTATCCATTCATCATTCTCTCATGTACTTATTCATAAAGCCCTTATCAGGTGTACATTACTTGCAGGTCACTGTGTTAGTCACTGGGGATGCAAAAAAAGATATGATCCCTGCCTATGCCTGGGGCATAGGAGACACTCAGCAGATACAGTGAATGAAAGAATCAATGAGTAGAAGAATATACATTTAAGATAAACTCGTCTGAGAATTAAAGCAGTGTGATCTTGTAGACTAAGAAAAGAGATGGAATGTGTAAATGATGCTAAGCGGCAACACCAACTGTCGCGGTTTTCCTCTTGAATTTCCTGGTGAGGCTTCATCTTCAAGGCCATGCTCAAGTCGTTTGAGAAGCCTGAACACCATTGAGTGGGCACAAGTAAAACTGTACAATCTGTTCAAATGTATGTAAGGCACACATACAATCATTGTGGCTATGTATTAGTGAGGAGCCTGGTTTTTTCCTTTAAAAGCTTCATGTCTATTTGGATAAAAATATTTAAAAAATAGTACATGTTTTCCTATTTTGTAAGAGAAGTCTGCTAAATATAAATTTGATACAAGTTCTTTACTAAAAGTATTTTTTGTAGGTTGCAAAACCTGATGACTATGTTTTTAAAAATTATTCTTAAAGGAAGAATATATTTAGAGGGAAACCTGAAGATCCCTCCTGTTATTAAAACATAGGAGCTTTGGTATCTATCCTAATCTTTATATTCCCACTTTCATACTTTAACACCTCTCCTCTAGATTATTAAACTAGCCTCCTCACTCATTTTATTTGATAAACATTCACTGATCATTTATGACTTCTTAGATGCAAGGGTACAGTATCCTCAAGGAATTCATGTACAAGTGGCAAGAGACAAAAGTCAATAATACAATAGTATGATCGATGTTATGGTAGACATAGTGTCATGGGAGCCCCATGGGGAACTGGCCCTAGTTTGGTAACTAGGAGAGCAAAGGAATTAAACTATTTGTTGAGTTGACAGTGCTCTCATTTGGGCTAAGTATCAGAATATGCATAAAAAAGCTAGCTAACTTGGGGCAGGGGGTGGGGGGGGGGAGAGTGTGTACAAGCATCCTAAGCAAAATAAATAATAGAGGGGAGCTCAGGTGCCAAAACATGAGGAGACTTATATGTCATGTGAAGAAGTTGGAAACTTTTAGATGATGTTGGGAGAAGGTGAGAAGAAGCCTGGTCAGTGATACTTGGTCATTCAACTCTGTATTCCATCCTTCTGTTGCCATCTGAGATAGTTTTCTGAAACAGTTTGTCATGGAACTGGAATTTGGACTTAACCTGTATTTCTAGCTGTTTCTGGGTCTCTCACTGCACCCTCTGTGCCAGCTCAGCAGAATGCTTGCTGTTTCTCAGACATGCTTCTCCGTTAGGATGGCAGGTTCTTTCCCTCCTCCAACAGTTAGATTCTTTATCAGGTCAGTTTACAAGGCTAAATGCCACCCCTCCAGAAAGCATTCCCTAACTTTCTCCCCTAACCTTTCTAGGTCAGAACTAATCATTCCTTTGTATTCTCTGAGCATTTTTTTCTTGCCTGTTATTATACCTTTAACATTCTGTACATGATGATTATATTTGTTATATTTGTTAAATTGATCAATAAATTTTAACTGAAATAGTTGGCCCTTGAAAAGTGTGGGGGTTAGGGGTGCCAACCCCTGCACAGTTGAAAATCCACATATAGGGGCACCTGGGTGGCTCAGTGGATGAGTGTCTGCCTTTGGCTCAGAGTGTGATC
This sequence comes from Canis aureus, assembly GCF_053574225.1. Classification (NCBI taxonomy): domain Eukaryota; kingdom Metazoa; phylum Chordata; class Mammalia; order Carnivora; family Canidae; genus Canis; species Canis aureus. The sequence continues at coordinate 25,469,603 of NC_135615.1, forward strand.
CTGGGGTCCTGGAATGGAGTCCCATATCAGGCTCCTTGCAGGAAGCCTGCTTCTCCCTCTGCCTATGTCTCTGCCTCTCTCTGTGTGTCTCTCATGAATAAATAAATAAAACCTTTAAAAAAAAAAAGGAAAATCCATATATAACTTTTGACTCCCCAAAACTTTACTAACAGCCTACTGTTGACCCGGAAGCCTTACCAATAACATAAACTATTGATTAACGTGTATTTTGTGTGTTGTTAAATATATATATATATATGTATGTGTATATATATGTATATAATATACTATATTCTTACAATAAAGTATGCTAGAGAAAAATGTTATTAAAATCATAAGGAAAATACATTTATAGTACTGTTCTTTATTTTTTAAAAAAGATTTATCCATCCATTTATTTATTTGTGAGAGAGAGAATGAACAGAGGAAAAGGGAGAAACAGACTCCCCACTGAGCAGGGAGCCTGATGCAGGACTCGATCCCAGGACCCTGGGACCCTCAACTGAGTGAGCCACCCAGGTGCTCCAGTACTGTTCTGTGTTGATACTGTAAGTGTACATTATCTGTTTACAAGATGAATCCTGTCCATACCTACATCAGGATTGTCTTATATGATACAAAACATTGTAGCTGTCATATGTCTTACTAACAATAGTCATAAAAAATGAAAAGATAATGTGAAAAAGGAATTCATATCAGATATAATGATTCATGCATTGGTAATGAGAAAGCAGCAGTAAGATTGCTTTATGGTAACCTGCTGTAATCAATACAGTTCCTTCATGGGAGCCTACCATGTATGCTAATGAATAAATCATATAATTTTTATGGCATACAGTTTACAGTCATATTCATAATACAGTATAGGAAACATTAGATTTTTTAAGAAAAAGCACTTACTTGTGATGCTAGGCTGATATGCAGTTTCTCCAAGCATTCTATATGGTTAATGTAGTTCTTTGAAAGCAAAATTATAAACCTAAAAAAAAAACACATTATTGATTTTATATTAAATATCACTCACCTTATGCTTATCTAAGGATAGGCTATCCACCTCCCTTTGAGTCTTGTACACAATGTTCTACACGACGAATACTTAGGTAATGATGGTGACCAAAAGCATCTCATACAGTTCTTGCCTATAGTTACTAGATGTTCGCACAAAGACACACACACATAACAGGTAAGTTTATTAACTATATGGCATGATGATTATTTACTGTTTATTAAGTGGAAGTGGGTCATCATAGAGGGCTTCATCCTCGTTGTCTTCACACTGAGTAGGCTGAGGAGGAGGAGAGAGCAGAGTTTGATCTTCCTATCTCAGGTATAGCAGAGATGGGGGTGGGGAAAGCAGGGGAAGCCAGCACAATTGGTGAAACTCTATGGAAACACATCATAATTTATGTCTGACTTTTTTTGCTTTTCCATTTTTCTAAAAATGTTTCTCTACTGTACCAACTGTTCTTCCACCACTGCTTTAGTTTCAGTGCTTGTACCATTAGGAGGGTCCATGTTGTAAAAGAAGTCAAAAGCAGTTATGAATAGTTGGACCCCTTCTAGCCAGAGTATCTGATTTCAGTTTGTTTTCTGGCTCTACTGTGACTGTGTCGTCTTCCTCATTGTTCAGCCCTGGTTCGGAAGCCTTCATCTCTATCAGGTCATCTCTTAATTCCTCCGGTGTGGTATCTATTAGCTCTTGAATTCTTCAGAGTTCTGTGTCTTGAAACCCTTCACCCCCCACCCCCATCTTTTTTGCCATATCCACAATCTCTTTCATGGTTTCCTTGATTGGCTCTGTTATAAATCCTGTGAAGTCATGCATAACATCTGGACACAGTTTTCTCCAGCAAGAATTTATTGTTTTTGCCTTGATGGCTTTTTTCTATAACGACCATGGCATCTTCAATACTGTAAGATTTCCAGACTGTCCAAATGTTCTTCTCTCTGTCTCTCTCTTCCATAGTGATAACAATCCTTTCTTTAGAGTGCTGTGCAATGAGTCTTAAAGGTCCTCATGAGCCCCAGGCTAGAGGCTGAATTAGAGATGTTGTGTTTGGGGGAAAGTAACCCACTTTGACTCCTTCAGTGTTGAACTCATGGGGTTCTGGGTGGCCAGGGACATTGTCCAATATCAGAAGAACTTTAAAAGTCAGTCTGTTTCTGGCAAGGTACTAACTGACTTCAGAGACAAAGCATTGGTGGAACCAATCCAGGAAGAGGGTTCTTGTTGTCCAGGCCTTCTTGTCCAACCAAAAGATTGACAGCTGATGTCTATCTTTTCCCTTCAAGGCTCAGGCTTTATATATAAGGACAGTCTGATCATAAACCCGACTCCATTTGCACAATAAACAGTAGAGTTAGCCTGTCCCTTCCTGCCTTAAATCCTGAAGCTCCTTTCTTTTCCTTACTAATAAATGCCTTTTGTGGCATTTTTTTTTCTTTTTCTTTTTTTTTTTCTGGTAAGAAAAAAAAGTGCATTAAAAACCTGTTCAGGCTTCTGATTTTCTTAATGGTTCTGCAGACTTGTCTGCTGCCTCTTGGATGGCAGAAGCTGCTTCCCTTTTATCTTGACACTTATTAATTAATAAGCCAAACCTTTTTCTAAAATTATCAAACCATCCTTTGCTGGCATTAAAACATCTGACTTTAGACCCTTCGTCTTCTTTTTGCTTTAAGTTTTCACGTAATGACTTTGCTTTTTCTCTAATCATATTAGACTCTCTGTAGGTATGCCTTTCTTCTAGCAATTCTGCACCCACATAAATGCTGCATTTTCAATATGAGATAAGAGCTGTTTCATAAAAAAGTACAAGATTTTCCTTTTTCTTTTTTTTCCTTTTTCCTTTTTTTCCTACAATGGTCCTTATGCTGGATTCATTTATCTTGAAATGGTGGGCAGCTGCAGTTACAGGCCTCAATCTATGGTACATCTGATGCTACTTTTCCTTGTAATGTCATGACTTCTCCCTGCTTGTTGGGAGCACTTCCAGCATTACTAGTGGCACTTCATTTAGGCCTCATGATGTTATTCAGAGTTTACGGTATAGTACTAAACATGATGAAAAATATGTGGGAACCACCAGAGATTACTTTTTCCTGCCATATGCAGTTTATTGGAGAAACAGACTCCTCATGTGGAAGTGATTAGCATCAAGTGGTTGGCATTTTAAGTAGATAGCTTCAACACTTGAACTCACCACCATAGCCGCAGGAGGTGGCTATGAAATGATTACAGTGGTACAGTGTATACTACAGTTAGTTTTATGCACTTATGATTTAATATTGCAACTTTACATTTGTTTACATTTGATTGTGAATGGTGCCATGTAGGCTCTGTAAATGTGTGCATACTTTTTGATAAATTTTAACTTCTTATAATAGATTTATGTATATTTTATGGTAGTAAACAATAAAATAGACTAGTATCTACATATATTTTATACATTCATGGTGCACCTTTTTTTGTGATTTTTGTCTCTATTTCTAGGGTGTGCTGTTCCTCTGCGAGTTTTTTTAGATTGTCTCAAATCTCCAAAAAGTTGTCCAGTATGTTTATTGAAAAAAGTCTGTGTAGGACTGTACAACTCAAAATCATGTTGTCCAAGGGTCAACTGTAAATGTTTTGTCTGAGAGTTTTTGCTTCCATTCTGTCTTTTAGCTGTGTTCTAGAAAAGAGTTAAGATTGTCAGAAACTGATCTCTAGATAAATGAAATATTATAGCTAATAATATAACAAATGGGTAGAGAAAGGTGTGACTCCTTTTGAGATATTTTGCAATATCTGATAGATAATGGTTTTTAGCTTATATTTAAAATACATGTTTTTTGCTGCACATGTTGGCCAAACTTGAGAAACTGAAGTCACCACATCTAGTATTCTTTTTTGTTTTAAAGATTTTATTTAGTTATTTTAGAGAAAAAGAACACACCAAGGGCAAGTTGGGGGGGAGGGGCAAAGGAAGAGGGAGAGAGAGAATCTGAAGCAGTCCCTGCTGAGCCCAGAGGCTGATGCCAGATTCTATCTCAGGACCCTGAGATCATGACTGGAGCCAAAATCAAGAGTTGGCCACTTAATTAAGCCATCCAGGTGCCCCAAACATCTAGTATTCTTGATTTAGTTGTTTGTTTGAAGTTTTTTATAATTTATAAAGAATTTCAAGCTCTTGGCCAACAAAGAATAACTTCATGAGAACTTGAGAAATGACTGCTTGTGGCAAACACTGTTCATTGCCCACCCAATATCCCTTCTCCCTCAAATCTTTACTAATGATGGGATTTTGATTTTGTTTGGAGTGATATTTTGCTCAGTTAAAAAAGCAAACCAATCAGACTGTATTTTCTGAGGTGGAAGTTAAAGACTGCTAGAGATTTCTGGGAAAGTTTTGCTTTCTGAGATAGTTATCTCTGCTTCCTTGTTATATATATTTTTTCTACCTGGAACATGAGTGTAATTCCTGGAGTTGTAGCAGCTATAATGTGAGCATGAGGACAAGAACAATATGGTGGAAGAGAAATATAGGAGTCTGGTGTTTGGTGAAACCAGTGAGCCTTTGCACAACCCTGACTTACCTCTAGACTTTTGGTTTATTACTTGTAGTTAAAGCAATCCCTACTAGTATATATCCTACGTGATAAAAAATAGGCAAAGTCAATCTTTTAAATAGCAGAATCTCTTAGCATGTAAACTCAAGCCCTGTTATAATGTATTTTATTTTTTGTTGGGCTTGGGTAGTCTTAATCACGAGTAGCATTTATCCTAAATTAAAACACAGATGTAGCTCTTATAATAGGATGAGGGGGAATCAGAAGGCCTATGAGTTAGCTCTACCATCATGTGACTTTAGGCACATAAGTGAATGTGTCTGTGTCATGGTTTTTTCTATCTATTCTGTGATGAGATGTTCTCTAAGATCTCAGAGAGCACTGAATTTCATATTCTGTTACTTTTCTTAAAGCCATTCCCACCCCACCCCCAACCCCGCCCCGGGCATGGTAAATGCTTAGATTAAAATAGCAGATGCATAATGTCTACCTGGCTATCTTCACTCTTTCAACACATATACATAGATAGTAAATTGGGTTGTAGAAGTCTTAGAAAGTTGTGTAATTGGCTTACATATAAAAAGCCTTCTGGGACTTTTCACAATTTACTGCTGTGTTGATACATAGTAATTTGAGTGATTTAATGAAGAGAAAGGCAGCACAGAAGAGGCTAATTGAGATCATGGACTATATTCAGGTTGATTGGGGTTTCAACCCTGCATTTGCTTTGCACTTATTAGCTGTGTGACCTTTGGCAACTTACTTAACATCGCTGTGCATAAGATTCTTTATCTAAGGTAGGGATGATAATAGGATGCACTTCATCAGAGTGTTGTGAGGATTGAGATGAGGATTAATATAAAGGACCTGCATTGTGGCTGGTATGTGGTAAGAGCTAAAATGTAAGCCACTGTTAATGTTTTTGTTGGTTCCCTTATTTTTATTGGCGTTCATACTGCCATTAATACTACCCTCCTGATATGTTATTAGGCTGCTAACTTGCTTATAGGTGTTTCTGTCCAGGACAGAACACGGGATTCTCTATGCACAGTGGTCAGACTCAGTATAGTGATGTTTAATCTTTACAACAGTTTCATTTCATTTATACTTCGAAAATTAACCAGTGCATTTAGTCTTTAAATTTAGAAATATAATATTTGAAGTCAAAATTGTGTGTGTGCATGCCTAGGCAAAGTTAATTCGATAAGTTTTATCAAAACTGTGTTAGGGAAGTATATTTCTACTTACAGATTTTACCTGTTTTAAAAATACTATTTTAAAGAAAAATGGGTCCATTTTATTGTTCATTGGTCCAGTGTGTCATTGTCTTAACTGGTAAAGAATTTTGGAAGTAATGCAGTGAATTTTGCAGTCACTCATTGGTTGAGACTAAATTATTTGTAAAGTTTTCTTCAGATTGTTAAAATAAGAATTGCAAGCAGTAGACATCCTGAGTAACGTTCCTTTCTTGGGTGCCAGTAGGGTTGTACTCTGTAGTAATTAAGAGCATCATCTGAACTCTGTCCAACATGGTACACTAGCCTCTAATGCATGGTTGTTTAAATGTCAACAACTTAATAACCTAAATAATTAAAATTAAGGAAAATAAAAAATTGAGTTCTTCATTCATGCTAGCCACATCATAAGTGCCCAGTAGCCACATTGTAGAGAGGTCTGTTGGGCACCACTGGATAGATTGTATAGCCAGACTGCCTGGGCTTCTATCTTGAATCCACAACCTTCTAGTCCTGTGACCTTGGGCAAGTTATGTAATTTCTCTGTGCTTCAGTCTCCTTATATGTAAACGTGGGTTAATAACAGCAGTCAAAGTTCTTACAAGGTTGTTAATGGGGATTAAATGAATCAACATTTGTAAAGTGCTTATAACAGCCTTTGGCGCATAGTAACTATGTTTGTTAAATAAACAAGTGTGCATAGTGTGTTTAGATTTATTACCCTTTGTTATTAGTAATGTGTAGTGATTATATTTTTTGTCCTTAATGTATTTTTTCATTGCCCGTTTGAGAAAAAAATTTGTATGTATCAACCTGTTTGGGTGCATTTTTCATTTTTTATTGGACCACCTTTTCGAATAATGTTTCTGTCATGCATTTTAGCTTAAAAATTCATGTGAATGTTCATTGCTCTCAGGGTGAAGCATAGTCTCCTTTGTTAGGCATTTTGAGACGGTGCATTTTGAGACATTTTGAGAGTTCCATCCTGCCTATCCCAACTCATTTTTCACTACCATTAATTTTAGCCCTTCGTTCTATTTTTTAAGTTAATCGCTGCTTTAGTTAAAAATATTTGATGGTGATGGTTTCATTCTTGAAATGGTATATAAGCTCTCCCAGAATGGGTAGTATTAGGATCTGTGCATTTAGTAAATGCTCAGGGTATGCTTGTTGAATAAAAGAATCTTCAGATTTTGAAATGCAATCAGTATTTCTATTAATATCAAAACACAGTTGTTCAAGTAATTTCTGAAGTAAAGGGAATTTAAAACCCATTCTACCATCTGTGATGTCAGTACCAGAAATGTGCTCCATCGTGTAAAGCTCTACCACTTGTCTATATTTGTCTCAGTGGGGAGACTGCATAATAGTTCTTGTCACTATAGGTCACTACCTTACATCATGGTGACATGTAGAGCACCCTTCAGTGACACAGTTAATGATTTTCTGATGATACATTCTTAAAGGATGCTGATTTTATATTGGTTTCCTCACTTCTTTCAGGAAACTTAAAGATCTTCCATGTTCTTTGATCTGCTGTATGTGGCTTCTTTCTGTGTTTTTCCTGATTATGCTCAAGTGCTTATACACTTGGGACAGGGATATAACAAAGGGGGAGGGGAAGTTAAATCAAAAGGAAAAAAATACCATTTCATATAACAGTAAAACTTATTTTTTTAAAATAATAATGATATCTAGGTATAATTTAGGTGGTTTTCACTTTAAACAGGTTATCTCCACAAGAGGAAAAAAGTGTAAAAAATTGAACATAAACTTCTGTAGAAGTATGGCTCTGATAGAAGATTGTGCGGAATCTCTGTGTGTTACTACAAGTTGCTTAATGTAAAAGAATAGCAGTGGCAAGTCTGTGATTACCTATGGATAGGTGCATTTTGGATAATGTGTACTGTCACTAATACATGTTGTGCAGGCTACCATGTAAATTATATCATGGAGAACAGAATGATTATTATAAAACCAGTGATGTGAGTCAGATTTATCTATGGTCTTGCAGTGCGATTGGAAATTCTCAGACATTTTCTCTAAGACATTGGTTCAATATCCTCTGATACTCTCTTAGGTTTTTTAGAGATGGCATGGGTTATGGTTGGGAACTGGTACAGTGTTCTACCTGACAATGATTTAGGGTAACCTTTTGTGTGTATCTTTGATCATTCTACTATTATATATGTACTTAGGGTTATTTTTTAAAGTGCTGTGCCTTTATTAAACTGTGAGCTTTGTGAGGGTAAGGACACAATTCTTTCATACTTTTGGAAAAAAGTTAATTCTGAAGAATGTAGAGTTCATGAACTTGCTTAGGATTTGTTTCTCTATAGCTTATTAGCAAAGTGACAAGTGCACATATGGATAATAGATAATTGGAATATTTAATCAGTTACCTAATGACTGAGAGGATTTGATTCCTACTTTTTATTATTCTATTACTGAAACACATTGCCCACTAGATACTATAAACATTCTCTAGAGAACAATTAGGTTTGCAGTGAGTTATTTTATTTTGAATGCTATTTGGAATTAAATGTTTATTTGTACCACTATCTTGATATAATCTAAATGTAATTTAAAAGTACTGCAGTGTCTTCATTCAGATAACTTGTTACCCTTTTAAAAATGGGTTGCTTGAGTATTGTTTCTCTTCCATTTGGCAGACACCAGATGCAGTAATTAATAAAGGTCATTATGCTACTTAGTCATGGCGAGCTTTTAACGACTGTTACCTGAACATCTGCTGGTTTCATCATTGTGGTTACCAATAACATCCAACACAGTGTAGATGCTGTACTTTGGAAATCTGACTTGGGTTAATCTACATTACTATGAAAGAACATTTTAATATTCTTTTAAGTTTTAAATAATTGTGGGAAAGCACTTATTTTTCTGTAAAATGAACCATCAACAATGTCATTGAAAAACTTTTGGAATGGTTATACTTGATAATCCTGGCATCCTATGGGGCTGAATGTGCAATTCTAGGAATTGTCTGTGCAGAATTGGGTTGGGGGAAGCAGTGACTTTCCCATGAGTTCTGCTTATCCTCTGAAACCTTAACTGGAAATGTGGGGTTTGGAGTGGAGCTGAAAGGAAAGTAAAATTCATCCAGACACTACTGGAAGAAAGTCGAAGAGTAAGAGAGGGTATACTGATTATGGGGTTTCCAAAAATAAGACCAAGTATTTTTTAAATTTTGAAATAAAGTGCTCGATTTGGTATATACTACAATTGAAATAATTACAGTTACCACAAGTAGCAAAACATTATACTGAGAGATCCCGCAGTACCCTTTACGCAGTCTCCCACCCCCATAGTTACATATGAAAACCAGGATATTGACATTGTTGTAACTTAACAGATTTTATTCGGATTTCACCAATTCTACATGCATTGTGTGTGTGTGTGTGTGTGTGTGTGTGTGTGTGTGTGTGTGTGTAGTTTATGCAGTTATCACATGTATAGATTCTTGTAACCACTATGCTTAAGATCATGCAGAATGGCTGAAAGTCCAGGGAGGATGCACTCTGTAGGTAGTTACCGTGGTATAGTGATGCCTTCAGTGACTTGGCTCTTTTCATTTTTCTCTTCAGTCACACTCAGTCATTGTCCTGATGTTTGCAAGATAGCTGCTGCATCTCCATCCTTAGATCCAAAAGCTAGACCAGAAGAAAAAGGAAAAGGGGAAATCTAGAATGGGTGTCCCTTGTATAAAGAGAGTATAAGCTTAAACCACGAGCCAGAACTGTATCACGTGGCTACATGGTGGCGTAAGTAGCAAGTATTTTGTGACTTGAAACACTTGCTGAAAAGATTTGGGGTTCTTTTGGTAAAGGAGATGTAGGAATATTGTATAGGCAACTAGAAATGTTCATTAGAGAATGCAGATTTAAAGAGCAATGAAATATCAAGTGTGCCTAAAACTGGCTAAAATTAAAAAATATGAATAATGTTCAGTGTGATGAAAGAGGTACTAACATATTGATTGGTATACTTTTTGGTGGGGAATTTTGGTATTCTTTATCAAAATTAGAAATTGTATTTCATCTGGTTCATCATTTTGAATCTGTGATTCTGTTTTGTAGAACACACCATTCCTGCATATGTACATAAAGATCTTCACTGGGGCATTGTTTATGTAATATGAAACCACCTGAAATTATCTGAATAACTATCAGGAGAAAGATTTGTACATAATGATATATCCATTCAGTGGAGTACAGTACAGCCAGCCATTAAAAATAATAAGCTTGTGGGGTGCCTGGGAGACCCGGTTGCTAAACAACCAACTCTTGGCTTAGGTTCAGGTCATGATCTCAGGGTCATGAGATCGAGCCTTGTGTTGGGCTCCACACTTAGTGGGGAGTCTGCCTGAGATTCTCTCTCTGCCTCTGCCTCTCCCTCTGCTCACGCTTGTGCTCCATCTTTCTCAAATAAATAAGTAAACCTTTTAAAAAAAATAATAAGCTTGCTTTGTATAAACACACCTGGAAAATAGCCATGAAATATAGTAGGTAGAGAAAAACAGCAGAACAGTGTTTATGGTATGATTGTGTTGCGTGCCCTCTAGTATGTATATATGTGTTTATGTATGTGTTTTTCTGCATGAGTGTGTGTGTGTGTGTGTGTGTGGTATGATTATATCTGTTTTGGAATATGCAGAAGAAAAAGATTTTATGGAAACACAACAAAAACAGTTAACACTGGGAAGTCGGTTTGGGAAGGCAGTATGGGGGAAGGAGTTTTCATTTTCTTTAAACCCATCTGTATTGGAGATCCCTGGGTGGCTCAGCAGTTTGGCGCCTGCCTTTTGCCCAGGGCGCGATCCTGGAGACCCGGGATTGAGTCTCGCGTCGGGCTCCCTGCATGGAGTCTGCTTCTCCCTCTGCCTGTGTCTCTGCCCCCCTCTCTCTCTCTCTCTGTCATGAATAAATAAATAAAATCTTAAAAAAAAGCAAAACAAAACCCATCTGTATTGTCTGAATATTTTATAAGTATATAATAACTGTTCAGTTAGGAAATGAAGCGTTCTATAATGTAATGTTTTTGGATGCTTGAAACACAAACTTTTATACTTTAACTTTCTGGATGAAACTACTTAAAATTTTATTTTGCCATTTTATGCCATAGAGTATACTAAATATTTTTTTTTTTTTTTTAGTAACTCAGGGCCTAAATGAGATATTTAGGGCTGCTGAAATCTATTTGGAGCCCTACCCCAAATAGATTTATATTAAATGCTTTTTAAATCTTCCTTGTAAATTTTTTAACTTTCTGATTCCTTATGCAGGCAGTTGTACATTACCAGCGGATCAGCCTTTAATAGTCCACCCTAGTCTAATTTTCTGATTTAATCAATCTGGTTTTAACTATGTCTAAAAATAGTTCAGAATAAAAACAATAAAATAGTTCTGAATGAAAGTTTTGAGGAATCGTCTAAGAATGTTTATTTGTTATTCGAACACCTACTTTTTAGAGGCCTCGTTTTCTTCTTTGGTTAGCTATATTTTAGTTATGTGTGGGGGCTTGATATGTGAAGGTTGCTACATCTCTAGGGATCTCTTACGATCAGATGTCCATTCTCTTTAGAGAAACTTATTAATTATAGTAGTAAGGAAAGGGCATAGGATGTTTTAGGGCAAAAAAAAAAACCAAAACCCTGAATCTTCAAATATTTGCATTGTGTTTTTGTTTCTTAAAGATAAGATGATTCTTCCCTTTGTTGCCAAGTTCATGATAACCATTGTAATGTATCTGGAGCCTGTAAATCAGACTGGGGTTTGAATCCTGGCACTGTCATGTACTAGCTGAGTGACTTTTCTGATCCTCAGTTTTCTTACATTTAAAAGCCTATTTTACTTAATATTAGTGTGTATTTTGTAATTGCCTAGATGATACACTCAGAGATTGCTGTGAATGTTATGTGGAGATAGTTTATGGGTTATATCTGGCACACAGTGAGAACTCAAATAGTGACTATTCTTATATGGGATAATATGAAATTTGAGATTTGCATATGTATTGTGCTTTTTCAGAATAAAACAAGACTTTATTTTATTCATTATATTTTTAGAGAATTATTATCCTTAAGTGCAGAAAACTTGGACAACATAGAGCACACTGGGAAATTATTTTTTGGAGATCCTTTAATTTCCTTACTCAGGAAAATCTTTGTTAATATTTTATTGTCAGCCATTCCAGCCTTTTTTCCATTTACAACTACTACTTGCTTTGTAGGCTAGATCCTGACTCCTTAAAACCTTGCATGGTATGGTGGCACATCAATTTTACAAATAAGGGAAATGAGGCTGAGAGGGATTAAGATCAGGTTACTGATAAGTGTTAGAGCTTGTGTTCATAATCAAGACTAATGTGTTACTGGAGCAACACAGGACTCCCCTCCCATCTAGCTGAAGGCAGTCCTCTCTCCCTGTGATAAGTTTATGGCATTTTGTGTTTATAAGATGTTTAGGTTGTACTTTGTGATTGCTCAAGAAAGCGAATAAGCTTTGGGCTTAATATATTGTTTTCCCATATATTATTGTAGTATAACATTACTTAGATGATATGCATGTTTGGAGCTCCATAAATGTTAAATTAGTAATAATGGAGATAAAAATGAGACTTTGTACTACCTTGAAGTGATTATAACTCTCTAAGCTCTAGAAAGTGGTATCACTGTGGTGCTTGGAATGCACTATGTATACATTTTAGATGTTGAACTACTGAATGGTTTGGGAAATGATTTTAAAGTTTTGATGTTTTATTGTACTCAAAAATGATTAAGCAAGTTATAGTCTTATTTTTATGGTATTTCTGAATCTAATTTTCCTTTCCATGTGTCAGGGTAAGAAGTAATTGTTATTTGGGCCAGTGAATATTGCCTTTAATTTAAACTACCTAAAGCATTTGTGCACTTATTTCTAATATTCAGAAACCCTCCTAGTTTGTATGTTGTATTGTATATTCTGTCTGCAAAGTACTTTAGGTGCACGCGCATGTGCGCACACAAATCTCTTCCTCACGAGGACTTACCTTCATTGCTATATGTGGGCCTTTAGCTCAGAGAATTCAGCTATTTGTGATTGCCAGTATTTTGGAGACTGTAATGTCATCATTATAGAAGTCTTTAACCTAGCTTGACTTAATGGCTTGCATTGCTTTTATAATGATTTTTTTTGTTCAGAAGTAGGGTTCTTTGTTTTTTTATTTTTATTTATTTATTTGAGAGAGCAAGAGCACAAGTAGAGGGAGGAAGAGGAGCAGAGGGAGAGGGAGAAGCAGATTCCCTGCTGAGCAGGGGAATCCCAGTGTGGGGTTTGATCCCCAGATCCTGGGATCATGACCTGAGACGAAAGCAGATGGTTAACCAACTGAGCCACTCAGGTGCTTCTTTTGTTTTGTTTTTAACATTAGTTAGTTATTTGGAATGTATTCATCTAGACAGTTACAAAACATGAACTAATGTTAAGCAAAATAAGCTATGGTTAGTTGTAGGAATTATATGTCAAACTTAGATACTATCACAAAAACTCCGGGAAAAAAGTTACTGGATTTCTTCTGTATTTTTAGCAGAGGAGAATTGGATCTGTTTCAGTTCTTTAGAAACTTCAGTTTGATGTGACTTTCAGTATGATTAGGATTAAGTGGGTGTCGTTTAAAGTTAATGTAGTGAATTAGATGTGATAATCTGTAGAGGTGTGAGGTTGTTGAAAAGCTGACTGTATTTGGGCAAGAAGTATAGTGTGTCCTGGTTATGGGGTCTGTGGATGGATTGTTGGGAATTCCACAACCACGAAAGGGGATCAGACTTTCAAGGATTATTTTTGACACACTGAGATTTATCCTATAGATATTCAGATATAGACATCCAGAAAGCAAAAGGATATGAGGTTAGCATTCAGGTGGTATAAGGTGGAGGGATATAGATGTAGGAGGCATCATTTCAGGAGTGTATGTAGTCACTCATGGGAGAGAAGACAAGAAGAAAGAACCTAAGGAAAGGAAACCATGGTAGGAAGGGAGACAGACCCCACAGATGATAATATTGTCTTGTACAAGGACATTAGTGCACATACTGGTACAAGTGGAATTTATTCGGGGGCAGGAGAAGCGGGGAAGAAGAGGGCAGGCTTTCAGAGGCTTTTTGGTTGCTCTCCGATAGGACTCTTGCCAACTTTACATCCATTTTGTGTCTGTGCAGCTGGATGTGGCTGGAGAATCCGTCACAACATTCAGACTAATCGTACTTTAAATTCATTATCATCAGCTTGAGGTGGGCTTTTCATGCTGCCTCACAGTCATCCTGTATCATCCTGCTGCCCTCATATCAGTGATGATCTCCATTCCCCACTTTTCTCAAACCTTCACCATCTTTGCCCCACACCCAGTTCTCAGCTGGTTGTCGTCCTTCTTTACTGAGAAACATGAAGCTGATTGCCTCAGTGGACTACAAGACTAACACTTGCAGAGTTCCCAAGGTGACATCAGCTGAACCCGTGTACTGTGCCCGTTCCTGCTGTAGAGGACATCTCTCCTCCTGTGTAATGCAGCCCTGCTCCATGTGCACTCCCCTCTTTCTCTCACCCACTCCTGCACGTAACTCACTCAGCTCCCCATTCTTTCTGTGTCCCCAGTGCCTCTCCCCTAATGGGTCGTTCCCATCATTCCACCATGTATTTTTATTTCTCTCAGCAGATGAAAAATTACTTCATCTGACTTTACCTCCTTTGCCAGTAGCCATTCCATTTCTTTGTCTCCCTTTGCAGTAGAGCTCCTCCGAGGAGTTGTCGGTACTCACTTTTCACTGTCTCCTCTTCCATTTTCTTTTAAATCCACCTCAGCCAGACTTTCAGCCCCATGACTCCAATTTAACGTTGGTGGCAATCCAATTTAAAATTTGCTTTTAAAATCATAAGTCTTATTTGAATTAGAATATGTTATTCATACCACTTTAAATTTCTGTGTTAAGTATAATATATTTAGGGAAATGTGTAGATTTTACCATTCTTCTATAGTTGCTATGGTTGTATCATAAAGAGGAAATTAAAATGGAAACAAATTTTAATTGCTGTTCTATCACATTGGGTACCACACTTGTTGGCTTTGTAATATTAGGCCCCATATGTCTCTTTTTGTGACTGTTCCTTAATCCTTTCCACTACTAAGAAGTTGTCTAGCTTTGACCAAGCAGATGGTTTCAGATTTCCCTCTATTATTTTGAATGAAATTGTGAATGAATAACTGAGCTGAGTGAGCATGAAAATAATTAGCATGTGGGGGGGGGTGGGGGGCAGTTAATACAGAAAGAAAACAAAATATTCAGCGACGTTAATCTGATGTATAATTAATTACATCCATAATTGTTAAAGGGTTGTATGGTTTAGCTTTTAGTAATCTGTTAAAAATTCTTTTGAGGATATGGAGTTGTTTTAGAATTGTCTTAAAATCCTCTGGTTATGACCCCAAAGTCCATGGGCTTTTTCCTTTTACAAAAGGAATATTAAAAATCCAGTTCCTAAAAAAAAAAAAAAAGAAAAAGAAAAAGAAAAAATATCCAGTCCTTCAGTTGGTGGTACCCTGAAGTTGAGAGCAAGATTAATTGACTCAAGAGTATTGAGTATAAATTGATTTATTGTTAAGAAGAGATTTAGAGAGGTCTGACTCTTCCAGACCTTTCTGAATATTAAAAATCTTCTAATCTGTGAATTGGCCTGTTTTTCCTTTTAATTCTGCCAATTTTTGCTTTATATATTTTGAACTTATTAGGTTCACACTTAGGTCTTCTTCCTGGATTGATTCTTTTGTTGCTGTGAAATGTTCCTTTTTATCTCTGGTAATGATTCTTGCCTCAGTCTGCTTTGTCTAGTATCCTTACAATGATAACAACTTTCTTTAAATTCATGTTTGCATTATATCTCTCTCCCCGTTCATGTTACTTTGAAACTTTCTGTCCTTAAGATAGGTCTCTCTCCTCCTCCTCCTCCTCCTCCTCCTCCTCCTCCTCCTCCTCCTCCTCCTCCTTCTTCCTTTTTTTTTTTTATATTTAATTAATTTATTTATTTGAGAGAGAGTGAGTGAGAGCAGAGGGGCAGGGCCATAGGGAGAAGCAGACTCCACATTGGGCAGGGAGCTTGATGCAGGGCTCAATCCCAGGACCCTGAGACCATGACTTGAGCTGAAGGCAGCTGCTTAACCGACTGAGCCACCCAGGTGCCTTAAGATGGGGCTTTTCTAAGTAGCATATATATCTATATGGTTTTTAAAAAACTGATTATTTTAATCTTTTAATTGGAATGGCTCAGTCTGTTTACATATATATTGCGGTCATGTTTGGGTCTAAATCTTTCTATATTCTCACCTATTTTAAATTCTTTTTCTGTCATTTCTTACCATCTTTTACATTATTCAAATAATTTTTATTATCCATTCTCACACCTATTAGTTTGTTGGTTATAAGTTCTTTTGCTACTCTTTGGTGTTACTCTAGATTGCATTATTCATCCTTGACTTCTTAGATTATATAATAAATTAGTGCTATTCCATCCCTTTTTTCTCTTCTTGTTTCCATTTATATATTTTCTACTGATTTGTCTTCTAGATTATTAATCCTCTTGTTAGCTGTATCTAATCTACTGATAAGCCTGTCTGTTGAATTTTTAATTTCAGTGGTTGTATTTTCCAGTCATAGAATATTCATATGATTCTTTAAAAAAAGAAAAGATGCCAGATCTTTGGTGAAAATCTCCATGTTGTTACCACTTTTCCTGAACATATTAATTACAAACTTTAAAAAAATCTGTCTGATACTGCAGTATCTGTTTTACCTTGTAGGCCCCTCCCCCTTTTGGGTGTTATTTCTTCATAGGTCTGCAAAGTCTTTGTTAAATGGTAGCTACTGTATATGAAAAATTTGTGGAGATTTTGGATAAACTCACAGCTCCTGGCAGGCAGCTAGCGATGAGGCAGAGCAACTTAGTCCATCATATTTGAGCTGTTGCAAGTCTGAATTTTAGGATTTATAAGGCCTTATTTATTTCTAGTTCTCCATGAATCCTAGGGTATTGTCATTCAGGGACCTCAGCTGGACATATGGGGTGCCTACCAGGTTCCTGCCTCATTGATGGGGGTCCTGAACTCCAGTTTTTTGTCTTCTTAGGACTTGGAGACTGACAACAACTCTGGTTAGTTTTTAAACTGTTTTTGGTACTGTCTACTTGGCAGTCTGTGATGCTTATGAATGGGCAAATGAATCGAGGAGTTAAGCAGCTGAAGTTGTAGGTTGGCATCTCTTTGTTTTCTTTCTCTGAGGGATCTTGGCCCTCAGGCCCTGGCTGTCCTGGCTATCCTGAGTTCTAGTGTGAGACTGAGAAATACTGATTTTCTGCCTCTTAGCAGTTTTTATCTAAGGACAGTATTTTTACTCCTTTTCTGTGGTGCAAATTGTCCCCCCTCCCCACACCCAGCCACCCATCTTCCTTCATTCTTACTGTCTGTAATACAGATATGATGGATGGGGATCTGGCAACCCTCTTTGCACCATGAGGTAACCTTGAGGATATAAGCCTTAAAGAGGATGAGGAGAAGAAAGAGAGGGTTGAGGAACCTGAATTCCTGTTGACTCTGTATATAGAGTCCTCTTATCAGACCTAGATGACTTAGTTCTAGATTTCTTAGACATCAGGAAAGAAATCAACGTCTTCTGTTGTTTTAGCCTTGCTATTTTAGGTTTATGTTATACCCAGATGAATCTAATGCCAATTCATAAAGTGAGGGTTCCTGGAATCAGTATAAGTGTATATTCACATAGCGTACTAAGAGTCATTACTTTCAGCCTTTTGTTTAGTTGTGACATCCATAGTAAATGACATACACCTGACTGAATAGTCTTGTGGACAGGTCCTTTGATATATTTGCCCAAATGCTGTCACTTTAATTTCTACAGAAGCAAACACGAAAATTCAAGTTAGTGAGAGGCATCTTCCTATAGAGAAAGACTTGACAAATTCAAGTGTTGTTATTATTATTGGCAAGTTACTGATGACACACCTACCACATTATCCCAGTAGACCATACAGGGGGATTACAGTACACTGTGTTGAAACGGTATTTTCCTTTCATTCAACAAATAAAATTTCACGGACAAAATATGGCTGTAGACTAATGTGGTCATGGGGGAAATGAAAAAAAAGTAAGGGATGATTAAAAAAAATTCAGAAATTAGTGACAAATTACATGTAGAGGGATCAAAGAAAAAAATGTTAAAGATGATGCTAAATAAGCTTCTGAATTTAAAATCTGGCATAGTCATGCTATTGGTACAGAAGTAGGCAAATTAGGGAAGGGTTCCTTGCAAGGAAATAAATATTTCATGACTTAAAAATAAGAGCATGTTTAATTTAAGAAATAGTTCTTCTTCTTGGTATATATGAATTCTTTGCATAATGTGGATTATATTATACCAACATGAAAGAATTTTCTTTCCTATTCCCACCCTAAGGATATTGCAGGACTTTACCTAACCCCGGGTTGCAGCTGTTCCCTTACACATCGCAAAGCTGCTTCTATCCATAGATAGTATTTCAGGAACTAGTTTTAAAACCATTTTCATTCGAATGTATGTGGCAGAACTATGACTCCCTTGAAAACAGGCATTCAGCCTAAAACAGCACTATTTCCTTATTTTGACAAAGATTATAATGGCATCTTAGGACTTATGGTAGTATCTGTTCACATTTTTGAGGTATGCACTTAAGAATGACTCACTATCCTGACTCACTTGTTGAAGTTTACTGTCATTCAAAAGCTCTTTCATTCTGCTTTTCTTTTTCTGGCTTTACTTTTTTCCCCAGTGAATAGAATTATTGTAGTAAGTCTCACATTGCTGAATATAACCTTTGTTTTTTCTTAATTGGTGCGTATATGCCACGCCTCTAGGCATATTCAAAGCTTTTACTTGTGATGGCTGGCATTTTGCTGTTCAGTCTTGGCAGGAAGTACAGTATAGTGAGAACTAATAGTGCGTGAGAATAGTGAGACGACAAGCTCACTTGTTAATAGAATGAATGTATAAATACTACATAATTTATGTTAGCAGATATATGTGTCTTTTGTTTGGGAATATACTATAAATTAGGTTGTACCTAGTTAAAGCCTATTCCAGGAAGTGTCATCAGGCATCATAATTGAGCTGGCCCGATTGTTTGAAAGAATATTTGATCAAACAAAATTCTAGGCAAATAATCTGAATAGTCCTTAGAGTTTATGATAGGATCCAACCAATAACTTCAGATTCGGTGAACAGAACCAAACAATCCGTTGTAGAAATTCAGTGAGTTTTGCTACACTGCATGTAGACATTAGTACTTGATTACTTGCACAAGATTTGGAGGAGGCCTATTTGTGGTATCACTGCTTAATGGCTATCTAATCATTGCCCATTATTAACCTCTCCAAGTCTTAGTTTTCTCATCTCTACAATGGTACCAGTGTCACTAGAGTTGTGATTGGGATTAAATTAGAAAATTCTTGTTCATTCAGTCATTCAGGAAGTTTATTGAACCTCAGTTATGTGTCAGTACTGAGGCATTGATTTATAGTGTTAAATAAAATGAGGTGAACCGATCTGTGGGTTCAATGGAGAAGGCAGAAAACAAACAAGTAAACAAAGGAAATCATTCAAATTATGGTATTTTCTTTAAAGAAGGTATCAAGGTGCCATGAAAGAGAACAACTGAAGGAAGATCTCCCTGAAGAGGTAGCTCTTAGGTTGTGATGGGAAGAGCAGTAGGAATGAGCTGTATAGAGAGTTGGAGAGAATTCCAAACAACTGGAATAGAAGAATGTGGGATGGCCCTGAAGCATAATGAAAAAGGGGGATGCTGTGCTTGCTACTAAGAACTAAAATAAGGCCTGTGTATTGTTTGCAAATGGTGAAAGTGGGATAAATAGCTGTTGGTGATCTGTATGGGGCCTAGCCATAGTCTTTGATTAATGTTAGTTGCTATCATTGTTACAGTTACAATCATTTTTTACTTTATTTAGAGGTCACTTAAAAACTTGAAAGAAGCAGGGGCCCCTGGATGGCTCAGTAGGTTAAATATCTGCCTTTGGCTCAGGCCATGATATCTGGGTCCTGGGATCAAGTTCCACGTTGGGCTCTGTGCTCAGGGGAGTCTGCTTCTCCCTCTCCCTTTACTTCTGCGCTTGCTCCTTCTCTTTCTCTCTCTCTCTCAAATAAACAAAATCTTAAGGAAAAAAAAAAAAAACTTGAAGGAAGCAAATGGTTTCCAAAGTAGGTGCAACAAAGTCAGTGCATTGAAACTTGTGTTTGCTGTTTTGAAAGACCATTAGTCCCTCACACAGAGCCTGTTGGTGATTATTTT
This sequence comes from Canis aureus, assembly GCF_053574225.1. Classification (NCBI taxonomy): domain Eukaryota; kingdom Metazoa; phylum Chordata; class Mammalia; order Carnivora; family Canidae; genus Canis; species Canis aureus. The sequence continues at coordinate 25,489,779 of NC_135615.1, forward strand.
TCATATTGTTGATGTAAGTTTGGTTATTTGATGCTATAACAGTCTTGAAGTCCAAATTGGGCGTAAATTTCAGTAATAAAAATAAAACTCAAAGTGTAGTGATTGTTAAAAATGTGAGATTATGAAATCTTTCTAAAGAAAGATTTATTGAGGTATAATTTGCATACAGTAGGGCAGCCCCGATGGCTCAGCGGTTTGGTGCCATCTTCAGCCAGGGGTGTGATCCTGGGAACCTGGGGTTGAGTCCCATGTCGGGCTCCCTGCATGGAGCTTGCTTCTCCCTCTGCCTGTGTCTCTGCCTCTCTCTCTCTCTGTATCTGTCATGAATAAGTAAATAAACTCTTTTTTTTAAAAAAATTTGCATACAATGGAATTTATTCATTTGAAACATGGAGCTTGATGACTTTTGATAATGTTATAGTCAGGGGATCCCTGGGTGGTGCAGCGGTTTGGCGCCTGCTTTGGCCCAGGGCGTGATCTTGGAGACCCGGGATCGAATCCCACGTCGGGCTCCCGGTGCATGGAGCCTGCTTCTCCTTCTGCCTGTGTCTCTGCCTCTCTCTCTCTCTCTCTCTCTCTCTCTCTCGCTCTCTGTGACTATCATAAATAAATAAAACAAAAAATTAAAAAAAATTAAAATTTTATAGTCAAATCATCACCACCACATCTTGATATAGAAAAGTTCCATCAAGAATCCTAAAAATTCTTGTTTTCTTATGTCTCTTTGCCCCATCACCAGCCTCATTCAGACAGCTCCTAATCTATTTTCTGTCACTATGATTTTGTGTTTTCTAGACTTTAATATAAATGGAATTATATATTTTGAGGCTTTTATGTTTTATATATGTTGCTGCATGTATTAGTAGATTTATTCCTTTGCTTTGTTAAGTGGTATTCCAAGTAGAGATTAACCATAATATGTTAATCTGTTGGCCAGTTTATGGACATTTGTGTTGTTTCTTGTCTATTGTGAATAATGTTTATATTAACATTCACATAAACATCTTTATGAATTTTGATTCATAAAGATTTATGAAACATCTTTATGAATATGTTTTCATTTTGGGTACCCAATGTAATCCAAAATTTCTCCTGTATTTTCTTGTAGAAGATTAGTAGTTTTTGTTCGTATATATAAATCTCTTGTTAGACGAGGCTGTTAGTTTCTAACGGGATACCTGGAGGCCAGCGTAGAGGAAGTCTTGACCAGTTCTAGGGAAAGTCAGAGGCCTATCCTGGCAGCATTCCACAGGAAACCAGATCAATCCAGACAGGCCCAAGATAGTGGATGCCACATGATAGGAAACCCCTGACCACATAGGGAAGAAAAGGCAAGAAACTCTTGCTTCCAAGAAATCTCTACCCCATTGATGAATATTCTACTTCCTGGTTAGCAGCTATCAATAAAAGATAGAAACCCCCAGGGTATCCAGCTCTCTTGAATTCACCCACTGTCACATCTTGAGAGTTTTCTTTTCACTTTAATAAATTTTCCCATTCGTGTCGCCTGTCCACTGTGTTGTGTGGCTGTCCTTGAATTGTTTCTCGTGACAAGACCGCTAACCTTTGGTGACTCCTTTGGGATGGGCCAAATCAAGGTTTCAGGCCCCAAGGCCCAGGGTCTTCCCATTTTACCCAACAACAAGGATTTATTTCAAGTTAATTTTTATGTACTGTGTGAGGTAAGAGCCAAAGTTTTTTTTTTTTTTTTCCTGTACAGATACCTAGTTATTCCAGCATCACTTATTGAAAAGACTTTTTCTCCATGAATTATTTTGAAACCTTGAAACTATGAGATCTTGCTTTCATTTGTAACCATTTCTTTCAACAAGAATTTAAGCCTGACAATAGAGCTTATTCAAATATAAACATCCATTTTATAACCTTACTGATAAGTATATATTTTAGGAGGTTGTGGGAATAATGAAAGGAACTGCTTTTCAGGACTAATTCAGGTTTAATAAGAAAGTACTTACTGGTAAAGTTCAAGTGCTGGTAACTTCAGAGAATTTGTAAAGTTCTAAGGAGTGAAATTCTGTACCACATTAGTGATATATGATTATCTTTAGGAAAGTGAATTAGAAAAATAGTAAAGGTGGTCTTTCTTACGTTTGCACACTCAAAGGAGTCCTGGATCAATTAAAAAAAAAAACAACAGAGGGGGAAAAAAAAGAAAAGAAAAAGGAACTTACACTGAATAAATAAAAATATACATAAAAGCTGTTTTAAGATGTCCTTTGAGTTTAAGGACTTGAATGAAAGGTAGAAAAAAAGACTTGTCCCCTCTAATGAATGAAAAAGACTAATAAGTACTTTAAAAAATAGTGTCAGGAAGAATCAAGTGCAAATGAATTGACATCTGTGAAGTGTGGAATATGATAAAAACATCTTTAAAAGCATAGTTTGCTTCCTGGAAATCTGTAATGCCCATATAGGCCTGCTATTCAGAGCAGGCCAGGTAATGTAAACATGAGAAAGAATATATCCCAGACTCTTTTACTTCCATCTGCTTGTTTTGGTTTTGGTTTTGTTTGTTTGTTTGTTGTTTTGTTAAAGCAGAATTCTCATCAAACAGAAAAGAGAAGAGACAGAAATGAGAGATAATTGAAAACCAGGGAAGGTCAGGGATAATAACACCCTTTCATTTCAGGTGTTTAGGGGTAAATGAGTTACAGACTTAGGCTATTTTGGAATAACTGTAAATAGTCTTTTAAGAGTAATAAAATACAGAGCAGATACTTGAAGACTGCACTTGAAAGAGGAAGAGCAAGGGTAGATTCTAGTGACTAGAAACGATTGTATTTCATGGTCATTGTAATAAGAATTGTAGCTTGATTTTTATTAATTATGCCTCATGAATGTATTTAAAAGGAAATGATTTAGGAGCTTTTCTGAGTATAATTAGAGCTACTTGTACAAAAAAATTACTTTTTTTGCTGTCACTGAATAGATATCTCAAATGTTGGAGATAGGTTTGGCTTTGTTTTGTTTCTTCACATTTCTTCTTTTAAAAAATTATTATTGGGGGCAAAATTGGTATATAATGTTATATAATTTTTTAACATTATGTAACTTTTAGGTGTAAAATATAATCACCATTATGATCACCACTAAAAGTCTAGTTACCATCTCTCACCATACAAGTGACCCCTTTCATCTTACCCACCTCTCCTCTTTCCTTCTTCTCTAGTAGCAACCAGTCTGTTCACTAGATCTATGAGAGTGTGTGTATGTGTTTTGTTTTGTTTGTTTTTAGATTCCACATATGAGTGAAATTATGTGCATTTTTCTTTCTCTGATTTATTTCACTTAGCAAATACCTTCAGGGATTCATCTATGCTGTTGCCGTTGGCAAGATTTCATTCTTTCTAATGCCTTTGTAGTAGTCTGTTTTCTTTATTTGTCTACTGGTGGACACTTAGGTTGTTCTCATTCTCAGCTATTGTAAATAATGCAGTGAAAATGGGGGTGGACATATCTTTTTGAATCAACGTTTTTGTATCCTTCACATAAATACCCAGAAGTGGAATAACTGGATCATATAGTAGTTCTATTCTTAATTTTTTGAGGAGCCTTTCTGCTGTTTTCCACAGTGGCTGCACCATTTCCTACGTTGCCATTAACAGTGCATGAGAGTTCCCCTTTTTCCACATCTTCCCCATCACTTGTTATTTCTTGCCTTTTTAATACTAGCCCTTCGAACCAGTGTAAGCTAATATCTCATTGAGGTTTTGATGTGCATTTTCCTGATGATGAGCAATGTTGAACATCAATAGATGCCTATTGACCGTTTATATGTTTTCTTTGGATAAATGTGTCTGTTCATACCCTTTGTCTGTTTTTAAATTGGATTAATTGTTTTTGTGCTATTTAGTTATGAGTTCTTTATATATTTTGGATATTAATCCCTTATTAGATACGTGACTTGCCAAAGTTTTCTCCCATTGACTAGGTTGCTTTTCATTTTGATGATGGTTTCTTTTATTGTACAGAAGCTTTTTAGTTTGAAGTAATTCCATTTGTTTATTTTATTTTTGTTTCCCTTGCCTTTGGAGTCACATCCACAAAAATATCACTAAGACCAGTGTCAAGGAACCTACTGTCTGTTTTTTTCTAGGAATTTTATGGTTTTAGGTCTTGCATTCAAGTGAATGTAACTTTGAGTGAATTTTTGAGTGAATCCATTTTGAGTGAATTTTTCTGTGTGGTGTAAGATAGTGGTCTAGTTCATTCTTTTGCATATGGTTGTCCAGTATTCCCAACACCACTTATTGACGAGACTGTCCTTAGCCAGTATATGTTCTTGGGTCCTTTGTTATAAATTAATTGTCCATATATGTATGGTTTTAATTCTGTGCTCTGAATTATGTTCCACTGATCTGTGTGTCTGTTTTTTATAACCACACCACACTGTTGTGTGTGTGTTTTTTTAAAGATTTTATTTATTTATTCATGAGAGACACAGAGAGGCAGAGACATAAGCAGAGACCCAGGCTCCCTGTGGTGAGCCTGATGTGGGACTTGATCCCAGGACCCCAGGATCACAAGCAGAGCCAAAGGCAGATGCTCAACCACTGAGCCACCCAGGTGTCCCTACCATACTGGTTTGATTATTGTAACTTTGTAGTATAGTTAAAAATCAGGGAGCATACCTCAGTTTTGTTTTTCTATGTCAAGGTCATTTGTCTTCAGGTGGTTATATACAAATTTAGGATTGTTTGTTCTTGTTCTATGAAAAACGCCATTGGAATTTTGAGAGGTGTTGCACTGAATCTTGGGGTAGTATGGACATTTTTACAATATTCTTCTAATCCATGAATATCTTTCCATTTATTTGTATCTTCTTTGCTTTCTTTCATTAGTGTTCAGTTTTCAATGTATAGGTTAAATTTCACCTTCTTGGTTAAATTTATTCATAGCTATCTTTTTCTTTTTGATGCAGTTGTAAATGGGACTGCTTTCTTAATATCACTTTCTGATAATTTATTATTAGTATATAGAAATGCCACAGATTTCTGTATGTTTATTTTGTACCCTGCTACTTTACTGAATTTATCAATTAAAAGAATATATTTTAAAGATTTATTTATTTTAAAGAGACAGCATGTCTTAGGAGGAGGGGCAGAGGGAGGGAGGGGGAGAGAGAGAGAGAGAGAGAGAGAGAGAGAGAGAGAGAGAGAGACTGAGAGAGACTGAGAGTGAGAGTCTTAAACAGACTCTCTGTTGAGTATGGAGCCCCACTCAGGCTCGATCTCTGAACCTGAGATCATGACCTGAGTTGAAATCAAGAGTCGGACACTTAACTGACTGAGCCACCCAAGTACCCTAATTCCAAGATTTTTACGATGGCATCTTTAGTGTATTCTATATAGAGTATCAGGTCATCTGCTATTAGTGACAGTTTTACTTCTTCCTTTCCTACTTGGATGTTTTTATTTCTTTTTCTTGCCTAATTGTTGTGGCTAGGACTTCTAATACTATTTTGAATAGAAGTGATGAGAGTGGGCTTCATTGTCTTGTTCCTGATCTTAAAGGAAAAGCTTTCAGCTTCTTACCATTGAGTATGATTGGGTTTGTCATATATACCTTTATTATGTTGAGATCCATTCCCTCTATATCCACTTTGCTGAGAGTTTTTAATTGTAAATGGATATTGAATTTTGTGAATCATTTTCTGTATCTATTAGAGGTCATACTTATCCTTCATTTTGTTAACATTGTGTATCATGCTGATTGGCTTGTGGATATAGAACCATCCTTGCTTTCTTGGAATAAATTTCACTTGACCATGGTGTATGACCCTTTTAATGTATTGTTGAATTCGATTTGCTCCTTTTGTTGTGGATTTTCGCATCAATTTTCACCAATGTTATTGGCCTGTAATTTTCTTTTGTCGTATCCTTGTCTAGTTTTGGTATACGGGTAATGTTTGTCTCATAAAATGAGGTTGGAAGGAAGTATTCCCTCCTCTTCAGTTTTTTGAAAGAGTTTGAGAAGGGTAAGTATTAAACCTTCTTTAACTGTTTGATAATATTTACCAGTGAAGCTGTCTGGTCCTGGACTTCTGTATGTTGGGAGATTTTTGATGACTGATTCAGTCTCCTTACTAGTAATCAGTCTATTTAGGTTTTCTGTTTCTTCAGTATTCAGTCTTAGAAAATTACATGTTTCTAGGAATTTATACATTTCTTTTATGTTGTCTAACTTGTTGATGTATAATTGTTCCAATATTCTCTTATGGATCCTTTGAGTTTTTGTGGTGTCAGTTGTAAGTTCTCCTCTTTCATTTTTGATTTTGTTTGTTAGAGCCCTCTTTTTTTTCTTGGTTAATCTTGCTAAACATTTGTCAATTTTGTTTATTTTTTCAAAGAACCAACTTTTAGTTTCATTGATTTCTTTTTTAGTATATTATTTATTTCTGCTCTAATCCTTATCATTTTATTCCTTTTATTGACTTTGGGCTTTTTTTTCTCCCTCACTAGCTCCTTTTTTTTTTTTTTTCTTTTCTTTTCTTTTCCTCACTAGCTCCTTTAGATGTTAAGTTAGGTTGGTTATATGAAATTTTTCTCGTTACTTGAGATAGGCCTGTATTCTTACAATATACCCTTTTAGAACCATTTTTTTGCTGAATTCCAAAGATTTTGGTATGTCATATTTCTGTTTTAATATGTCTCTAGGTGTAGTTTTTATTTCTTTGATGACCCATTGGTTCACAGCATATTTAATTCCCACATTTTTGGTGGTTTTTCCAGTTTTCTTTTTATAATTGATTTCTAGTTTTATACCATTGTGTTTGGAGAAGACACTAGACATGATTTCAGTCTTCTTGAATTTACTGAGACTTGTTTTGTAGCCTAGTCTGTGATCTGTTTTGGAGAATATTCCATGGGCACTTGAGAAGAATGTGTATTCTGTTGCTTTGGGACTAAATGTTCTATATATGTCTATTAATAAGTCCATCTGGTCTAATATGTCATTTAAGGCTGATGTTTCTTTTTTTTAATTCATTGGATCTATCCATTAATGTAAATAAGGTGTTAGTCTGCTACTTTGTCAGACTGGTGTCAATGCAGATATGTTGCATGCATTATAAATATTATATTTTCCTGTTGAATTGATAACTTTATCCTTATGTAATAGCCTTCTTTATCTACTGTTATAATCTTTGTTTTAAAGACTATTTTGTCTGCTGTGGGTATACCTACTCCAGCTTTCTTTTCACTTCCTTTTACATGGATTATCTTTCTCTATCCCTTCACTTTCAGTCTGCATGTGTTCTTCTCATGTGAGTCTCTTGCGGGCAGCATGTAGGTGGGTCTTGTTTTTTAATCCATTCAGCTATTCCATGTCTTTTGATTGAAGAGTTTAATCCATTTACATTTAAAGTAATGATTGATAGAGATGTACTTATTGCCTTTTTGTTTGCTATTTTCTGGCTGTTTTCACAGCTCTTCTCTGTTCCTTTCTTTTCTCTTTCTCTCTTCCTCTGTGGTTTGATGGCTTTCTTTAGTATTATATTTAGATTTCTTTGTTATTTTTTTTTTTGTGCATTTGTTGTGAGTTTTGCTTTATGGTTAATGTGAGGTTCACATATAGCTTCTTGTGTATATATAGTCTGGTTTTCATTGATAACAGCTTAAATTTGAGTATATTCCAAAACTACATATTTTTCTCCATGCTTCCCACATTTTATATTTTTTGTCAGATTTAAGACCTTTTTATGCCTCTCTTAACTAATTACTATAGTTTTAATTATTTTTTATTTTTTTATTTTAACCCTCATAAGTGATTTACCTACTACTGCCTTTAGTAGGTATTTACCTATATTCTAGTAAGGTGTTTACTTTTGGATGTTTTCTTTAACATTTCTTGTAAGGCCCCTTTAGTGGTAGTGGTGATGAACTTCTTTGTTTATCTGGAAAATGCTTAATCCTTCATTTCTGAATGATAATCTTACCAGGTAGAGAATTCTTGGTTCAAAGTTTTTCCATTTTAGCATTTTGAATATGTCATGCCACTCTCTTCTGGCCTCCATAGTTTCTGCTGAAAAATCTGCTGTAACGTTATGGGATTTCCCTTACATGTAATTAAGATTCTCTATCTTTTAATTTGACCATTTTAATTATAATGTATCTTAATATGGATCACTTTGGGTTCATCTTTTTTGGAACTTTCTGGGCTTCTTGAACCAGTATGTCCATTTCATTCTTCACATTAGGAAAGCTTTCAGCTATTATTTCTTCAAATAAGTTTTCTGGCCCTTTCTCTTCTTACCTTCTAGAACCCCTATAACATACATGATTGTTACTGTATTTGATGTTGTCCCAAAGGTCCCTTACATTATCTTTGTTTTTTTAAAAATTCTGTTTTCCTCTTGCTGCTCTGTCTTGGTGAATTCTGTTGCTTTATTTTCTAGCTCACCTATTTGCTCTTTGCTCCATCCAATTTGCTGTTGAACTGTAGTATTTTTCAGTTCAGTTAGCAGATTTTTCAGCTCTGTAGCTTTTGTTTTGAATTTATATTTTCTCTTTGTTGAGGATCTCACTGTGTTCATTCTTTTCCTAAGTATGGTAAGCATCTTTATGACTATTACTTTGAACTCTTTATTAGGTAGATTGCTTATCTCCATTTCATTAATGTCTTTGCCTGATGTTTTTTTTTTCCTTGTTCTTTCTTTGGAACACATTCCTCTGTCTCTTCAATTTGCCTCTTTGTGTTTGTTTTTATGTATTAGAGAAATCAGCTGCCTTTTTCAGTCTTGAAGGAGTGGCCTTATGTGAGTGATTTCATGTGAAGCCCAGAAGTGTAATCCTATCTCACTAGCAGAGCTGGACACCCAAGTGGTGTTCCCTCTGTGGGCTGCATGGGCTCATTTCATATGGCCTGGAGGCAGGGGGAAAGCTGGCATCTGGCCCAGCAATGACTTGCTGTCTGTGCTGTGGGCATGGGTGGGTTTTTAGCTGGGCGCCCCACTATCTCTAGCAGGTTAGAGAGTTCCAAAATGGAGCCTGCTGGTGCTGACTGACATTAGCAAGGTAGAATGAGTTTGTAAAAATGGCATGACCTACTAGTGTCTCCATTCTCTGAGAAAGTCTCCCTGGTTTCCTGCCTGTCTGGCAGGTGTTTTAACATTAATAAGTGGATCTCTACATATGATCTAGGCACTTTTCCGACTGGTGTGTTTGCTCTGGGTCCTGGGGTGAGTGAGCTCTATGAGAACTCCTTTAAGAGTGGGTTCTCCATTCCCAGATGGCTTTTATGTTTTATGGCTTTCCCAGATATGATCCTTGTTGGTTTTCAAAGTTTAGAGGGTTCTTCTCTCATTCAGGATCTCAGCGTTGGATGCCTGATACAGAGCACAAAATGAGGGAAAACTTCTTACTTGTGAGGGAAAACTTACTTGTTTTTGAGATACCTCCTGATTGTGCCCAGGGTTTGTTTTTTATTTGTTTTGCTTGCCTCTTTCTTCCTCCCTTCCTTCCTCCCCCCTTTCCTTCTTCTCCCTTCCTTTCCCTCCCCTCCTTCCTTCTATACCTCCATTCCCTCTTTCTCTCCCCTCTCTTTCATGCTGTATTTGCCTTTCCTATCTTTAATGTTATCCTTTGTTGTGGAGGCTCTGTTCATCTACTTTTCTGGTATTTTTCAGAGGAAATTATTCCTTTAAAAAAAAAAAAGATTTTGTTTATTTATTCATAGAAGAGGAAATTGTTCCATAAGTAATTGTGTATTTATTGTATCCGTAGGAAGGAGTGAGTTTAGGATCTTACTGTCTTGAGCCCAACCCACCAAGAGATAGGTTTTATTTGGGTGTTAGAAACATATTTGAAAAGGCTTTTGTGATGCCATCACAGACTACAAGAAGTAATAGGTCTTTTAAGGATTTTATATTTGATCAATGGATCATATATATAAATTAATTCTTGTCAGGGTCTAGGTCTTTGATAATATGTCTTAGGATCTTAACTTATTTAGCATTTTTTTAGTGGCTAGGATAAAAATTCCATTGTAATCATTGGGTTTGCAAAGGAAGAGAGAGAGTACAGTGTTGATAGATAAAGTAAGGTTATGAAATTAAGATTTGCCAAGATCTTTTCAGGCTAGAATAATAGACCAAGGTGAAAACAAGATTAAAAATGATTAAATGTCATGTTCTACACTGTGATTGAGATAGCCCCTGAGAGAGGAATGAGAGATTTCAATTAAGTGTATGCTAAATACAAGCTCATTAAATTGACTACCAGCCAGGAAAGAAAAGTGAATGATTTAGATGCAGATCAAGAAGGTAATAGGCTGTTGTTTTCCTCACATCAGGCCTCTTCTGGGATATTATGCTGAATTTGGGTGTCACAGTTCAAAGGGAGACTTTAATAAAATGTCTTGTGTTGAACAGTGTGAATATCTTAGTGATTTGTATTTATAGGCTTATCATGTGGAAAAGCCTAATTTTGTTTAGAGCTGAAAGGATGACATTTCTAATAATAATTTGAACATTTCAAGATGGAATGGGCTGACTTGTATGTTTGGGAAATTTTCATCTCTGTAGGCATTAAAGGAGAAATTCTGTGACAACTTACTAAGCATGTTATCGAGGGGATGTTAACATTTGTGGGAAGTTGAGCTAGATACATTTGAAGGCTCTTTACAGCTCCTTTAACTGTTTTTTTAACTTAAATTTTTGCTTTGATTCCTCCACAATTTTTATCAATCTTGTCCTCAAAACTTTATTAATAAGTATCCTATCTTATATGGCACTGAAAGTTATAAAATACTTCTATGAGCCAAATTAAATGTGATGTTCACAATGATTCTACAAGTTGGGCAGGAGATGTTTTACAGTTTTTAAGCAGCTGTATCTTAGTGATTGAGACTGTGACTTTTGGATCCCCAGCCAAATGGGCTCTGGCACCTGCCGTGAGACCTTTGGAAACATGTGTGTCTCTTTCCTCATCTAGAGTGCAGTGATATATTATTCTTTCTCTATAGTGTCTACACCATAAGGTTGTTTGAGTTTTTGATCACGTGCTTGAGAATATATGCATAGGATGTGATATGCTTAGAGTAGTATCTGACAGGTAGCAGACATTTAGTTAACGTTAGTTGGTGCTCTTGTTATCCTTATTTCTCTTTTACAGGTGAAGAGACCAGTGCTTCATTGCAGGTTGTAACTTGCCCAGGTTTACATCAGTAATAAATGGTAGAGCAGTTATAAGATTTCTGTTGAATTGAACAAAAACAAAATGAGAACTGGAGTGAAATTACTTGTATGTGGACTAATTTTGTATTAATTTGTATAACAGTATTAGTTTCATTTTAATTTGTTAAATGAATCCATCAGACTGTTGTGAAACTATTCTATAGATTTTGGGGAAAGCTTTGTTTTGCATATGTTTACATATATACACACATTCCAGGCATAATTCAGTAGGAAAACACTTTGTTTTAAAGCATGTTGTAAATAAAGATAACCATACTTTCCAAAAGATTTATGGTGCTTGATAGCATTTAGAAGAAAGTAGGCAATTAACTTTGGTTTGTGTTGGCATTCCAGTATACTTGCCAAGCAATTTGAGCTTCTGGTTTCTAGATGTGTCATTAAATTTCTAGAGGGATATAAGTCAAACTGAAGGCATCTCCTAGAAGAAAAATCCATAGTGTTGAGATAAACAAAAATGAACTCATTAAAATTCTGTTCTACCTTTAGATAATCAGTCCTAATAATTAATTCTTTAGATGCTCTACACTTTTCCAGTTGTGTTAAGAATTAAGAACAGTTTGCATTAGTGTGGTAACATAGTTGTCTCCTGCAGATTGTGTGATATGCTTTAAGAAAGATTGTGACTTTTGCCTTTCTCTCCTTGCTGGTAAGGTCCTGTAGGGAACGCATCTCTTATGGTAATGATTCTTTTATTCATTTACAAGGTTGTAAACATCTTGAAGGCAGATAGTATGTCTTAATAATCTGTGTTTCTCGGTACCTGCAAAGAGCCTTGTTCCACAGTGAGTTTGTGAAATTGTCAAAGCATTGATGGTTTCATTGGAAACCAAGGAACTCATTAGATTGCCTGTATTAAAAATGGTCAGTTAAAGTAGCTTGCCATTCACAATGATGGTAATGTAATCCATTTGTCATCAAGTTTATTAAAGTTATGTTCTTGAAAAGAACTGCTGTTGGCAAAACTGCATTTGACAAGATCAGTGTCATATGGAAAAAAAGAGTTTAAGGGAAAAAAAATACCCTCTAAAAGGCTTTAAAGGCATTTCAAGAACACTATAAATGAAAGTTCTAGGAGACATCCATTTCAGAAACAACCTAGATTTGTCAGCAATAAAAATCCCATTGAATATAAGTGAATTGGTTAGGAAAGTTGTAGTGTGATTTGCTGAGGAAGGTTTTTCCATAAATTTTGTTATTTGGCTTGTGTGCTTTTTTTTTTTTTTTTTTTAAAGTAAGCTCAAGGCCTAACCTGGGACTTCAATTGGACCCTGAGGTCAAGAGTCACGTGCTATACCACCTGGGGCAGCCAGAGGCCCCCAGGCTTGTATATTTACTTGTAAAGTTTGAACTAGCCCACAATAGCCTAAAATTTAAAAACTTAAACATTTGTATCTTTAATTTTTGCCAGTTTTAGTAAAATACTGTTTCAAATCATTGTGTTGGGTAAAGACATGTTTCGCAGGGCCTGGCTTTCTATTCATATTTCCAGAAGGTAAGATATAGATTCTTAATTTTCCTCTTTCTGCACTGTCACAGCACCTCTGCCTGAATGGCTTGTTAGAGGAGAAATTGCTAATTGGTTTTCTTATGGTTATGGGAAGGAATTAGTTATGCACTTGGTGTAGTTTTTTATCACTTTGAATTTACATTCTTCCTTTCCTTCCTTTAGAACAGTAAGGAAAATTGGAAGATGAAGGCATTCCATCATGAAAGCTGAGGTGGCACTGTACTAGTGCCCTTCATGTTTCAGGTCCCTGCAGGCTAGAAGAAGGGTGTGGTAGAGAAGGGAACATTTGCTTGAGTAGAGGGAGCTACACTGGAGTAGTATGAAATCTTCAACCTTTTGTTGAGGGGAGGGGTCTTTCTCCTCACATTAATTATCTTTACAGTTGTTAACATTTTTAATTTTATATTTTGATAAGGCGGTACATATACATGGTAAACAACTCAGGGTGTACCAAAGGTTATCCATTGAAAAATATGTGTCCTTTCTATTATGTAGCTTTAATCTCCCCAGGACAGCCACTGTTAATTTGGGGTATTTATGTGTATCCCTAACCACCAACAGGATGTTATATGCACTATTGTGAACCTTGCTGTAGCAAATTAGAAATACTTCCAAAATATTATTTACTTTCTTTTTGAGGCCGCTAAATTTTGTGTTTTGCTTTGGTTTTATTTTACTCCCACCATGGGATTTGCTGTTTGTGAAATGAGAGAAAAACAAAGCTACTTTGATAGGCACGAGCTAGACATCTAGGCTCTCTTGACGGCCAGGTGACCTGCTTTCATATACACAGTCCATGATTCAGTTTCATGCCTAAGGAAAATTAGCAATTGTTACAAGTGATGACCTTCAGGAGCTTTGAAAATGATGAAACATTAACATTTTTCAAATGCCAGTGATGAGAGTTGGAGTGTTTTGTACAGTATTTATATGCAACAAATTGCCAGTAATAGGTATGTTGGAAATGTTTTTTTAAAGTTTGATATGATATAGAATTAATGAATCTTTATACTGAAGAACCTATGTGTTGTACTTAGGGAAATAAAAGATATAGTCAAAAGGGGTTAAAAAAATAAATATAGGACTAGGTTATATTGAATAGAGAGTATAAATCAAAGATAACTAAAAACCATTGGCAGGGAGCCCATGTTTCCCTGCTCCCTGCCTGGGGTCTGGTGATTGGGAGCTAGTAAAGCATTAAAAGAGAGAGAGAGAGAGAGAGAGAGAGAGAGAGAGATTAATTGTATCAATATTGAGCTGCTCCAATTTAACATTTTGAAACTTTTGCTTCCTTGTTTGTAATCAGAAACTAGGAAAATGCATTTTATGTGCATAAAACTCTATGGTAGCTTTCTGTTATCAGTGGAGGGGAACTTTGGGCACTTGAGTATCTGAAAGTGCACAGGAATAAGTAATTTTGGGAAGTCATCATTTTCAGATCTGGGAAGATTTTTTTTTATTGGAGGAGGATATTCACTTGCGGAAACACAACCAGCATGTATAGGTTTGAGCTAACACTGACTCAGCTAACCCACTTCCTGGTACATTTCTTGGTAGCTTCTATCTTATTAATTTGCAGATATGCAGGCATATTCTCTTTTTCTCTTAACTTTTGTAGCATAAAGGGCAAGAATACAGGCTTTGTGACCTTCCAGGTAGGAGCTTGAATTGAGGCTTTGATACTTAGGTAGCTTTGGACAAGTTGGCCTCTTAAGTTTCATTTTCTCATCTGTACAATGTAAATGATAATAGGACTGTTTGAGTATTCAGTGAGATATTGTATGTACCTAGCACAGTGCCTGCTGGGTAATAAAAGCTCAATAACGTGAGCTATTAATAAGCACATTCTTCCTTCTGAGCAGCCTTCATTTTCACTACAGCTTCTGGCCAATTTTCTCTTGAAAAATACCTCCTTGGCTTCCTATTGATGGGAAGCCATCCTCCCTCAGCCTCTTGCCCTGATTTAATGCTACTTTGAGGATCCCTGTGGACAGATTCTCTTGACCAACCTTTGTTCATATGCTTGCCGTTTCATTTATTCAAAGATTACGTGGAGTGATTAAGAGCACTCTGAGGCCTTATTGCCTTTGTCTGAGTGCCACTTCTACAACTTCAAAGCTGTGTGATCTTTGCAAGTTAATTAACCCAACAATTTTCTTATCTGTTAAATGAACAATAATGATACCTACCTCAAAGTTTGGATGTGAGGTCATTACATGAAATAACATACATAAGATGTTTAGATTGTGCAGAATGAATGCTAGGTGTTATTATGAACCAGACTTAGTTGGTTATTTATTTTATCTGGTCTCCTGATCAGTGACTTTCATATGTGTATAGCACTTTCGGTGTTTGTTATGTAAAATAAATCTCACTTATACAAGACACCCTAACACAAAATTACTGTCACAGTAACAATGTAAAGAATACATGTTAT
The DNA here is from genome assembly GCF_053574225.1 of Canis aureus. Lineage (NCBI taxonomy): Eukaryota > Metazoa > Chordata > Mammalia > Carnivora > Canidae > Canis > Canis aureus. The sequence goes on from NC_135615.1 coordinate 25,504,938, forward strand.
ATTAAACACACATACAAATGTGAGATATGCATATATAATATTCTTGGGATTTGTTAGGTGTGTTGGTGAATGCAACTCTATGTTATGAGAATTTTTTTTAAAATTTTTTTATTTATTTATGATAGTCACACACACACACACACAGAGAGAGAGAGAGAGAGAGAGAGAGAGAGAGGCAGAGACAGAAGCAGGCTCCATGCACCGGGAGCCCGATGTGGGATTCGATCCCGGGTCTCCAGGATCGCGCCCTGGGCCAAAGGCAGGCGCTAAACCGCTGCGCCACCCAGGGATCCTTATGTTATGAGAATTATGTGGTGCTGTGCTTGGAGCTTAGGGCACCTTTTAAAAAAGTTATTTGAATGAATAACAGCTTTAGTGTGATATGAACACCTATATTTATTATTTCCCAAGTTGCTGGCATTCAATGACCTTATATTCTTTTTTCTTTCTTTCTTTTTTTTCTTTAAGTAGGCCCTATGCCCATTGTAGGGCTCAGTGCAAGGCTTGAACTCACAACCCTGAGATCAAGACCTGAGCTGAGCTTAAGAATCTGACACTTCAGTGACTGAGCCACCCAGAAACTCCTCGATGGCCTATATTCCAATTTGAACCTAAGGGCCATTCAGGGACCAGATCATACTTGCATGGCTCATACTTTTTAAAAAATGTGTTAATGCGGTTCTTTCTCTGTGCTACTGTGTCCTAAGTGATACTGAATTCTTGTTATTGTATGCCATTTTAGGCACAGTTTGTTATTTGCATATTATTTTTGATTTAAGAAGTGGAAAAGTTACCATTGGGTTGAGAATAGGGTTTGCCAAATTATCTGTGGAATTAGTTATGTGCCACTAGGGTGGACATTCTATGAATTCTCTTCCATCCTCTTTGTCTTCCAAGTGATCTACAAGAATCTGGTATAGTTGCATCATTTCTTGTAAGTACCCATTGGGCTGGATTCAACATGAACTTGTAGTGAATATAACTGTACATTCTTACAGTTCTGAATGAGCTGAAAGAGTTGTGAAAGTCAATTAAGTGAAGTAGATTCAACAGAATTCTTTCCATAATCATAGAAATTAATTGTGAGGGCATGTAAGTTAGTATCTACTAAATGCATAAAGTGTTTTAGCAGAGTTAACTTTAGTATCCATATAGTGATTTGTCTGTCAAATAGTTTTGCAGGTTTTTTGGTTTTATTTGTATGATTTTTGGGACTGCTTCATGGATTTGCATGTTGTCTTTGTGCAAGGGCCATACTAATCCTCTCTGTATCATTCCAATTTTTAGTATGTGTGTTGCTGAAGCAAGCACTGCATGTTTCTTGAACATTTCCTATTATTATCCTGAAGCATACAATTTAAAATGTAATATGGGAGGTACAGTTGCTTAGGATCACAAAGAATATTTCATTGAAATAGTTCTTGGACTCTACATTATTGGAGTCCATTTTGGACAAATAGTAGACAAGTTAGTGTGGTAAGTTGAGAAGACTACTAGAAAGCAGAAAGCACTGGTTAAGCATCCATAGGAATCACAGATTTTCTTTCTTTCTTTCTTTCTTTCTTTCTTTCTTTCTTTCTTTCTTTCTTTCTTTCTTTCTTTCTTCCTTCCTTCCTTCCTTCCTTCCTTCCTTCCTTCCTTCCTTCCTTCCTTCCTTCTTTCTTTCTTTCTTTCTTTCTTTCTTTCTTTCTTTCTTTCTTCTTTCTTTTTTTTTTGATAGATTTGTTTCTAAGAAATGTAAGGACTAGCAGAGATGAGAAGAAATAGAAAAAGATTATCCATTTGTACTTCAGCAGTATAGCTTGGTGGTTAGAAAGAAGGCTTTGAAGTCAGACAGCCTTGACTTTTAAGTCCTGCTCTGCTGCTTACTTCCCATAGAACCAGAATGCCTTAACCTCTCTGTACCTCAGGCTCCGCATAAACTGGGGGTATACATACAACTATCCGAGTAGGCTGTGTGAGGATTATATGTGAGATTATGTGAGTAAATGCTCAAACACAGTGTCTGACACATAGGAAACTCTCACTAGACAGGTTATAAAGTATCCACAAACAAGGAGTTGTTACCAGTGAGTCTTGTGTCATCTTCTGAAACAATTACACTGCTGGAAAAGCAGCTAAGGTATAATCCTGAGTTTGCCAGCAACTGTAGGCGGATTTAAATGAGTAAAATGACTCATGAACTTGTCTTGGTTCTAAGTATCTGTTGTTGGCAATTTTCTCATTCAACCCTGCCCCCAAATGTGGGAGTTGCACTCATATTCAACAACTAGTAATTATGCTTCTCATCGGTAGTAATGGTATTTAAATATTGTTACATCACTCCATATCCTTTTTCTTTATGAATCACTTTACACATAAACGTAGGAGTTTCTAGTCTGATCTGGGGAGTTCTAGGGAACCAGTAGTGATACTGTTTCTTCTCCTTGAGAAGTGAGACACAAGAGACCCGTGGATGAAGATCAAAATATCCTCTCCATTGGCTGATCTGAGGACATGACATTCGATCTGAAGTGAAAGGGCTTATTAGCCTAATTTGACTGAGACTTACCCCCTGGATGACTAGCACAGCTGAGCAACTGCAGGCCTCCCCTCAGGACAGGTGCCTTCATGCATGGAGAGTAGACCAGAGGATATGCACCCAGGGTGGCTGAGAGAAAGAGAGCAAGGAGCTCAACCTAGCAACCTCAGAAGTCCTTCTGCCCGCATGAGAGGGAAGAGTTCTGGGAGAGTTCTAGAGTGTTCTTTTATTTTTAAAAAAAATTTTTAAAAAATATTTTATTTATTCATGAGAGACAGAGAGAGAGAGAGAGAGGGGCAGAGACACAGGCAGAGGGAGAAGCAGGCTCCATGAAGAGAACCCGACATGGGACTCTGTCCTGGGACTCCAGGATCACGCCCTGGGATGAAGGCGGCGCTAAACCACTGAGTCACTGGGGCTGCCCTGGAGTGTCATTTTAGCTAAAGTGTAAGTGTCTCCACATGGACTTGAAGCGTGATGGTAGCACATTTAGCCATGTGAACAGGACCTTCCTGTCAAGAAAGTGAGGCTGCAAGGTTCTATGAGTAGATTGGGGAGTTAGGTAAGGAAGATGTGAGGAGAGTGGACTGGAACACAAACATCCCATACAAGTCTCTGATTTCTTTCATTTTTCAAGAGGCTCCTCCTTTCTCTCTCTTCTCTCTCTCCATATCTCCTTCCTTCGTTCCTTCCTTCATTCCTTCCTTCTTTCCTTCCTTGATGGATATGAAGGACTTGTAAGTAATCAAAAGTGCTAATCAGAAATAGATTGTGACTTCTCATATCTGAATTTTAGAGTCTTAATGAAATTTTTGATGCTACCTTGAAATAGAATAAAAAAACAAAGCTGAGAATCTTTAGTAAAGGTATACTTTTTGCAGTGAAAGTATATCTGGAAAATAGCTTAAAATCTGTTGGAACACCTGGGTTGAGTCCCTTGAGGGTCTGACTCTTTTGGCTGAGGTCATAATCAGGGTCATGGGATCAAGCTCCACTTTAGGCTCTATGCTCAAGGTGGAGTCTGCTTAAGAGATTCTCTCTCTCTCTCTCTCCCTCTCCCTCCCCTTCAGCACCTCCCCTGGCTCATGCTTGCTCTCTCTCTCATAAGTAAATAAAAGAAAAATCTAATTGTTAAAAATAAATTGATATATTAAATGTTTAGCTGGTTGAATAGTTCACAATAGTAGTGAATATTGAGAAGTTATTTTTATATTTTTAAGAACTATATGGTGAGCGTCTACTATGTATTAGGCACTATGGTAGATAACTAGAGATACTACAATGAATAAGATAAACTGTCTTCTGTTCACGGAACTTACAATTAAATAGACATGTCAATAAATATATTCAATATTATGTGTATGAGTTTGGAAGCACAGTAGAACAAAAGAAGCAGTTCTCCCTTATGACAGTGGGCTAGAAGCAGGCTATAATTCTTGATTAAATTTGAGAAAAACATTATCTTCTCAATTATAGTAAATCTTTGTCAGTAATTGTTTTTAGGACTTTAAAAATTATTTTGCTTCCTATCTTTCTAAAAATTAGGAAGCAAGTAATAGAAGCTTGCCCAGAAATTATTGTTAATACTATATTTTTAAGTATCTTCTTAGTTATGGAAATATTAAATACCTTGCTGATACTGGGTACTCTGTGTTTAAAATATTAGAGCTGTGTCCTGTTTTGAAAGATCTTAAAAGTATATGTTTACAAACAAAATAAAATAGCCAACCTACCAATTATAAAATGTTGATCTGAACATTTTAGGGTTCAGGTCAACCCAAAAGGGAGACCCAAACCTAGAGAACTGTGGGGGAGACTGTGAAAGGGGTGCTTGAGATGGCAGTTGGGAAACCAATTGGAAGAGAATCACTTGAGCAATAGCTTTACAAAGGTTACTCATAAAAGCAGTAGCTTTACAAAGCTGCATAAAAGCAGTAGCTTTACAAAGGCACACATAAAAAAAGGCTGGTGGTTACAGCTTTGGCCTGTATAGCACTGTAGTTCTGTACAGGTCCCCTGGGTCTCTGTGAAGGAAAAAGGGAAAGAGATCAAACCAGGACAACTTTGCTCCCTCTCTCCTCAGCCTCACCTTCCTGCCTTGCTGGGCAATTTGGCTTCTGTATAAGAATTTGAAGGAATGTGTTCTGCAAATTTATTGAAAAAATTTAAAACTACTCATTGAAAGCATATAGTAGAAAGAAAATATTAATACCATGCTGATAGTGACATAATAGAAATACTTTGAGTAGAAAGATACAAATCATATTTATACTGATAATTAAAATCTAAAATTGAAGAGCATTTAAAGTTATTATTTTGAATGTTTTTATGGTATCAGACAATGCATATTAAGCCAAAGAAATATGAAGCTATTGTATGGATACTTGTGCGGCTGTTTTGAGACCAGATCTGGACATTTCTGAGGATTTTGGGTTATGGCATTGGTTCTTTCATATATTGAACTTCTAACTTTTGGCTGTCCCTTCCTTGATCATGATTATTTATAATAGTTTTATAATTGCAGGTATGATCTGAATGTTGTCTTATTCCCAGTGAACACAAGATGGAGAGAAGGAAGCCAATGACTTCTAAGATGATTAACTCTAGTGGAGGGAGGAAGAAAGAGAGAAGTAGGTTTTTGGGGTTGTACAGTTATTTATAAGACATTAATGTGGAATTAAGTGAGTTATGAGAGATTGAAGTGGGACTGGGCTGGAGTGCAAAGGAATGTTTGGATTATAGATGACCTCCTAGTGGAGGAAGTAGAATGAACATGAGGAGACACTGGGTTAGTTCGTCTCACAAGGACCGGCAGGTGGTGCTTTTGGCTTTGGCTCCCAGAGTATCCTGGCATGTTGTTTTAGAATAAGCTTTCTCCAGGGGGAGGGCGGGTATGTGGAACTTGTAGGTGCCCCCATTTGATGTCATCTCACACAGAATGACCAGTTACAATAAGTGATATTCCAAGTTCTCTTGGGACTGGTACACCTTCCTTTATTTGTTTGTTTTTAGTTACATTTTAGTTACCTGCTTAACACTGCTTACTCCTCCTTTGAGCTTTCCTTCCAGCCTTGGATCTAGAGCTTGACAAAATAAATGCTGAAGTTTTTAGCAGTGGTGCCTATTAAGACTTTACCATTAAAGGAATCCTTATTTTTGATATGTCTTAGTCCATGGCATGCTAAGAAAGTGTTCAGGGCAGCCCCAGTGGCCCAGTGGTTTAGTGCCGCCTTCAGCCTGTGGTGTGATCCTAGAGACCCGGGATTGAGTCCCACGTTGAGCTCTCTGCATGGAGCCTGCTCCTCCCTCTGCCTGTTTCTCTGCCTCTCTCTCTCTCTCTCTCTCTCTCTCTCTCCCCCTCTCTCTGTCATGAATAAATAAATAAAATCTTAAAAAAAAAAAAAAAAGAAAGAAAGTGATCACAAATAACTGAAACCATTGCATAGGTACCCTTGGTGCTGAGGGCCTCTTTTGGTTGAAAGATGCTCTGGAATGAAGGAACTCAGATCACAGAGGACAGTAACTTACTCAAATTATTTCAAGAAAACAGCATTATCTGAATTGAGCAGGAAGTGAAAGCCACTGGGAGCTGAAGCATGAAGCAGCTTCAGGGAGAGGTCCTTCTGTCTCTTTTTTTAGACAGAAATGTCTCTGTGTTGGAGATTGTGCTCTGCACGCCAGGTACTGTTTTCCTCTCTGCAACAGCTGCTTTTTCTCAGCTTCCTGGTAGTTTCTGCTTCCCGTTTTTCTGCTGCCTTTGGTCACCAATGCCTGGGAAGCTCTTTACCTCACCATGTTTCATCTTTAAATCCCATTAAAAACAGACTCTTATTTGGTCCTGGTTCCCATCCCTTCTAGAAGACTGGCTGAATTAATTACATGGACACATTGAGAGGCTTGACAGCTGTGGAAAAGGCGGAGGTAGATTTGTTGAAGTACTGGAGCCAGGTGAACTCTGCATCCTGTGACAGCGCTGTTCTTGGTCATTAGGCACTACAGGGGCAGTGGAGGCCATAGGAAGGTGGGGATGCTGCAGACCAGGTCATGGAGCTCCTGCTCCTTCCCTCCAAGAGGCAGCCACTGAGCCTTTATTGGCACATCACTGGGTAGATCTACAGGTGTCGATATGCACAATCTCCAGGAGGTACTGTTAAATGAAAAAGAGTAAGGTGTGGCATTATTTATAGAACGCTTCTAGTTTTGGGCTAGAAAAGGGAAGTTGACTACTGTGTGTGTGCACATGCGTACATGGAGGTTCCTGTATCGTGCGGAGAATGTTTTTTGTACGTCAGGTAGCTGCTTTTAGGAAAGAGGCTTAAGTTTGGAGTCAGGTCTATGTGTGCACATCAGAGTTCAGTTTTGGACACTTTGTCTATAGTTGATTGTGATCAGTAAAAGCCAATAAAGTCCTTACATAGAATAATATCGATATCATAAAATAATGTCGGTATCATTTACCTCAGTCTCAAATATTATGATGTGTGTAGGAAGGAAGTAAAATCCTACTGTTGAAAGTGTCGAGGTCACATGAATTCATTTCTCCTGTATGCCACCCAGTTCAAATGTACAAATGCCCTAAATGTACGTTTGTACTGTGACTTTTATCACTTTCTGTGTTGCCTGTTCTGAGATTTCTATCAGTCCTTTCACCCTCTTTTTAGAGTCTTTTATGTATACGCTTTTACTGTATCACTAATAATATTCACTCTCTTCCTGAAGACACCTAGTTTCCCTATTCTAATGTAGGCTGGCTACTCTCTTGGCAACTACATAGTTGGCATCTGGAAATGTCTAATTTTAGTGTCCTAAGATTTCATGGATCCTGTGTCTGCCCCTCTTTTTGATTCTGTTTAAAAAAAAAATATTCTGGCACTCGTTAAAAAGTAAAGAAGACTCTGTTCAGGATGATTGCAGTTAGTGTGGGGACTGTCGACAATAGGAAAGGGAGATCAGGCTCCCCTCCAAATGCAATAAGGACAAATGGGGTTCATAGCCAACAGACAGAGTAAAAGATTCAGTAGGTAGAGTGACATCAAGGTTATGGAGGTCCTTGCTACACTGACTGAAGAGGGTTCTGGGTAAAGGTATGCCAGGGTGACCAGCTGTCAGAATGTGGGGAACAAGGCGAGCCAGGGCAGAGACAGGCTGAGGCCTCGTCAGGAAGAGGGTTAGGAGTGTGTGACTGAAGTTTGGAAAAGGAGAGAGTCGCTGTCAGTTCTTTCTGTTGTTGTCTTGTTTTTCTGTAGTGTATTCTCAGATTTTTTTTTTTTATTCTCAGATTTTTTAAAGAAGAAACATTTCATAGGTAGTGAACTTTGAATCATTGTATTGGTTTCCTATCCCTGCTCTTACAAATGACCACAAACCTGATGGCTTAGAACAACAAAGATTTATTCTGTTAACAGTTCTGGAAACCACAGTCTGAAATCCGTTTCACTGGACCAAAGTCACAGGTGTCAGCCTGGCTGATTCCTTCTGGAGTCAACAGGGGAAAAATCTGTTTCCTAGCCTGTTCTAAGTTCTGGAGACCACCTGCTTTCTTTGGCTGTGACCCCTTCCTTCCTCACAGCACTCTGGTCTCTTACTTCCATCATCACACTTGTCTTACTTTTGTAGGGTGCTTTAGGATTACGTTGGCCCCATCTACATGATCCAGGTTAATCTCCCCATCTCAAGAGCCTTACTTAACTGTGTCTGCAAATCCCTTTTGCCATATACATTCACAGGTTCCAGAGATTAGGATGTGGACATCTTCTGGGTGTGTGTGGGAGGGTCCTTCTTGAGTTTAGCACAACTCATAGTGTCTAGAAATGTTTTTATGTTTTTCTTCATGTGTCATTGATAGTTTGGCTTGGTATAGAAGTCTAAGTTGGCGATGATTTCTTTTTCTCAGAACTTTGGAAATAGAGTTTTATTATCTTTTAGCTGCTAAGAAGTTTGGTACTAGTCTGATTCTCATTCCTCAGTATATGACTTGAAAGTTTCCCCTCTCTCTAAGCTTCTGAGATCTTTTGCTTATATCAAATATTACAAGTGTCTTAAGCTGAGTGTAAACAATGCATTAGTGTCCAGTTAAGTGTAATCAGTGTTCACAAGCATGCCTCTAACATGGCTGTTATAATTACAAAGTGGTTTCCAAATTGTAGGCCCTTGTCCATTTGAAATAAAGATCACTGAAGGGAACTGAGAAAGAATAAATAGAATAGAATAGAAAATTTCACAGTACCACACTACAGTAGTTGCACGCACTGTTTCACGAAGCGTTTCACAAAACATTTGTTTGATGTGTATATGTGTGATGTGTTAAAACTTTCTAAATCCTTCCAGAATTTAACATGTATTCACTTAGTGTCTGAAACAGAAGCTGAAGTATTCATATTAAAAATTATGTTAAGATATACAACATATTTGAGGAGAATGTTCCTACTTAGCTTTAGTTTGGTGTTTTCTATAAAATTTTTCTTTGTTGCTTCATGACAGATTTCATTAAAAGTAGTAAGCGTGTGGCTAATTTTGCAGTACAAGACGAAGGCGTGTTGTAAAGCTGCTTGTTTCAAGGCCCTGTTTGTTGTCAGATGGAATGCTGGGTGTAGGCTGGTGTGGTTCATACTTGGGACTGAAAGACATGTTTTTACCCTCAACAAACATCATCTTTGTTGGACTATCTGTAGACCGTGTAACCACAGAAAGGTCTTTTCTTCTCCCCTAGAAACGTTTTCTTTCTTATGCTTGTTTCACAAATAGTTTAAAGTAGAGCTGCCTTCCACTTTTGAGTTTCAGTTTGTTCCAAGAATGTTTGAGGCACCATCTAACACCCCTGGTGTGCTTGAGAACTGTAAAATAAGAATGAAATCTTGGAGTAGATAAGTTTGCTCTATGAGGACTGAAGCTGCCGTTAATTCCCAAGGCCGGACTAACTGTCTAACAAAGGGTAAAGTACTTCTTACATTGGAATAGTAGATTTATATATAATAATTAGCTGTCAGAATGTACACTAGGAAAAATGTCTGTTGTCAATTTTGATTTAATGGATTGAATTTGAAATTTAATAACTTTGACTTGCTCATTACAATTTGGGATTGAGTGATACTAAACTACAGTGCCTGCTTTAAAAAAAAATGTCATTCAGGAGGATGCTTGATTCCTAAAAGTTCTTGTGTTTAATTTTTTAAAAGTATTTTATTTATTCATGTGAGAGAGAGAGAGAGGCAGAGATACAGGCAGAGGGAGAAGCAGGCTCCATGCAGGGAGCCCGACGTGGGACTCGATCCCAGGCCTCCAGGATCACTCCCCGGGCTGAAGGTGGCGCTAAACCGCTGAGCCACCCCGGCTGCCCAGTTCTTGTGTTTAAAGGGGATTAGAGGCCTTTTTAAAATGTTATACTTGTCAGTTTTTAAAACGCTTCATAAGATGCGATGGCTGTTGTTACCTTCCGTTTATTTGTGCTCAGATATGTTTTCCTGTATACTTGGAATATTTAATACAATGTCTTTTGATTTTTACTGCTTAAAATATGCCTCTTTTCCTTTGGAATGTTGTTGTATTAGATGTGAAGTCAGTAAAAATAATTTGATTTAATTTGGCTTGAGTAATATAATAGAGATTTTTAAAATTTAATAATGACTTGTGATGTAAGTACTGAGTAACACAACTGTCATTGTTTAATAGGTGCCTGGAACTTAGTGCACACTTGTGCACAGACACTAGACAGCTGTTAAATACCCCTTTGTGGTCAGTGTTTTAGGGCAGACTCTCTGTTCTTGCAGTGGAATTTCTAAATAAGCACTCAGAATGAAGCCAAAGGGAGGATTCTAGTGTAATTCTTAATAAACTTCCCAACCATAGACCAGACAGTATGAAATATTATATAACTAGAGTGAATTCCGCATAGGGATATTACTTCTTACTCCAAAGATGGTTGCCTCACAATGTAGATTACTAAGTCATGTCTCTACACTCCATGTTGGGAAGAATTGGCATTTACATTTAGTCTCTTCAAGGAAGCACGTTTGGCTGTATTTTATAAAATTAGTGCTTTTTTTTAAAGAACCCATTTGTCAACATTACAGAATTTTCTCCACGGGGAATTGTAGCAATAAGAAATTTCTAAAGGAATGTAGAGATCCAGAACTTATTTTGTTTGATTTAGAGCCATGTCAGCTACTCTAATCATGTTAAAGTACATGATCTTTCTCTCATAAAATTAAGATACAGTTTCATCCAGTTCCAGTACAACTTCTTTTATGTAGTTAGGTTTTCCTTTCTGGAAATCTCTAGACTGGAGAGGATCTGTAGAAAGCTTTCTTATAGTTCACCACAATGGTGCTTTCTTGGGATACGTTGCATCTTCTCAATTCCACACTGTTTCCAGTTCTTGCCTTTATACTTTCACATTTTTTCATTGTTAAGTAGGAAATAGGGTGGAGGCTCCTAGGACTGATAGCAGCAATGAAGGTCTGGTATAGAATACATTCAAAGAATGTACTCATGCATTGAATTTGGTCTGATCACCGTAGATATTCACACTTAGTTGTTCTGATAATGGAAATGGAATTTAGTACATAGTCAGCTTTCCTAGTTCAAGTTTAATTTCTATTAATTTGCTTTTGCTACCCCTTTGTAAAAGTGGAGTTTATGTTGTGAAGCTGGGCAACAGAGAGGGAAAAGGGGGATGCCTGGGTGGCTCAGTGGTTAAGCATCTGCCTTTGGCTCAGGGAGTGATCCTGGGGTCCCAGGATCAAGTCCCATATTAGGCTCCCTGCATGGAGCTTGCTTCTCCCTCTGCTTGTGTCTCTGCCTCTCTCTCTCTCTTTGTTTTTAATGAATAAATAAATTTTTAAAAATCTTAAAAAAAAAAAAAAAAAGAAGAGGATAAAGGACTTGGTCCATAAGTCTAGAGTAGGGTAATAAATATATAATTGAATTGATTATCCCAGACTCCTGACTGTATTAGTTCACTATGAAAATCTAAATGAGTCTGCATTTTTGTTATTTTATTGAACCACTATATTATTTATTCACTTTTGCCCCAAAGGATAGTATATTGATATTTTGTAGTCTGAGAAAAGCAGTGACATAAACATTTTTTCCCCAGATAAACTTTTTAAAAATTTACAAATTCCTATTTTTCCCAATTTTTACTGTTATATTGATGATCTCATTGGCCTAAATCCCTAGAGGTGGAATTGTTGAGATATGCCTGTTTTTGAGATTCTGCAGACATATTACCAAATTGCTTTTCACAAAGATTTTTATATACTGGTTAACTCTCACCTTAGAGTAAGCTACCCACGCTGTTGTCAACATTGAGTAACATCAATGCAGTTTAGATTTTATTTTTAAATTTTAAATTTAGATTTTATTTTTATCAGAGCTATACTTGGTTTCAAGAGTCAGCAGTCTTGTGCAACTTATTTTGAAAAATAGCTGACTGCCATACTCCTCCCGCCTCACAGCCCACCCCACAGAAGTAACCACCTTCCATTCCCCAGGCTGATTCAGTTTTTGTTTTCGTCTCTAGTGCTAGATGGCAGGCCTGTATTGCCCCTTCATGGTCTCCTGCTGTGGAGGGTGGAGGGCGAAGATGTGGTTACCTTCCCTACACCCAACCTCTTCTACACACGTGCAAGTCCCTTCTATTCCTTCAGGGGATTAACTCCTTTCCTCAGCTTTCTGTTTAACCCCACCCCTCCCTCTCCTCAGGAGCCACCATTTGCTGGGCCTTTGAGGAAGGGGATTGAAAGAATCCCTGTATTAGTGAGTTTCAAGAAGAATGGATATAAAATATATGTTCCACCTGTCATCTTTCCCCGGAAGTCTTTTCTTGGGTCTTTAGTAATCATTTTTATAAAGTAATCCTTAAAATTATGGGCTGTGGAGTCAAGACTCTATGAATTTGAATCCCAGTTTTGCTCTTTACTTGCTTTTTGACCTTAGACAAGTTGGCTGAAATCTCTAGGCCTCGTTTTTTCGTCTGTGTGATAGAATTCATATGATATCTATTTTAGGGTGTCATTGTGAGAAATAAATGTGATAAGGCATGTAAAGTGCTTTTCACGGTATCTGCTGCCTGGTGATATCTTACTATCTGCCTGGAAGTTAGGATACCGATAGGCTTGCGGCTGCAGTTGTTGCTCTTGGGAATTTCTTGCTCATGGCCTTTGCCCAAATTTCCAGTGGAATGTTTGTCTTTTTCTTCTTGATAAGAGGTGCTTTTAATGTAGTCTGTTATTGGTCTTTTGTTTTTCTTTACAGTACTTGGGATGTGTAATCATATGCATACTATTTCATGTTAACGATCTCTGCTGCTGCTGTTCTCAGATTTGTGTTTCTCAAAGATACCTGGTGGTAGTAAGACAGAAGGATATATGTGTGTGCAATAAAATTGGAGATTATCATAGTAGTTGAGACAATTGATGAGGAGGACCTCAGAGGCTAAATGAAGTAATTATTTTCATCATGTAGGGGAAATAATTTTTTTAACTCCTTAAGTATATCTTACATTGTTTGTTTTGTGGACAAATTACCTCAATTTATAAAAGCCTTCTTGAATGTTCTTCTCCTCACATACCCAGAGGGGTTTCATCTGAAAACTTAGAGCTTTCAGTTTGTTTCTACTTTAATACTTACTTCTCTGAAATTAGATCCAAAATTGATTCTTGAGGGAAGATTTATCATCTCCCCTAAGTTAATGACATGTTAACAAATCTTTTTTTTTAATATCATATATACTATTGAAATGATAGATACATTGATATCTCAAAGTTGTAGTTACAGATATGTAACTTGGCCTTTTAAGTTTGATTTTGCTAGTTTGTCTCTTTAGGCAGTACCAATTTATTGTTTTATTTTTGTTTTCTCTTAGTTTTATAATTAATTAACTTTATGGTTCTTTAAATAATGGTTCATCTAAATTTGATCTCTCCACAGATTCGGACCAGGATGTAGCACTCAAACTTGCCCAGGAGCGAGCTGAAATAGTTGCTAAATATGACAGAGTAAGTATTTATACTTACTCTTTGAGTAAGTTTTATTAGAAAAAACATATAAATAGAAATGGATTTTTTAAGAGCTTAAATTATAGAAGCAGTTTGTTTATTTCATGTGACAATGGAAGTCATCTTTTTTCTCTGACTCATCTCCAGATTTTCTCTACCTCTTTCCCTCTGCTCCAGCCACTCTGGTCTCTTGTGGTTCTTCCACCACACCAGGCTTGCTCCTGTCTCTGGGCCTTTGCACTGGCTATTTCTTCTGACTAGAACCCTTGTATTCTGGATATTCTCATGCCTCATTGCCTCACCTTTCTTAGATCTTTACCCAGATGCTGCCCTCTTAGTGACATCTTCTCTAACCCCCCTTCCCCAGCACTCTGGATCCCTGTACTCTTTATTTTGCACTATAACACTTACTCTATCAGCATACTTTGTATTATACTTATTTTGGTTTTTTTTGTCTACTCTCCTGGAATCTCCTCTAAATTGTGAGGGTAAGGATTTCTTTTGTCTGATTTACTCTTGTATCCAAAATACCTGGAATAGTTCCTGACTCATGCTAGGTATTCAGTAAATATTTGAATATGTCAGTATATAGAATTAAAGACCCATTTTATTTATAATTTATATATGCTATTAAAATTTTAACATAGATCTGAAAATTTGAACTTATGCATTATGTATAGTCTCCCTTAGTATTTTATCTCTATGTTAGTTATGGAATCTGGTTTTTGATGCCCTAGAATATCACAGTTGTTGACAATTTACATGTCTCCTCATTATTACTTTACCTCCTGAGGTCTGCAATGGGTTGTAGGTGGTGATTTATAAATGTCATGTTTTATATTTGTATCAGTTGCATGTAATTTCATATCTGTTATTTTTGATTATTTGAGAGAATAACAGGAGCATGAAATTATAGAAAGCCATCTGGACAGTACCCTGCTCCCAAGGAGGCATGCAGGCAGGCAGTGCTTCACTTAATAGTTACCTTCCTAGAGTTTGTTTTTAAACTGATTATTTGGAGCATCACAATTTCCCATTATTGTGAATAGGTTTTAGGGTAGTCTGTGAAAAACCTAATTAACTTATTTAACTGCTTAACTAATATAAAACCAATAGAACTGTCATTTCAGTTATGCTTGCATGTGTTTTTTTTCCATGCAGTCAACACTTAGTGACTAGGCTAGCCCTCATGCAGTCATTGATCAAATATATGTAGATAGAGGGGTCCACAAGACAGGTAGGCATTGAGTTTAAAACTTGATGGATTGCTGTAGACATCTGAGGTTCCTCCTCTAATTAGAACTAGTTAACGGCCTCAGCAGTATAGAGAGAAGAGTAGTGGTTTGAGGGCAGAGCACTGGTAGTTAAGAGGGACCTATAAAGACCCATTAGAAGAGTTGGATGGTATGAGGAGAAGCAAGAGAGGCTATGGGAGAGAGGTTGAGGAATGGGGAGTGAGCAACACTTGACAAATGCACTGAAAAGAATCTACTAGGTAAGAACTGAACAGTGTCCACTGGATTGGACAATGACAGCTCATTTTTGACCCTGGCAAGAATAGTGTCACAGTAGCTGTGAAGTAAAGAAGGAGACAGAAAGGTGAATAGCTTACTGTACTGAGGAGTTTGGAGGAAAAGGCAAGGAGTAGTTCTTTTCTAAGACATGTTTAGTCAAACATGTTGAAGTTTGGCAGTTTTTTTCTTGAGTCACTTTCTTACCTTTCTTGCTCTGTCTTACCCAGTTGGTTTCTCACACGAACCCAAGTCTGATCAGGACTCCACTGCATGTCATTGTTCTGTCATACAGGATCTTCTGAAGCTTGTAATTGGGAAATACGGATTCTATTGCCAAAAGTAGTTTGGTTTTTTTAAAGTTAATTTAGGGTGATAATGCCTCATTTCTAACTCATTATTAATTCATAAAAAATACTGTTTTGTGGTCTGTTTTGCGGTCTGTTTTGCATATTCAGTTTTATCAATTCCCAATAATACCCTTCTTTATCTCCATTACAGGGACGAGAAGGTGCAGAGATTGAACCTTGGGAGGATGCGGATTACCTTGTTTACAAAGTTACGGACAGATTTGGCTTTTTACAGTAAGTTGCATTGACTGAAAGCGAACTTTTTTATTATAATGTTTTTATGGTGACCTATTATATTGATTTTCTTTATTTTTAATACCATACCTGTGAATAAGATTCCAGGACGGGTCCTGCAGTGTGCCTTTTGTTTTTCAATTCCTGGCATTTTTAACCTCTATGATTAACATTGAACTATAGTTAAGAATACAGTCTTTAATATTTGGTATTTTAGTAAGAACATAAAGTGCAAAAAATGAGTTGTATTAATAATTTAGCAGAATTAAATGGAAATGAATAACAATTTATATTTCAAAAATAATTACAAAACATTTCATTTTATGTAAATGCATTTTAAAAATAATTAGCCATTAGAACTTCAGTGTTATGCAGCCTAAAAATGAACAATGAAAGGAAATACTGTTGATCTTTCCCATAGTTATAAATGCCTTCGTGTTATTGCTTCTCAAATTAATTCCATTTATCCTTAGTATGTTATATAAAGAGTTGAGAGAGGTCTAGACTACTGTAAAGTAAAGTGGCTAAAGTGATTTTGATTCTTGAAAACATCCTGCTAATGATGCCAGTCTGCCTGTTCTAGTTCTGTGTTGTTTGGGCAGATCCCTTCAGGCTATA
This sequence comes from Canis aureus, assembly GCF_053574225.1. Classification (NCBI taxonomy): domain Eukaryota; kingdom Metazoa; phylum Chordata; class Mammalia; order Carnivora; family Canidae; genus Canis; species Canis aureus. The sequence goes on from NC_135615.1 coordinate 25,521,169, forward strand.
GTTTGTTTGGTTCTGCCAGTTTAGTCGCTAATTCCTCATTCATTACTGTTTTCCAGTCTCATTTATTATAAATAGGAAAAAGCCAGAGTTTTTTTTTATTTTGATACATGATTACATTTTGAAGGAAAAAAATATTTCTTGATAGTTCATAGCAGAAACTTGTAGCACTTAGGCTTTTTTTTTCTCTTTCTGTTGAGTTTTCTTGCATTTAGAAAGTATTTTTTGGTATCACATGGGGTAAACAAGCAAACAACAGAAGAGAAGCAGTTCTGTGGGTTAGAGAATGTGTGTCCTTGTGGCTTCACTGGTCCCAGTTAACCCTTTTATACCTCATCTGTAAGAGAGAATCATTAACTCCTCTACATACTTTAGAGTGTAGTAGAAGCTTTGAAGAAGTAAAATGATAGAAAACTGTAGAAAGGTCTGGACAAATATAAGGTGTTATTATTATACTTAATGACATTAACATAACCAGAGTGTTCTCCTGAGTAGTTATAATTAGAAGACTTTGAACTTGAACAGAACAGAGTATTTAACTATGAGGAAACACTGTTCTTAAATTAAACCCCCACTTCTACTTTTTTTTTTTTTAATAAATCAGACTTGGCCACAAATGTGGCAGGAAATGATTACATATTTGTGTGGGTTACTGTGCAGATCTAAGGTATGTGAATGAAGTTTTAAAGGACAATTTGAGCTTTTAGCACTGTCAGCCTCAGTGGGTTCCAAACTTGGCCTGCACCCTAGAATGAGCTGGGAAATTAAAACAAAACATTTTTAGGCTCTATCCCAGATTTTGATTCAGAAAGTGCCATACAACTCAGCTTATTTTGACCTCCTCAAGTGACTGTATATTGCAAGTGAGGCATCAAAAGTCTTGTTTATATCATGAAATGGTCCAATAGAGTACAGACTACATGTGAAAAACCTGTCCTTTTCAAAGGGATCTAGTGATTGCCTCCAGTCTCTTTTCTCTTTGCTTGAAACCTGTTTAGTCAGTCCATTATTCATCTTCATAGTATTAGCTAGTATTTATTGAGCACTTACTATGAGCCAGGCACTGTTCTAAGCCCTTTTCATAGATGACTCATTCATTCTTCTCAAAAACTCTTGGGATAGGTACTCTTTTTTCTCTCTCTTTAGATGAAACTGGAGCAGAAAGAGGCCAACCAGCTGGTCCAAGTTGTGTTGACAGTATCAGATGTGGGATGTAGACTGTGGCAGTCTTACAGCAGGGCTGAACTTCTGCATTTACTGCCTTTAACTACTCTACTGTATTTTAACTAAGAGAAACACAAAAGTGCTTTCAGATGCCTAGGAAAAATTTGAAGGCAATCACTTGTATGAAGGTATAGTCAGCTAGCTAAGCTCACCACTTCTTTGAAAATGAAGCCAGTTGGTACCAGTTCCCCTACTATCACACTGATTTTTAAATTTATACTGTGGTGCAGTCCTGAAGCATCCAGCACAAATGAAAATAATGAAGCATAGAAATGGATTTTAGTGTAATGTTAGGCTTTGTTGATTTTCACCAAAGTCATTGATTTTTGTTACAGTGCCTAATTTGAGTAAAACACTTTCTTTAGATGTTGCTGCTGGTGCCTTCCATTGCTTGTTATAGTAGCCTGAAGTTTTTTTGCACTATTTAATAAAGTCACTTGGCATAGGCATTTAGATATTGCTTTCTGTTACACCTTGATCAAAGAGCATTTATTTCTGCTACTTTAGCTCTTTGCAGTTTTTGATTGGTTCTGTGGTGAAATTGGGTTTTAATTGTCAATGTCAATACAATGGCCAAAAGTAACTTTGTAATCTTCTCTGAAGACTGCTGACTTCATATCTAATTATAGTTTTAGTAACTTAAATTACTTGTTTATGATATGTGACAGTATTCCCTTCACAAGTGAGGTATAGGGCTAACTGGGCTTTATAACAGATTTCACAATAAATATAAAAACTGTTGCCAAACCAGCTTGGCTTGATGCTGCAACAGGAAAGTCTTTGTTTAGGATTCAGAAATGGGGAGTTATCCCTGGTCCAAATGCCTGTGACAGAGTTACATCTGGAAAATGGAGAAATCAAGCTTATTTAAGAGAGAAATTTCGAAATTTGAACTTTCAACATTTTTATCAAAAATAGGCACTGTCTGTTCTGCTTGGAATGCTTGGAATTTGGATAATGATAGATATAGCATTTAGGTCAGAAGTTATTAATAGAAGTAGAAGGGAATTGTGTCAAAAAAAAAGATAAAATTAAGACCAACCTTCAGGTTTTCAACTAATCAACACATATATATTTATAAAAGTTAGCAGATTGTCTGTAATATACTAGGACTATATAAATATTTGAAAGCCAAAATAAAGGTGTTTTTGTTTTTAAAGAACCTCTGTTTAATGACAATAGCTTGAGAACTTCCTACTCATCTAATCCTTTTGATTACAGTAAATCTAAACTTAGACACAGTTTACTACAAAAACAAAATTTAGTCTATATATTCGACTTACTGATTTTAATAAGTTCAGTTTTAGTTTCCAAGAGAAAGTTTATCTCACAGAAATATGTCACCTGACATATTGAAAATTACAGGTACATAGACTCTAGTTAATAATTCTTTTTAGTTTATACCAGATGAAAACAGTTTGAGTAAAGGCCCCTTTCTTTCCAGGGATGACTGTGTTGTTGTTTTTCTTAACTGTGTTTCTACGAGGCATAGCTTCTTGCTGCCAGCTTGGCATTTTCTTTTAGCAACTTCTATGTACCTCTTTCCTTTAGAGGACAAACTTTTGTTTTTTAAAGTGGGGGTAGGCAGACATATTCTGTGAGGAGCCATATAGGCAATATTTTTGGTTTTGTGGATCATATGATCTTTGACATAATGATTCAACTCTACTGTTGTGGCATGAAAGCAACCACAGACAGACAATACATTAATGAGCATGGTGGTGTTCCATTGAAACTTTATTTACAAAAACAGGCAGTGGGCCAGATTTGATCCACAGGGCTTAAGTTTGCTGACCTAAAGGAATACTCTACACTCATCCAGACTTTGGTCTTTCCTTTCTTCTACTTGGAGAACATTAAGAGACAAGATGAAGATGCATATATGTATGCAGGCATGTGTTCACCCTTCTTTTTTTTTTTTTTTTTTTTTTTCACCCTTCTTTCATACATCCATTCAGCAATGTTTAGTACTCTCCTTCAGCCTGCCGGCCATGGTGCTTGAGGCTGGTGCAGTGCTTTTACATTGTGTGTTTTGGACATTGTGTGTAGCTTTCGGTAAAGAAGCAATCCCCTGCTTTCTCCCTAGAAGGCTGTAAAAATTAAGCAAGCCATCACAGAAATTTGAGGAGGAAAAGTTCTATGGCGATCAGTGTTGTGCACACAGCAGATTTTGTATAAAGGATTTTGGGTATGGAGCAATAATAATGCAAGAAAATCCATATAGGAAAACCTGGCCACATTCTTGCTCTTTGATCATCTAAGGCATCTCAAGACTATTTTAACAATTCAGCATCCATCGAATAGGGAGGGAATGGACCTCATCATGGATAAAGCCACATAAGACAGACTCACAGCTAACATCAGATCCAGTGGTGAGAAGCTAAAGCTTTTCCTCCAAGATCAGGAACAGGACAAAGATGCCCACTCTTGTCTCTTTTATTTACATAGTACTAGAAGTTCTAGTCAGAACAATTAGGCAAGAAAAAGAAAGGGCATTCAGATTGGAACAGAAGAAGTAAAATTGTCTCTATTTGCAAATGAAATGTTCTTATATATGGAAAACCCTAAAGACTCCACCAAAAAACTACAGAACTGATAAGTGAATTCTGTAAGATTGCAGCATACAAAATCAATATACAAAAATCAGTTGCATTTTTATACATAGTAAAGACTATCAAAAAGAAATTAAGACAATAATCCTGTTTATAGCTGCATCAAAGAGAATAAAATAGTTAGGAATCAATTTAACCAAGGACAAAAAGACTTATACTCTGCAAACTACAAGACGTTGATGAAAGAAATGTAAGATTATACAAATAAATAGAAAGAAGTTCCATACTCATGGATTGGAAGAGTTAATTTTGTTAAAATGTCCATACTACCCAGAGCTATCTACAGATTCAATGTAATACCTATCAAAATGCCAATGGCATGTTTCACAGAATAGAACGTGTACAGTCCTAAAATTTATATGGAACCACACAAAGACCAAAATAGCTAAAGCAATCTTGAGTAACAAGAACAAAACTAGAGGCATCACGCTTCATGATTTCAAACTATATCACAAAGCTCTAGTTGTCAAAACATTATGGTATTGGCATAAAAGTAGAGACATAGGTTGATGCAGAGACCTATGCATTGAATTGAGAGTCCAGAAATAAACCTATGGGTGTATGGGCAATTAACTTATGGCAAAGCAGCCAAGAATATAAAATGGGGAAAGGACAGTTTCTTCAGTAAGTGGTGGTGGGAAAACTGGGTAGCCACATGCAAAAGAATGAGTGGATTAAAGGGCTTGGAGGTAAGACCTGGGACCATAAAATTCCTAGAAGAAAATATAGGCAGTAAGCTCCTCGAAATCAGTCTTGGTGATGATTTTTTTGGATCTGGTACCAGTAGCAGAGGCAACAAAGGCAAAAATAAACAAGTGGGACCACATCAAACCAAAATGCTTTTGTACAGCATTAAAAGGGCAACCTAACAAATGAGAGAAAGTATTTTCAAATTAGATATCTGATAAAGGGTTAATATTCAAAATATGTAAAGAACTCATACAATTAAGTAGTAAAAAACAGTCCGATTAAATAATGGGCAAAGAACCTAAATAGACATGTTCCCAAAGAAGACATATAAATGGCTACCAAGCACATGAAAAAGATGTTTAACGTCATCAGTCATCAGGGAAATGCAAGCCAAAATCACAATGAGATATCACCTCATACCTGTTAGAGTAGCTATTATCAAAAAGACAAGAAATAACAAGATTTGGCAAGGATGTGGAGAAAAGGGAACCCTCGTGCCCTGCTGGTAGGAATGTAAAATGGTACAACTACAATGGAAGACCTTATGGAGGTTCCTCAAAAGATTAAAATAGAACTACATATGATGCAGCACTTCTACTTCTGGGTATTTATCCAAAGGGAATTTACTATGTCAACAAGATTTTATACCCCCTTGTTCATTGCAATATTTACAATATTATTTACAATAGCCAAAACATGGAAACAACATAAGCTGTCCATTGATGGGTGAATGGATAAGAAAAACACACACACACAGAGGCATAGAGGCATCTTATTTAGCCACAAAAAGAATGAAATTTTACCATTTATGATAACGTGGATGGACCTTGAAGACATTATGCTAAGTGAAATAAATCAGATAAAGACAAATACTGTATGCTATCATTTATATGTGGAGTCTAAAACAAAAAAATGAACTCACAGATACAGAGAACAGGTTGCTGGTTGCCAGAGGTAGAATGGAAGTGGTGGTAGTGGGAGGTAAGCAAAATGAGTGAAGATAGTCAAAAGGTATGAATTTCTAGTTATAAGGTAAGTCAGTCCTGGAAATGAAGTATACAGCATGATGACTAAAGTTAATAATACTCTACTGTATAATTTGAAAGTTACTAAGGGGGTAGCTCTTAAAAGTTTTCAGCACAAGGGAAAAAATAGAAAAATATGTAGCCATGTATAGTGATGGATGTTAATTAAACAATGTAGTAATAATCAATTTGTGATATATACATATATCAAATCATTATGTTGTATACCTAAAACTAACACAATGTTATATGTCAGGCAAAAAATTAAAAAAAATGCGTATGAAAAAAGACTTGGTTAGTAAGAATTTAGTAACTGTTTGGGGGTACGATGGCATTCCTGCACAGGCAAGCAGATCCTGGTAGAGTTGTGACAGGCCAAAAGGAAATAATGTAAAATATCAAGGTGGAGGGAAATCCAACACCAAGTCTCTCTACTTTTGCGTAGTGCCTAAGGCTGACTTTGGTTGTGTGTATGTTCCTGCATCTCTCTTTTCCAGAGTTTTTTTTAGTAGGATGGTTCAATGTTAAGGTGGGGTGAGATGCTGAGAGCAGTCCTGTTTCATCTTGAATTTCACAGGTGCCTTCTGTAGGACCTGACTGACACAGGCCACATAGCCTGAGCAGATGGGTGATCAGCTCCATTCCATAGACAAGTGCAAAACTTGGTTCTGATTCAGTGTTGGGAATAGGCATAGTGCAGTTTGTTAGTCTTGTTTAGTCAATAGGGGAACACCAAAGAAATGTACCCAGCACCTTCCTTTGGTAAGCAGCTAGAGTTGGCACTTCATTTGCTGTTAGGAAAGTTCAAATAAACGGTTACCAGGATCTGCTCACATCAGCTGTACTAAAAGTTATTCTTGCCTGGGGCAGCCTACTCACCCCAGAAATACATTCTTGGTGTGCACAAAGGGTGTCAGGTGTTCTTGTTCTTTCAGGGTGTCCCTGCTGACCCTATGCACCTAAGAAATTATTTCCAGGGGTGTCGATAAGCTCTTTTCTGCTAGTATGGAAGAATGGATAGATGCACTTTTAAATTGGAAGTTACATCCTGTGCCATTCATACATCATTGGCTCTAGTAAATTAGGATTACAGATTAGCAGGGAAGTGTAGACTATGAGCATAATGAAAGATATAAAAAAACCAAGGTGTCACCTTCAATAAAGGTGAGTGGACACTTTACATTAAAAAACAAAAGACTTACGTATTAAATCCTCAAAGGTTTTTTTTTTTTTTTTTTTTTTTTGTTGTGTTTTTTCCTTCTTGAGAATTGGTTTCTCAGCCTTTTCTTCATATACTGCTGTACAATCTGTAGATCTTGTTCATCTTCATTTGAACCCACAGGACTGGGGAGGGGGAATTGAGCATCTCTTCCTTGGCTAAATGACTGTGACTAAGAGAAATGTTAGCTTTCTTATCTCTGAAGTGAGGGGTTTGGACTCTCCAAGATCTCTTCTGGCTGTTAAACTTTGTCAGTTCCATCGCTATACATTGGTTTGTAGTTCACCCAAGGCCTCTTCAGAGTAGCCAAAGAGTGCCTTTAAACATACTGGCCTCTTGAATACTAATGTGTTGTACTCTTAAAAGAATCTGTGTGATTGCCAAAATAGGAGTACTACTGAGGTGGCAATTCAAAACATAGATCTTTGGTATGGATAGCTCGTTGTTACTGGTGGTTCATACAGCAGTCTTAGCACGTTTTAAGTTAGAGCTGATACCATGGTATTACTGTATCAGAGAAATGAATTTGATCTTTTGTTGTACATTTAAAAATCTCAAGCCGTTTAAGTTTTGACAAGTGCAGTTTTCCTGATTTAGAGAATTAGATTTTCCTTTTTAACTCATAAATCCACTGGAGGCTTTTTTGTTTCCTTATAACATTTTTTAAAACAATTATTTGTTATAGGCCATAGTTAGAGCCAGAGAGAGGAGATGATGATGTAGAGTAGAGGTTGCCAAACTATGGTCTGCAGTCACATTCAGCCCACCACCTGTTTCTGTAAACGTTTTGTGGGAATAAAACCACATTCAGTCTACATATTATCTGTGTCTGCCTGTGCAATACATCATAGTTGAATAATTATGAAAAAAGCTGTATGGTCTGCAAAGCCTAAATGTATTTACTGTTTAAATATTTGCCTTTGCAGAAAAAGGTTGCTGACTGCTGATCTACAGTAGTGTTGTCCAGTAGGACTTTCCTGCAGTGGTGGAGATAGTCTTTCTATATACACACTGTTGAAAATGATTGCCTTTATCTGCATAACTGTCATACACTTGAGCTGGGGCTAGGGTGAGACTGAAAAACTGAACTGTTCATTTTATTTCATTTGAGCCTAATATTTAAGATTTAAGAAATAGCCACATGTGGCTGGAGATGATTGTCTTGGAGAGTATACGTCTAGAGATTTGAAGATAGGGGACCTTGTGGGTTTAGAATAGCTAATTGTTTTCTGTTGAATTTGGTAGAATGGAAGCTTATATAATGTGATCCATCCTTGTGATGATGATAAATGGTTATATATCCTATGTACTTATTGATACCTAATTCTTTAAAAATCTCACTATGATTTCAGCTATTTCACATATTCTGTATTTCCTTTGCAGTGAGGAGGAACTCCCGTATCATAATGCAGCTATGGAACGGGTGAGTCTGGCTCTGCATGTGTTTATCATTACTAGTGAATCCTATTTATCAGAGGAATAAAATCTCCACCTTTGTGATTGCCATGCTATATGTAAATGGTGCAGGCATCCTAATTTAACCCAAAGTATATCACTGTAAGAAAGTAATTAATGGTGAAACAATTTTAGGAGATTTTTGGAACTTCTGATAAATATCTGAAAAAAAAGAAAAGTAGCAGTTACTGGAGACTTGTATTCTAGAAAGTTCTCAGTCTAGGTAGGAGTGCTTCGAATGTAGAGCCTTTGAAGAGCACAGGTGCTTGGGGCCTTCCTCAGTCTGTTAGGTCAGACTCTGGGCAGGAACCCAGGTAGATCATTTGCAGAAAGCTTTACGAGCGAGTCTCATGCACTCTGTAGCTAACAAAGCAGGATTCTAGACCAGTGGCTTTGTGAAATAGAACTATTCCATGAGGTTGTAACCAAATTTCCTACAAACAGCAACAACAACCACAACAATAGAAGTTTGCTTTAGTCAAATAAGTCTATTGGCTTCTAAGGACTTTAAGAAATCTCAGGATAGTAATGTAAGTAAAACCTGTAATTATTTTTTTTTTTTTTTTTTTTTAAGTCAGTGTGTCCCTTGTTCACAGCACTTGGCTGGTTCCATAGCTGCATGTACATGAGAACTAGGGATTGAATGTTTTAAGATGGGTCAGAATCTCCCTCCTCGTTTCTCTCTCTCTCTCTCTCTCTCTCTCTCTTTTTTTTTCCTGTACCAGAAAATGAATTGCGGAATGAAAGACAGGCCACTGGTTGGGATTATCTTGAGTTTGTTGATGTTTAATGGGGGAAAGAAGCTGGGTTTCAGACAATGGAGGTAAAGAATTGGAATGAAAATTTGAAAAATACTTTAGAAAATCTTCCTAAAATCAAAAGTTTTGAAAAATAAGAGAATGAAGCATACCTTTAAGATGTAGATGGAATTGCCATTTTAAATATATAAAGATCCTTATAGGTACTTCCTGCAGTTGAATTCTCTTAGACTGCCTCCCAGTATCCTAACCTTGATGTTTTGGCAAATGAGTTTCTTACAATAGATAAACTATTGAGTAACAGCTGTGTATCAGGCACTGGTAGGTACTGCCTGGAATATGAGGGTCAAAGAAGAGGTAGTTTCTGCCTTCAAGACACTCACTGTTCACTGACTAGAAGGTCAAGTGAGACGCTAGCTGGGAGATTATTGGTGGCTTCTGTCAGTCTACTTTGAAATGGAAGTCTGAGGATCTGTTCCCACTCTGCCTATTCTCTCTCTCTTGTCTAGTGTCCTTCTTCACTGATCCTTGGACCTCAATGATATAAGAACAGTTACATTATCTCTCATCACACTCATATCTTCATTCCTCTCTCTTCCCAGCTGAAATTCTCCTGTAGGTCAGCCAGTACAATCACTCGCAGACACCTTTAAAACCCTCACCTCTTTTTCTTCCTCTGGACTGAAGTCCAGCCCTAATTCAGGCCAATTCTCTGCCTCTGCAGGTGCCTGCACCTACACAGCTAAGTGTAACAGGGAAAAGACACAACCATGCTGACTGCTTTCACTTTATTATTATTTTTTTAAATTTTATTTATTTATTCATGAGAGAGAGAGAGAGAGAGACAGAAAGAGGCAGAGACACAGGCAGAGGGAGAAGCAGGCTCCATGCAGGGAGCCCGACGTGGGACTCGATCCCGGCCGGGTCTGCAGGATCACGCCCTGGGCTGAAGGTGGCGCTAAACCGCTGAGCCACCTGGGCTGGCCTCACTTTAAATTCATGATAACAAACTTCAACAGGACATTAATGCTGCCTAGAAAGCATGTTCTTTCCTCCGTAAACTTCAGCACCTCCTCTGTCCTCTCAGCTCACGTTCTTCATATTTCTTATAAGAAAAAAGAAGCAATTGGAGAACTTCCACAACTACACCTACCCACCTGTCTTTATTTGTACTTATAGGCTCTAATCACTGAGCGCGTTGCTTGTTCAGGGCCATCCCTCGAGCTATTCTTCCCTTCCTCTCCTGAATTCTTTCTCATGCTGCTTGATTGTTCCCATCAGAGTAAAGTTTATTATTTCTCCGGTAAAGCAACAATACTACCAATTTGCTTTTGTCCCATTTCCTCCTCAGAACTGTGATTCCTGTAAAACTCCTTGAAAGAGGTGTCTGGACTCTCTTTCTCATTTCTTTCCTGCATTTCCTTCTTGCATCCATTTCAAAATGAGTTTTAACTCCCCACCTTTATTCCCACCCCCTCCTGGCCTGTCTTAGAGTCTCTAGTTACCTTTATACTGTGACATCCAGTAGGCAGTTTTCTGTCTTCCTCTTGACCTACCAGTGGCTTTTGACATGCTGGCTACAGTCTCATTCTCACACATTCTTTCTTCCTGACCTTCAGGCCCTCACGTGCTCCATGTGTTCTTTCCTCACTGGCCACATGTTCTCACTTTCCTCTGCTCGTTCCTTCTTATCTCCTCCATTTCTGGACTTTGAGGTGCCCCAGGGCCCAGGTCTTAGACTTCTCTTTCTTGTCTGTATTTTTTCCTTATTGATTTCATCTCATCTTTTGGCTTAAAATGCCAGCCGTATGTTGATGACTTGGCTCCCCGAATCTCATACTTCTATCCCTTTATATACATTTAAATGTCTACACTTAAATATGTGACTTACTCTGTGCACTTAGATATCTAACAAATGTCCAAACAGGAGTTTCTCTTATTCTCTTTAAATCCATTATGTTAATAGACGTCCTATGTCAGTAAATGGGAGCTCTGCTTTTCTGGTTGTTCAGTCTAAAACTTCTAAGATATCTTTGACTTTCCTTCTTTCATACTCTGCATTTCATCAGTCAGCATTCCTGCGAGGTCTTCCTTCAAATGTAGTAAGAATTTGATGACTTACATCACTACTTCTGTCACCTTGTCCACTAAACCTCTTTTATGGAGCTTTCCATCTTCCTGCTTCTGCTCTTGTCCCTCTTTTTTCCCCACAATCTTTCTGTTCACTGAAAGAGATAGAATAAGTCTGTTAAAATAAGTAAGATCATGACCCACTGATTGGAATATTGTGTTGACGCTCAGCCATATCCACAGTAAAACAGTCCTTAGAGAGACCTTCAAAATCTTGTTTGACCTGCTTTCTATGAAGGCTCTGCCTTCTTTTCCTTACTCGCTGGTTCCATAGGGTTCCAGAGCATGCCAGCCATATTCCTTCTTTGGCTTTTTCCTTTCCTGGGGTGCTTCCTCCCTTTGCCCCTGCGATAACTATGAGACACATTCCATTTTCTTTGTTACTTACTCAGGTCACCTTCAGAATAAGACCCTTCTCCCTGGTCATCATATCTGAAATTGGGAACTCCCTCCCCTCACACATGTTAATTATCCCCCTCCTTCCTCTGGTTTTCTCTTTAGCATTTACACTATTTCACATTCTAAGTAGTTACTCACTTCTTTACTTTGCTCACTAGGATGTAATCTTTATGGGGGGTGGTCCCCTCTTCTTTTTACTCCTGTAGCCCCAGAACACAGAGCCTTGCAGAGGGTGTATGCTCAGTAAGTGGTGGCTAAATGGAAAATCCAGGGAATGTAATGGCTGCTTTATGACACTAAATATAGTGACTTAAACACTTTTGAATGTTACAGTGGCCTTTATTTGAGAGATTAGGGAGAGAAGAAGTAGAAGGTGTCTTTTAACAAAAAAATCCATATTTGGCAAAATAAAATCTAGCAACCCCATATAGATTTCTGCCTTTAGTGCCCTGCTTCTCTTTCTCTTTCATATAATTTTCTGGTGCAGAAAGTCCAGAAGTCTGGGAACTGGTGATATGGCTGATTCAAGAAAGGTGACAGTGAAGAAAAAAGAGATAGAAGACAAAAACTAGTGGAAGATGCATGCTTGAGGGAGGTTGTTTTTAGATTTTTGTTTTTTAAGAGACTTGCCTGTAGAAGAAAAGACCTACCCAGTGCAATTATGCTTGTAATTAGTTGGTTATTTACTTTAAAGAATTTAATAGGAAGTCACTAAAAAAAAATCTATGCATACTTTAATAATTTAACATAAGACATAGTTTTATATTCATTTGCCAATCTTTTACTAAGAAAGAGGCTATTCCATTTATGCCTTTTGTATAAATTTTGTATAAAACTGCTTTCCTATTGCACTACCTGCCTTGTATACTTTTGGTCTCTTTAAAGTGGAATGAGAACTTTAGGCAAACTCAAAGCAACCTAAGACTGTAAACTTTTTAGTTTATCAGAATCTGCGCCCCACCCCTCCGCCCCCCAGTTTTTCTGGTTTTAGTTCATTTGTTCTTCAGCCACTGCGTAGTCTTAATGGCCAAACCTGCAGTTTCCAGGAAACTAATAAATTCTGCATGTATTACCACATTGAATAACATCAATGGAAACAGTACCTTGCTGAATTCTACACGTGTTTATTAATCTTTACAAAGCATACACTTGAAGCATGCACTTATTGCCATTTGGAAAGGCTTGTACACTAATGCATGGTCAAGTAATCAGGGTTTTAGTTCCAGCTTTGACATGTGTTATTTTACAGAAGGCAATTCTCTGTTTAAAATAGGGGTAGCAATAGGCAGTCCCTCATAAGAGGATTAGTGTTGATATTTGCAGAGTGCTTTGGATTCCCCCAAACAGGCATTTGAACAAATAAACAATCACACTTATTATATTTACTCAGCAGAGAGCAATATTAATAATGGATTATATTGTTTCTTTGAGCTTATTGATGTTTTTAATAAGGAGGAAAGGGTATGTAAGGCTGTGAATTTTCATGAATTCAGCTATTCCTTTATGTAATGCAGTATTTTGCATAGCTTATGGAAAATTGGAGTCTATTCATATCTTTAGAATCAGTATCTTACTTTTATGTGGTGTGAAATCTTACTCAAAAGACATGACCAAAAGACTTTTCAGTGTCATTATTCTGTCAAAACAGGACGCTTTCCTTCCTATACTTCTTGTCCTCTCCTGACCTCTGCTGGCGAGGTCTAGATGTGTGGAACTCCAATCCACTCCAGTCCACCGTCCTGTCACTCATCCTGATACTCAAATAGGAGAGACAGAAAAGCATCTGAAGACTTGAACTTCAGTAGAGTTCCAAAATTTCTTATTCTAGAAGAGAAGGCCATTCAATATCCTAAATGCGTTGTGTGTACGTGTAGCCATTATTATCAGGGTTCTTAATCAGATTAACAATGGGAAGAACCTGGGACTAGACAGGAGATAAGTTAGTACCATCTGGACAGTTCCACAGTTGTCAAGTACTTACTGTTCAGCTGGTCCTGCGTAGGGTTAAAAATATAGTCTGAGGTCACTGGAGACTGAGAAGCAGCAACGAAGACATTGGTCCCAGCCAGTTTTAATCCTTAACATCTTCCTTGCCCAAGTAGGAGGGGCCCATCTGACTCAGAGGAAGCGTCATCGTAGGACAACCAGGTGTCAGACTGCAGACTTCAAATGGAAGTTTAGTCCTTTTCTGAAAACAGCTCATGGGAAGAAAAGTGCACAACAATGTCAAAAGTATTTATGATCTTGGTCCATCCATTCATACTCTTTCCTCTTCTTACCACTCTACCTCTGGGATCACAGAATGCTGTTAATGGTTTCACAGTGCTGTTTACTTCTCTTTCCTTATATAAATTGTGTTTAACTTTAAAATACTTATTTGAGTTTTTAAATATAACTACTACTATTTCAGGTGATGAAATTAAAATAGGAATATATGATATGGTTCTTGTTCTCAAGGAGTCTATACTTGAATAATTATAATTATGATAAGGTTTGGGTTTAAGGCAGCTAAAATTTAGGGCAGCTCTTAGGTGTTATGACAATAATCATAATAATTATTATTTTGTAGACCAGACAAACTAAGATACAGAGAAACTAGGTAACTTGCCCCATTCAGATTTGAATCTAGGCCAGCTGGGTCCTTAGTCCATGCCGTGAAATGCTGAGGAAACAGTTAATTTTGTTTGGAGCTTGGAGGCATTTGAGAAAGGTTCCAGACCTTTGACATTTGACTGGGTCTTGAGAGGATGCATTTTACCAAACAATGGTGGGGAAGAGCATCACAGGCAGACAGTAGCAAACTTTGGTTAAAGAGGCATGAAGATACACCATGTACCGGGGATGACAAATATTTCAGAGCGACCAGATTATACAAGTAGTAAGATGTGAAACTGGAAGGTGAATGGGGCCATGTTGTAAAGGGTCATCCATGGAGAAGTTTGAACTTTATTTGCCGATAGTGGGTAGCCATGGAAGGGTTTTTCACTGTGATGCATTTAAAAAGTTGTGGTCGTGGTGGAGGTGGGACTGAAGACCATCCGGGCTCCCAGTAAGGACTCAGTGCCTTCATCTAGGGATAAGGATTGCTGAACTGGGGCAGGGGACATGATGGATGCAAGAGAAATGGACAGGACCAGCAGGAGTAGGGAGTGATGCTATTAATTTATGTTTGAGAAGAACAGGGTGATAGCAGCATGGTCAGGGAAATAGTTTTGGATATGTTGAGACTGAGTATGTGCTGAGCCTGTACGTCAAGATTCTCACTTGCTCTTATATTCTAGTTTGTCTTGGTATTACCGAGTCCATGACAAGATGGAGTTCCTTAGCCTGTCTTTCTAGAGCATTCAAGTTTACATTTGCCACCTGTGGTTTCAGTTACTTCTTACTTCAGAATAAGTTGTGGAATAGTTAGTTGTGGCATGCTTGGTGATAAAGTATATTTTATGCACGAGTTACAGATTCATGAGTGGAGGAGAACAGTCACTTGGATCAAGTCAGGTGTGGCTGAATTGATGGCATTATGGAGTTAACATTTAAACCTGATGGAACTACTGATACATAATTTTTAAATCCTGCAGCCAGGAGCTTTTCCCAACATCTGTCTTTTTTAATCTTCCCTGTAGGGGAAAGAAAAGAATACTTATTAATAGTTTTTAAAATTGTGTGTGTGTGTGTGTTTTGTCCTTGCATGCTAGTGTATATAGCATTTAAAATAATCAATGTATATGATAAGAATTAGAATACAGAGTATGCCTTTAAAAAAAAAAAACAGAGTATGCCTTTAAAAAAAAGAGTAACTAGTTCTTAAAGTGATTCATTGATAATTCATAGTCATAAAAATGAAAGATAGCAAGAGACCTGCTAGGTCTCAGCAGGGTTGTTCCGGCAAAGTGTATGTTGTTATACTCTTGGGTTGGCTTGAATTATTTGGTATTTTTCTGTTGGTGCAGAAGGGGACTGTGCTTTGAAGAAGTCAGGGGAGGAAGCGCAAGAGAACAAAAAAAATACTAAGCTTAGATCAATCTTAATTTTTCACAGCTTGGCCTTCTCTAAAGTCACATTTAGCAGAAACATTAATTAGATTTCAGTGCCCCACTGAGCTTTAAAATTAAACATATTTTTGGAACCATCTGCAACATTTTATCACTAATAATATAATGAAGAATATGCTTAGTCTTTTGAAAAATGGGAATTATAACAGTATGTTTTGCTCACTTGTGATCTTTTATTATGAAAAACCTATCACAATTTTTAGAAAGAGTTAAGAATTAAAGAGTTATAAAAATATGCCTAAAAATAAAAATTCTCTAAAAATATTTTCATTTTTGGAAAATGAGGATATTTTCCTAAAATCAGGATTTTCTTTGGGATTTTATGCTTCTTTTACATCTAAAAATATTGATGATGGGTTTTTGCCATCTGCTTGTGTGAGGCTGGATTGAAGACCATCAATATGGAGCCATTGCTTTCATCTGAAACTGCAATCACCTGAGCTGAGTGGAGGACATGAGGGAAGCAGGAGACCTAGCTGTGGTGACTCAGAGTGTAGGTCCTGAAGCCAAGCTCCTGGCCGCAAACCTCTCCTCACACTTGAATTTACTGGATACGGGAATCTGAAAGTCCTTTAGTGACCTTGTGCCTCTGTTTCCTTATTTATAAAATAGGTATGATTATATGTACCTCACAGGGTTGTAATGAGCACACCGTTTTGAGCATAAAGTAGATCTTCAGAACTGTTTTCTTTGCTGTCTAGTCTTTCATTTCCTTTGCTTTTGATTCATAGACCTTTTACACTTACAGAGGTCTCCAGAAAAGAAAATGTGGGCTCCGGGAATTCATAAAATAGTGGAATTTCAGCTCACTCATAAGAAACAATCACTTTGGGTTCTTTTCATGAAAATGAAATCGTTAGTTAGGTGCCTGCTCTATGTCAGCACACTTCCGGAGGCTGGAGAAAAAGCACGTCAGTTATGCAGCGTTTGTGGGCTCCCTAGCTCAGAAGCCCAGGAGGAGTCACTCCTGACCATCTAGTCACAGACAGGTCACTGTCATCTTGGATGAGGAGGAGGGTGTTTTTCCCTCTCCGAAAGGATGGATTACAAGTGTGCCTTCTGAGGGTTCAGGCTTCCACAGCAAAGGGACAGAGGAGCTGTCCGTGCCCAGATCCTTTTCTAAATTTACTAATTAAGTCACTTTACCACTTTAGGAGTGAATAAGAGATTGGACAGCAGGCCAAAATAATTAGGAAAAAACACCCCTTCTCTTGTAACCAAAGAAGGGAGGAAGAAGCATTTTCTGTATCACCTTCTTCATTCCCTGGCTTTGCTCTATTTCCAATTTGGTGTGACACCCAAGACCCCTGCCTACGTTTCCAGCCTCATCTCCTGATGCTTCCTCTTTTTAGCCTTTTAGAACTACTTGTCAGCCTTCCAAGGTGCTGAACTGTTTCAGAACTGCATTTGTCCATGCTTCCTAGAATATGCAGTCCCACACTGCACTTGATAAAATCCTAATAATCTTTCAATTCTTCATTTAGGGCTTACCTTCTTTAACATCCCTAGGTGGATTTGACTGCTTCTTCCATTGTGATCTTGTTGTCATCTTTTTCTAGACCTTATGTTGTCATACCTGTCACAGTACCATCTGTGTCCATGACAGTTGCCCTGAGTTTCCCTAAACTTTCTTTAGGGCAGCAACTTGTACTTACTTTTGGATACATTTTTCACTAACATACTGCTAGTTAGATATTCATATTTCCACAAATACATACCAGTTCTCCTTTAAAGAATCATCTCAGTCACTGAAAACATTAAGATGATAGAATTCAGTAAAATGTAAAAGAAGAGAATGGAATTTTGAAGTTGTTTTTTTATTGCTGCATAAAAAACATTGCAAAATATTTTAGAGTTTCCTTTTGATTTAATTTTGTAGACCACATAGAGTTTTCAGGAATTAGTGTAAAAGCATTGGAAAATTTAAACGATTCCTCTCCTTCTACCTGTCCCATTGGAACGTCTCCCCTGTATCTTAACTCCAGCTATGGAATACTATTGCTATAACTATAATCACTTATCTAACTTTTTTAAGTTAGAGTAGTATATTTGCTATCTAAGAGCTTAATTTTTTAGTAGTTTTTTTTTAACAGGATTTTCTTTGACTTTTTTTTTTTTGGTAATTTGTAAGTATGGAAGTCTCAAACAGTAACAATAGATTTCAATTTTATTTTATTAGCAAAAGCAACTGGAAATTGAAAGAACTACTAAGTGGTTGAAAATGCTGAAAGGATGGGAAAAATACAAGAACACTGAAAAGGTAATTAAAATAATGTTACTTCTATCTGAAATTGTACAAATTCAATGTGGATTTTCCTGATAAAAGTTTCTCTTAAATTATAGAAGTATTGAAGCTCTTATTCTTTTTAAAAATTTCAGTATAATTTAATTCACTGGAATGTCTCAAACTAGGAATCTTTATGTTGTAACAGAATATCCGATTCAGATAGGTTTCAGCAATTGAGAGGATATACCAGGTAGTCCAGAGATAGGATGGTTACGGAAGTGATTTGCTACAGACCCTCCATCGCATTGCCTGTGACTTAGTTTCGTTCCGTCTCTCTTCTCTGCCATCTGCAGTACCAATTCTTACCTTGAGGTTGCCTTTCCTCTGGGATCACAATCCTTGCAGCAGTTCCAGGCTTCATACCCACATAGGTCACACTGCTCAGGAAGAGGGCTGGCCTCTGAAAGCTTTCCCTGAGGCAGAAGCCATCTCCTTTCCAAAAGTTTCTAGCAAACCTCCCCTTAAATCTTTTTGCCCTGCAGAGTTGGTGCTAAGTTTTAAACCAATGAAAACATAACACACATACCTATTTCTGTCACCAGCAGTCTCATCACAGAAGTCTTTAAACATTGGGAAGCTGTGAGGTTCATGGTGGTAGAAGTTTTTTGAAAGAGAAAAGAGCTCTCTGGAGAAATAAAGTTGGAAGTGTCAGAGCTAGCCTAAGTGAAGCAAAGTTAAGTCCTTTACTTCAGGACTCCTCAGAGTCTTTACTATCATAACACATGGTAGGAGGACCCACCTTCAAGAGGGACCTTTAACTGAGTGAAATGTATTCGACTGTGAAAATCTTTTTGTCATAGGGCATCTCACTGGGCTAATGTCCCTTTTCTTTTGAGCATCCTAAATACCCTCATTTGAAGTCTGTTGAACTGTTACTATTTTATTTTCATCAGGAGTAAGCTTGCGTTGGGGTTGTCAATTTTTTTTTTTTTTAAAGATTTATTTATTTATTTATGAGAGAGAGAGAGAGAGGCAGAGACACAGGAGGAGGGAGAAGCAGGCTCCATGCCGGGAGCCTGATGTGGGACTCGATCCCGGGATTCCAGGATCACGCCCTGGGCCAAAGGCAGGCGCCAAACCGCTGAGCCACCCAGGGATCCCCGGGGTTGTCAATTTTATTAACGGTGTGTTTTAGCATTAGATTGGAACTCAGGATGTTTCTTTGAGAGGAATCAGTTCCAGATAGAATGTTAGTGACAGCATCTGTGCCCTTGTTCATTATCACGCTGTCTCCCAGGCTGGCCTTAGGTTGGCACCTGCTTTACCTCATGTCTTTGTGGAAAGATTGCTCACGTGGTGATCACAGGGTAAATGTCGATGCGCGGCACCCACGCTTTCATCTCAACATTCAGTCTAATAAGGTAGTTGTAGAATTATACGGCTTTATGTTCTTCTCAAGGATACATACATCTATGAAAGTATGTAAGCCTGTGTAGAAATGAGCAATTCTTGCAGGCCATTATTCTGACAGCAACTCTGCCTAATGTAGTTCCCAGTAAGAGAGATTTTAACAGAACTGTTTCTTTGATGTATAATTTTAAAGCACTTTTCCATAACTATAATGCTAGAATTATTTGATGATATATATGGTCCAATTTGGTGTGCAACCGAATGTGCCTTCTAAAAGAATTGCTGCTTTCAATTTGTACCTAGTTTTAAATTGCACCAAGGCAAAAAAAAGTAGCATGTGGTTTTCTTCTCTTCCAAGAGGAAGTGTAAGTTTTCTCTTCACAGATTCCTTACTTTCATAATGGTAATACAAAGAAATTTCTAAAAGTATCTTGAAATAAAAATACAGCTGTTATAGAGAATACATAGATTTTTAGAACCCAAGTTTTAATGAAAGACAATTTCCATTAAGGTTGCTTGTGTGGCCTGCGTGTCTGACGGTCCTCACAGCACCTGTGTTCGGTAGTACTGTGTTTTAGCAATATAGTCTATTAAATGAAGACATCTCTGTTAAGTGGAGACATTATGATTTAATTAGTCATGATGTAATTGTGTGTCTGAGCTATGTCACAGCAGACCTACAATAGATATACTTTCCTTTTTGTTTTAAATCAGGTAACTGGATGGACCTTGTATTAGTTAGCATTTTATTGTACTGATGGGAAAATGGAAGCACAAAGTTGAAAAAGAAATTTCTCAAGGTCATATAGCTTGTTAGTCGCAAGCAGAAGATCCCCATTTCCAGGCTTGAGGGCTCGTTTACTGTACCATCTTCCATGTTCCCTTTCTCTTTTGGTGTTTGTCAATAGAGGGAAATAGAATTTAGTTATAAGAGCCAATAGGGCCTTGGGTATGGTTTAAAACTTTTTTAGACCCAGACTTGAGGGACTCATGCCTATATGGAGGCAGAGATGAAGGAGTTAATGAAGCAGGGATCCTGAAAGAAAATGGAAAGGCGGTAAACAGATCAGCTCAGCGTGAACTCTTATTTCATGGTACATACTTGCCATCGTGCAGAGCCCCCAAATTGAGCCTACCAGGTGGGCTACAAAGCTGACTCACTGGCCAACGTCATGATGTGGACTGGCACATTCAGCACTATTTTGAAATCACTAAGGTTAAAAAAGAGGTTCTGAACATGTTAGGTCAGTCAGTAGAATTGCTTTTTAGCTGATGGATATTTAAATATATCTGTGTGACTGAAATAGACTACTTGATTCTGTTGGCAAGGGAACAAAGATACTAAAAGCAAAAGGTAGATTTCAGGGAACCTTAATTTATTTTTTCTTAAAGATTTTCTGTATCATAGCCATAAAATAATCATGGTTGTTTTAAAACTGTGCTCTCGGGATCCCTGGGTGGTACAGCGGTTTGGCGCCTGCCTTTGGCCCAGGGCGTGATCCTGGAGACCCGGGATCGAATCCCACGTCAGGCTCCCGGTGCATGGAGCCTGCTTCTCCCTCTGCCTATGTCTCTGCCTCTCTCTCTCTCTCTGTGTGACTATCATAAATAAATAAAAATTAAAACAAATAAAACAAATAAAACTGTGGTCTCTGGGTGGCAGAGTCAGTTAAGAGTCCAAATCTTAAAAAATAAAAAGAGCCCAACTCTTGATTTCAGGTCAGGTGGTGATCTCAGGGTTGTAAATGGAGCCCCCATGTCAGGCTCCACCCTCAGCATGGAGTCTGCTTAATAAGACTCTCTCTTCCTCTTACACCTCCCGCCCATACTCCCTCTTACTCTCTCTCTCTAAGATAAATAAATAAATCTTAAAAACAAGTGCAAACATGGTCTCTGAAGTAGGACTTTTTTTTTTTTTTTAAGATTTTATTTATGAGAGAGAGAGAGGCAGAGACACAGGCAGAGGGAGAAGCAGGATGTGGGACTTGATCCCAGGACCCCGGGATCATGACCTGAGCCAAAGGCAGATGCTCAACTGCTGAGCCACCTGGGCATCCTTCTGAAGTCGGACTTAACTGTATTTCAGTTCTCCTACAGTTTATTAGTTGTATGATTTGGAGTTACTTTTCCACATCTTCATTTTCTCACCTATAAAATGGGCATGGTAGTAATAGTATGTTGCTTTTTCAGGGATAAACTGGTATAGAACACATATGCCAGCTCCTAATAAATAACCAGAAAATGTTAGTATAACTTTTATTATTACAGTCATTATTATTTGATTCATTATTTTCCTTACCGTCGTTTCCACCGTCAGTTCCCCTTCCTGGCAAATCCCTGTGTGTCCCACAGTGTTGGCCTCCCTTACCCTGTCACATAGAATTCATCTCCCCTTCCGCTGTTACAGTATCTCTCCTACAGCCTCAAGTTGAGAGCCACTGTGTGGGACCAATAAGAAGTAACCATCACAGCACATTCACTGCCCTCACCCAGCATTTCCATTCCCAAACTTTTATATATATATATATATATATATATATATATATATATATATATATATATATATATTTATGATAGTCACAGAGAGAGAGAGAGAGAGGCAGAGACACAGGCAGAGGGAGAAGCAGGCTCCATGCACCGGGAGCCCGATGTGGGATTCGATCCCGGGTCTCCAGGATCGCGCCCTGGGCCAAAGGCAGGCGCTAAACCGCTGCACCACCCAGGGATCCCCATTCCCAAACTTTGTTGGTTTTCCCTTCCAGTCTCTTGTGTCCTGTGACATAGAGGGCTGATCACTTCTGCATATCTAGACCGTGTAGTGCTTACCATTCTCCTTTTACCACTCTGGCCCCCTTCTGAGAAGTCTGCCTCTAGCATGGCTTCTCCCATCAGGGTATGATGCTCAGCTCTGTAGCAAGTAGTATTTTATAATAAGGGAGTATCAGTTTTATGAGTTGGAATGAACTGCTATCACTGGCTACTGCTCAAGTCTACTTAATTTAAAGCTGTAATCTCTTAAGAGGCAGTGGGATTTGGCACAGTGACCTGAAAGAGGAGTAGGAAGATGAAATTCTTTGACCTAGGCAAGCCACTTCTCTGGGTCATGGTATCCCAGCATTTAAAATGGAGTAGCACTCACTCTGCCTACATTACAGACTATCATAGAAAATATGAGATATCACTTTGTCAGTTTGGCAACTTTGTATGTTATGCTTACCTCTTAAATAGTTTTAGTATTATTTCAATGCTCTCTGCTCTTGAATTCCCTTAATATTTTCTGACCTGTGTATTTTAGTAAGTTCAGTTGAGCAGAACAGTGGGTACTAACTACATGAAAAATGGTCTTGGGAAGATGGTCATTGTTTTTTATAAAATGTAAAATGTAAAATCAGTATCTTTTGTTAAAAGATTGTGATATCTTGTGTGTATGCTTTGGGCACATTAATTTTTTTTTATGATTCACTTTCACCATGTTTAAGATTGGGATACTAAAATCTCATAGAATTGTTGATGTAATTAAATGAGAGAAACATCTATATATAGTTTATTTTTTTAAGGATTTATTTATTTATTCATGATAGAGAAAGAGAGGGAGAGAGAGAGAGACAGAGAGACAGAGACACAGGCAGAGGGAGAAGCAGGCTCTATGCTGGGAGCCCGACGTGGGACTCGATCCCAGGACTCCAGGATTGCACCCTGGGCCAAAGGCAGGCACTAAACCGCTGAGCCACCCAGGGATCCCCTATATATACTTTAAAATAGTTTCCTGTGCACAGTAAATGCTCAGTAAAAGTTATGCCTCATTTTTTGTTTTATGCCTGGGGTAGCACTGGAACTGTTAATTTTGCTTTCTACCTGAAATTTCTCTATTCTTTCTTTTTTTTAAAGATTTTATTTATTTATTTGACAGAGAGAGAGAGGACACAAGCATAGGGAGGGGCAGAGGGAGAGGGAGAGGGAGAAGCAGGCTCCCCACTGAGCAAGGAGCCTGACTCGGGGCTTGATCCCAGGATTCTGAGGTCATGACCTGAGCTGAAGGCAAATGCTTAACTGACTGAGCCACTCAGGTACCCCTATTATTTCTTCTGAATATAATCCTAATCATTTGATTTTTTAAAAAATTTACTTTAAGATGAAAAATGGACATTTATTTTTAGTTATTGAATACAGAATTGGATGAAAGCAATAAATAATACATAATAATAATAATGTCTGAAGTCTTTTCAAGTAATATAGTTTGAGAAATACATGTCAGAACTCTTACTCATTGAAACTATCAGCCTAATGGAGATTCACATCCATCGAAGTTTAATCTGCTTACCTGTCATCATATTCTTCTTGACTATTAAAATTTCACTTTTCACATTTGTAGTAGTTTCCACACCTTCCAGTATTCATACTAGATGCTTACAGAATAGCATCTTTACTTTAGAAGTTTAGGAGATAATTTGAAAGTGCTTTTAGTGGATGATACTCCTTTAAAAAGTATAGTGGTAAATATTACAACTTTGGATTGAATATTGATGACAAACTTTCTTTAGGAAGATAAATCTTTTTTTAAAATTTTTAAAAAATTTTTATTTATTTATGATAGTCACAGAGAGAGAGAGAGAGAGAGAGGCAGAGACACAGGCAGAGGGAGAAGCAGGCTCCATGCACCGGGAGCCCGACGTGGGATTCGATCCCGGGTCTCCAGGATCGTGCCCTGGGCCAAAGGCAGGCGCTAAACCGCTGCGCCACCCAGGGTTCCCGGAAGATAAATCTTAAATTCATTTTTTTGAAAACCACATCAATTTGCAATTAAAGGTGGTAAATGTTTAGTATGTGGGAAATGTTGCAAGTAGCAGAGTCTGGTCTACACAGAACCTTTCTGTATATATTCTTCCAGTTAGAGCTACTGTGTGAGTTAAAACTTTGAGGATTCTAGTCACTGTCTACTGAAATTTAAATTTGAGACGTAGTATGTTTATACCAAAAGAACAAAGCTGAAACTCCATATGGAATCATCTAATTGGATCACCTTCACAGTATCCACTATTTCACAGTAAGGGTTCTATCTACATTGTTACTCATTCTAAAAAACATCACCAGTTCTATAAAGCTATACTGTGACTTCCTGACTTTGTTACTAAAGCTTTAGTTTTAAAAAGTGAGGTAGTATATAGTAGTAGTTGAAACTCTGCTTCTTAGTTCATAGCTTGTGAGCATTTCAATAATTAGAGCTTACATCCTATTTCTTAGCCATACTATTAAAATATGTTATTTTGATCATAAAGGTAATTATGTACCTATTCTTACCTCATTCCTTAAGGTTTCTGCCATTATTTGTTTAATCATTTCCTTGTTTGGACATTTTCTTTTAAATTTCAAAATTTTATTATGCACAGCTTTGTAATGACCAAAATAGATTTTGTATGTTATTTTAAATTATTAGCTTTGAGGAAAAAAGATACAGTTATGGGAAGATGGAGAAGTATATGGAGTCTCAAGATTCATAGAGTGACAGTGTACGAGAATCCACAGAGTTGACCAAACCAATGATTTATTCCACATTTCATTCAAAAGTGATCTCAGGGTATTCCTGAAGAACTGCCAACATTGAAAAGAGAAGAGGGAAAGGGGAGAGTGGGATGGTGGTATGGAGGGGAGGAGACAGGCAAGGACAGTGGGTGGGGAGAGAACTGAAGATTGCTGGTGGCATTCGCTGAGTTAGGAGCTAGATGGGATATGTTATATTGATATATTCTGGAAAGCTCCAGAGAGAAGACTCTGCAAGAAAAGATATTAGGGCTTTACAGGATTCTCTACACTCCACGAAGACATTTTTGGGATAAGGCAACCTTTTTACTATTTGGAGCCTTTTAAATGATATATGGGGGAAAAGGAACAAAGTACAAAGCTAGTTAATGATATCAACAGGGAATGTGTAAAACCAGATGTTCCCACCTTAAAAATGAGCCCTGATTATGCTTTCATGCTGCCTGAGGAGCCCCTTCATAACGCTATGAAAATACTGATATCCTAGGCATCCTTAACCTTTTTTTGTCTAGTCTGCCTTTCTGTTATTCTGTCTCTCTGTTAGAATTGAAAAGTAGAAATGATAGGATCCAAGTGTGCTCTGTCAAAATGTATCAGTTATCATGGATACTTTGAAAGTAAGGGACTTAACAACATTAGTTTGATTTGAGGAATCAATCTAAGATTTTTTGGTCATTTTATAACCTTTAATTTATATTTCTTCCAATAAGTTTCATAGGAGAATTTACAAAGGAATCCCACTCCAGCTCAGGGGTGAAGTCTGGGCTCTCCTTTTGGAGATCCCTAAAATGAAAGAAGAGACAAGAGACCTCTATAATGTGAGTATCTAAAGCTAACTTGTTTTTTTGAAATTGAAAAATAAAACCCATTTTCACTTTCAAGGTGATGTTAAGATATACATATCATTTGAAGTTATATATATTAAAATGATGCTACAGATAGTTTTTTTAAGCCTATAATTTTCTTCATTGTTTGGTTTGGTGTAATCTATTTCCTAACTTTCGAATAAATACTTCAAGTGAAATGTTATTTTCTATACCAGTCAGTAAGTATCCACTGTTTTTCAACTACTTGAAATGATCAACATTGGGGCATATTCGTGAGGAAAATATTGACTAATACGTGGTCATAGCTGCCCATTTGCATTGTAGTGTTAATAGATCTACAGTGTCCCTTGTACACTTTGTGGGAAAACCGCAGTGGGATTCAGTTTACCCAACAGCTGCCTGTGTGTGCTTGACTGTTTTCCTCTGGTTGTGAAAAAAAAAAAAAAAAAAAAAAAAAGAATTTTCCTTCAAGACTAGTAGGTATCTCTAGGTTTTGTTATTTATTAACCGAAATCAAACTTTTGACTCAGTGATCAGTAATACTTTCCTTAGATTAGCTAATGCATTACATTTCCCTCCTTGTCATCTCATCTATACTCTTCCTGAATCCAAAATTTTTGTTTTAAAGATTTTATGGGGAACCCTCGGTGGCGCAGCGGTTTAGCGCCTGCCTTTGGCCCAGGACGCGATCCTGGAGACCCGGGATCGAATCCCACGTCGGGCTCCCGGTGCATGGAGCCTGCTTCTCCCTCTGCCTATGTCTCTCTGCCTCTCTCTCTCTCTCTCTGTGTGACTATCATAAATAAATAAAAAAAAATTAAAGATTTTGTGTATTTATTCATGAGAGACCCAGAGAAAGAGGCAAAGACACAGGCAGAGGGAGAAGCAGGCTCCATGCAGGGAGCCCGACGTGGAACCTGATCCTGGGACTCCAGGATCACACCCTGGGCCGAAGGTGGCACTAAATCCCTGAGCCACCCGGGCTGCCCCCAAATCTAAATTTTATATTAAGCTTTGAAGGGAATGAGTATCTAAAAATCATTTTGATGTATGTTCCTCAAAAAATGTATATAAATAGAATAAAATGGATAAAAGAAAAATTATTTGTAATTTAAACCCAACACCAGTTATAAAAGGAGCTTTGAAAGACTCTTGATCTTTTCTGTTCTTGGCTATTTGGGCCCTTCACGGACTATGAGTTTATGTCTTAGGGTTTTAGAGTGTCAAATTATTTTAGTCTGTTGATTAGGTATTTCTTTTTAGCATCATAGTTTTAGAGTGAGTATTGAAAATAGTGTCTGAGAAAACATAAAATCTAACCCCAACACCTAGCAGAGTGTCCCTGGTGTTTGGTAGGTGCTCATTAAATTCTTGTTTAATTAGTGAGAGAAGACAGTTCCTTTTCTTTAGCATGCTGTATTTGTTTCCTCGGGCTGCCACAAAGTACCAAAACTGAGTGGCTCCAAATAGCAGCAGTGTCTTCTCTCTCACTTCTGGAGGCTAGAGGTCTGACACCTGAGTGTGCCAGGGTGCCAGCAGGACACCTCGCAGGGCTCGGGGCAGGATCCGTCCTTGCCTATTCTTGGCCTCAGGGACTCCTGACGCTCCCTGGTGTTCCTGGGCTCAAAGCTAAGTCAGCCTGCTGTCTTCCTCCCTCTTCGCTCAGCCTTCTCCCTGTGCATATCTGTGTGTCTCACCTGATAAGGATTCCAGTTATTGGATTTGGGGTCCACCCCGATCCAGGGTAATGTCCTCTTCACTCGATTACAGCTGTTAAGACCCTATTTCCAAATCAGGGCAGCTGATAGTTTCTTTGTAGACATGAATTTGGGGAAGGGGCACTGTTCAACCCAGCATACACCCTAATGGCAGAACTGTGCTTTCGATGATCTTCTAGACTTTTTCTACATAGAATAGAATGATCTTGGCACTGGTTAACATGAGAGATCCATTTGGCAAATGCCAGTCATATAATAACAACAACAACAAAAATAACTTGCCTGCCAGTACTTTCAAGGTATTCTTTCCAATACTATCATATATATATATATTTTATCTTTGAGTTTTCCTGTCATTATTATTTGATGATCTTCCCTTCCCACTCTTTCTTACTCTTTCTCCAAAGATAACACGAGTTGCTCTCCAAGTTGGAACTTCAGGAGGAATAGAACTACAAAGATTTTTCTTGGGTGGGTGAGACAGTCCCTGGCTCCCGAGCTGGTGCTCTCATCTACTACTTCCTCCTGTTCTTTTAGTTGTACCTTAGCGTCATTTGTGTCCTGTCTGTAGTGTTATATCTCACAGATGGCAGAAGTTCAGCCCATCCTGGTCAACGGCCTCTCCTGCAGCCTTGCTGTTGGCCAAACACACAGCAGTATCTCTGATCTTTCATGTAAATGCTCTCCACCGTATTTCCACCCTCGGGTTTATAGGTTCATTAGATCTTACTGCTCTTAAATAAAGTGTATATTATTCTTGTATTATTGTGCCACTCATGGGTCTCAACCCACCCAATCTCAGAGATAACTGTAGAAGCTGCTTTACCTCCTTGCACTAAGATAAGAAATATGCTTGACTTCCTGTATTGTGTAGATTCGTTGGTAAATATTCTAGGACATCATCTTTCTGACCTATTTTTTACCTACTTAACTGGAATTTGCTTCTGTCTTAAGGCCTTTTTATGTTGGATTTTCTTGTCCTCTAGAGAAACGGATACTATATAGAAGTATGTGGGTGTTTTTCTGCCTTTGAACTAAATTTTATTTTAAAGCACACTTCATCATGTCCTGTCAGACATTTTCTTTCTATGTTTTGACGTCTCATTTTTTTTACCAGCAGGCCTGTAGAACAATAATTGAAACCTCTTTCCTTGCCCATTATCTTAAAAAAAAAAAAAAAAGAACAAATATGAATAGGCATCTTAATAGATTTTTTAAAAAGATTTTTTCTATTTATTTGAAAGGGAGACAGAGATAGTGGCAGAGAACACAAGCTGGGGAGGAGAGGGAAAAGCAGACTCCCCACTGAGCAGGGAGCCCGATGTGGGACTCCATCCAAGAACCCAGGATCATTACTAAAGGTAGATGTTTAACTAGCTGAGCCACCCAGGTGCTGTAGATTATCATTTATAAACTAAATTTTGGTAATATCTTCTGGACCAGCCTGTATTAGCGATAGCATACGATAATGTTTTAGTAGTCATGTGATTCTAATACAATACTATAAATATCTTCCTATGTATTTAGAACTCAAAAGTATACTGTGGTTATTCTTCATGATTTTAAAAGCTACACAAGCTGCCCTTGTTTGAGCTCCCCCCTCAAAACACAGGAGTACACATAGTCACAAAACAACACATACACACGTCTTCCAGGTAGCCTACTTCCTTCTATTTTTAGCTGAAGTCAGGTTTTAGCAGTTATGTTTTCATATATATTTATTGGAGTTGATTAAGGCAGAGATCTGTATCACCAGCACATGGTAAACGAGTCAGTATAACATATGCATATAGATGCATGATTATACGTCAGCATGGTTAAGTATAGATTAATATCTTACCTCGTTAATCTCTTACCTCGTTAAACTTGGGAGATTAAATAGTCTCACTTCACTCCCTCTCTTCAAAATGCCACGAAATTGACAGCAGGGAGTTTTTGTAAAGGCGAGCCCGCAAGGAATAAGGAAACAGGAGAGAAGATGGCTGCCAGTGTCTGCAAATGAGAATCCAGACAGACACTTGTAAGCTTAGCAAACCTGAGAAAATGGAATCCTTGGCTGGAGGATTTATATCTCAGAATCTCCAAAATGCTTGGGAATTGTCAACTGCAGGTACCTCTGAGAGGGGTGAGGGGGAGCTCAGAACAGTGGAAGTCGTCCAGAATCTGTTGCAGAAGCAGTGAGAGCCCCGAGGTCCCTCTGCTACCCCAGCTCAAGACTGAGGTGTACCATTTGGAAAGAATGAACCAGAGGGCCTCTGGACCGGAGAGGACCCAGACAGTGCTGAGGTGGGGCTCCTGTGTTGATGGGGGTGCACGGAGGAACTACATATCCTGAGCTGGGGACATCTCAGCCTCCTTGCTCACGCTACACCCAGAACATTGGCGACCAGGTGCTCATCTTCCTGACAGGAGACCAGAAGAGACTTCTCTGGGGAATCTGCCCAGCCTGAGAAAATAAAGCCAGAGATACTGACTTCAGGGGAACCCCACTGAAACTACCCAGCCAGATCACTCTGCAGTTGAGACACGATCGTGAATCCCCACCTCTGCACACAGAGCTTGCCATCAGCATTTTAGTGTTCTACTTTTAAATGTAAGCAGATGACAACATACCACTGTTCACTTGAAGGCACTAACACGAAAGAGAAACAACAACTGGAAGAAAGAAACTTGTAAGAAATAGACTATAGAGCAAGAAGAAAACTTAGAAAAACGATTGCAAGTACCTTCTGAGGGATCAAGATAGATCCTACATTCGTGAAGCAAATATAGAAGCCTATAAAAAAGGAACCTTTGAGAACAACAAAAGAACCTATTAAATCATACAAAATTATACTAGAACTGAAAGGTTTTAGAGAAAGTTTGAGAGTAACAATTGAAGGAATTTCCCAGGAAATAGATAGGAAATAGATGGTAAATTCAAAGAAATGAAAAGTAATAGAGAAAAATGTAAGAAAGTTGAATGACAGCCCAATAGGTCCCACACTGTAATAGTAAGAGTTCCAGAAAGAGGAGGTGGGAAAGTGGGCGGGAGGGATGAGGAAATTGACAAAGGAATTACTTAAGAAGTTTCTCAGAACTGAGATAGGAGTCTGAGTTTATAAGATTGAAAAGATCTATCAGGTGCCCACCCTGTGGATAAAAGTAGATACAAATCAAGCACAGAGATGTAAAGTTTCAGGATGTGGAGAGAAAAGTGACTACAAGCTTCTAGAGAAAAAGATTTCACATAAAGAAACCAGAATTAGAGTGGCAACACTGGAAACTAGAAGACAATAAAGGCAGCAAAATATCTTTTGAGCAAAGATATTTCCCAATTTAGAATTCTAAAACAGCCGAACAGTTAAATGAGAAGGAGGTTAGAATTATCAGACGTTCAAAGTTTCAAAAAAATTTATCTTCCGTACACCCTTCCACAGGAGCTACTAGAGGATGTGCTCCCCTAGAACAAGGGAATAAACCAAGAAAGAAAAAGATGTGAGATCCAGAAAATGGGATCCAAGCGAAGGAAGGCCTAGCAGAGGGTGAAGGGGGACCCCAAAATCCCAGCTGTGCAGCAGGTCCAGAGGTCCAGGAGCCCAAGCCTAGGGCGGGACCAGAGGCTCTGGAGAGGTGTCTGCACGAATTTGAAATCGGAGAGTACCTTTTCCATTGGAACAATGCCAGAGGAGATTGATGGAGTTTAAAGTGAGTTTGGGATTGGATTAGCAACAAGCTTGTAGAAAATGAAGCAAATCAAGAAACAAGGCAATGATTAGTTCGAAGGAAAACAAAAATACTGTGCTGGAAAGAAAAAGGAAATTCTAGCAGACTATGTGGCTCAGCCATGAAGAACTTTTACATAGACTTAGCAATGCAAACTCCGAAAGTTCTTCATTCAAAATTAAAATCTTAACTGTATGTTAAGAGGAGAGGGAAAAGGCGGTGGGAAGGGGGAAGGGATGGGTGGGGGAGAGCTGTTTATTGTGTGCCTCTTCACATTCATTGGTGAACCACGGGTGTGATTTTTCTAAACTGAAACAGGTTTTTAATGAGAATTATTTTATGATTCATTATTTTAATGAGAATTATTTTCAACAGCTGATTTCCAAAAAATATACTTTATTCCTCTCTTTGTTTCCTCTTCAGAAATTAAAACACAGAGCACGGGGTTGTTCACCTGATATCAGACAAATAGACCTTGATGTCAACCGTACATTTCGGGACCATATTATGTTTAGAGACAGATACGGTGTTAAGTAAGTAAACTTTAAGTTATGAAATATAAATAGCATTTGTAAATAGTGTTTACTAAAGTCTTTGTTAACTTAAAACATGAGTAAGTAGAATGTCTTACATAAACTATAATTTTGATGCAGGTCCTAAAGGTTTAAGCTTTTGCAGATCATTTGGTCCATGTTGTGTGAAACCTAGGATCTAGGTTAACTTAAATTTTTAACCTTTGACATAGTGGATGCTATACAGTTGATAAAGAGTCATTTTATGATCTGGGAATTCTTAAAAATGTAGTGACTACTTTTATCAAAATCCTAGTAAAGAAATTGGAGATTGTGTTAGTTTTTGAGAGCCATGATCCCTAGAAACTTGACCCCAGTGCATAGCTGGAACTACAAAAAAAAAAAAGAAAGAAGAATGAATGAATGAAATGAGAATTCCGGTTTATGAATGAGAGGTATAGTTTTGTTGACATCTGTATTGGCTAAGTTCAACAGGAGAAACAGAAACCAGTAAGACCTGTGTTTTCAGAGATTTATTGGGGAGGAATCAACTTGGTAGTGGGGGCTGACTAGGCAAGTCCCATATCTGGAGGACAGGCCAACAGGAAGGACAGTCTGGAACTCCTGAGCACAGGAAGAGCCTCCCCAGGGAGGCCTCACATCTGCTCTTACATCCTTTCCTGTGATTGAATCAGACCCACCAAGATTGTTGAGGGTAACCTCTCCTACTTAAAGTCAAGTGCTCATGGATCTTAATCACGCCTACAGAATGCCTTTCTCTTTTCTTTTCTTTTCTTTTCTTTTCTTTTTTTTTTTTAAAGCAATGTATGGATTAGCTTTTAGATATGTGGGGGTTGTAGCCTAGCCAAGATGACACCCGTGGTGTACTGATCATTACAGTACATCCTTGTCCACTCAGTTTCCAGATACGGATAATAGAAGGTCATACTTTTGCCTAACATGAGACAACTCTTTTGCCTAGGACTGAAACTAGGCTAACCCTTTCCCCACAAGAGGATGCAAAGTCCTTGGTGATGTTTACTCTTTGCTTTGATATTCTAAAGCCAAAATACTGCAAGATAAAACTCTTTGCTTTGATATTCTAAAACCAAAAGACTACAAGATAAAAATTAACCGTTAATAATTTAATATAGCTAATATGTTAGATGAAAAGGGAAAAGGAAGGAAGAAAATCAAAATATTTTTAAATACATATATATGAACATAGTCATACCAAAATAAGGAAGAAATGCTCATAACAATTATAATCATCATTTCTGTGGCTGGGCACATAGTTACTGATTTCTACTACCTGTTTCGTATTCCCTTTGCCCTCCACAGGCACCTCAGTTGGTCATGGTTCTCTACCTGGTGGGGTGACCTGAATTTAATTCTGGACCATTAGCAGTCTTGCCTGAATCAGATTGCTGTAGTTTTCCATTGACTTTAATCACAAGGCTTAGCTATACAAGAGAAACCCTAAGTATTTTCCTGCCTTCTAGGCCCACTCTTTCTTACTCTTATTATGTAGTAGCAACTCAGTTTCTCCTTAGTACTCAGGATCAGTTGCTTCAACCCATACGGTCACCTCCTTCTTTGCTTATTGATTCAGAGGCACGAGGAGCCCAATGTGATTGGGTAGAAATCTCAATTTCTAGTTCAGTGGAATCATCATGTCTCCTGGTGGAAACATTTCTCCTTTTGGAACAAGGGACTCCTAGACCAGTAGAACTTAAGGCTGATAGGATGGGAAGCAAACATTTTGCTGGTGGACTACTAGAGATAATAGTGGGTAGAGTCATCCCCATTTGTGGCCCTTGAATCTTGGACCCCAGATTTGGCTTTAGGAGAGAGAGCAGAAGATATTGGAGGCAGAGTGTGAGCATATACAGCCTCCCAGATGATGTTGCCCCCGCCTGGCAACATTTTACCTTTCTGCCATGTAACTGAGGCTTTACAAGACCTCCATAGTTCTGCCAAGCTGACTGCTCCTATGGCGATGATTTTATATTGAGAATAGTTCAGTGAAGGAGGGCAACAAATTTAAGAGATTGTGAAGCCCTTTGTGATTTTTGCTATAAATTCTATCAGAATGAATGTCAGGGGCATCTGGGTGGCTCAGTCAGTTGAGTGTCTGACTTGATTTTGGCTCAGGGTTGTGAGATTGAGCCCCTCATAGCACTCTGTGCTGGGTGTGGTACCTGCTTGAGATTCTCTCTCTCCCTCTGCTCCTCCAGCCCTTAAAAAAAAAAAACAAAAAGAACGAATGTAATCTAACCTTAAATATAGACTGTATAGAGTATTGCTTACATTTGAGCTTGGGATCTTCTTTATTACACTAGTACTTTTGTTTGGATTATCTATTTTCAGGCAAACATTTTTTTAAGTTTATAATTTTTAAAAATATATGAAATAACTGAAATATATTCATTATAAACTTTCTTTTCTCTAGGCAACAGTCCTTATTCCATGTTCTTGCTGCATATTCTATTTATAACACGGTAAGTCAGATCATACCCAACCACGGCTCTTTGAGTTGTTTTCTGAGAAACTGGAGGAACTCTTTGGGCACCCCCTCCTTCTGTAGATCTTTCCAAGGCTCCTCTGGTGACCCTGGGATCTTAGAACCAATTCAGAAATGGGAAAAACCACTGTATGCCAGTGACTCATTTTTCACCCTCTTCTGAATTGTTTTGTTATGGTGTTTTTCTTGTTTTTATTTTACATAATAGCTCTAAGAATGAGTAGTGCTAGAAGTTTAGGAAGTTGGTGGGCAGATTAATTTTTGCTCGACCCTTGCTCACCCTTCAATACCTCTAGGAGGTTGTGTTTTGGGGTCACATTTTCACTCGGTGAGGTCCAAACAGGAGATCATGTGTACCTACTTGCTAAACCTAGGAGTAGGCTGAAAGTAAACTTTTTGGTAATGGAACATGTTGTTCTTAATGTACCTATCACTCAGTGTGAGGTGGTAATTTGGGGAAAGATCACTTAGTGTTGGACCTAATGATGTTAAATGCTTGTTGACTAGGTTCTAGGGAGGACAACCTTGAACCTTGGGTGTGTAATTTCTATTAAAACCTTTAAGTTTCGAGAAATTTCAAACTAGGGCAAGTTAAAAAAGAGTTTATTAAAGGCCTTTTCATAGAAATGAAGCAATAGTTGGGTTTCATGGAAATTGGAGCTGGAAAGTGAGAAGTCTTCACTGAGAAAGAGCTACACTTTCTAGCTCTTCTACTCTGGGACCACATAGTAACTAATTATCTCTGTAAAC
This sequence comes from Canis aureus, assembly GCF_053574225.1. Lineage (NCBI taxonomy): Eukaryota > Metazoa > Chordata > Mammalia > Carnivora > Canidae > Canis > Canis aureus. The sequence continues at coordinate 25,555,941 of NC_135615.1, forward strand.
TGTTTGTTCCACTGTTTCTCTCTTCATATTGCTTTCTCTGCCTACTTTTCAGTTTTCCCATTGGCTAAAATGCCCACACAGACTTAATACGACCATTCTGTTTAAATGCATCTCACCGTCTGATTACAGATATCTTGGGGCGAGTATGTGATTAGTCCGTGCAGCCGATTAACTGTTCCCTTGGGGTCAGGTGACCTCTTCTCCTCCATCAGGCCCAGTTCATATGGCACAAGCAGGGAATTTGGGGAGAGTAGGCAGTTCTCAGAGAAGGGGCATAGACTGCCTGGGTATCCTAAAATGTGTCTCTCTCAGGCCAGGAAATCTACAGGAGACAAGACAGCAACTTGGGAAGGGAACTGTAGGAGGAGAGAAATTTGCCAGCATTTGAACAAAGAGGAGGAATATTGAACTGAGAATAACATAAAAAGGAAAAATAAACTATTAGTGCTCTTTACAGAAGCTATAGTGGTATTGAATAGGGCACAGTAAAAATACATACAGCTTTATACTTTGTCCACACTTCTACATTTATTCTTGAATACCAATTTATTTTTATAGTATATAGCTTAATATCATAAAAAATGCAATCTTTGTAGAATTGCCCATTATTTAATGTGTTTAGGCATTTTCTGATTATTTTGTAGGGCAGGTTTTTGTATGTGCATATGCATATAATTGGATCTTAAAATACCTGGTTTCTTTGTTCTCATTTATCTTCAGGAAGTTGGATACTGTCAGGGGATGAGCCAGATCACAGCTTTGCTCCTTATGTATATGAATGAAGAAGATGCCTTCTGGGCCCTGGTCAAACTATTCTCAGGCCCCAAACATGCCATGCATGGTAAGAAAACCCTATAGTTTACCAAAAACAATAAAAACAAGGAAGGGGAAAAAAAGGTAAATTAAAGCAAAGTCAAACTTTGGAAGATGCTTGGTAGTGTTAAGTATAGAAACAATGTCTGAGGGCTTGTTCGGTCAGTTAGTGTTTGTGAGTCATTTCTTATGTCCTCCTTCTTTATTGAACATTGCTAAGCTTTTCTGTTCACATTTATATGCCTTTATTTTTACCTCAGGGTATACTATTGGCATTTTGAAATTTCTTCCTTACTTGCCCCCGGTCAGAAGAAACTAATTTAATTTAGGTTTGGAGCAATTTAGGAAACGCTGTATTACTGGGAGAAATATAGGATGCCTTTGACCAAAACCTTAGACTATCATACAGTTATCATTTCAGTGAAATGGTGTTTTGGTTCTTTTAGCTAAAATGGATTCCATTTTATGATAAAAGGCTGCTGATAACATGTTGTAGTTACTTCATTATCTCAAAACTTGCATGAGTTTTTGGTTTTCAAATTAGAAGATTGTTTTTAATAACCTTTCCTTTGTATCTGCCAAGCATATACAAGAAACTTTATAGAGTTTGGTTTGCATCTTGGTAATAAAAATGGCATTTGCCCATTTCGTGCAAAATTATCTTCCCAGTGCCACCCATGTAATAATACCAAATTAAAAACAAATTTTTAACACAAGTCACTCTAAGAATAGATCATCTAAGTTCTGTTTGTGAATAAGTTTTATGTGGTGAGGAACCCACCTCATGTTTATTTTTATTTTTTATTTTTTTAAAGATTTTATTTATTCATGAGAGACAGAGAGAGAGAGAGAGAGAGAGAGAGAGAGAGGCAGAGACACAGGCAGAGAGAGAAGCAGGCTCCATGCAGGGAGCCCAATGTAGGACTCAATCTTGGGTCTCGGGGATCACATCCTGGGCTGCAGGTGGCACTAAACTGCTGCGTCACCAGGGCTGCCCCCGCCTCATGTTTAAAGTGATATTTTAACATTTTCAGAATTATGATTATAGTCTATTAATTTACACATTCTTACCATGTAGTTTTTGTGGTGGTATTTTGTGTGTGTGTGTGTGTGTGTGTGTGTGTGTTTGTGCAATGCGCCCATGTGGACGTGCACAGATTGGACCATCTCCCTTACTTTTCCTTGTGAATATTTTTTTTTAAATGAATACTATTACTAATGATAACTGTTTCTGGACACTTTGGATCCCATCAAGAGCCTCCAAAAGTAAAACGCAGTATATCAGACTGCCATCCAACACGCAGTATCATTTGAAAAGACATCTTGAAAAAAAATTACTTTCCCTCATCCATCTCTATTTTGCTTCACCAGGGAATGGTGTTGCTGATCTGTGTTGAAGTACAAAGTGATGTTACAGTTTCAGTAGTATGTAATTCCGTGGAAGACTGCCCAACTCTAAGAAAGTCATTTCTTTTGAACATACCTGATAGCTTACTTTCAGCAATTGTCACCAGTCTAATCTATAAAGAAATATTAATTTTACTATCCTTATATTTGCATTTACTGTGCAGTTTAGGTCATTATTTTGGTTAAGTTTGTATTTAGAGATATTTGTAGATCTGCCTATGGAATTTTATCACTGAAAGTTGCCTCAGTTCTTTGCATCCCCTACATGATACTGACGTCATTTATAAATGTACAAAATAAAGTGAGGGCTGAAGAAAATGAGATTTTAAAATATCAAGTCTGGGATATCACGAAGAAGTGAAGTAATGTTAGTTATCTTAGCATCCTTGAGTGAGTGTTTATTACTGAGGGGCATTACCTTTTTCAAAATGAGACTTTTTCTTGAAGTTCTTCTAATTGCCGTTCCTATCACAATTGACCAGGAGAATGGCACAGATAGATATACTTTTTATGTTTATATACATTTCCTGGAAAATGTTACTATGGGAGGAATAGAATCTCTATCTCTGGAAATATTCACACACATAAGTATGTTCCTTGGGTTCTTGGAGGAACACAGTTTCACTTTTTGGAAGCAGATGTTCTGTGGGGAAACAAATGAGACTCTAAGATCAAGTAAATCTGACAGAGTGAGTTAAACAAAGTTTTAGTTTGTAAAACATGTTAGAAACATTGAGAAGCCCATATCATTATGAACATGCCAGAAGGGTTTGTGGAGCACACAGTACTTCCTCTGGATTCTTTTTAAAAAACATAAGATATCTATTAATTAAGTTACACAAATCCCGGGTTGGAAGGAGAAATGATAAAAATCTGTTGAGTATACATCCTTTTTATTGGAAGAAATAAAAAGAATATCTGAAAGGAAACTTGTAAATAAGAATAAATGTGAAGTTCCACGAATTAGATGCACAAAATCAGTACTCAATCGATCAGTACTATTTATAATTACTTACTTCCTAGAAATCTTATAGACTATGTTGTATAATGAGATGGGATAAATTACAGTTTCTGATTTAACATTGATCATACTGTGCCAGTATGTCTTAGCTGATGTCAAATATCACAGAAGGGACTAAAAAGTGATAAAAACTTTGGAAGGACAATATTAATGAAGCTAGAGTAACCCTGAAAAAAGCAATAAAATGTTGGTTATGTAGCATAATGATAGTAAAACAAAAGTCCTCAAGATTTTAGAATAGCTCATAAAACATTTGCACATTTAAGATATGCTTTAAGATCTTTAAGAGAATAGACAATCCTGATAAATGGCTTCTGTTTTCATTTTTTTTAGTTTCTAAGTTTTTCTCTAATTCAGAAATATTCTGCCCTCCTTTGTATTTTTACAAAGTTACAGGAGCTCTTTAGCAAACAAGTACAAAACTGCAAGTTTTTTTTACCCGGAGCTCACACTCAATTATTTCCTTGATGGGGAGGACAAGTATGTTAGTAACTATTGGAGTTTTGTTGTTGCAGACAGTTAAAAATGAAAGAAATGAGTTATATTTTAAAAGAGGGGTTTTGTTGCTATTGTTTATGAAATACTGTTTTTATGTTTGTATTCTAGGCTTTTTTGTTCAAGGTTTTCCTAAACTCTTGAGGTTTCAAGAACATCATGAAAAAATACTGAATAAGTTTCTATCCAAGCTTAAGCAACACTTGGTAGGTAGATGTAACATTGACTTATGCCCACTTACACCAAGAATAAAGCTGGAAGAATTGAGTGCAGCCTTCGGTCCCAATTGCTTTATTGATGTGCTGTGTTGCCCATTTCATTTACTATACAGTTATAATTCCTAGGTGTTTCAAGAGCATGAGATTTGTGAAATTTAGTACTGATGAACCATCACAGCCCTAACTCGTAGGATCAAACCACTTCTTTGCAGAGGATATATACAAATAGTACAGTTTTTAAAGATATATAATTTCTTAGTAATTTTGGAGGCTGTTTTATTGCACCAAAAGGACTTTAAGGGTCATACAAACTCGTCCTTAGTGAACCATATACATGCTGTACTATAAAGCATGATAATTTAGTGAACAGAGGTACTTGCCTGTAAAATACATCGTAGAGAATCAAAATGTTGTATTACAATCCTATAGAAGAAGGATTTATTCCTAAGGTGATTTCCAAAGTGAGATTGAAGGAGAAAGCTAGGGTGAGGAGAAAAACCTAGAAATACTCCAGCATGCAAAAAGATTTGGAATGAAACAGTTTTATGTTTAGCTTTGACAGCTACCTCCAACAGCTTTCCTAACTCTGAGTATTAGATTGTCATATTTTGTTTGCTGCAATCCAGAAATTTGAAGTCTTTGTATTTTTCAGGATTCTCAAGAAATCTATACAAGTTTTTACACAATGAAATGGTTTTTTCAATGTTTCCTTGATCGTGTGAGTATTTATTTACAAAACCATCATAGAATTATAAATACCAGGTGAGGGTGAACTGTTAATCTTATCTCTGTTTTGTTTTTAATTACAGACTCCCTTTACACTAAACCTCAGAATATGGGATATCTACATCTTTGAAGGAGAACGAGTTCTTACCGCCATGTCTTACACAATCTTAAAATTACACAAAAGTAAGGAAATGTTTAAGTATAAAGATTTCACAGAGATCAAGGCTTGATTTAACTCTGATTTCTTATTCTTCACCTGACTTCAGATTCATTTTCTTTTAGGGATAGATTTTAAAAAATCTTGAAAGTCAATCATGTTCAGTTGGTAATTGGCTTCCATTGGTTCTTCCTCATGTCTAGAAGCCAATTACATTGCAGGGGTGTTGTTTTTTTTTTTCCCAATTTCAGTTTCATTTTCCCACTTAAGTAGTAGAATACAAAAGTTGGTTTCACTAATGATATTATTCTTACTATTTGTTCCCACATTCCTAATATTGCTTTTCATCATTATGAATCTCTGGTTTATAATCAGAGAAGAGAGAAACCAAAGAAACCAGGCCCTTAGTTAAAAAGTCCAGTTATATTTTCCATCACTGTTTCCTCCATCCAGGAAAAAAAACCACTCAGCTCCAAGCTGTAGACCAGAGATGGGGAACCTTCTGCTCATCTCTCTGCTTGACTTGCATCGTGGCCTCTGGGGCAAGTACAGTCACTGTCTCTGGTTGTTTAAATGCAACAAAGCTTTAAAAGAGTCTTCAGCTGCAGTATTTCAAGAGTTCTATAAACTTGGCATACAGTGCCTTACTTTAAAATCAAGAAATGAGAGTTTTCTTCTTGAATATGAAGAACCTTATTCATCTTAAAGCCTCAGTTCAGCCTTTAAAATTACAACAACTCCTAGTAACTCTTCTTGTAACTCTGCAGGGAGGAGAATCATTGAGAGCTTGAGAACTTCACAGAGCACTTCCAGTCTAGGTCTTACAACATAGGTTCACATTCATTGATCATTCTCCTTTCTTAGGTTATTCTTGCATGACTCATCTGTTCAACTTCCCAACTAAATTATAAGCTAATTGAGTATTTGGGGTCATGTTTTGTGAGGTTTTTTTCCCTGCTGTGCTTTGGCGTTGTTCTAAGTGCATTTTAGGTATTTTTAGTTATTTGATTGCTTACTTGAAAAGCATGACTTTGGATTATCCAAACTTTAGAGAGAAATGAAAACTCCCTGTAAAATCAGATTTGTATTGTTTATCCTGAAAGATAAGGAATCAGAGATGCTGTGATTCATTTCCCTTATACCCAATCCTCACACCTCCAGCACACAAACCACAGCACCTAGAGAACTGCTTCCCAAGACCCACCTCCTCCTCTTCTCTTTCCCTCCCCTGACCCTCCTATCCTCCCCACATCTTTTCTTTCTGGATTACGAACTGACCAAGATGTGGAACAAAAGTATATTTCTTTATTAAAATATGTATGTATTGATTTAATGTTCACAAAACAGCGAAAAAGTGGAAATACGATGTTTTATTTCTCCATAGCTCTGTTCTCTGTCCTAAATTATGTTTTATTTATATGAATCTTGATTAACCTTGGCAGGTGAAAAGTTTCTTCACCTTTGCAAATAAACTTTAAAGCATAATACCTACTTTATATCCTGTCATATCACCAGACTAAATAGCTGTTGGAAAAAATGTGTCTGCTGCTATTTGTTTTTTTTTCTGTTGGGAAGACGAAGCTCAAGGTCTTGTATGAAGTTTCTTCACCACCATATGAAGCTTCAAAAACTGTGTCTGGGCACCTTAACCAGTAGTTAGCTAAAGCTCCTAAGATTTTGTTCTTGTTTTTTCCTGGTTGCCTTAACAATATTTCGAGACATTTATTATGGGAGATTTATCACACACTGGTTTTAAATTTTAAAAAAATTACTAATAACTTAAATGTCCAGTATTAGAAGACTAATTTAAGTGGATTACAGTACATTATAGTATATCTGATGGACTCAAAGTATAGTTTTTTGAATTGATACTTGTGTACACACATCTACTTGTAGGGCAGTGGCTGGCTAGTAGGATCATAGCTGACTTTTGCTTTCTACTTTGTAATCTGAATTGTTTTAAATAAAACTAATTTTGTAAGTAGAAATAAAAATCAAGTTAGTAATCCAGATTTTTTTGGAAATTCTGTAACTGTAAAAATAGATTTGAAATGCGTTTGCCTATGAGAGGTAAAACACCATGACAGTAAAACAAAAGCCCTCATGTCAAGTGCTTGCTCTGGGTTCATATTAATGTCTAAGGTGTGATATTCTTAAATGAACTGATGAAATGGTATTTAGCAGTAATTTACTTCTCCCTGTCTTCCCAAAGAGTAGATGTGACTGCTTGGATATCAGAAAATACTTTTATCTTACTGAGTGTCAGTGATATTCACAGTGCTATGTGTAAGTTGAATGCCGTGCCCATTTTAAAAAATACTGCACCAGAATAGAATACATTACCTTCTCACCCTGAAGTGACTTTTGACTCAGCATCTGTATTTTTCTCATTTTTTTCTTAGAACATCTAATGAAGTTGTCTATGGAAGAACTTGTAGAATTTCTTCAGGAGACTCTGGCAAAGGATTTTTTCTTCGAAGATGACTTTGTAATAGAGCAACTTCAGATTTCTATGGTAGAACTAAAGCGTGCAAAATTAGACCTTCCAGAACCTGGTAAGAAATATTCAGACACTTTCTATCTAAGTCATAATTAACGTTGGGAAATGGCGCACAGAACACGGGCCATTTCTGTTTCAGAACATAAGCATTATGGTGTACTCGTGATATCAGGCAAGCTGCTATGGCTTTGTGCTTATTTTAAGAAAAAGCAAATAAATGCATTAATGAAATCTGCTTCTCCTACCTAATAGAATATCCTATCTCTACTTAAATTTAGAAGGTTGGATGGCAAATAACACTGATCAGGAGAAGTAATCGTGGCGCTTTAAATGAGCATTAAACAATGACCTTTACTTTCATCATCTCATTTGTAAAACCATAGCAGAGAAAGTAAGAGATCCATTTTGTAGAAGAGGAGGACACGCATGCTGAAGAGCTTCTGTCTGAAGCTATAGAACCAGCTGAGGGTGTTCTCTTGACACTGGAGTCCAGGCTTTCTGACTGCTCTCCAGGGCTCGTTGCAGTGTGGATAATATATTTTGTTTGCTTATTTCAAAACCTCTCCTAGCACCTCCATGTAGATTTTCTGTGAGGCCCTGTGCGGGAGATTGGGCAACTGAAGAGAAGGGCATGCTTCTTGTCTTAAGGTGCCCACAGGCCAGACAGAATTTATATAACTGATAACAAATGAACTGTAAATAAATAGGATAAATTGGAGAAGGATCAAAGGAAGGGTAGAATGAGAGGGAAGAAAAAAGAAAATGTGGAAAATCACAGCAGGAATAACTCAAGAGTTTTGACCAGATATGATTTGACAATGAATGGTTTCCAGAGAAAAAGTCATTATCTGCCTGTTTCCTTTCTTGTGTTTTTTCCAGTGGCTGGGTGTGGTAAGGCAATAGGGAAGTGGAAGAGCATGTTTGAGAGGTGAAAAGTAACATTACCTGTTAGGCCCTCAGGTAGAGTTGAGGTAACATTTCCCCATCAGTGTGGCACGTATTTGGATGTCTTCTTGGATGTGTCCGTACAGAACAAGCAGATACACATTCATGGAAAGCACATCTTCTTCCCTTTGGTAAAAACCAAGATGCTATGCTTTTAGTTACTTCGTTTTGAGGGGTCTAGTCAATGTTTCTCTTGAGTTTGTTCTGGATCATCAAGATTCACTAGAAAACAAACTGTTGGGATCCCTGAGTAGCTCAGCGGTTCTGCGCCTGCCTTCGGCTCAGGGCGTGATCCTGGAGTCCCGGGATCGAGTCCCACATCAGGCTCCTTGCATGGAGCCTGCTTCTCTCTCTGCCTGTGTCTCTGCCTCTCTCTCTCTCTCTCTCTCTCTCTGTCTCTCTGTCTCTCTCTCTCTCTCTGTTTCTCATGAATAAATGAATAAAATCTTAAAAAAAAAAAAAAGAAAACAAACTGTCACAGCAATGATTGATTGTGGTCAGAAGCCTTGTAAAGCCATCACCTTTGCAAAGTGAGGACACCCCTTTTGTGTTCAGTGTCCATTCCCTGTTGGTTCTTTACCATAGCAGGGAGCACCCGCAGGACAACAGTGGCTAAGTGTATTCTTACCATTTTAGCATTTATTTCAAAGTATCTTGCTTTTTTTAAAAAAGAGTCAAGACAAGTGTAATAAAAGACCTATATAGAGAAAATATATATAGTAGAACTATTTAAACATGAGAATAAAATATTGCAGAATAGGATGACTTAGGGTCTAATAGCAGCTATTATAGAATGCTTAGGATGGGCCACAGGCTACATGCATTATCTCGTTTAATCCCTAAAACTAGCTCTGAAAAAGTACTCACCCTCCTTTTATATTGAATAAACTTAGTAATAATAGTTTGTAAGATCTTCTTACTTGGAAATAGTAGAATGGAAATAGTAGAATGGGATCGGGGGGAGGCGTGGATAAAGGAGAGGGAAAGATAAATAATACCAGGCACATTGGCTAAAGTTTGCTTTAATCAGACTGAGAGTTAGTGGAAAGTGGTGAGGTGGCTCTGTAATTTGTAGGACAATAATCTGCCTTTCATCTGTATTTCTACTGTTAAACATTTACTTTCTGGGCTTTGTGCTCTACAGCCTGCCCTGTGTTATCCTCTTTAAATTATTGCAAGCTGTATATGGAACATTAAGGTAATTAAGATAATTAAATTGTCACCGTAGCAAGAAGTTTTAACATCCTATCTATCATCTTAAAAACACACATGAGCATGTTATTTCTTTGTGGCTCCTTATGAGCTGCCCTAGTTTGCAGTATGTTTTCCCAGACCCCCACACAACGCATGGTATTTTAAATTGCTAATTTTTTTTCTGGTTGGTTATAGTCTTCCATTGTTTTGATTCTCATTTCTTTAATTTTGATTGAGTGTCTTTTATTTTTATTGGGCATTTTAGTTTCTTTTTCAGTAAACTTTCCCTGTTCATCTGCTGCCCATTTTTCTATTGCTGTATTCATGTACATTGTTCCTAACTAAAGAAATTGGCCAGTTTATTGTATGTGTTGTAGATATTTTTAATATAGAATTTTTTTTTTATTTTATTTTAGTCTTGGGATACCTGGGTGGTTCAGCGATTGAGCATCTGCCTTTGGATCAGGGCATGATCCTGGGTCTTGGATCGAGTCCCACATCAGGTTCCCTGCGAGGAGCCTACCTCTCCCTTTATCTGTCTCTACCTCTTTCTGTGTGTCTCATAAATAAATAAATAAAATCTTAAAAAATTAATCAGTCTTTATGACATCTCACTTCTCTGTCTTGGGTAAAGAATTTTCCACCTGCTGACTGAAAAAGTTTTTGGTTACCTATATTTTCTCCTGCAACTTTTATGTTGGCTTTTTTTGTGCTTAAATCTTTTCCCATCTAGAATTCCTTTTGGTTTAAGGGAAGAGTTTTAAGGATGTGTTTTTAATTTCCACAAATTTGTGAATTTTCCAATTTTACTTCTGTTGATTGACTTCTAACTTCCCCCTTTTGTGGTCAGAGAAAATACTTTGTAGAACATCTATCTTTTAAAATCTGTTGAGACTCAATTTGTGACCTAATATATGGTGTATCCTAGAAAATGTTACAACTGCACTTGAGAAGAATGTGTGTGCTGTTGTTGGGTAGAGAGTCCTGTTAATTCTCTTGGATCCAGTTGGTTTATTGTGTGGTTTATGTCCTCTGTGTCCTCATCTTCTGCCTGGTTCTGTCCTTTACTGTGGGACAGGTATTGAAGTTTCCAGCTATTATTGTGGAACTATTTCTCCCTTCAATTCTGTCCATTTGTCTAACACATATTTTGATGGTCTATTATTAGGTTCATACATGTTTGCTGTTTTTATATCTGCTTGCTGTATTGAACCTTTTATTAATATATAATGCCCCCTTTTTTGTCTCATAGCCTTTTTTAGATTTATAGTCTGTTTTGTCTGATTTAGTATAGCTGCCCCAACTCCCTTTTGTTACTGTTTGCTTGGAATGTCTTTTTTCATCCCTTCACTTTCCATCGGGTGTCTTTTATTGTTGTTGTTGTTGGTGGTGGTGGTGATGCTGTCGTCTTTTGATGTAAAGTGAGTCTCCTGAAGGTAACATACAGTTGGATTATGTGTCTTTTTACCCATTCTGCCAATCACTGTCTTTCGATTTGAAAGTTTAAACCATTTACTTTTAAAGTAATTACGGATAAGGAAGGACTTCTGTCATTTTACTATTTGTCTTTTTTTTTATACTTTATAGAATTTTGTCCTTTATTTCTTAGATTACTATCTTACTTTCCATTTGGTTAATTTTTTTATTGTGAAACGTTTAAATTACTTCTTTTCTTCTGTGTATATTCTATACCTGTGTGTGTGTGTGTGTTTAAAGCATTATGTTTAACATCCTAAAGTCATAAGTCTCTAATTTGGATTTGGATGAACTTCAATAACATATGAAAGCTCTGCTCCTTTACAGCTCAGCTCCATCCCCAGCCCTTTCAGTTAATGTCCCCAAATGACATCTTTATACAGTCTGTGCCTAAAAACATAAAGTAATAATTCTTTTAAATGCATTAGTCTCTTAAATGATGGAGAAAACAAAATGTGGAGTTATAAACCAAAGGTACAACAATACATGTTTTTAGACAAATAATTAAAAAAAAACTATTATTCTCTTAACTCATATAGAAAAACAGAAGTGAAGTTAAACACAAAAACAAATCATTGTTACAGTGATATTAGCTTTTATAATTCCCCATGTATTTACCTGTCTTGTGATCCTTATTTCTTTTTACACTTTTGAATTTCTGTGTAATATCCTTTCATTTCACCCTGCATCCTTGAGCATTTCTTTCTCGCCTTTCTTTTTCTTTCTCGCCTCTCCCTCGATTTTTTTTGTTTTTTAAGATTTTATTTATTTATTCATGAGAGACACACAGAGAGGCAGAGACATAGGCAGAGGGAGAAGCAGGCTCCCTGTGGGGAGCCCAAAACAAAGCAGGATCACCACCTGAGGCAAAGGCAGACACTCAACCACTGAGTCACCCGGGTGCTCCTCCCTCCACTTTTGTTTATCTGGGAATGTCTTAAATTTTCCCTCACTTTTGAAGGACAGTTTTACCAGATACAGGATTCTTGGTTGATAGTTTTTTTTTCCTTTTTAATGCTCTGAATATATTGGCTGACTGCCTTCTGACCTCCAAAGTTTCTGATGAGAAATCTACTTATAACCTTATGAGGATACCTTGTATATGTCAAATTGCTTCTCTCTTACTGCTTTCATGATTCCCTTTGTCTTTTGAAAGTTTGTAATGTGTCTCCATGTGAGTTTCTTTGAGTTCATTTTACTTGAAGTTCTTTGAGCTTCCTGTATGTTTATATTCATGTCCTTAATCAAATTTGGGAAGTTTTCAGCCATAATTTTGTCAGATATTTTTTTCTGTCCTGTCTCCCTCTCCTTCTGGGACTCCTCATAATGCATATGTTTGTCTGCTTGATGGTTTCTACCATCCCTCAGGCCCTGTTCATTTTTCTTCAATCTTTCTTTTTTCTGTTCCTCAGACTTGATAGTTTCCATTGTCCTGTCTTCTAATTGGCTGGTTCTTTCTTCTACCTGCGTAAATCTGCCTTTGGATGCCTCTAGTGATTATTTAATTTCATTTATTGTACTTTTCAGCTCCAGAATTTCTTTCTGGTCTCTTTTTAAGTGTTCTCTTTATTCATACTTCTATTTTGTTCATACATGATTGTCTTGACTTTCTCCACATCTTCCTTTAGTTCTTTGAGCTTCTGTAAGACACTTTAAAGTCTTTGTCTAGTTTATCTGCCATTGGTCTTTTTCAGGGACAGTTTCTGTTGATTTATTTTTTTCTTTTGAGTGAGCCAGGCTTTCCTTTTTCTTTGTACCTCGTTTGATTTTTTGTTGTTGTTGAGAACTGAGCAATTTTTAATCTAACAATGTGGTAACTCTGGAGCTTTCTCCATTTTCCCTAGGCTTCCTGTTTTTTGTTGTATTGTTTATTTGTTTTAGTGTTATAGGCTGTGTCTGTGCCAAGGATCCACCAGAAGTGTAAACTTAAATTCTTCTCAGCACCTTTTCAGAACCTTTCCCTGAACATGTATAATCACTTTCTAATTTTCTTTATATAGGTAGTTTATAGTTTTATATATATATATATATAAATCTGTATAATTTATATATATATATAATATATATAGCATATAGTTTTTGAATGTTCTAGTCTGTAACATTTGCCCCCCTTCCCCCAGAAGAGGGGAAAAGAAGGGGAAAAGATAAAGTGGAGGAGAAAAAGGGGACTGTCCCTTGAAAGTCCCTGAAAGTTACCCAGAGGGGCTTGCAAGGGTGGAGGAGGTGCAACAAAAATGGCCTCCGCCTCTTAGTCTGCACCTCTCTGATAGAAGCATCTATCAGCAGTCAGAGCACAGCTCTCCATTATCTGGAGGACACATTTATTTTGCCCATCCTGGCTCTCCAGGCTGCATACAAACTGCTCTAGGAACAAAGTAAAGCTGCCTGCCCTATGACCAGTGGCAGGGGAGAAGTCATGGGCAGTTTCTACAGTGCTGAGAGCTGAAATTGGCCAGTATTAACTGTGGTTTCTCATTCAAGCCTTCTCCTGGCTGTTGCAAGATTTCAACATATATGAGTTATATAAAATAGTTATAGAGACAGAGTCTGCTAGTGCAGTTGCTATCTAGGGGGGGAGACATATTCCTGGGGCTTCTTAGTCTGCCATCTTCCCAGAACCCTCTCTCTTTTGCTTTATTTCTAATGTTACATAGCAAGATCGATTCCCTCACATTTTCCAAGATTCTAAATATACAGTTATCAACAAATAATAGTGTTTTTTCTTTCTTTTAAATACTTACACTTTTTATTTCTTTTTCATCTTAAGATAGTATCAAACTGTTACTGTTTTTCCAAATTACAAAAAAAGGTAGATGTTGAGGGTTTTTTTTTTTTTAATTTTATTTATTTATGATAGGCACACAGTGAGAGAGAGAGAGAGAGAGGCAGAGACATAGGCAGAGGGAGAAGCTGGCTCCATGCACCAGGAGCCTGACGTGGGATTTGGTCCCAGGTCTCCAGGATCGCGCCCTGGGCCAAAAGCAGGCGCTAAACCACTGCGCCACCCAGGGATCCCTGTTGAGGGTTTTTTAAAGGTGCTTTTTAGGCACAAATGAACTAATCTTTTTATTTTTCTTTGATAAAAACCTTTTAGTATGGTGAGTTTTATTAATGTATTTTCTAATTGTTAATCATCATCAGGCTTCTTGGATAAATTTCACTTAATTGTGATCAATTATTCTGTTAAAGTACTGATGATTTATACTTGCTAATATTTTACTTAATTTTTTTGTTGTTATTCCTATGTGTGGTTGCATTAGTTAGCCAGCACTCCTATGTATTATTAGGTTATGATGGCATCATAGTTTGGAGTTTCCTGCTTCCTCTCTTCTGGAAAATTTTATGTGGCATTTAAATTGTTCCTTAGCAGTTTAGAATACACTTATGGGGCAGCCCCAGTGGCTCAGTGGTTTAGTGCCACCTTCGGCCCAGGGCGTGATCCTGGAGACGTGGGATCGAGTCCCACATCAGGCTCCCTGCATGGAGCCTGCTTCTCCCTCTGCCTGTGTCTCTGCCTCTCTCTCTCTCTCTCTCTCTCTCTCTCTCTGTCCCATGAATAAATAAATAAAATCTTTAAAAATATATAAAAAATAAAATATACTTATGAAGGGACGCCTGGGTGGCTCAGCAGTTTAGCGCCTGCCTTTGGCCCAGGGTGTGATCCTGGGGTCCTGGGATTGAGCCCCACATCAGCTCCATGCGTGGAGCCTGCTGCTCCCTCTGTCTATGTCTCTGCCTCTCTCTCTCTGTCTCTCTTTTTCTCTCTCTCTCTCTCTCTGTCTTGAATGGATGAATAAATGAATGAGTGAATGAATGAATGAATGAATAAATAAATAAATAAATAAATGAAATCTTAAAAAAAAGAAGATTCTCTTTTAAAAAATACACTTATGAAGCTGTTTTAGTCCGATATGCTTGTTTGTGGGGAATCATTCTTTGATAACTTTATGCTTTCCTGGTTATTGGTTATTGTTTTACTTGTTTTCTGAGGTCAGGGTGAATCATTTATTTTTTTCTTAGAAAGTTGTTCACTTCAGTTTCTAAATTTATTTGTATAAAGTTTTATGGAAAGCTTTTCAAACATACACAAAAGAAAGAGCGTTAAAGCCCCCCCCCCAAGTATTTATGTATCCAATTATTATTGAATAATTTTTAAGTGAAAATAAAGATCTCATGATATTTCACCCTAAAAACTTTAGTCTCTATGTCTAAGAAGCAAGGACTTTCTCCTGGCTAACCACAGTGCCATTGTCAAACCTCATAAAATTAAGACTGTTATTCTCAACTATTCTAACACCAATTCCACATTAAAAGTTTTTCACTTAAGCCCCAAACTGTCATAGCTGTTTTCTCCACCAGGTTTTAGCCAGGGACCCATCTTGTTTGACATGCCTGATAGATCTCTTATTTGCACCAGCATTTTCCTCTTCCTTGCTTCCCACCCTTACCTTCTATTTTATTCCGTTGTGATTACATTTCCCATTGCCTTGTAGAATGAATGTCTCCTGTTTTGGAGTAGTCTAAATTTCCTTTACAGTAGTCATTTAACTGGCTCCTGTAGCCTCTATATTTTCTATGAGCTAGAAGTTAGATGTAGAGGTCTGATTAGATTCAGATTAATTAGGAGGCACATAATGACTAATTTCATTATTATCCGTGGCACTGCCTGATCTGGCTAAAAGGTAGTGAGAACCAGAGCTCTATCTTTTAAAAATAAGATTTTTTTCTTTTTTCTTTTTCTTTTTTTTTTTTTTTTTGCAAGAACTTTTCAACTAGCAAGTGATCTGTGGCATAATGTTTTTAACATTCTACAGGTATCAATTTTCCTTTGAACCTTTCCCATAATGGTTTTTAGCTTCCATGAAGAATCCTTGCCAAAAACAAGTATTTCATTACAGGTTGTAAACTATTTATTTTCAAATTCCATTATTTCTTTTACATTTATCAGCAGATTTTCTTCTGCAACAAAGAGTTCTCTCTCCTTCATCAACAGGGGCTCCTTAGTTACCCTAAGATGTATTTCCTACTGAAAAGGCATAATAAATGCTTATTAATTGTCTTCTGTTGCCATTTTTCAGAGTTTGGAGTTGATGTTCTTGATTATCTCCAGTGGCAGAAAGTGAGCTTTTGTTTTGGCTTTCTCACCGTGAATCCATGGAATTTGATATATTCTTAATGTTTCAATCAGATATAGTTATTATTGTTTTAATGCTCACATTGCATCATCCTTTTTTTTTTTTTTTTTAAGGGGCATCATCCTTAGACTGATTTCTGTGTTCCTCTGACACAACACTGATTAGTCTTTGAATATGTCCTTGCTTTTATGTGCAACAAGATATTTCTGGCTTACCCTAAAGATCTGCTATTCCTCAGGTTTATTACACAAACAATTTATGAGTATATTCTCATAAGAATTCTAGATAATCTTTGCAGTGTGTTGAGTGAAGTACGACGGCTTTCCATCACTTCAGTTTGGGGAAGATTTTTTTAGTCCTTTTCTTTTGCTTTTACATATGAACTTGTCTTTAAAGCACATAAATTTACATAAACATACACAGCTTTTTCATAGCTGTCTTTTATCAACAAATGTTTCCTTCCTTTCCTAATGTGCTGACACTGTTTATCTTTATGTCCTTGTTTGTGTTGTTAGTCTGTTTATTAGGAGTATATCAAGCCATTCCTTGGTGTCGCTGTTCCTTGATGTCGCTCACCTGATTTCCATCTGTGTCCTGTCTTACGTTGTTTCTGACTTACTGATTCTGTCCCGCCTTTCTTTTTGACCACTGCTTTACATGGGTAAAGTAGTAAGAAAGTTTCAGCTCTCAATCCCTCGATGTGAGTCAACTCTGAAGACCCCAGTTTAAATATATGTACGTTTAGTTGCCATGTAAAGTATTAAAATGACTCACCTTGTTTCCTGCATGCCCCCTAGGCTCCAAATCTCGAACTGTCCCTTGATTCTCGTCAGCCACCTTCTGTTCACAGGAGGCTGTCTGCCAGAGGCTTGGTTAGTTAGGGAAGCCGCTCTGGGTAGAAAGCCCATGTTGATCCACTCTGACTGCCCGTTCGGCCCAGCTATAGCTAATGACTGTATGACCTGGAAGAAACAAGAGCAGATTTCTCTTAGAATAACTGAGAGCCATCTTAATTTTTATCTTTTATTTTAGGCATCAGAAAACAGGAAACTTAAGGAACCTTGTTAAGAAAGGAAAGCATTTTGTTGCTTTTAGCTGTGGTACATGTCCTTTTTCATCCTTTTTTGTCTATTTAGAGCAAAACTTTGCCAGTTTCAGGGTTGCCTTTTCTCTTTTGTATGGTTTTTAATGGTGACCAGTAGTTTTGACTAGGACGTAGGAAGAAAATGTTCATTTCCCCATTTTTCCTGCATATTTCCTCTTGTAAAATGTTCAACTTTATCCCATCTTCCGAGTCTTCCAAAATCTTGTCCCCATTGCCCCTGCTTACTCGCACTCCATCCAGTGACAGTCTGTTCAGACACTGAGCTCTGTGTTTCTTTCGAGGCCCTGTCTCTACGTCTCCCTCCTCTCGCCTCCCCAGGGCATGCTGGAAGCCCTGGCTCCGGTGTTGCTCACCTCCGTGCCTTGTGGAGTGATCTTGTGAAATGGCCAGTCCTTGAAGGGCCACTTCATGCTTCGGGGAGAAGATCCAGGCCCCTGAGTTGGATCTGAGATGCTCTCCCGTCTGCCATCTGCTTGCTTTCCTATTTCCACTGGTCCCTCCTCCTCAGACACTTGTAGCATAGTGACAATAAGGGCAAACCTTGGCATCTTCTGTGATAGACTCCTCGCAGAATGCTTTCCTTACATATATGTGGCGCTTAGTTTGTTTCAACAGCCCTTTGGAATAGGCATTTGTTGCCTCAAATCTGTTAATGTCCTTGAAGAGAGTTTTTGTTTCTAAAATGAATATTTGATTTTTTTAAAGTTACAAATCCACAAACCTAGTTCTTCTTTAGTTTAATTCCACTTACAAAAGTCAGTAGACTGCTTTTAAATCTGGGAAAATTTATCATTCTCTTTTAAAGGAAATGTTAATGTTTGGTTAATGTTAATGTTCTTTAATGTTTAGTCCCACTTATAGATGAACTCCTCCAAACGCCTTAAATTGCATTTATAAATTTAATATATGCAGTTCCTTAAACATACCGACTTTTATTTTTTTAAGAGACTTTATTTATATACTTATTTATTTGGCAGAGATAGAGCAAGCATAAGCAGGGAGAAAGGGAACAGTAGACTCCCCACTGAGCAGGGAGCCCAACTTGGGGCTGGGTTCCAGGACCCTGGGATCATGACTTGAGCTGACGGCAGATGCTTCACTGACTGAGCCACCAGGTGCCCCATACATATCAACTTTTAAATTTAAAAACAAAAACTGGGATGCCTGGGTGGCTTAGCAGTTGAGCATCTGCCTTTGGCTCAGGGCGTGAACTTGGTCCAGGGATCGAGTCCTGCATCAGGCTCCCTGTGAGGAGCCTGCTTCTCCCTCTGCCTGTGTCTCTGCTTCTCTCTGTGTGTCTCTCATGAATAAATTTTTAAAATCTTTAAAAATAAATAAATATTTTAAAAAATAAAAACAAAACCTTCCCTAGTTCTTAAATAACTTCTAATGTGATAAGTTTACAAATTTGCTGAACCTTGAGTCCCTTAAAAATTTGTTACACTGGGGAGCCTGGGTGGCTCAGTGGTTGAGCGTCAGACTTTGGCTCAGGGCGTGGTCCTGGGGTTCCAGGATCGAGTCCCACAACAGGGCTCCCTGTGAGGAGCCTGTTTCTCCCTCTGCCTGTGTCTCTGCCTTCTCTCTGTGTCTCTCATGAATAAATAAATAAAATCTTTAAAAAATTTTTGTTACACCACTATTTATAAATTTCAAATCAGAAGTTCAACAGGTTTCAATTTTATAATTGAAAAAGCAACTTGGCCAGATTCTCTTAATGTTAAGTATATAAAATACTAAATATGGGCAGATTCCTTAATGCAAAAGAATTAGTCCCATGTTTAATTCTCTTAAGTTTTTCTGTACTTAGTTCTAGATCTTTATGAATGAAAAAAAATGAATTTCAAGTAAATTTGGAAGGTACTTTGTTCATCAGTTGAAATATTATGAGCCAGGACTCCAAGTGAATTTTCCTCAGTGACCAAATTCCCAGGCTGAACCACTTTTTATTATTGCTGGGTCCAGGCCCCTCAGTGGCTTAGCCACGTAGTCCAGATACTGTGGACCCCACCTGCACGCTGCCTAAGTCTTCCTTCTTGAGGAAGTCTGCAGTTTCCACCCAGGAGGCTTGGACTTTGCTTTTTTTTTTTTTTTTTTTTGTCGTTTGTTTTCACCTTTTACCTTTAAATATCTCTGAATGTGATGGAATCCTGTGTTCCTTTTTTATCTGGAAGGACCATAAATCTTACATTAAGCAGCGTCAAATTAATTTTGAATAGCTTTCATGCCCGTTCTGCCATCAGTACCAATAGTAGTAGCCTGTAGATGAGGGACTCTGGCTTCGAGGTTAATACTGCCCAAGGCCTGATTGCTGAGCCAGCGCCATATGAGCCAGCACCATATGTCACTGCAAATGGGCTGCTGCCACGGAGGGTCCTCCTGCTGTGTCTCGTGCTTCCATTTCTTTGCCTTGGGATATGCCTCTCCCCCAAGGACGCCCTGAACACTTCTCCAGGTGGCTCAGCCCTCGTCCATTCTGTTTTAGCTTTCATGACTTGGCTTAAGCATCATCTCCTCCTTCTGAAGCCTTGTCAGCCAGTCGCAGGCTCCCAAACCACAGAACTCTATCACAGGATTGTGTGCCTGATGTGCACCCAGCACTTGCTTACAGTGCTTTGCTGCTCATGTTCATGTGATGTCTGCATTGGACAGTGAGTTGTTGAGGACAGTGACCATGTCTTTGTGTCACCAGCACCTCCTTCAGTGCCTGGTGTATAATAGGCATTCCATCTATATTTTCTAATGAACAAATGAGGTTTTAATCTATTTTTATGTTATTTATTTGTTTATTTTTTAGATTTTATTTATTCATGAGAGACACAGAGAGAGGCAGAGACATAGGCAGAGGGAGAAGTAGGCTCCCTGTGGGGAGCCCGATGTGGGACTTGATCTCAGGACCCTGGGATCACCTAAACCAAGGCAGACGCTCAACCACTGAGCCATCCAGGCGTCCCTTAATCTATTTTTTAGATAATAAAAGGCTACCGTCTATAAAAGGTTAGCTAGCATGAGGCTGTTTTTTGAGGTAATGGAACTATTTTGTATCCTGATTACAAACATACCCACAAAAGAGTCAACCGTGTTTGTCAATTAAAAAAAAAATTAAAACTGTCCCACTTTTTGAGGGTTTATTTAGGTGGGTTTTCACTTTTGTTTGTATGGAGGAAACTGATATTTACACATGCTCAACAGTTTCTTACATACATATGTGAATTGAAACACTAGGAAACACAAAGTGCAGATTTGATTTGATTTGATTTGATTTTTTAAAGATTTTATTTATTTAACAAAGAGCACAACAGGCAGAGGGAGAGGGAACAAGCAGACTCCCCACTGTGCAGGGAACCCAGTGCAGGACTCAATCCCAGGACCTTGGGATCATGACCTAAGCCAAAGGCAGACATTTAACCAACTGAGCCACCCAGGCACCCTATAAGTGCAGATTTAAAAAATTATTTCAGGGGTGCCTGGGTGGCATAATCGGTTGAATGTCCACCTCTTGGTTTTGGCTCAGGTCATGATCTCAGGGTCCTGGAATTGAGACACATGGGGCTTTGCCCTCAAGGGGGGATCTGCTTGAGATTTTCTCTCCCTCTTCCCCTCCCTGCCTCCTGCTAATGTTAAATGTGTTTAAATAATTTTCTCCTTTCTGCTTACCCTGTCTTTCAAGTTTTGCCTGATGAGAAAAAAGGTCAAGCCTATGAGCAAACGACAATAATTAAACAAAAATTTTTTACTGTCGTAGCTATAAATATAGCACATCATTTCATTAAAGAAAGGAGATATGATTATTGAAGACTGTACTAATGCTTGAATTGCAAATTTTTCTGGCTAATGGTACATTAGAAAGAAAGCCATTTGATTTTTCGGATATAAATTTGAGATCACTGATTTTGTGACAATATTTTCAAACTCAATTGGACTTCGTATTTGATCTGGAGATAAGTAAGATGAGTCCCAGAATAATTTTCCTGACAACAGCCCCTACCATTTTTTACTGAAAACTTTTAGAACAGAGTACATATATTCTGTTGTTGAAATTTAAAAGAAGATGTTGCTCACAAGGGAGAGGAGAGCACTTAGAGCCCTTAGCTGTAATTCTGTGTCTCTTGGTGCCTAAAGCTGGTGGTAATGCCTGTGGTAATGCCTTCTGAGACCATTGATCAGGAAGGCTGTCATTTGGTGTAGTGTCCACTGGGTGGCGGCAGAGACCTTAGTAAGAGCAAAGATGCACAAATAAGAGGGGATTTGAGGGAGTCTCCTGGTTTTCTGGTTTTTTGTTTTTTTAAGGGATGCCTAGAGTATTCTTTTTTATTTCCTTTTCTTTTTAAAGAAAAAATGTTCAAAAACCCAACTAATAAACTTCTTTGCCTTTATTAAAATATATCAAGTTGGCATTGGCATAAAAATTCCACTTTCGATGGAACCCTGGTAAAAAATATCATTAATGTGCTATTTTCACAAAGGTGTTCCTGCTATATAGGATAGGAAATGTGTTGCTTACCTACCTTTAAGAGTCAGGCAGTAATTCTTTTAGACACCTATGTTTTCAAGGGGAAGAAGAGAATTAAATTATAAGCATGGATTTTATTGTGGGGTGATCACAGACAGTATTGTGGCTACTGAAGAGTTCAGAGTGAAAGTGTGGATGGTAAATATCAATATGTATTGCCATCTATCAGTTGGTATCCATATGTTTTGACATCAGTTATGCTTGAATCTTATAGTTACCCTTGATCACTTAGGGATGAAAGGAGATGGGTAAACTAAGCAAAGCCAAATAGAGCAGTGTTCTTGTGTGTGTGTGTGTATGTGTGTGTGTGTTGGGGGAGGGTCTCCCTTAAGGAGAGATTGTTCAAGAATGTTTCATGCTTATCTGGATCTATTTTGTGGAGAAAAGGCCAACTATTTATTAGCATATGAAAATATCATTGGTGACGGCATTTGTCCTTTTTAAGGGGTCTACATGGTCTATCTTCAGCTCAGTGAGTGTTGAATAATTCGCTTTCAGGAAGAATCACCTGAGTAACAAATGCAGAGTAGAGTTTCTTTCCAGATTTTGCAATTACCGAGGTTGGATTGCCTGGGTACAGAGTCCTCGGGTTTGGGTATTAGTGTTGGAATGGAGAGGCCTGTGCCCTGTGCAGTCTCTGTGAAATGTGAGCAAGTTCCTGCCCAGACATGAGCATCTCCAGGAAGGGAGACACTCTCCGCTCCTGGGTTCCCTATGGCTGCCTCCACTTTCTGCCCTTGGCTCCCCTTCCTGTCCTTTCTGTCATGCAGCTCCCCTCCCCTCTGCTTTCTCTCTTCATCTCCCCCTTTTCTTCTCAGGTCACTTCTTTCTGCCCCCTTGCATCCCCCTCCTCTTGAGAGAGACAGCCCTCCTGCACAGCTGATGCTGCCCCCAGGCCGAGGAACTGCACTGAGATGCAGGCAGCATGTGGACATTTGATCATTGTTGGGTCATTGATGATTCTCCCCCCAGTCAGAAGTGTCTGGTCAGTCCCAGGAACAACTTGAACATGGCCTAGCCCCACCGTGTCATCATTCAGTGGGTGTTTGTGGAAGGGGGATGCTGGTCAGGGTCCTGAGCCATGTATTGGTTACACCCGTTAGTTTGTAGGATGCCTCAGGTCACAGATTTTTAAGCCCCTCCATTTTGGAAGGCTCTTACTACCTCTTTCAAATTTATTTACCTTTTTCCATGCTTATTGAAAATCTCTCTGGGGACAGGGCCATATACTCTAAATGTCTTTCTCCACTTAAGATATTCAGCCTCTACCTGCTACAGGGCCCTAGTACCTAATGGAAGATTATCATCTAGGAGTTAATTAAATGCAGTGTCATTTTGTCTGCGCTGCATTTTTTTCCCCCTCGAAACCCTGCTACATCTAGTTTCTTAGCTGGTAGATCTTGGGTATTTATAACCGTTATGTTTCTGTACCATTTATATGATTAGTGTGTCATTACTCTAATTCATATTAATTACATGTGAATGAATGGACACTTTATCACCACCTTACTTGTAATTCCGTTACTATCTTAGATACTAGAGGTATAGGGGTAGGAAAGGGGGAGAAGTCACTTTAGGTTATTGTCTGCTTGGGGAAAGGGAGATGTGTTTTGGGCTACCATGAAAGAACGTGGAAATGCTACTTTTTTGATATTTTAGAACAGTCACAGAATGTTTTCCCCAGTGTGGGTTTGGGTCTCTTGCCCATTCAGTAAATGGAACATGTTACAGTTTTCTTTTAATTCTACTATGATGTGTAGATGCACAGAATATTAATGTCTCTTCCTTAGAAAACTTTCTGTATTGACTTGAATATAAAGTGATGTTAAATGTAAGGTGAATGCTTTCCTTACCCTTTATGTTGAACAATTAAATCTCCCATGTATGTGTGTATGACACATACCTTTCCATCTTGTTTCATGCATGAATTACCACCTTGGTCTCTCCTTTACCGATTTCTCAACCCTCTTATTCCTTCTCCTGAGAAATAATGCCTTGTACCTGTAATCCTACACTTTTACTCTGTCCTGTTAGTCTTTACCAGTATGTGCTGTTTATGTAACTAAAGAATTTCAGAATGAAAGTCTGCAGGTACTGGGATATAGGAACAGTGTGTGATACGGCCTCATTTTCCCCACAGATGTTCCATTTTCTCTCTTAGTCCTCTTTCCTCCCCACTTGCTTCCTTCCACCTCTCCCAAGGTTTTTGTTTTGTTTTTGTTTTTTTGTTGTTGTTGTTTTCATCTTTCCACTGGCTTGTGCCCTGATTAACCCCTTTCTACTCTGGCTCAGTTAGTCCAAACCTGGAATTTTGCTTAAATTCTGGGGTACACACTTAACCAAGGTCCCCTTCCATGTCCATCATTGTCAGTAAGTCAATCTAGCTTAATGTCCGTGGGAAATGCTGTGGAAGCCAACCCTAGATTGACCATCCCTAGCAATACCATGGTGGCCACGACACAAAATGGCAGATGGGAATCTGTGAAGTAATGGAACTCTCATTACCTGCAGGATCTGTTACTGCCTGTGTCTACCTCCACATTTGCTTTGTTCAGTTGTCTTTTTGATGTGGTTACATAAAGTAAATTTTAATGACTATAGTTGCTTTCATTACATGGTTGACATTTGAAAGTACACTAGGACCATAAAAGCAAATGATTATAAATAATGAAATATGTGATTTTTAACTAGCAGAAAAAGGCAATCCACAAAATTTGTGTTTAGTACAGCGAATCAGTTTTGAGATTGAGGATGTAGACTTGAGGGTAGTATCTTAGTTCGGGCTGCTTTGATGGAAATACCACAGATTGAGCGGCTCTAACAACAGAGAAATATTTTCTCGTAATTCTGGAGGTTGGGAGGTCCAAGATCAAAGTGTTGCCAAGGTTGGTTTCTTCCCTCGTTGGCTTTAGCTGGGCGTCTTCCTACCTGGTCTTCCGTCTATACCCGTCTGTGATACCCCTCTTCTTAGGAGGATGTCAGTCATGTTGGATAAGAGGCCAGTGACCTCAGGGAACCTTAATTACCATTGTAAAGGCTTTATCTCCAAATCTCGTCACATCTGAGGGATTGGGGGTTCAAGCTTCAACATATGAGTTCTCAGGGAGGACACAGGTCAGCCCATAACAATAAGGTAGTTTTTAGGCACAGATTTTGCTGAAGAAGAGAAAAAACACAAATCTGTCCTCTAGTGAATTAAACCCTGCTCTAGTGCCCAGTCCTCCTCAGAGGCCCCAGAGTGTGCAGCTCCCCACCAGGGTGAACACATCCCAGGCAG
The DNA here is from genome assembly GCF_053574225.1 of Canis aureus. NCBI lineage: Eukaryota > Metazoa > Chordata > Mammalia > Carnivora > Canidae > Canis > Canis aureus. Next base: position 25,580,920 of record NC_135615.1, read on the forward strand.
GCATTGCCAGTGCTTCACACATGTGAATCAGGCTCAGACTCTCCCTCCCTCTACGTGTCACCTGTCTTAGTATATTTGGGGAGGTGTGATGACAGAAGGTGAAGGGCTGCCCCCAACCTGGTCCAGAGTTCCCTGTCTAATCACTACACCCCCAGTGGGATGTTCCTCCCTGCTCCGCCAGGGGCCATTCCCTGCTTCACTGGTGACCACAACTGAGAGGAACCCATGGGCTTCAGTCCTTGTGGTGCAGTGTGGCTATTTTTTTTAGAAGACTCTGCAGAGGGGGCGGTAAAACCAGGGCGGATCACACATCTCTTTGTGGCCCCATCCACTGCTCCACATGAAGAGAGGTGAGGGCCCTAGTCCCATCATGAGGTCTCTACCCTCGTGACCTAATTACCCCCACAAACCTCATCTCCAAATACCATATTAGGTAGGGGAATTCCACTGTATAATTTTTGGGGGAGACATAAACATTCGGCCCATAGCAGATAGCTATGAAAGCACCTAATTACAAGAAAGTTTGGTTCTCATGGGTTGTGAAACAACACAGATGGAAACATTGAAAACAAGGTGTGAGCCTCCATGATCCAGACTAAGAGAAACATTGGATGCTTTCACCCATAGATGAACGTTCCAGGGAGGACCCGCACGTTCAAGTTGTAGCAGGAGTTCACTTTGAAGTCTGGTGTTGGGGTGCTGTTGTTTAATACCGCTATGGAGAATTTGTTAAACATTTTCAATTATTTCACATGAGCCGAAATGTCGGTGGCTCTGTCTACAGGCTGCCGAAAGCCACTGAAATGGTGGAGTAGTGGAGCAGCTTAAAGGGCTCAGCGGGAGAGTCTCTACAACTAATCCAATTTTGTCCCTGTAACAGCACATCTCGCAGGCAGGAATTAACCACTCTCTGGGTGCCCTGCTTTCTTTTTCTTTTTAATGGTTATGGTTTTCATCAGGTTCCTACTCACCCACCTGGAAAGGGCGCTGTGATGATTGGCTGATATTTTTGTCTGATGGAATACCAACCAGCCATTGAATTAGCCGCTCAGGTTACTGTGTTGTGCCCTTAGCACATTGTCAGAGTGGGAACTAAAAGAAAATTCATAAGTTCAGTTTTTCTTTTATATAGGTCTTTATATCTTCTTGATAATTTGTTGGTGTTATCTGCCTACAGGGAAGAAGGAGTTCCTGTATTTATCTGGGACTAAATGGATAATTATTTGTAGAGCTGGTAAAAGCTTTTTGGGGGACACAGATTTTAATTTTATTTTTATTGTTTTTAACCCAATAGACTGCATAACTACTTGTGAATATTCTTGACTCAGGCTGCATTCAAGTCCCCTTTCTTACCTTGAGTTTAGCTGTTTCCTATGAGACCAGCCAGATGCTGAACTGGAATTGCCTGAGACTACTTCACAAGCAACGTTATCAACATGGACAACTCTTCTCATTGCCAAGCATTTTAAAGTTTGGGTTATCACTTAAATTACCATGTCTGCATACATGGTAATCTTTTTTTTATAAAAAGAGATGAGAACAATATAGGTTACACCCTCTGTTGCTGAGCAGTCTCCAGTGCTGTGTTCTAGCCCAGAGGCCCCCTTAGCTCCGCTCCTCCCTCACGGCCTGCACCCAGCGCATGAGCAGCTGTGTGGACCTAACCGTTAACTGTGGAGGATGTGCCAGACGCAGCCCCTTCTCATTACTTCCGTGCAGAGGGCTCTGGAATTAGCTCTCCTTTGAACGGTGATTCGACTATTTACCAGCGGGAAGCCCCTGTGCATTTTTATTTCTGCCTTGGTTTCCTCCTCTGTAGAATGAGATCACAGTGGTGACCTAAGTTACACACCTGTTGCTAAATGCCGTATGTACAATTTTTGAGTGGGGGTGATGCATGGTAAGTGCGTAATGGATAGTTGCTATTACTGTTACTTTTATCATCATTAATTATTACATAACTGAAGTCCGCCCCCCTTCCCTCCGGATGAACTTGGTAAGCTAGGTATCAGATGATGTAACCCTCCTGCTGAAAAGGCCTTCATGGTTTGCAGTTAACTCAGAAAGAAATTCACAGTCCTCACCATAGTCTTCAAGACCCTGTGTGATGTGAATCTTCAGTTCCTCCAGCCTCGTCCCTGGCTGTTCTCTGTCTTCTGCTCAAGCACAAGGTGCCTTGGCTCTTGCTAGAACTCTGCTCCACTCCATCCTGCCCCACCTCAAATCACTTGAATTGCTTCTCCTGGTGCTGTCTTCCTAGCTCTGCACACCCAGCATATACGCTCCATGAAGACAGAGACTTCGTCCTTCGTGTCCTCTCCAGTTTGCCAGCACCCTGAGCAGTGCCTGGTACATAGTATTTGTGTGATACATAAGTATTTGTGGAATGGGTAAATGAACAAAACAAACTATAATCGCCAATTCTAACACTGTGTGTGCTTTCAGATGTGCAAAATAAAGAGCTTGCACAAATATTGTCAAAGTAAACTGAGATTCAGTTAAAACCATCAAAAGTATCTCTGGAATTTAATGAGTGTGGCATAAACAGCAGAACTGGAGTGAAAATACCAGGTCCTGGTTCTCAGTCAGTGTCTGCCATGAGAGATCACTTGGCTGCTCAGAGACTCGGCTTCCCGCTTCTAAAATACAGGCAGGACTAGATCTCAAACCCTCGGGCTCTGAGTAGCTGCCCAGCTGAGGGAAGAGTAAAAGGGGTGACTTTCCACTTTCATGAGAACAGTTATGCTTCTATTTTCTTTATATATTGGGGTTTTGTATGAAATTTAGTTTAAAAGTCTGCTTTTAAAAAGTTTTAAAACTACTGGACTAGAAGACCACAAAGGTTTGGAGTGCCAGGGTGGCTCAGTTGGTTGAGCATCTGACTGCTGATCTCAGTTCAGGTCTTGATCTCAGGGTCATGGGATCAAGCCTCACATTGGGGCGCCACACTGGGTGTGGAGCCTACTTAAAAAAAAGAAACAAGAAAAGAAGAGCACAAAGATCATTTTTACCTTAGTAATCCTGATCCCAGTAGCTTAATTCTTTAAAGGATGTTGCTTCTTCATTCTCTGCTCCTCCCTTCCCAAAGAACAGATCACCTAATAATTTTTTTAAGTATCTTAAAATTATGATATGTGGGTAAATAACAAAATTGTAAGACAGTATCTGTGTGCTTACCTCTCTTGTATGCATTGCTTAGCACAGTGCCTAAAGCCGAGCTCACTCAGTAAATATTGTAGATGGATGGATGGGTAGATATATGAAGAGAGTAACATTTTTCAGTGAGACTATGTTATTTTGTAATATGTGAAAAACATATTGTAAACCTTTGAATGTTTATAAGTAAAGTCTGTTGTTTTCTGTCAAGGTGATATTTATTGGATATCTACATTATAATAGATCATTTTCATTTTTTAATTTAAAAAAATTTAAGTTTTGTATTTTAATTCCAGTAGAGTTAACATACAGTGTTATATTAGCTTCAAGTATACAATATAGTGACTCAACAGTTCTGTTACTCAGGGCTCATCATGTGAGTGTCCTTAATCCCCTTCACCCATACCCACGCCTCCCCTCCCTTCTGGTAACCATCAGTTTCTTCTCCCTAGTGAAGAGTCTGTTTTGGTTTATCTCTCCTTTTTTTTCCCCTTAAACTCCACATATTAGTGAGATCCTATGGTATTTGTCTTTCACTGACTTACTTCACTTAGCCTCATACTCTCTAGCTCCGTCCATGTTGTTACAAATGGCAAGACTTCATTTTTTATGGCTGAGTAATATTCCTGTGTGTGTGTGTGTGTGTACATACACATATGAATGTATATATTTTACTACATCTTCTTTATTCATCTATCAATGGACATTTGGGCTACTTCCATATCTTCGCTATTATAAATAATGCTACAGTAAGCATGGGTGCACATATCCCTTTGAGTTAGTGGTTTTGTGTTTTTTGGGTAAATACCCAGTAGTACAATTGCTGGATCTTAGGGTAGTTCTACTTTTTACTTTTTGGGGAACCTCGGTGCTGTTTTCCACATGGCTGCACCAGTTTGCATTCCCACCAACAGTGGGTTCCTTTTATCCCCACATCCTCACCAACACTTACTCTTTGTTGTGTTTCATTTTAGCCATTCTGACAGGTGTGAGGTGACATCTCATTGTAGTTTTGATTTGCATTTCTCTGATGCTTAGTGATGTTGAGCATCTTTTCATGTGTCTCTTGGCCATCTGTGTGTCTTCTTTGAAGAAATGTCTGCTCATGCCTGCTGCCCACTTTTAAATTGGATTATTTGTTTTTTTGAGTATTGAGTTGACTAAATTCTTTATAGATTTTGGATACTAACTCTTTATCTGATATGTCACTTGCAAATATCTTCTCCTGTTTTGTGGGTTGCCTTTTAGTTTTGTTGATTATTTCCTTCTCCATGCAGAAACTTCTTATTTTGATGTAGTCCTGATAGTTTTGTTTCCTGGGTCTGCTTGAGCAGACATATCTAGAAAAATGTTGCTATAGTCAAATGTCAGAGATATTACTTCTTATGTTCTCTTCTAGGACTTTTATGATCTCATGTCTTACATTTAGGTATTTAATCCATTTTGAGTTCATTTTGTGTATGGTGTAAGAAAGTGGTCCAGTTTCATTCTTTTGTATATAGTTGTCCGACACTGTTTGTTGAAGAGATTATCTTTTTCCCATTGCACATACTTTCCTGCTTTGTCAAAGACTGATTGACCGCATAATTGTGGGTTTATTTTTGAGCTCTCTATTCTGTTCCATTTGTTTGTGTGTTTGTTTTTGTGCCAGTACCGTACTGTCTTAATCACTATAGCTTTGTAATAGAACTTGAAGCCTGGAATTGTGATACCTTTAGTTTTGTTTTTCTTTTTCAAGATTGTTTTGGCTTTGGGGGGTCTTTTGTGGTTCCATACAAATTTTAGGACCGTTTGTTCTAGTTCTGTGAAAAGTGCCACTGGTGTTTTGATAGGGATTGCATTAAATCTGTAGTTTGCTTTGGTTAGTATAGACATTCTTACAACATTTGTTCTTCTAGCCCATGAGCATGGAATATCTTTCCATTTTTTTGTGTCATTTTCAGTTTCTTTCATGAGTGTTTTACAGTTTTCAGAGTACAGACCTTTCACCTCTTTGGTTAAGTTTATTCCTAGGTATTTTATTCTTTTTGGTGCAGTTGTCAATGGTATTGTTTTCTTAATTTTTATTTCTGCTGCTTCATTAGTAGTATATAGAAATGAAGCGATTTCTATACATTGATTTTGTATCCTGTGACTTTTTATTGAGTTAATTTATCAATTCTAGTAGCTTTTTGGTGGGAATCTTTCAAGTTTTCTATATATAGAATCATGTCATCTGCAAATAGTGAAAGTTTTATTCTTCCTTGCCAATTTGGATGCCTTTTATTCCTTTTTCTTGTCTGATTTCTGTGGCTAAGACTTCAATCCTATGTTGAATAAAAGTCATGAGAGTGGACATCTTAGAACTGTTTACTGAATGGCCAATTCATTACACTTTCTTTTCTCTTATTTTTAAAAAAGATTTATTTATTTGAGAGAGAGAGAGAGCATGAAGAGGGGGAGAGGCAAGGTAGAGGGAGAAGCAGACTCCACACTGAGCAGCGAGCCAGATGTGGGGCTCGGTCTAGGATCCTGGGATCATGTCCTGAGCCGAAGGCAGCCACTTAACTGACTGAGCCACCCAGGTGCCCCTGCACCTTCTTTTAATTCTTCATTAATATTCTGATGTTAGTTATGTAAATATAAAACTAAAAGTATCCAGTATGATTTTCTTTTTTAATTCTTTTTTTTCCTTTTTGCATTTGAAATAGGATCCTTTTAGAGCTATTAGCTTTGAGAGAGTACTGTCTCTTTTTATAGTGAAGTTACACTGTGGCAGGTACTTGAGATAATAATAGTAATAATTATAAGCTATCTTGGGATAACCTTGAGACCACAGTTGGTCATCATCTGCCTTTTCTTTTTTTTCTTTTCTTTTCTTTTTTTTTTTTTTATCATCTGCCTATTCAATTTGGCAGACCTGCTTAAAGTTGATAGACCTTTTACTGAGATTTACTAGATTACTTTAGACTAAAGCCAAAGTAGCATAATGGTAAGGCATTGAGCTACTGACCTGCATGGTTGTTTTAGTAATAAATATGAGCATATCAGTTTTGCATTCTTAAAAAAGCATGTAATAATATATCTTAAGAAAACATAAGAATCACATTATATAATTATATAAACCTTACTCATAAGTTTATAAAGTATTGCCACTTGCATGCTGTCTAATAAGATTTTGAATTTTGCTATGTTTTAGTATCAGACTCTCTTAAAAATGCTGCTTCTAAACCTCTAAAATTCTGTGGCATACATGTATGAGTGCACATATGAAAAGCATGTAGTTGTTCAAAATGCGGCTACTAATGTACGTAATACTATTTACTCCTGTGTTCATGTTATTTACAAATCTGTCTTTCCCTTCAGGTAAAGAGGACGAATATCCAAAGAAACCTTTGGGGCAGCTTCCACCTGAACCTGCCAGCATCAGTCACCTGAGCAACGGACGAAGAAGTGTTGGCAAGTCAAGTCCCCACATGAGCAGCAGAAGAGAAAGTGGCTCATCACCTCATAAAAAACATGAGCCTTCCCCTCACCATCAAAGTAGAATTGGTACACCAGAGCGAGTACGGGTGCAAAGACGGAAATCAGATGATGAGGACAGTAGAAAGCTTAAAGAAGAAGCAGATTTTCAAAGAAAACTTCCATCAGGGCCACAAGACAGTTCCAAGCAGTATAATCATGCAGCTGCTAACCAAAATAGCAACGCCACTTCAAATACCAGGAAGGAATTTGTGCCCAAGTGGAATAAACCATCAGACATTTCAGCTATTGAGAAAACTGCCAAATATGCCATCGAAGGCAAAAGTAGGTCGGTGCAGCCCACACTTGCAGTCACCATCCCAAGTTCTGCTGATACTCGAATATCAAATGTAAGGCAAAAGATGAAGGTTTTGGATGCTGATGAAGGGAAACGGGGCTCTAACGCATCCCAGTACGATAATGTACCTGAAAATGACAACAGTGCATCTATTGAAGAGGCACTAGAAAGAGCTTACTCCCAAAGTCCAAGAAACATGGTTTCCTCTCACAGCCCAAGGAAGCATATGGAGCCGGGTTCTAGTCCATCAAGAGTACCAACCAAGTTTACCTTTAAAGTGCAGCCTGCAGGTTACCCAAAATATCCGTCCCCACTAGATGGGGAAGATCGCAGGACAGTACATCCGCCGTCCTACAGTAACCCCCCTGTTTACCATGGAAATTCTCCCAAACACATCCCTAGTGCTAACAGCAGCTGCGCATCTCCACAGTTTACTCACGGGGCTCAAAGGAATCCTTCCCGGAGACCTTATGGTTCTACGCTTTCGGTCGATGTTTCTCCCGAGAAGTCCTATGGCCGCCCGCTTCCTCTTGTACTACCATCCAGCCGAATAGAAGTTCTTCCTGTTGATCCTGGCGCCGGGGGATATTCGGGCAATTCGGAGTCACCAAAGAACGGCAAATTCATCATTCCTCCAGTGGATTACCTGTCAGAAGTTATTTACACGTACAGACCTGAGACTCATGGACAGTTGTGGACTCAAGATGCTAACCGTGGCCACTTGAGCAATTTACCAAAATATTCTGCCTTTCAACATGTTTCCTTTCAGGACCATAGCCTCCCGGCAGTCTCAGTAGATAGTCCAGTGCGATACAGAACTTCACCAGGTTTAGAAGATGCCAGTTCCTCTGGGTATCAATATTCAGGGCCCTCACCTCCAGTATATCACTACAGAAATCGGGATGGACTTTCTATTCAAGAATCAGTATTGCTGTGAGAATTTATCTATACTTGGTAAAGACAAGAGAATAGAAACCATTTGAAACCTACATTGCTATGTTTATAATTGCCAAAGCAGTATTTTATATTATTGTAAACATCTCACACAATTCCAGTGTCTGCTAGTAATAAGAATATATAGAAATGTTTTATCCCCATGTAGATGCTGCTTACAATGAGCATTTTTAAATTGCATCATCTCTGAACCTGTTAAAAAAGAATTTAACGTGGTGGAAACATAGCAATAGCATTTAGGGAGGCACACATAATAATAATTCATTACTCCGTTTCATTTCTGTCTTTCTCCAAAATCTGAGCATTTTTGTACCATTAGCCCATTCTGTTTTGAGTAATGTTACAGAGCACAGAAAAACTGTGTAGAATAGACCTTTTTAAGGCTATGTGTAGAGCGTGTCTTTGAATAGATACCAAAATGCCTCTATGCACACATATTTGAACACAGAACTAAAGAAACATTAAAAAAAAAAAACTAATTGTAATCCACATCCATAGATTAATTTACTATTCTTCCTTTCCTTAACTTACCTTTCAGCCAGGTTTTTGTCCCCACCCCCTTATATTTTTCACCCAGGTCCTAACATGCCGTTGGGTGTTTGCCCTGACTTCTCTGCAATTGTGGCCATTTTCTTTTCTTCTGAAAATTAAAGACACTGGAGAGAAAGGCTGACCACCTAATGGTGCTTAAACACTGGGGCACTCAAAGTAAGGTTATGGCCAGAGGCGCGGCGCTGCTGGTACCCCAAGATCAGTTTTAGAGCAGTTTGAAGTGCATTTGTGCCCTTGGTTCTGGTCTGACTCTTGCAAAGCTCAGAGCAGAATGTTCCTTGCCAGATGCAGAGGAAGTGCTGCCATCCTGCTCTCCAGTGGATGCCAGCAGGAGAGGTTGCGAGTTACTGATCCTCAAGCACTCACACGGGGCATCAGAACAGACTCCTTTGAAATCCATTTGAAAGCAGGATTAACAATATGGTTACTCCTTACTTCTGCCCTTTCGATTCCTGCACAGTCCGGGGTGTCATTTACTGTCATGGTCTTTTTCTGGCACTCTTTCTTTCAAGGTGGTAGTCCATGGGTATTGCTGCACTTAGGCCATTAAATTATCATTGTGTAAACTTGTAAAAAATGATCCTAATTATTAATAGGAGTCTAAGATTTTAATCTTTTTTTAAAAAATAGTGTGACTTTCATACTTTCAAAAATCTCCTTTTTTCCCCCTTTTTACAGTTAAAAAAAAATTCAGGTTCATGGTTAAGAGATTAGCAATGAATGTCTTTTAAAATAGTCTATTACACTACAATTACCAAAACACTGGGAAAGTTTAGGGCACTCCCAGAAAGTATGGCTTTGTGTTTAATTGTAGAGCTCGTTTTCAACATATTTTCCTCGTGTTTGAATAAGGACGAGAGTAGAAAACCTAACTTCAAGGGCTCCGCTTGTTGCAAGTTGGAGCTTTAAACTTTCAAGGTACTGAAGTATGTCCTTTCAAATGAGAGTAACATTTGTTTAGCTAGTGAATGTGACAATATTTTTTATGTATATAATGAGTCTAATGTAATTTTAATCAACTTGGTAATGATGTTATTAAACAGCAAAACAAATGGCAGTTTGTTAGCAGCTAAGCACTACGCTGAAGCGCAGGCAAAATCCTGCTCCCCCTGGGCTCTTGATTCAGATCATGTGGAGGCTTAGAGAGAAATGTATATAAAAAATGTAGCTGAGGATATTAATTCCAATTTTTAAACCATGATTCTGTGACTTGTAATAAACCAAGCTGTACAATTTAGGTTATGACAGCAGCATCTGAGCTGCCCCAAAATATCTATGTCAACAGTGGTAAATACTGTAGATTTATATATATATATATATACATATATATATATATGCAAAATATATATAAACACACTATTTTCTTATGTCATCTATGACATTTTTATCTGTATACTTTTTTTGATGTGATTGTTTTTAACATGCTAAAAGTAATAAGTATATTTTGTTTTGTGTCTTTCATGTGCTTTTTTCATATGGCAAAAGCGCTGCATCTCTGATGCTTCTAAAGCTAATTTTCTTCTAATTGAGGAGATACTGCTCAGTGTTTGCCTACATGACTGTACATTTTATCACAGTTGTATGTTAAATGCTTTATTAATTTCCAGGAGTACTGTATTTAGAACTACATCACCTTTCCTTTATTTTATTTTCTCTGCCATTATTAATAGCAATAAGGTATTTCCAGTTTCCCCCACTATAAGCGTTGCTCCCTCTGTTAGTTTTGCAAGTAGGAAAATTTAATTTGAACTTATTTTGCCACCGTACAATTTTTAGGCTTTTAAATTTATCTTTTAATAAAAGATAAATAATGGAATGATGATAAAAGATGAAATAATATTAGTAAAGTGAGTTAAATATAATCGCAAAACTGTATTTGGTGAGGAATCTCATGGAGCAGAGGCTGATGTGATCCTACTACACAGCTGTGCATGCTGTAAATAGTATTCACTCTCTTCTTTATAGCAGTCTTGCTTCATGCAATAAGCTCTTTGGTGTGGTTTTTGTTGTTTTAATATTTAGTTTGAAATGTTAAAGAGACTACACCCAGGGTCTCCAAGGGAGATTTTTTTTTAAATCGAATTTAAAAAAAAACAAAAACGCTTTTGAAAGCTAAGAGAGATGTATATACATAAATATAAAGTCAGATACCAAAGTATTGTAGAAAAAAATTATTTTTCCTTCCACCCTGCTGAATTTCCAGCCAGGCCCTGTAAACTGGTCTGACAAAAGTAGGTCAACAAGAAAAAAGCAGAAGTTTATTAACAGGTGCATCCTACATTCACATGGTACCCAGTCCTGAGCAACTCAAAGGAGGATTAGATTTAGGGTCAAAAATAAATAGATAGATAGATACATAGATAGATAGATAGATAGATAGATAGATAGATAGATAGATAGATAGATTGATTTGGGGTCCATGCACCTGACTTAGCAGGGAGAAGGAGGAGGAGAAAGGCACTGTCCTTTAATGGAGAGCAAGGGACTATTTGGAAAGATAAGCAGGGCCTTAGGACAAGTGATGGACAGTGTCATGGTGTGTGGCAGTGTCTGGATGTGGTGCCTGGAAAAAGCGGAGTTGCCTGGGGAGGGGATTTGTGACAGTTTTTTTGTGGGGAAGCTCTGCTTTCAGGCAGATAAGCAATATCAGGAACTCAGATGCCTCTGGCTCAAAATCGTTCTTATGCCAAAGTGGTGTATTTTGGGGTGGCATGCCCTGATCCCCCTCAGTGGCAACAATAGAATGTTTCCTGAAAGAATTGAAAAAAGATTGAATAGGACATTTCTGGAGAAGAAAAATAGATGTTTACAGGATGTGATGTGATTGCTTTAACTTTTTTCATTTTAAGGAGATTCTAATACTAAATTTTATGTCATGCTCAGTGTAATTTTTCAGTGAAGTTTCATATTTGTCATTTCAGATCTCTCCCTCAGGACCCATTGAAATGCAAGCACAGAAACAGTACCTCTTCAACACTTTGCTGAGATCTCTTTTCATGATTAGAGAAAAACATGCCGTGCCCACAAATAGGGATTTATTCACAGAGGACCTACAGCTCAATCTTCTGGAAATATTATTACTCTCAGTTATCTTTCAGACTCACACCTTTATTTTTAGTATGCCTTTGATTGTGGGTTAATTAAGATACGGTTTGGGGATCTTTTTTGTTTAACTGTCCTATAATGGATTTTAAATGTCCCTCTGTAATAAGGGATATTAAGACTTATCGATCAGGTGGTTTTAATAAGCCAGACTTTATTTTTTCAGTGACCCAAGGTAGTGAGAATGAAAAGAAAGGACTCCACTTAACAGTTATGAATTGTACTTTCAGGAGGATTGTCAATTATCCATAAATCTAAGCATAATTGCCACCGTTTTATACATAAGAACACTGAGGCATAAAGGAACAAATTTTAGATTCCATGGGGGGTATATCTTGACCTTCACTACTCTTTAGAATTATTGGAGGAACTTAACAAAAAATTGTTCTCCTTGATTTCTGCCTTAGGCTACTTAAATCAGAATCTCTGGGGTGAAACCCAGGCATCAGGTAATTGTATTTTTTCCCCATTCAGTCAGCAAAACTCTTAAAAAAAAAACAAAAAAAAACCTTCTAAATTTGATTTTTATTTGTTTTATATATCCCACTGTGAACTGTCTCAAAAATTCTTAACAGATCAGTTTCAGAGTTTAGAAACTCTGATTTCAGGTGAGTTAGGAAAAATTCCACTGGAAGGATTAATATTACCAGCCGTCTCTGTAAATTTTGATGAACCTACTTACTGACAGTTGTGGAAGGTACACGTGGCTTCAAATGGAAGGTGGCATGACCCTGTACCTTCTCTCATTACTGCTTAGAGTAGTGCCTCAGAATAGGTTTCCATTTTCCTGGACAACCTCTGTCATTTTCCTTAAGTGACATGCTAAAAATAGTCCTAAGCTATTTGCAAACCTAAGTTCATTTTTCCTATGTGAGAAGCAGAGAAAATGTGCATCATCTGGCTATTCACTTGGCCGGTCAACATTTTATTGAGCACTTACAATATACTAGTTGTCCTAGGGACTGTGCTAGGCCCATGCTTGAAGGTGGGAAACATAGTTTTTAAGCTGTGTGCCTCAATCCAATACTGGGTACATGGCACAGGTGATTATTACAGGCATAGAAAGGTCATGCTCAGGAGGGTCAGTGGAGGCTGGTGGGGGAGACTCCATTGCTGAGTCTGGGGACTGGAGTAGACAGTTGAAGGGAAGGAGGTGAGGGACATTGATGTAGGGGGGATATGGTGTGAGCACCTGTGCGGTACCTATGGGGACATTTGCCACTGTGATGTGTGTGGGGGTGGGGATAGGTTGGAGTGTTCCACAGAGAGATCAGATGATGGAGGCCTTCTATGCCATTGAAGAAGATCCCAGAAGCTGGTTTTCCCAAGGGGTATATTCCCATTTCCTATGTGGTGTCTAGAGGCTACTTGGGAGGAGCCAGCCTAGGAGGAAGTTAGACTACAGCAAATGTTCTACCTAAAAGGTGGTACAGAGTGTAAGGCCAGGGAAGCAGTTTCAGAAAAGGGGTGATTAATTTGAGAACTAATAACTAAGAAAAGTTGGCCCGACTAGATAACTGTTTGACTATAATCATAATACAAATAGTGAACATTACTGAGTGCTTGCTGTGTGTCTGGCCCTGTGCTGAAACATTTAACCTGCATTAACTCACTTAATTCTCACCATAACTCTGTGAAGGGTATACTCTCTAAGTCCCTGTACACACGGGGAAACGGGTAGCTGAGGTAACTTATACCCCAAACGACACAGCCAGCCCAAGTCACAGAGCCGGGACCTGAATCCATGCAGTCTGAATCAGAGCCTGTGCTTCCCCCCAGCCCAATGGTTTTAAGAAGCTATAACTCACCTGCCATAAAATTCACCCCTATTAGTGAACATGTCAAGGACTTTTTAGTAAGTTTACACAGTTGTGCAACCATTACAGCAAACCAGTTGTAGAACGTTTCCATCACCTCCAAAAGATCTCTCGTATCCATTTGCAATCAGCCTCCATTCCTGCCCCCAGCCTCAGGCAACCACGAATCTACTTTCTCTGGTTTGCCTTTTCTGGGCATTTCATATAAATGGAATCAGTCCTTGGCTTTTTGCATCTGACTTCTTTCACACTTAGCATCATGATTTTGAGGTCCCTCTGTGTTGTAGCATGTGTTAGTAATTCCTTCTTACTGTTGATAGTATTCATTGCATGATATATCACAGTTTGTTCATTCACTCACCAGTTGTAGACATTTGGATCGTGTTCACATGCCGCTAGGACCATTTGTGTACAAGTCTTTGTGTGGACACGTTTTCATTTCCCTGGGGCTATTGCTGCTGGCTTTTATGGTAAGTTTGACTTTTTAAGAAAGTTCCAGACTCTTTTTCCAAAGTGCACCATTTTAGATCAGTCTAGTATGAGGGTTTGAATGTCTCCACATCCTTACCCACATTTGTCACTTTGTATTTTTTATTGTAGCCATTCTTGGGCTTTCATTTGCATTTCTCTAATGGCCAGTGATGGTGAACACCTCTTCATGTACTTATGGGCCATTTGTGCATCTTGTTTGGTGAAATGTCTGTTCAGATCCTTTGCTCACTTTTAAACTGGGTTATTTTCTCAGTATTGAATAGTAAGAGGTCTTAATATGTTGTGGATACAAGTCCTTTATATGACATGATTTGCAAATATTTTCTCCCAGTCTTATGGTATAAATGTTTTTAATTTTAATGAAGTTTAGGTTTTTTTTTCAGTTTTCTTCCTTTATGAATCATGCTTTTAGTATTGTATCTGTGTGTCTAACCCCATGCCACAAAGGATTTTCTTCTATGTTTTATTCTTCTAAGAAGTTTTATAGTTTTAGCTCTCACATATGGGTTCCTGAGCCATTTTGAATTAATTTTTCTGTATAGTGTGAGGTAAGGACTTAAATTCCTGTGGATATCGTGTGTTACAAAAAGACTATGCATTCTCCAGTTGAATTGGGGACCTTGGTACTTCTGTCAAAACTCAGTTGACCATATATATAAGTGTTTAAGTTTTGAAATCAGAAAATGTACATCCTTCAACTTTGTTCTTTTTTCAAATGGTTTTGGCTATCCTGGGCCCTTTGCTTTTCTCTACATAAGATCAACTGGTCATTGGGAAAAGAAAAAGGAAGAAGAAAAAGAAAAAAACTGGGATTTTTCATAGCTGTTACTTTGAATCCATGGATCCATTTGGGAAGAAATGGCATCTTATCAGTGTTGACTCTTCCAATCCATAAACAGAGGTTATCTCTACATTTATTTTAACTTTCTTTAATTGCTCTCTACAATACTTTGTATCTTTAGTATGTCTTGCACTTCTTTTGTTACAGTTAATCCTCAGTGTTTTATTTTTCTTGCTCTTATGAATAGATTGTTTGCTTCAGGGCCTGCGTGCTTCACTGTCGTTCTCTCCTACTGATGGGAGAGCAAGTGAGAAGGTTAGTTCAGCTGTGCCCAGGCTGGATGGTGGAGTAAATCGTGGGGCCACCATCTGATAGGCAGAACTCAGAAGATGGAGCAGGCTTAGTTTTAGTGAGAAAATGACATGTTTTGATAGGAAGAATTTGAGGAATAGGGCATTGACAGATGGTGTTGTCTGACAGACAGCTGACCATTCCAGAGAGATTTGGGGCTTACTTGCCAGTGCGTAGGAGGTAAAGCTGTGAGAGAGTACTTGTCTAGGGAGAAGATGAGAAAGCTAAGGATGGGGAGACAGGGAGGTGGGGTGTCGCTGACATGTAAGAGGTGCCAGAGAGAAAGGAGTGTGTGAAGGACTTGGAGGGAGCGGTCCCGGGCTGGCTCTGAAATAGGCGATTGCCTGGGGACTGACCGCTGAGCTGAGCTTTGGAGCCAGACTGGCTCGGGTTTGAACTTGGCATCAGTGGTGAAATTGTGATGCAACAAAACCCCTGTCCCCCTGGAGCTGGTGTCCTGGTTCATTTCCTCATCTGTAAATGAAGACTGGGTTTTATTTCATGGAGCTGCGAGTTGGATGAGTTGCTTTGTGTAAAGTGCTCAGCACAGCATCATCACACAGTAATAATTTCGAATGTCGTCTTTGATCCTGTACCACCACCTTGCAAGGTTTAGTGATGAGAGAGCATGGGCTTTGAGGTTCTGGAGCGGAGAGTCTAGTGAGGAACACAGAGGTAGACGTGACCCAGGTGAAGACGGTCGTGGCTGGAGGAGCAAGAGTGCCCAGAAGGAGACGATCAGCACCTGCTCACAAGGCAGGAGGATGGCCCCGTGACCGGGGCTGAAGAGAATTTGGATCTGACACCTGCTGTCATTCCTCGAGCCTCAGATCGCAGTGTTTGCAGGCACAAGTGGGAGGCCATGCGGCTCTCCCCAGAGGTGTCCATGACAAGGGAAGGGCAGCTGCTGGAGGGACTGATGGGTAAAGGTAGGGCTGGGGTGGGGGTGGGGAGGGGTATATTTACAGGGAAAAAATCATGCTAGTTGGAGATGAGTTTTGACCGTTCAAACACACTCAGGTACTTCTACAAGGCAGTCCTTGGTTTTATTCCAGTTTGCTACTTTATGTATTCATGAGTATTAATATACCAATTATTAAACTTTCTGTAATTCAGAGTTTTCGCTTTAATTTGGAAGAAAATCAACACAGTCAGTATAAAGCAGGCTGTATCAAGAGAGCCCCTAAGTGCTGCCCATGAATATCCGTGACATTGTAGAGCACTTATTTATATTCTGCTGTCTCCTCATAAGAGATGTGATGCCGAAATGTGCAAAAGGTGGAGAGGTTTGCTTCTCTGTAAGCTAAATATGAATCTGCAGTGAGCTGTGGCTCACCAAGAAGCTAAATCTCTTGAATGGGTTAATACGCTCTGCCACAAATTCATGGTGTGACTTTGGGCAGATCACGGGGCCCTCTGGGACTCAGTTCTCTGCTCTGTGAACTCTGGAGGTGGGGAACGGGAGTTTGCAAAGGGTTCTTCCCCGAACACTAAGGGGAGCGCTCCTGAGGCCTGTTTGTCTGCTTGACATGGGTACCATGTCAAGTGCTAGGAGAGCAGGGACCTCATGGGTTAGCCTGGTGGGGAGGGAGGCCCCCATGAACTATGCGGTCACCAACACAACTGACCACTTGCATGCGTGGCAAGGACCAGGGAGGAGCCAGCGCACGAACTCCCGTGATTGTGGTAAGCACAAAGATGATGTACTTGAGGAGCCATGTGGCCCCAGATGGACACATGGGGAGGCAGCCCCAACGATGGGCAGAGGACGCTGGCACACTGCCCTGGACGATGCCACAGGCCTCCCAGAACACCCTGGGAGTAAGGAAAACAGAGTAACAAATACACCAACAGCTCCTAACGTGAAGACCAGTTACTAACGTGCAGACGCTTTGGAGTTGCCAGCCATGTCTGCGCCCGTGAATAATGCCCTTAGCGGAGTTAGCTTTGTGAAGGAAGGACAGCCATGGCCCCGTATATTCGCAGTCTGGTGGAGAGAACTGAAGTTCCTCAAATCTGCACAGCTGGTCTGAGTTTGCCACTTAGCAGCAGTGTCATCTTGGGCAAGTCCTGTTCCCCTTCTGGGCCTCACTTTCTTGAGCTGTACGGTGTGGGCATTAGCGCTAGAAAGGTTGGTGGAGGTGCTCTAGGACGGTGGATCCCATGACTGAGAGTGAGAATCCCCTGGGAGCTGCCAAAAATATTCAGGCCCACCCACCCCTGACCAGTTAAGTCTCAACCTCCCAGGGTAGGGCCCAGGAATTAGGGTTGAGCACCTATAGCTCAACAATGCAGTTGTGTAGGCTACACCGCAACAAAACGTGAAGTGTGGGCCATAGAGCAAAAAAAGGAGATGCCACTCTCTCCACCCGATATTTCTTTATCCCATATCATTCTACTACTATGAGGAGACTACTTGAAAGTCATATTAAGGCATTTTTATTTAGAGCTTTCGAGAGGTGTGATGGAAGAAAACCAAAACAAAACAAACACCTGGGGTTGAAAACAAACTTGGAGACGTCTCAGCATTTTCACCAGCCTTGCTGGACCTGTCTCATGAACAAAATAGGAAAAATGAGGCGTTCCCTACAAGGTTGTTCTGAAGATTAATTCAGATAATACACATGGCACACAGTGCCTGGAACATAGATGCTTTCTAAGTGTTCAGTGATGAATGTGTTTGTACAGGAAAAGGGCTGATGCTGCTATTTTAAGAACTATTTTTTTCCTTTTAGACTTGTAAAGTACCCCCAAATGGAATATGAACAAAGCATATGAAAAGAACGTGTCCAGATAAAGAAGTTCAAAGCTATTCTATGTCCTCATTAATTAAGGAAATTGAAATTGAAACAGTGATTGGCAAAGGTAGAAAAAAAGGATGCCCATGCCCTGCTAGTGAGAGGAAAATTGCATCCCAAAATTGTACTGCTTTCCAGTACCCACATTTATATATGTTGTATCCTTTGGTCCAGCAGTTTCTGCTTCTGTGAACAAAAATTCAGGTGGAAAAAACATGTGTCAAAGGATATTTCTTGCACCAGTATTTGTAATTGAGAAAAATTGGAAAGAACTAGAATGTCCATCAAGGATAGGTTAAATTTTGGTATAGCCATATGAAAAAATACTCTTCACTCTTTAAAAATATGTACTGATACGGAGAGAGATCTCTGACGTATTGCTCAGTGAAGGAAGCTACCACCAGTATTCACGTAGCCCTTGGTTGGCTTTCCAGCTTCTGGCTTCACCTCCGACCAGCCTTGTGGTGGTGAAGGCCATGGGGGCTGCTCACTATTGTTTTAGGAACTGTGGGCTGTCCGGAAGGGCCACGGAAGTTCGGGTTACACGAAGGCTTTGGAACCTTTGAGGACAGTCAGGGAAGAAGGATTTAGAAGCTGGGCTGTAAGAATCAGTCAAAGCAAAACAGGGAGGTGGGGAGGGACTTGTCCCAGGTAGGCAGGGGCAGGAGGCCGGAGCAAAGCAGAACATAGGGTCAACATTTAGGCTGGGCTTCGGTGGAAATGCTGGTCCTTAATGGAAAGGCGCTCGGATGGCTGTTCCTTCCTCCTTGAACTGTGTCCTTTGCTGCTGGTCTTTCAGTTGGGGGAAGAAAGAGGATCAAGAAAATCTGAGTGGTTCCTGGGGGCAGCCCTGGTGGGCAGCAAGTGGTCGCTGGCCAGGAGCCCTGAGACTGGAGCCGTGTCCTGACTCCCTGAGGCCAGGATGGCCTGGGGACCAAAGGGCACTCTCGGTTCCACCCCTAGAGCTGAAGGTCAATGAAGTCCAGTGGGTGAACATTAGAAAAGCAATAATAATAAATTTTTCAAAAAGCAGGAATCTCAGAAATATGAAGACCTGGAAATATGGGGAGGGGGAGTCAGGTGCCTCACACAGTCGTCCTGCAGCACGAGTCAATGCTGGATTTAAAGGCTTCCGATTAAAAGCCCGCCTGGGAAGTGAATCTTTCCATCCCTGGCCAGCCCTGATGAGAAACCACGGCAGGTGTTTGTTGATACCAGAAAGGGGTGGAGGAGGTTTTAAGACCAGGCTTGTCCCATATTTTAAATATCACTGGATGCTCCATTAGACCAAGGTAGCCTATTCCTTTGAATTTCATGAATCAGTAAAATATTCCCCAAGATTTGAGACACTGTCATAGAGCTGCCAATTTTTATTTTTCAAATAGGTTTATTAAAAATATATTAAAGAATATTGTAGCATGCAAAGGAAGCATAAGCTCAGAAAAAAATAGTTCTTTACCTCAAATATAGTTACCATTTTAATGTATTGACTTTTTTTTTTTAACACCTCATTGCAGGCGGGTGAAAACTGTGTAGCTCAGCTCTGGTGCACACATCAGCATTTAAAGGCCACTGAATTCGTGTTCATTTCAATCCCAGATGATATGATTAGATTGTGTGGTTTGTAGAAAATTAAATTCTTTAGCCAAACCAGATGCTAAGTTTCTGCCCAGAATCAATATGCTATTAGAAGTCCCGGAAACTAATAAACATACCATAACTATTAATTTATGGATAGGTTGTTGGCGAATAACCGCAGCGAAGGAATCCAGGCTTGAAACAGCTTTTGGAACACCAGATGGAGTGTGCAAGTTTAATCAGAGTCCCGCGAAGGGATCTGTGCAATGTGTTTTAAAAATCCACTGTGATCAATGAGTTAAATCTGAGATATGCTGAGAGAAGCATAGAACCTAACTGAGGCTGACACAGGAAATTATAACTCGTGCAAAGAAAAGCAGGTGTTCTTTTACAGTGTTGTATGTCGGTGAGAAGCAGGAACAGTGTACCTATCTGGAATCGGGTCACCTGGCAGCTCCACCTGAACATAAGAGGCTGAAAGGAACCTGGCCTAAGCAAGCCTATGTCCCCTGTTTCTAGCGGCAGAGCTGAAACCCTGCACCTGTCACCCTGCACCAGTCGGGGCATCTCTCGGGATGATGGACCACACTCAAGCCCAGGAGGCCTGCTTGTCTCCAGCGGGCTCAACCCCTAAAGCTCTCCCTGTTTTGTGATGAGCAGTTTACAGACGAAGACACGAGCCCAGAACTGCCCAGTGACTTGACCTTGGGCAAAGCACCAGAACTCACCTTTCCCCGCTGTGGCTCCGTCCCGCGGCAGATGGAAGACCGCACATTCCAAGGTGGAAGGTAGACGGGCATGCCCTGCCTGCAGCCAGGAGCCCTCAGCCTGGTGGAGATGAGGACAGAAACCCAGTCACGTGGAGAACCAACCAACCAACCAACCAACCAACCAGCAAACCCAGGTGCAAATAGTCAAGAAACGGTATTTTGGCCCAGTTAATATGGGTGAAAAGAGCTTAATGTCATTTAAGGTCTAACTGCATCACTGTGTAGATTGGTCTGGGTAATGACATCCCTAAGTCACTCAACATGCATCCATTCAGCACAGCATTATTGAATGTCTGCTATGCGTCCCTCAGAATAAATGAGTGTCCATCAGAATAAAGTGACATTTTGTTTACTACACTCCCAATTTAAAAAAAAAACAAAAACAAAAACCCTGTTTGATGTCTTGAGTACACTTGACTGTATTATTGCAATGACTTTCTGCTCAACCACACGATCTCTAATTGTACCTTTAAAGCCCCTTGGATTATGTCCTTCAGCTTTACAAACCTTCAGAAACTTCCCTAAGACCAGCAAATCTAATGTCCTCACTCACCCTGGCTTCTGAGGTGGTCCATGACATGCCGTCAGCTTCCTTTCAGCAGGGCTTTCCTGTCTGTACCATCTGGAACCCCAGCCACCCCCCACCCTCCCAGGAAATGACTCAGACAGTGGTGGGTTTGGGAGTAGCAAAGTTGGGTGTTTGAGAAGTAAGGGGCTTCGCTGGCCTAAGAAATCAGCAGAGGGCTGGACTCTTGGCCTCGTGGGTTGCTGGTTTCAATGCCTTGGTCAGTGCTCCAAACTCCACGGCACCCCACAGTGTGGGAAGACCGCCTCCCACGGTGCCCATGAGTTACTTCAGCCACCAGGCTCTGTAATGTGGCCAGTAGCTGTTAGTGTCCCTCACACCTTCCCGGCTAGTCTGTAAAGCTTTGCACCCCCTCCCATATCTGAGATTCTCACCACTCGTGGCATCACTTCTCTTGCAAACTTTAACATATGTTATATTCGAACAAGGGTGTCAAGTCTCAGTTATGGGTATCTATCTAGTGGCTTAGATTTTTTGAAGACCTCGCTTTTCTTACAGATTCATGTTAGAAACTTTAGGAAAGAGTCACTTTTAAGTTGGAAACCCGGACTGTATCATCTATTGTCCAAGTCTCTGATTCTTTTTTTTTTTTTTTTTTAAGATTTTATTTATTTGAGAGAGAGCGCACGTGAGGGGAGAGGCAGAGGGAGAAGCAGACTCCCCCACTGAGTGGGCAGCCGGATGCGGTGGCTCCATCCCAGGACCCAGAAATCATGACCCAAGCTGACGTCAGACGCTTAACCGACTGAGCCACCCAGGTGGCTCCTTGAATTTTTAATTTTAATGTGCATAGAAATCACCTAGGGATCTTGCTAAAATGCAGTTAGCTCTGAGGTTCTCTAGCCCTTATGAGCCCCAGGTGATGGGGAGGCAGCTAGGCGGGGGAACCACACTGTGACTAGCAAGGAAGAGCCTGGTCCGACCCCCACCAGAGGGCCAAGTGTTTTCCTGGAACCGGGGGTGGCTGGCGTGTGCGGCTCGTAGGTGCACAGTAGTTTGCCTCTGCAGAGCTCGCTGACAGCAGTGAGATGGCTGATGTCTTCTCTGTGTCTCCGCAGATTTCACTCATTTCACAGGCCTGCACCCTTGGGAGGCTCTAGGCTGGCTGTCGGAGATGGAGCTTCTCATCTCTAGAAGCAACTCCACAAGTTCTTGAGGAGAAAGGATAAACCATTGCCCTTTGGGGGCACATGGAGCAGCTTCTGGCAAGTGGAGGAAGCACCTGTTGACATTTCCTCCCTATCACATAATTTTTCTCCCTTTCATACCCACAGACAGGCCAAACCATGTGAGCAACAGTTCCTGGGTGTTTGACACCCAGCCCTCATTTACTTCTATCTGTGTTTCTATGGAAAAGGAAGATGATGAAATTTAGCTGAACCAAGCTGTAGTTGGAAGTTCTAACCTACCTAATTCCTTAATTAAGCGATCAATTAAAGCTATGTCTGTGCCACCTGCTATGCCTGGGCCCCGTGCCACGTGGTAGATGCCAACTCTGACAAACCCATCCCTGCAAACCCAGAGCTCCTGACACATTTGTTTCCAGTAAATCTTTACTCATTGCTCTCCTGCCTTCCCCCGTTGCTTTTTTTTTTTTCCTAAAGTGTTTTTCTGAAGTTCACATGCAGATAGGTTCCCCAACCCCATTTGTCACGCATATGGGATTATAGGATATCAACCTCTGCCAGCAGATTTCAGCTGGGCCTTTGAGGGCTATAACTTCTGCAACCTCTCTGTTGACCATCTGGCAAGGAACCAATCACCTTTCTTGGCATAGAGGCCCTGAGCTTCACCCCAGAGAGAGGCATGGAGTATACAGCTCTGAAAGAGAAAATGGAGACAAGGACACAGAAAATGAAGGTCCTCTGAAGGTAAGTTACATCGCATGCTTCCGTTACTAGGTGGATGTTAATAGGCATTTGTTGAAAGAACAAATGAGTGACAACAAGAAAAGCAAGAAGAAAAAAGCTGTTGTATGGGAAGCGGGGTTGTCACCACCAGATGCCTTATTTGTTCTCCTGTTTTTCCACCAGTTACATGTATGTCTTGTCTTATGCAGCTGGGGGCCTCTGAGACATCTGTGATGTGATTCTCCCCCCCCCCCCTCCCGAGAAGGTGAATAACAGTTCACAGGGTCTTGGCAGGTTCCTCAGCTGGAGGGTGGTCTCCTTGTGGATCTGGTCCATGTCAGAGTTCACGGGACCAAAACTCATGAACTGCAACCCCCTCCCCTGCCCCCCGGCTCAACACAGTTTCCTATTTCTCAGGCTGTCGACACATCCAGGAAATGTTGACTGCACTGTGAGCGAATAGGAGTAGTCCCTTAACCCAGATACCTGCCACTGGCTGTGTCAAAGGGCCTCCCTAAGAACTCGCACCCCAGAAGTAAGACTTGACCCCTAGCTGCTCTATTCTTCACCTTGGGTGAGCATCTTTATCCAGAGAGTTAACTCTGTCCCCATAGGCGAATGAGGATGATGCCTAAGACCAGCAGAAGGGGGAGCCACATCACTAACGATGACTCCACTGTACCTGCACCAAGTGAGAAATGAAGGGAAAGGTACCCAAGGGGCCCCCATCTTTCCCTTCCCTACTGAAGAAGTACAAACGTTTTCTGCATTTTGGTTTAGGAACCAAGCAAGGATCCACGCCTGATTAGCTTGGGTTTTTGAGCACGTGCCCTGTATTAGGCAGTGTTTCTAGGTAGTGGGGATGCAGCAGTGTACAACAGACCCCACACCCTCCTGGAGCCTACGTCCCATCCCAGGAGGGGAAACAAGCCAAGGTCAATACATAGTACGGTAGACAGTGAGGAGGACCGTGGCAAACAGGAAGGCGTAGGGAGGGATAGACAGGGTGGCGAGGGGTGGCAATTGTAATTAGGCTGTTGGCAAAGACCTCCCAGAGAAGTCAACTGGAAGAAGCTGAGGAAGCACCATTTAGATATTTGTTAAAATTCTTTCAGGCAGAAGGGATAATAAGTGCAGATGTTCTGAAGCAGGAGCTGGCCTGGTGTCCTTGAGGAGCCAAAGGAAGGCCAGTGAGGCTGAATCCAACAACGTGCCAGGGTTTGGGGGTGAGAGAAAGATGGGAGAGAGTAGTTTGGAACAGGGGCCAGATCATTAGATCCTGAGGACAGACTGAGATTTTCTTTCTTTTTTTTTTTTTTTTTTTTTTAAGATTTTATTTATTTATTCATGAGAGACACAGAGAGGTGGAGAAGCAGGCTCCCTGCGGGGAGCTCAATGTGGGACTCAATCCCAGGACCCTGGGATCACGCCCTGAACCAAAGGCAGACACTCAACCTCTGAGCCACCCAGGTGTCCCAGGACTGAGCTTTTCATCTGAGAATGGTTAGATTTTGAGACAACACTTGATGTGACTTCTGCTTCAACATAGTTCTCCTGGCAGCTGGTCAAAAAGCCGGTCAGGGTGGAGCCGAGGGGAGATGGCAGTGGGCAGGGGAGTCTGCACATCCCGACTGTGAGCTAGGGGGAGGTGATGAGAGCTTGGACGAGGTAAGAGCAGACAGTGGAGAGAAGTGGTCAGTTCTGAATCTATTTCAAACGTAGAATCAAAAACCACTGCCATTTGGCTGCATGTGGAATGTGAGAGAAAGAAAGAAGACAACATAACTCCAGGTGTTTGAGGGTTTTTTTTGGCTGAGTAAGTGGAAGGATAACATGCCATTTACCGGGATGGGGAAAGTGTGGGAGGTGTGGAGGGAATGCAAAGAGCTCAGTACGGGGCATATTAAACTTGATCATATATAACAAGAGTAAGAAAAGCCTACGTTTATTGAGCTCTTCCGCATGTCAGGCGCGGGCTGAGGCATCTCACGTATCCAGTCCAGTATAATCCTTGCGACAGCACTGTTACCATCTCTATTTTAGAGACGAGACAACTGGTAGTCATGCCTCTACACAGCCTTGCAAGACCTCATGCAACTACAAGAACAAAAAGATCTTTTCTGCTCAAATTTTCTGTCCCAACTGCACAACTTCCTGGTTGGTAATTGCTTGTCCCCCTGTTGGTGAAAATCAAAGTTCTCTTTCCTTGCTTCTACTGAACAGTGAGAAATGGTCAGCTTTGTTCAGCTCGTGGAGGCTTGTGGATGCTCCATGAACACTAGAGGCACTACAGGGAGTGAGCAAGGAAGGGTGTGGAAGTTGTAGGCACCCGCCAGCCGTGCCAGGGCCTGACGGTGCTCCTCACTGGTGCGTGGGGAAGCCCAGCTCACCAGGTGCATGGGGGGTGCATGAGAGAGCTAAGCTTGGCAACTCAAGAGAACGGAGAGCTGGCAAAGTTAGCAACCGAGCGACCAGCTGGGCTTCCTAACTAGAAGCGTCTCAAATAGGAAGTAGGAGTCGGCACCAGGGAGGCAAGTAGCATGAAGCAAAGCGTGAGCAATAGGGGTGTGGAGGGGGGCAGCTCAAGAAGTCTGTGAGCCCCAGGGTGCCTAGGGGTTCCTTCGTGTGGGAGCTCCTCTCTCTGGAGGAGTCTTCAAGAGACCGACAGTGTGTGCTGAGGAAAAGAGAAGTAGAAATGACTCCAGCCGTGGCCTGCTCTAGGAGTGTATTGGTCATCTATGGCCAAGGAACAAATCGTCCCAAACTTCATGGCTGGAAACAACCGCGAATGTTTATTATTGCACACAAACCAGGAGCAGCTGAGAGCATCTCAGAGGCTTCTTTGCTCCCATGCGTGGTACCGGGGTGGGAAGCTGGGGCTCCTTATCCTCAGGCATCTCTCTATGTGGTCTCCACTCACGGTCTTTCCAGACTGGTGCCTTCCAGGCAGTGACAGTTCCAAAACTGTATGTCCCCAGGGAGAAAGAGAGACAGCCAGGAGGAAGCTGTACCCCTTTTCTGACCTGGCCTTGGGAGACAGGCAGCCGTCTCTCCTGCTGAAGTCTGTAGGGAGCAAGTGCCTCCCCCTGCCACCCCCCACTGGCCCTTAATCATAAGGAGGGGACTCAGACTCCACCTTTTCCTGGGAGGCGTATTTAAGAATTTTCTGGCATGTTTCATAACCACACAGAAGCCTGTGACATGGCCTGGGATCCTCCTAATGACGCCTGTGTTGTTGGAAAGTCTCTTCGTGCCCTCAGTGGCTGGTGATTCACATCCGAGTTGTGGAGGGATGATGTGACATGCGGACAAGTAGCTCAATTTTCTGGGACTAAACACTATGCCTCGGTGAGTACCAGGGAAAGTCGAGGCCTAGAAACACTGTTTTCTGTGACTCAGGATGGCTTATATCGGAGTAGATCACGAAGTAGTGATTCCACAGGGGTACAAGATAGTGTTAGGGAAGCAGGGAAGTGTGAAGAGATTAAGAGGAGATGAGAGAGGGGCCGTGACTTTGGCGTGTCTTTGCTTTGTGATACGACAGTGGAGGAGAAGTCCTGTCCTTGGAGGACAGTGGTATCCTAGGTCCTCTGCAGCTGCCGCCTGTCTCCGTGACTGTTAACACCATTGGCAGTCGAGTTCTCAGCACCCCAGACCCTCATTCTACCGACCCCAGTGTGGATGGCACTTGGGGTTCCATGTGTGAGAACGGGACCGTAGATAATTGTTGTGTTAGAGGGGAGTTGGGAGGCTTAACACGTTCAAATCTATTTCCAAGCAGTATTCGGGAGCCTCCTGTAAGGACACTGGTGGCACCGCACGATGTTTGTCCGATGCCAGCTAATTAGGAAAAGCCATCCTGGGTCTAGCTCGAGTGAGCCCAGGGAAGGATGAACAGTGTCGCTAGAGCTGGGGCGTCAGTGCTCCGCAGTCTCCTGACACCCCATCAAGTTTACGCCATGCACGGACTTTTGCTAAAGGCCACCGTGTCCCAAGATGCCAGACCATTGCCACAGTGTAGTGGCGCTAACACGCTAACAGCCGGAGTTCTTACCTGCTGCTGCCGAGCGGTGCAAGAGGAACCTGACTTTCCCCAGGAGCAATTCCTTGGGCCGTTTGGCATAGTCGACAAATGGGTCCAGACATCACCGCTGTGGGATCGATGCGGGCTGGCGAAGACCCGCTGACCCTGGGGACTTTCCACTTTGGGGTCCAGTGTGACACCAACTTGTCCGAGGCCGGGCTGAGGCCCATGAGGCCAGACCCCAGGCAAGCATTTCTCAGCATGTGATTGGTGGGAGGTGGTTGGGCAAATCCTGCAAGTGTTACGCAAAAAGACGTTAATCAGTAAACAAATAAAATAGAGAGAAGGAGCAAGGCAGCAAATACATTTGGAAACATGGGTTGGATGAAGGTAGTTTTTTTGCTGCGTTTGGAACAGGACCTGTCAGAGCCTTTAACATGCCACCGGGCATTGTGACTGTCCACAAGGAGGTGCGGCATTTTCCAAACCTTATTTGACCAGTGGAACCACCGGCCTGTGACCACCTTGGGTGACTTAGACTTTGCGACACACTGTCCTACACCAGAGCTGCTTGAAGGGTGGCCCCTGGCCTGGTGGTCTGCAGCGGGCTGAGTACAGAGGTTGAGAATAGGCTTTTCGAAACTTTCGTAGCCATCGCGCGGGGTGATTTGTATTTGCTGTTGAGCCTGATAACAATGCTATGGGGCTTATATTTTGTATTTCTTTGTTTTATTAAATTTATGTCCCTAGTAGTTAATTTTCAGGGTACTTTGCAGAAAATACCCACCTGCAACACTTTGAAAATTTGAAAAAACAGTCGTTCCCCTCCTAATCTGAGGGCATCCCCACCGACACGTCGATCTTTCTAGCACCACGTCAAGAGCACGAAGGTTATTCCAGGTGGACTCTGGACTACCTTGTAGCATCCTTCGCCCCGAAGGGTGGCCGTCCCTGCCCGGTGTCGTTTCTTCACGCCCCCGCGCCCAACCTTGGAGTCAGAGCACAAGCCTCAGTGGCTGGTGCCCGGAGGGATCCCTCCACCCCGTGGCCCAGAACAGGGAGCCACAGGCTGGGCCTCGTCCGCAGAGTTCAGGAGGAGACAGGAGACAGATGTCACCCCGCGCGACCCGCCGCGTGCAGCTCCGCTCACGTGCCTGTTGCCCTCCCACCCTGGGAATAATGCTGACAGCTCTTTGAAAACTTAAGAAAGTATGACAGGCTTTCAGGAATGGTGACTTCCCACCACGGAACGGAGGCATAGGAGGATTTAAGCAGCTCGCTTCGAACAATGCTTGGCTTTTGTTCTCACTAATCGTGCTGGTCATGTGGGTTTTTTCCCACAGCCTTCTGAAGTGTTCTCCAATAGAGGACTTCAGTCTTTTAAAAACAGTAATTTTGGTAACAATGGTAATTACTTTAATTGGAGTTCTTTAAAGGTAGATCCTTGTCGCCCACCTCCTCTTAAGACGTGAAGCATGCTGTCACCCATTGCGTCACTCCAAATCAACACGGTATTATTTCCTCTTTATAGCTATTAATGGGCCTGGTAGGAGGGGAGTCAGAAAACTTCCAGAACTCACCATTTTTTAGTCTAGAATAATTACAAGTAATTTTTACTTGTTTCCAGGTAGCAGTAGATAATCAGCTTTGTGTGTAGGAAAACACACACCCTGTATATGACTGGGCTCCCCAGTTTGGCCTTTCATGGAGGATTAGAACTCTCACCGCCCCACTGGGCTCCATTTCATCACAAAAACCTTTGGCACAATCCGTTTGGCTGTCATGTTCCTGGGGGCCTTGTGTTGTTATTAAGTGACATTAGGTGGCCCTGCGTAGGGTCCTTTATCCCCAAATAGCCACATTCTTTAGAAGGGTTGTTTGAGCTGCTTGACATCCCCTAGGGAAGTAGGCAAAGTATCATAACCTTCCCTTTCTGTAGGAGGTTGATGAAAGGCAGCAGAGCCTTCCTGAAGGAACCCCACGGCTGTGGGGTCAGGGAGCTCACGGCGACACCCACAAGGACCAGCCTTACCTCGGGGTCCATCTGGACAACTTCCTCTGCTTACCTCCTTTCCTGTGGCAACGGGCCAACCCTTGGGCTCTCAGACTTCTATTTCATGCTACGCTGTGACCCCCTGGTCGGTGGTGGGTGAAATTTCTGTATCCATCACACATACCTAGAGGAGAGGAAGCCTGGGGCGCTTTGAACCCGGCATCTGCAGCTCCTTCTGGATTGTGACGAGCAGAAGCAAGTGATTTGCATTCTGTGGTTCTCATTCATTTATGTTTCCATGTCCTTTCTTTGCCCCTTGTCCACATTTTGGGAAGATAATAAGTTTCCTCTATACTTTTCTTAACTTTTTCCCTCCTTCCCTCCCTCCCTCCTTCTTTCTCTTTCTTTCTTTCTTTCTTTCTTTCTTTCTTTCTTTCTTTCTTTCTTCTTTCTTCTTTCTTTTCTTCTTTCTTCTTTCTTTCTCTTTTTCTCTCTTTCTTTCTTTCTTTCCTTTCTCTCTCCCTTTCTTTCCTTTATCCCTTTCCCCTTTCCCCTTTCCCCTTTCCTTTCCTTTCCTTTCCTTTCCTTTCCTTTCCTTTCCTTTCCTTTCCTTTCCTTTCCTTTCCTTTCCTTTCCTTTCCTTTCTTTCCTCTCCTCTCCTCTCCTCTCCTCTCCTCTCCTCTCCTTTCCTTTCCTTTCCTTTCCTTTCCTCTCCTTTCTCCTCCATGCCCAGTGTAGAGCCCAACACAGGGCTTGAACTCAAGACCCTGAGATCAAGGCCTGAGCTGAGATCAAGAGTCCGATGCTTAACTGACTGAGCCACCCAGGCACCCCACACTTGCTGTTTCTTAAGTTTTTTTTTTAACTCAAAATAATCAGTATGTCAAAGTGGCCTCCTTTAGGATGACATGCTCTGGATTCCTTCACCAGCCTTCCTCTATCCATATCTGTCTGCCTGCCTATCCGCTCATCCATCTATTCACCTACCCACTTACCCACCTATTCATTCAGCCGCCACTCACCCCCCAATCCGCCACCCATCCATCCATCCACCCCCCACCCCCCACCCCCCACCCATCCATCCAGTCACCCACCCACCCACTCATCCATCCATCCTTCCATCATCCATCCATCATGCTCTCCACCTGTGTCTCTGCCTATCTATCCATCATTCATCAAGAGCCTGCACGCCCAGGACTTACCCATCTGTAACCACACCTCAACCTCACTCCATCTTTCCATGAATTCTTTCTAACAATAGCTTGTTAGTCTTGGGAATTGTTAACCTTGGGTCCCCGCCATTCCCAGCCAGGATCTCAGTCTTCCTGAGATCTCTCAAAGGTCTGATTAGGGGGTTGTAGTATTACATACATGGTCTGTCATTGGGCCAGGCCACCATCCTTCTCCCTTAGGCTGCTGTCCTTACCAGCGTGCTAGCTTTGGCACTTGGCACAGAGTTGTTTCAGGCACAGAACAGGATTTTCCCTTAAATTCCTATCCCAGAAACCAGACTGGGTTGATGAGCCAGGGAGAGAGAAGGGGAAAGAGGTAGAGCATAGGTAAGTGATAAGCCTACTGGATGTGGCCACCCTCAGGGGTCTCTAGGTGGGTCCGTCCTAGCGTCCTTTACAGGGCTTCCCCATCTGGCTTCCAGGTGGCCTTCATGGGAAGGAGAGGGCACCTCCCTCCACTGGGAGGCTTTGTGTATGCCCCTGATTCAGGGTCCATCCCAGTTGCTGGGAGGCCCAGAAAGAATGGCTGACGCTCCCGTCAAAGGTGGACGTCTCTGATCCTTGTTCCCTGTCTCAAGACCAGCCTGTTCCCGTGATGACTGACAACAGAAATAGCCCCTATGTCTGAGGGATACCCCTTTCATCTCTGGAGCGCTCCCTTGCCTTCTGGTCCTTGACAAAACTGGTCCATCAGAACATGACGGTCTAACACGAGCCCTCACTGGGCCTTAAAACTAAGCTTAGGGCCACAGCATCCCCAAAGGCTAAGTGACAGGTTCCCTGCCATGGACTTTCTTCGTTCCCATGTGGGGGGGAGTTCTCCAGCCCAGTCTGGCCTCCTGCAGACACATCACCCCACAGGCTGCAGGTGCAGTGCCTGCAAACCGATTCTTCAAACACTTGCCGACCAATTAATTTTTTTTTCAGGTGATATTCTGGTTCTGCCATTGACTCTCCTCAGGATATGGAGCTTCTTAGCCTCAGACATCCACGTTGAGGCCAATAGACTCAACAAGCATGGTGCATATTTGCTTTATATTGAGTAATCAAAATAATGGTTTTTTGTGGGATTGTGGGGCATTGTGGAATGCAACAGTCAAGAAAGAATTCTTGACGTATTGTAAGGTGCCATTTAGTAAGTTTATTTAAATAGCACAGGGACAGGGCTCATGGGCAGACAGGGCAGTGCTTTTGCTGTGTGAAGCTGGTGGTTACACACTTGGTGCTCCAGGGGGAGGGGACACGCAGAGAGTGTTAGATCATCATAAATATCTTCTTCAAATTTCTACTCGTAAAATTGCTTTTGCAAGATTTCTCTGGTGCTTATCATTCAGCTGGACGTTAACTGTCGGTGAGATTTACAAGCAGTCATGAGACCCTTTAAGAACATAGCAACCAGCACATATGTGATCCTTATCGGAACTATGCAGGGTATAGGTCAGCCTTCTGGCTAAGGGTGAGCATTTTTCTGCTCTATCCCTTATCAGTTTAAGGGGGAATTCATTGAAGGAATTCATTTAATGGTTCCTTTCAAAACAAAGAACCAATCTGCCCCAAAGCTGAATGCAAATTTCTGGTTTTTATTAGGTAAATGATGCTTGCAGGTAGCAAACAAAACCCCAAAAACCTTAGTTAGGGCCTGGGGTTCTCTTCGGGCATCCTGTTCCTTCCTTACGTTTCTATCAGCTAACAACTGATCTTCCTGCCAGAGCTGCTTTGAGACAAGTCTCTACTTGGCGCCACAGGGCTTACCCACGGGAGCTCTCGGACCCCAGGTCCCCCTCCGACTGTATTTGCCCTCCTCACTCGATCATTCCTGTCATTCACTCCTGTCCCCAGTGGGTGGAGGCGAAGGAGACTGCATTGCATGTCCAGATTTCACCAGGGCAGCAGCAGGGGGCCCTTTCCTTGGAAGCCATCAGTTAAGTGGGAGGGAACTTCCTTTCTCAGGTCCTGGCTCACAGAACTTTGTTAAAAAGAAGTATTTCAAACTTGGAAATGAGGCCCAAAAGTGGATGGCATGTCACTTCAGTGTCAAAATGAGCATCATTGGGTAGATCCGCCCAAGGATCATTCCATTGTGTGAGACGGTGGTTCTCAACCCTGGGTCCCTCGGGGGACACTGGCAGTGTCTAGAGACAGGTTTGGTTGTCATGACTGGTGGGGGCGGGGGGGACGTGGGAGTGGTAGTGAGAAGGAGCAGACAAAGGCCCGGATCCTGCTGAACACGCCACAGGGTGCAAAGTGGCCTCTGACAACAAAGAATCACTCCACTCCCTGCTTTCTGTTGATTAAAGGTCTCAAAAGTTCTGATTGAACTTTAGATATTTGACTGACGGGGACGTAAAAAATTTCTTTTTTTTTTTTTTTTTTTAAATTTCTGTTTGGTAGAAAAGATAACCCAAAGGTGGCGGTTCATGACTCCGTAACACAGGAACCAGTTTCATACCCTGCTGAATTAACCTAGCACTCAGATTCTAACAGCACTTCATTCACTTGCCCATGAGTATCAAGTTCCTCAAATGCTCTGAGAACTATATTACTATTTTCATCATCAATTAATGAATGGAATGAAATATTCGACATTTCCAATCCTGTAATAGTTATCTGTTGCTGGGTAACAAATTATCCCACACCATAGCAGCTTAAACCAATAATAAACATTTATTATTTTTTTTACATAGTAAAAACTGAGCATTCTGGTAGAGTCATGGGACCTGGGTTCTCTCCCAAGGCTGCAATAAAAAAGCTGGCCAGGGCTGTGGCCACCGAGGGAGGTCAGGGGATCTGCTCACCTGGATAGCTCACATGCACGGTTTGCAAGTCCACACTCGCTGTGGGCGGAGGCTTCAGTTTCTCACCAGGCAGGCCTCGGCGGGGGTCTGCTCACGTGTCGTCATGACGTGACCACTGGCTTCTCCCAGGGCAAGTGACCCCAGAGAGAATAAGGGGGAAGCCACAGTGTTAGCACTTCCTTGGAAGTTACGTGGTTCTGTTCTGAAGCATGCTGTTGTTTCCAAGGGAAGGACACCACCAGCCTGAGAATAGCAGAGGGAGGGATCACTGGGGGCCGTCTTGGAGGCTGGCTGCCACCATCACCTTGTCCCGCAGCGGTTCATGGCCTTCCCACATGCACCATGTACTCAGGCTCTCCCAAGGCTCCCAGAGTCTCATCCCAGTAGAGCATCAGTTGACCCAAACCGGTCCATACTGACAAGGCTCCTTGAGCCCTCAAATCCAGTTCTCTTCAATCTGAAATGTGTGAACTAGAGACACAAGCCATCAGCCCCTTCCCACACTCAACAACAGACAACGATGGGACAAGCAGAGAATAGTGCTGTGGACCGTCCTTCTCAGCCAGCTTATCTGGAACTTCTGTACCAAGAGATGAGGGGTCCTTCTTGGAAAACCTGCTCCCATGTGCTCCCTGTAACCCCCTTCCCCTCCAACCCCTTCTTTTTATTATTTCTTCCTCTCCTTCTCCTCCTCCTCCTCCTGCTCCTCCTCCTCCTCTCTCTCCCCCGCTCGGTCATGGGGTGGGGTATGATTCGCTGGTCAGATACACTTTAATCTTCCTGTCTTACCCAGAGATCACAGCTCTGAAACTTTCGGCTGAGCACTGAAGCCACGGCGGGTCCCTGTCTGACGTGGGGGAGGTGGGGGTCCCTGACCAGGGCGGGTGCAGGAGCATTCTCGCCAGCGCACATGTCACACTGTCATTTAGAGCCCGGCCTGTGCCACGTACCACTCCAGGTACGATTCCATTTCATTGCTGCACAGCTGTCCGAAGCAGGTTTGCTGATGAGAATACAGAAAGGTCATGTAATTATCTCAAGGTTACACGGCTTGTGGCAGAGCCAAGATTTGAAAACAAGTCTTTCTCGCACACGCCCGTGACATTTCTATCACATCAAACAGCATGCTGTCTAAGGGGCACCTCTGTGTTTGATGAGTGGGTGGATGGGTTTCTCTAAGTCAGCTCCCCAGGTCCCGTGATGGAAACACCAGGTGGAGGGGCGGGGGGGGCGGTTCAGCTAGGCAGGTGTAAAGGCACACTGCTGTCCTCCGCAGGTGCTTACGATGGGGACGTTCAGCTTAACGCCAGTGACTTACTAGACCCATCTGTTGACCAGGTGTATCCTCGGAGAGGCACACAGGGGTCAAGCCAGATGTCCTGTCTCTGTTGCCATCAGAACATGAGTCCAGGCATGTGTAAGGAACGGGTGACACCCAAAATGCAACAGCTGCTGCCCCACAGCCACCATCCCTCCGCTCCATCACATGGCCCCTTGGAGTCCCATCAGTGGGGCCCGAGCCACCTTCATGTGTGGCAGCCAGAGGGCCCTGGTGCCGCCCATCATGGCCCTTGCTAGGAACACCTTCCTGCCCACCCTGTCGGAGGCAGGGAGCAGCACCTGCTCTCTGTCCCTGTCCCTGAGCGCAGTGTCAGCCAGACAAGGGCCGACAGGGTGCTCGTTCAGGCCCTCTGCTCCTGCCCCCCGTGGAAGGAGGCATGACAGCCCACTCGTGTGTGTGTGTGTGTGTGTGTGTGTGTGTGTGTTGCTAATATTTGAAGAGGCATACGTGGGCCTTGGAGTCAGCTAGACCACAGCTAGCTATGTGACTTTGGGCAGGTGACTTAACCTCTCTGAGCCTCCACAACCTCGTCCGCCAAATGGGATGCCAACCTCTTAGGAGTGTTGTAAGGGTTAAATGTCAGGCATTTGGTGCCGTGTGGGGCAAATTAAAGATGTTAAAAAATGTGTTTCTTCACTTAGGAATAAGAAAAGAAGTTTTTATTTGGGAACAAATGGGGTTTATGAGTGTGAAAAAAATTAGCTTGTCTCAGCTCAATATAGAAAAAGATATTGCAGGAGCATGAACTTCTGTGCCTCCCCGCTGAAGAGCGACGGGGGTCCCTCCTGTGTAGTATCAGGTAGTCTGCAGGTCATGTCCTTGCTGGCTCCGTGGTTTACTCCCACTGCTGTGTCCTCCCCCGATTCGCACGTTGATGTCACTATCCCACGGTGGGGGCAATAGGAGGTGGGCTTTTGGGAGTCACGATGGGGTTCGTGCCCGTGTAAAGAGACCCCAGAGACCCCCCTGGCCCCTCAAGTCACGCGAGGACAAGCATGAAGGCTGGAGCCAGGAAGCAGGCCCTGACCAGACAGAGAATCTGCCTGTGCCACCGTCTTGAACTTCCAGGTCCCGGACCTGCGAGGACTGAATGTTTTTGTTTAACTGCCAGCCCCCTCCCCAGCCTGAGGTATTTTGTTACAGCAGCCCCAACAGACTGAGGCAGTCCACGTGGCTGATTTGAACTCAGATAAAATCAGAGGTTTCCTGACATGATATTCCTGTGACTTAGAAGCAGTCACAGACTTCTTTTTAATTAATTAATTTATTATTATTATTATTATTATTATTTTTTTTTTTTTTGTAAAGGCTACATTTAACTTGTTCTCCCTGCGTCTTGGTTTCTTTGCCTGGAAGGTGGAGGACTGGATCTGTCTTCAAGCCGGGCCCTCTGAGGATGATGGTCCGTCCTTCCCAGGGCGAAACGGCCTTCCAGGGGCCTCTGAGTGTTCTATCCCTTGGCCCCGAATTGCTTACGTCTGTGTGGCCCGCGTGGCGCAGGTATGTAATAAATGCTCCAGAAGCCTGCAGTGACTGTGATAGGTTCATTTCCTGAATGATCTTCTCTTTTTTCACCTCCTTCCGCCACCCAACGTCACTGAGACCAAGGCACGGGTTCCTAATGTGCCAAACTCGGCCTCCTTCCTGGGGCTTTAATGTCACCTCTCTCCGTCCGGCCACGTCCAAGCCCTGCTTTCCACACACTGCTGCAGCCCTGACTAAGTGTGTATCTGGCCACGTGATTGGAAAGGTGTGCTTGCAGCTGAAAAGAAGAACCCCACCGCCTTACACACACACACACACACAGACCCCAAACCCCAACTCTAACTCAATTGCAAATCGCCCCCGAAGCTTCACCAAGTTCGCAGCCCTGACGTGCAGTCCTGGGAAAGAGCTAAGTGGATGCGCTCGGGGTTTCAAGCGTCCCTATCTATGGAGACCCAGCGGGGGAGTGAGTCATATGAATTCCATCCGACTTCAAGGACCTCGTTGCAATTCTTTACCGTCCCGCTCAGAGGCCCTCAGGGAAAAGGATGTTTTTAAATCGAGGACAAAACCTCGGTGCAAGCGGCTTTGGGGCCTTTGTAGCTGGCTCTCAGGGGAGGGATCCAGCGTTCAGTGTCAGCCCGCGTGGGGACGCCCCTGAATGCAGAGCCCGGGCGGGTGGCCCCTGTGCCCCGAAGCACACTATTTGGGGCCTGAGCGGGAACTTGGTAGTTCCGACCCCTGTCCCCTCTCCCCCTCCTCAGAGGACGGTGCCTGCGGGCCTCGGCGACCTGGTTATGGGGCTGGCCGACAGACGGCAGTGGTTTTGCGTTGCAGTGTGTGCACCTGTCCCCCCCCTCCCCCCCGGAGGGAGGGAGGCCGCGCAGGGGCTGGGGCTGGCGTGCGGTGCCGTGGGCCGGAGCGGCCTGCGAGTCTCCCGGCCGAGGGCCTGCTGATCTGCACGGCAGCTCCGGGGTTGACTTTCGCACGTGTGTTCTCAGAGCCCTGCGCCGCGGCCGGAGGCTTTACGGCCTCTTCCAGTTGCCGAGGCTCTGCTTTTATGGCCACCGTCTGTTGAAGAGAAGTGCTGTTTGGGGAAATGATCACTTTGCCTTCTGACTGGATGACGGATGAAAGGTCAGCTTCTCCTCTTTGGTTTAGCGCCTAATACAGCCTGGACAGGTGCCACCCAGTGCCACCAGCCCTCTGGGATATTCATAGCTCGTGCCTTGGTGCCGCTGGCTCTCCCGCAGGATCTGCTCTCTGCCAAATTCCCTGCGAGGCATGTGCTACATTCGTGCGATTTATCTCCCTGAATCCGGTGGGTCGGAATCCCTCAGAGAGCCCCAGAAGCCCCGACGCAGTGTGGATGCAAATATATGCGCTCTCCTTGAGGGATGAGACAGTCCGTAGCCGGGCCTTCTCAAAGAAGGGTTGGACTCCACATCGGGTCTTTTTTTTTTTTTTTTTTAAATATTTTATTTGTCTATTCATGAGAGACACAGAGAGAGAGAGAGACACAGAGAGAGGCAGAGACACAGGCAGAGGGAGGAGTAGGCTCCATGCAGGGAGCCCGATGTGGGACTCGATCCTGGGACCCCGGGATCACGCCCTGAGCCAAAGGTAGATGCACAACTGCTGCGCCACCTGGATGCCCCAAGATCGAGTCCTTTGACAGCAGGTGGACTCGAGTAGCGGTGGTGAGGAATCAGGGCGACTGTCACGAGTGTTCTGAGCTGCGGGGAGCCCAGGAACGTGTGGCTCCATCCTGGCCCGTCTCCAGGAGCCGCAGTCACAGGGAGCAGGAGCGAATGGGGACGCAGGTAGCTCTTCAGCAGCAGTGGGAGTGAGTATGGGTCACAAAGCTGGATGGATTCTGCAGGAAGCCACAGCCACTGTCTTGGAAAATAGCATTTTATCACCTTCTCCCCTGGGGCCTCAGGCAGGAGACCAAAGCACACCCCGTACATCAGCAAGGAGGAGAAAAGGGCACAGCGGCTGGGCCGGGCCATCAGCCCTGCCCCACCAGAGTCTGACAGAGGGGCGCCTGGGCGCACGTGACCGGTGACCCCAGCCACCAGCAGAGCCAGGCCTGGTCTGGGGCTGTGTGAGGCTGGCATGAATTCCTGTCCCTTCTCCCCAGCGGGAGGTGCAGAGGGCAGCCCTGTCTCCTCCTCATGCCCCTGCAATCCCTCTCGCCTTCCAAAACGAGAGCAGTGAGAATGGCCAGCTCTGGTCCCCCGAAACAGGTCAGAGGGGACATTAACCCTAACCACGGACACACTTCGCACTTCACGTCGGGCCCCCGGTCCCATGCCAGGCTGCATGCGGAACCAGCCTTACCAGAGGGACACTGTTGTCCCTCGGTGGCATCGCCAGACACCGTGCCCCAAACAGCAGAAACCCTCCCATTTTCATCAGCCCCAAATCTGTCCTTCTTGGCTCAGCCTGGAGCCTGGAGCTGGGCCCTGTGAGCGTTTCCCCTCCGCAGGCTGGGGGGTTGCTGCCCCCCAGCAGCTTCTCCATCCCACGGCCCGGTTTCCCCGCCGGCCCTGTGTCTCTGACCGGGTCAGGGTCCCAGCCTCGAGATGGGGGGCCTCGGTCCCGGTCCACGTTCCCTCCTGGACATTCTCCCTCTGCCACGACGTAGTCCCGCTCCTGCTTCTGCCTCCTTCTGGACCCTTCTGGTCCTTGTTCGGCTTTTCCCTGCTTTCCGGTGATGGATCTTTCTGTTGGGGCATCAGGTGGCTCAGGGGGTGAGCGTCTGCCTTCGGCTCAGGTCGTGATCTCGGGTGGGGGCAGAACGGACGGCACCGCAGGCTGGGCTCTGAGCCCGGAGCCCTCGTGGGTCGGGGTGAAGTCCAGCCTCCCCGCCGGTCCGGTGGAGGCTGAGGCCGAGTGTGGCCATCGCAGACACGCATGAGGGATGGAGAGCCCCGTGGTTGTCTCGCTGCCCGTCACTTGGCTGGGCCCAGCTCTTCAACTTCACCGTTAGTTACGGGAGCCAGTAAGTTCTTCCTCCTTCCCTCCCTTCCTCCCTTCCTTCCTTCCTTCCTTCCTTCCTTCCTTCCTTCCTTCCTTCCTTCCTTCCTTCCTCTTCTTTCAGTTTTTGGGATGAAATACACAGAACATAAAATTAGCGATTTTAGCGAACAACCCAGGGCACTCAGTACATTCACAGTGTTGGACCACCACAACATTGAGTATTGAGTATTGCCATTCCAGAATGTTCTGGACCTTTTGTCTCCTCAAAAGGGAACCTCACACCCACGGAGCAGTCGCTCATTCTCCCCAGGCCCCAGCCCCTCACAACCACCAGCCCGCCTCCCATGTCCGTGGATTCGCCAGTTCTGGGTACCTCGTGTGAATGGAACCGTACAGCACACGATCTTTTGAGTCTCTTGATGCTTTTCACTTCAAAAAGTTGATGTTTTCAAGGCTTGCCTCCATTGTATCAATACTTCTCTTTTCTTTTCTGTGGCTGAATAAGATCCGCTTTTCTGGATGCCTCACGCTTGGACAGACAGTTGGGTTGTTTCTACCACTTGGCGATTATGAATAGCGCTGCCGTGAACATCTGTACAAGTGTATTTACTTGAACTCGTGTTTTTAATTCTCTTGGGTATATGCCCAGGAGCAGAATTCTTGGGTCATATGGAATCTCCATGTTTAAGTTTTTGAGGAATCACCAAACCGTTTTCCATGGTGAAATTGGATTTTCATTAGTTTAAATCAAGTCTTGACAAAACAAACAAACAAACAAACAACAAACAAAACAAAACAAAACAAAACAATGTATCAGTCTTTGGCCTTAATCTGTAAATTAGTCTGTTTGGGATCCTAAAACAAAATCCCCTAGACTGGGTGGCTTTCAAACAACAGGAATGTGTTTCTCCCGGTTGCACAGACAGGAAGTCAGAGGTCAAGGTGCTGGCATGGTTGGGGGGGGGGGGGGCCCTCTTCTGGGTCACAGCTTCTTGCTGTGTCCTCCCTGACAGAAGGGAGTAAGGGGCTGTCTGGTGTCTCTTTTATAAGGACACAGATCCCCTCCCAAAGATCTCAGCTCGTCATTCCACCTCACTGGGCATTAGGATTTCAGATATACACTCAGACTATGGCAATCACAGCCACAGGGACCTTAAAGGACTTTGAGTGTACAAGTGATGAGGTCAGGTCTGTGCTTTCAACCCTGGCTCTGGCTACACTGTGGTGGGCAGAGAAGCAGAGCCACAGGGAGCAGGGTACTGAGGCGGCTGTGCTGTTTAGGAGAGGGGTTCAGATCCCACAGACTTGGGGAGAGCTGGTGGGCAAGAGAGGAGCCTGGCCACCCACCCCATTTCTGTGCCACGGGGAGACGGCCCTCAGATGCCAGGACCCAAGCTGCCCTACTGGTGCGGGCACCATCGGGCGGCAGTCAGAACGGGCAGGCCATGTACTGGGGCGGTGGGTGGGTGAGCCACACGCTCCACCGTTTACCAGCTCTGCAGCTTTGGGTCATTCGTAATTGCTTCATGTCTCAGTTTCTGCAGCTAGGAATTGGGGACAATGGGATAACCTACCCACATACAAACGAGAAAATAAATGTCAAGTCCTTGGTACAGTGTGGAAGGAGAAGACCCTCCTCAACAAAGATGTCCACGTCCTACAACCCTGGGAAGCTGTAACTGCATTATGTTATGTGGCAAGAGAGACTTTGCAGGTATAATTAAGGTTATAGACCGTAAGGTAGGGAGATTATTCTGGGTTATTTGGGTGGGGCCAATGCAATGACGCGAATCCCATTTGGGCTACATTGTGTCCTCCCCAAATTCATATGTTGAAGTCCTAACCCCCTTGGACTACAGAATGTGACTGTATTTGGAAATAGGAACTTTACAGAAGTAATTAAGGTTAAATTCAGTTATTAGGGTGGGTCCTAATCCTATGTGACTGATGTCTTTCTCTGATACCTGCTGGGACGAGATGATAGTGAGGATTTCATCAAAACAATCCACTTTGGCCCTATTCAAATGTATTCTGCTTACACAGAGCATCTTCTGACGTGTGGCACTGCCAGGGGGATGATCCCATTTCTGGATCCTAAGCAGATGGCTCCCACCCAGGATGCAAATGTCCCGGCCTTGAATGAGCCAGTCCTTAGACATCTTCTTTGACATAAAGTCTAAAGACTTTCTTTGGGTTTTAGTTGTCACCCATTTAACCCATCAAGGACCCAAATCCCTGGATCAGATTGGAACATTGCACAATCTCCTCTACCCAGCTTGAGTTTTTATGCATTTGTCCTACAAAGGGAGGTGGTGGAGAGTGGAGGAGGGTGCAGATTCTGCTCCTTCTGCTTTAGATTCCTTCAGAGGGCAGGATTAATGGAAGAATGCCAAGCATGATGTGTCTCCTTTAGAACACATTAAGCTGTAAGTAACAGAAAGCCAACTTT
Organism: Canis aureus; assembly: GCF_053574225.1. Lineage (NCBI taxonomy): Eukaryota > Metazoa > Chordata > Mammalia > Carnivora > Canidae > Canis > Canis aureus. The sequence goes on from NC_135615.1 coordinate 25,621,811, forward strand.
TTTTTTAAGATTTTTAAAAAGATTTATTTATTCATGAGACACACACACACACACACACACACACACAGAGGTAGAGACACAGGCAGAGGGAGAAGCAGGCTCCATGCAGGGAGCCCGACGTGGGACTCCATCCCAGGTCTCCAGGATCACACCCTGGGCTGAAGGCAGTGCTAAACCGCTGAGCCCCCTGCGCTGCTCCAAAAAGCCAACTTAAGTGGCTTCAACACACATGGGTTTATGGTCTCACATAACCAGAGGTTCAGAGGTAGGCATTGGCTGCCACCGGTTCTGCTAATCCGCGGTGCTTGCCCAAGGTCTTTCTTTGCCTCATGGTTGCAAGACGTATGCTGCAGCCCCGGACATCAAGTCTGCGTTCAAAGCAGAAAGAGGGGAGGTAAAAAGTAGAACTAGTCATGTCTGTCCCTTTAACAGGAAAAGTAAAAGTTTTCCCAGACATGTTCTTAACCTCACTGGCTACAACGGGGTCAGAGGCCACTCTAGTTGCAAGAGAAGCTGGCGAATCGAGGACCGGGATTGTCATGATTTGTTATCTGTGCCGGGCACGTGGCCACGGTGGATACAGAGAAAGAGAGTTGGTGTCGGCCACCGGCAGGGGGCTTTGTCTGAGCTTATTTTGGGGAGCCACCTCTCCACGCCGAGTATTTCAGAGTGAGATGCGTTTACAATGCCGTCTTCACACCAGCTGTCTTATGTAGACGGAGTCGTTTCTACAAGTGACATTATTAACACCTCGGCTGGGCCGCCCGGCGATCTGACCTCCGTTTGCAGGTTTAGAGGAAAGTGCTGAATCCTCTGTATTTACCAGCTGTTCCGCTCAAAATGTGTGAGTATTTCGAAAGGAAATAAAACAGATCGGCCTGAGGCTCGGGGGGCGGGGGGGGGGAAGCTGAAGGTCCGAAGGAGGAAAGTCCTTCCTTAACAGAGGAAATCTTTTCCATCGCAGCCTGGCGTCGGTTAGAGAGCAGGCGGCTGCCCGCGGTAACCAGGTGCGCTCCCTTCCCGCCAGGCGGCAGCGGCCGGAGAGGGTGCCAGGCCTCCTCGGGGACGTCTTCCTTAATGACACGGGGGAAGCAAGCAAAGGAGAGAGGCGAGAGGGGACCCCTGGTGGCTCAGCGTTTTGGTGCCTGCCTTCGGCCTGGGGCGCGATCCTGGAGTCCTGGGATCGAGTCCCACGTCGGGCTCTCTGCATGGAGCTTGCTCCCTTTGCCTGTGTCTCTGCCTCTCTCTCTCTCTGTCTATCATGAATAAATAAATAAAATCTTAAAAAAAAAAAAAAGATAGAGGCAAGAGTGCATTGCAGGGGGGCTGGTGCCAGCGGGAGCCTCCAGCTAAGTTCTGCGCAGTGTTTCTCAGGAAGGCGAGGGCGGCTTCCTCCCCTGGAGGCCCCTGGAGCGCGATCTAGAACTAGCCACTGCTGCTGCTATTTCTAAATCTTAAAAAAAAAAATACAGAAAGATTTTTCCACCCAAGATGGTATTAGGTGGTGGCTTATGAGAGGTAGCGTTTTTATCAATCGGAGGACAAACATTATATGGTCTCGTTCATACGGGGAATATAAAAAATAGTGAAAGGAAATAAAGGGGAAAGGAGAAAAAATGAGTGGGAAATATCAGAGAGGGAGACAGAGCATGGGAGACTCCTAACTCTGGGAAACGAACTAGGGGTGGTGGAAGGGGAGGTGGGCAGGAGTGGGGGTGACTGGGTGATGGGCACTGAGGGGGGCACTTGATGGGATGAGCACTGGGTGTTATTCTGTATGTTGGCAAATTGAACATCAATAAAAAATAAATTTATAAAAATTAAAAAAAAGACACTGAAAATGTGAAAGGTGATACAACTAGGAAAGTCTACATTTGTAGATAATTCAGGTTGAACTTTTCTTCATTAAGCCAATAATTATTAATCATCATCTATGCTTCAGACGTCGTGCTACGCCCTGCGAATGAACCAAAGACTAAGGTAAAGACTGTATCACCTGATGCTTAAGTAAAATCTTGAGGGCTTTGGGAAAAAAAAAAAAAAAGAAATAAAACCGACGGTAGTCTAAAGGAGCTTTTCGCCGGCTCGCAGGCTTTCGAACCTCTCAGCCTCCCTGGAGGCAGGGGCTTTCCCTGGGCCCTCTAGGCCGCCGAGCGGCCAGTACGGGCACAGCAGGGTCCACGGAGCTGCTTTGTCCCCCGGGGGTGGCTCTGTGAAATGTGTCACTTAGTGCTGCGGGAGGCACCCCGAGATGACTGGCCCATAGGATTCTGAGTTTTGTTTTCCGACGTCGTCCTCCTAACTCGACCAGATGCCGACTCGCAGCCTCGTGATTATTGTGGGGAGGCTGCGGCCTCCGTCCCTGGCAGCCGCGGAGAGGGTCCCACAGTAGGGAACTGGCAACTCGTAGCTGGTGAAGCAGGGTCCGACCTCACCTGGGAGCTGAGGGGCTGGGGAGCTGGGGAGCTGGGGGGCTGGGGCTCAGGAAGGCAGAGCACATCCCCAGGAAAAACCTCGGGAACCCCCCGGAGCTGCAGGCAGCGGTCTGTAAAATAGCCAGGGGGTTAAGGAGTCAGGTCCCCCCAGCTGGGGCGGGTGGGGGGCTAACTTCCCGCTCCCTGCAAGGCCCAGGGGCAAAACCCACATTTAGGCATTTGTGAAGTCGACAGAAGCGGGTCCTGGTCCTCCCAGCAGTCAGCTCCGGGTCGGGGTGCTGTTGTTTCAGGGACCTAATTGGATCTTTTTCTGCTACGTCCAATTCTGTACATCTTTTGGGTACACCCAGAAGGCTGTATTTCCTACCGGTTGATGTGAACCAAGGCACATTTGCTTCCTCTGATGGGGCAACCCCGGAGCGCTGGTGAGCCGGTCCCCGGGGTCCCCGTCTGCCGGAGGGTTCAGGGCTGGCGCCTCCGCACAGCTCAGCCGCAGGAGGCCGCTTAGGTAACTGTGCTTCCTGTTGCCTGCCGCCCGCCCGCCCACTGGGCAGGAAGTCTGCACGCGAGTGTGTGTGCGGAAGTACGAACCTGGGTGCCTATCTGTGGACAGATGTGGAAGTATGTGTGCGTGTGGGATTTGCTTATATTTATAAAAAAAATCACCATCAACTGCAAACTGCAGAGGGGCAGGGGACAGGGAGAGAAGCCGGGTTGCTCCATTAGGGCTGCCCGGTGGGGAGGGGGGGGTCTGGATGAGAGTGTCCTGCTCTGGCCTGCCCCCAGCCACCTGCCCCACCACCACCCCCAGGTGAGGGGTTCGCAGGGCCAGGTGCATTGGAGCTAGCACCCTCCCTTCTAGGTCACTCAAATATCCACCCGCTTCGAGGGCCCATCCCAGGACCCTGGTCCCTATGGGCAAACAACAACTGGGAAATGCAGACCCTGAGTGCTGCCCAGAGGCTGGCACACCTGCGAGCATGTGTGTGCAAGGCGGAAACACGGGGCAGGCTCTCCCCAGGCCACCCCGCTCCAGCACAGAACTCTGAGGAGCCAAGAATTCTGAATGGGAAATTGGTCTCAGCGTCCGTGGGAAGAAGCTCTTGTCTAGGTAGGTTGGGAGCACATATTCTATGTAAGAATCTGGTGGCTTGATTTAGAACTCGAAATACCTGTGGGACGTGGACCTCCATCTATTACCTTGTCCCCGGGCCCGCAAATATTAAGGGCAGTCTGCTAAATTCACCTTGCTCTGTGCATCAGACTTTGGAGCCGTGCAGATATTTTACATGACTATGAAGTGAAATTTTATTTATGAAATTAATTTTATTAAGAAGAAGGCAAAAGGAGAGAAGAGAGCTGAACTGAGTTTTGAACCAGTTGGCATTACCGCCCGGAGAGGAACTATTTCAAGGGACCATAAAACACAGTGATTTAAAGCTACGTCCCGGGCTAGGCTGTATTCTGAGAACAAAAGAACTGCAAAACATTTTTTAAAACTCTAGTCACTGATTCTATTGCTCGTGGTAGTGCCAGGCATTTTTATCCTGAGACTATTGTGCATACATCATGGAGCAGAGCACACGGGTTCTTCAGTGGGTGTCACTGCGGACCGCACTCTTGGCATGGAAGGAAGGAAGGAAGGATGCGTGTACACGTAAGGAAGTAAATAAAGACCCCATAGTCCTGAATCTGAATTTGGAAGCTTTCACATGAATTCACATTCTTTATCTTTAAAAAGGGAGGTGTTTCATGGTGGTGTCCTATCACGAGGCTTGGGGACAGTGGACGCCACCACAACCCAAACGGAGTGTCGAATTATCTGAAGTGATTTCCTGCTGGCAGGAACCCGGGCTCTTCCAAGTTGGGGTGGGATGTGTTCAAGGTGATCTCGGGTATCTCATCATCCCCAAGAGCCGGGATGTGGTCAAAGACGCTGACGTGCCCAAGAGGGAGTCACGAGCCAGACTGACGAGGCTCCCACGGCCGCTGCGGGTGGAGGATCTCTGGGTGACTTTAGGAAATGAGTGATTACACCATTGCCTCCCCACCCCCAAACTTACTGCCCCAAGTAGGCTTCTAGTCTCTTTGCTTCTGGTTCATTCCATGGGCACACAGTCCGCTGAAAAGTCTCCCTTGGACACAGCCTGGGAGCTCGCCCCTGGGTCCTCCTTTATGTCACGGCTTACACCCCCTCTTGCTCCCTTTAACCTGCCTTCTGAAGCCTTCGGAAACAAGAAGCCTGAGCGGAAAGCAGCACCTTTCATCTGACTGTTGCTTCCAGAGGGATCCTGGGGTCTGGCTGAGAAGGCTCCATAAGAGGCCTTTGTGGAAGGTTCTGGGCTTGCGGCAGGACACCCTGCTGTGGGGTAGGGAAGCAGCTGGCCTTTCCGGTCACTTTGGATTGCAGGCCCCAGGCAGAGTGGCCTTCGCTTGGCAGAGCTGTCCCCTTCCATCTTTGCTTGCAAACGTACCCAACACGATGTCTCTCTTGCGCCTTGCTGAATGCAGTGAGTGTGAAGACTTACTTTTCCTGGAACCGCAGGCTCCGTGGGGACCCGGGCCTACCTGCCGAGGTAATGAAGGCAACTGATTTGCCAAGCGCAGCTCTCCGGCCCGCACAGTGGCTTCCTCTCTGACTGCTCCCAGTCGCTAACACTCTTCCTCCGACGGCGGGGTCGCATGGACTCAGTCCATCACGTCTGGTTCCAGCCCAGACCTAGGCAGGGTAGGAAGACGGGGCGCGCAGAGAATTTCCTTATGAAAATAATCTGTAACCTGCACACATCATTTCTGCCCACGGTCCATCAGCCAAAATATAGCCATACAGCCACACCTGCACGCACGTGAGCCCGGGAGCTGTAGCTTCTAGCTGAGATGCCATGTGCCCAGCCAAACTAAGGGACTCTGTTATTAAAAGGACAAAGGGTAAAATAGATACTGGGGTGCAATGAGCTTTTTCTGCCGCACCCAGCCTGTCCTTGGGCTTAGAGCTCACCCCAGGGTATTTTTCCTTAAATCTCTGCTGTCCAGGACATAGGCCTTCTCTGTCCCTCAGAATCTCATCCCACAGCTCATAGTGTAAGTCAGATCAAGGGGAGGGAGGGGCCCGAGCTGGGGTGATGTCCTTTCTCCTGGGTGGCCGTTGCAATCCAGGTTCCCCGCTGCCCTGAGCGTGGTCATGATAGCAAAGGTAGTGGACCGCTGCCATTTATTGAACATCCATTTTGGCAGGGGATATATTTTTTAAGTGGTTCACGTGCATGTTCTCAATCTTCACAAACCCCACAAGGCGGGTGTTCAAAAGGCCACACTCTACACCAGGAGACTGTGCCCAAGACTGTAATGGAGGGTGCTTTCTCACCAACATTCTCACCCCCGAGGCCCCCCATCCCCGAGGTCTAACACAGTCTCCTAAAAGGAAATGAGCAGCCGGCCGGTCCTGACATGACAGGAACAGCTGTGAGTGTGCTAAGCCACTTGCGTTAACTTGGATTTGCTGCAGGATCAGTACGTCTTAGAAACTAGTGATTTCCCATGTGGGGGTCTCTGATCTCGGGGTGGGGGGTGGGGGTCCGGATGGCTCATTGGAATGAAGGAAGACAAAGCCAGAAGGTTCATCTGTATTAGTTTTGCCTCGTCCTCGAACCATTTCTCCGATGTGCATGCTTTCTGCCGTGCACACCATAGTCAGCACAGTAGTAAATACATTTAACTTGTGAGTAAACGTACGATGTGGAAGTGCTTACTAGGCATTTGAAAAGGGTAGGGTGTTTGATCTAAAAAGCTGGGAGACCACTGCTCACCCCAGCAGCACCCAGGCGCTCCCATGCCCAGGGCGGGTGGGTGGCAGGAGGAGTGGAGGGTGGAGGGATGAGCGTTCTGTGGCAGCAATGCTCGTACACGGGCCAGCGCACGTGGCTGTGCCTGACAGCCTGAAGAGCTGGGAAGGCGCACGGTATGGACCCATCCCAGGCAGCGCTCACTTCCCACGGCCACAAACCCATGCAGAGCCCAGAGAAGGTGCAAACCATTCCTCAGGGCTCTCCTGGGCACGTGTTGCACCTCCCCAGGGGCTCCTTCTCACTCCTTCCGTCTGTGTCCCAGAGTTTTTAGCCCGACCTCACACTCTCCTGTGTAGAGTGGGCAAGTCCCATTGACGAACCCCAAATTTTCCAATGAGAGCACCTGCAAGGCCAGCATACCCCCTTCTTACTGATAACCGATCCCCTCATAGCATAAGTCCCTGTGTTCTGGGTAACTGGGGTGATAGGCCCACTGCTTCCCTTTTTAGGGGCTAACCTGTGTTCCCCACAAATCCATATGCAGAATTCCTAACCCCCTAGGACCTCAGAAAGTGGTCCTATTTGGAGATAAGTTCTTATCAAGAGTTAAGGAGTCAAGGTGGTCAAGTTAAAGTGAGATCATTCGGGTGGGCCCCAATCCTACGTGACCCGTGTCCTCATGAGAAAGGCGAGATTTGGAGACAGACACGCACCTGGGGGGAGGCCACGTGGCCGTGCAGGTGGGGCCTACGAGCCGGGGAAGGCCAAGCATTGCCAGCAACCGCCAGGGGCCGTTGGACAGCCTGGGACGGGCTTCCCTCGCTGCTCTCGGGAGGAGCCAGCCCCTGATCCTGGCCTTTGCCTTCCGGAACCGTGAGACGGTAGGTTCCATCGTGAAGCCCCTTGGTTCAGCCTTAGCCAACAGGGGCTGCTCCCCGAGGCCTCCCGCCTGTTCTGTTCAGAGCCATCGGTGAGGGAGCAAGGGCTGCCTGGCTCCCATCTGCGGGGGGCACCCCGGGGCCCGCCTGCCGCTCCGTGAGGCTTGCGAGGGTCCCGGAGCGGGGTTCGTGGAGGCCGGTGCTTCCAGTCGCTGGTCTGGCCCTCGTCCCCGGGCCTCCTGCACGCCGGTCCTGCTTCACTGCCGTGAGGGTTTTCTCTGTCCCTCCTGCAGGCCCAGCCTCAGTTTCTCTGCCGCAGCTGGGGCTGCTCTCTTGTCTGCCAGCCACTGGCCTAGTCACAGAAAACCGGACCTGCCCCCCGGGGAGACAGCAGACCGTCGCTCCCAAATCCACAATGAGGACCGTACTGTGCCTGAGTCACAGGAAAGTACAAATACTAAACCATATCAACGTCATTCACTGAAAAGGGTAGAAAAAATATAAAATCGAGACAACTTCAGGAATTGAGCGTGCAGGATCCCTGTCCTGCACAGCTTGGGCTGCCCTCGGCCTCTCTCTCTGCGTCTCTTCAGGGACGGCTGCCACTCCTTCTCTGGGTAGAATCAACACACATGGCCACAGAACTTTCCAGACTCACTGTCCTCTCATCCTTCCTCCTGGGCTCCGTTTTTAAATTCTCTGAGATTTTCATTTTCTCTGCTCGGAGTCCTCTCTTTTCTCCAATACTAGAGAACTGGAGCCCTGGAAGCCAGTAGCTCATGGATGAAGAGTCCGAATGATCACATTCGTCCCGTCTTAGAGACGCAGTGGGAGCCGTGGGCAGGGTGTGCGGCCCGGCGTGACTTCCACGGGCACCGCCTCCCACCGACTGTGGGCCGCTGTGTGTGCCGAGGTTCTCCCCTGCCACCTCGGGGGCCTGCTTCGACAGTTAATGAGTTAGCTCTCATTACGTGGGGTTAGCAAATGTCACTATTCTCTGACAGCCCATCTCGGGGCCCCGGCTGTCAGCGTAGATCTGCTCAGTAAACATTTGCTGTTTGAATAAATGTGTCCTTCATGCCATCCTTTCCTTGTGCCCAACTTCCGAGGAAGATGCTTCAGAAATAGTGCTTACAGCAGGGTCCTTGCCAGACGCTTCAGCCTGGGTCCAACCAGGAGATGGAAACCCCACAGTGATTGCAGCAAGGGAAGTTAGATATGAGGAATTACGAAGCAGTGATAGAAGAGTGGAGATGGAGTAAAGGTGGAACGAGAACACTCGAGGGTGCCCCAGGGCAGGGGGAGGCACCCAAAGCAGGGCAGGCTTGGAAGGGGGCTCACCCTTCGTTGAACAGGGTGTGGTGGGGGATCAGTGGGTGCTACAGGGGGCCACTGGTAGCCTCAGTCAGAGCTGGCCCGTGTCCCCATGTTGTCATCCAGGACCCCGCAGAGGGGGGGCCTGTGGCAAGGTGATCCCTGAGCTTCACACCGGGGAATGAGGAAGAGAAGCTGACCTCTCGCCATGTCCCTCACTCACCCCCCACTGGCAACGCTTAACCTCGTGGTCACCCTGGAGGAGAAATGCTGGCATCCCGCCCATGATCCCCATTATCACTGAGCAGGTATTGAGGGGTGAATCTAGAGCCGCGAGGCAATAAATCAACAACTGGCACATAGGGTCAAGACTGCGGTATTTATCCCCAAGATAAAATCATATGAAGTAATTTAAAATCATGTTTTAGAAGATTGTGTAATTCCTCGAAGAAATCTCCATGATACACAAAGTGAAAAAAGCAAATTATGAAAGCAAATAGCGCGATGTAACCCTGATTTTGTAAAACAGCAAAAGACAAGAAGCAAAGCTCTTTGTTTAACAGGAAAAGATTCCTGGACCTCTTCTTCCTCCCACCGCCCATCAATCCCCCTTTCACCCTCCTTGTTTTTTGGTTTAGAATGAGAAAGTGAGAAACAGGTTGGCCAGGGAGAGTCACCTAACATACAAGGGATGGAGCAGGTTTGTTTTTTTTTTTTTTTTAGATTTAATTTATTTATTCATGAGAGACAGAGGGTGGGGGCAGAGACACAGGCAGAGGGAGAAGCAGGCTCCATGCAGGGAGCCTGACCCGGGACTCGATCCCGGGTCCCCAGGATCAGGCCCTGGGCCCAAGGCGGTGCTAAACCGCTGAGCCACCAGGGTGTCCCGGGACGGAGCGTTTTCATTCCTTCCCTGCCAACGGCTTCATCCCTCACCCAGGAAGAGCTGGGAAGAAGGAAATTACTACCGACCCGTGTCGAATCACAACCAACAAATACGTGCCACTTTCCCCGTCCCTTCTGCTTTCAGAAGTCACCCGATGGTGCTGGACTGGCCTCTCCTCCGACCCCAAAAGGGCCAGAAGGGATTCGTACACTGGCCGCAGGAAGGCCGGAGAAGAAGCGATTCTCCTGATTCCGCAGGTCAGCGGGCATCGCTGTTCTTGTGACAAAGGGCGGCCGGTGGGTGATGGCGCTGGTTAGACCCCCTTTCACGGGCTCCCCTGCCGCTGCCTCTCAGGGTCTCTGTGCTCTGGGAATCTCTCTGGGGGCGGCAGCACGTCCCGGCTTTTATTTCAATTCATGTGTTTGTTTTGTAGGACACAGTTGGGAAAATGCTGCAGTAGAAAAAGTATGAAAAATGTCTACATTTTAAAAACTTTAAATGTCAAATTGAACACCAATAAAAATAAATTTATTATTTAAAAAATAAATAAAAACTTTAAATGTTAAAGTGCATTTGATCTCATAGCCTCTTTTTTTATACTAATGATTGACTTCTGTTACGAAGCGTGCATGAAAATCTCACTACATATACACACATGTGTATGCATACACACATACACATCTGTACACATGTGCACATGTTTGTACATATGCGTGTACACACATGCATACTCGTGCACACACACATGGACACACATGCACACACACAAAGACACAACATATCCATACACACATACATATGCAACACATATGCACATGCATATACACACAATATACATCTACACACATATGCACACACTTTTGTATATATGCATGTATACATATGCACATGCAAGCATACATGCACACACATACACACATATGCAACATATATGCCCACATCTACACACGTGCACACACATTTGTATATATGCATATACACACATGCATACACATGCACACAAATGGACTTACATGCACACACAAACATGCTGTGCAACATATATGCACATATATACACACATAAACATCTATACACATGTACACACATTTGTATATATGCATGTACATACACATGCACACACACGGACACACACACACTCCTACAAAGAGACACACAAACATCCATATACACAACACATCCATGTACACATCCATGTGCAACACATACGCACACACATATATGCACAATACACATCTATACACGTATGCACACACATTTGTATATATATACAATATGCACACATATTTGTATATATACACATATATATGTGTATACACATGCACACACGGACATACACACATGTATACAACACATGCATAAGTACACGCTGGTACACACATGCACACACAGATACACGTATGCACACACATGTATGCCTGCATTTACACAGATGTAATTCATGCACATAAATACACAAGCGTTGATAAATCTTGGAGGATTCTCTGCTACAGTGGCAGCAGCTCTCCCCTTTTGGGGTGAAATTCTGGATAATTAAACCCGTCTGTGTGGCTTTCTCCACCATTCCTACGGCTTTTGGCTCCTTTTGTATTAAGGCAAGAATAACCGTGCGATGCCTTCTATTGTTTTCTATCGTGGCATCTGCAGCCATCTGCCAGTGCCACTCGCAAGGAGCGCTCGCGTGTGCCCCCCACCAAGGTGACTGCACAGACGATGTCCCCCACGTCAAATTTCTTGATGAGGCAGCGTCAGCGCAAATGTCAGCGGGGAAGGTCCTCTGACCCACTAATGGGCTGTGTCCTGATTCGGCAGGACCCGCTTTCCTTTCAAGGGTCACTCTGCTGTTTTCTCAGCTGCCGCAGCCCTGACCCTCTCTGACAATTATTACTTCATGTCAAAAGGGCGCCATGCTGAGCTGTCTAAATCTGACAGGAAAAGATAGAGCAGCCCCCATCAAACTCTGGGCCATGAGGCTCCAGTGGAGGGTTAAAGGTTCTGGAATTTTCTGTGGAAAGACATAACAGCCTTTCTTGTGCTCTCCTGCTGGCCTCCTAAATAGGATCCCGCCAGCCGGCAGCGTCCCTCTGTGTTGGAGCAGAGGCCGGCAGGCCGCGCACCCTCTTGGGGTCTGGGTCTGTGCTCCGGAAATGGGACAAGAAAGACGGCCCGGGGCTGCCCGCCGACCACTTTCAGGGCAAATAACCTGAGTCTTCTGGAATTTGTTCTTTTTTTTTTTTTTTTTTGGATCTGTTCAAAGAGAAAGTGGAGAGGGCGCTCTCTGTGGAATGACAAATGACCTGTTGAAAGCCCCAGGTGGGCTGCAGATTTCGCACAGGGGGGCCCCAACACCATCATTTGCCACCTCCCACCATTTCATTGGCTGTTGCTTATGCAGGGCTGACCGTGTGCTCTGGTGCTCAAGCGGGCCTGGGCCTGCGTGGAAGGAGTCCTGTGTCCCCGAGGAAGACAGACGGTGACACAGGGCCGCTGATGGCTGGGCTCCCACCCTGAGGGACTCCCAGAAAAGCTACCGGGGTTCCAGGGCCTGGTTCCAGGTAGCACTTCCTCAGGCAGAGGTGGCCAAAGTTCAGGCCGTAACTTCCAAGCTCAAGAGCACCAGCGACATTCAGCTCTGTGACCTCTCTCGCTTGCTCCGACTGTGTGCCTGGGGTGGCCATGAGGAAATACACCTGCTTCCTGGTGGCATTCAGACCCGCTCGCTTGTGTGCCGTGTGTTTACACAGATGAGATTAGAGTGCAGGTGGCTGGTTGCAACCCTGGCTCGTGCTCTTAGATGGCTTGTGACGTGCCTGAAAGAAGCGCTCTCAACGGATAATTCGTTTAAGCCTCTCTTTCAACACTTATTCGCACCCCCCACCCCATGTGCCAGCGAGGTTCTAGATGCTGTGATATAGCAGTAGACAACAAAGGCAAGGCCCTACAGAGAAACGAAGTGTGATTTGTACACACGGTGGAATATTATTCAGCCTTAAAGAAGGAGACCCTGTCACCTGCCATGACATGGATGGACGCTGGGGACAGTACACTGAGTGAAATAAGCTGGGCACGAAGGGACAAGCGCTGTATGATCCCACCACTTACAGTTCTGGAGATGGACGGTGGTGATGGTGGCCCAACAATGGAAATGTAGTTAATGCTACTGAGCTTCAAAATGGGTTAAAATGGCAAATTTTATGTTGTGTGGTTTTTTTTTTTATTTATTTATTCATGAGAGACACAGAGAGATTGAGAAAGAGAAAGGCAGAGACCCAGGCAGAGGGAGAAGCAGGCTTCCGGCGGGACTGGTTCCCGGGTCTCCAGGATCACGCCCTGGGCTGAAGGCGGCGCTAAATTGCTGAGCCACCGGGCTGCCCTGTTGTATGTATTTTTTAAAAAGATTTTTATTCATTTATTTGACAGAGAGAGAGAGAGAGAGAGAGAGAGAGCATAAGCATGGGAAATGACAGGCAGAGGGAGCGGGAGAAGCAGACATCTGCTGAGCGGGGAGCCAGACGTGGGGCTCGATCCCAGGACCTCGAGATCATGACTGAGCCGAAGGCAGAAGCTCAACAGACTGAGCCACCCAGGTGCCCTTAATTTTCATTTCTTTTAACATCAGAAGAAACAAAAGAACTTTTAGGTTGAAAACAAATGTTGTCATATACACTATCAATGTATTCATCTTTGTACCAACACAGCCGTAAAATGGAATTTTCGATCTGAATTGTTGGAGGAAGCACCCATGAAGGTCATGGCGAGGCCCCGCCGACTGCTCGGCCCAGTGCGGATCCCCAGGGCCCTGACCAGGCTTCGCACCCAGTGGACACCGAGTGAAAAGGTAAGGGACCGCCACAAGGAAAATGAAATGCATCGTGACAGTGATGCTCGGGGGAGGTTTCGTGGAATGACCCTCTAATAGAGCCTGAAACACGTGGCGGAGATCAGCCCTAAAGACAGGAGCCGAGTGAGGGTGAAGGGCGAGCTGCCTGAGAGCCAAGGGGCGCCTGGCTCCTGCTGGGGCTGAGCGAGCCTGCCCTGGGTGGAGCGGGCTGAGGGCGCCGGGGGCGCGCCGTCCGGGGGGCTGAGCGCAAAGCAAGCGATGGAGGGTCCTGGCCGCGGCTCAGAGACCACTGGACTCACAAAGCAAGCTGACAGAGTTTCCTGGCGCCCCCGCAGGAGCGCCCCATACTGCTTGCAGCCGGCAGAGGGGCCCTGGGTCCCGCCTGCACAGCCCCCGGGAGGCCTGGCCCCGGGCACCCTGCCTCTCCTAAGTGGCTCCCTTGGGGGAGCAGCCAAGGGGGGAGATCCTGAGAGGAGAGGGCCTGCACCCACGACCTGCTCCAGAAAGATGCACAGAAGCGCATTCTGTTTATAGGTTGGGAGCAGAGAGCAGTCACGGGATCTTTGAAAGGCCCCCCGGGGGTGGGCACTGGGGGACCCCGCCCCTGAGTGGTGCCTGGGGCACAGGGCTCGGTGCAGGAACTGGGGCTGGGGGGGTGCAGCCGGAGCAGGGCCTGGCCCTCACGCCCCCAGATGCTGCTCCCCGGAGAGCCTGGGAAGGAAAGGGCGCCGCGCTGTCAAGCCGGTGCTGGGTGTTCGAGTGCAGCCTGGTGCTCCGTGCGCCGCTATTACATGTTATTATGCGACGGCATGTGGTGATCAGCTGCGCTGCGCCCCCACCGAAGCCTCCTCCTGCTCGCAGCCCCCACAAGGCCCTGCAAGTGCGGCTTCTGTTAGTCGATGAACACCTGCGAGCCAAGCGGTCTGCTGCTGCCAAGCCGCCCTCATGCACCCCACCGAAGTGGGGGGGACGGGGGCGACACCACTCCTGTAACACCCATGAGACCACCTGACACCCCACTGACACTCTGTTGCGGAAAGCGCACACCCCATGCCCACTCGTTCCAAAGGCCACTTTCTTCTAGAATAATTGGGGGCTGTCTCTCACTTTCTGCTCCAGCAACGGCCACGCTGCAGCCTGCTCTTCTGATGCCCCTGGGCACAGAGCTACCAGCCCAGGGACTCTGCCCACGTCCTCGGTCCCCTGGGGCATGTTACCCTGGGGGTCTTCCTTGGGACAGCTTGGGACAGCAAAAGGTGGACTCAGAGCAGAGTCGGCAGGCGGCCACTTAAGGGGCCCCTGCCAGCCCTTGCAGAGGCCATCTCCTTATTGGGGTGCCACCCAGCCCCTCTGCATTCCAGAGCTCCCCATCTCTTCAGTCATCTGGGGAAATTCCACTTTTTAAAAAAAATATTTATTTATTTATTCATGATAGACAGACAGAGAGAGAGAGAGAGAGAGAGAGAGAGAGGCAGGGAGAAGCAGGCTCCATGCCAGGAGCCCAACGCGGGACTCGATCCCGGGACTCCAGGATCGCGCCCTGGGCCAAAGGCAGGCACTAAACCACTGAGCCACCCAGGGATCCCCAGGAAATTCCACTTTTATTGCTTGCATGGCTCTTGCCATGCTGAGATTTGAATCCTGCTTTGGCTAGAACCCCTTAATCTAGGTGATGCCTTTGGAGGGAAGGAGCAGGACTTTTAGACCCTAAAGACCCAAGAAAGCCCAGGTGGGGTTTTTCTGCCTCTCTACACAGCAGGGATTGAGATCTGCCCGTGGGCACCATCCTGAGACTGATGCCGGGGTCCAGGGAGGGAGGCGCACATCACGTCCCAGGAGCCTCCCTGAGTTTGTGGCACATTGGGGCTGTTTGTCGTCACCAGCGGCGAAGGGCGGGGTGGTGGTCCTGCCTGGGGAGCAAAGGCATCTTGGGAAGCGTCCTTACTCATCACTGCCCTGTAGGATGGTTCTTCCGTGGAGAAGTTCTGCGCTGAGATCATCTTTGGTTTTGGGTCCAGCCGTCAGGTCTGGACAGGGAAGCTTTCCTTAGTCACTTGTGGCTCTTCTCCAAGTTCCAGATGGGGTCACATCTGGTTTGGAAAACTGAGACCCCCCCCCCCCAAGGAGATCATCACCTGATTTCTGTGAAGATCTGGGTCCAGTTGTCCTCCCACGTCCTGGCTGAAGTCGGAGGGCGGGGCACAGCCTCAGGGGCTCTGAGTGATTCTGAGTCAGAGAGGACAGGCCAGGACACTGGCTTCCTACTCACACACACACACACACACACGCACACGCATGCATGCATACAAACACACGCACGCCCACGTACACATGTGTAAGCACACTCTCAGTGGCTTTGCTGTGGTCACGGTCACACACACAGATAATGTGCCCAGGGATCTGTGTGCAGACCACGTTGGCTTCAGAAAGAACATTTCTGGAAGTATATTCTTCCCGAGTCTGTAGGTGGTGGGTAACAATGGTTACAATAGATGTAGCCCCCCAGTCAGGCTCCTGGGGACAGGCAGGCTTTCATGGGGTGGGAAGAGTAGGAGGCTTGGAAGGGGTTGGGGAAACAGAACGATCCGAGTTGGGTCTTCACAGTTGAATAAATGGAAGGACATGGGGCATTTAAGATAAAGAAGACGGTGTCAATGAAGGTGGAGGGTGTTAGCGTGTCTGATGAGAGCAGGCCAGTGGGATCAAAATGGCAGGTGGATGGGAAGAACAGTCATGGAAACGAGACTGGGTAGGTGGAGTAGGTCAGCCAAAGGGATCTTGAAGGTCTGCACAGTGGGGCGGACATTAGAAGCCATCGACGTGTCTTGAAAAGAACACGAAGAAAATGAATAGATGTGGACACGCTCTTCCTGGTCACCAGATTGGATGCCAGGTGCTTCACGTTTATCAAACCTCCGCCATAACCCCGTAAGGCAAGGTGTTATTACTCTTAGTTTTGCAAATGAGGCAGCTGGAGCTCAGGGGGTGGGTATAACCAGCTCGGGGTGCTGCAGCCAGTCCCTGATGTGGCCGGTTCCCAACTCGCGTCTCCCCAGTTCCAAAGCTCGTGTTTGTTCCCGGCATCACACTGCCCCCCAAAAGAGCAACGGCACTAAAGTTAATTTAAGGAAGGATTCATCTAGCTGCGGTGAAGACACAGACAGATTGGAGGCCGGGGCCAGGGGACTTTCTATTGAAATAGATGAAGAGTGAGGTGAATGTACAGGATGAGCCTCAAGCAGCTTGTCACACCACAAAGCGAAGAAACTCTCAAAGTGGATGCGGGAGCCAAGGTGGTGCCTAGTGGCCAAAGATCAGGCCATTCAAACATCAGTGAGGGTGATGACTACGAGGGCTTGACTGCATCGGATTAAAATACATCAAAGATGTCAAACGCCTTTATAACCATGCGAAAAGTCGAGCGGTCATTGGCCACTCTTGGAGGACGCTAAGGAAGCAGCTCGTTCTTTGGAAAACGTGTATAAGAAGGGGAAGTCTCCAGCATTCCTTCTGTTTTTCTCTATGAAGTTCCCCCTCTTTGGAGCATACGGCTAATGAATGAATGAATGGGTCTAACGAATGAATGGATTGGGCCCCCATGCCTGCTAATATCACAACAAGAGCTAACCAGGTGGATACTGTTGCCTCTTCATGGATAGAACACCAGCCCTTTGGATGTTTCCTGCCACAAACAAGTGTACCTGAATTGGCTTAGGTCTCTCGATCTGCCTATGACCTCGTAGGAAACCCGAAGGACAGAGGAACATAGCAAGTGACACCGTCGGGGATGCAATCGGCACAATCGGATCTGCGGGATCGCTGACTGGATGTTTGACGACAATCAGAAAGTGGTATCATTTCTCAAAGGAATGATAATGGTTTTGTGGATTTGTGCTAAAAAAAAACCTCTGATCTTTTCATGAAACCTTGTGGAGTATTTGCAGGTGAGATGGGACGATGTCTGGGGCGGAAGTTGGAGAGGTAGGGGGAGTTATGGATGAAACAAGGCTGGGTAGGAGTTGGAAATCATTGAATTTAGGTGACTGCAGCGCCCGGGATTATCTTCTCTACGTTGGCATATATTTAAAATGTGCTTCAGGTGGATGATGCTGGTGCTGCAGTGACAACGGGAAAGTGGTGCAGAGCGAGGCAGTTTTAGAAGGGACAGGAGGGTGAACCAGGGCTGGATCTGGAGCCCCAGCGGGAGGGAGAGGTGTGATTATGTCTAAGCCTCCCCCCCCCCCCCCATCAGTGTGCCCCGGGCAGCACGGCCTGGCACCACCCAGGCTCCTGACTGCACACAGCTCCTCTGCCTTGGAAGAGTGGAGGACTCCTTCCAGCCCAGCTGGGAGGACTGTCTGCCAATTGCTAATGACCTCCTGCTCTCCCAGCTCTGAGGTCACCTCCCCTGGTCCGGGCTCCCTGGCTCCTCATTCACACTTGCCTGGATGACAGCTCACTTGCATTTTGGTAGGTTGTGTTATGAAACGGACGGCGCCCTCGGTGCCCTGGCAGGCGAGGATAGTCAGGCGTTGACCTGAAACTGAAAGCAGAGGGTGGAGGCTGGACAAGAAGGGGCAGCCTTGCCCTTCGTGGGTCTGACATTGGCCGGGAGATGCTCAGCCGGAAACCAGACCCTCAGCTGTTTCCGTGGCCCCGTGAGCAGCCCCTGAATTCCCTCCTCAAAGTCAAGTGCGTTGGGGGGCCTAGGACCAGAATGATCCCTGAATCATGATGATCATGATGATCCATGACCATCAGGTCATGCTCTGGGTCCAGGTGCCCCACATGCCCCACACTCTGCCCTGGGAGTTCAGGAGGTGCTGTGACAGGCAGCCTGGCCCTGGGAACCTGGGGAGAGGGTCCAGTTGAGGATTAAGGGTCCAATCTGAGCGGAGAGGACTCATGTTGACCGAGAGGACCCTGGAGGGGAGCAGGAAGGAGAAGGCCTGGGAGCCACATCCCAGTCTCCACTCAGATTTCCGGGAGCCGGGCTGCCAGGGGCACCACTTCTGCTAGTGCTGCTGAGACCCCGGGGGCTCCCGGGGAGCGCAGAGCTCTTGGACCCCTTCCAGGCCCAGGAATCCCATTCTGCCTGTTAAACTCCCTCCGCAGTCTCAACCGGGTGCTGTTGTCATTGCGTTTACTTTTTCACATCAGCTTGCGGAGTGCCGTCCGCGGACTGTGCTACTAGGAGCTCCAGTCCCTGTGCCCACCGCAGGGGTGGGCGCCCTGGGGGACGGATGTTGGTGGCTGGGGTGAGGAGGTGCCGGGGCAGGCTTCCTGTCTGCTTGTCCTGTTCAGCTCACAAAGGGGCAGAGCAAGGGGGCTGGCTCTGCGGGGTGCGCCGTCTGAATGGGATATACCCGTGACACGTCTCCTGATGTTAACGTGAGCCACTCTGGAGTCTTGGAATTGTCTTAGTCTGTGCAATCAGGTCGCCTGCCTCCAGGCTGACCGTTTGGCCCACCCAGGTTACCTTGGCTCTGTGGCAGCCAAGTGGGGGCAGAATGAGCAGAGCAGGGCACTCCTGCAGGCACAGCACCCCGACCCCCTGGGTCAGAAGGACCAAGAGTATCCAGCCCAGTAATAGCCACAGAACCTTCCTGAAGCCCTCGTGTAGCAGAGAGCCAAGTGGGGCTGTTTGATTCATTCCCCCTCCTGCATGCCCTCCCTCCCGCCCTTCAGGGCCTGGATCCCACGCCTGGTGCAGCTCATGAGGCCTTCTGGACAGTGGTGCGACGAGGCTCACCCTCCTCACTCCCTCACATGGGAGCCCGAGGCTTGAGGGCACACCCCCGCGATGGGCAGAAGCGGGGAACAGAAGAGCCTCAGCTCCTTCTGACCTGCCCCCGGTCCTCTTGCAGGAAGCCACAGCCCCTTCTGTCTCGTCTGGCCCCTCCAACACTGTGTGCAGGGCCGTAGCGGTGCCTGTCACCCTGGGCAGTGCCCGGTGTCTCAGGCTGGGCACCCCTTGTGTGGCTCTGGAGCCGTGGGCATGAGGACCTGGAGACCAGGAGAGCTCGGGCCTCCTGTCTGGCCGTGTCCCATATGGCAAGAGAAAGACAGGATCCAAATGCACACACTCGATAGGGAAACAGGAGGAGCCTGCTCGGCTGGAGCGGTTCTTCAGGATGTCCCTGGCTCCCGGCGGGCGGTGGGGTCAGCATCTGGAAGTAGGACGGCTGCCTCCTGCCGACCCAGCAAGGCCTGTGGGCAGGAGGCCTGGCCATTCATCCTCCTGGAAGGCATCCTGATGGTCCTCCCCCACCCCACCCCCCGCCCCGTTCTCACTGTGCAAAGGCCCCTCAGTCTCAAAGAAGACAGGAGCACCAGTCCCTAAAGGGGTAATAATGGCAAGTACTTCCTAGCACCCGGGGCCCTGGGAAAGGAGCGTGTGCAAACCACAAGAATGAAGTGGGAGGTGAGGAGTGCACCCCCGCACCCTGGCCCCCCGGTGAGGGAGGGTTTGAGCGGGTGCCCACAGTCTCTTCCCATCCAGGAGCCCTGTGCAGGGTCGTCAGAGGGGTTGGGGTGGCGGGCTAAGCGTTGCCTCCTCCAGGGATGTGAGATGAACAAGGCACGAGCCAAAGCTCTGGAGCCGGCCGGTGGGGTTTAACATACTGGCAGCGGGCTTGGACCGCTTCACTTCTCCGAGCCTCAGTCTCCCCGTCTGTAGGATGGGATGGCAGCCGTGCCTGCGTCGCTGGGCTTACTGGAGCGCAAAGTGAAGTCATCCGTGGAGGAAAGCTGAGTGCCCGGCACAGAGACGGTGCCCAGCAAACGCTAGCCCTCTCCTGTGGTCTCAGGTGTGACTTACCCATCGGTGGTGTCCTCTACGATGAGCGACGGGGCCCAGGCCTGAGGAGGAGGGGGCAGGAGGCCACACGGGATGCCGAGAGTGTGCCTGGCAGGAGAGAGCACAGGGCAGGCCATCTCTGTGGGGTTTCCCCTTTCCCTGAGCAGGAGGCTGCGGGAGGTCTGCTGGGGTGCCTCAGCAGGAGAGCTCTTGGGGTCACAGGGCCTCCTGAATGCTAGTCGTGTTCCGTCTGGCTGCCCTGGTGATGGCTCTCTCCGGCTCCCCCAACAGGGGATATAACTGGGCCAAGGCCATAGGCTGTGAAACTTCCGTGTCCTGCTCGGAACCCCGCACCCCACACATCCTCTTTCCCCAAACGGCAGGCTGTGGGATACCCCCCTCTGCAGGTTTTATCATATGGGGGGAATGTGGGAAGGATGAGACTTAGGTGGGTCATTGCATTGCTCACGCCCCAAACAGGCGCCTCCAACTCAGACCAACTAGTAGCATTGCTCAGGGACTCAAGGGAAGTTTGCTCAGGGGTCCTGAGTCACCTGCAGGAGATGGGGAGATGGTCCTGGCCTAGTGGGGCAGGAAGGCCCAAAACCAAGAGTCTCTTTGCTTCCATTCATTTTAGCATGAGTGATGTTCATGGGACCAGTTAGAAACTGTCCACCGTATGCGTGCAAGGCCCTTGGTGACACTTCTTGTTTGTGGCTCTTGTCCCGTAAGGGAAGTCTTACTGGTCGGGCATGCAGCGAGGGTCTGCTCAGAGCTTTCTTGTGCCTGGAACCCCTAGGCCGGATTCTTTTGCTTTCTGCACTTTCTTAAAGTCAGCCGATTTCTAAGAAAGCAATCATGCTTGGAGGGGGGCTCAGGGTGAGACAAGTGGACAATAAGGGACGTCCCAGTTTCTTATGGCCCCTGGCAGAGGTAACAGTAGAGTCCTGGCCAGAAAATACTTCAACCCCAATGCTTCCTGCTTTCTAGCAGCTGTAGACACGTAGGAGCCAGGTTGGCACACGTGGTTGGATGCTCGGAGCATCTTGGTCAACTTCGTCTATCTGGTCCCTGTCAAATCCTTCCCTGGAGAAGGGGTCCTTGCGCAGAGCCTGTGATTTACGTGGGACTAATGAATGCAAACCAGGCTGGGCCTAGCTGTCTTCCCTTATTCCTGGCAAGCAGCCCCCACAGCTTCTAAAAGCCTCTTCTGGCTCCAGTGAACTCACATGCCCCCTGCCTACCAGTGAAATTGGCCATAGAACCTTCTGGAATGATAAATTCCAGAACTCTGGCTTAGTCACTGGGCCGCACAAATGAATGTCTCTTCTGTTTATAACCACCACATCCTGGTAAACCCATTCTTCATGCTCCAGATCTCTCATGGTCAGGAGAAAGTTCTTCCCAAACACTAAAAACTTTGGGGCTATAGTCAGTCACCTTTAACTCCCCGCTTCTCTTTAGTGACGTTGTAGAGGGGTTGGTTTCTCTCCTTCGCTTCTCGTGGGCCATTAGTGGGAGGAGATGTTCCATTATCTGAGCTCTAATGAGCCCGGTAACTGGAGAAGAAGTGCCTGTGGGGGTGATTTAATTTGAAACTCAATGGTCCAGCTATTCTAGTAGGTTTTATTCTGGACCCCAGAGCTCACAGAGTGGGGGTGTCCTGTCGCAGTCAGATCCCACACCTGCGGTGGTTTTGAGGGGGGCCCGAGGCAGGGAGAGGGAAGAGGAAAGGAGGAAGGAGGAGAGAAGGGGGGAGGAAGGAGGAGGAGGAGGGAGGGAGGGAGGAGAGAAGCCAAGCTCGAAGGAAGTACTTCCTGCTGTTTTTGTGAATAACGATGGCCCTTAGAATCATCCGGGCCCAGGCACCAGTCCCCGCGTGCTCTGTGGTTTGCAGTTTTCGGGGCCTAATCACACTCCTCCAGCTTTTATAGTTGATTCAAAATGTTCCAGAGAAAAAATTTGGCTTGCCCGTGGGCTGCTTGATGGCCTACTTCCATGTGGTAATGGGATGGCTCCTGTCTGCTAGTCTAGAGACCAAATGGCCGTGGGTATCGGTGGCAATCTTAAGGACAAACCTTCTAAAAAAGAAAGCGTGGGCCTGATTTTTGCGTCTATCACCAAACATGTTGGGTATTCACGCGTCAGGACATCCTTCGTTCATTCATGCATTCAACTTACATTCATGGTCTACCTCAAATGCCCCTCTGCCGCAAGCACTCCCCCTGCCTACGCCGCTCCCTGGGATTCCACCTTTGATCATATGTTACGCTTGCTCTTCTTTTCCTCCTTCGTTGGTGTTAAAAATGGGAGAGTTGGACCTTCCCTTTCCCAAGGCCCGTGTTGCCTCTGGCTTCTTTAGGATCCAACACCTCTTCTCTGCTGGTTCTTTTCCAATGTTATTTAAGTGTTTGGGTGAAAAGGATTAAGGACGGTCCTTGCTATGATGAGCACGGGGTGTTGCATGTAAGCGGTGAAGCACTGCATTCTACTCCACAAACCACTATTGCACTGCACGGTATAACCACCTACAATTTACATAAAAAAAAAAATCCCCAACCATCTCTCTCTTCCTATACCCAGCCCAAAGTGCCAGGGTTGTCCCCTGACCTCCTCCTCCCGTGGACACTGGGCTTTCAGGCCTACACTCCCTGCAGTGCCCTACCCCTGGGCACCGTGGCCTCAGGATAGACAAGCCCCGCAACCGCCCTCTGTCCCTGCCGGTCTGGCCATCCTACCCTGCTGACCACTCCCTTCTGGGAGCACACTGGTCCCCCTGGCTCTGGTTGTTGTCGCCTCTCTGGGTGGCCCTTACTAACTTCTCTTCATAGTCTCTAAGTATCAGTGCTTGCCGGGGCTCTGCTCTGTCCCATCTTGCTGTTTCATTTACATTCACATCCTCACAGCTCCCCAGGCCTGGGGCTGCCCTCTGCCACCTGGACCGCCAGCAGCACCCGCCCTCATTCCTCCCGTCCTGAATCCAGAATGGTCTTTCTTTCTTTCTTTCTTTCTTTCTTTCTTTCTTTCTTTCTTTCTTTCTTTCTTTCTCTCTCTCTCTCTCTCTTTCTTTCTTTCCTTTCTTTCTTTCTTTCTTTCTTTCTTTCTTTCTTTCTTTTTCTTTCTTTCTTTCTTCTTTCTTTCTTTCTTTCCTTTCTTTCTTTCTTCTTTCTTCTTTCTTTTTTTCTTTCTTCTTTCTTTTTTTAATTTTTTTTTATTGGTGTTCAATTTGCTAGAATGGTCTTTCTAATGTCCACTTTGTCACACCACTTCTCTGCTTGAAACTCTTCTATGATCTCAAGGTCACCTTTAAGCTACGGTCTAAAATATTTACCCTGACCTAACTGGGTCCTTCATGATCACGCTTGCTCTCCTGCAGGTGTTTTCTTTCTGGAACACTCTTTCCAGGATTGGGTACCTGCCTAGCAAGTGGTAGAGACTGGATTGAGTGGCCTAACTTCCAGAATGTGACTGTATTTGGAGATGGGGTCTTTAAAGAGGCAATTAAATTAAAATGAGGTCATGAGGTGGCCCCCAATGCAATGTGACGGACGTTCTTATAAGAAGAGGAGAGGGCAGCCCGGGTGGCTCAGCGGTTTAGCGCCACCTCCAGCCCAGGGTGTGATCCTGGAGACCCGGAATCGAGTCCCGCATCAGGCTCCCCGCAGGGAGCCTGCTTCTCCCTCTGCCTGTGTCTCTGCCTCTCTGTGTGTGTGTGTCTCTCATGAATAAATAAATAAAAATCTTTAAAAAAAAATAAGAAGAGGAGATTAGGACACAGACATGCAGAGGGAAGACCCCGTGGAGACATAGTGAGAAGGTGGTCATCTACGAGCCTGGGAGAGGGGCCTCAAAAGAAAGCAACCCTGCCAACCTCCAGCCTTCAGAACCTTAGGAAAATAAATGTGTAAGCCTCCCAGGCTGTAGCACTTTGTTACTGCAGTCCTAGCGGATGGCGACATAGGCTTTAAATGTGCGCGAGTGTCACCTGGTCAGGGCGAGGCCTTCCTTGACTCACCATCATCGGTTCTTCCCCTACCCTCCATTTCCCTTTGTGACACTCATGTGTGGAGTTATTGTGCAGCGGCTGTGTTCCTGGCAAGTCCTTAGGGTTCCACGAGAGCAGAAACTTGTGTTTGTCCGGCCTAGGGCTGTATCCAGCGTCTAGCGTATTATCTGGTGCCTGGAAGAGGTACCAGAAAGCGTTGGCTGCATGACTGACTGAATAAGCAAGCGGACAGATTTTCGAGTCTTGATGGAGGAGGATCCTCCGAGCTGGAAGGGCACCTGCTCCACGCAGGCCGATCTCACAGGGTGTGAGGAAGGCAGCGTGGGGCCCTGATTCCTTGGTCTCGTCTGTATCCTTTGGACTCCTTGTTTAGGGGTCAGCTAAACACCCATGACTCGTTCTCTGGTGGGGTCTCCCTGGAATAAAGAGGGGTCCCACAGGCTGCTCCTGTCTGGCAGCTGTTGAGTGAGACTGATGTGGAGGGAGGGATTCCAGAAGGCTCCATGATACACACCTCGGCATATGCCTGCTTCGATCCCATTTCTCCTTGCAGTAGTTTGTCTTTTCAAACTGAGGATGGGAAAGGGACCAGGGTTCCCCAGAACAGAAGGATACAGAGGTAGCTTCGGTCTTCTTTTCTCATTTTGCACATTTGCCCTTTCTGGAGCATCCGCTCGCCCGGCCTTTCGGGTGCCGCCTCCGTCCCTGAGGAAGCCCTCGCCTCCCTGAGGTCTGTCCCCTCTCAGGTGGGCTCTGGCCCCCGTGTGCAATTGCATGAGCCCTTCCTGCTGGGGCTGGACCGAGATGGGCCACGGGCTGATGGGATTCTCACCCTGGGGGTGCAGAGGTGGCCGGTGGGGCTTCCGCACACAGCTGGGGGTGCTGGGGTGTGGGGTATTGGCCAGCCTGGCTCCTCCCTCCCTCTCCCCCGCCCCTTCCCATCACTGAGCCTAGGGGAGGGGAAGTGTTGGGGACAGAACTGGCCTGATGGGGTTATTCCCGTCAGCCTCAGCCTTTTGGAGGGGGGCTTCCAGGCTGCCTTTGCCGGCCTCTCTTAACTCACCTCCCCAAATCTACATCTGCTTCTTGGAGCTAATAAGTATATTTCTCTTGGGCCCCCAAGTTCAGAGCTGCTGCCCTAGCAATGGAAAGCAGCACTTGTTTTTATATAGTCGTATTTGGGGCCATTTTCATTTGTAGTTTTATATGCGTTGCTTTTCCCCAACAGATCCTAAAGAAGATATGAGTTCCCGGGGAGGGTCCTATTGTCCCTGTTGGGTAGGAGCGCCACAGCGTGCGTGAATGTATCTATGTTATATATAGAATGGAATCACAGCAGTGCGATTTTAATGAAAGAGGGAGGAAATAAAAACCTTTAAAACATGTCGCTTGATCAAAATTTCTCAGCCCTCTACTTTATATTTGCTCATTTTATATTTGCTCATCTTCCTGGAAGAAAAGTACCACAGTAATGACCAAGGTGTGCTCAGCTTGGCCTCTCTTTATTGAAAATATTGTGGTTTTTTTAAGGAGTTTAATTGGAGCAGCAGCGTGGGCCAGGCAGCCTTCCCCCAGTGAGGGGAGCAGCGCGGGGCTGCAGGGAGCCACCAAGGGGGTCAGGTGTGAGCAGGGGAGGCCTGCCCCCCCGGAGGATTCCAATGCCTTTAATCAAGTTAAGTTGTCCTTTTTTCAGTGAACGTACGTTTAAAATATAGAGTGAACAGGTGGATTTCCAGAGTGCCGCTGGGTGTGAAAGCCTACCCTTATTTATTTTTGCCCACCACAAAACATCCTTTGGAGCTTTTGTCCTATTGGTGTCCTGCTCCCCCCACCATGTCCCTGCTGGGTTGTGGGACTCAAGGACGGCCACCTGGATGGAGGGAACAGGGGGGAGGCAAACAGTGCTGGCATTGGTGGTTTCCAGGTCAGCGAGCCTTGGTCAGCGAGCCTTTGGACTCTACCGTGCCCCCGAGAGGGTCCACCCCTCTTTCACACCCATCACCCTTGTCCTCCGGAGGAACATCTCCAGAATCCCTTAGGCCACGTCCCGTATGCGCGAGTCCATGGTCCATCTGCTGGTGCCACACGTCAGCTGTCCCTGGTTCTCCGTCCCCAGCACATGTGGGAACAGCCTCTATTTCTATCCTGCACCAGCTTGGGGGCAGAACTCGAAAAGTATACATTCCTGCGTGCGCTCGCTGCAGCGTCTCCCCAGGCTTTACAGACGCTTTTGCAGGGGAGACGGAGAGAGGGGCTTCCATCACAGCAAGCTACTTCAAGATCCATTTAGATGTTTTGTTGCTCTAAATCTTTTCTCTGAGTGTTTTTTTTGGTAAAGATTTTATTTATTCATTCATGAGAGGCAGAGACACAGGCGGAGGGAGAAGCAGGCTCCCTGCGGGGAGCCCAATGCGGGACTCGATCCCGGGACCCCGGGGTCACACCCTGAGTCGGAGGCCGATGCTCAATCACCGAGCCACCTGGGTGCCCCCCTTTGAGTGTTTTTATATCTCCTGTCCTCAGGAGGTACGTGACCCAGGGGGCCGCCCTCTGTTCGTTCATGCAGAGCTCGGCAGCCTTGCCCCAGCTTCTACTCCAAAACCCACACATAAACCCCGTTCCTGGATTGCAGAGTAGACCCACTTTCCATAAAAGGCGTTGCACACAATCATCTGATAATTATGTCACTCTCCACAAGTGACTTACCAAAATATTCATTTCAGTGAGATTTCTCTGGTTAAGAGAAATAATTGGAAAAAAATTTCTTTTTTTCATCATTGACTTTTTATTTGGTGGTTGTAAATGTTGTGTCATATTTAACACTCATTAGACGCCAACCCTTTGGATTCCCATAAATATCATGCTGTCCATGGATGCGTTCAGGAAATTCTTTTTAATAACCCTCTTGCATCAAACACTGGTGTGGAAAGCCGGCCGGGAAAGCTTGGGCCATAAAGGGAGAAAGGAAGAGAAACCATTTGGAGCAGTAGAGGCGGCCACCAGCACACACTGGTGCTCTAACCAGTCGGCCAGCCTCCAGCCTGGTTTCAGAGTCTTCCCGCTGGTTGGCCTGGTGCGCAAGGCCCGTGGCAGTCGAGTCCCTCCGACCTCTTCTATACTTCAGCCAAACTGGGGTTTCCCACACAGTGCCATTAACTGGGTGTTCTTCATGTGGTTCCTCAAATTATCGGTCTCCTAAGTGCTTTAGGGTCTTGCAGTGAGGGGAGACGATGCCCTGCTCCCACAGCCCACAGCCCGTCCATGCAGGGCAATCCCTTGGACGCTGTGGGAGTCTCCACTCCTGGGCGCTGCTGCCAGAGGCCTTCCCCGCCAGCGCCGTTGAGTTGGAAACGGTGTAGCCCTGCCTCCCAAGCTCTCCGCAGGTACGCACGAGTAGCCAAGGTCAGAAGCCACAGTGTCTCTGGATAGGGATTCAGCTCTATTCTCAGAAATCATGGCTAACACCTGGGAAGGGCGAGGATTTGTCCGAATGACCTGGGCCGCTTTGCCAGGCCTGAGTGTGGCACAATCTCTCTTACCCTCGGGCCACCTCTGGAATTCCTGGCTCAGCACGGTGTCCTTCACTGGGTCCCCCAGTGGAGCCTTGGACAGGACACTGCTTGGGGAGGGCTGGAAAGGAGGGGCAGCTTGGGACCTGACATCTGGCACGTCCAGGCACGTCTCCCCCTGTCTGATTTGTACCTGCCACCCCCTGTCCAGCCCCACCAGCTGGGGAACTGGGCACACGAGCTGTGGGCAAGTGTTGAGCCTCACTGAGGCCTGGTCCAGCTTGTCCAACCTGTGACCCTAAATTACTTTGTGACTGACTCACATCTTCCCCGATGTCACAGGCCGTACGCACCCTGCATATACCTTAATACCACCCTATCCGCACTGTAGGAACCCAGGGTGGGAGGGTGATGTCCTGAGCTGGGCCTGGCTCCCTCTCTAAGGGGGGGTTTGGAGCTTCCCCACCCTGTTTGCGGCAGCTGCCGTCCTCTCTCCATGTGCGACACTCCTCTTTTAGTCTCTAAGACCTGAGCTTGTAGCTTTTCTCTTTCTTTTCCCATGGCCTCTACTCTCTTCCTCTGCCCAGGCTGATCTTGAAGACTTGGGAAGACCCTCAGGCAGTTCATGAAGCCCAAGGCTTTTTGTTAACACTGTGACTGTCTCCAGCGAAGTGGAGGCCGGGCCCTGCTAAGACTCTCTGCCTCCACTTCACTGCGTTGTCCAAGAACCTCCCCAGTCTCACCTCGGACTCCGGGCCTCTCACCCCCTTTCTGCCAGCAGGTAAGAAATTTAGCTTGGGTTTTCCCCGAGCTCTTTTCTCCAATAGACCTGTCTCCCCTTTCCGGAAGTTATCTTTGCTTGAAAATTTTGGATCAGAAGAAGCAGCTCATGCCTACCTTCCAAGTCGATTTAGAACCAAGGTTCTAGGACCTTCTCACTCTGGGGGGCTCTTCCAATCTCCATTCCCATACCTCTGGCCACTGTAACAGCTCTGCAGCAGGGCAGGTCCCGCCTCTGGCTCTGTGGGTCCCTCGGTATTATCCAAACACAGTGGGACCTTGCATCAAAGTTTGGAGAGCCAAGATGGTGGCCTCCCCCACTTTTCTCATGTCAGTCAAGCTCCCTATCTCTTTCCCAGGATATAAAGTAGAGAGAGGGTAAGAAACAACCCAAAGGCTCTGTCTTGATATTTTTTCAGCCATTAACAATGGCTCATAGCCCACACTCAAGACGAGTCTCTTGCTTGGGTTGATTGGAGCTGGGACTTACTCTATGCCTTTAGCTGTGACCCATGTGGCCACCATCCCACTAAAGCAAACATGCATGAGGACGAGAGATAACAAGCATGTTCTGATAGATCTTAAGGTCTTTGGTGAGAAATCTAAACTTCAGAGGTGGGGATAGAAGAAAAATCAGGGGTTAGATATATCCCTTCCACCTGCCTCTCCCCTACCCCTACCCCTACCCCTAAATCCTCCATCCTGGTCTAGAAGTCTTGTGCCCTGTACCATCAAAGAATGAGGCCATCTTGGCTCACACCTTTGGGATGACTCCTCATAGGCATCCCCTAGGCCACCTTTTCTGCTTTATTGGCTACTTCTTTCCTCTCCATACAATTTTTCTGCTCTTTTAACTCCTTCCTCTTTCTCCCAGACCATTTATTCTCCTTCTCCCCTCTCTACCACCAGCCTCTAGCAGAATTTGAGGAATCTCTAATCTCTTCTGCTGTCTTGTGAGCTTTCATCATCTATAGATACAGCTGAGAGCCAGGTCCTCCATCCATTCTGCTGCTTGGTGGAACAAGGGGGCGGGGGGTGATGGTGGTCTGCTCTTGGTGACAGCTGTCTTTTCCTTTAATTTACTTTGAGTTCCTAAAGCCAATCAGATACATCCCATACTGGAAATGGGTGGTTTCTGCCACAAGTTCCGTCACTTTCACATGTGAGATCCAGAAGCTCTGTGCTGGTGTAACACCTTATGCTGTAAAACATCCTGCCTGACACCCCCACCCCTGCCCCTGTTGTGCTTCCTGACTTTGGGTTACCTCTGGGAAGGCTTCTTCCATTAATTTGGCTCTGATGGGTCACACGCCCAGCCCCTCTCTGGCCACAGGACAGGGTGAGCTTTGGGATGGGGAGGCACTGCCACACTTAAGATTGGAAAGGACTTCGAGGTGGTCTTCTCCGAGACCTGCCATCCTACAGACAGGAAGCCTGAGGCTCGGAGGAGGTAAGTGACCTGCCAAATCCTGCCGTCAACAGATTGTGGCAGAACTGGGAGTGGAAGCTATCCCGCCTGACTCTCCAGCCAGTGTCCTCCCCCCACCCCCTCACCTTGCACACGGGCACACTTTCTGGGCTGGGGCAGCCCCAGTGACTTCTAATGAGGTGGAGTCCGGCCTTCCAATGCCCCCGGCATGGGACCCGGCTTCTTGGGGGAACATGCCCTCCCGCACACCTCCGATGAACATGTCTCTCCTTTACCGAATTGAAGTTTGTCTTTTTGTTGCTTCCATGGAGGCCCTGGATCTACCTGTCGGGGTCAGTAGTGAGTCACTCTGATCCTTCCTGCAGTGGCGATGGTTTTCACGGGAAGCCTGCAACCTGTCCCCTTGTTTTCTCTTCTCCAGGTGAAACCACTCTGGTGGTTTCTACCACTCTGACGCTGATGTCAATGGGTGTATGTGTTTCCCATACACCCAACAGTTAGCTCAATCCCGACACTGTCTGCTTGCTTGTCACCTCCGATCGTGCAGGTGGAGGCCTGGGTCCTACAAGACTGTCCCTGCTACATTTCAGATGCAACTGCAAGTCCTGGTGGTCACCTGTGCTTCTGACTGGCTATGGACTGGAGGTCCAGCCATCCCTGCTTTGGGCTCAATTAACTCGCTCACAGAACTCAGAGAAACATTTTCCTGACTAGGTTCCGGGCTTACGAGAAAGGATATTAATGGGTCAGCCGGATGGGAGCGATGCTCAGGGCAAAGAATGGAGAAAAGACACTGAGCTTCCAGGCCCTGGCAGGGGCACCACCTCTCAGCACCTCCATGTGATCACCAACCTGAGAGCTCCCTGGACCTGTCCTTTTGAGTTTTTATGGAGGCTTCATTACATAGGTACGATTGATGAAACCGTTGGCCGTGGGTGATTGTCTCAGTCTCCAGCCCGACTCCCCAACTCTGAGGTCAGTGGAGGAACTGAAAGTTCCAGCCATCCAATCCCACCCTTGGCTCCCCAGGTGACCAGCCCTGGTCCTTAGGTGACCTTGATGCTTTCCAAAAGTCACCTCATTCACATGACAACGACACCTTTATCGATTGCTCTCGCCACCTAGGAATTTCCAAGGGTTTTAGAAGCTCTGTACCAGGTATGAGGACAGAGACCAAATTTATATTTACTATAGATCACTGTATCACAGTCCTCCGTCGTGGAAAGTCTCATTCCCATGAGGCCCCTTCCCTGCCCACGTGGGGCTGAGGGTCAGATGTTGTGTGTGGCGAGGCCCAGAGTCCTGAGGATCACCCTCTGCCTTCAGACCACCCCTTGCAGCTGAGCAGGACAGGAGGCCACCACGTTTGGGGGGCCAGCTCCGGGAGCTTCCCAAGCTGTTCCTCTGCTCTGCATGGCCAGGAGCGGGGCCAGCGGAGGAGCAAGACATCCAGAAGCTGTGCTAGACGCAGAAGAGGAGCTGCAGCCAGGGCTTGGCATTAGGGAGGGTGGCCCGGCCAGCCTGGCTCGCGGGAGGAGCGCCGGAGAGGGGCCTGCTTCTGAAGCCCACAGATAAACAGGTCAGGCGAGGCACTCTCTCCACACACAATTAACGGGCGAAGGTGGCACCGAGTGGATATTTCAATCGCGTGGCTGGGGCACTTTGCCATCAGGGCTTGGGCTCCAGAGGGGGCCAGCAGCACGTTCCCACAAAGATGTTGAGCAGTTGGCATTCCTGGTGGAAAAGCCAGTTTTTGAAGGGTGATTTCTTGGCTCCTCTAATTAATGAGAAGCAGAGATTTCAGGATGGCAAATACAACTCCCTCTGGCCGGATGCACAATTTTTTGCTCTTCTGCTTCTTTGCTTTTCATGCCTTTAGGTCTTTTCAGAAGACTAAATAATAATAATAAGAAAAAAATAATACGCCCTTAGATAGTCTCCAATGTTCAAATATAATGGGAACACACGGCTGAACAGAGGGGCTCCAAGAGGCTCCCAGGCGCCCTGTCTCGCCTTGGAAAGCACCGGGCCCCAGCTCTTTCTCTCCCCTGGTCTCCCTTGCTATGGTCATCCTTAAACACAGGCTGGATGGTTTCTGTGTGCTCAGAAATCCTGAAGAGCCCCCAGGTCCCTGTAAGGAAGGATCGAGATGCTCCACACCAGCATCCAAAGTCCTTTGTGGTTTGCCACTCTTCCAGGACAAAATGAGCCCAGTTTCTTTCTTCCTTTTTTGTTTTCAAAAAAGATTTTATTTATTTATTCGCAAGAGTGCAAAACAGAGCATGAGCAGAGTGGGTGGGGGGCCAACACAAAAGGGTGTAGAGGGAGAGGGAGAAGCAGACTCCCTGCTGAGCAGAGAGCCCAATGTGGGGCTCGATCCCAGGACCCCGAGATCACAACCTGAGCCGAAGGCAGATGCTTAACCGACCAAGCCACCCAAGAGCCCCCAAAGATGTCCAGCGTCCAAAGGAAAATTTCCCGGGGGGATGTGCTGTTCTCATGCTCAAACCCTTTGTGGGCTGGATGTGGGCCCGGCTCCTTCTTGGAGGGCCCGCCCCAGCAGCCGCCAGCTTTGCTCTGGAGCTCCTGGCTCTCCTGCCAGGGGCCTCAGAGTCACAGAGTGTCAGGGCTTGGTCTCACCTGGTCACTTTGTAAGGGAGGTAGGCCCAGGGGGGGCCGGGGGGACGCCCCCCATCACCCAGTGAGTTACTGGCTGCACCTCCCACTGCCATGCTGGGAGCATGGCAGTCACTCTCCTAAGTGCTGCTCGGTGGAATAGTCTCCCCCTGGCTCCTTTCCACGGTCTCCGGAGGTTGCTTGTAGGGGGAAGTGAATTCAGCACGAACAAATCTTATTGGAAGAGAGACCCATGGGGAATGGGAGGCCTTTTTTGTTGTTGTTGCTT
This sequence comes from Canis aureus, assembly GCF_053574225.1. Classification (NCBI taxonomy): domain Eukaryota; kingdom Metazoa; phylum Chordata; class Mammalia; order Carnivora; family Canidae; genus Canis; species Canis aureus. Next base: position 25,654,378 of record NC_135615.1, read on the forward strand.
TCCATTTCCTTGATGGCCTTTGTCCCTTTTGTTCTCACTGATTCCAGAGGCCGACCTGTCACCACGGCTGTCCCCAGGGTGTCCCCAGGGCTGTCCCGGTGGTGGCCCAGAGTGCTGGTGATCCTAGGTGATTATCCCCCGTAAGTGAGATGGACGGTCTCTTCCCAGACTGCAAATCCCAAGCTAAGCAGTGTGCTCTCGTCTGCCAATCAGCTCTTCCCTGTCCTGACTCCCTGATGGTGTGACTGTGTGATGCGGCCACTGTCCCGGGGGTTCATGGCTTTAATTACACTTCTTCCGGGGGCCCGAGTTTATTGTGGGGGCTGTGGGGCCAGTGGAATCCTCCTTCCCTCTCATGTGCTCACCGCACAGGAGCTCTAACAAAGAGCTGATTTTCTGGCCTCATTAGAAGCAGCACATCAGAGTGAACAGGGCCTGGGGAGAGTTGTGGAAAGCCCCAGGGCCAGGTGGAGCCTCTAGGACTGCGCCCTAGTCCCAGAGCCGTCCCCCTGCCAGCTGCGTGATTTTAGGCAAGTCCTTCGACTTCCAGTCTCAGCTCTCTCCTTTGTAAATAGTCCGCTGCCCTAGTTGGCTGTTGGGGAACTGACAAAGCGATAGGGGAGCACTTGGTCCCAACAGCCCAGCAGGCCCCTTCAGGCTCGCAGAACTCATTATTTCCCACTTAACACGTGACAATTCCAAGGCTCAGAGGGGTTCAGTGATTTCCCCAAGTTCACACGGCTGGAAAGGACAGAACCAGCAGGGAAGCCAGGTCTGTCAGTGTCCACGGCACACTTTACCTTTGGGCTTTGCTGCCTCATGGAGCCTAGAATGTCAGCTCCTCAGTTTCCCAGATCAATAAAATGGGGCAATGATGTCGGCCTCTCCCCTCCCTCACATGGATAGTCTGAGGCCAAGGGGACTTTAAGGATGTTAGGAGGAAAATCCCAAAGATGCTCAATTATACCAGCCCCTCGCAATGATTATTTCTGCACCAGCGGATTGCCTGGCCAGGATGGAGCGTGCACAGAGCAAAGGTCACTGGCGGGGAGGCTGGCCTGGGTCGCTGGGTCATCCCTGCACGCTCTGCGCTAACGGAGGAATAGCCCTTGAAATCTCTAGCGTCAGGTCCTCATGTATGAAATCAGGAGCTTTTAGAAGGTCTCTATTCTCAGGCTCACCTCGGACCAACACCCTCGGCCTATGAGTGAGTCAAATGTGCCCACAGCTGAGAACCACCGGCCCCAGAGCCTCCAGGGGCCCAGCCAGCTCCCGATTGCTGTGTTTCTATGATGTATTGAGTGTCTACTATCATTCCAGAGTCAGACTGATTTAACGTATGATCTACCCTTGAGCTGAATTAAAATCAGCGCGGGGAGTGGATTAGCGGGCATGGAGTAGCCGTATTATGAGGGCTGGGGCTTGGAACCGGGTGTCCCTCGTTTTATTTTTATTTACTTATTCATTCTTAAAGATTTATTTATTTATTTAAGAGAGAGAGACAGAGAGCGAGTGAGCAGGGGACAGGCCCTGCATGGAGCCCGACAGGGGGCTGGACCTCACGACCCTGAGATCAGGACCTGAGCCGATCAAGAGTTGGACGCTTAACCAACTGAGCCACCCAGGGGCCCCTGGATGTCCCGAGTTTTAATCCTGGCCCTGTGCCAACCCACTTGGCACAGTTTTGCGGGCACCTTCTGGGGCTATTACTTCAGGTTGAAATGAATTTCAACTCGGCATCAGTTGCATTTTAAAAGAATTCGTAACACCCCGTGAAGAAATTGAAGTCCCCCTGGAGTGTCACTGAGCCCGTCCCTTTATTTCTAGCCTAGAAGGCTGAGCCCTTGGTCACACGGCCCCCGTGGAGGCAAACATGTCCCGAGCTGGCGGAAGCAGGACACGCTCAGATGCCACCCATTAGCCCCGTGACTTTGAGGGTGTGGCTTGAACTTCGGATGCTCTGTGTACTCTCTGTCAAGTGGGGATTGAGCGAACGGGAGGACTGCTGGGCCAAGCAGGATGAGAGCAGAAGTGTCCGCGGTGACGTTTGTGTGCGACGTTCATGCACCGGGCATCCCGCAGACGTTTGCTGAGAAGCTACTTTGTGCCAGGCGCCCTCCTAAGTAGGGGTTTGTCTGTGGGGGCCACATGGTGTTTACGGGCTCTCGACCACTTTGCCACGTAACTGGGAAGCAGCCATAGCCAATGTGGGATCCAACGAACAAAGTTCAACGAAATTATGTTTATAAGAACAGACCATGGGCCAGATTTCACTCGGGCCATCCTTTGCCTGGCTCCTGCTCTAGGGGCCTGGGCTTATCAGGGGGCAATGAGAGGGACCCGGCAACCAGACAGAAGCCCTGCCTCCCTGACGTGTACACTGGGGCGGGGAGGGGACAAAGAATAAACAGTAAACATATCAAGTGCATTTCCCCAGTTTGCTAGAAGGAGGGGAGGCGGAGCGGGGTTGGGGCAGCGTGTGCCGCTGACGTGCGCATCTCCGGCCAGCTGTGCACCCGTCCTCGGGGGTGGCTGGGAACTGGCCCCGACGGGCACATTTACACCGTGGGAATGAGCCAGTTGAGCATTTGCCAGGCGCCACTGGTGTGAGGAATGGGGAGGGCTGGGGTTCAGGGTCGCCGTGGGGCCCCGGTGAGAAAGCGACGTTTGAGCCGAGGCTGGAAGGCCGTCTGGGGGGCGAGCTTTCCCACGTCGAGGGAGCAGCCACGGTGGGAACAAGGGTGGCGGGCCCAGGGCGCACGGGGCAAGCCTTTCCCTCCCTCCCTGGGCCTCCCTTTGTCCCTCGGGAAATGCAAGCAGCCGCGTGTGACTCCCTCGAGAGGCTTAGGCCCGGAGCCTGAGGGGGGTGCCGCGCGGCATGTGGGGCTGCTGGGGGCTCCCGGTGGGGCTCCCTTGCTCCCTCGTGGGGTTCCCAGACCCGTGGCCCCCGTCGAGCTCACCCTCAAGACGAACCCTTCACAGAAGCCTTCACGGGCCGCATCGCCACGAGCGCCCTTTGGTTCTTCCAGGAACATGCGACTCAACCTCGACGTGGACCTAGACATACAGACCAGGAGCCTCAGTGCCTCATAAGTGGTGCCACCTGCTACGTGGCTTTCTTCTCTGGCCGGCCACACCGTTCCCTTTTGTCCCCAGTGGTCATTCACATGGAAAGCTCTGGCCTAGTCCCACTCTTCTGCATGGTCACTGCAGCCAAGAGGCCACCGTGCGGCGTTCCCGGTGCACTTTCGTGTCAGCATCCCTGCCTCTTCCCCTCAAATCTCTGCATGGGTTCTTGAGGGGCAGGGTCGGTGTCTTCTACATCTCTAAACCTGTGTGCTCGGCGTGGCAACCAGGTGACGGACCTCTGTCTAAAAGCTCGGAGGACCAGGTGCTTGAAACTTTCCCTGGAAACGAGGCCTGCAAAGGGTGCCTGTGTACGGCTGAACACAGCTGTGATGGGAATAAGAGAAGCTTTGAGAATGCCCTCTCCTCCCCGCAGGCCCCTACAGACCAGCAGACCCGGCCGCGCGGCTCCAGACGAGGCCCACCCCGGGAGGCAGCTTCCCTGCCGTCGCTCCTCTCTGTTGTCGGGGTGCATGTGATCCTCGGCACTTGGGGCCACCTGCCACCCCCCAACACAACTGGGTAGCAGATGCCAGGAAGGTCGTGGCTGCGAGTGCTCCGCAGGGCCCGGCCGTGTCCCTCCCTGTGGACCCCACGGCACAGCCAGACAAGCAAGGTCCCCCGTGGGGCCCCAGGGCGGCCTGTGCCCCCAGCCTCAGTTTCTCACTGAATGTGAGAATAAGAACCGTGGCCCGTGAGGTCGGCCGGGTAACGTGTTGACCACCCGGCGCGATGCTGGCCCACGGCAGCTGTAGTGAGTTGCACAGTGGGCCCCCCAACTTTGCGTTCACCCGTGACCTTTTTGGGAAGCTGGGTCTCTGCAGATGTGATTAAGGTAGGAATGGACATGAGGTCACTCTGGGTCAGGGTGGATCCTGACTCCAACGAGGGTGTCCTTAGAAGAGCCAGAATAGGACCCACGGACGCAGGAGAAGGCCCTGTGAAGCCGAAGCCAAGGAATGTCAGGGGCCTCCAGATGCTGGGAGAGGCCGGAAAGGACTCTGCTCCGGGGCCTCCAGAGGGAGCGTGGCCCTGGCCTCCGGAATGTGGGAGAGAAATTTCTTCTGTTTTAGGCCACGAAGCCTGTGGCAGTTTTTCTGGCTGCCCTGGGAACCGAATCCAGTGTGTTCCTCATAAGGTACAGTTAGCTATGACCTTCTTCCTTTTATTTTTACATTTTTATTTACTTATTTAAAGATTTTATTTATTCATGAGAGACACAGAGAGAGAGAGAGAGAGAGAGGCAGAGACACAGGCAGAGGGAGAAGCGGGCTCCATGCAGGGAGCACAATGCAGGACTCGATCCCGGGACCCCAGGGTCACATCCTGAGCTGAAGGCAGGCGCCCTACCTTCTTCCTTTTAAAGAGAAGGCTGGACTGTGTCGGTAGGCTGCTTAGGGAGAGAAGCAGGGGTGCCCTGGAGGAAGACCCCCAGAAAGCTGGTGGGTGATTGGTGGAGGCTTCTTTGGGTGTGGGGTGGGGCATGACGGGGATGGGGGGCGGGGATCCCGTAGACAGAGCCGACGTCTCCCAGAGACCCCAGGCCCTCCTGAGCCGGGACTGGGAGGATCTTCAGAGGTAGCTTCACCAAGCCTGGACCTGAGTGTCCCCGGGAACAGGAGAAGCACCTGCAGACTAGGCGGGTGAGGCTGCGAAGGTCAAACCCCACCGCCCCAGTTACCAGGGGCCAGGTGAAGTGTGCTGGGACCTCTGTCACCGTGTGCTCTGTCCTACCTGCGCCCCAGGACAGCCAGGGGATCAGGGTCAGCTGGGCCCCCCGCCCTACCCGCCACCTGCCCCACCCCCACTGCTTGGCCCTCATCCGCCACAGGCCCTCCTTGGCCCTGCCCAGCCATGCTTCCCGGGGCTACAGCCCTGCTGTCCCTACAGGCTGAGACATCAGGCCCACCCCCTCCTATTCGTACCCTGTCTTCCTGCCTCATTGTCTGAAGTGCCACCTTTGACCCGGGGGCCCAATGAGAGGCAAGAGGCAATGAACGAGGTAACCCCTGAGTCTCGGAGTGTCGCCCTGACTGTGGGCACAGTCATGACCAACTCTGTGTGGCACCAGTGCAGGGGCCCTGCAGTAGGTCACTCAGCGACTCCTTACTGAACCCCCGGGACATGATGTCCCAGAAGAAAGCAGTGAAGAGTCCCTTGCCCGTGGAGCTTCCTTCCGGTGCGCAGATGGTGAGAAAGGTCCCGGTGGGGGGAGCAGGGAAAGCAAGGGGGGTGCAGAGAGGGAGGAGTCTGTCCAGGTGAGGGGAGCCACAGAAACTAGGAGCAGAGGGGACCGCTCAGGGCCACACAGGTGACGGCCACGCAGGGTGAGAGGGGTCAGAAGCGGGTCCTTTGAGGGCAGAGCTGAGCTCCAATGGACGGCCTGCAAAGGTGAGGTGGAGGGGGTGGCAGTGGATCCAGGGTCAGGGCTGCCAGGAGCCCTGGGGGGTGTGGAGCCCCCCACTGCCTGACCCTGTCTCCCCATCCCCTCTGTGGCCATGGGGCTCTGGCCAGGCCTGCGGGGTGCTCACAGAGCAGAGCCGGGCCGTGGGCTCAGCCAGGCAGCTGGCCTGCTGGGCAGGGGGTGCCTTCCAGCCCCCGCAGGCCCCACGAGGCAGCCCGGCCTTCCTAGGCTGGGTGCTGCGGGGTGCGGCCAGCCCAGCGGGTGGGTGGCCAGAGCCCCCCCGCGAAGGCCGGGCAATGGGTAGTTGCACCAAAGTGGCCTTTTTCAAAGACTGTCTGGCGGTTGTGCAGGGCACGGGTGGGTGGCCCGGGCCATGGGGCGAGGCAGGAGTTGGGTGAGGGCCGGGGAGGTGTGGGGAGCGGCCGAGAGCCGTCCTCAGGCCAGCCGGGCCCTTGGGTCCTCGAGGTGCCCCAGGGGAGAGGGGCGCCCACAGGCCTTGCTCACTGTGCATATGGGGCTGCGTGCGCCCACCTGGGGCCCCGTATCCTCCTCCAGCCCCTCGGTGCCCCCTGCAGCCTCCTGCCTGCAATCCCACCCCCCCACCCCACCCCCGGGTCTGGGGCCCACATCAGCCAGGCCCCCTCTCGGGCTTTCTCCCCCTTTGAGAACAGATGTTGCTGATGGGCCACACAAGCACTGTGACTCTCTAACTCCACCGAGTGTGTAATTATAGCAACACAAGCATCAAATTACCAAGGACAAGTAGCTGCAAAGTAATTATATGATTCTTTGTTACTCGAGGGTTGGGGTTTTCCCCCCCTTTCAGAGATGATTCCTTTAAAAGCTCCGGTTGGGTGCGTGGGTGGGTGGGTGGTGGGTGGAGCAGGTGGTGGTGGATGGGCAGGACCAGAGACTGCTGAGGGGGTTCAGCATCCCCGGGGCTGCAGGTTGGGGGGTGGCCAGGGTTGGGGTGAGGGAGGTCTGTGCCCCCCTCACAGGTGGTATCACGGCCCCCCTCCTTCTGGAGAAGGAGAGGAGAGCAGGGTGGGGGGCGGGCCCTGGGGTGCAGAAGGGTCAGGGAGACTGGGGAGGAGTCGGAAGGAGGTGGGGGGGGAGGTTATTCCTGGGGTCTCTGGAGCCACCATGAAGGGGTGCAATGCATGGCAGTGTCCTCACCCCTTGGTCTCACCTCATCACATACTCCCAAGGACCCTCAGCCTCTGCAAAAGCCCCAGAGGCAGACACGAGCAGGGAACCTCAGTCACCCAGCCTCAGCGTCGGCCGCCAGGATGTGCAGTCGGGGCCCTGAGCAACCTCCCCGAGCGGACCTGCACCGCGGCCGCTGCCCGGCCTTCCCGACCCAGTTCCCGCCAGCCGCGGGTGTGCATTGCTGTTTGGGGCACTGTTGTCCCTCCCCTGTTCCCCGACCTGCTGTTGACAGCCTGGTGGCCCCTGCTGGGCTCGGGGAGGCCCCCAGCAGGTGCCCAGTGGTTGGAGTGCGACTTGGCCTAAGAGGCAGGAGACGGGGTGGGAGAGGCCACGGGGAGCACCACCAGTGACATGTGCCCCTCCCACCCTCCCACAGGCTCCTGGGGATCCTAGGTGAGAACCCCTCTGCCCCACCCCCCCCCCCCCCGCCTGCTTCATCTGCACTCTTACTAATTTGGCTCACTTGACACCAAGCCTCGGGGGGATGGGGGGCTCCCTGCCTGGGTGTGCATGGGGCTCCGGCCATGGACCAGCTCAGGGAACTGTGTCCTGCGGACGTCCTCAGGCAGGCAGGCCAGCCACGGGCGAACATTCTCTCCATCACGCCCATTACGGTTTAGATTACAGAGCAATTATCCTTCTGAGCAGCTGTGTAATTCACAGGTCACATCCATTCAGCTGCCTGATGGCGTTCGGGGGACCCTCACTTGGGAGAGCCCGGGAAGTCAGGAACGGGCCAAGGCCCAGCCCCAGGACACTGGCTGCTGTGGAGAAGCGTTCGAGCGTCTCCATCCGGGCTCCCAGGCCCGTGGGGAGGGTGTGGGGCTGGGGTCCAGGGGGAGGCCTCCCAGCCTCGTGGGTACCACACTGCCCGGGCCCCGCGCACTCAGGCTGTGGAGAGCCCCCGCCTGCAGTGGGCAGGGGCACTGGGGCTGCACTCGGGTGTCAGAAAATCAGCTCTTTGACCCAAATGCTTATCCGATTGGGGTATGTGTGTGTGTGAGTTTTTAAGATTTTATTTACTTATTCATGAGAGATACAGAGAGAGAGGCAGAGGGAGAAGCAGGCTCCCTGCGGGGAGCCCGGTGCAGGACTCGATCTCAGGACCCTGGGATCACCCCCTGAGCCAAAGGCAGATGCTCAACCTCTGAGCCACCAGGCGCCCCTCGATTGGGGTGTTTCAGAACTCCATTCTCGGTCTCTAGAGGGCAGAAGCCCAGAGGTCATGCCATCAGCATGGTAGTCCCGTGGGCTCCCTGTCCTCGCAGCCGTCTGTCTCTCTCTCTCTGGTGGGGCTGACCGGGATATGTGGATTTCCAGAGCCCTCGACATCCAGAGGATGGTCTCCCAAGGCGTTTAACTCTCCGTTCAGTTTAGGGAGACTTAGAATTTAATCACCCAAAGGGAAGGAAGCAAACCAGCATTACTTTTCAACTACTTTACCCCAGGAGCGTGGAGTGAAGAGTGAAAGCCCCTTTCACTCCCCGGCCCAGCCCTGCTCTCTCACAACCTCAGGAGTAATCCTTGTTGGCAGTTGGTATGTGCACTTATTTATTTATACATTCACAGATAAATAATAGAAATACACAAGCACATGTAAAAATGTTAAAAATCACATAGACAGATCGGTGGTACATATTGTTCTGTTGATTTATCTGGCAATATAGTGTAAGATCCTCCTACGTCCTTACGTTCGTGTGTGTTTACACCACCCTTGTTAACCACTATGTAGTATTCCGCAGTGTGGCCGGCTAATAATCTGCGTTACTACTCTCCTACCAACTGTTCCCATTTTATGATAGGGCGGGTGATCCTATAGTGCCCGGGAATGCATTTTCCTGCAAGTAATAGATTAAATATAAATATAAATATGTTTATAATGGCTTAAACAAGATCCTTCATTCCTTCTGCCTTTTTTTTTTCTTAAGTAGGTCTAAGCTGAGCCCAGTGTGGGGCTTGAACTCATGACCATGAGATCAAAACCTGGACTGAGATCAAGAGCCAGACGCTTAACTGACTGAGCCACCCAGGTGTTCCTCTTCCTTCCTTTTCTTAAATGTAATGAGAAGTCCTGAGGCAGGCAGCCCAGGAGTGCTTAAGGATGTCCTTCTGTCTTCCTGTCCTGCCACCCTCGTGTATGGCTTTGGTCCTCCTGGTGGAAAAGTGGCTGCTGCAGCCCCAGGGTCGCTCCAGTATTTCAGCTAGGGCAGAAGAAAGTGAAGGTGAAACCCCAAAGCTTTCTCCTTTTGAGAATTTGTTGTGTGTGTGCATATGTGTGTGTGTGTGTGTGTGTGTGTGTGACCCCACCCTCCTCTGCGGCTCAGTTACTGCTGACCCCTCCCCTGGCCAGCTCAGTGGGCAAGAGTCTTCTTTTTCCCAAAAGGAGAGTCTATGCGTTTTTGCTCTCAAACCTGCCCCCCTTCCCCATCTCTCCCAGGATTTTTCCCAGGGGTCTGTTGGCCAGAGGAACTAAGGGGGAAAAAATCAGCAGAGAAGAGAAGGTCATGCCCCCTGACCTCCATTCTGAGATAGGGCCTGCCATCTGGGGACAGGTGGGATCTATTTTCAAATACGGCCTTGTAGATTTGGACCCAAATTCTAGAGGATGAGGGCGTCAAGGAGAAGGTGAGGAAGCAGTTTCACCGGGTATCTGAGGGTCACCAGGATCCCCCGTGGCCCCCCGAGGTGATCCGTGACCTGTTCCTGCCCGGGAGCTGCAGGGGGGCTGCACTCCTGCTGGGGCCCCGTACTTTGCATCTTTTGAGAGACGTATCTCCAACTTTTTTTTTTCCTCGACTAACATGACTACACACTTGCTCTCTGGAGTGAAATTTTGGAGAGGTTTTTTTTTTTTTTGCAATATATCAGATTCCAAATTATCTTCTAGGGAGAGTTGGCCTTCCTTTCCTTTTTTTTCTCTCCCTGTTAATTTTTCTTCCCTTGGCCATGCCATCGTCCTTCCACAGATGTTTATTGAGCACACAGTCATTGAGAGGGGAGGTGTCAGACTGGAGTCACGTCCTGGCTTCACCACTCAGGAGGTGGCAATATTGCACGAATTAATTGCCCTCTGTGTCCCTCGGTTGTCTCAGCTATGAAATGGGGGGTAACGGTGGGCCGTTGCCAGGCTTAAATGACTTGCTATGTATAAAATGCTTGGCATTAGTGGCTGGCGTATAGCAAGTGGTAAATGAGAATAGCGTTAGCTACGCTTATTCAGTGTGGCAGTTGTGGGGATCGTGTTAAGTGGGCGTGGTTGGCATGATCCCCACCTCCATGGAGTCCACAGTGAGCGCTACCAGGTGAGCCTTCCATTCCCCAGCTCAGCAGATCGTCATTACACAACGTCCCTGTCGCACTGGCTGGTCAAATGGCTGAATCCTAGGAAATGCGACTGTAGATTGACCATCGCTCAACACCTCTCACGTGTGGCTGAGAGCCACGTCACGTTTTTAAATCAATTTTTATTTTATCTGAGTATAGCCTGCACATTGTCAAACAGGTGAAATGGTCATTAAAAATTTAAATCAGAAAAAAAGACTCCTCTGGCTCCTATTACCATCCTACCTTGTTCCTTAAAGAATACTTTTCATTCCCTTTATTGTTTCTTGTGGTATTTAATGCCACACTCCCAAATAATATACGTATCCTGTATTGTGATTCATCAGGTTTGTGGATGCTGAAAAATTTTACATCCTCACACCTGTCTCTCTTCCTACCTCCCACTCTGGTTAAATCACATTCTTTATTAGCTCTTTATTCCATATTTTCTATGGTGACTCTGTGAGTATTGTTCATTGCCGAGTCAAGTAATGTACCATGACAATATCTTATTTCTCGTTCAACTTTTATTTTTCTTGGAGTTAATGACTGCATTATTCTGTTGTCTGTTTAGGTTTTTTCTTATCCAGTTGCAAATTGTATTTATAGGCGGTTTTTCCCCTAGGTTTCATTCTACTCCTTGAGATTGCTATTTCCCCCAGGTTCTGCTGTTCTCTTTGTTTTGCTACCTCTCCTTCATGATGAAGACATCCTTTCAATGCCTTGTGACCCTTTACAGTCCATTGGTATTTAAGAGTGACCTACAAGCAATTGACTGGAGCTCTGATTGCGCTTGTAGGGCCGCCTGCCTTGGGTGTCCTGGGGGTAGGGTGGGTGTGGGTGGCAGCAGGCTCTGTCCTTGGAGATGCCCATGTGTCATTATCTGTAGGTCTTTCTTTTCTTAAGGGTGTATCAGTTTCTTAAGAAAAGGCGCCTCTATTCCCTGCCTTGGAATTTCCCCCTATTTCCTAGAGTTCTGGAACCAGGAAGGAGCAAAGGGTCAATGTTCTCACCGGTCATGTGCAAACCTTCATTCAACTCCCTTACATAGGGTCTGGGTACCCTCCACTATCACCTCCTCAATACCTGGCAACCACGAGTCCCCTCTCTGGTCCAAGGTTCTAGCATTCCTGGGGGGGCGGGGGTGCATCGGTTACCAGAATGGGTGGTCTTGGGGCCTGGGAGTCTAAGTTCTCCTCCTACAAACTTCCCACTTCCATTTTTTCACTTTTTCCTGCCTTTCACTGCACCTGTGCCTCTGGTCCTTGGGGTTTTCTGGGCTTCACGGTAAATCTGCTTTCTTCTTAATCCAACTCTTTACCATGGGCTCTTAGGTATGACCTTCCTGCTCCCAGCTTGGTCATTTCCATCTGCTTTTTTTTTTTAGCCTTCGCTTTCACTTTGTGCCATTCTGTTACAAAAGTCCTTTCATTTCATTGAAGATGAAGTTCATATTTCTGGGTTTCTTTTTTCTTTCTTTACTATTTGGGATGAATGTAAAAAGAAAAGTTGACAGAAATGTCTTGATGTGGTATCTTGAAGCCTGCTGGAAGCAATATTCGATAAAGAGCACTGGAAGATACAAGCCCTTCCATATATCTAAATAATCTAAAATAGTGCTTTGCATTTAGCCAGAGCCACTGAAAACTGCGCGCCTGAGGCCTAGAGCATTGTAGTTCCTGAGCAGCTGACTTTCATGTTGGTGTGAAGCTACCAGCCTATAATAAGTCCCAAGGAACTCATTACTGTGTGTCCTAGAAGGAAGCTTTTGAGGACATTGATCAGTACGTTAAATGTTCTTCTCTTGCAAGGATCCTCAGGAGAATTTCTTCATCTTCTCCTCGAATAGTCTCTAATTGTTTTTTACTGAGTGGCTGGCTTGCTTCTATTTCTTGGTCTAAGTCAGCTTCCCTTTCCCCCCCGCTAGCTTCTCCGTAACTGGGAGCGTGTAGAACTGAAGGTTGTGCTCTCATCTCATTTTTGCTGACATTTTATCTCTACTCATTCATCTTTGCCTTTGTGTTTTCTTTCTCATCCACTCCTAGTTCTTATTCTCTTGTTACATTCATTATGACTGTTGTCATAAACTAGGACATTTGGAGGAGCAAAAGATCACCCAAGCTTCTTTGACCCACACCTAGAACCCTGATCTCTGATCTCCTAGTTTGGGAGTCAACCACTTGGAGAGAGAGAGAGAGAGCCCAGACTTTTCAAAGCTCTGTGATCTATGGATTTATCATATTTTAAATGTTGGCTTCCCACTTCTGACCTCCTTCCCTGGACATCAACTATTTCTAGATCCAGTCAGAGAATAAGTAGGGGATGTATACCATGGGGGGGTCCTGAGGAGGTGTGAAGAGATGGGAAGTCGGAATTCTCTCCCTATAAGACAAGCACACCTCTATCTATCCAACCTGCAGGTGTTCACAGGATGCTACTTTGTGCCGGCAATGCTAAAATACATGGTGATACCCAAGGCTATTTTTGTTATGAAAGAAATAGCTTGGAATTCCATTTTCAGGGAATTCTTGGGATGGTCAGGTCTCTTCTTCCCAAAGTGAGGCCCTATTCAGGTAGCCCACAAAGATGCAGGACCTTGGGCCTGTCTGTCTTGGGCCGTGGGTGGAGCAGTTCATTCTGTGAGGCCAGAAAAGACAATAGTTTGCCTAACATTCCTGTGTCCAGTTGCTATTTTTCCCTTGAAGGGATGTTTCTACTGTTTCCTGTCCTCTGATGTTGATAGTGGGGCTGAGGATGGGCTTAGTCTCTGATATGTCACTCAGTTACAATTTTTAGTTCTCTTTAATTTACTTCTAATCTATCTGGCCTTCCCTTCCCCACTCAGGGATGTGGGACCCAACAGAGACTTCTAGCTCCTTCCCAAACTAGTGGTCCTACTCCCCATTGAGGATTTGTAAGTTTCCTATTGCTCCTGTGATAAATAATCATAAATTTCATGGTTTAAACAACACGAATTTATCATCATGAAGTTTTGAGGTAAGAAGTCCAAAATAGGGGCACTTGGGTGGCTCGGTGGTTGAGTGTCTGCCTTTGTCTCAGGTCGTGATCCCGGGGTCCTGGAATCGAGTCTCACATCAGGCTCCTCTCAGGGAGCCTGCTTCTCCTTCTGCCTTTGTCTCTGCCTCTCTGTGTCTCTCATGAATAAATAAATAAAATCTTTTATAAAAAAAGAAGTCCAAAATAGGGCTTACTGGGCTAAAATCAAAGTGTTGGCAGAGTCGTATTCCTTTGTGAAGGCTCTAGGGGAGGATCTTTTTCTTGCCTTCTCTAATTTCTAGAAGTTGCACATTCCCTGGCATGTGGCTTCCTCCCATCCTCAAAACCAGCCATGGCAGGAATTGTCACATTGTGCTGCACTGCCATTGACTCCTCTGCCTTTCTCTTCCACGTTAAAGGACCCTTGTAATTACATTAGGCCCGCCCAGATAATCCAAGGTAATCTCCTTGTTTTAAATCAGTTGATAATCAAACTTAATTCCATCTGCAACCTTAATTCCCCTTTGCCATGTGATGTAACATATTTGCAGGTTCCAGGAATCCACGGGGCCATCCCCACAGGGATCAAGTATTCAGTGAACACTAAGAGCCAGGCGATGAGCTGACAATGCATAATCTGGAAGGCAGCTCAAAGTCCGTTTGTCCCAATTGATCTATTCACCCCCACTCACCCATATTCCCCAACTTACTCTTCTTGTTGGATTATTCTTCTAAGTTGTGCAAAATAATAGTACAAGGTCACACCCAGAATACTGACACTGATAAAGTCCAGATGAAGAAGAGTCCCAGCACCGCAAGGATCCCTGCGTTGTCCTTTTAATTTATTTACTTTAGTAAATTGTGGTCAGATACTTGCAGCATCGCATCTATCTACTCATAATCCATCTTTTCTCTTGTTGATGGAAAATTAAATTTCTTCGAATTTTTTTTTCTGCTATATACAATATTGGAATGAATAGTCTCAGAGATATTTCGTTGGAGACACAAGCAAAGGTTCTATCTGTAAGGAGGGAATGCCTGGGTCACAGATCATGAGAATATTCAACTTTGCTAGATCTTGTTGAGTTCCTATCCACAGAGGATTCTACTGGCTTCTCCTACCAGCAGTCTGACAGTTCCTTTTTCTCTACAGTGAAGACCGATTTTTAGGACTCTGGATGTAAAGTAAAGAAGCAAGTTGGGTGGGGATTGGGGTGGGGTGCCCCAGGAGCCCAGGCACATGGGAACTAAGAAAGAGCCAGGTCAGCCAAGTTTTTTTCCTTAGCTAAAAAAACAAAAACAAAAAACCAAAAAAAACCCTGTAGTGGAGAACTTTCTGCAGAAGATGCTCGGCTGCCTGTTCCCATTCTCCCTTGCATCATCGGGCTGGCAAGAACAGGATGACGTGCTGCTCAAGTGTTATCCATCAGACGGCAAATTGTGTGGGCAACTAAACTTCTAATCTTTGTAGAAAATTATTATTTATTTCTTACTGAACAAAACTCAAGGCCAAGAGGGTGCCCTTCTGTGGTGTGTGTGTTTTCTCTGCTTTGGCTCGGCCCGAGCTGTTTGTTATGCATGTGTTGTATTGCAAATGTGGAACAAATGAAGCCAAGATATGAAATTAATACTGTGATCTGTTTTTCTGTTTTGTTGCCATAACAATCTGTGGCTCTTGAAGCAAAGAGAAAATTAGAATTGTATTAAAGGTGTTTACACCATGTACACTCCATCCTGCATTATTATTTATTGCTATAATAAGTGTATTTAACATTTGCTTAAGGAGGGTTAACTGCTACTGGTTTTTGCCTGGTGGTTTTCCTGCTTGCCCTTCCCACCTGGTTTTTGCTTTTGACCTTGACCTTTCCTATAGTTCTGAGCAGGAAGGAGGAGGGAGTTTGGGTGAGATGCCTAACAACATCATGACTCCTGATGCTTATTCCTCTGCTGTTCTTCCCAATCCCTAGAACAATGTTAAGTCGGGTGTTTTGGTTAGAAACAAAGCAGGACCTGGAGTATATCTTCCTTCTTTCTTTGCCCCATTCCCGCCCTCTACCTGAATAGGAGGCCTGTGTCTCTGGGAGGAGAGATGAAGAGTAATTGAAGAAAGGAGCGCGAGAGGAATTTATGCCTTAGCAGAAGTGGTGTGGAAATGGGTATGACAAGTGGAGAATCAGGGGGTGCTGGTCCCCTCAGATCATCCTCATCTTAATCTATTCCCAAAGATAAATACTCAACTGCTGAGAGCCTCCTCTGCCAGAGGTCCTTACTGGCCCAACCAGCACAGGCCACAGTCTGCTGGTCACAAGATGGTTAACATGGTGAAGCTGCCATGGTGTAAGCCCCACTCTCCCACTAACTAAATAACTCACCCACTTGGAGGCCCACTTGGGACTGTCTGGGGTTGTAAGCTCTTCAAAGGCAGGTGCTGTCTTGCTCCTTTTATCAGCCTACAATTCCTAGAAAGATGTAGGACATGCATGAGAAACCCGGGAGCCTCATTCATGGCTTGTTTGGGTCATTGTAACGTGTCTAAAGGATATCCTGGTAGTGCAGGAAGAGTGTTTAAAAACGTACAGCTTTTGGTGAGTGGTACCCATCATCGAGCGTCTGTGGCTCCAGAGACAATAGAATGGAAAGGAATATTTCTGACCCTTCTTGGAAGGCAGTCCTCCAGATGATCTTGTTCTGTTTTGTTTTGTTTTTTCTTTTTTAGGGTAGAATGTGGGCAGAGGGGACCACATGGGAACCCCCCACCTAGGGACTGTATAAGAAGATCAGAGCTATAGAGGCCTGAGTTGATGACAGATCTAAAAATGTCCTCTTGTTGTCCTTCACTGTCCAGGGGACCTTGAGTCAGGCCTAAAACCCAGGGCAGAATGAAAGCCCTTTCTTGTGTGAATCTCTTTTTTGAGCACAATAGATACAAGCCTAGAATGGGCCTTGGTTATGTCAGCAATATCGGCAAAAAAGAGCCCATTAGTTCTAAGAGAAATCAACCTCTTTCTCAAGGCTAAAGTTATCTTCCGTCTCAGATTCTTGTACCTGGGTGTCTGGATGGACACACACACACACACACACACACTCTTAAAAAGAAAGGATAAAGAGGACGAGAATGGGTTTGGAGGTCCAGGTTAGCGCGTGAGTGGTCACAGTATTATCACGCAGGAGGCAGCTGCTTGTGACTATGGCAACTTCGATCCCGAGGGAGAAGTGTGAAATAGAAGGAATATTAATCAGGTCGAGGGGAGGGAAGATGCTAAAGGAAGGGATGGGAGTGGCAGGGGGTCCCAGACGGTGGGGTAAGGCTGGCTCTGGTGCACGTTGGGGCATAGCGGTCCTGCATTTCAGCTGTCCTTGTCTTGCTGGGGCCCTTCTTTCTGTTGGATGCCATCCCAGGTCTGGGGCACAGGCCCCTTCAGAATGGGGGCTACAGACAAACATGAGGCGAGAAGGTGCAATCATTCCCAGGCACGGTCTCTTTGCTTTTAGGAATAACCTGTCTGAAATGTTCCATCTTTGTCACTTTGTCTCTCACTCAGGCATCTCTCACTCAGAAGGGTGAGTAACCAATTCCTTTGTCTCAGCGGAGCTCGTGTGTACGTGCTGCCAAAGTGAGCACTGTCTCAATGGATCTAAATTGCTTAGAAGTGGTCATATCCGCCAATTGTGACTACCGGAGTTCATGTCATGGGGTGGTTATTTTTGTGCCAAATCCTTCACCGAGGTGTGGGGATGCGAAGTAATGTAGGCAGGCTCACACAAAGAGTGAATACCTCACCTCACAGCACTTTGCCATTCTGCTTGCTTAAACAAGCGCCAGCGTGTGACGAGGGACCGCTGGAGCTCTGCTGAATTTTCTTTGGTTGAATTCCCTTGTGTCTACATGGTCTGAATGTCAGTGGCTAAAACACTGTTCCAGGAGAGCAGCTTGTGGTAACTGTTCTCCCAGAAATGTGATGTGTGCTTCCTACCTTGCATGATATCTGACAGTTTCATTTGTTCCAAATAAATTCCTGACAGTATCTAACTCCGTGGATTGTGCAGATAAAATGCCCCTATTATGCCTCCTTTAAAAAATACTTAGGAAATGTGTACATTTTTATTTGTGTGGGAAGATGATATTGTGAAATATTAACATAATCTCCCATCTTGCAAGGACACTCAGAGTTTCGCCCTTGGCACCACCCTGCTTGAGGGTATCGGGAAACAGGCCTCTGCTTTCCCAGAGCAGGGCTGCCGGGACTTTGCAAATAAATATACAGGATGCTCGGTTCAATCTGAATCACAGAAATGACCTAGAATTTTTGGCATCATTAAAAAATCTTCTGCAGGGCAGCCCGGGTGGCTCAGTGGCTTAGCGCCACCTTCGGTCCAGGGTGTGATCCTGGAGACCCAGGATCGAGTCCCATGTCGGGCTCCCTGCATGGAGCCTGCTTCCCCCTCTCTGTGTCTCTGCCTCTCTCTCTGTGTGTCTCTCATGGATAAATAAATGAAATCTTAAAAAAAAAAAAATTTGCAATTTTGGGGGACCATATACTAAAATTTGTCGTTTACCTGAAATTCAAAGGTGGCTGAGTGACTCGTATTTTCCCCGGCAACCCTACCCCAAAGGAGGGTAAAATCAAAGAACAGAAGCAACAGAGGCTTGGCTTTTAAGTTCAAAAACTGTGGTTGAGCGTAAAATAAAAAAGCCAGGGAGACGACTTGCAGAGTGATTTTATTTTCTTGCATGAGAAGAAAAGAGCTCTGGCGTGGGGAAGGGGCAGAGGCTGGAGCCAGAAAAGAAAGAGGAGGGGGTGAGTGTAGGGGCTCCCCAGGGTTCTCTCTGCACGCCCAGGGGAGGGGGGGTGGTGAGGGGCCTGGAGCAGCCTGGCCTGGGAGCAGGGGTGTGGGCGTGGCTTGTGGTGGCCCCGCCCAGTCTCCGCCCCCATCCCAGAGTGCAGTGCGCGGGAGTTTCCCAGGGTTCCTCGCGGCTCCTCAGGTCCGTCCCGCGCTTCAGGATGGCGTCGGCAGGTGAGTCCTTCTGCTCCTTCCTGTCCTCCCGCCCCGCAGTGTATCCGCGGCCTGTTGGTTGCATTCGGCAGCCGCCTGTGCCCTGGTGGGCGCCGTGGCCGCGGGCATGAGCCAGCCTTGCGCACCTGCGCGCCGGGATGTTGTCAGGGGAGCCACGGAACGACGCATGCGCAGTTTTCCTGGCCTCGGGGTCTCCGGCGGACACCTGGGTCGCCTGTAGTACGGAAACAGTGACGCCCGCTCCCTGGGTGGCTCGGGATGCAGTGAGCTCGCGTATACAGACGGTGCCAGCAGGGTGCAGCGCCTGGCACGCAGCAGCCCGCCCTCCCGCCTCCCTGCAGGCTCCCCGGGCAGGGAAGGGCCCCCGTGGAGCTTCCAGGTGAGAAGCCCCTGGGGGCTCTAAGTCTTGGGGATCATTGCCTCCTGGCCTGCCCTCCAGCTGCCGAGTGCAGGGCGTCAGTGTCTGAGTCAGGCTGGCCAGCGAGGCATCTGCGGAGCCGGGAGCCCTTGCCTGCCGCGGAGACCTTAAGACGGCAGGTGCAGCCCAGCAGGTGCAGCCCGGCAGGTGCAGCCCCAGCGGAGGAGCAGGTCCCGGTGCCCCGCCCCGGGCTGGGCCCAGGTCCTGGCAATCGGCGACGCTCGCACGTGTCCAGCAGGCGGCCCGGCCCGCACAGCCGCTCGCTGTGACCCCGTGGGCTTTCGGGGTCACACTGCAGCAGATGCCTGTCCTTGGCCGGGGCAGTTAGCCCGCAAGTGGAAAGTCGGCAGGAAGCCAACAAAGCCTTCACGTAGGGAGGGGCGTGATTGATGCACCTGGGTGGCTCGGTTTTCAGCCGCAGGGGAGGGCAGGCAGCTTGATTGGAGGAGGTAAGACCACCTGGGCGCCTCAGCTGGGCCAGGTGGGAATAGAAGGCGTCCTCGCTCCAGGTAGGAGATGTGGTGGTGGTGGTTTTGCAGCAGTTACTTTGACATGGGCAGAAAGGAAAAATAATAAATAAATAAACAATAAATAAGTAAGTAAGTTAAGTAAGTTAGTTCTTTCTTACCAAGAAGTGTGCATGTTCAGACATTCTGGCCCCGAACGCGTCCTGGACCCCACTTCCTAGTGGAGCTCAGGGGCGTACTTCAGAAGGAATGGGATAAGGATGTGAAGGGCATGAGGGTTAGGGTGAGGATTTCTGAGTATAATAAGGACTGAGAATGCAGA
Organism: Canis aureus; assembly: GCF_053574225.1. NCBI lineage: Eukaryota > Metazoa > Chordata > Mammalia > Carnivora > Canidae > Canis > Canis aureus. Next base: position 25,673,658 of record NC_135615.1, read on the forward strand.
TGCACAGGCTTGTGAATTTAGCGGTGGAGGATTTTCCTGCAGCAGGTAGCCGTTTCCAACGTAGTTTCACGGGTGAGCGTGCAGCTTGGCAACCCTCCGGCCGGCATTCGGGGAGGGAGAAGCAACTAAAAGCTTCCCACCTGGTGGAAATCCCAGGCCTTCTGTCATCAAGTGGGGCGAGGAGGAAGGCTGAAGGAGCAAACGGGATTTTGGACGGGATGGAGCCTCGAGGTGGCACAGCCTGGCTTTCCTGGAGTCCCCACATGGATCTCCTCTTGGGAAGGGGAGAGAGAAAACCCCGTCTGGCATCTTTGTCAGTACAGGCCCTTCTCCCTCCTGTTGATGCTCTCAGAGCATGAGCCCAGTCATTCCTGTAACTAACCCTGATGGCTACGCATTACATCTCCCAGAGCTGTTTCTGTCCCCGGCCTCCTGAGGTCAAGTCCAGGAGAGATTTGAACCTGACACGAACCCATTTAATTACCCACATCCCCTCCCAGAATGTGCTTCTACTCTTCCTGTGTCTCAAGGATACCTGCTACTGCCTTTGACCTTCTTGTCCCACATGCCTAATGTCGTCCTTTCTTACCCCCTTTTTGCCAGTGCCTAGACTTTCTGTAAATGTCACACCTGATAGTTTGCTATATTTAAAGTATCTTTAAACCCGTTTTCCTTTTCTTTAGTGTGACTGCTCCTGTCTTCTCTGTTTAGCCAAACTATTACAATATCCTTGAGCCTAGGTGGTTTTGTTTTGTTTTGTTTTGTTTCTAGGATTGATTTGTTTGTGAGGGAGAGTACGTGCTTGAGTGGAGGGAGGGGAGAGGGAGAGAACCCCAAGTGGACCCCATGCTGAGCATAGAGCCCGATGTGGGGCTTGATCCCACGACTCCGGGATCATGACCTGAGCTGAAACCAAGAGTTGAACCGTACCTGACTATGTCACCCAGGTGCCCCTAACTGTGTCATAATTACATACATCCCATCCGACTAGTTTGTAATCTTCCCTTAGAGAGACAGGAGCCCCAGAACACTGATGGGTTAGTTTCTGTACCAGTGTTTCCCAAAGTGTGTCTTAGAACATTGGCTCTGCTGGATGTTAATCAACATTTATAAAGTGCTCATGGTGTTATAAATACTTTGCACGTAGGTAGGCATAGTTTATTACTGTGTCCATTTTGTCGATGAAGAAAATACTAGCTGCTAAATGGCAGAGCCGTCCAGGGTTCAAACACAGGTGGTATTGTCTTCTCCATCAGGCTGCAGGTATATTGCCTCTTAGGTTAATAGGAATTATGTGATAAAATTTTTCAAGAATGAATGCCCAATTTAATAAACACTGGGTTGAACCAAGGTAAATAGGTGGATCTTTGCTGCAGAGTACAGAGACTTCTAAGGGCTCTTTGTATGTTCATGGACATTGTGCATTGGAAACGGGAGCATAGAGTTAACTGCATTCCTTACACCTTCTTGGCTACCAAAGAAGGTGTAAGGTGTATTTTTTCCCCATAGGTTATTTTGCAGGTCAATGTGGAAAATAATTTGGAAAACATTGCTTTAAGACCAGTGTTTTCAAGTTCATACCTCATTGTAATTAATAAATTATCCAAATTTTAAACTGGTCACTTGTATATGTGTGTGTTATATATTTATCACATTCTCTGTTCCCCCACCCTCAGTTTCATTTAGATATAATTGACATAGATCACTTACAAGTGAATAGCATCCTATTATATGTTGCGAAATAATGACCGGAGTCGGTTTAGTTAGCATCCGTCATTTCATTTATATATAATAAAAAGTTAAAAAAAAAAAAAGAAAAAAAATCTTTTCTTTGTAATGAGAACTCAGGATTTACTCTCTTAAGTTTCCTGTATATTATACAGCAGTGCTAGCTCTAGTCATCATTTTGTACATTACATCCTTAGTATTTATTTACCTTATAACTGGAAGTTTGTATCTTTTGAGCACCTTCCTCCAATTCCCCCAGTCCCTACCCCCAACCCTCCCACCTCTTCTAACCACAAATCTAGTCTCTTTTTCTATCACTTTTTGTTTTGTTTTTTTGATTCTACACATAAATGAGATCATGCAGTATTTGACTGACTGACTTCACTTAGCATAATGTCCTCAAGGTCACAAAGGGCAGGATTTCATAGTTTCTAAAAAATTATATATGCATACCACAACTTGCTTATCCATTCCTCTATCGATGGATGCTTAGGTTATTTCCATGTCTTACCCCTTATAAATAATGCTGCTGTGAACATAAGGATACAGCTATCTTTTTGAGTTAGTGTTTTCCTTTTCTTTGTATCTACAATTGACCTTTGAACAATGCAGGAGTTAGGGGTGCCAGTCCCCACCACAGTAAAAAGCCTGTATAAGTTTTGACTCCCCCCCTGCCCCAGACTTAATTACTACTAACCTGCTGACCAGAAGCCTTACTGATAACAGAAACAGTTAACATATATTTTGCATGTTATTTGCATTGTATACTGTATTTTTATAATACAGTAAGCTAGAGAACAAACGTTAAGGATATCATAAGAGAAGATATATTTACAATACTGTATGTATACTTAGCGAAAAAATTCAGATATAAGTGGCTTCATGTTGTTCAAGAGGCAACTGTATTCCCAGAGGTGGAATTACTGGATCAAAGAGTAGTTTGGCTCTGGGAAACGAACAAGGGGTAGTGGAAAAGGAGGTGGACGGGGGGTTGGGGTGACTGGGTGACCAGCCCTGAGGGGGGCACTTGACGGGATGAGCACTGGGTGATATGCTATATGTTGGCAAATTGAACTCCAATAAAAAATAAAATAAAAACATAACAAAACAAAACAAAATCTCTAATGCCAGTATAAAATCTGAAAAAAAAAAAAAACCCACAAAAAAACAAAAAACAAGAGTAGTTCGGTTTTTAATTTTTTTTGGATTCTCCATGCTGTTTTCTATAGTGGCTGTACTAGTTTTCAGACCCAAGTGCTCCCAAGTACTCTGCACAAGAGTTCCCTTTGTTCCACATCCTCATTATCTGTTGTGTTTTTGATGATGGACATTCAAACAGATGTGAGGTGATATCATAGTTTTGATTTGCATTTCCCTAATGGTGGTGATGTTGAGCATCTTTTCATGTACTTCTTGGCCATTTGTATATCACCTTTGGGAAAACGTCTATTCTGTTGCCCATTTTTTTTCTTTTTACTTAAAAAGGATAGTTGAAGGATAGTTGACATATAATACTAGTTCCAGGTGTACAACGTAATGATTCAGCAATTATAAACATTATGAAATGCTTGCCACTGTCACCATATGAAGTTATTATATTATTGAATATGCACACACACACACTACATCTTACGCTATACTTTTAATCTCCATGATATATTTATTTTATAAGTGGAAGTTTATACCTCTTAATCCCCTTTGTCCATTTTGCCTGTCTTCCTGCCCTCTTCTCTGTGGTAACCACCAAATTGTTCAATATGTTTATGGCTCTCTTTCTATATTTTTGTGGTTTGTTTTATAGATTCCACATAAAAAAGTGAAATCATATGGTATTTGCCAGTCTGACTGCCTTCACTTAGCCCAGTACCCTCTAGATCCATCTGTGTTGTTGTAAATGGCAAGATTTCATTCTTTTTTATGGCTGGGTAATATTCCTTTGCATATGTATCCACCACATGTTCTTTATCCATTCATTTATTCATGATCACTCGGGTTCCTTCCGTATCTTGGCTATTGTAAAGAATGCTGCAGTAAACATAGGGGTGCATCTGTCTTTTTGAATTAGTGTTTACATTTTCTTTGGGTAAATACACAGAAGTGGAATTATTGGATCCTGTGGTATTTTTAATTTTTTGAGGAACTTCTATCCTGTTTTCCATAGTGATTGCACCAGTTTATATTCCCACCAACAGTACACGAAGGTTTTCTTTGCTCCACAAACCCACCAACAATTTATTTCTTGTCTTTTTGATACTACTCATTCTTTCCTACTCATTCTTACTGGTATCAGGAGGTATCTCATTGTTTTATATTTGCATTTCAGTTACGATGAATGATGTTGAGCATCTTTTCATGTATCTGCTGGCGATCTATATGTTTTCTTTGGGAAAATGTCTGCTCAGGTCTTCTGCCCATTTTGCAGATTTTTTTTGTTTGTTTGGCCTTGAGTTGTATAAGTTCTTTTGTATATTTTGAATATTAACCCATTGTTGGACATATCATTTACAAATACCTTCTTCCATTCAGTAGGCTACCTTTTCATTTTGTTCATGGTTTCCTACACTGTGCAAAACCTTTTTATTTTGTGATAGTCCTAATAGTTTATTTTTACTTTCATTTACCTTTTCCTTAGGACACACATATCCATAAATATGTTGCTTAGGCTGATGTCCAAGAGATGACTGGCTGTGTCTTCTTTTAGAAGTTTTATGGTTTCAGATCTCACATTTACGTCTTTAATACATTTTCAGTTTATTTTTGTGAATGGTATAAGAAAGTGGTCCATTCTTTTACATGTAGCCATCCTGTTTTCTTAACACCATTTATCAAAAAAGGTGGTCTTTTGTTCTATTGATATATCTGCCTGTTTTCATGCCAATACTATACTGTTTGGCTTACTGCTGCTTTGTAGTGTAACTTGAAACGTGGGATTGTCCTATCTCCAGCTTTATTCTTCTTTCGCAAGATTGCTTTGGCTATTTGATGTCTTTTGTGGTTCTAAGTGAATTTTAGGATTATTTGTCCTACTTCTGTAAAAAATGCTATTGCTATTTTGATAGGGATTTGCATTGAATCTGTAGATTGCTTTGGGTAGTATGGACATTTTAATGATATCAATTCCTCCAAGCCACAAACATTGTATGTCTTTCTGTTTGAGTCATCTTCAGTTTCTTTCATTAGTGTCTTAAGTTTTCAGAGTATAGGTGTTTCACCTCCATGGTTAAGTTTATTCCTAGGTATTTAATTTTATTGGTGCAATTTTTTTTAAGATTTAAAAAAATTATTCATGAGAGAGAGAGAGAGGGGCAGAGACAGAGACACAGGCAGAGGGAGAAGCAGGCTCCATGCAGGGAGCCCAACATGGGACTCGATCTTGGGATTCCAGGATCACGCCCTTGGCCAAAGGCAGGCGCTAAACCGCTGAGCCACCCGGGGATCCCCCTTATCGGTGCAATTGTAAATGGGATTGTTTTCTTAATTTCGCTTTCTGCTATTGCATTAGTAGCGTATAGGAATGCAACAATTTCTGTATATTTGGTATCCTGCAAATTTACTAAATTCATTTATTCTAATTTTTTGGTGGAGTCTTTTTTTTTTTAATTTTTATTTATTTATGATAGTCACAGAGAGAGAGAGAGGCAGAGACACAGGCAGAGGGAGAAGCAGGCTCCATGCACCGGGAGCCCGACGTGGGATTCGATCCAGGGACTCCAGGATCGCGCCCTGGGCCAAAGGCAGGCGCCAAACCGCTGCGCCACCCAGGGATCCCTTGTGGAGTCTTTAATGGTCTTTCTATCTAGTATGTTATCTGCAAGTAGTGACAGTTTTACTTTTTCCTTACCAATTTGGTTGCCTTTTATTTCTTGTTTGAATGCTGCAGCCAGGACTTCTAGCACTATGTCGGATAAAAGTGGTGCGAGTGGACATCCGTCTTGTTCCTGATCTTAGAGGAAGCACTTTTAGGGTTTCACCAATGAGTATATGCTATTAGCTGTGGGTTTATATTTAAAGATTTTATTTATTTATTCCAGAGAGACAGAGAGAGAGAGAGAGAGAGGCTCCATGCAGGGAGCCTGATATGGGACTCAATCCCAGGACTCCAGGATCACGCCCTGGGCCGAAGGCAGGTGCTAAACTGCTGAGCCACCCAGGGATCCCTAGCTGTGGGTTTTTATATAGTGCCTTTTATTACATTGAGATATGTTCTCTCTAAACCCACCATTGAGGGTTTTTATCAAGAATGGATGTTGAAAAAAAAAAAAAAAGAATGGATGTTGTAGTTTTCCAAATGCTTTTTCTATGATTTTTATCCTTTCTCTTGTTAATGTGATATATCACATTGATTTGCAAATATTGAACCACCCTTGCATCCCTGGAATAAATCTCACTTGGTGGTGAGTGATCCTTTTAATGTACATTGTTGAATACTGTGCATCTATGTTCATCAGGGATATTGGGTTGTGGTTTTCTTTTTTTGTCATGTCTTTGTCTGGTTTTGGTATTCAGAGTAATGCTGGCCTCATAGAATAAATTTGGAAGTTTTCCTTTCCATTTTATTTTATTTTATTTTATTTTATTTATTTTATTTATTTTATTTTATTTTATTTGTAATAGTTTGAGAAGAGTAGGTATTAATTTTCTTTCAGCATTTGGTAGAATTCACCTCTGAAGCTATCTGGTCCTGGACTTTGGTTTGTTGGAAGGTTTTTCTTTTTTTTAAAGATTTATTTATTTATTCATGAGAGACACAGAGGCAGAGACACAGGCAGAGGGAGAAGCAGGCTCCTTGACGGGAGCCCATGTGGGACTTGATCCTGGATCCTAGGATCACGCCCTGAGCCAAAGAAAGAAGCTCAACCGCTGAGCCACCCAGATGTCCCTGTTGGGAGTTTTTTGATTACTTATTCAATGTTGTTAACTAATAATTGGTCTGTTCAGATTTTGTATTTCTTCTTGATTCAGTCTTGGAAGATTGTATGTTTATAGGAATTTAACCATTTCTTGTAGATTGTCCAATTTGTTGGCATATCCTATTTTTTTTTTTTTAGCATTATAACTCTTTGCTTTTTTGTGGTCAGTTGTTATTTATCTTCCTTCATTTCTGATTTGAGAAATATTTGAGTACTGTCTCATTTTTTTCTTGGTAAGTCTGGGTAAAGGTTAGGTAAAAAAAAAAAAAAAAAGTTATTTTTCAAAGAAGCAGCTCTTGGTTTCACTGATCTTTTCCATTGTCTTCTCAGTCTCTATTTCATTAATTCCTGCTCTGATCTTTATTATTTCCTTCCTTCTACTGACTTTGGGCCTTGTTTGTTCTTTTTTTAGTTCCTTTGTAAGGTTAGATTCTTTGATATTTTTCTCGTTTCCTGGGGTGGGCCTGTATCACTATAAACTTCCCTCTTAGAACTATTTTCACTGTGTCTCAAAGATTGTGGATTGTTGGTGTTTTCATGTATTTTTTAAAATTTTCTCTTGATTTTTTTTTGTTGTTGTTGACTCATTGGTTGTTAGCATGTTGTTTAGCCTTGATGTGTTTATGTTTCTTTCCATTTTTTTCTTGTAATTCTAGTTTCATACCTTTGTGGTCAGAAAGATGCCTAATTTGGTTTCAGTCTTTTTTTTTTAATATTTTATTTATTTGAGAAAGAATACATGCAAGCAGCAGGAAGGGGCAGAGAGAGAGGGAGAGAGAGAATCCCAAGTATACTCTGCACTGAGTGTGGAGCTTGATGTGAAGCTCAATCCCATTACACCGAAATCATGACCTGAGCCAAAACCAAGAGTTGGACACTCAACTGACTGAGCCACCCAGGTGTCTTCTTAACTGCGTTGAAACTTGTTTTGTGGCCTAGCATGTGATCTGCCATGGAGACTGTTCTATGTATACTTGGAAACAATATGTGTTCTGCTGTTTTTGGATGGAATGTTTGTTTGTATCTGTTAGTACCAGCTGGTCTAATGTGTTGTTCAAAAACATTGTCTCCTTGCTGATTTTCTGTTTGAATGATCTAGCCATTGATGTAAAGTGGGGTATTAAGTCCTCTACTATTCCTATATTACTGTCAGTTTCTTTTTATGCCTTTTAATATTTGCTTTATGTATTTAGATGCTATGTTGGATGCATATTTACAATTATTATATCCTCTTCTTGGGTTGATACTTTAATCATTATTTAATACTCCTTTTTGTCTCTTGCTAGTCTTTCATCAGAGTCTATTTTGTCTGATATAAGTATTGCTACCCTGGCTTTTTCCTGCTTCCATTTGCGTGGAATGATTTTTTTTTTCCCCTTTCTTTCACTTTCAATCTGCATGTGTCTTTGGGTCTGAAGTGAGTCTCCTGTAGGCAGCATACAGATGCATCTTGTTTTTTATCCATTCAGTCACCCTTTTTGGAGCATTTAGTCCATTTACATTTAAAGTAACTATTGATAGGTATACACTTATTTGCCATTCTTTAAATTGTTTTCTGGTTCTTTTTGTGGTTTTTCTCTGTTCTTCTCTTTCTCTCTTCCCTTGTCATTTGATGGCTTGCTTTAGTATTATGTGTGGATTCCTTTCTCTTTATTTTTTCTGTATCTACTGCAGGTTTTTGATTTTTGGTTGCCATTGAGTTCATATATAACATCCTATGTATATAGCAGTCTATATTAAGTTGATGGTCACTTAAGTTCAGATCCATTCTAAAAGCACTAAATTTTGCTCTCTGCTCTACATTTTATGTATATGATGTCATATTTTACATCTTTTTATTTTGTTTTTTTGTTTTGTTTTTTTTGTTTTTTTTTGTTTTTACATCTTTTTATTTTGTGTATCCCTCCACCAATTTTTATATATAAAATTGCGTTTACTGTTTTTGTGTTTTAATCTACATACTGGTTTTATAAGTAATTCACTATGTTTACAGAATGTTTGCTTTTAGCTGTGAATTTTTTTCCTTCCTTAATCTTCTTCTAATTATGACTTTTCTACTTGAAAAATTCCTAAATATGTCTTGTAAGTCTGGTTTGTCAATTTTATTAACTTTTATTTATCTAGAAAACTCTGTCTTTCCAATTCCCAATGATAGTCTTTCTGGGTAGATTTTTCTTGGTTGTAGTTTTTTGTTTTTGATTTTTTCTCTCAGCACTTTGAATGTATCATGTCATTCCCTTTTGGCTTATAAAGTTTCTGCTGAAAAAATGAGCGAATAATCTTATGGGTTTTCCTCATATGTAACTGTTTTATTTTTTCTTGCTGCTTTTAAAATTCTTTCTTTATAATTACCTTTTGTGATTTTAATTATGTGTCTTAGTATGGAACTCCTTGGGTTCATCTTGTTTGGAGCCTTTTGTGCTTCCTGGACATGAACGTCTGTTTCCTACTCCAGGTTAGGGAAGTTTTCAGGTATTATTTCTTCAAATAAATTTTCTGCCCCCTTCTTTTTTCTTCTGGGACCCTTTTAATGTGATTGTTATTAGCTTGATATTGTCACAGAGGTCCCTTAACCTATCCTAATCTTTAAAATTCCTTTTTCTTTTTGCTGTTCAGCTTGGGTGCTTTCCACTACCCTGTCTTGCAGGTTGTTGATCTCTACTTCTGTCTCCTCTGATCTGTTGATTCTCTCTAGTATGTTTTTCATTTCAGTAATTGTATTCTTCAGCTCTGACTGGTTCTTTTTTTATATTATTTATGTCTTTGTTGAAATTTTCACAGAGTTCATCCACTCTTCTCTCAAGTATCTTTATGAACATTATTTTCAACCCTTTATCAGGTATTTTGCATATCTGCATTCTGTTCAGCCTCCCCCCCACCCCCACCTCATGGTTTTTGTCTTGGTCTTTGGTTTGGAACATATTCGTCTGTCTCCTCATTTTGTCTGACCCTGTGTTTTTTCCTATTTATAGGTAGGTCAGCTCCATCTTCTGGTCTTGACAGCAGTGGCCTTATGTGGGAGGTTTCAGAGTCTTCCCAAACCACTAAAACCAGGTGCTCCTGGGGTGTCCCCTGTGTGAGCTGCGTGTGCCCTCCTGTTGTGGCTGAGCTATGACTGCTGTGGGCCCACTGGTGGGTAGGATTTTTCCCCCTGTGTGGCTAGCTTACAAGCTCTGTCACACTTTCTGCAGGCATGCTAGTGGGCAGGGCTGCCCCTCTGCCTGGCTGTCTGCAGTGATCTGCCCCTATTGCTGTGGGTGTGCTGATGGGCAGTGCCTGCTCCCAGCATAGTTGTGTGAGGGATCTTGTAGCTACAGTGGGGGTGCTGATGGGCAGCATTTATTTCTGGCGCACCTGGCTGAGAGTCCTGGCTGCAGCTAATGCTGGTGTGCTTGTGTGTGGGTGAGCTACCCCACTCCTCAAGGCAGGAATGAATCAGGAGTGGCTTTGGAGGCAACATATTTATCTGGGTCTGCCCACTAGGTGTTGTAGAGTGCTTTGGGCGGGGGGTATCAGTCCTGACTGAGGCTGTCTGGTGTGTGTGGTGGTGTGGGAACCACTTTGGAGGGGCACCTGACTGGGTGATTGTGTGGCCGTCCACAGGGGAATGCTGGGGCCTGGCAAGTGGTGTTAGCAAGGAGCCTGGAGAGCATGAGAACTGGCTCCTGTAAATGTCCAGCTATCTAGGATGAAGGAGGGTAAGAAAAATGGTACCTGCCAACACTTCTGTTCTTAAAGTTCTTGCAGTTCCCTTCCCCTCTGGCATGTCCTAAAATTAGTCAGTAAATCTCCTTTATGTATATAACCTATGCACTTTCCAAATTGCTACTTCTGTGCTGGGTGTACTGCTGAGTGAGACTATATACTGGTTCCTTAAGAGCAGGGACTTGGTTTCCTGTAGCCTTCCAGCTCTCCTGGAGTTAAGCCCTGTTGATTTTTAAAACTCCTGCAGTTTAAACCTACTGATTTTCAAAGTCAAATGGGGATTCAGCTTTTCAGTGTACCTCCCCAGGGTTGGGGGTATCTGAAGGGGGGCTTGATTCCCTTGCTCTTACATGCTTGTGATAACCCTTCCACTTGTGGGTAGCATGGCTGGTGTTTTGGTTCCCGACCATGTTTCGACTTCTCCTGTTCTATTCAAGGTGTATTTCTCTTTATGACCTTAGCTATGGAAGATCTGTTTGCTGGTCTTCAGGTTGTTTTCAAAGTGAGTGGTAATGCATGTAGTTTTTGCCTCAGTGTGTCTGGGGAGCGACAAGCTCAGGGATCCTCCTATTCTGCAATCTTCCTTCTCTCTTGTCTTTTGCCCTCTTTTAAATTGGATTATTATTATTTTGTTACCGGATTGTATAAGTTACATATTTTGAATATTAAACCCTTATCAAGATACATTCTTTGCAAGTATTTATTCCTATTTTGTAGATTGTCTTTTTACTTTGTTGGTCATTTGTTTTTCTGTGCAGAAACTAAATTTAGAATTTGATGTAGTCTCATTTGTTTATTTTTTATTTTATGGCTGGTGTTTTGGGTGTCATATTCACAATATTACCAAGATCCATATCAGGGAGCTTTTTCCTTATGTTTTTATGTAGGAATTCTATGGTTTCAGGTTTTACATTTCAGTCTTTAATCCATTTTGAGTTAATTTTTGTAAGTGGTCTAGTTTCATTTTTTTAGACCTAAATATTCAATTTTCCCAGTACCATTTATCTATCTATCTATCTATCTAATCTATCTATCTACTTATTTATTTTTAAAGATTTTATTTATTTATTCCTGAGAAACAGAGATGTAGGCAGAGGGAGAAGCTGATGTGGGACTGAATCCCAGGACCCCAGGATCACGATCTGACACAAAAGCAGACACTCAGCCACTGAGTCACCCAGGTGGCCCAGTGAAGACTTTTAATGCTATATTGAATAGGAGTGGTAGGATGAGCACCCTTCTCTTGTTCCTATATTAGAGGAAATGCTTTCAACCGCTTCACCATGTTAACTGTGGGCTTATTATATATGATGTTTATTATGTTGAATTATGTTCCTTCTGTACCTAGTTTGTTAACAGTTTTTATCATGAACAGCTGTTGAATTTTGTCAGATGCTTTTTCTGCATGTATTGAAATGATCATCTAATTTTTTTCTTTCACTCTCTTAATGTGATAAACCACATCAGTTGATTTACATATGCTGAATCATCCTCACATCTCAGGTGAAAATCCCAGTTGATCATGGTGAGTGATCCTTTTAGTGTGCTTCTGAATTCTGTTTGCTAGTATTTTATAGAGAATTTTTATATCTATATTTATCAGGGATATTGGTCTGTTGCTTTCTCTTCTGGTAGTGTCCTTTACTGGCTTTGGTATAAAAGTAATGCTGGCCTTGTAATATGCGTTTGGGAGTGTTCCCTCCTCTTATTTTTTGGAAGAGTTTGAGAAGGATTGACACCAAGTCTTTAAGTGTATGGGAAAATTTACCATCTGGTCCTGGACTTTCCTTTTTTTTTTTTTTTTGAGGGGACAGATTTTTGATTATTGATACAATCTCTTTACCTAGTAAAGAGATCTGTTCAGGCTCCATATTTCTTCCTGATTCTGTCTTGATACTTTGTATATTTCTCAGAATATTCAGTTTCTTGTAAATTGTCCAGCTTGTTGGTCTATAGTTATTCATAGTAGCCTCTTATGATTCTTTGTATTTCTGTGTTATCACTCGTAATGTCTTCTTTTTCATTTCTAGTTTTGTTAATTTGGGTTCTTTCTCTTTTTTTTCTTGGTTAGTCTACCTGAGATATTGTCCATTTTGCTCATCTTTTCAAAGAACCAACTTTTACTTTTGTTAATCTTTTCTTTTGTTTTCCTGGTGTAGAGTTAGGTTGTTTATTTGGCATCATTCTTCTTGAGGTAGGTGTTTATAGGTATACCTTGGAGATATTACTAGGTTTGATCCTAGGCTATCACAATAAAGTGTGTATCTCCATAAAGTTATTCAGATTCATATTTTACTTTCCCAGAGCATATAAAAATTATGTTTACACTATGCTATAGTATATTAAGTGTGCACCAGCATTATGTTTAAAAATACAACTAGAATTTTATCTTATTATTTTAATTAAAACATACTTTATTGATGACAACGCTACCCACCATCTCAGCTTTCAGCAAGTCATAATCTTTTTGCTGTTGGAGAGTTTTGCCTTGACATTGATGGTTGCTGACTGATCAGGGTGGTGGCTGCTAAAGGTTGGGTTGTCTGTGTCTTTCTTTTTTTTTTAAGACTTTATTCATGAGACACACACACACAGAGAGGGGCGGGGGCAGAGACACAGGCAGAGGGAGAAGCAGGCCTCCCACAAGGATCCTGATGTGGGACTTGATCCCAGATCCCAGGATCATGCCCTGAACTGAAGGCAGGTGCTTAACCACTGAACCACCCAGGTGTCCCTGTATCTCTTTTTTATTTAATTTTTAAATTTTATTAAAAATTTTAATTCCAGTGTAGGTAACATACAGTGTTATATTAGCTTCAGGTGTACAATATGGTGATTGTACAATTCCATGTATTACTCAGTGCTCATGAGGTAAGTGTACTATTAATCCATTTTACCTATTTCACCTATCCTACCATCTACCTCCCTGCCAGTAACCATCTGTTTGTTCTCTGTAGTTAGGCAGTTTTCTTAAAATAAGACAACAATGAAGTCTGCTGCATTGATGGACTTTTCCTTTCACAAATGATTTCTCCGTAGCGTGCACTACTGTTTGATAGTAGTTTTCCCCAGTGGAATTTCTTTCAAAACTGGAGTCAGTCCTTTCAAACCCTGCCACTGCTTTGTCAACTAAATTTATGTTATATTCTAAATTCTTTGTTGTCATTTCAACATTTTCATAGCATCTGTACCAGGAGTAGATTCTATCTCAAAAAACTACTTTCTTTGCTCATTCATAAGAAGCCACTCCTCATCTGTTAAAATTTTTACCATGAGATTATAGCAATTCAGTCATGCCCTCAGGCTTCTCTTCTAATTTTAGTTCTTCTGCTCTTTGTACCACATCTGCAGTAACTTGCTTCACTGACATCTTGGTCCCCTCAAAGTCATCCATGTGGATTGGAATCGACTGCTTCCATATTCCTGTGAATGTTGATATTTTGAACTCTTCTTATGAATCATGAATGTTCTTAATGGCATCTAGAATGGTGAACCCTTTCTAGGAGGTTTTCAACCTCCTAGATCCATCAGAGGAATAACTAGAGTACATATTGCCTTATGAAATGTATTTCTCAAATGATAAGACTTGAAAGTTGAAGTGACTCCTTTGATCCATAGGCTGCAGAATGGCTGTTGTGTTAGCAGGCATGAAAACAACACTAATCTCATTGAACATCTCTATCAGAGCTCTTGGGTGACCAGGTGCATTTTCAATGAGCAGTCATGTTTTGAAAAAAAATTTTTTTTTCCTGAGCAGTAGGTCTCAACAATGGGCTTAGAATATTCAATAAACCATATTGTAAACAGATGTACTGTCATGCAGACTTTCTTGTTCCATTTATAGAATTTAGGCAGAGTAGATTTAACATAATTCATAAGAGCCCTATGGTTTTTGGAATGGTCAATGACCATTGGCTTCAATTTAAAGTCACAGCTGCATTAGCCTTTAACAAGAGTCAGCCTGTCCTTTAAAGCTTTCAAGCCAGACATGGACTTCTCCTCTCCAGCTGTGACACACCTAATGGCATCTTCTTCTAATAGAAGCCTGTCTCATCTACACTTACAATCTATTGTTTAGTACAGGCACTTTCATTAATCATCTCAAGTAGATTTCCTGGATAACTTGCTGCAGCTTCTACATCTGCACTTGCTGCTTCACCTTGCACTTAGATGTTATGGAGATGGTGTCTTCTTTAAACTTCATGAACAAGCCGCTGCTAGCTTCATGCTTTTCTTCTGCAGCTTCCTGACCTCTCTCAGACTTCATGGAATTGAAGAGAATTTGGACCTTGCTCTGGATGAGGCTTTGTCTTGAGGGAATGTTGTGTCTTATTTGATTTTCAATCCAGACCACTAAAATTTTATATCAATGATAAGAGTGTTTTGCTTTCTTATCATTTATGTGTTCATTGGAGTAGCACTTTCAATTTTCTTCAAGAACTTTTACTTTGCATTTATAACTTGGTTAACTGTTTGGCACAAGAGACCCACATTTCAATTTATCTCTACTTTTTACATGCCTTCTTCAGCAAGTGTAATCGTTTCTAGCTTTTGTTTAAAGTGAGAGATACATGATACTTCTTTTCACTTAAACACTTAGAGGGTAGTGTAGGGTTATCAGTGGGCTTTATTTCAACATTGTGCCTCAGAATAGGGAGGCCTGAGACTCAACAGGTTGGTTGAGCCTTGTTGGTGGAACCCCAGAACTCACATAACTTGTATCAATTAAGTGTGCCACCTTGTATGGCTGTTGTTTGTGGTGCCCCAGATCAATTACAGTAGTAACACCAAAGATCACTGATGAGCACAGCAAATATAATAATAAAGAGTTAGAGACTTTGTGAGAATTACCAAAATGCTACACAGAGACATGAAGTGAACAAATGATGTTGGAAAAATGGCACCGACAGACTTGCTTGATGCAGTGTTGCCATAACCTGTCAATTTGTAGAATACCCAGAGCAGCCCCAGTGGCTCAGCGGTTTAGCACCGCCTTCAGCCCAGGCATGATCCTGGAGATCTGGGATTGAGTCCCACGTCAGTCTCCCTGCATAGGGCCTTCCTCCCTCTGCCTGTGTCTCTGCCTCTCTCTCTCTCTCTGTGTCTCTCATGAATAAAATAAAAAGTCTTTAAAAAAAAATTGTAGAATACCCAGTATCTGTGAGGCACGATAAAATGAAGTGCAATAAGATAAGGTATGCCTATATTACTTTGAACTTCTTTGCTCCATCCAACAATTTCTGTTATGCTGTTTTCATTTTGTTTCTCAAAATAGTTTTTTATTTCTCCTTAATTTCTTCTTTAATCCATGGTTTGTTCAGGAGAGTGTGGTTTAGTTTTTATGTATTTGCGAATTTTCCAGTTTTACTCTAATTATTGAATTCCAGTTCATCTCATGGTGGTCAGAGAAGATGCTTGGTATGATCTCAGTCTTCTTGAATTTGCTTAGACTTGTATTGTAGCTAATATATGGTCTATCCTAGAAATTGGTCCAAGTGTAGTTGAGAAGAATGTGTGTTCTGTTGTTGGATTGAATGTTCTGTTATGTCTGTACAACCATTTGATCTATATCATTGTTTGAATTCACAGTTTATTCTCTGCCTAGGTTATCAATCCATTGTTGAGAATCCAAGTCTTATTGTAGTGCTGTTTATTTCTCCTTTAGCTCTATTAGTTTCTGCTTTATGTATATAGAAACTGATGTTGGGTGCATAGATATTGAAAATTGTTATGGTTTCTTGGTGTATTGATCCCTTTATCATTATATAATGACCTTCTTTTCTCTTTTTATGCCATTTTTAGTTTAAAGTCTATGTTATCTGATATAAGTATAGCTACCCCAGTTTTTGCTTTTGTTTTTGGTTACCATTTGCTTGAAATATTTTTTTCCATGCCTTCACTCTGAGACTGTTTGTCTTTAAGGTGAAAATGAGTCTCTTGTAGGCAGCATATTGTTGGATCTTGTCTTTTTATCCATTCAGCCATTCTATATCTTTTGATTGGAGAGTTTAATCTATTTACATATAATAAGTATTGATAAGTAAAGACTTACTGTTAGCATTTTGCTAATTGCTTTTTTTTTATTGTTTTGTGCATCTATTGTTCCTTATTTCTAACTCTCCTGCCTTTTTTGTGTGTGTGTTTTGATGTCTTCTGGTTATGCTTTGACTTCTCTATCATGTTCTTTGGCGTAATTTCTACAGGTTTTTCCCTTGTTAACATGAGGCTTACGTAAAATATCATAAAATTCTGACACCCTATTTTAAACTACCAACAACTTCACCTTCCATACAATTCCTGTATGTTACACTTTTGTTTCTTTTCCCTTTTACATTTTAGATAATTGGTGTTACACTTTACACATTTTTTATATTGTATAACATAATTTTTGGGCTTATGGTTCTTTTTACTGCATTTAATTTTTAAACTAGAGTTGAAAGTGAATTGCATACTACCATTGTATTACAGAATCTAACTTTCAGTGTATACTTACCATTACCAGTGAGTTTTACACTGCCTTGTTATGTTCTCATGATGTTATCTAACATATTTTTGTTTCCACTGGAACAACTTCCTTGGGCATTTCTTATAAGGCAAGTCTAGTGGTGATGAATTTCCTCAGCTTTTGTTTATTTAGGAAAGGCTTTATTCCACCTTAATTTCTGAAGGACAGCTTCACTGGGTTTGACATTCTTAGTTGACAGGTTTTTTTTTTTATTTTAATATTTTGAATATATATCATCCCACTTCTTTTGGCCTAAAAAGTTTCTATCTAGAAATATGTGGATAGTCTTATGGGCATTCCCCAGTATGTATCTTCTCTTTTCTCTTGCTGTTTTAAAAATTCTTTCTTTCTTCTTTGTCTTTTGACAATTTAATCGTAATGTGTTTCTTTGTAGCCCTATAGTAGTTTGCTGTATTATGATTCACCCTTTTTGGAGTCCTTTGGGCTCCTTGGATCTGGAGGTCTTTTTCTGCCAGGTTTGGGAGGTTTTCAGTCATTATTGCTTATATTTTTTCTTTTCATTGTGTACCATAAATCTCATAGGCTTTTATCACTGTTTTCATTCTTTTTAAGTTTTTGTTCCTTTGAATACTTTCAGATGTCCTATTTTTCAGGTCACTGTTTCTTCTGCATAGTCAAATCTCTTTTTAAAGCTTTGTCTCGAATTCTTCAGTGCAGTTACTGTACTAGTTTTAGCTCTAGGATTATATATATATATATATATATATATATATATATATATATATATATATATATATATATATGGTTTCTCTTTCTTTGTGGAGTCCTCATTTGTTCATGCATTGCTTTCCTAATATTTAGTTTTCTGTGTTTTTGTTGTTCATTAAGCTTCTTTAAGGTGATTATTCTGAATTTTTGACAGTTCATAGATGTCCACTTTTTTGGGGGTCAATTATTAGAACTTTTCTAGTTTCTTTTGGTGGTGTCAAATTTACCAAATTTATATATATATGTGTGTATATATATATATATGTGTGTGTGTGTATATATATATATATGTGTGTGTGTATATATATATATATATATATATATATATTATTATTATTTTTTTCCCTTGTGTGATCCTTGATTCCTTCCATTGGTATCTGCACATTTGAGTAACTGGTCTCCTCTAAGTGTTTTCAAGTTTGCTTTGGCAGAAGTAGTTTTCACACATTAGCTCAGTTTGGGTTTCTGGACATGTCTGCTGGTGGGATCTGCTCTTAGGATCTATTTTAGGGGGAAAGAGCTGTTTGAGTTCTGAGGTTAGAGTAGGGGTTGGACCATTTGCTAAGACTAGCTGGATAGGACTTTTGGCTTGGTTTCCTGCTGAAGTGAGGATGTAGAATGGGTTCCTTGGTTGCCTAGATTCCTTGGTCAGGTTTACTAGATGGTCTGGACTGGGTACTATACTCAGCAGAAGGTGGGACTGTGAATTTTTGCTGTTTGGGTACCAAGAAAGTGCACTGAATATCTTGGTTAGGTAAGCCTACTAGTTTTGCTCTGCAGATGGGGAAAGCCATACATATGCTGTGTTCTGCTCCAGGGCCACTGTAACCAGGGCTTTCAGATGGGCTACATACTTCCTGGTAAGGTTCTCTTGTCAGGCAGATTGAAGGCTGTATTTGGCAATAAGCGGAACTATAAATTAGTTTTCCTGCCCAGGAGAAGCAGCTCCAAGGCCACTCAGGCTCTTTGTGGTCTTGACTCAAGCTGACCTGTGCCCCCGGTTCCTTGGCCAGATAAGACCACTGGCTTTGTTCTGGAGGTAATTAGCTCTGCCCACCTGCCTCCTGGCTTGAGCATTGCTGAGTTATGCAGTAGCTTCAAGATGTTCTTGTGGGGTCTTTCTGTCAGATGGGGCTGGGGGCCATACTCTGCAGCATATGATTCAGCTCTCCTGCTTGGGTGGGACTGGGAGGGCAACTCCCAAATTTTCCCTAATAGGCTTTCTGATTGGGAGGCTGCTGGGAGGTATCCTTTACAGTGTGTGAGGCTGACTCACCTCTTCTGCCTGGGCCTAGGTAGACCAGGCTCCAGGGCCAGCAGAACTCATTATTTGAGGACCTGAGTCAGGCAGACCCACACCCTGTTGAGTTTCCTGGTCAGACTGTGCCACTTATTTGGTTCTGCAGATGCACAGATCCATTGCTTAGGAATATTACTTGGGCTTTATAGGTAGAAACTTCATCTCCCAAGACCTGAGAACTAGTGGTTGCACATCCTTCCCTGCTTCTCTCTCACAATCAAATTCCCCATGATTGAGCCCCTACAGAATCCCTTGTGTACCTCCTGAGGTAAAAACAGAGTAGGGGCTCCCATGAAAGCCCAGGGGTGTGGTTGAGATCTGTTTTCCCTGGACTCTGTTTTCCCCCTGGAGGAATCATATACTCCGAGTAGATTTCTTGGCATGCTGCTGTGCTGGCCTGGGGGTGTGGCAGTGTCATCAGCATACTTCTCCAACATGGTCTCTCTTGGTGTCTGTCATGCTGGGGGCTGCTTTATCCTTGCCTCTGTGTTCTAGAATTCTCTCTGTGGTGTCTTGTCCATGAATAGCTATTAGTGGTTCTTCTTGGGAGGGGAAGTGAGGTCTAGAACAAGCTAAACAACTTGTGGCCATCTTAGAGATATTCCTGTTTTATTCTTGAACAACAGAGTCCCCAGTATTTCCTTTTTGGTTGTTCTAGACAACTCAAGGGGGCTGCCTTTCACATCTTTCATCCCAGGAACATGGAAGTTGAATTGGAAATCCCTTTTGCTCTGAAGCCTGCTCTGCAGAGGGTGGGACACCAGGGAAGCCTGGCAGATGTCAACAATAGCTTTCTATGTCTGGGCTGAAGTTGCTACTAGGAATAGGGATAGATCTAGCCCTGTAGGAGAGCTGAATGAGGCTCTTGGATGGTGGAGCATACATTCACAGTGGGATGGGAAGGTAGCAGCTGGGTGGAGAGCAAGCTCATGTGCCCTGGAACTACATGTAGATGGATGATGACTGCACTGTTGACTCTGCAGGATGTCTTCTCATGCTGTAGCTGCCATCCCTCATTCTGGCCAAGGCTCTCTCTCCCCTTACCAGTCCCCTCCCAGTCTCATTGTACTCTTTAAGGGGAAGGTTCTCATTTGTTCCAGGTCTCAGTCTTTAGAGATGAAATTAGTGGATGGAACATGTTCTGTAGACTGGTAAGGATGTGCCATAGTTGGCCAGTTTGGACCATGACTCTGGCACATAGAGCTATTTCACTCAGCTCTGCCATTGTAGAGCCTTTGGTTTATTGAAGACTTTAGGGCTAGCTCCTCTGCTCCAATCACCTGTTTTATTTCATTGTCCCCCAGAACACACCTTTAAGCTCTAGTCAGGGAGACACTGTGTCTGATAGCGCTGAGCTCTACCAAGGACTAAACTGTCTGAAAGAGCTGCCATCTCTTTGTAGAATTTCAGTACGTAATTTCATGTGGGCACCGTGTGATATACTTTCTTGTTGTGCAGAGACAGGTGTTTTGTCTGGACCGTCTATTCTTTCTCACTTGAAGGGTTTCTCCTTACTTGGCACATATGCAAATGATGGCGATTTCCTGGAGGCTGGATCACCCATTACTTCTCTTTGCAGTCCCTCTCCCTCCTAGAGGGCCTCACATATGGTAGCTGCTTAATGTATATCTTTTGCATACATGAATGGTTAACTGATTGTGCACTATTTCTGTGATAGCTATTGACAAGTTGGGATACGTCACTGATTACATTTCCTGGATGTCAGGAGCTAAGTGGCAACAGTAGCGGCATCAACTTTTTGCCTTTTCAAGGCTGTTGTAATGACTTAGTTGTATTGGCTGTGGGCTGGTCCAGGCCCCATCCTGCTCAAAGTACTAACCTGGCAGATTGAACAGTAGGTGCAAATGGGAGTTGACCTGCTGCTCAGGAATGTCTTAGGATCATATGCCTTTATTCATAATTTTTTGAAATTGATTTTCTCCATTCTGTAGCTTTTCTTGTCTCTTAGATGTTAAAAATCTATCTAGGAACAGTCCCTAAATATAAAATGTTTTGGAGAGTGTGCAAAATTTAGCCTAAAAAAAGATGACAGTTTACGAAGGTGGCTTGATCTCATGGTAGGAATGTCCTTTCCATTCAGGACCCAGGGGCTGATTAGCCCTGTGGCAACAAGAGAGAACCTGCATATTTGGGACCCACAGGCAGAAAAGTGTTCTTCTTTCTCCTACCTATGTCCCAGACCTCCCATAGTGGCTCCTGACTTTTGCCAAGAGGCCTCTAGTTTCCACCATCCTCAACCCATACCATAATCTCTCTCCACAGTTATTTCCTGAGTTGTCCATTTAATATGGAATGTTCTTCTCTGGCCCCAGTGAGGCCACCTGTTATATTGATACATCCATCTGTCTATTCACCCACCTACTCTTCTACCCTCCCTCCTCTCTTCCCTCCCTCCTTCCTTCCCACCTTCCACGCGTTCATCCACAAATCCATCCATCTACCTATCTCTCCATCCTTCCATCCAACCACCCATCTCCCTCTCCATCCTTCTATCCCCCCAGCACTTTTGAGCACTATTTGCAGGTACTTTGTGAGGCACTGGGAGTACAGTGATGGATGAGAGACAGGCTGCTCCATCTAGGAGCTCATGTTCTAGGTTCAGGAGACAGACATAAGCAACATGTAAACAGCGCACGAGAAATAGTGAATGTTATGATGCATCGTGGACAGAGAACTATGAGAATATAGAAGAGAAATGAGGAAAGAAGAAAGAAGAAGAGAATGAATCCAAAGGCAATTAATAATTGTCACAAGGCTTAGGTACAGATAAGCCTTTTATCTTAGGTACAGAGTTACCCTCTTCCAAAGCAGTGTTTTAAAAAATCTTTTGTGCATTTAGTAGAAAAATGTTTTTTTCTAAATAAAATTCTGTATGAAACAACCAATAAATAAAACAAGCAAAAGCAGAATGTCTTTGGTTAAATTGGGGGTGGGGTGAAGATGGGGGTGGTGATCTGGAAAGATTTCTGCTTGGCTGCATCCAGACTTCTGAGCCCTGACCTCTGCTCTTCCCTAGGTGGTCAAAGTTGTTTGGATTCTGGTTGTTGCTGAGGACACAGCTTTGCCTTAGAAGTGCATAAAACCTACAGGCCTTTACAGGCAAACCTCTAGGTGATTTTGGCACCCACTTAAGACCCAAACTTGATAGCTGGGCTTTTCTTTTGGGGAAGAGAAATTTATATATAATACTTAGAGTTAGGAAGGGGTGGGTTATAGTGAAGAATCAGTTGCCCCTTTTGAGAATGGAGTTAGTTCTTGGTCCTCATGGCCTAGGGTAGGACTGTGGGTACATTAGCCTATAAGGTATGGTGGGCAAGCTTCTAATGTATAGTTTCTCACAAGGAAAAAAGCCTGTTCTGGGACTTGTTAGTATAGAGATCTCTACTTGAAGAGCTGTGGTATCTGGTTGTGCCTTGTCCATATTTGTCCCAAGAACCCAGGGATAGCTCCGAGGCTCTCTGGGGTTGGCTGAGCCGACCGTGGTAGGAGACAGTAACATACCAGGCCAGCAGAGAGGAGCTGAGCTGACTGTGTCGGTAGGTACTACCACTGCTACTAACTGGTTGACCTTACCGAGTATTTGCAAGTGCGATAGACCCTGCTCTGAGTGTTTTCTGTGTGTTGGCTTAATTAATCCTCATAATAACCCCACGGGAAGATATTGTTTTTACCCCTATTTTGCTGATGATATTAAGGCACAGAGAGGTTACATGGATAATTAGTGGTGGAGCTCAGCCTTAAACTGAGACAGTATGGCTCACCAGAGAAAGCTCTTAAGTGTTTTTGTAGGTTTAACACCAGCTTCATGTTGGAAAGTTCATGCAGTCTCAAAATAGGGGATTTTAAAATGGAGCTTTAACTATAGTTGACCAGTCTTTTAGATTTATATATTTAATATCTCTATATTTGTGTATTTGTTTATTTTTAAAAACATCCTCCAGATGTAGGCAGGTATAAGTTGGTACTAGGCTGCTTTGCTGTCCTATAGAAAAAGGTAAAAAGAAACATAGCCTTCCCTTAAAGCAGTTCCCACCTGACCATCAAGCCTCACTGTGAGCCAGGTCTCCCAGTGTGGAGCCCTTGGGTGGTGAATCAACAGCAGTGGGCAACGAAGGTGGAGAACCACTGAATTGGGACTGAGATGGAGAGGGCATTATACTGTTGTCCACTCTTCCCTGACTGAACCTCAGAGCTCTCCTACCCATTATTGCCTTGGATGTGTTCTCTTAAGAAAGGAAGATGCTTTCTAGCTATGTGACTGATGCTCAAGGCAAGACTATGAAAAAAGTACTGCCTAGGGCACCTCCCTGTAGCCGGCTTTTTAACACTTAAGCCCAGGTCATTTAGAGCAATGGCTCTCAAAATATTATTATTATTATTTTTACTTTTGAAGCAGAATCTCTTTGTCCTAACCCCAAAGTACATGGCTCCAGCAAGCATAGACATCTAGACCCTTTGATTTAACTACTCTTGGCTATTTCTCTGATCCTTCACTTTCACTAGAAGTTGTTTTGTTTTTGTGCCAAATTGAGGAGTAGGATGTTTGGGGTGAGAGGAGGCAGAGACTGGAAGAAGAATTTCAGATTGTGGATTTTCATTAGCTATGCTTTCTCTGTCCCTCATTATCAGGGATTACTAAGATTTGTTTTATAAAGGATTAGGATGTCTGTGCCATTTTGCAAGTCGGAGTTTAGGAGTTTTTCTTAGAATCAAACATTAATCAAGAAAAACAAATCTAACATAAAAACCCCAAAGCAAAAAAAAAAAAAACAAACAAAAAAAAAACCCAAGAGAAAGCTCCATTCTGTTCAGACTTAAGGCCTGTAGGAAAATTTTCAAAAGTATTTCTTCAAGGGGCCAAGCAGCAGGACTCCCATTTAAGCTTTGCAGCTGTTGTAGGATGTCTCCCTCACATATCGCTTTGAAATTTTACCCCTCTCATCCTGAATGATCAAACACCCTCTCTGCTCGCTCTCATTTTGCAGGCCTGAATAGAGCCACCATTGCGCTCCAGCAGGGTATATAGTTTTTAGTGTCACATCACTTTGGAAAAGCATTGACGCAAACCAGCATTATTCTTGGATCTGCCTTTCTTTTTTGTCCCCTTTCTTCTGAACCTGAAGAGATCACATTCAGAAAGGCAGTTGGGTTTTCTAGTTTAGGGCAGATTCTAGACACTTTCCAGGGGTCTCTGGCAGTGAAGGGATTGTTTTCTTCTGCCACCCATCGTGCCCTAGGTAGAGATTTGCCATGGTCACCAGTAAGGGAATGGTTTTCCAGGTGTCTTTTGCTAAAATGTACTCGGAAGAACTTCCCCCCACTCCATTTTGTTTCCAAAGAAAATTTATTGAATATTAAGTCATAAAGCCAGTGATATAATTATAATGAAAAATATCCTGTATCACTCAAGACTTAAAAGAACAAAAATACCCCTTAGAAACACTGCCTTGAAAAATAATCACATTAACTTTACACACAACAGAATCCTTTCTTAAGCTTTATTTAAGAAATCGAGTACTATATAGTTCAATATATATAAGACACATCCAGTATTGTGTTCCTGATAGCAAGTGCATAGATTTTGTTAAGATATCATTTCACTCGATATAAACGTTTTATGGTCACATGAAGATAATATTCCCAGTGATTTTGCCCAAGCATGAGAGGAGAAAACAGAACACAGCAAAAATAGTGAGCTACAACAGAGATGAGAAACAAAAACAGCGAATTAGCAGAACAGTCGATTCCTGATAAGTGAATAAGCTGATTGTTTGGTCACAATGTTTTATTCACTTATCAGGAACGATTCACAGTACGTTGATGGTCACTGTGTTTCCTCGCCTGCCAGCTAAGAGGCCCGGCCTGTGGACTGTTGGTAAGTGTAATGGGCTGGGCAGGCATAGCTGCCGCCAACATGGTAAATGTTGACAGTCCTGTAATTTCCCAAGGTGTCTGTGTGTGGCA